>NC_064643.1:544871918-546123585 GCF_023864345.2 Schistocerca serialis cubense
CGCTAAACTCTAATGCCGAAATTGTATTGCTTACTACTGTTGTATTGTTTGTTAGTATTTGTCTCTATACTTTATTTGGCCACCAACAAACATTTCAAAGAATTTCTAAGGGCATGCCGGGTCATTCAGTACGCCATTTCAGCAAAATCACTAGATTTTCTGTGAATTACTTTGTAATAGAATCTGAGTAGGAGTATAAACGTGCTTATGCAGGAAAGATTCGATTTCTGATTTTCGTTGTAAGGAAGTGCGCTATTATTGAAAATATTTTAACAAAAACCACACATCTGGCAGACAACCACCAAGCCAGGACACACCCATACGCTCTCTCCATGAAATACATAAACAAATAACTCTACTACCGTACTATACTGGCCAGCACCTCTTCGATTTTGTGAGCATTTCTTTCTGAGTTGCAGATAAAATCACGAAAACCAAGACTATAGACCTATGAGTACTCTTTTCTAGCATCGTCCACTAAATGTGAGTTACAGTAGTTCACTGCAATAACTGGCGAATACTTTTAATGATTTCCTCAGACGCAATAAATAATGGCTGATCCCATTCCTTCAGAAGTGTCCTATTACATTTTTTCTACCAGAATTTGCACGTGTGAACTGTTCACGGAGTAACTATGTAAACAAGGCATCAGTGTTCTTATTCTGAATTTATTCACTTATTTCACTGTATCGCTTTTTAAAAGCTCATGTTCACAAGATAAATGTAAATGTTGGACTAATATTGTTCATCCACTATTCTGGTCTTCTGATGTTTCGAATAATCTTGTGAGAGTCGTCTTTCATGTTATCTTGGTTAACATACCACAGCCATTCTGCTGCAAGCTTGTAAAGATTCCTATTGTAAGGTGAAAGCTTGAATGAATGTTAATTTCGCAACTTACGTGGGATTTTATATGTCATAACAAGTAGATGGATATTATAAAGGCACATTTGCATGCCGTGCGTGAGTTTCCTCGGAAACGCGAAATCTTAATTCAATAATTAATCTGTGACAAATAAATTAAGCGTATGGCACAGAATTGCAGCGCTGTGTCGCTGATAAAACAAAAACACAATTACGATACTCTTATGTTTCATTAAGAAGGGGAGGTCTTGTACAACTGGTGCGGGAAGCACGTATATTTCATTGACTGGCACACCGCCATATTTGATGTTATATAAGAACACTGAGAGTTGCAATCTTACTAGGCACTCGATTCTGTAAAGAATTTATATTTATGAAAGTAAGTAGAATTATTTAACTGTAGGCTTATTCGTTGAATATATCTGATTTAACTAACTGTGTAAACTTTCTATGTTTAGTAGACAGTCACCTCTGTACGACGTATTGACATGGCTGGCAAATTATTCTAATATTGAGATTTAGATTTGAGTCCGCACCTACCGCAGCAGTCTTTGGAAACGATTTAAATATGAAGTCCGATTATTTGAGTCTTATTTCACGGTCAACTACGAATAACATTACATTTACGAAAAAGCCATTGTCAAGCGTCTGATACCGAATAATTAAACATCCACGTTCCAGATAAGCAAATATTAATTACATCCAATCACTATCATACATAATTAATATTTTATTTTATTTTATTTATTTTATATTGGCGACTGCGTGTCGGACTTGTTATTTTGTTATTTGTTACACTGTTCTCTTTGTTTCATGTGAAAAATCAACTTTCTGGACCTGGACTTGAATATATGAGAAACAACAAAAATCTGAAGATATTTTCCAATTCTAAAATTTTGCGGGAAGACGCAATGAAGCTTCCAGCAAAATAAGGTAAGACGCAACATTTGTGCATTGGCAGGCTTGACCAGACGCATAATTCAGTGTATTAGCTCTTCAGTAGATTCTGTAGTATTTCTTTCGCGCGTAGCAGTTTTCAGTGATAAATTTCATTCTCAGTACTTTTCCTTAAACAATAACTTCTGCAACAATACCAATACACGAGTGTACAATATGGCCGACTTCTGTACGATACGTTGTAACATGGACAGCAGCCATTAACAATAATCCCATATTCAGTTTACATTTTTAAATTAACAAACAGCCATTGTTAGCCATTAACAATAATCCCATATTCAGTTTACATTTTTAAATTAACAAACAGCCATTGCTGCTACGAGCGATTCATGCTCAACTGCATTTTATTTAAAAACCAGTGTCAAACATTATTTTCTTGAAACATATATCACGTGTGGCATGGTCATAACTAGAAATCAATACGCAAAGATGGAACAGCAAAGACATACTATTCAGACGCAATCCGACTCGGACGAGAGACAAATGTTAGAAAATGACTTTACGACAGCAACCGGTAGTGACGATTCATCAAATATTGACGCAAGTGTTAACGGAAATTTTGACAATAGGCCGTCCACCACAAAAATTTCAAAGTTTCAGTCAGAGCCCATGTTAATACATGACGTCACATCTAATGACGCGGCGGGGGCAGAGACCTTGCAAACAGTAAACATTGCCAACATGTTACAAATGCTAATGAAACAAAACGCAGAAAATATGGCAACCTTAAGGATGCAGAACGCGGAAAACATGGCAACCTTAAGGATGCAGAACGCGGAAAACATGGCAACCTTAAAGACACAAAATGACGAAATTAAATCTGATCTCATAGCAATCAAGACAGGTAGTGACACTTTGTGTAAACGTGTGGAACTTATAGACGCCACACTGACCAAACAGATGACTGAACTCAATACGAAATTTTCCAAGCTTAATACGATACAAGAAAAGACTACAAATGACGTAGCACTTTTACAGACACAATTAAAAAACCTTAATGTCACGTGTGAAGCTCTTACTGAACAAATTCAAACATATCCTTCAGTACACGACAACCTTGAAAAACGAATTACTGACGTGCAGAATAAATTTGACGATGTTGAACAACACCTGACTGACATCTTACAATCTGATGCCACAGCTCATTTTCAAAATATTAATAAAGAATTTCATGATTGGGTAGAGAACAAAGACAAACATTTTGATAGATGCATACGTGAAAATTTACCAACAATTGTGCACGACTCCGTAGCGGAATACATCAATAATAACAAACAGCTGATTAGTGACGCAGTACAATCCGTCACTGCACCCATGAGACAATTCACCGATCAACCACAGTCTGAATGTAACGAAAATATCAGTCAAAATGTACAGTTCAGAAACCAATATACATTCGAGTATGACGCACACATACCGCACACGACAATCACACAAGAACAAAACACACCACGACTACAACACATACCACGACGTGCAAACACAAACACAAGCTATTATCATGGTAAACCACAGCAACATTATCGTAATTACTCGCCATCTGAACATTGCAGTAATTACAGTGGAACAAATCCATATCATAATGCAAAGGAAGAAGAAAGCTTAATAAAAGACAGGCAATATCAGGCTTTTATCCCAGAAAAACGAACCATTCATCCGGTGATTTTTCTTAAATCTTTTAGTAACGCATTTCCACGCACTTGGAGTGACCGGAAAAAGATTTCATATATTGTCGGTTACATCCAAGGCGATGCAGCTGTCTGGGCATACAGTCAAGCTGACGTATGTACCACGTACAGTGAGTTTGAGCGTTCCTTTCTGAACAAATTCTTGTCGCAATCCGTCCAGGAGCGACTCAGAAGACAAATTTTAGAACCTGAAACTTTTAACAGTAAAAATGGTAACTTACGCAGATATTTTGAAAAGTACTTGAACAGGGGACATTTTTTGGACGAACCAGTCGCAACACGTGATATACTCCGTGCGTTGAAGGCCAAATTGCCTTTCAACATTAAAGAAAAACTCTTACATATTCCGGATGACGATCCAGATTATTTTTTAACAGCTTTAGATTCGGTTGACATGTTATTAGAAGATCAGCGCTTCGCGCGGCAAAACAGCAGCCCCAATGTTTATACTAGTGGTATGCAAAACATGCAGGCTTGCCAACTCAATTCTGGCGCGCCCACAGTTGGATACGCGGTACAGCAAAAACAGCAAACTCACATGCCGTCTCAATACGGAAATCAAAATCAACACGCGTATTCCAATACAAACAACAGTTACAACAGTAATAACACTCCATGCGGCAATCCATACAAAAGGCACCGCGGTAATAACAACAACGGTAACAACGGATACAAATGTAACAACAAAAACACAAACAGAAATAGAAATAATAATAACTACGAGCCAAGATAGCATCAAGGCTGGACTCGTAGCGATCAATACTTTCATTCAGACACTGCTTTACCACAGCAGACACCAGGACAAAATTGGAGCATACCTTACGACCGACAGGTAAGTTATAATGCGCAACAGCAACAACAACCGCAAAAGTTTGGAGATCACAACAGGCAATATCCGAATGTGAATATAATAGAAATGACACCTGATACACAACCTCAATCTGTGTGAGTACCTAATACAAATGCTAATCCAACAAACTAGAAACAGTCACTTCTATGCCCCGGGTCGTGGCTGAAGAATTCTTGGGGGGGCGACTTCAATGTTAATCAGTTATTTGACACTACCATTGAACAACAAAATATTGATATGCCTAATAATTGTAAACAAAAACTATCTGTTTTATTTATAAGATACAACCACAATGACAATATATCAGATGAACTTTTGCAAGATAGTACACAATGTCGTTCAAACACAAATGAAATTGTTTTAGCATCTACTACTGGTGTAGTAGGTGGGATTCCAACTACTATTATCTTAGATACAGGTGCAGCTGTGAGCGTTTTGTCTTTTAATTTCTATAGAAAGATGTGTGAATTGGAGCCTGTGCCTGAGTTTCCCGCCCAAAACTGTAAAATAACTACTGCTCTAGGTAATAAGTCATGTAGGGTTACGAAGCAAGTTTTTGTAAACATTAAAATAGGTAATGGAACCGTACAATGGCCATTCCTGGTTGTACAAAACCTTGTGACAAATTGCATATTAGGAATAGATATTATGAGCGAGAAGGACTGCATTATAGACTTCTCCAAAGGTAAATGTATTTTAAATGATAAAGGCAGTGTAATTATTATTGTTTTGGACAGGAGAACTCTAAAGCATGACAAACACTGTACAGGATACAAGGTTCAGTTAGTACTTGACAATGACATTCAAGACATGCAAACACACTCATCTGACACAGAGCTAATGGACTTGAAAACATTGCTTGATCATAAGATAAATGAAGCTACAGCTCTCAGTGTACATGAACGTATAAATCTACAGGAAGTGTTATCCAAATATTTACAAGTTTTTACCAAACGATTAGGTGTTATCAACACGTATGTGTACAAGATTGAAGTTAAGCCTCACAAGATCTTCTACCACAAGACATATAACGTACCGTTATCTCAACGACCTGCTGTGTGGCAAGAATTAAAACAAATGTTAGACTGGAAGGTCACTGAACCATCCACCTCACCTTACTGTAGTCCTCTACTTGTTGTCAAAAAATCTAATGGTAGCATTAGGCTAGTGTTAGACGCACGAGCAATTAATGAAATAATTTTACCGGTTCACACAAAACCCGAAAATTTAGAAGAGCAATTACAGAAATTTCTAGATGCAAAATATTTTTCCACAATAGATCTCGCTAATTCATTTTGGCAAGTAGGTATCACTCCTGATTCTCGGAAATATACTGCATTTATGTTCGGGGGGCGAACCTATCAGTTTTGTGTTCTACCCTTCGGATTGAATGTCAGTTCTGGGGTATTCATTACAGCCCTCGATACCGTGCTTGGCGATGATTTAGTTGAGACAGTCACACACTACGTACATGATATACTGATAGCTACACAGTCTTGGAATGAACACGTTGACACACTTCAAAGAATTTTAGAAAAATTTGCACAAGCTGGAGTCACAGCCAATCTTAGAAAATCAAAATTTGGTTGCAGTGAGATAAAATATTTAGGACATATCATTAATTCACAGGGCATACGTCCTGATCCCAGTAAATTAGATGCTATCAGAAACTTTCCTAGCCCTCGAACTAAAAAGCAGTTAAAATCATTCCTTGGGCTATGTTCATTTTTCAGACGTTTTTTACCACAACAACTTTTGAACAGTAAACATCTGCTAAATCTACTCAGAAAGAATCAAGTTTGGATCTGGTCGGAACAGTGCCAGAATGACTTTAATACAATTAAACATGCTTTAGTGAATGCAAACATATTGAGCCATCCAGATTTCAATTTAGATTTTTGTATGACTTGTGACGCTTCACGTACTGTCTTGGGCTGTTGCTTATTTCAAGTTGTAAAGAATAAAGAAAAGGAACAGATAAGAATTATTGGGTTTGCAAGTCGTACTCTAACTGAATGTGAGAGTACATACTCCACTACTGAGTTAGAAACACTTTCCATAGTCTGGGCATTCAAGAAATTCAATTATTATTTATTTGGAAAACATACAGTAATTTATACTGATCACCACGCCCTGACATTTTTGTTAATTTATAAACTTGTACATCCTAGACTAACACGATGAGCAGTTACTCTTCAGAACTACTCTTTTGAAATTAAGTACATAAAAGGTAAGGACAACACCATTGCCGACGCTTTGTCTAGACTTCCACAAGGTATGAATGAAACCAACAGTGACTTAGAAAATATAAATGACTACAGGATTCTCTTAAAGCAAGACAAGCAGTATCACCAATATTATATTGATATGTGCAGAAACATGGCTAAATTACAAAAATCTGATCCTCACTGGTATAAGATAATAACATTACCGGTAGAAAAACACAAATCTCTGTTTGCAATGCGAATTTTGTCAGACATAGGGGATATAAAAATGAAAAAGCTGGCATACTATGCTTACTTTCATTCCATAATGTCATATGGGATTATTTTCTGGGGTAATTCATCAAGCCAAGGTAAAGTTTTCCGGGCACAAAAACGTGCAGTAAGAATTATATGTGGTGTGAACTCAAGAACATCCTGCAGAAGCCTGTTTAGGGAACTAGGGATACTAACTACAGCTTCCCAATATATTTATTCCTTAATGAAATTTGTCATTAAAAATATATCACTTTTTCAAACCAACAGCTCAATTCATGGAATCAATACTAGAAATAAGAATAATCTTCACAAGGATTTAAAGTCACTTAGTCTTGTACAAAAAGGTGTGCATTATTCAGGAACACACATTTTCAATAACTTGCCAGCAGCCATAAAAAGCTTAACAACCAATGAAATTCAGTTTAAGAGAAGCCTAAAGGATTTATTGGTGGCCAACTCCTTCTACTCCATTGATGAATTTCTGAGGAAAACCAACTGATTTGTATATAAGTACAACATAACTTCTGCACAATTTCAGTGCAGTAATGTGTTCACTGAAAATTTGTGTGTGTGTGTGTGTGTGTGTGTGTGTGTGTGTAAGTATAATCTAACTTCTGCACCATTTCAGTGCAGTAATGTGTTCATTGTAAATAAGTATTACAGTTGTTGTATTACATGTTTCTTACCTTATAAATAAATATAAAACTTTTTTATTTTAAATTCAGTGCAATAGTATTTGTAAAATGTCTCTTAGTGTTCATTAAAAAATGACGATCATTCCACTTGGGACCTGTGGAATGGTACATTAGCTTATTTGTTTTGGTTTAAATATTTGTCATGTATTGTTGTTTTTCTGACATGTTCCACATCCTGGAGGACCTCCTCACTACGGATCAATTGGAATGAAAGTAAATCTAATCTAATCTAATCAAAATCTAATCTAATCATCCTTTGACTAGGTATTACAAGTTACACAATGATGTGTTATTTTATCGCCGACATCCAAATGCTACTAACTGGTGTGTATGCATTCCCAAAGAGTCTGAACGTAATTTGATTTGGCACACACACTTAGTTTGGGGTCATTATGGGATGAAAAAGTGTTTGGCAAAGCTCAGCACATACTGTTATTTTAGCAATATGAGAAGAAAAATTTACAGGGAACTGAAAACATATGTCATATGTCAAAAATCAAAACCACAGAATTTATCCACAAAAACAGATTCACATTCTATTTTACCGAGTAAACTCCTGGAAATTCTGTGTACTGACATCAGTGGACCGCATCCAGCAAGCTCTGGAGGCGTCAAATATATCTTAGCTTTTTACGATATATTTTCTAAACATGTAAAACCTTATGCTTTAAAATCCGCCACTGCAAATGCTATAATACGAAGATTCTCAAGTGATTACCTGACGCACGTGGGAAAACCTAAAGCAATTCTGTCAGATAATGCAGCATACTACTTTGGGTACAAATGGAGAAATTTCTTGAAGGACAATAACATTAAAAGTATATTTATTTCAAGGTTTAGTCCACAATGTAACGCGACTGAGAGACTTTTCCGAAAACTAAACCGATTCATGAGGACCTATATTTCATCAAAACATACTAATTGGGTGTCCTACCTAAGTCTTTTCGAAGACGTACACAATAACTTAAATATTTACAATACAAATTACACACCCAACGAGATCATGTTCAATAGCAAACAGAACGATCAATGGATAGAACCATTACCTAAGTTGTCTGACAAGGAAATCACACCTGAACAGAAAATAAAAGAAGCATTGACTACACTGACACATCACGCACAGATACGAAACAAACATCACATAAACATAATAAAAAGAAAACAAAAATTCAAGGTAGGAATGCTTGTACTACTTCGTACTCATCATAAATCTGTAGCACTCAAACGACGCAATGCTAAGTGGCGTCTGCAATATGAAGGACCTTATATAATTGTTAACATACCGCATCCTGGTGCGTATCTGTTACAACATCCTAGAACTAACAAAATTATTGGACTATACGCACACCGAGATCTTAGAGCATTTCATGCTAAATAATGTCAAAGTCATACCCAGGAAAATATTGCTAAGCAACTCGCAAAACTCTGTTTGCTACAACACACATAATAAGTAGTATAGAAATTTTCATTTCAGCGGTTCCAGTGACGCAGTTGAAGACAGAAGAACTTTTCTTTCAACGCCGCGGCACCACCGAGAAGACTGAATATTAAAGTAAAATTTATGATTACGTAGCAGTGAATGATATATTAATTTTTCACGGAATATTTGTGACTGTAGGTACCACTGACTTGGTATGACACCTGACGAACCGACAGACGTCATCTGTGAAGCGATCTTTTACTTCGAGAAATAGATTAGACGCACATCTCTCAGCAAGAAAACCAGTAGCCAAGGCCACACAGACACTATACACACACGCACAAAACGCGAGGAATCTAACAGTTTTCCGTCTCTTATTATTTTGAACATTTATTGAGTAGTGAAAACGCCTGGTCTTGCCTAATGATGTAATGAATGTTGTGTCTAACCTATCTTAATTTCAGATGACATCACAAAAAACATCGATAAAATCCCAGCAAAACCGTTAAAGAGAAAGTAAATATCTGCAATTCATGTAATCAAATGTGACATAATGTAATAATTTATAGCTATGTAATGATGATGTAAACATGTTTATGTGTAACTGTATTATGTTTATGCTAAGAAAATATGTGACGTGTATATGTATGATTACTTATATTTTTTTTAAAAAATGATGTATAATGTAACTGTTACTATGTGAAAATTTGAACCATAACGAGTGCCAAAATGTGAAAAACTTAAAAAAAAAATTGCATAGTGAACGACTGTTCACGGACTTTAACGTACATTACTAAGTCTGCAACTACGCAGAAACCTATGTGAAAGAAACTGTTAATGACATTCATCATGAATCGTACCTTTGTAAACGCGATGAACGATTTCTTTGATAAGTAACTACGAACATTTAGGTGAGCTAATTTAGCAAAAAACTGAAAATGTGAAGTGCGTAATTTGTGCATCGTCTAGTGACATTACTACAGTATCTAACTTCAAGATGTTAACTGGATTAAATGGTCACAATGTGCCTGTCCAGAAAACAACACGACGAGTGGAAGAATTTTGGTTGGAACTTCAGGGAGTGGAATGTTCTCAAAATGTGACGGACATAATTACCTGGACTGTCCAAGGATCGACGCCAGCTATGTGCCGTCCGAGGTTCTGCAACCAAGCTTCCACGGAATATCGAAAACGAACTGCATATGGACCAATTACTCGACGGGTCACGTCTGATCTGTAATAAACAATGCTTTTTGTCACAACGAACTGCATCACAACGACTATAATGGAAATAGGAAATGGACATGCTTATGTATCAATCACGTTGTTATACAGCGATGTTACTGTGATCAAAAAAACTTTACCACGACGACACTAACCTGTGAAAAATTATTGTGCAGCAGATGAATATAATCTGTAATAACGACACGATGTGTATAGGTCAACGCACCTGAAACAAAAAGACATTTTTCTTTGAAGCATTTCATTGCAATACTACGTAACTAAGAACATTCAACAATCTAAAGTTGTATTGTATTATAACAAATATTGTAATTTTAAAACTAAGTTACCTGTCATAGAATGTAGTCTTCATATGTAATCTTGGTGGAATATTTTCTTTGTGCAACGACTAAGAAATGCGCGCGCACACGAACAATATGAACTGCAATACTGTGCCGCGTGATCTAAATATACGATATAACGGCAGTGCCGGAGTCACACAGACGCTTCTGCGCATGCGCGCACTCTATTTTGCCAACATAAGAACTTTTACGGCGCACGCGCCTCATTCAAATTTTGTATATAATATACAGTATAATGTAAGTCATGTAAATAGTTGTAGATACCTTAGATTTTCTTGTGCCTTTAGGTGAATTGCTCGCCTGCAGGTGTGTCCTTTCGCCTCGCAATTCAGGGGGCAATATAAAGGCACATTTGCATGCCGTGCGTGAGTTTCCTCGGAAACGCGAAATCTTAATTCAATAATTAATCTGTGACAAATAAATAAAGCGTTTGGCACAGAACTGCAGCGCTGTGTCGCTGATAAAACAAAAACACAATTACGATACTCTTATGTTTCATTAAGAAGGGGAGGTCTTGTACAACTGGTGCGGGAAGCACGTATATTTCATTGACTGGCACACCGCCATATTTGATGTTATATAAGAACACTGCGAGTTGCAATCTTACTAGGCACTCGATTCTGTAAAGAATTTATATTTATGAAAGTAAGTGGAATTATTTAACTGTAGGCTTATTCGTTGAATATATCTGATTTAACTAACTGTGTAAACTTTCTATGTTTAGTAGACAGTCACCTCTGTACGACGTATTGACATGGCTGGCAAATTATTCTAATATTGAGATTTAGATTTGAGTCCGCACCTACCGCAGCAGTCTTTGGAAACGATTTAAATACGAAGTCCGATTATTTGAGTCTTATTTCACGGTCAACTACGAATAACATTGTTGTTGTTGTGGTCTTCAGTTCTGAGACTGGTTTGATGGAGCTCTCCATGCTACTCTATCCTGTGCAAGCTTTTTCATCTCCCAGTACCTACTGCAACCTACATTCTTCTGAATCTGCTTAGTGTATTCATCTCTTGGTCTCCCTCTACGATTTTTACCCTCCACGCTGCCCTCCAATACTAAATTGGTGATCCCTTGATGCCTCAGAACATGTCCTACCAACCGATCCCTTCTTCTGGTCAAGTTGTGCCACAAACTTCTCTTCTCCCCAATCCTATTCAATACTTCCTCATTAGTTATGTGATCTACCCATCTAATCTTCAGCATTCTTCTGTAGCACCACATTTCGAAAGCTTCTATTCTCTTCTTGTCCAAACTATTTATCGTCCATGTTTCATTTCCATACATGGCTACACTCCATACGAATACTTTCAGAAATGACTCCCTGACACTTAAATCAATACTGGATGTTAACAAATTTCTCTTCTTCAGAAACGCTTTCCTTGCCATTGCCATCCTACATTTTATATCCTCTCTACTTCGACCATCATCAGTTATTTTGCTCCCCAAATAGCAAAACTCCTTTACTACTTTAAGTGCCTCATTTCCTAATCTAATTCCCTCAGCATCACCCGACTTAATTAGACTACATTCCATTATCCTTGTTTTGCTTTTGTTGATGTTCATCTTATATCCTCCTTTCAAGACACTGTCCATTCCATTCAACTGCTCTTCCAAGTCCTTTGCTGTCTCTGACAAAATTACAATGTCATCGGCGAACCTCAAAGTTTTTATTTCTTCTCCATGAATTTTAATACCTACTCCGAATTTTTCTTTTGTTTCCTTTACTGCTTGCTCAATATACAGATTGAACAACATCGGGGAGAGGCTACAACCCTGTCTTACTCCCTTCCCAACCACTGCTTCCCTTTCATGTCCCTCGACTCTTATAACTGCCATCTGGTTTCTGTACAAATTGTAAATAGCCTTTCCCTCCCTGTATTTTACCCCTGCCACCTTTAGAATTTGAAAGAGAGTATTCCAGTCAACATTGTCAAAAGCTTTCTCTAAGTCTACAAATGCTAGAAACGTAGGTTTGCCTTTCCTTAATCTTTCTTCTAAGATAAGTCGTAAGGTCAGTATTGCCTCACGTGTTCCAGTGTTTCTACGGAATCCAAACTGATCTTCCCCGAGGTTGGCTTCTACTAGTTTTTCCATTCGATTGTAAAGAATTCGTGTTAGTATTTTGCAGCTGTGACTTATTAAGCTGATAGTTCGGTAATTTTCACATCTGTCAACACCTGCTTTCTTTGGGATTGGAATTATTATATTCTTCTTGAAGTCTGAGGGTATTTCGCCTGTTTCATAGATCTTGCTCACCAGATGGTAGAGTTTTGTCAGGACTGGCTCTCCCACGGCAGTCAGTATTTCCAATGGAATATTGTCTACTCCGGGGGCCTTGTTTCGACTCTGGTCTTTCAGTGCTCTGTCAAACTCTTCACGCAGTATCATATCTCCCATTTCATCTTCATCTACATCCTCTTCCATTTCCATAATATTGTCCTCAAGTACATCGCCCTTGTATAGACCCTCTATATACTCCTTCCACCTTTCTGCTTTCCCTTCTTTGCTTAGAACTGGGTTTCCATCTGAGCTCTTGATATTCATACAAGTCGTTCTCTTATCTCCAAAGGTCTCTTTAATTTTCCTGTAGGCGGTATCTATCTTACCCCTAGTGAGATAGGCCTCTACATCCTTACATTTGTCCTCTAGCCATCCCTGCTTAGCCATTTTGCACTTCCTGTCGATCTCATTTTTGAGGCGTTTGTATTCCTTTTTGCCTGTTTCACTTACTGCATTTTTATATTTTCTCCTTTCATCAATTAAATTCAATATTTCTTCTGTTACCCAAGGATTTCTACTAGCCCTCGTCTTTTTACCTACTTGATTTTCTGCTGCCTTCACTACTTCATCCCTCAAAGCTACCCATTCTTCTTCTACTGTATTTATTTCCCCCATTCCTGTCAATTGCTCCCTTATGCTCTCCCTGAATCTCTGTACAACCTCTGGTTCTTTTAGAGTATCCAGGTCCCATCTCCTTAAATTCCCACCTTTTTGCAGTTTCTTCAGTTTTAATCTACAGGTCATAGCCAATAGATTGTGGTCAGAGTCCACATCTGCCCCTGGAAATGTCTTACAATTTAAAACCTGGTTCCTAAATCTCTGTCTTACCATTATATAATCTATCTGATACCTTTTAGTATCTCCAGGGTTCTTCCATGTATACAACCTTCTTTCGTGATTCTTAAACCAAGTGTTAGTTATGAACATTACATTTACGAAAAAGCCATTGTCAAGCGTCTGATACCGAATAATTAAACATCCACGTTCCAGATAAGCAAATATTAATTACATCCAATCACTATCATACATAATTAATAATTAATATTTTATTTTTATTTTTTTATTTATTTTATAATATGTCGCCTAACATACTTTAACTATAGTGAGCCGATTTCCCTATCAAAATGTACATCATATAATGCAAAGTGATGATACTCGATTCGACGGTATTAACCCACCAAACCCAAATCCTGCATGTCAGTGAGCAAAGGGTGAAGAAAGATGCTGGAAGAAAGGCATTATTTTGGGGGCGGACGCGAGTTGCGCCATCACGGCCCACATACAATGAAAGGCTTGTAACAGGGGTTGGTGACTCACAGCAAGAGAGGCAACGAATGCGCCGGGCGATACAGCGAGGGGAGCAGGTAGCAGCCCAGCGCTGCCTGCTACGAAGAAATTGTTTAGAAAACTGCATTGGGGAATTTTCAGATGGATACAAACAAGCCATGGATGCAGTTGATCACGAGAAAGGCCCGTGATACGCTTGTGATGTAAGCGTGTAACTTCTATGCGTCAGGACTGGCAGAAAATGTCCGATTGGCTGAAATAAACTCAGGAGTAAAAGCGGCGATATTTCGACGCAGTTTCAAGGTAGGCCCTTTGGGATCGGCAGGGGTAGTTACCACAAGATGAAAGGAACGCTCCCATTGGTCTGAAGAAGCCATGACGTGAATCACGAAAGGACACAGGTGGGGGACAGTTTGTTACGGAAGACACAAATACGAAAACTTTGGGGGGACTCCCTCTGAACCAGCTTCAAGTGTAGAACAGGGCGCATCACGCTCTGTATGACGCGAACAGAGGAATTTTGTGTGAACTCTGCTTTTACTTTGGCTGACATTCAGCTAGAAATTAACTGAAGAGTCGTTGAGCTCTGATA
Organism: Schistocerca serialis cubense; assembly: GCF_023864345.2. Taxonomy (NCBI): domain Eukaryota; kingdom Metazoa; phylum Arthropoda; class Insecta; order Orthoptera; family Acrididae; genus Schistocerca; species Schistocerca serialis. The sequence continues at coordinate 544,886,625 of NC_064643.1, forward strand.
GCAGAGAAACGAAACAGCCACGTAGTTAATTGTTATTGAGAGAACTGAGAGGGTGTTGAAGTATACACGCTGCTCCATTTATGCACATGTATATCGCCATGTTTTCCACACTAAGGATGAGTGCATGTTTTCTCGCCCAAGGAGAAACATAGGTCAGCTGAAAAAAATCAGCAAAGATTATGATTAGCTTTTTATAGAATTTTCAGAGGGCGACAGCAGCCATGCAGCCGACAGCACGTCACAATTAAAGGTAAATGCCGCTGGCAGAGGCGTAAAATTGTTGAATCACCACGTTGCATCCACTGTGAACATGAGCAACCTTGAATAATCTTTTGTTCATCTTGTCACCAAAACTAACCAATCTATCTAGACGTGATTGTCATCCTAAATAGTACCGAACTTAGAACCGGAATCGGATGATTTGTCGTAATATTGACCACCTCTGACAGTGCTTCACCGTCTAGAAGTAAGAAAAATCTTATAGATAAACTTCTATTTAAATTTGATATTGTTGTGTTCAGTGTTATTTCTGATAAACAGGACGTAATACGTTATCTTGACAACTTCCTGAAACTGTCATGTCACAATCTATGTAAACCAATGTGCTTATTTGAAAAGAATAGAGATATTAAACAAATTTTACAGCTAAAAAGCGATGTGCTCTGACATAGAATATGGATCCACTCCTGACCCCAGAAATTTATTCTAATTGGGCTAACGCACTCACAGGGTGTTTTTTTTCTGATGTCTGACGAACCTGAAAAGGAGTGGAGTGTCAGAATATGAAAATCTTTAATAAATTTTATTAATATAGTACATGTCAAAATGGTTCTGTCCTTTCAATTATATTTTAAACCTCTTCTTTTCTCTATGTGTTTTAATTAAAGTGATGAGTCGATTGAATATTGGTAGTGGTCGCTAATGACTGAATACTCATCATGATCCGTCATTGCTTTTCATTGCGTATTACACAGTACGTTGCTAAGATACATGTACCGGTCATTTCTTGTATCTTGTGGAATAATTCTTGTAAGCCATACATTTGATGATTCGGCCATTCGTTCTCTATCTTTTTATACGTATTGCGGACAACAACACAAGCCGCTTAGCCGGATTAAAATTTTCCCCAGTTTGTATCAAATCTCAGAAATTTCAGTTTCAAGATCTATTTACACGGCACTTACGTGTCATTCTGGCACCTAACGTGGGGCCGGGCCAAATAATCTGTATTGTACGAATCTGTGCTTTATTTTATATTTAATGTACAACATTCTGAGAGCGGAAAAAGTAAAAAAAAAGTATTATAAATGTCAGGAACCAGACCACCGAAGAGGAATTGGTTGGCTGGCAGGAAAAGAAAAAGTTTTAATAATTCTGGACTCTAGCAATTACAGCGCTGTACTACACATCTGCTCAAATCGGTTCAAATGGCTCTGAGCACTATGGGACTTAACATCTTAGGTCATCAGTCCCCTAGAACTTAGAACTAGTTAAACCTAACTAACCTAAGGACATCACACACATCCATGCCCGAGGCAGGATTAGAACCTGTGACCGTAGCGATCGCGCGTTTCCAGATTGAAGCGCTTAGAACCGCTCGGCCACATCGGCTGGCTACACATCTGCACTAAAGGTAAGCGACATTAATGCTCTTGCCTGCTTTACACGTTAGACGACTGTACGTCATTGCTTGATAACTCATGTTTTGGCATTTTTGAAGTATGTTAATTTCCATTATAAAGTTAATACTCTCTGCTATGATTCGTTGTCAAACATATCTCTCTTTGCATGTCATATTACCTACTGTAAAGTTCTGTTTTGACTTTGAGGCATCCATTTTGTCTTTTCTGCTTAAAGGTATTACAGTTAAGTGTAATATTAAATCACCGGCTCTTTGTCATTATGCAATTCAATTTCATTCTCATGTATAATCTCACCATCAAAGTTATTTTTTTCTTAAATGCGGTAAATTTTCGAACATGGAAACCGGTGAAGAAACAGAAAGACAAGAACATGTCGAAGGTTACAATCTTGTCGACCCAATAATGGAGAGCACTGATACTGAACCGAGGGTTTGCAAAACTACTGTAGGAAATGTTACCAATCCTTCTGAGTAAGAGGAGGTGAAATCGGAAACGAGTCACGAAAAAGCTCGAACTGAGCAACCGGTTGTGCCATTCGATTGAATTTTTTTATTCTCGTGTCAGAAGCTAGATAGCCGCACAGCTAACATGTCATGTAGTTTTTGACGAATATTTGGCTGTTTGAAGCCCATTTTCCATCTCTTGATGGAGGTCTTCTGCAGTACAGGAGGCTGGACACAGTCGACACTGAACCATATGCTGGACAGTCTGGACTTCTGCACAGTCGCAATGAATATTGTTTTCTGTACTGTAGCCCCATCTTGCCAGATTAAACCTTGATCTACCGAATACTGATCTCAATCTATTCAAAGATTTCCAGGTCATCCATATCTCGCCACATCCTGAAGGTAGAGACCCTTTTCCAACCAGAGGGGAGGGAAGTCTTATACCTCCGAAGTTGTGTTGTTTTCAGCAGTGGTAGTAAGTACCTTTGATGTTCTAAGGAAACTCTTCCTTGTCTTCAGTCGCTGTGAATGTGGTTTATGCCCACACAGGGGATGAGTTTGATCTCGTTCCACTTTCTTTCGTTCCGTATTCGCCGCTATTCCTCTTCGAATGGGAGGTGATGCTGTTCCTGCATGTTCTTAAATCCATTCTGCCGGAGTAAATTTCAGACAACCTGTTATAATTCTGCAGGTGTCGTTGAGGGCTACGTCTATCTGTTTGGCATGTGACGAATTATACCAAACAGAACTTATAGCAATGACTAGCCCCTATGTTTATTGTCCGCCACCGGTAGCTGAGTGGTCAGCGCGACAGACTGTCAATCCAAAGGGCCCGGGTTCGATTCCTGGGTGGCTCGGAGATTTTCTCGGCTCAGATACTGGGCGTCAAATCAAAGAACTTGCACCAGGCAAACGGTCTACCCGACGGGAGGCGCTCGTCACACGACATCATCATCTATGTTTATTGCTGGTATTTCAAAACAGTGCGCATTTGACCACAAATAGGTCAGGAAAAAAAAGTTTGATGAACAAAGGACTGAATTAGATACTAAATTTGAGAACTTATCCAAAAAGAGAGGAGTTTCATATTGAGGTGACACATCTCACCCAGATCAAAACCAAAGTCACGAGTCTCACTGAGACCTACCGTGGGATTCCTGGTCGCGTTAAAAGTTTCCTGAAGATGTGAAGAACTGAAAGTTAGATAGCTGATCAGAAATGAAACAAATTTGACGCAACAGTTTAATGATCTCTCCCTTGAGGAATATCGCAAGATACAGTAAAACCCCACTGTTCAAAGAAAAAAATTTAACAGAGAGCTTGACGAGTGGGCTACAGAACACAACACTGACATATTTCCGAATGCGGAGAAGGAAATACGCGCCGCTGTGCAAGTTGTCGGCGTGCAAATATTGTGAGAACTGGGAACATTAGATGCAGCACTGCCCAGCGATCTCGGTCGGATACAAAACGTATTAAAAATGAGTTGCATGGCTGGCGACAAAAACTCGACGTGTTAAAGCGTGAACTCCGATTAATACAAAAACAGACGCCGGTGGCAACATTTCCACCGCCGTTTTTGTTAGCTAATTCGGCGGGCGCGAGTCAAAATAACACAACGATACCGCAACAAACTGGACGCACGGAAATTCCCCACTGGAACCCGTTGGTGCGGCAGCAACTTCAACCGCGGTGTTATTATCAAATGTCCCGTCACTAAATTGGTAGATCGACTCATGAAGACGATGACTGAGACTGCTTCCACGAGGAAGAGCGTCTAAGTGCAGGACTGTAACATACCGATCTACCGTCAACAACAGATTAATGATGGGTTAATGATAGGTTGTGTATAGGATTGCTTCCGTCCCGATATATCCGGACCGTCACCGTTAGGGGCCCTCTTGTCCCGACATTCCGACAAGATCCAATTCTGTCCCAATTTTGCAAAATACACTGAGCTTGGTCCAGGTACTAAAGTAACGCCATTTGTTAGCGCAACCTGTAAATGCAGCCTCAGTTAGTTTTATTTATGTCAACAAGTTTATGCCGATAATGATGTCTCACAGATGGCGTTGCCAGTTCCGTATCCTGTATCAAAGATGCTAGTTCCTTCTAGATCTAGTGCCATCATTGGAGAAAATAACAGGCTTCTCCAGTGGCATAGGGCTGCTACTACGTAAGCAGATCCTCGCAGAAGAATCGGGCAGTTGACATTTGAATAGTGATCTGATAAGACGATTCTTTCTACGCGTAATACGAGCAACCACAGCATGTCATTAACGTTTGAAGTGTTTACTGCGCGTATATAGAGCGAGAAGTGTTTAGTAACGTCTACTTCGACGGCTAAAGTGTTATTGCCGACCGTTTACCGTCTGACAAACTTATCATAGCTTAAGAAAATGCCTAAGAATGGAAAGAGAAAGTGTAACTTTCTGGGTGATGATTGAAAAATCTACCATATACCCAACTAAATATGATGTGAATATTTCAGGCAGCAATTGTTTTCAGGAATATATGTATCTGAAGAGTTTTTTAGAAACCAAGCATGACGCGGAAGAATGGAAATCTAAAGACTCCGTAGGAGACTGGTGGATTTGCTTTCTTAAAGAAAACGAAAATCCTGGAGGCAAATGCCAGTTGCTAATATTGTGCGAGTAATTGTTTATTATTCCCACAACCAACGCCACCGTCGACAGCGTATTTTTTCTGTTGTTGGTCCAATGGAGTGATTAAAGAAATCGTCTACTGCCTGGACTGTGAAGTCAATCTTACAGTGCCAGTTTAACTATATGCCTGGAGTTTTATAAACACTTATAACGGAAAAATATGTGAGCTCACAGCTAGACATGACAGCCCTAGTCGTGTACAACCATTAATCAATAAGAAATTGAAACGAACGTTTCAAGTCATATTATGTGAAAACGTGATTCAATAAAAAGTGAATTAATTCAGAACGTATTAAGTGCAATTTAAAAATAAAATGACGTCTTCATGTAGTGGCAAATGATTTTGACCATGGCCGATTCTGTAACATAATCTAAATATTTAAGTCCTGCACTCGAGAATTTTGACGTATTTAATACGGCCATGAAGAGAAAGGGTTTTCTTGCTTCCTGTAAAATTATGACCCGCGCACTTCATACAGTTTGGAAACACCTTCTTCAAATGTCTTTTTGGGTGACACAGGCAAATCCAAATGCCCGCTGCCTCGTGAAATAGTGAAATATTCCAACCCCAAATTTCTACCGACTCCCATGATAATAGCGCGTACGTATTTTAACGAATCATTGCGGTAGCGGGGGAATCAAAATCGGTTTTCCTCTTCTTTCGCGTTACAAAGTTACCTATAATTAGAAACTATTACAAGAGCACACAGCAAAAAATAAAAAAAATTAAAAAATTAAAATGAAGTGAGTGGCAGTGCTCAGATGAAATACAACTGCAAGTTAGGACTGAACTGATTAAAAAAACAACAAATGAGCATAACGAAGGCAAACATTTTACAGTAGTTGCTCTTGGCTAAAGTAGGCATGGGCCATAGCCGATAGTGCTACCGATACATCGATGGTTTACATCTATCGATGACAATGTTTACTGTCGGTAGCGTTTCCCCCTTGTTTTGGAATATGATTAAAAATCAAAATATCTTCCAATTTCACTACAGGGCAACTGGGTCGTTTGTAATTTGATTTAGGTGATAGAGGTGGGAGAAGGGGGTCACGACGACCCTGGACCTCCCCTCCCCACCCCCTTCTCCCACTTGTCTACGTCCTTGAGTGATCCAATGTCACGCAATGAAATTTGGGTAGACAAGGTATAAACGGCAGTACATGGTGTAATTGGAGGTATTCCGATCACCATATTGACTGACACTGGTGCTAGTACGAGTTTGATGTACACGCATTCCTGAAAAGAATTTAAGAGAAAACAGGGGTTCCGCCATTACCAGTACAAAACTGTGATGTGTCTGGAGCTGCAGGCGCCCGCACACAAAGAGCAGAGAAGCAGTTACAGGTTTCAATTGAATTTGAGAACGGAGCCGATGGGTGCACGTTTTTAATGGTTAAGGGTTTACTGGTGAGGTTAATATAACCCTTGACACTGTTATCGGACCGGATTTGTTGGATAAAGCTACAGTCTATGTTGACAATCTGTTAACCGTCACACCTTCCTTGGAAGAGTGCATACAATTATTGGGTCAACTTCTGCAACGATTTTCAGATTCAGGAATAACCGGTACTTTGGAGAAATCGAAATTTAATAAACAACACAGCAGGTACTGAGCCCGATCAGGATAAGATACAAGGAGTAGCCAAATGTTTCCCACCAACATCCACAAGCAGTTGAAAGCGTTTCTGGGCATGGCGCCATTTGTTGGAAGGTTTATCCCAAATCAAAGTATTAACAGCCTTGACCTACTGGCTTTGGTAAATAAAAATGCTCCCTATTCCCAGTATCCCCAGTGTCAGGAAGCTTTTGACAGAATTAAACATGCGGTGGGCCAGACTGAGATCTTGTTCCATCCAGGTATGGAGAATTTTTGTATCGTCTTAGATGCGTCATGCACAGGACATGGATCCCGTTTGTTTCAGAAAATAGAGAATGATGGCAGAAGGGCAGCTCGTGTCATCAGTGTCGCTAGCAGGGTCTCTACAGCGTGTGAAAGGTCATACACGGTGGCGGAGTTAGAGGCCCTCGCCGTAGTGTGGTCATTTACGAAGTTAAGTTATTTAATCTGCGGTCGGCAAGCCAAACTTCTCTGTGACCACGAAGCTTTATGTATTCTTTTAACTTGCCAGCTACTCTACCAGAAATTGATGCGATGGGTGTTGTATGATATTGAAACTGTCTACATCAAAAGAAGTGAAACCATTGTCGTTGATGCGCTTTCAGGTGACCCAATGATCTGCCTGAGTGTAGTGAATTTGTGGAGCAGGTAACAGATTGCAAAGTGTTGTTAATGAAGTAGCGTGTTCACCGAAGTTATTACTTGGCAATACGTAAGAATATGCAAGCATTACAGGATGCGGAGCCAAAGTGGTCTAAGGTGACGCGTGTTTTGGTGCTACAACCAAATCGTGGACTCAGCCAGTATTACAATTTGCACTATGAAGTATTGCTCCCTCGGAGCAAGACTGACAATCCGCGTGACTGACGGTGTGCGTGTATATCACGTGCTTACCAGGATTAGCTGATCTGGTTTACACACACGGTCTGTCGACGTTGTGGAATGGAAAACTGTAAACGGAAAACTGCCCCATACTCCTACTTGCCGAATCTGCACAGACGCGTGCATCGTTTGTTGCAACCGTGCATTGTCTGTCAGAACACTAAACCCAAGAGCTACCTAGTGGAATACCTTGGCATCCGATTCCGATGACCATACCTGAAGAAATCGCCTCCATTGACATAGCTGGTCGACACCCGAAGGAAAGGGAGTTGTTAAATATGTGATTGTGGTACTTGATTTATTTTCAAAACATGTCCGGTAATATATCAGACAGTCCACACACGCCGCACCAATAGTCAAGAGGTTGAAGAATGACTACTTTCCTAGCTTAGGAAAGACGGAAGTAATATTGTCCGATAATGTTTCGAATTTTGCTGGACGAGTTCGGCGTTCAATTCTTCGTGACCATAACATCAAGCCGTTTTTAATTTCACATTTCCACCCAGAATGTAATTGTAGACAAGGAGAAAATCAACCGTTTTACTAGAAACCCTACTCCGCATAACAAACGAAGTGGGCTGACTTCGCCACTCTCTTCGAGAAAATCGTGAATGATCTTCCACATTTCTCCACAGAGCACACACCAAACAAGATTATGTTAAACAAAGTGGGAATAAATGAGTGAGTGGATCCATTTCCACTTGGCTCCAGACGTGGCATCTCGTGAGAAGAATGAACACGCCAAGTGTTTGTGCCTTTGAATGCCAACGCTGTGACAAGAAAGGGAGCATATGATAACAAGCTAGGCCGAACGCTGTCGTTTGACCTAGACGAGATGGTGCTACTTAGGTCCGATCGTAAGCCATATCTTCTCAAGAAACGGAACAAATACTGGCCCGTACCATATTGTGATAATTCCCCACGATGAATAATTTCTCTTAGCGTACCCGAAGTGTGAAGTTAAAGGCCTTTATCACTACAGATATTTAAGGATATTTGTAAAGCATAGATTTGTTTTATTATATTATGTTGTTATGTCTGTACTTCTCTTATTTGCTTTGTATTTTATATTGTATTTGTATATGTGTATGTCATATGGAAGGTCGCTTGACATCTAATCAAACAATCACTGGCACTGTAAAGTAGGCCTGTGCAAAGTTGTGAATTATTCGCTTAAACGATGTAAGACTTTATGACAATCTATGGTGTACAAGAATTGTCATTCATGTTTTAAGAATTGTGTCCTCTAGGCACTGTTTAGTGCTTCCTGCTCTATGTATTTTGGTAATGTAAGTGAGTGTGACCTAATAATTAATATATTTATATTGTCATTTGTCTAGTATCTTCTTTTATCGTAATTGATATTTAGTGCTGAGGATGTGAATCTCGTGTTTGTCCCCAGTCAGTGAAATTTCAATGTAATTACCTATACGACGATGACTTTTGGAAGTTGAAGCACGTCCAGTAAGGGCATTCATGACCAGTCCAAACATGCACTATTCACTGTAGTGCACGTGGACAGCTTTGGTCGCAGGTCTACAATTTTCTTTTAAATACGTTTCTTTATAATCAAACTGTGTACAGTAATTTTAAGATTGATGAACTGAACACTTCAGTGGAAGTATTCTTTAGTGTCTAATTAATAAACCAAATTTAAGCTCTATGGTTTTGGGTTGCCTTAAATGTATTGTATGATATGTTTTTTTAACTGTATGTGTATTGATACTTTGCATGTATGTAAAACGGGTGTTCAAAAAGTTTTCGTACTCTTTTCTAATATTTTTATTTTTTGCAGGAGGAGAATGAATTTTTTGTGAACGTAATTGGAACATTTACCTATAAGTTCGTGTGTAAAAGTATTTTATTTTATTTACAGGTGAGTCATAACGGACCGTGAAGTAGATTTCAGGTTGCGACAACGGTCAGTGATTGAGTTCCTCTTCAAGACCAGCGATGACTCCGCCACATCGATTCACAGGAAGTTGCTCCCTGTTTATGGGGAGGACACAGTGGATCGCAGCAGTATCCAGCTGTGGTGGCAGAGGTTTAAAGAAGGTATTTTCTCTCTACTGGACAATCCACGAGGCGGTAGACCATCGACGGCAGTGAGTGATGTGAATAAGGAGACCATTGGTCAAATCATCAAAAATGACAGATGTGTGACGACACGACAGCTTGCTGAAATGACTCGTTTGTCATTGGGTAGTGTGCTATCACTGATACAGTCACTAGGGTAGAGAAAAATCTGTGCACCTTGGGTGCCTAGATTATTGACAAGAGAAATGAAACCGATGAGGAAGAATGGGTGCGAGGGTCTCATGAAGATCTTTACTGAAGAGTGGAAACAGTGTTGGGACGATATCATTACCCAGGATGAAACATGGTTGTTTTTGTCCGAACCTGGTAGCAAAACCCCGTCCATAGAGTGGCGTCATCCAGGTTCCCCTCGGAAGAAGAAACGAAGACTTTCGCGAACAGCTGGCCGAAAGTGGATGGCTTCCGTCTTCAACGATCAGTGTGGTGTCATTTTCAGTGACTTTTTGGAACCTGGCTCTACAATTAACCAGGAACGTTACTGTTTGCCATTGGACATGCTGCAATGTGCCATCAACACCCAGAGACCACAGCTTCAGGGTCAGCTCATGAGACTACACCATGACAAAGTCGAACCACATACAGCTCTTATGATGCAGGAGAAAATCAGGAAAACGGGTTATAAAATTGTTCATCCTCCCTACAGTCCGCACTTGGCTCCGTCTGATTTTTAACTCTTTGGTTGGCTGAAGGCACACCTTCGAGGTAAAACATTTGATAGTGAGAAAGATCCTATTTCCTTTGTCAAACGATGGTGTAAAAGTCAATCCCTAGAATTTTATCACAGTGCATTTACATCGTGGAAAGAACGTTGGGCCAGATGTGTCAAAGCTGGTGGAGGCTACCTTGAGTAGGCTCAATGTATAGTTAAATGTTCCAAGTATCTTCACAAAAAATTTCATTCTCCTCCTGAAAAAATAAAAAAAATTGAGACAACTGGAATGTGTATTCGTATAGGACAACTATCTAAGGAGTTCCACACAATAATATCCAAACAGCAGACTCTGTGCACAATTTATTAAAATTGCCAATACTAAAATCTTTTAAATGACAACAAATTCATATAACTTACAAAACTTAACAAATGGTTAAATAGTGGCTTTGAAAAACAATAACGGCGGCTTGCCACCATAAAATTTACAATAGTGCTTTTAGAGTTTACCCACGAGACAAAATCCAATAATAAGTTAACTTGGCATTACAATTTAAAATGATTTATATAAAAAACTTTGAGAAAGATAATGGCGCTTGGCACCATAAAATGAAAGAAGCGCAACACACAACCAATAAATATAATAACAAAATAATAATTTGATACAACCAAAGGGCGAGGGCAACTCCCAACGCAATCACAGACGAGCGAGCTCTCATCACTTCAGAGCCTTTCCACTAGAAACGGTCCCCGAAAAATACCGCTGAGAGCTCCCCGACATGCATCCCACAACTGCCCATCACTTACGCACCTTGGTTATGTTCTGTAACACGGCAGATAATATCAACACAAGATAAAATTCAAAAATACGGTATAACATCCCGACAGCACATGATAACCACAGCGCCGTTAACTCGGGCGCTCTTAATAAGTGCCGGAAGCCAACACACAAATCTCAAACAATTCTCGCTTCCTAAAACGAAACAATAAACGTCTAGCGCATATGAATAGTCAAACCACAGTCTTAGAAGTGCCTTAACGACACCAGACGCGACTATTCCATCACGTTAATAATACCACAGTAAAAAAATGCAGAACATACCACTAAATGCTGTTACACAACCAAATTGAGTAGATCGCGTTGTTCAGGTCCCAGAAGACCACATATACCAAGCAGCAGTAATTCACTATGTAAATACTGTACAAAACCGCCCTTCTTAGGCGGACTTTACCTAACACATCGACTGCCAAATGTACCAAACATGAACGCAACTCCGGGCAGGACTCCAGTTGAGCAAATAAATTAGTACCAACAAATATTGTAACGAGCCACACACACAGCAAAAAGTTCCGACAACACCGTCCCACATCAGAAAAGTTAGAAACCGCTGCTGGAACTTCCAGGGGAAAATTTGAAGAGCCAACGAGCCCACACCCTAACCTGGCAGACGACTCCAAAATTCAGCAACTAGTTGTCTCCGGGCCAGAGTATCACAGGACCCCACCGTACCTCCACATCAGACAGGCAGGAAGAACTAGTACGCCGACTCCAATTAATCACCACCGCAAGGCCAGCACAGCGGCGAGTCGCCTCCGCCCAGACCAATCTGCTCTTATTGCGAGGCACAACAACCTTAGCGCTAGTCACTATCAGGTCAGGCAGAGCGAACTTCACATTCCGTGCAGTACCCGGAAGACCAACTACCCTCTCGCTTTCCGCCGGCCACCGCAAACACACGCCAGCGACGTCATAGCAAATCGCCACCGGACCGCCACCCGCACCAGGACAGCGAACTATAATCGATTACAGTGCGCGCTCTGAACAAGATCACAGGTTAGCGGCGCGTGCCATATCAACGACTGTGCAAAACTTTTTGAACCCCGTTTATATATTTTTTCTCTGTTCTGATGCGGAACATGAGTTATTGGGTAAATGGTTGAAGGGTGTCACGTAACGTTGGATTCTGTCGTACTACCGTGTTGGCATTCGAGTCCGCGGCCCTGTTGTTTACCTGGCTACGGTCGATCTGCTTTGTTGCTGAAATGTAAGGGCTTAGGAGACGTTGTCCTTACCTTTTATTCACGTTTTCTTATTTGTTAGAGGACGCACCATTTACATGTGTCTGACTGATATATTTCAAACATGATAAATATAAAATTTCCTGTCAGATTAAAAGTGTGTGGCGGAGCGAGACTCGAATTCGGGACCATTGCGTTTGCGGGCAAGTGCTCTACCAACTAAGCTACCCAAGCACTGCTCAGGACCTCCCCCAGCGGCTTCAGTCTTGCTACGTTCGCAGGAGAGTTTCTATGAAGTTTGGAAGGTAGGAGACCAGATGCTGACGGAAATGAAGCTGTGAGCGGTGAGAGGTGCCTGAGTAGCTCACTCGGTAGAGCACTTACCCGCCAAAGGGAAGGGTCTCCAGTTCGAGTCTCGGTGAGGCACACTGTTTCAAACTGCACGGAAGTTTCATATTAGCGCACACTCCGCTCCAGAGCGAACATTTCATTATGGAAAATATAGCCGATTTTTCCTACCCTTTTAATTGAGGATCATTAGTTACATGTCAAATGACTAACTTAATTGAGTATGATCTTATGTATGAGAATCTTGCCACGATCCTGGGACTAAAATGCAAACATTACGCGCAGTTATAGTGCACTTCTTTTTTGTAAACAGTAGTGTGACTAGCAATGATTCATAGACATTTTATGAAGTAACATTTCGACAAGCAACATTTTCTCGCCTTTGAGTGAGATCAATGAACATGAAACAGAAATATTTGTACAGTCGCGATGTTTACTCAGCCCTGTCCGGTCTCGAACGTGTAATAATGTATTCTGATTCCTCGGGCACTGTAATCCTGTGTTCCTACCGGCAGCACACTTTTCACAAACACTATCACAAATGAAAAACGCTTGTGATGAGGTTACAGCTTTGAGGACTTCCGAGTCGCCTGCCCGTGCTTGGTAGCCGATGGTCTCAGACTCAGCTACGAACCTGATTATTGACACAGAAGGTGCATTCTTAAACTCTAAACCTTTCTGCAACAGCAATGTACTTGTATGCCATATACGGGCACTCCAGCAGAACATGTGGCGTTACTTTAATATGAATGTTAGTGTGAGACCTTTCTGCTCTGTCAAGTAGCGATGTTTGTTTATATTAAATGTTTTGAACGCTAACAACTGCCTTGCCAGCAGAGAAGCTGTATAATGCCAACTTAAAGACAATGTGTATGGAAAACGAACCCTAATGCAAAGCATTATCACCGAACACGTTTACTGTGAGATGCATTACTTCAGAAAATACCGTCGGCAGCATTGTGTGAACGAGTCTTTGTTGAGCACTGATCCTGCGATTTGACTTCGTTTCATGAATCCTGAGGAATCGTGAGCAAACAATTGGAAACACTTCAGAGTCTGCCTGTGTGCGCCTGTACACTCGACGCACGTTGCCTTCGAATACCACGGGTATGATTACGACGCCGGTGGAGGAACTGTCTGCAGTCAACCACCGCTGGGGTAGGCGAGGGGAGGGGGGGAGGAGGGGGGACGAGACCCTACCCTCTCTCTCTCTTTCTCTCTGTCCCTCCCTCCCTCCCTCCCTCCCCTCTCTCTCTCTCTCTCTCTTCCCCTCTCACTGCATGCGTTTTTCTGCTGGTGTGCAGAACATCTATATCTACATCTACGTCTACATGGTTACTCTGCAATTCACACTTAAGTGCCTGGCAGAGGGTTCATCGAACCATTTTCATACTACTTCTCTGCCATTCCACTCTCGAATGGCGCGTGCGAAAAGCGAACACCCAAATCTTTCCGTTCGAGCTCTGATTTCTCTTATTTTATTATGATGATCATTTCTCCCTACGTAGGTGAGTGTCAACAAAATATTTTCGAATCCGGAAGAGAAAGTTGGCGATTGAAATTTCGTTAATAGATCTCGCCGCAAAGAAAACCGCCTTTGTTTCAGTGACTGCCACCCCAACTCGCATATCATATCAGTGACACTCTCACCCCTATTGCGCGGTAACACGAAACGAGCTGCCCTTCTTTGCACTTTTTCGATGTCCTCCGTCAATCCTACCTGGTAAGGATCCCACATGACGCAGCAATATTCCAGCAGAGGACGGACAAGTGTAACGTAAGCTTTCTCTTTAGTGGGTTTGTCGCATCTTCTAAGTGTTCTGACAACAAAGCGCAGTCTTTGTTTCGCCTTCCCCACAATTATTAACTACGTTGTCTTTCCAATTTAAGTTGCTCGTAATTGTATTTCCTAGGTATTTAGTCGAACTGACAGCTCTTATATTTGTGCGATTTATCGTATACCCAAAATCTGTCGGATTCCTTTTAGTACCCATGTGGATGACCTAGCACTTTTCCCTGTTTAGTACCAATTGCCACTTTTCGCACCATACAGAAATTCTCTCTAGATCATTTTGTAATTGGAATTGGATTGTACTAGACGGTAAATTACAGCGTCATCTGCAAACAGTCTAAGGGGGCTGCTCAGATTATCACCTAGATCAGTTATGTAAATCACAAACAGCAGAGCGCCTTTGACACTACCTTGCGGAACGCCAGATATCACTTCTGTTCTACTCGATGGTTTATCGTCTATCACTACGAACTGTAACCTCTCTGAGAGGAAATCACGAATCCAGTCGCACAACTGAGACGATACTCCATATGCACGCAGTTTGATTAATAATCGCTTCTGAGGAACGGTATGAAAAACCTTCCGGAAATCTAGGAATATGGAATCGATCTGAAGTCCCTTGTCGACAGCCCTCATTACTTCATAGGAATAAAGAGCTAGCTGTGTTGCACAAGAACAATACTTTCCGAATCCGTGTTGGTTATGTATTATAAATCATTTTCTTCAAGGTGATTCATAATGTTCGAGTGCAGCATATGCTCCAAACTCCTACTACAAATTGAGGTCAGTGATATGGGTCTGTAATTCAGTGGGTTACTCCTGTTTCCTTTCTTGAATATTGGTGTGACCTGTGCAACTTTCCACTCTTTAGGAACAGACCTTTCGTCAAGTGAACGGTTGTATATGATTGCTAAGAAACGCGCTATTGTGCCTGCATACTCTGAAAGGAACCTGATTGATATACCATCTGGACCGGAAGACTTCCTTTCTTAAGTGATTTGAGTTGTTTCGCGCAACACCTAAGATATCCACTTTTATGTACTCATGCTAACAGCTGTTCTGATTTTGATTCTGGAATATTTACATCGTCTTGTTTCGTGAAGGAATTACCGAAAAATATATACCTTTGGCAGATATAGTGTCAGCGGTAGCAGATGGAGCATGTACCATGCTTGGCACTGTTGTGTACTCATAAACCGTATGAAACAAAATGCCAAGAGGTGTCTGCAGTTCACTGTGTCATCAATCGACGATATTTAACTGCGAAAAATCTGAGTCGTAGATTACATCAATTTCTGTAGCTTCTCATTAACGCAGCAAACAAAATACGAAGAAACGTGTTGAATTATAGGCTCTTTGAACAATTATGTTAAAGTAATAAATGTAAAAAGCTTAGCATATTTCAGTTCTCCACTTACATGAGTACAGCTAAACATATAAAAATTAGCAGCAGTGTATAGCTGTCAAAAACAGGTAAGAAGTCACTAGATTTGTAAAAACTCAATATTTGATAGGGAAGGGTCTAGTCAAAAGAGAAAAACTGACACTTGGTCCGTGAGACAAAAAAGTCTGGGGACCTTTGACATAGACCAATGAGTAGAGCTTGCATCAAACCAGTCTTCGGACTGAAGATCATAACACGAAGCAGTTGCAGTGGTAAAGCCAAATAGGTTCGGTCAGCGAAAGAGTGACAGTCTTAGTCCACAATGATCGCAATAGAAAATAATGTGGAAAACGTAATTTCTTGTAGGTGAATCCCTATGACTCCTTCAGAACTGGGTATCACATTAGGTTATTTTCCCTAGTCAAATTGTAATTAATTCATAATTTTGGTTATTGTAGATTACTCGGCAGTTAGGAAACATTAATGCATTTTAGTATAGTGAGGGACAGTTAAGCACTTGCTTTATTTAAAATCGAGTTTTTTCCGCGCGTTGGGTTATTCAGCCGGGGAAGGGGGGGGGGAGAGGGGGGGGGAGTTGAACAACGCAAATGGTAATCTGGAGACTTCATCACATTCCCTTCTGGAAGCGAGGAAGTGAGGTGGAATGGTTCGTGAGGTAAAAAGGGATGAAGAGGAAAACAAGAAACCCTAGGAAATGTACGAGATACATAGACCAGCTACTGCGGAAAACTAATTAGTCAAAAGATAATGGCGTCTCTTGAGCATGTACAATCAAACTAATGAGAAGATGTAACTCGTCGTCAGAAGAGTACCACTACGTTTCTGCCACACATGACCGTGTCTGAGCGCCTCAGCATTGCGTTACAGCCTAATTAATTATTCAGCCCAGCGTGGTTTATTATTTTAATATAAATGTCTCTCCATGTCAATGGACCTAGCCGTCGATGGGGCGGTTGGCGTGCCTCGGCGATACAGGTAGCCGTACCGTAGATGCAATCGCAACGGAAGGGTATCTGTTGACAGGCCAGACAAACGTGTGGTTAATGAAGGGAGTCAGCAGCATTTTGAGTAGTTACAGGGCCGTTTGTATGATTGAATGATCGGGCATTGTAACATCACCTAAAACCAGCCTTGCAGTGCTGGTACTGTAAAAGACTGAAAACCAGGGAAACAACAGGCATAACTTTTCCCAAGGGCGTGCCACTCTACTGTATTGTTAAATGATGATGGCGTCCTGTTTAGTAAAATATTACGGCCGTAAAATAGCTCCATTCCATCTCTGGGGGGGGGGGGGGGGGGGGGACTACTAAGGACGATGTCGTCATCAACTAAAATAAAACTAGCGTTCTACGGATCGGAGCGTGTAACCTTAATCGGGCAGGTAGTTAGAAACGACACGAAGACCACACCTACTACAGTAATACATTTTTATACACTGATCAGCCAGAAAATTGTACCATCGACCTACTATCGATATAAATCCGTCCAGGCGACAACAGTGCCACCTGGCGAGAAATGCCTGCTAGTCTGACACGCACACGGTGCATGTAGTGTCAGTGAGCGTGAGAATGGGGAAGGCGCGCGATCTATTTAAGTTTTATTGACTGAGATGGGCCGGAGATTCGCCATGAGTATTTCGGAAACTGCACGACTTGTCAAGTGTTCGAGAAGTACTGTAGTGATTGTCTTCAACACGTGGCGAAACCAAGGTGAAACCACGTCCAGACGCCGTGGGTTTGGGTGGCTACCCGTCGTTACGCATGTCGAGCGTCGTAGCCTACGAAAACAGGTGAGATAAGAACAGGCGCCGAACTGCGACGGAACCCACAACAAACGTTAATGCCGGGTACAGTGCAAGTGTGTCTGAACACCCAGTGTATCGAATACTAACGATGGGCCTCCACAGCCGACGACCCATGCATGTTGACGAAGAAGCAGAGCGTTTTAATCTCTGATGAACCCCAGTATCTTCTTGATCATGCCGATGGGAGGCGCGAATACTTCATCTTCCAGGGGAACGGCTCATTGACAACTGTACTGTGGGACCGAGACAAGCTGGCGGCGGCTCCGTTTTACTCTGGGGAACATTCAAGTGGGCATCCATGGGTCTGGTGGAGCTCATGCAAGGTACCATGACGGCTAAGCAGTATCTTACACCGGTGTTCCCTGCCGCCGTTGGATAAGCAGATGCCAGCAGCAAGTCGTATACTCCTAGCTCACTTATTTGTTACATAGTTTAATTCTTGATTTCTTTGCGTGTTTTTGGTACTTGCATTGTTTAATTCACAAATTTCTGGCGTATTATAGGATTTGAGAGTTGTAGCATCGCGTTTTAGTACCTGAATAGTGTAAATTCGCGTAGTCTCCTTCCGCCGCTGAGCAGTGTGTCAGCAGTGCACAAGTAGCAGCATTACTGCATTTACTAGGCAATCTTGTATTTTAATACCCGTTTAAATTTTGTGTCGAATTGTTCGTGCTCTCTGTAGATTAGTTCAGACGTTCTTTGCACAACAGTTTTTAGCTTGGATAGGGACTGCAACTGTTGTGTTCGGATGCAAGCTGAGTTGGCATCCCTTCGCTCCTAGCTTCAGGCAGTGTTGGCTTCGGTCACACAGCTTGAGGCTGTTTCCAATGGGCATCACTGTGGAGGTCCAGATGGGGGTTTGTCGGGGACGGCCAGCTCGTCCCATGCATCCCCAGATCGGACTACGACTGTGGCTGCCCGGGATACTGGCCATATTGAGGCTGACCCCTCACCTGTGGTAGAGTGGGAGGTCGTCTCGAGGTGTGGCAGGGGGCGAAAGACATTCCGGATGGCTGGACATGGCTGCTTGTCCTGTTCCAGACGTTGCCCCTCAGTCTACAGGATCCGGGCGGTCGCAGAGGGTGGGCTTACTGGTAGTTGGGAGCTCCAACGTCAGGCGCGTAATGGGGCCCCTTAGAGATATGGCAGCAAGAGAGGGCAAGAAAACCAATGTGCACTCCGTGTGCATACCGGGGGGAGTCATTTGAGACGTGTAAAGGGTCCTTCCGGATGCCATGAAGGGTACAGGGTGCACCCATCTGCAGGTGGTCGCTCATGTCGGCACCAATGATGTGTATCGCTATGGATCGGAGGAAATCCTCTCTGGCTTTCGGCGGCTATCTGATTTGGTGAAGACTGCCAGTCTCGCTAGCGGGATGAAAGCAGAGCTCACCATCTGCAGCATCGTCGACAGGACTGACTGCGGATCTTTGGTACAGAGCCGAGTGGAGGGTCTGAATCAGAGGCTGAGACGGTTCTGCGACCGTGTGGGCTGCAGATTCCTCGACTTGCGCCATAGGGTGGTGGGGTTTCGGGTTCCGCTGGATAGGTCAGGAGTCCACTACACGCAGCAAGCGGCTACACGGGTAGCAGGGGTTGTGTGGCGTGGACTGGGCGGTTTTTTACGTTAGATGGCCTCGGGCAAATACAGAAAGGGCAACAGCCTCAAAGGGTGTGGGGCAAAGTCAGGACATGCGGGACCAAGGAGCAATCGGTATTGTAATTGTAAACTGTCGAAGCTGCGTTGGTAAAGTGCCGGAACTTCAAGCGCTGATAGAAAGCACCGAAGCTGAAATAGATATAGGTACAGAAAGCTGGCTGCAGCCAGAGATAAATTCTGCCGAAATTTTTACAAAGGCACAGACGGTGTTTAGAAACGATAGATTGCATGCAACCGGTGGTGGCCTGTCGCTGTTAGTAGTAGTTTATTCTGTAGTGAAGTAGCAGTGGATAGTTCCTGTGAATTATTATGGGTGGAGGTTACACTCAACAACCGAGATAGGTTAATAATTGGCTCCTTTTACCGACCTCCCTACTCAGCAGCATTAGTGGCAGAACAACTGAGAGAAAATTTAGAATACATTTTACATAAATTTTCTCAGCATGTTATAGTCTTAGGTGGAGATTTCAATTTACCAGATATAGACTGGGACACTCAGATGTTTAGGACGGGTGGTAGGGACAGAGCATCGAGTGACATTATACTGAGTGCACTATCCGAAAATTACCTCGAGCAATTAAACAGAGAACCGACTCGTGGAGATAACATCTTGGACCTACTGATAACAAACAGACCCGAGCTTTTCGACTCTGTAAGTGCAGAACAGGGCATCAGTGATCATAAGGCCGTTGCAGCATCCCTGAATATGGAAGTTAATAGGAATATAAAAAAAGGGAGGAAGGTTTATCCGTTTAGCAAGAGTAATAGAAGGCAGATTTCAGACTACCTAACAGATGAAAACGAAAATTTCTGTTTCGACACTGACAATGTTCAGTGTTTATGGAAAAAGTTCAAGGCATTCATAAAATGCGTTTTAGACAGGTACGTGCCGAGTAAAACTGTGAGGGACGGGAAAAACCCACCGTGGTTCAACAACAAAGTTAGGAAACTACTGCGAAAGCAAAGAGAGCTTCACTCCAAGTTTAAACGCAGCCAAAACCTCTCAGACAAACAGAAGCTAAACGATGTCAAAGTTAGAGTAAGGAGGGCTATGCGTGAAGCGTTCAGTGAATTCGAAAGTTAAATTCTATGTACCGACTTGACAGAAAATCCTAGGAAGTTCTTGTCTTACGTTAAATCAGTAAGTGGCTCGAAACAGCATATCCAGACACTACGGGATGATGATGGCATTGAAACAGAGGATGACACGCGTAAAGCTGAAATACTAAACACCTTTTTCCAAAGCTGTTTCACAGAGGAAGACCGCACTGCAGTTCCTTCTCTAAATCCTCGCACAAACGAAAAAATGGCTGACATCGAAATAAGTGTCCAAGGAATAGAAAAGGGACTGGAATCACTCAACAGAGGAAAGTTCACTGGACCTGACGGGATACCAATTCGATTCTACACAGAGTATGCGAAAGAACTTGCCCCCCTTTTAACAGCCGTGTACCGCACGTCTCTAGAGGAACGGAAGGTTCCAAATGATTGGAAAAGAGCACAAGTAGTCCCAGTCTTCAAGAAGGGTCGTCGAGCAGATGCGCAAAACTATAGACCTATATCTCTTACGTCGATCTCTTGTAGAATTTTAGAACATGTTTTTTGCTCGCGTATCATGTCGTTTTTGGAAACCCAGAATCTACTCTGTAGGAATCAACATGGATTCCGGAAACAGCGATCGTGTGAGACCTAACTCGCTTTATTTGTTCATGAGACCCAGAAAATATTAGATACAGGCTCCCAGGTAGATGCCATTTTCCTTGACTTCCGGAAGGCGTTCGATACAGTTCCGCACTGTCGCCTGATAAAAAAAGTAAGAGCCTACGGAATATCAGACCAACTGTGTGGCTGGATTGAAGAGTTTTTAGCAAACAGAACACAGCATGTTGTTCTCAATAGAGAGACGTGTACAGACGTTAAAGTAACCTCTGGCGTGCCACAGGGGAGTGTTATGGGACCATTGCTTTTCACAATATATGTAAATGACCTAGTAGATAGTGTCGGAAGATCCATGCGGCTTTTCGCGGATGATGGTGTAGTATACAGAGAAGTTGCAGCATTAGAAAATTGTAGCGAAATGCGGGAAGATCTGCAGCGGATAGGCACTTGGTGCAGGGAGTGGCAACTGACCCTTGACATAGACAAATGTAATGTATTGCGAATACATAGAAAGAAGGATCCTTTATTGTATGAGTATATGATAGCGGAACAAACACTGGTAGCAGTATCTTCTGTAAAATATCTGGGAGTATGGGTACGGAACGATTTGAAGTGGTACGATCATAAAAAATTAATTGTTGGTAAGGCAGGTGCCAGATTGAGATTCATTAGGAGAGTCCTTAGAAAATGTAGTCCATCATCAAAGGAGGTGGCTTACAAAACACTCGTTCGACCTATACTTGAGTACTGCTCATCAGTGTGGGATCCGTACCAGATCGGGTTGACG
Organism: Schistocerca serialis cubense; assembly: GCF_023864345.2. Lineage (NCBI taxonomy): Eukaryota > Metazoa > Arthropoda > Insecta > Orthoptera > Acrididae > Schistocerca > Schistocerca serialis. The sequence goes on from NC_064643.1 coordinate 544,908,104, forward strand.
GAGGAGATAGAGAAGATCCAAAGAAGAGCGGCGCGTTTCGTCACAGGGTTGTTTGGTAACCGTGATAGCGTTACGGAGATGTTTAGCAAACTCAAGGGGCAGACTCTGCAAGAGAGGCGCTCTGCATCGGGGTGTAGCTTGCTCACCAGGTTTCGGGAGGCTGCGTTTCTGGATGAGGTATCGAATATATTGCTTCCCCCTACTTATACCTCCCGAGGAGATCACGAATGTAAAATCAGAGAGATTCGAGCGCGCACGGAAGCTTTCAGACAGTCGTTCTTTCCGCGAACCATACGGGACTGGAACAGAAAAGGGAGCTAATGACAGTGGCACGTAAAGTGCCCTCCGCCACACACCGTTGGGTGGTTTGCGGAGTATAAATGAAGATGTAGATGGTTTCAGACCACGTACATCTCGTCGTGAGCAGCATGTTTCACGACGTCAGTGGCATTTTTAAACAAGATAATGCGCCGTGTCACAACGCCAGGAGCACGCAGTGACGCATTCCAGTTGATGTGCTGCCCCCCCCCTTCCCTCCCCCCCCTCCCGCCGCTCCCCGTCTCCACCACAACTCACGAGATATGTACCCAGTCGAAGACATCTGAGATGAGATAGATTGAGCGTGGTGTCAGAGCTCATCACTCCCTTTCTAGTAATGTATGTGAATTAGGTGACTTGTGTGTGCAGATGCAGTGCCAACTCCCTCCGGCTGGCTGCCGAGGCTTCATTGCTTTCACGCCACGAAGCGGCGCCGCTGTTATCCGCGTCAAATGTAGAGAAACATGCTACTAGGTAGGTGTTCATAATGCGCTGGCTGGTCGGTGCATGCCAACTACCTCCGCTGATGATGAAGAGATTGTAGTAATATATGGTGAGATAAAAGAATTATTCAGTTAGTTAATGGGGACGAAAATTAAATTGTGTCGGGGGACTGGAATTCGATAGTAGGAAAAGGAAGAGAAAAAATAATACTAAGTGAAAATGGAACGAAGGAGGAAGCTTCCTGATAGAATTTTCAGCAGGGCATAATTTGATCAAGTCAACATTTGGTTTAAGGTTATATACGTGGAAGAGACCTGGAGATTGAAGAAATTGCAAAAAGGTAGGAAATTAAGGAGATGGTACCGGGATGATTTGAAAGAAACGGAAGTGGTTGAGTTCCGGATGATTAGGCAACGGTTGACTAGAAATGGAAAGGTAATGTACTAGAAGACGAATAGCTAGCTTTCAGGAAAATACTGGAAGCAGTAGACGATCAAATACCTAAAATAGCAGTCCGCAGCTCGCGGTCGTGCGGTAGCGTTCTCGCTTCCCGCGCCCGGGTTCCCGGGTTCGATTCCCGGCGGGGTCAGGAATTTTCTCGGCCTCGTGATGACTGGATGTTGTGTGCTGTCCTTAGGTTAGTTAGGTTTAGGTAGTTCTAAGTTCTAGGGGACTGATGACCATAGATGTTAAGTCCCATAGTGCTCAGAGCCAATTTTTAGCTAAAAACGCAAGGACTACTACAAATCCTTGGATAACACAAGCCACTTAGGATTTAGTTGATAAACGAAGAAAATAAAAATCCAGAAATTGATGCAAGGGAAAGCGAACACAAACGTCTAAAACTGAGTTTGCCAGGAAGTGCCAAATTACTAAGTAGGAAAGGTAAATGCAAGGATGTAGACGCATACTTCACAAGGGAGGAGACAGATACCACTTACAGGAAAATTAAAGAGGTCTTTGCAGAAAAGAGAAACAACTGTATGAATATCAAGAGCTCAGATGGAATACCAGTGCTTAGCAAAGATGGGAAAGTAGAGAGGTGGAAGGAGTACATAGAGGGTGTATATAACTGATACGAAATTCAAGGCAAGTTATAGAAATGGAAGAGGACGTGGATGAGGATGACATGGGAAATATGATACTGTGAAACAAATTTGACAGAGCTCTGAGAAATATAAGTCGAAACATGGCCCCGGAGATACACAACATTCCATCAGAACTACTGCAGCCTTGGGAGAGCCAGATATGACAAAGCTCTTCCATCTGGTGTGAAGGATATATGAGACAGGCGAAATACCCTCAGACTTCAAGAATAATGTAATAATTCCAATTGCAAAGAAAGCAGTCGCTCACAGATGTGAAAATTACCGAACTATCCACTTAATAAGTCATAGCTGCAGAAAACTGACACGATCTCTTTACAGAAGAATGGAAAAGCTGGTAGAAGCAAATCTAGGGTAAAATCAGTCTGAGTTTCGGAGAAATATAGGAACACACGAGGCAACACTGACCTTACGACTTATCTTAGAAGATAGGTTAACGAAAGGCAAACCTAATTTTATAGCATTTGTAGACTTAGAGAAAGCTTTTGACGATGTTGATTGGACTACTCTGTTTGAAATTCTGAAGGTAGCAGGGGTAAAATGCAGAGAGCGAAAGACTATTTACAGTTTTTATAAAAACCTGACGCCAGTTATAAGAGGCGAGGGTAATGAAATGGAGTAAGACAGGGTTGTAGCCTATTCCCGATATTATTAAATCCGTGTATTGAGCAAGCGTAGAGGAAACCAAAGAATTAAAGTTCAGGGAGAAGCAATAAAAACGTTGAGGTTTACTGATGACACTGTAATTATGTCAGAGACAGCAAAGGACTTGGAAGAGCAGTGAACGGAATGGACAGTGTCTTGAATGGGGAATATGAGACGAACATCAACAAAAGCAAAACAAGGATACGGGAATGTACCCAAATTGAATCACGTGAAGGTGAGGGGATTAAATTAGGAAATACACTTGAAACAGCAGATGAGTTTTGCTATTTTGGCAGCTTAATAACTGATGATGGCCGAAGTAGAGAGGATACAAAATGTAGAATGCCACTGGCAAGAAATGTATTTCTGCCGAAGAGAAGTTTGTTAATGTCGGATATAGACTTAAGTGTTAGCAAGTCATTTTAGAAGGTATTTCTCTGGAGCGCAGCTTTGTATGGAAGTGAAACATGGACTATAAACAGTTTAGACAAGAAGAGAACAGAAGCTTCTGAAATGTGGTGATACAGAATCATACTGAATATTAGATGGATATATCACGTAACTAATGAGAAAGTGCTGAGGAGAATTGAAGGGAAATAAATTTGTGGCACAAACTGATTGCAAGAAGGGATCGGTTGATAGGAACATCGTGAGACCTCAAGGGAGCACCAAAATAGAACTGGAGGGAAGTACGGGGGGTAAAAGTCGTTGAGAGAGACCAAAAGATGAAAACAATAAGCAGACTCAGAAGGATGTAGGTTGCAGAGCTACTTGGAGGCTTGCACAGGATAGGTAGCACGGCGAGCTGCATAAAACCACTATTACGATTGAAGACCACAACAACGAGTGTCTGATAGCTCTATCCATGCATACCAGACAGGTCGAACTTTTTCTTAACAGAAGCGTTGTAAAATGTTTTTAATTAATTCAAAATTGCAGCAAATGGAAGAGGGGGTCGGTCCTCATTGTCTCTCAGAATTGTTTCTCGGGTTAGCGAAGCAGCAGACCCAGATGCAAGGCATTTCACCACAAGGAAATCAGGACGTCGGACTGATAACAGGTGGCTCAGTCTTTCATAGATCTTGTTATACTTCGAATAAGTCACTGGTGAGATGTGGTGTACTGACTATATAAAATTTTATGTTGGTTATTCTGCAATAGTTAACTGACAGTTAATTTTCAATAAGCAGTTAGGAAGATCGTAAAGTACAAGATGTGCGAAAAAGTATCGAGAATTATTTAACTTCACGTGTTGTGTCAGCTTGCTATGAGATCTTTGCTGATGTTTTCGGTACGATGTGTCTGAAAGTAAAATTTTGTCCTAAAACTGTTGGATTTCGAATAAAAACACAGACTGCTGCTTGCTGCTCAGGAGTTTGTAGATGATGTCAACAACGATGTACTATTACTGAAACGTGTCATAACAGGTGATGAAACATGGGTACACGGACATGCAGAGGTGCAGTGTGGGGAACAGGCTACAGGTCGACTCACTCAGTTGCAATACATATGCCACCTGATACCCCAGAATAGATAGAGACTTGATGGAAGAAATACACTGATGGAAAAAAATAGTTGTTACACCAAACAATAATTAATGTAGAGTAAAGGGATTTCGGGCGTACATTTGTCTATGTAAATATTTAAGTGGTAAACACTGCAAGACCACAAGCTAATCTAATAACGAGATAAGCCATTGCAAATGTGAAATGCTGGTTCATTAATAACGGATGTAACCCCCAGAATGTTGAATACAAGTATGCAAACATCATGAATTGCATTGTAGAGGTACCAGATATCAGTTTGTGAGATGGAGTTTTTTACCTGTTGCCCTTCATCGGTCGAAAAAGGGGCGGTTAATGCTATTTTTGGACTATGCTGGAGTTGTCGTCCGATAATGTTCCAAATATTCTCGATTGGTGACAGGTTAGGCGATCAACCATTCCAAGGCAACATGTCAACAGTCCGAAGAGTATGTTGGATTACAACAGCAGTATGTGAGCGAGCGTTACTCTGTTGGAAAATATCCCCTGGAATGCTGTTCATGAATGGCAGCAAAAGAAGGTCAAACCATCAGACTGACATACAATTTTGGAGTCAGGGTACCTGACATAACCACGAAAGTGCTCCTGCTGTCATAAAAAATCGCACCCAAGGCCATAACTTCAGGAGTAGGTCCAGTGTGTGTAGCACGGAGACAGGATGGTTGCAGACCTTCAACTGGCCTCCTCCTAACCAACACACGACAATCACAGGCACCAATGCAGAACCAGATTTCATCAGAAAACACATCATACCTCCACCCAGCCCTACAATGGGCTCTGGCTTGACATTACTGGAGTCGCAAATGGCGGTTGGTTTTCAGTCACTTCAATGCACGCTATAGGACGTCTGCTTGGAGCTGTCCTTGAGGTAACGGATTTTTATCAGTTCGTTGTGTCATTGCGGTGCGAACGGCTGCTAACATTGGCAAGTGGCCATCCGAAGCACCATCACATGCTTTTGACCACCACTGCCAGCAATTATATATGGTGGCTACATTCCTGCCAAGTCTTTCTGCAATATCGCAGAGGGAACAACCAGCTTCTCGTATCCTTTTACACGACTTCGTTCAAACTCAATGAGATGTTGAAAATGGCGTCTTTGTCGCCTTAAAGGCATTCATAATTAACATCAATTCACCACGTACAATCTCAAAAGTAACTAACGCTCATGACCATTACAAAATCTGTTTAGACCAAACCTGATTTGCATCCTCACAGTGGCGCTACTATCGCCACTCTCATGCGATTGGCGCAAAATATGAACAGAAATCATATTTCGGATGTAGAAATACGCCTACTAACTTTCGATGATGTCGCACAACTCTTTCTTGATACTGCGATTTTTTTCCGTCAGTGTATTGTTAACGTTCTGTATATAATGAACTCCTCTCTACTCCATCAAAAGAGAACAATTTTTTCTTTGCTAAATTGACCTTATGGCGGCAGTAGTATCCATTATAAAGCTAAATAATTTAATCTAAACTTTCTCTTCTAGATACCAAAACTACGTGATAATTATCATACAATAGATAATGCTGCAATTCACCATATGCAGCTTCCACAATATTTCCGTATAAATTTACTGTCTGTTGGAATCTTGAGAGTTTTCTACATGCAACTGAGGAAACGAATGAACTCAAGTACGATACCATACCAGTCACACCTATTGCAAAAGTTGTATGAAACATCATTCGAGGGACGAATTCATCAAACGAATAGAAGATATAGTACGAAACATTTCTTAGCAAGAAGAAATATGAGAATTTCTAGAATCAGAATCATAAAGAAGAGCCACTGTGTGTCCTATCGTGAAAGAGTTATAGTCTTTGCGAGAGATCCACAACTATTGCTCAGATTTTTCATGCTGAATAAATCCGCTGCACCTTTACTTGGCTAATCCCTTATTTGATAAAATCATACACTCGACTCGTGTTTCAAGGCACAAATCTTATCTCACGCGCCACAAAAAAAGAGAAAACTAGGAAGGATTCTTAATAAATTTAATTAACGTTAGGAGGGTCCATACAACTGTGAATATCGGGTTATACCTTGACTGCATACGAGAAAGGCGTACCAGTCATGTAAAAAATCCAACGAATTCGTCAAGTAGCATGGGAGATGCAGTGCGGATGAGGCATGAAAAGGTTCTCTGAGTCAAGCACTATCGCAGCGGATAAACGGGGCCTAATAGAAAAAAAACATGAATGTAACAACAAATAAGAAGACATTGCCGATCCAATATCACCTATGAACCAATTGCGAACGACTAGACACGTGGATTGGGCTTAAGAAATTGAAATGAAGGCATAAAAGTCGTGGAATGCCAATTTGTTAACCTCACTGGTAGATTGCCATGCTAGTGTCCAGCCCGTTGCACGTCATGGAAGCTCAGTAACACCGGTCAATAGACTGTCGCGAGGACCGCAGTCAGACTTCTGTGCACACATACATGTCAGAGTGGAACCGCCACCGGAATTAACATCAATGGCAGGAGGGAAGAAAGCACAAATAACAAAAAACACTGCCGCACCCCCACATTTCCTTCCAAAGGCCACCCGCTGTTAATAGCGCTATTATCACCTACGTATGAATGTCTGTTGCTGAGATAAGTTAGTACAGAGCAGACAAAAAATGCAATACATGGCACTGTATAATGCAAATGTCAAGAAATAAAAACAATAAAAACTAATAATGAAATTGTCAAGAAATAAAATTAATAAAAACATAGTACAAAATGTAAAAGTAATAAAACCATACCATAAAATATAAAAGGGGCCAAACCGACGTACCACGAATAAAACGTAATAGTCGAAGTTATGTCAATATACAGAGTACATCATACTAAGAATGCAAGGCTATGGATGCAGTTAGTGCAACATCACGCATAGGATAATCTACATAATCATAGATCATAAAATCTACAGTAACGGAGATTTCTTAGTTTGTTCTTAGCGCCTGAATATGGGATTTATGACCGTAAATATCCAAATAAAGGATTATCTAAGTACAACTGGAGCGCATTTATGCACCATGAAAGAGTACAGGAATTACTTTCAGAAATCAGTGGTAGAGAGTGGACTTACGTACCACAAGAAGTGTCATTCTTACTTTTCTGGAGGTTCACCGAAAGAAGTTACTACATACACCTCGGAGAATGTGCTTCTGGTAAGCAATGTGTACACACAGTTACAAAATATGCAGAGAAGTATCAGAAAAGCTGTGTGCGTGTGTGCCTAAAATTCAGATTATCTTCGCTGTTAAGTAAACGGAAATTTAGCTTCAAAAAATGGTTGGACGTATTATACGCTCCAATGAGATTATGGGATGCTATATAGTTCTAAAGTTCACAATAAAACTCGTTCATATTCAGAAATGAAGTTTATTCCAACAAGCGTAGTAGAAGGCAAAAAAAAACAAAAAAAAACGGATGTACTATGTGATCAAAAGTATCCGGAAACGTGGCTGAATGTGACTTTCAAGTTCGTCCCGGCCTCCATCGGTAACGTCGGAATTCAGTATGGTGTTGGGGCACCCTTAGCCTTGATGACAGCTTCCACTATCACAGGCATACGTCCAATCAGGTGCTGGAAGGTATCTTGGAGAATGGTTGCCCATTACTCGCGGAGTGCTGCACTGAGGAGAGGTATCGATGTCGGTCGGTGAGGCCTTGCATGAAGTCGGCGTTCCAAAATATCCCAAAGGTGTTCTATAGGATTCAGATCAGGACTCTGTACAGGTCAGTCCATTACAGGGTTGTTATTGTCGTATAACCACTCAACCGCAGGCCGTGAATTATGAAATGGTGTTCTATGGTGTTGAAAGATGCAATCGCCATCTCCGAATTGCTCTCCAACAGTGGAAAGCGAGAATGTGCGTAAACATGAATGTAGGCCTGTGCTGTGATAGTGCCACGCAAAACAACAAGGAGTGCAAGCTACCTCCTTCGGCCGAAGTGGCCAAGCGGTTCTAGGCGCTACGGTCTGGAACCGCGCGACCGCTGCGGTCGTAGGTTCGAATTCTGTCTCGGGCATGGATGTGTGTGATGTCCCTAGGTGAGTTAGGTTTAAGTAGTTCTTAGTTCTAGAGGACTGATGACCTCAGAAGTCCCATAGTGCTCAGAGCCATTTTGAAGCTACCTCCATGAAAAACACGACCACACCATGACACCACTGTTCCGAATTTTACTGATGGCACTGCACACAGTGGCAGATGACGTTAATCGGGCATTGACATACCCATACCCTGCCGTCGGATTGCCACATTGTGTACCGTGATTCGTCGCTCCACACAAAGTTTTTCCACATTTTAATCGTCCAATGCTTACGCTACTGACATCAAGCGAAGAATCGTTTGGCATTTACCGGCGTATGTGTGGCTTATGAGGAGCCGCTCGACCATGAAATCCAAGTTTTCTCAACTCCCGCCTAACTGTGATAGTGCTTGCAGTGGATCCTGATGCAATTAGAAATTCCTGTGTGATGGATTGGGTAGATTACAAATTACGACCGTCTTTAACTGTCGGTGGTCTCTGTCAGTTAACAGACGAGGTCGGCCTGTACGCTTCTGTGCTGTACGTGTCCCTTCACGTTTTCACTTCACTATCACATCGGAACCAGTGGACCTAGGGATGCTTAGGAGTGTGGAAATCTCGCGCATAGACGTATGACATAAGTGGTACCCAATCACCTGACCACGTTCGAAGGCCGTGAGTTCCGCGGAGCACCGCATTCTGCTCTGATGATGTCCAATGACTACTGAGGTCGCTGATAATGGAGTACCTGGCAGCAGGTGGCAGCACAATGCAACTAATTTGAAAAACGTATGTTTTTGATGGTGTCCGGATACTTCTGATCCCATAGTGTAACGAAACAGCAACTGTACTTAACAACGGTAACTATGCCAATAACGGCCAAGGTTTGTTATCGTCTGCCATGATTTCGTCCACTTATCACGGCGAAGTGTACGGTGGTTCAAAATGGTTCAATTGGCTCTGAGCACTATGGAACAGGAGTTGTGCAATTAATCGAAACTGCCGTATTCCCCACCCTACACAGGGACCGTACTAGACGAGGTCTGCCAGTGCTCCCAGGCACCATAAAACGACAAATGGTTCAAGTGGCTCTGAGCAATATGGGACTTAACATCTGAGGTCATCAGTCCCCTAGAACTTAGAACTACTGAGACCTAAGGACCTAAGGACATCACACACATCCATGCTTGAGGCAGGATGCGAACCTGCGACCGTTGTAGTCGCAGGGTTCCAGACTGAAGCGCCTAAAAGCGCTCGGCCACAGCAGCTGGCTTGTGTGGTGGTGTCGCCACGTCTACCACCCCGTCTTTATTTATTTATTTTTCTTTTAAACTGGGTGCTCCCGGAATGTGAGGGCTACTTGCACTTAATCTGTCTGCCGGTCCTCGATAAAACGTCCGGTGCAGGCGAAATTTGCTCCTGATCCGAGGTGGACGCTTCGGTGTCTTCTGCCGATGCTATAGGCTCTGCGTCCTCATTGAAATGCGATGTTGTGGTATGCCAAGGGAACGTGCCCTCGTCTGTATACCCAGGCTTGGCTCATTCTATTGACCCTGTCTGCTGTTTACGGTCTTCTTCGACTTTCAGAGTGTGGCTCCAATGCATGATTACTCCAGATAGTCCTGAATGTGGCGAAACGAAGTGTCGGAAAGTGCATAAACACCTGTCGGTCTCCGTGTCTAACACGAGGGCCAGTTTTGAATGTACGGTGGAATTCCTCTTTCATTCCATTGCTCGCTGGATGGTAGCTTGCAGTGAGGATGTGGTTACAGCCGCATAGTAGGAGAAGTTCATTGAATGGTTGGCTTTCATATTGCTTGCGGCTATCTGTAGTTATTTCTCGGAATACACCAATGCAACAACGCTTTCGCGACCGATTCAGCGGATGTATCCTTGTATCGCGATAACCTCTGGCCACCTGGTGAAACATTCGATGATAGTAAATAACATTGTCCGGAATGGTATGGTGTGGCCCTACGACGTGCAAGTGTAAGTGCGAAAATCTGGCTGAAGGTGTCCTGAAGTGCGTAAACAGGCGGGAAAACATGCCTGCCGATCTAATTTTCCTGGCAAGTCAGGCATTTACGTACCTTTGCGCGACAATCTTTCTGCATTGCCGACCACACGACTTTAGTAGAGACTAATTTAGCAGTTACTCTGCCTCAGTGGTTCACAACCCCACAACAGGCCACAGCAGTCCGCCCACCCCACCGCCACCCCACATGGAACCCAGGCTTATTGTGCGATTCTGCCCCCAGTGGAACTGCCCCTTCCCCCCCCCCCCCCCCCCCCCGCCCCCACGGGAACGTCTCAGACGAGTGTAGCCCCAAATGTTTGCGTTTTACAGTAATTATGGTGTACGCCTACATGGAGACAGTGTTCGCGCAGCAATCGCCGACATAGTGTAACTGAGGTGGAATAAGGGGAAACAGCCCGCATTCGACGGAGCAGTGGAAAAACGCCTTAAAAACCATCCACAGGCTGGTCGGTACACAGGACCTCAACACTAATCATTCGGGTGGATTCCTGCCAGGGACCGACACCCCTTCCTTCTCGGGAAGCAGCGCATTACACCGCGCGGCTAGCCAGGCGGGCTCGTTGCATATGCTAGACGTTTCTTGAGGTCCTGCAAAACTGTTTTACTACCCGGAGTCCAAGATACCTTACGATTGCCGGAGGATAACGCCGGTAAACAACGCTCTGGGCGGCACTTGGACAGCAGCTGGTTGTGATAGGTGCCGTCGATAGTAGCTCAGCACGCCTAAGCGGTATTTGCTTTGTGATGCATTACCCGTGATAAAATGGACCGTTTGCCAATTGCGGAAAAGGTCGATATCGTGTTGATGTATGGCTATTGTGATCAAAATGCCCAACGGGCGTCTGCTTTGCAAGCAGCTCGGCATCCTGGACGACATCATCCAAGTGTGCGGACCGTTCGCCGGATAGTTGCGTTATTTAAGGAAACAAGAAGTGTTCAGCCACATGTGAAACGTCAACCACGACCTGCAACTAATGATGATGCCCAAGTAGGTGTTTTAGCTGCTGTCGTGGTTAATCCGCACAACAGTAGCAGACAAATTGCGCGAGAATCGGGAATCTCAAAAACGTCGGTGATGAGAATGCTACATCAACATCGATTGCACCCGTACCATATTTCTATGCACCAGGAATTGCAAGGCGACGACTCTAAACGTCGTGTACAGTTTTTCCAATGGGCACAAGAGAAATTACGGGACGATGACAGATTTTTTGCACGCGTTCTATTTAGCGACGAAGCGTCATTCACCAACAGCGATAACGTCAACCGGCATAATATGCACTGTTGGGCAACGGAAAATCCACGATGGCTGCGACAAGTGGAACATCAGCGACCTTGGCGGGTTAATGCATGGTGCGGCATTATGGGAGGAAGGATAATTGGTCCCCATTTTATCGATGGCAATCTAAATGGTGCAATGTATGATGATTTCCTAAGTAATGTTCTACCGATGTTACTACACGATGTTTCACTGCATGACAGAATGGAGATGTACTTCCAATATGATGGGTGTCCGGCACATAGCTCGCGTGCGGTTGAAACGGTATTGAATAGCATATTTCATGACAGGTGGATTGCTCGTCGAAACCCGCACGTTCACCGGATCTAACGTCCTCGGATTTCTTTCTGTGGTGAAAGTTGAAGGATATTTGCTATCGTGATCCACCGACAACGCCTAACAACATACTTCAGCAACATTGTCAATGCATGTGCAAACATTACGGAAGGCAAACTACTCGCTGTTGAGAGGAATGTCGTTACACGTATTGCCAAATGTATTGAGGTTGACGGATATCATTTTGAGCATTTATTGCATTAATGTGGTATTTACAGGTAATCACACTGTAAGAGCATGCGTTCTCAGAAATGATCAGTTCACAAAGGTACATGTATCACATTGGAACAACCGAAATAAAATGTTCAAATGTACCTACGTTCTGTATTTTAATTTAAAAAACCTACCTGTTACCAACTGTTCGTCTAAAATAGTGAGCCATATGTTTGTGACTATTACAGCGCCATCTATCACAAAGCGAGAAACGTGATCCAACTAAAACGTTCATATTTCTTTACGTACTACACGAGCATGTAATATAAAATGGCGATTCTTGTTTTTAAAAAACGCAGTTGATATCGGTTTGACATATGGCAACGCCATCTAGCGGGCCAACCGTAGCGCCATCTGGTTTTCCCCTTCAAGCTAGACAAGTTTCGTTCTTTGTAGTTTTTTCGTCTGATGCTTATTTCGTGAGATATTTGGCCCGGTTACTATCAATGGACCACCATGTATATCTCCGTACGAGAGTTTCCATTAGTACAGTAAAATATTGCGGCGACAAGATATCTTCAGTTACCTCAGTCACCTCTAAATCCAGATGCGGAGCCGTAATATTAAATTTATCCCCGTCAATGCACACCCGACGCTGCTGAAACATGCATTTGACTTGCGTAAACGAGTGCTGAGGTGTCGTCGATCAGAACGCGGAAAGCTTTATATTTCCCTGTCGCACATACGTTGTACTCCCTTCTTGCTTAGTCACGTCTTTCGTGTCGTTTTGTGCAGAGTTAGTCTCGGATGCTGACTGAGGGCCGAGCGGTGGGCTGTTCCGTTCCGATCCCGTTTCCGGTGTTTGTGTCAACGGATCCATTGTTTTCGACGGTATATTCCCATTTAATTCTTTGATTCTTTTCCTTTCCAGAGGTCACCACTGTGGGAACGCTGCCCTGTTCTAGCTCAAAATGGCTCTGAGCACTATGCGACTTAACTTCTGAGGCCATCAGTCGCCTAGAACGTAGAACTAATAAAACCTAACTAACCTAAGGATAACACACACATCCATGCCCGAGGCAGGATTCGAACCTGCGACCGTAGCGGTTGCTCGGCTCCTGACTGTAGCGCCTAGAACCGCACGGCCACTCCGGCCGGCTCTGTTCTAGCGTTCACAATAAATATCGTTCATTATTCGGTAATGAACTTTACTCCAACAAGCACAGTAAAAGATAACTAAACAAGTGTACCTAACACGGTAAGTATGCCAAAAGTGGCTGAGATGCTTATTATCGTCCGCGATGACTTCGTCCACTTATAAGGGCAAAGTGCAGTGGGGTGTAGTCACAAGATGTTGGTTACTGAACCTTCCTTTCATTCTCCTTCCTTCCATGTCCCACAAGACGAGGTGTTTCAATGAGGCCATCGAAATTGTATAGTAGTTTTCAAAATCTATTGAAATGGATCTGTTGTGTGCGATGCTGACGTTCCTTGGCTTTATAATCTTTGATATGTAAACCGTCAGACAGTCACTAATATTCCGTATTTCTAGGAGTGCAATGATAATAATTTCATATTTAAAATGAAGGATTGGTTGATTTATTATCATGTACGGCAATAATACCGTAGAGATTAGCGTCACTCGAAGAACTGAAACGGGGTCTCTTTTTAATTGCAAGGTGCCTTGTAATTATAGGAGGGACGCCAAGGATTGTGTTATATCATGATGTATTTCCTCAGTCAACTGTAAATCAAGCGTTCTTCAAGTGGTTATCATCAGGCGACAGATATTTGGAAAAGAATCACTTTTGTGCCAACAGCTGTACATGTTCACTGAGGTAGTGGTGGTTGCTTGATGTTAATATTAAGTGTGATCATGTTACCGCACTTCGATTGTGTATTTCTGCTACAGTGAAACTTCAGTGACATAATCACTGTGATAATTCGTCACATTTTGCGCTTGATGTTGCCCTTTGTGGCAGAGATGTGTTTTTGACCAATTGACGTACATTATTATTTCCTGTATAGATGGTAGACAGTACCGAAACTGGTACAGAATAAATAAATCTTGTGGTAAACCTTCCGGGATGTAAGGTCGTGGTCCATGAAACTCTTCAGCTCCTAACGTTTCGTCCAGAGCTGCGCTGGACATCTTCAGAGGGGTGTTTCTCCTCCGGTGAGTCTTGCCGACTGACGGGTCGGACGTCTGAGAGCGACTTCTACGATACATAAGTCGCTCTCAGACGTCCGACCCGTCAGTCGGCAAGACTCACCGGAGGAGAAACACCCCTCTGAAGATGTACAGCGCAGCTCTGGACGAAACGTTAGGAGCTGAAGAGTTTCATGGACCACGACCTTACATCCCGGAAGGTTTACCAGAAGATATGTCATCCGGTCGTGAAAGCTTTCATACTAGAATAAATAAAATTCTACAGCTGTTGGTATAAAAATGACTTTTTAGCTATAAATCATGTCGAAAGTTTCAGGAAACATTGTAGTTAATAAGTCTGGGGATACAACAACTCTGAATTAGAGGTCCTCTTAACTTCTTCCGCTAGCTAGAAATCGTAATGTAGCTAGTAGATTCTTCTCGAGCTTGCAGCCTCTTTTAAGGCTGTATTCTTTTACGTTAAGAATGGTTTGATGACGATCAGCAGTTCCGAAATGCATGTTTCATTCATTCTTAGATAATTACGAAAATAACCGGCTGCCAGCTGTTTAAGTAACAGAACGTAAGTAAATTTCTTTATTTGCATTAACCACTTATTTTCCAATATCTCTCTCATAGAGGGAACAGCTCTTGGCTTTTTTTCCATTGTTACCTCTAAAACATCCAAGGTACACCCCTGTTTCCGTCACTGTGTAAAAACAAGCGGAATCTCAGAGAAAATAAACTCAATGACCTTAAGATAGCCACAACAACGGGGCGGCACTGTAATCACTGAGTGTATTCGGTCGAAATGTGTGTAGGCTGCCACGAAATTGGTCGGCCGGCCCGTCAGTTGATAAATTGCAGTGCCCTTTAGTCGCTACCAGCTACTGTCCTGTAGCTTTAAAGGGGAACGGAATACCTCTGACTCGCCCTGCGCTTACTGCAAACTCCCAGCTATCACAACAGTGTAAGGTTGGTATAACTCATGGATACAGGTGTTAACTCTCTGGTGCCTCGTGGAACTTTCAAAGTAGAGTGATTCATTAGTCCAGGTTCTATGGAAGGAATGTGAATCAAAAAGGTATTATCGAATAATAAATAAACACTTTTCCTGCTCATTCTTCTTCCATAGGCTCGTCACAATGGTAAAAGGCTGAGATACATTGCGATTCGCAAGTTAGTGCCACCCTCGGAAATGTCAAACGATAAGTCTTGTGAAACGAGACTGATAGTACGGTTTTAGCGGAGGAAAACGTATAAAAAAATTCCGCTTCTCTCTACCTTTACGAGTTCCATAGCAGCGAACGTCAACGTAACTTGCAGTAATCCTAGGATTCCTAAAAGAAATTCTGTTAACAACGAATATTGGCCTCGCACACGGTTTCTCAAAGCACTTCACGCAAATCCTCCGGAAGGTAGTATGGAACCGATGGAGTATTCTGTATCTGTGCTATTTAAATATCGAAAACCAGCGACATATGCTTCCGGGAAACGCGTCATTCAAAACTGCTTTAAGAATGGTGGTGAGGACCAATTTTGAATACGTTTTCAGCACCACACTGCACGCACACGTGCCTGTTGCTAGCAGGTAGCACGGCGCGGTCCTCGCTATTAAAACATCGTGCTGGAGCTTTACGACGCCGTAAACAAGCGCTACCTCGGCGTTACCACACCGTGGGTGCAGACTTCGCAGGTGGTTTCTGTGGGCAAAGTTGCGGTCACGGCCCCGTCAGACGCACAGAGCACTGTGTTTCAACCTAAAGGAAACTTGTACAGTTGCCGCCACCCTTTCCGACACAGGTGCTCGTTACTGAGTATTGCGTTACACCTGTAGGCGTATGAAGTTTCTACAGTAGGGCACGCCGATTTTGTGTTCCATATGCCCTTCATTCACGCCGATGTGTGTCAAACTGCTTTCTGGCGGTCAGCCTCTCTTGTGACGTTATAAGCTGGTCACAGTCCGTTGTAAAGTACCGACCAACAGCGTATAGCCGCAGTCAGATGTGTTGACTATAGCTGAAACACTGGGTCTGTCACGGTATAACTTTTTCTACGGACATACAGATGTTACTGGTCTTTCTAGGAACGTCACGAACGGGAAGTGTGACACAGTGGACGCATAATTTGGTTTTTATTTTTATATCCACACATTTTCTGTTTATTTGGAGCTTGCTAAGCACGTACAACTTTGAACAATCAGCGAAAAAAATGTCCTGAGTGAATAAGCACCCTTGGAAATGCACCCAAATGATACGAGATTATAAGGTTGTGTAGTGCATAAAACATCATAAAGACTATCCCATATTTAAACTCATTATTCGGAAGGCAAGTCAAGGCGAAAATTTTGAGCCCATTCGATTCTCTTATGCTGCCTGTACGTGTTATATCGTGTTTGCTCCAAGTCTTTTATCCTTTTTCTATGTTAACTCTTTAAAATGAGCTTTTAATGAAAAACTAAAGTTCTGTAACTATTGCATTCAAATCACATTCTTAATCAGGAACAGAAGAAGATTCTCATAATATCAATAACGACGTAAAAGTTAAGCACACATTGAGCACCATATGCAATATTTAATACGGAAGCATGACCCTTGATTCATATGCAGTACCATCTACAAATGCTAGCCAGTATAATTAACACATCCATCACGCCGAGAAGGCGTCCTTGGTTGACTGATTGATGATGGGGGTACGGGACTAAACAGCGGTGTCATCTGTGCCGTGGCGTCCTTTGACAGACCACTGCCGGTCACCAACACGAAACCTATGGACTGCAGAAGCTAGTAAAATACGGCTCCATGGACCACTGGCGGCAAAGCTACCGTCAATCATCCCAGACGAAGAGAATGGGTCCTAATGGAAGGGGAAAGGGAGCAGGAAGTGCCATGTCGACCACCTGTAGTATTCAAGGTAGGTTCAAATGGCTCTGAGCACTATGCGACTTAACTTTTGAGGTCATCAGTCGCCTAGAACTTAGAACTAATTAAACCTAACTAACCCAAGGACATCACATACATCCATGCCCGAGGCAGGATTCGAACCTGCGACCGTAGCGGTCGCTCGGTTCCAGACTGTAGCGCCTAGAACCGCACGGCCACTCCGGCCGGCCAGTATTAAAGGTAGAAGAGGAGGAAATACGTCTACGGACATACCAAAAGACAGGTTTGTGGTAATGTATTGCATTATTTCACAGCTGTAAATAGCAGCGAAACGATAGGAGCAGAAAAATACGAGAACATTCAAAACAGATTACAGAGAGTAATGGATATGGCAGACACTTAGAGACGAAAACTTTACCGTCGGATAGGATGAAATAGAGGAAGTATCAAACAGCTCAAAAGACTGATGCCTTAAAAAACATAGATCATATTTGCGGGACTTACAGAAGTGAGTGGTATTAGAAGAACATCTATCCCATAATCTACATGATCTAATTAAATAGTTGAAGAGGAATTTCTCTCGAAAAAGCCGGCCGCGGTCGCCGTGCGGTTCTAGGCGCTTCAGTCCGGAACCGCGGGACTGCTACGGTCGTAGGTTCGCATCCTGCCTCGAGCATGGATGTGTGTGATGTCCTTAGGTTGGTTAGGTTTAAGTAGTTCTAAGTTCTAGGGGACTGATGACCTAAGATGTTAAGTCCCATAGTGCTCAGGGCCATTTGAACCATTTTTATCTCTCGAAAAGGGTGCGACCGGTTTCCTATCTTAAACCGAGGTCCTGGTCAGTCTACCACACCACATTCGGGAGGACGACCAAATGTTCAACCGGTCATCCAGATTTAGGTTTACTGTGATTTCACTAAATGGCTCCCGGCAAATGCTGGGATGGTTCCTTCGAAAGGCCACGGCAGATTTCCTTATCCAGCCTTGAACCAGTCCGAACTTGTGCTCCATCTCTGCTGACCTCGATGTCGAAGTGGGTTTAAGACCTCCCTTCTTTGTTTCTTACCGCAACCTTCTCTGATCTGAGCTGATGCTCCATTTTTAGTGATGCCGCCGATGTTAAAACCTAAACTTCTTTCCTTCTATGTACGGTCTGTAAAGTTTCAATAATTTTACTGCGTTCCAAAATTTGTGTTAAATGGTTATAAAGCATGCTTTCCGAATTACTTTTCTTCCTTTGTTATTATTAGCAGGAATCGGTTGTCTGAAGATGGGAAGGTGTATTTGCCTCGTTATCAAGTGCTCTGCTGCTTACACTAAACGGGTCGGTTATGACACTGATGATTCATAACATTATAACCATCTGCCTAATACTGTGTCTGTCTAACTTTGGAACGAAATACACAAGAGATTCTGCGTGGCATGCATTCGAGAAGTGCTTGATAGGTTTTCGGAGTTCTGTGGACAAGTTATTTACGCACAGATCACGAAATTACGGTGTATGGATGCAGATCTGGCGCCCGAAAGCGCGTTGCACTCAAGTGAATTTGGTGGCCAAGGCATCGTCAGTTCCCTGGCACGCCCCTCAAAACACTATGGCACTCGTGGCAGAAACAGTTATCCATCTGCTAGTATCAACACGGCTGATACAGGATGACATTAGGCATGAAGGGATGTAGATGGTCTGCTGTGGTCTTCACGTAGAGCAGACATGTCACGGTGCCTTCGATGACTACGGTGTCCGGAGATAAGCGCAAGCCGACAAGGAACCACCAGTCCTGTTTTCTCACGGATTCTGGAGGGTCTTAGGTACGTTTTGGATGGACCTGTCCTGTGGACCTGGCTTGGGGGCTTTACAAGCGACGGCCCTTACTTTCCGAAAAAATCGATGTGGTGGTTTTTGCATACTTTTTGTATCAGTAAGTTATATGTGTGTCATGCAACGAGCGTAGAGCAGCAGCTAAGGTTCGTATCTATCATGTTGGTGGTTAGGGTTGAAATCCCGCCCATGTATTTTATTTTTAATTTTTTTCTATTTTATTTTCACTGTACTAATTTCAGTAATAAATCAATCTTTGCAGCAAAGTTTTTTTTCAAATGTGTATTCCATTTGTTACAGAATAGATTACGTCTGTTAAATCATTCACAATGACAATACGTCTTTTGGCCAACAGATCTGAATATCGCAACTCAAAATGCAATGGAATTAGTGGAGATCGGAGTCGCTGATTTATTTGTAAGGAGATACAAATCGTGAAGCACTCTTTCCGTGCATCTTATGACGTTATTGAGCTTGAGTTTCGATAGCTCTTACGACTTCCTTACTTTTGGTGAACGTTCTTTTGGCTGTCCATCTGTAGGACCGATGACTTCTTCCATTTTCTGAACTCTTTTGACGCACACTACTCTGACGACGAGTTGCGAACAACTAATGCTGACGACAGATGCCAGGGACAACAACAGATGAGGTTACGTCTAGGAAAGGCACGAAGTGAACGTGTCCTGATATTTAGAATTTTAGCTGCGAACTGCAAACAGAATACAAATTTGATGAAAGTTTGTTGTGATGATGCATTTATTAATGAAATTACTACGGTGAAAATAACTATTTTTAAATAATTTTGCATGACACATACTATTTAATGATATTCCCTAGGATGAAACTGAAAAAAGGAAATGAAATAAAATACACAGAAAGGATTTAATCCTAACCACCAACGTGGTAGCCACGAATCCAGGTCACTGGAGTACACTAGCTGGGTGGTACAAATCTAACGTTACGGGTAAAGGAGGCTGTAGCATGAATAGCCACAGGCTTAACATAAAAAATGCAAACGGCTCAAATAATGGTCCATGTTTTGTAGTCTAGTATAAATTGGCAGAAAACGCTGTTAGGGATCAGAGTGTACCTGAAACAGAGGTACATACATCCCTGAATGCTTTCATTTTCCAAATTTAAAACGAAACAAAACCTCTAGCCTGTTACTGAATTAATTTTATCAAGAAATTCTCTCATAGCATGAGTTTACGGAATAACAATTTCATTTAATTTTTCGGAATGTGGTTTATAAGTGATTCTCTTGCGCACTGCTTTCATTTTCAATGTTAAAACACAGTTTTAGTTTGTGGGATTGACTCACAGCAGTATTCCACTTTGAAGTTTCGGGGAACTTCGTTGGTTAGTCGATTTGGGAGACGGGACCAAACAGCGAGGTCATCGGTCACACCGAATGAGGAAAGGATGAGGGAGGAAATCCGCAGTGCCTTTCAAAGGAACCATCCCGGTATATGCCTGAAGCGATTTAGGGAAATCACTTGGGAAACTTCTTCGACTTCGGAGCTTTACTTAATAACTTGTAGTCTCTAAACGGCAGCCTCATTAAATGATAATCTGGACATCCAGCTGTAGCAATACTTAGTTACCTGCAGATCGACATCTATATCAGAATATATTTAAGATTTTTTCCCTATTTATTTATATTTCCATGTTTACAGTAGCTCTGATCTTCATGCCATACGAAATGATAATTATTAAAACGAAACCATAGTTCTTTGAATAAAGGCAGTGTCGTTTGTAAAATTAAAGAATATCAAACCGGTTGCTACACCAGAAAGGCAGTAAAAACATTATTGCATGACTGACAAATCGCCTTGCATCTTTTCATAGCAAATGCACTGCTAGCGTAAACAGAAATCAAAAGACCGTCATTCGGCTAGAAATTTCAGTTATTCCTAAACTTTTCTTCAATTGCGATTTCCTCTCTAATTGCCACATTTTCTTTCTCTGTTCTGTCTTGTGATATCAATAATTTTTCATAAGCTGCGGGATACATCAAATTACTTTTTCTTCTGACTAGGGCTTCCTCTGCTTCTCTGCCTCATTCCTTGGATATACTGGACCATCTGCTATACCATTTCCTGAGTGGTTGGCCTTTTATTCGTTTCCCTTGCGGTCGTCCATGCCTACAACCTTTAGCTAGTCTTGAGGTGTCCATCCTTTCTACATGATGCTTCCAGTCATGGGATATCAGTGAGAAAATTAACATGGAGCATATCGTTAATTTTTCTCAGCCATTCTCGAATATATTGTTTTTTTCTTTTGTTATTGCTTTGATCATAGTTTTAGTTAAGAAATAGTAAAGAAACGCTTCATCGTTCTTCGAGATCTTTTATATATATATAAAAGTTGCATTTCCAAACGACGCTACCGGCGTCGCTATTTATGGTGTGATGACGCCTTCAGTGTGCTGAAAGACTGATAATGTAGTATGCTTAATAAACATTCGGCTGGTGGTGGCTCATGTATTGACGGTGTCGGTAAAGATGTGGACTCAACAGCTTGAAAGCAGCCATCTGTGGATACCGCCAACTCGAAAGCCGGTGGGTGCCTAAACTATCTGGCACAGATGGTGTCTTCACGTCCACACTACTCCATCATTCATTACTTTCACAGGCTCCATGAAAGCCCAGGTGTACGTCCCTTGTAGCATAATAGTGTCCCACTGGCAAATGTCCATGTTTTGGTGCGTAATTCTGACAGAATTCGCTCGGATGATGTATGCAGACACAACCCTCAACCTGGCGTAACGAGAAACGTCAGCCATCCGATCATTCCCTTGCTGCACAGTCCAGCACGGATGAAACCGTGCACATTGTAATCGTAAGTGAAGTTTCCACTGGTTCATCGTAGGGACACGTAGGGGTAGTCTGCTGTGGAGCTCAATGTACAAATATGTTCGCTGAATTTAGTGGTCCGTAATGTGTGTTGAGTTGTGGATGTCCCACACCTTGTCACTTACTCCTGGATTCAAACATGTTCGATCACTGTCCATAAGCACTCATGTCAATAGTAAGCGAATAGCCGGCCAGCTGCTCCGTTTAGGAGACATTCATTCCAAGGTGCCGCGTAATAATTATCCACTTTCTGTCAAAGTCGCTTATCTCAGTGGGTTTCCCTATTAGTTACCCGTATCGTGGCTAGAATGATTCTCCATTCGTCTGTGTTGTACTCGAGAGAGACAGTCGCCCAGAATGAAACGCAAGACTTAAAAGAAATTCCAACTTGTGTTCTACATCCTTGCTTTTCGTGGAGGTAGGAGAAACATTCATTCCGCTTGCACTCAAAGATCACTGAATCTGTTTCCTCAAGTCACGCTGTCTGACGTAGTTAGTCAAGATA
Source organism: Schistocerca serialis cubense (assembly GCF_023864345.2). Classification (NCBI taxonomy): domain Eukaryota; kingdom Metazoa; phylum Arthropoda; class Insecta; order Orthoptera; family Acrididae; genus Schistocerca; species Schistocerca serialis. The sequence continues at coordinate 544,930,207 of NC_064643.1, forward strand.
CGAGTAACTACAGCAAATTAAGTTCATTTGAAGAAAGATACTATTACGAGTCCCTATGTTGCGAGAACGAGGCAGTGACAAACGTAAACCAGACATTGTAGAAGGTGTATTGGGATGACATTGTTGATAGCAGTACAATTAATCGTTGTGGGTGCAGATTATATTTTGAAAATGAGGAGACCAATGAATTGTACTTCTCAATGAATGGCAGACGGAGCACTGCACAGACTGTATTGTTACAAATAGCAGTCCTGTCCCTGACGGATCGCATCTACGCTATCCATCTTAGCACTAACGAGGTAGCGTCGCTGACGGGGATGCCCCTTAATAGATACAGCGGCGGTTTTGGCAGTTGTATATCTCCAGGTGGGAGAGTGAGGCAGTCAGGACCGAGTAGCCAGGCAGAGCAGATGGTGAGGGGAGAGAGTTTTTCACCAGTTTTGAGAAAATTTCATAACTGCGGAACTGACAGTATTTCGTTACTGGGAAATGACAGTAAATTTAACAGCAACCATAAAATACCGTACTGCAATGCCTAATTCCAGCGGTGTGTAGTGAATACCTGCGACTGTAGAGTGTGTGAGAATAGGTACTTAGAAATATATTACTAGTGTTTATCTAGTCAGTAAGAACATCACTTAACAGCATCCTTCCGATGCTAGTATTTTGGAGGGGATTATGAACAGAGTTGTAGGAGATGTAAGTAGAAAACTTGTCAGTAGGTTCACAGTCAGGAAGTTTCTTGATCTCTAGTACAACAACAGAAAAAATAACTAATTAAGCGTTTTTGGAAGTCCAGAGACATATTCCCAACGATAGAGGACAAGAAATTAACCTACAGTCTCGTGGAGTACATTAAGGCACTGCCGCTAATCCTACCCAAAAAATTGGAAAATAATTCGTACAAACTGATTTTAATCTTATATGATCAAGTATGCTCGTGAATGTTTCCAAATATTTTACATCTGAAGTTCGAATATTCGACAGCCAGTATAATGTATCACTCCTCTAGCTGTACAAGTAATAGCTGTACGGAATTCTGCTCTGTATCTTTCGCGTGGCAGACTGGATTTCAAGAGGGTAGATACAGTTCTTAAAAGCTAGCATTTGATTTGTTTCTACTTCTCCCCAGCAGGTGGATGATAAGTTATTCAGCAGTTCCCTAACAGAGAGCACTGCTTCGCTGGGTGTCGTGAAGAACAATTAACTCTTAACTTAAGTGTTTATTTCAGACAGAAAGAACAAAAAGACATTCACAAGTCCTTGAAACTAAATGTGAATCTATCATTGGATGCTGTTGCAAGATGATGGAAATTAGCTTACATATTTTCATTGTTCTTCGAATTAAAATCGAGCTGGGTAGCGCAGTGCTTACTCAGTGGACTCACATTCGGGAGGAAGACGATTCAAATCAGCGTCCGGCCATCTTGGTTTAGGTTTTCTGTGACTTCCCTAAATCGCTTAAGGCAAATGCCGGGGTGGTTCCTTCAGAAGGGCACGGCTGCTTTCCATCTCCATAGTTATTGACGCGATGTTAAACACTTATCTCCCCCTCCCTCCTCTTCAAATTAAAATTTGGCATTGTTACTTATTTCAAACGGTCGTAGTTCTGCAGCATGTTGCTAGGTATTCATATCGACAGTACTGCATGGGCTTATGGTGGAACCTGGAACTAATTAACCAGAACCTTTAAACATTACATACAGAACTCTCTGTGTTGAGTTGAGATTAAAGTTCTACAAGAGTAATCAATGTGATACATGTAGCCCTTAGCCACGATATAACATTAACAGGACTATTAACTCATTACGCATTTTTCTATGTTCCGAGACTTATTTTCAAAGTTAGGGTACAAGAAAGTAATTTGTATGTAATAATTGCAGGAACTTAATTCCTCATTGGTTTTATTCCATGTCCACTTCTCGCTGCTTTCTTGATGCGCTTCCTGAGTTGGCATTTGAGCGAACTGAATGGGACCCGCCATCGTTCTACATTACTACTGGCTTGCATAGTAATCTGATATGAATCACTTTACTGTTAGACCAGGAGCACCCAGTTCCAGTAATAGCGTACAAGCTATTAAGAGCGTTTTTTTCCTTTTTTTAGCGTAAACCCTTGCTGTATTAAATTAACGTAATACATTTCAGTACTCTATGCTAGTATTAATATAAATACGCATTAGCAAATTGACAACAAAACTGTAATTAGCAGATGCCACCTCTAACATGGGTACCTTGGTTGTAAGTTTGCCCTCCTTGCTGTCAGAATTGGCCATTCCGATCTGTGGGAATTTCAGACAGTTAAATTACTGAAAGCGTTTATGGTTCAAAAGGAGGAGAAGCTTACATTTGCAGCCAGTGATATGACCGAAGTGTCCAATTGTTGGAGGCTGACGTGGAATAAAATGGAAGAAGGCAAATTACATTAGGCGCCAAGTGACAGTATGCGAGGTGCTATAAATTTAGGATGTTATAGTGGGAAAAGTGCAATGAGTCTAGGAGCAGTAGTCGAACACTTGGATGTGCTGAGGCAACGAATAAAAGCAGAAAGAGGGAAGAAGAAGCTGGAGCACATAAGGAACCAGTGTATTAAACAGATGCGACATCACAAACAAAGCGGTCAACAGTGCCAATAGCAGACAACAGTGAATGTAAGCCGTAGACCATCAACTAAAATCAGTGCTGTAGAAAATTAGTCTGACAGTGCCAGAGTTTGCGATCTGTGATAGTTACTGCAGTAGATTAGATAGTACTCAATACTGCATTTCTCAAAAAGTATTACTTTGAGTTGTGTAATATACAGGAAAATTATCGTAAGACTAAAACTGTGAAAATGGAGCCAACATTATCATTGGATAACACCATCAGGAGATTGTGTTGGATGAGGACAACTGTCGGTTAAATGTAGGGAAAACAGAGCACTGCTATCGTGGAGTGAAATTAAACAGTAAAAAGTGATAAGGGGAGTATCTTATAGGTAACTCGACGATATTCTGCTCTGAGAATAGCCTGGGGCTAGAAAGAGCAGAATATCAGACCACACAGCAAGCAGTCAGTGCAAGAAGCTTGACCACACCCAAAATGGAAAAATGGGAAATCATCGTGGCAAGTGCATATAGTGGCTACAGTACACTGTTAGGAATACTACGTACATTCTGAATCAAATATGAACTAGAACTAGAATAGGTGTATTTACACGATTTTACACTTCATGCAGTCAGTGACCTTCGACCTCGATCTTGATCTTGACATCACTTGATTGTTGCATGACAATGAAGGACAAGCATGATATGATTGATTACTGTGGATTCATGACATCAACACTGACATCATCCTCTTTATCAGTTGGAACCCGCATCCTTCCTTATCTCCAGCCAATTATAGTGAAGTAATAAAAACATAAGATGGCGGAAACTGACCAGTTGTTTTAATGGGACATTGCGAATTCTCTCCCCCTTTCCCTCTCCTGCCAGCTATGCTACAAAATTACGTAATGTCTACTTGAAAGACTAATTATTTCCTTGACAATCAAAGATATTCACCAATTACAGCATAAGAATGGTATCATGTTACATTGTTTACCTACACTCATTCCTCTGAAGTCAAGGTGGATTTACCTCCACAAAAAGAGATCTGGCTTAATACTGAAATTCCTTCAAGGACAAAGATATGCATTACACACACACACACACACACACACACACACACACACACACACACACACACACACTACATACCTGTCTCTTTATTTAGTATTTCAAATACTGTGACTTCTAACAATAATATATCTCTGTCCCTCTTTGTCCCTTTTCTCTCTCTTTATTTAGTATTTCCAACACTGTGACTTCTGGCAATAATAGCTCACTCTCCCTATTTGCCCCACTTCTTTCTCTCTATCCAATTTCTCAAGACATTTTAAAAAATACCCCAAATTTTTTGTGCAATGTTCAGATAAAGTATATATACTCCCATCTCTTAAGCCTTACATTAGGTACTCAGAGACACACAATGTATTTACCTTACCAGGCACCATCAAGCATTTATCGTCTTATGCAGAAAAAAACATCCTTGTCTTGTCTAATACTAGGAACCACGTCTGTTTAGACATAATTATGTACTGAAAACTTGACTCTTCGTCGTCATTTAACAAACACTTCAGATAACGCTAAGTTCTTTTGCCAATGAGCGTTTCATGTCTCTTGCTCTAACTAAGTATTGCATCTCAAATTTAAACCCTCAGCTACTGACAGGTGTTGATGATATACCTCGATGAGGACAGCTGAAAATGTGTGCCCCGACTGGGACTCAAACCTGGGAACTCCTGCTTACATGGCAGATGCTCTATCCATCTGAGCCACTGAGGACACAAATGAACAGCGCGACTGCAGGGACTTATCCCTTGCGCGCTTCCCGTGAGACCCACGTTCCCAGCTGTCCACAATCTACATACATAATGTACCTAATAGATATTTGCCCATCCACTCATTACTCGAGTCCAAGTGTTGTCTTCGTATCCAGCGTTTCATGTGAACAGAGATGATAATCAAGACGACCCAGTTAGGGCTGTGTTGTGGGTGATGGAACACTTCCCATCGAAAAGGCTGCAGGAGTGTGTTCATTGCCCCAGTAGAGTGCGGCTGAAAATCGCCATGAAGAAGGAAGTGCGTGGCAGTTGTGTCATGTAGGCTGCATTCATTAAGGCGAAGCGTCTCAGAGGGCCTTCCTACTTGGCAGGAGACATCGTTGTTCTAGGCACCATTACTGGCTCACAGTGCGCTCACAATTGAAAAGAGCGTCTTGCTGCGATCGACTGTCGTACTAGAGACACTACCCAACACATCTGTGCTAAGCTTCAGCGGGTTTTCACTATGGTGTCCATTCCGAGACCGAATGGATCTTACTTTCTGGACAACCCTCGTATTATCAAATTCACGTCTCTCATTTTCCACACATTTTCAATAGTTTTGTCGAAAACTCTGTTCTTCATCAATTTAAGAAATTTGTTTCGAATTCCTTCTTTGCATTCTTAGATTTCTCAGCATTAACAGCTATAAATTTTTTTATCTAGTGTGATAGTTTGTGTTAAGTAAGTTTATTTTGTAGTGTAGTGTTCCGTCACAGAAGTCACAAGTGTAGTTTCTTTTATTTTATTCTGTGATCGTTGAAAAAGTTAATATTCGCTGGAGCTATAGTCTTGTAGCAGAGTGCAGACCAGCAGTAGCAGCAGCTTTTAAGTTGTACGTTCGCCCCCGGTAGCTGAGTGGTCAGCGCGGAAGAATGTCAATCCTAAAGGGCCGGGTTCGGTTCCCGGCATGGTCGGAGATTTTCTCGGCTCAGGAATTGCGTGTTGTGTTTTCCTAATAATCATCATTTCGTCCCCCTCGACGCGCAAGTCGCCGACGTGGCGTCAAATAGAAAGACTTGCACCTGGTGAACGGTCTACCCGACGGGAGACCCTAGACATTTTTATAGGTTGTACACGCTATATAAACATTGTTTAGGCTGGTGGTGTTCGTGCATCTAAGTAGGCTATTGTTTTCTAACTTACTCTATGTTTTTGGGTAGTTTTCAGTGCATATCTTTGTGTTAGGCGAATTTGTTGCATAGTTTCCTACCGTCGTAAGCGACACATCGCTTGACTCCATTTAAATATCATATTAATATAAAGTATGTAATTTAGATCAGTGTTTTAGAAGTTGTATATTTCTTTCCTGCAGTAGCTTCTGTGTGGGCACAATTTCTGCTAAAAATTGACTACTGATACAGTTTTTGTACATAAATTTATTTCTGTTTACGAGCTCGTTCGTTGATCTTGCGGTTATAGGCTACATTGAGAACTCCGCAGAGCAGATTTTACTGCTTCTTTATTTTCCTCGTTTGTATTTTACTTACTTACCAACCTCAGTAGCCCCACAGTTGTGTAATTTTCCCCTTTGTGGAGATCTGTTTGTGGTTTCTCAGCTACTACAGACTACTTTCTTTGTATTTTTTGAGATCTTGCATGGTATGATGTGGATTGGGACTACGCTTTTTGTGAATGGACACAAAGGAAGCTGGCTGCTGTCCATAAATTGCTAGAAGCTGCGGTGGCCACGGTAGACTGGCCTCTGGCTACTCCTCATAGCTGTTGCGATACTGGAGCGTCAGTGAAGAGAACTGTGACACCTTTGAAGCCGTCGGAATCCGCTGGTGACCTGACTGTCGCTGCGTTTGTAGATAAGCAACTTCTGACCGACCCGTTTCCACTTGAGAAAGAGTGGACGACAGTGTTGCGTCCGCACGTCACTTGGCTGACGGTGAAAGAGGAAATGGAGCTGCACGGCTGGCTCTTCACGCCTTAGCAACAGATACAAGGCGCTTTCTACAGTCCGTTTAAAAGTACTTGATATCTGACGTCTGTTACTTGGCGCTACAGTGTTGCCACATCGGCTACCGCTCAATTAAAGGCGACGCGCAAACACGGCGGGTCACTTCACAAGTGCTGAAATGATATTAATGTATAATACGGAGCAATGTTGGAAGCTGCTGCCGTCGGTTATGGCGGTAACGCGAGATGCTCTGTCCACAGCTGATTTTAAATAACCAATGACTGAACTGTGACAGACAACGCTCCTGTAGTAGGCCTGAATTGACACTCGTGTGCTAACCTAAGCACAACCTTTTTGATGTGCAATATATTCCAGAGAATGGCGGTCGGCAGCTTGCGGTAACTTTTAACCTCAACTTGCTCGTGGCGATTAAAGCTGACCTGTGCAGGCAAACTAAGGACCGAAGAAAAAATTAGTTTCAGCTCGAAAAGCGAACTGCAACTTAACCGATTTTGCTACGCGATATGATGTGATACCAATCGATGAGCAGTTTGGATTGGAACTCACTTACATGTTATAGACGACACAAATAGATTCCAAAAGAAAAAGAATAATAGGAAGAAAACTAAGAGCGAATAGGAAAGTCAATACGGTGATGAAATCGATGCAACGAAAGATTAAAAACAAACAAAAAAATAGATTGAGACCAGTTAATTGAAAATAATAATAATAATAATCAGTCATTTTAGTAAAGTTTTAAAAAAAGAAAAAAATGTTATCGTCCAGTGATATTTGAACCTAGCACTATTTTACACCGCAAACTGTGACGTTACCACTGCGCAATGGAAGACCTTAAAATTATGATATTGTAGTTATATATCTATAGAACCAATTGCAACGATCATTTTATGCCTTCGCAAAGTTCGGAGTGGAACAATGTCGTATGAAGTTGACCTATGATGTTAACTGAATACGTGAAGCCGAATCACGTCTAGTGCAAAATAATCCAGTTGTCTTTGGCTAGTAGTGTATACGAAATGTGCGTGTTTCGTTACCAACGTTCTGTGTGTGTGTGTGTGTGTGTGTGTGGTGTTTGTTTATCATGTGTAATGAAACGGGACACAAAAGGATCGGACCTAGGATTCAGGATCAAAACACAACAAGAAAAAAGGCCCGACAAAGCACTGGAAATTAACTAACTGACCATTTGTTGCGGCGAACAGTTTAGAAGCGACGTTGAGCGCTGTAATTGGAGGTAGACGCATCCAACAAGTGTCAACTATGAAATAATTTTTTTCATACTATAGTGCTAATAATACTTTTCAGCCAGCACGGTATGCTTCCCTTGTGAGGACATGGGGTGCTTTTCGTGCCCTGTCTCGAGAAGTGCAGAGGGAGGATGTGTGCTAGGCATTGGTAGATCCGCCGGCCGCCGTGGTATCGCGGTTCTAGGCGCGCAGTCCGGTACCGCGCGACTGCTGCGGTAGCAGGTTCGAATCCTGCCTCGGGCATGGATGTGTGTGATGTCCTTAGGTTAGTTACGTTTAAGTAGTTCTAAGTTCTAGGGGACTGATGACCACAGCTGTTAAGTCCCATAGTGCTCAGAGCCATTTGAACCATTGGGAGATCCAACCTTCGGCGTGTAGCGGAGCCGCTTAGAAAAATAACAGAGTGGGAAAGAACGCCAGTGTCCACTCCGTATGTTTTCCAGGGGGTCTCGTCCATGGCGTGGGAGAGGCTCTGCCGACGACAGCTATCGAGCGCGTCGGAGCAATCGAATGCAAATAGTGGTAAACGTCAGCACGAATGATACCTGCTGCCGGGGTTCTGAAGCCATCCTCATTTCCTTTTGGCGGACGGGTGACCTGATGAAGGCAACTAGCGCCGCACACGGGCTGCTGTCTAAGCCGACAGTCTGAGGCATCGTACCCATCGTCGATCATGGACATTCCGTTTGGAAAAGAGTGGAAGGTCTAAACCAGAGGCTCAGACGATTCTGCGATGGTATCGAATGCGAATTTCTCTATCCTCGCTATGAGGTGGACAATTATAGGGTTCCCTCTAGTACTTCAAACTTGTACTATCTGCAAGTCAAGGCTGCTAGGATAGCTGAGTACATGTGGTATGCACATGCCCATTATTTATGTTTCAGGGACTCTCGATTGTGAATTGTCTGCTAAAATCGAAGGTACGTCCGCCGCAATGTTCTCAGAGAATACTCGTCCTTGTAGATCGGTTATAGAGGAGATTAATAATATATTAGTAAATGCAGGAAAGCTCTCACAATCAGTTTCGCCTACTGAAGGCTATAATTCCCAGATATTATTCGGAACAGAAATCTTGTGAGAAGGTGAAGCGAATAACACCGAAATCGTAAGTTCAGATTAAAGTATTTAGAGGATTGATAGTTCATTGGTCTATGGTAGCTGAGTATTTTTTGCAGTAAATAATTAGATAATATCTGGCAGGGTGATCACGAATTCTAAATGTGGCTTAATCGGGGTGGCGTTAAGCAACAGAGGTGGGTCAAAAATTGTAATCGATGTTTTTACAGACCGCCTGGGTCAGGGGTTGTAGTGGTAGAGCGCTTCAAAGTGAACTTGCGGAAATATCGCTAATAACTGTCCTGATGGTGCCACAGTAATAGGGGCTGACTTAAACGTTTCAGGCGTAGATTGGGGGGTATCATACCATCAGAACTGGTGCCACAGACTGGTATTTCGTGCCGCATTATTCTGAGTTTTTTGTGAGAAAATACTTTGAGTAGAGAATGAGAGAACCATCTCTAGTATATAACTTTTTAGACCTCCTAGAAGCAAACAGAACAGAACGTATTGAGTCAGTTAACGCAGAGAAAGTTGTCAGTGAGCAGAAGACTGTCATAGCAAGTGTGACTGCGGGTATTACAATGAATGTTAAGAAAGATCGGAAGATATTTTTGCTTAGCATGAGTAAGAAGGTACGAAGTCTAGAGTATCTGAGTAGCCATCATTAAATATTCAGTGCTAAGGACGAAGATGAGGTCCAGTAGTGAAAAAAATTCGAAAGCATCGTTGAGTATGCCCTATGAAGTATGTTCCAAGGATGGTGTTAAGGGATGGGAAAGACTTGTGTTAGAAAACGGCGAGGTAAACAAAGAGAGATTCAGCATAGATTAAATAGAATTCAAAACCTAGCAGATAAAAAATAAAAAATAAAATAATAAAAAAGCTGTACGAAGCGAAATGGGCGTAAGGAGAGCAATTAGAAAAGAGTTCAATGAATCTGAAAGTAAAAAAAAAAAGAGGTTTTGATCTTATGTAAAATCAGTAGGCAGTTCGAAACCAACTATTCAGTCAAACAGTGATCACATAGGCACCGAAAAAAGATGTCAGAGAAAGGCCTAGATACTGAATATATATCCCGATATCGCGAATTTTTTTTCATAGCTCAAGACCTTAATACGGTTCCTCCTTTCAATTTTAGTTCTGAGGTTGCATAGTCGCCTGCTTTCACACAAAAACAGCCCTCGTCAAATGACAAAGGCTGTTGTTGTCAGTAATTATTTTCACAACGGCTGTTTTGTGGAATATTCACATTTTTGAGCTGCAATACCTCAGGACGAGGGACATTTCTGCCATATCTGAATAGAAGAATAGAAGAAATGGTGAGCCTCGGGGATGGCTAAAAGACTGCGGAAATCGCAAAAATGAAAAAAAAAGAACCTCATGTGGGAATTTTTTGCTATGAAGTCTTCAATTACATCTTACTACCGATATAGAGCAACTACAATTTGTTGAGGGCATCATCAGAGGTGGTAGAGTTCATTGCTTCAGTAGACATGAGTGGTGGGGTACTGCGAGTTCTGTCATGATCACTAACGTCCGGACGTTTTTGCCGTCAGCTTTCCTGGAACTGATGCTATCAGCATCAGGTTTCCTGGAATCACTGACGTCAGCATCCGGTGCTCGGATAATGACAAAGTTCCGGGAATTCCCTACCCCTCCTTCACGTGGCCAATAGTATTATACATTTAGTGAAAACACGGAGGGGTCCCAGGGCACCAATGACGTGCAAGTTCGGCCCCCTCCACATCGAGCAGTTTTAATTTTTATTTTTATATTGTGTACTCGCTGTCATTTACCGTCCAGTCTGTCGTACCGCCAGCAGCAGCAGCAATAAGCTGGGAATGGGGGTACTGTTAGTAAGTAATTGTCAATTTTTTAATTATAATATGATTATTGTTAGGAAAACCCAACGATATTGCGAGCATATGTTGTAATTTACACCCGCATATTTATACCACCATAAAATCTTACGATGACGTATACACCACAGTTACGGCATACATATAATGCACATATGTCGTACATATGCCATGATGAAATACTTTAGTGATAAAAGATAATGATGTAATAACGTATGCTGCATGAAGATACTCGAGTGGCTCGAAACTGAAAATTGGTAAAATATAGATAGTGTACCCCACAATACAAATGCCGCAGCCAAAAGCAAAATAATTCGGCACTTTATGCGTCTGTATCTATACTAGTCTATTGTGTCAGCGCAGAAAAAATATGTGCTATGTAAATAATTATCTGCATGATGTTACATACAGGACTTCATCCAAAACAGCACCCGAGGAAGAGCTACCTGCAAAGTGACAAAACAGCCTATACCAAAAAGTATCTGAATTACTTATCAGCCACATGCTGTAGTGCTCAGCTAATTGCTGTAGCGCTCACAGCTGTTAGATTATTTCCTTACGACTCTAGGTCTGTGCTCTGCGGTGAGAGGATCAGGGTGTGGGTATTGAGGACGAAACCGTTGTTACAAGCAAGCAAATCTTTCACTTCCATTTAAGCACGTCTACTTTAAAATATTCAAGTGAACTCCCATTTTTGCAAGTCTCAGCCTGTACCTACACACATGCATTTCTACCGAGTTGGTGATTTCTAAATGTATTGACTATCATAGGACTTTCCGAGATCATGAAGTACGAAATCACATACAAAGGACAGGCAGCACCACTGGAATAACATCGTTCGTGGTAAAGAAAAAGAATATGTTTCTCTTGCTTTAATATAGACTTCTGTGTAGCATTTGTTGGAGTAGGAGTAGTTTACTAAAGCTGTATGCAGACATGACATAATTGATCAAAATAATCATGAAGTAGTGGAGGTGCCTGAAAACTTCCTTTGACAGCATTTTAAAACAGGCGTTTAAGTAATATCGCAGGGTCAAATACGTGCCTACCAATAATTTTTTTCTCTCCTAAGGTTTTAATTTGGAATATATATTTCTTTTATAGTTTTGTGTGATTCATGGTGTGGGTTCCTGTAGTCATGTCCTAGTTCATGAACCACGGGCAACGTATGAGTGGCCAAGTAAGTGGTCCCGACAGTCGGGATACCAGTTACTTTGGAATAAGGCTGGGCATCTCGGACATATTCTGAGTCGTGGTCACCTTTGTGCTCATACGGCAAAGACTACCAAATCCACCGGTTAGTCCCTCAGCCGTTAGGGGTAAAACCCAATGGGACTCGGGGCAAGTAAGGCTAGGAACCTGCTTCCCTGGTACTTTAAATATGATGCTGGCAACAATCAGAGCAAAATGCCTCGGACCTTTGGAGGTGCCGGAGTCCCACCTCTAACTGACAAACCAGGGACTCCTAAGATACGACTTGGCAAACAAATGGTAATGAGATGGGGAGCTATTAATATCAATGGGGGCTACTCTTGGAAGAAGGTAGAGCTGGCAGAGGCTGCAAGTAAGATGGGGCTGGACGTTTTAGCTGTTAGTGACATTCGGGTAAGGGGTGAGAAAGAAGAAGAAGTGGGAGAATACAAGGTCTACTTGTCAGGAGTCAAAGCAGAAATAGCACAATGGGGTGTAGGGCTTTACATCAGGAAAGAAATGGAACCCAGCGTAGTTGCAATAAGGTATGTAAACGAACGACTGATGTGGATAGATTTGACAGTGTCTAGCAAGAAAATTAGGATTGTGTCAGTATATTCGCATTGTGAAGGGACTGATCAAGATAAGATGGATAGTTTTTATAAGGCACTCAGTGATGTAGTTGTTAGAGTAAAGGACAAGGACAGTGTTCTGCTCATGGGTGATTTTAACGCCAGGATTGGAAATCGAACAGAAGGGTATGAAAAGGTTATGGGTAAATTTGGAGAGGATATGGAGGCCAACAGGAACGGGCAGCAACTCTTGGATTTCTGTGCCAGTATGGGCTTAGTAATCACAAACTCCTTTTTTAAACATAAGAACATTCACCGGTATACTTGGGAAAGCAGGGGAACCAGATCTGTCATTGACTATATAATAACAGATCAGGAATTCAGGAAGGCTGTGAGGGACACACGTGTATTCAGGGGATTCTTTGATGACACTGCTCATTATTTAATCTGCAGTGAAATTGGGATTGCGAGGCCGAGAGTGCAGGAGGTCAGGTCCTTATGTAGGAGAATAAGAGTGGAGAAACTTCAGGATAAGGAAATCAGGCACAAGTACATAACAGCGATCTCAGAAAGGTACCAGTTAGTTGAATGTAGTCAATTACAGTCATTGGAAACGGAATGGACAAGGTACAGGGACACAGTACTAGAAGTGGCTAAAGAATGTCTTGGAACAGTAGTGTGTAAAAGTAGGAGGAAGCAAACAGCTTGGTGGAATGACACAGTCAAGGCAGCCTGTAAAAGGAAAAAGAAGGCGTATAAAAATGGCTACATACTAGAACTCAGGTAGACAGAGAAAGCTATGTTGAAGAAAGAAACAAAGCCAAACAGATAATTGCAGCATCCAAGAAGAAATCTTGGGAAGACTTTGGAAACAGGTTGGAGACATTGGGTCAAGCTGCTGGAAAACCATTCTGGAGTGTAATTAGCAGTCTTCGAAAAGGAGGTAAGAAGGAAATGACAAGTATTTTGGACAGGTCAGGAAAACTGCTGGTGAATCCTGTGGATGCCTTGGGCAGATGGAGGGAATATTTTGAAGAGTTGCTCAATGTAGGTGAAAATACGATCAGTAATGTTTCAGATGTCGAGGTAGAATGGGATAGAAATGATGATGGAAATAGGATCACGTTTGAGGAAGTGGAGAAAATGGTCAATAGATTGCAGTGCAATAAAGCAGCTGGGGTGGATGAAATTAAGTCGGAACTCATCAAGTACAGTGGAATGTCAGGTCTTAAATGGCTACACAGGACAATTGAAATGGCCTGGGAGTCGGGACAGGTTCCATCAGACTGGACAAAAGCAGTAATCACACCAATCTTTAAACATGGAAACAGAAAAGATTGTAACAACTACAGAGGTATCTCTTTAATCAGCGTTGTGGGTAAAATCTTCTCAGGTATTGTTGAAAGGAAAGTGCGAGTATTAGTTGAGGAGCAATTGGATGAAAATCAGTGTGGGTTTAGGCCTCTTAGAGGTTGTCAGGACCAGATCTTTAGCTTACGACAAATAATGGGGAAGTGTTATGAGTGGAACAGGGAATTATATCCATGCTTTATAGATCTAGAAAAGGCATATGACCGTGTTCCTAGGAGGAAGTTATTGTCTGTTCTACGAGATTATGGAATAGGAGGCAAACTTTTGCAAGCAATTAAAGGTCTTTACATGGATAGGCAGCAGTTAGAGTTGACGGTAAACTGAGTTCAGGGTTCAGAGTAGTTTCAGGGGTAAGACAAGGCTGCAACCTGTCTCCACTGTTGTTCATATTATTTATGGATCATATGTTGAAAACAATAGACTGGCTGGGTGAGATTAAGATATGTGAACACAAAATAAGCAGTCTTGCATATGCGGATGACTTAGTTGTGATGGCAGATTCGATTGAAAGTTTGCAGAGTAATATTTCAGAGTTAGATCAGAAATGTAAGGACTATGGTATGAAGATTAGCATCTCCAAAACCAAAGTAATGTCAGTGGGAAAGAAATATAAACGGATTGAGTGCCAAATAGGAGGAACAAAGTTAGAAGAGGTGGACGGTTTCAAGTACTTAGGATGCATATTCCCACAGGATGGCAACATAGCGAGAGAACTGGAAGCGAGGTGTAGCAAGGCTAATGAAGTGAGCGCTCAGCTACGATCTACTCTCTTCTGCAAGAAGGAAGTCAGTACCAAGACTAAGTTATCTGTGCACCGTTCAATCTTTCGACCAACTTTATTGTATGGGAGTGAAAGCTGGGTGGATTCAGGTTACCTTATCAATAAGGTTGAGGTTACGGATATGAAAGTAGCTAGGATGATTGCAGGAACTAGTAGATGGGAACAATGGCAGGAGGGTGTCCACAATGAGCAAATCAAAGAAAAACTGGGAATGAACTCTGTAGATGTAGCAGTCAAGGCGAACAGGCTTAGATGGTGGGGTCATGTTACACGCATGGGAGAAGCAAGGTTACCCAAGAGACTCATGGGTTCAGCAGTAGAGGGTAGGCGGAGTCGGGGCAGACCAAGGAGAAGGTACCTGGATTCGGTTAAGAATGATTTTGAAGTAATAGGTTTAACATCAGAAGAGGCACCAATGCTAGCACTGAATAGGGGATCATGGAGGAATTTTATAAGGGGGGCTATGCTCGAGACTGAACGCTGAAAGGCATAATCAGTCTTAAATAATGATGATGATGTTGATGATGATGTTTTACTTTGCTCATCTACATCTACATCTACATATACAGTATATTCCGCAAGTCACCGTACTGTGCGTGGCGAAAGGTACCCTGTACCACAAATAGTCGTTTACTTCTCTGTTCCACTCGCAACAGAGAAACGGAAAACGACTGTCTATTTGCCTCCGTATGAGCCGTAATTTGTCGTATATTCGTGGTCCCTACGCGAAATGTATGTCAGCGGTAGTAGGATCGTTCAGTAGTCAGCTTCAAATACCAGTTCTCTAAACTTTCTCAGTAGTGTTCTTCGAAACGAACGAATATCTTATTCCCTCCAGGGATTCTCGCATAACCTCCCGAAGTATAACCGTAACACTTGCAAGCTGATAGAGCCTGCCAGAAACAAACCTGAACTGCTTCAATGTCTTCTCTCAATCCGACCTGGTGCGGATCCAAAACACTAGAGTATCACTCAAGAATAGGTAGCACTAGCGTCCAATGAGCCGTCTCCTTTACAGATGAACTACACTTTCCTAAAATTCTCCCAATAAACCGAAGTCGACCTTTCGTCTTCCATACCACAATCCTTACATACTCTTGCCATTTCAAATCGCTTGGCAACATTACACCCAGTCATATGAACAACGTACCTGTGTCAATAATGCTGTATCCGAACATTACAGGTTTATTTTTCCTCCTCTGCACAACTGGACACCAAACACGTTATAGAGTCAGTCCTAAATCTCTTATCATTATTTACAACCACATCGTTGTTATGGGACGGGGAGACCTGTGTGTACAGCCGTGCGTAAAACTTATTCAATCGGAAGCTTTCCACGTTCTTATTATGCCACACTTGTTAAGTGTAACCAACTTTACCCACATGGGTAAAGAGAGAATAACGTTGGAATACTGGAATGATGTGTGCCCTGCACCAAAATATGCATTAGCACCACATCTTAAAGCATGCCTACAAATGTTGAATGGGGTTTGTTGAGATGGCGTGAGCTCTGGTGCGCCCCTAGTGCTGACTACGCACTAGCTACGGACATGAGTAGCGAATGGGTGGAGCACGCCTGTATTGCCGCGGTGTTTTGAAGCACTTGCGGCGAGAGAGTTGACTGGCCAGGGACATAGTGGGCGGAAACTTCTCCTAGAGGTTTGGGTAACAAGAAAAAACAGCGTTTTTGCATAAAAGGCAGAGCTGCATCCAATAATTTAACTGCAAACACGGAATGAAATACAAGAGCTGCAGATCCTAAAGATGCATATTTCTATTCACGCTTTGAGAGGAGCCATGGCTGTCGTGATACGAGAGCGTGAGGATGACTTCTGACATAAATCGTGAACATCCTGTGTATCTGGCTTGATTTACCCACTTGTTGTGGAGACTTGCTTTGTTAAATAGTGGGTTTGATAAATTTCCTTAAGAAGCCATTCTTTTGGGGAAACTAGCCAGCCCTATCGTAGTTTCGTTGTCTACTATCGTGAGATTTTGTTAAATATAAAAAGAAAGTATGAAAATGGTATCTGTTCCCGAAAGAACAGATACTATAGATGATCGTGCAGCTTCTCTAGAATGAAATAAATAAATCGAAACCCTTACCTGCCGACAGGTGTTGATATACATCAATGGGGACACCTGAAAATTATTAAGAACACTGCGAGTGGGGGTTGTGGACAGTTGGGAATGTGGGTCTCACGGGAAGCGTCCAAGGGATAAGTCCCTACAATCGCACTATCCTCTGTGCCCTCGGTGGCTCAGATGGATAGAGCGTCTGCCATGTAAACAGGAGATTCCGGGTTCGAATCTCGGTCGGGGCACACATTTTCAGCTGTCCCCATTAATGTATATCAACAACACCTGTCGGCAGTTAAGAGTTTCGATTTAATTATCATTTCATAAAAAGAAAGGACGAGAGTCCGGGAACGAGTTGAGTGTAGTTATCCGAGCTGTGATAAAATCTGACCTGGTATTTGAGGAATACTTAAAGTGTGCAGAGCATGGACCAGTTTGGTGACGGATTGCCACAGTGGTTAAATAGTTAAATTGTGCAAAACATTAGTCAGAGCCGTTGATACATTTAGATGGCTATTCTCAGAAGGTTCCATAATCAGCACGCTAGTTAGTATAGTTCAAATAGGTAAATTTTGTTCGTTTGTGGAAATGTGAAAGGGTTCCTTTCAAACTGTGTGTGTGTTCATTTGTTCTGAGCTTGTGTGTATATTTCCTCCATGTGTTCGAGGTAGCTTAATAATTGTTCTTGTAAACTCTAGAGCTTGTACTGATAACTGACGAGTATTATGTGTGCCATGGCTTCATGGTCTTTAGTCACAGGTACGTGTAATTATTCCGTTACCTGATGCCAATACCTAATTCCGGTGGTTCTGCGCGTGACGTCTAGGTCTGTTATTACTGTAATTCTAGAGACAACGAGCAACCTTACTGATGTGTAAAATATAAACCTTTAAGTGGTGCAGAAAGTAATTCATTCAATAGAATACTGTGTACGGTTTCATGGTGCTATTACATCTGTTATTCTCAGCTGTAGTGACGGAGGACATACGGTGCCATATGTAGTTTTACTTATGATGGAAACAGGCTTAAGTCTGTTGAAGTTATTTTATTTTATTGATATTGATGCAGCCGCTGGACTAAGACGTTTTTCATTTTTAAAAGCTTATGACTTCTGAAGAAGGGTATAATATTATAGCAGAAATAATGATCAAGGTTTAGAATAAACATAATTAGTGCAGCTGCGGGCTGTTTTTCATTCCAGACGATTATTGATAGGTAGTATTAAATAAGTATTGCAAATGTATATTTAACCTATGCTAAATTAAAATGCTATGGACTTATTTATATACTCAGAAACTTACTCACAGTGGTATATTTAAGCACAGTGGTTTAATGTAAGGGGCGTTCAAAAAGAAACGAGCCGGAGGCATAATTGCAGAAACCAGTACCTGTATGTTAGAAATATTAATCCTGGCTGTTGAGACACTTGTCCCACTGTGACACAAGGCGGTGAATGGCTGCCTCATAAAATTCCCGGGCTGCGATGTTAACCAGTTCCGCACGTACAGCTGGACGTCGTCGTCCGAGGTAAATCGTTTGCCCCTCAGAGCCTTTTTAAGGGGACCAAAAATGGCGTAATCACAGGGAGAGAGGTCCGGACTCTATGGAGGATGGCCGAGAACCTCCCATTTGAATTTCTGCAGGAGCGCCGCAGCTGTGTCGGTCATATGAGGCTTTCCATTATCGTGGAGCAGAATGATTTCAGCCGTAAATAGGAATATTAAAAAGGGTAGGAAGATTTTTCTGTTTAGAAAAAGTGACAAAAAGCAGATTTCAGAGTACCTGTTGGCTCAACACAAAAGTTTTGTCTCAAGTACAGATAGTGTTGAGGATCAGTGGACAAAGTTCAAAACCGTCGTACATAATGCGTTAGATGAGTATGTGCCAAGCAAGATCGTAAGAGATGGAAAAGAGCCACCGTGGTACAACAACCGAGTTAGAAAACTGCTGCGGAAGCAAAGGGAACTTCACAGCAAACATAAACATAGCCAAAGCCTTGCAGACAAACAAAAATTACGCGAAGCGAAATTTAGTGTGAGGAGGGCTATGCGAGAGGCGTTCAATGAATTCGAAAGTAAAGTTCTATGTACTGACTTGGCAGAAAATCCTAAGAAATTTTGGTCTTATGTCAAAGCGGTAGGTGGCTCAAAACAAAATGTCCAGACACTCTGTGACCAAAATGGTACTGAAACAGAGGATGACAGACTAAAGGCCGAAATACTAAATGTCTTTTTCCAAAGTTGTTTCACAGAGGAAGATTGGACTGTAGTTCCTTCTCTAGATTGTCGCACAGATGACAAAGTGGTATATATCTAAATAGACGACAGAGGGCTAGAGAAACAATTAAAATCGCTCAAAAGAGGAAAGGCCTCTGGACCTGATGGGATACCAGTTCAATTTTACACAGAGTACGCGAAGGAACTTGCCCCCCTTCTTGCAGCGGTGTACCGTAGGTCTCTAGAAGAGCGTAGCCTTCCAAAGGATTGGAAAAGGGCACAGGTCATCACCATTTTTAAGAAGGGACGTCGAGCAAATGTGCAGAACTATAGACCTATATCTCTAACGTCGATCAGTTGTAGAATTTTGGAACACGTATTGTGTTCGAGTATAATGACTTTTCTGGAGACTAGAAATCTACTCTGTAGAAATCAGCATGGGTTTCGAAAAAGACGGTCATGTGAAACCCAGCTCGCGCTATTCGTCCACGAGACTCAGAGGGCCATAGATACGGGTTCACAGGTAGATGCCGTGTTTCTTGACTTCCGCAAGGCGTTCGATACAGTTCCCCACAGTCGTTTAATGAACAAAGTAAGAGCATTTGGACTATCATACCAATTGTGTGATTGGATTGAGGAGTTCCTAGATAACAGGACGCAGCATGTCATTCTCAATGGAGAGAAGTCTTCCGAAGTAAGAGTGATTTCAGGTGTGCCGCAGGGGAGTGTCATAGGACCGTTGCTACTCACAATATACATAAATGAGCTTGTGGATGACATCGGAAGTTCACTGAGGCTTTTTGCGGATGATGCTGTGGTGTATCGAGAGGTTGCAACAATGGAAAATTGTACTGAAATGCAGGAGGATCTGCAGCGAATTGACGCATGGTGCAGGGAATGGCAATTGAATCTCAATGTAGACAAGTGTAATGTGCTGCGAATACACAGAAAGATAGATCCTTTGTCATTTAGCTACAAAATAGCAGGTCAGCAACTGGAAGCAGTTAATACCATAAATTATCTGGGAGTACGCATTAGGAGTGATTTAAAATGGAATGATCATATAATGTTGATCGTCGGTAAAGCAGATGCCAGACTGAGATTCATTGGAAGAATCCTAAGGAAATGCAATCCGAAAACAAAGGAAGTAGGTTACAGTACGCTTGTTCGCCCACTGCTTGAATACTGCTCAGCAGTGTGGGATCCGTACCAGATAGGGTTGATAGAAGATATAGAGTAGATCCAACGGAGAGCAGCGCGCTTCGTTACAGGATCATTTAGTAATCGCGAAAGCGTTACGGAGATGATAGATAAACTCCAGTGGAAGACTCTGCAGGAGAGACGCTCAGTAGCTCGGTACGGGCTTTTGTCAATGTTTCGAGAACATACCTTCACCGAAGAGTCAAGCAGTATATTGCTCCCTCCTACGTATATCTCGCGAAGAGACCATGAGGATAAAATCAGAGAGATTAGAGCCCACACAGAGGTATACCGACAATCCTTTCCACGAACAATACGAGAATGGAATAGAAGGGAGAACCGATAGAGGTACTCAAGGTACCCTCCCCCACGCACCGTCGGGTGGCTTGCGGAGTATGGATGTAGATATAGATGTAGATGTGAATGATCCCACGGGTGAGATGGCCTGGTCGTTTTGATTTGATCGCTTGTCGAGGGTTGGTCAAGGTTTGCAAGTAAAGCTGGTCATTCACTGTTGTGCCGTGCTGCAGGAAGTGAATCAGAAGGGGGCCATCGTGGTCAAAGAAGAACGTCAGCATAACCTTTCCTGCACTCATGTGGATGGCCTTGGCTTTTTTTGGTGATAGTGACCATGGATGCTTCCCTGGAGACTTTGTCGTTTTGATTCTGGTTTGAAGTGATGACACCATGACTCATCTCCAGCCACCACTCGTGCCAGGGACGCATTCCCTTCCCGTGCATAGCGCTGCAGATGAGCAAGACAGTGGGTCATTCGACATGCTTCCTGGTGTGGTTGAAGACTGTAGGGCACACATTGGGCACACACATTGCGCTTGTGCAGTCGTTCCTTCACTATGGTGTGAACAATTCCGACGCTCAATCCGACCACTGCGGCTATGGCTCTCGCTGTCACTCGGCGGTCCTGGGTAATGAGTGCATCCACCAGCTGAACGATATCTTCGGTGATGTAGTGTGGTGGCAGAGACCGTGCATGACTGGCTCACGACACCCGTCCTTCCCTGAAGCGCTAGTGCCACGCCTTCACCCTTGCAAGGGTCATGCGGTGTTCGCGGTACACTTGTGACATTCGTCGATGAATGTCCGTTCCTCCTACTCCTTCGCTGTTGGAAAACGAACAACACCTCTTTGCTCTTCTTTTGACGCCTCCTTGTCACTGTTTGCAATGCGACTGGCAGCGTTGGACGATTGATGCATTCTGTTGCTAGGTCTCTATAGTCACGTAACGTGCACCCGAGCGCTCTAGGGACGGGCTGTGAACTTCCACGCTCTGGTCAGAACCACACCTCGTTGCATACTTCCCGATATTACTCTCCTGTCACCGGTTTGCGCATTCCAGACTCCGGTTGGTTTCTTTTTGAACGAATAGGCCCAGCAGTTGCTACACTAGTTAGGACATGTGTAAGGTGTTAGCAGCTGAAATGTAGATACTAGCAGGAGCTGTTAGCAGGGTACTGTATTGCTTTTATTACATGTTCAGAGGCGGTGAAATAAAAATGCTGGATTGGACCGCAGAGCGACCCAACAGAAGAAGTGCTGGCTGTTGGACGACACTTCAGACAGCGACTAAAGCAGTCAGTGAGATAGGGAGATTTCATCAGTCTGCCTGATATCTTAAGTTCAAGTGTTCCAATGTGTGTGAAATCTTATGGGACTTAACTGCTAGGGTCATCAGTCCCGAAGCTTACACACTACTTAACCTAAATTATCCTAAGGACAAACACACACACCTATGCCCGAGGGAGGTCTCGAACCTCCACCAGGACCAGCCGCACAGTCCATGACTGCAGTGCCTAAGACCGCTCGGCTAATCCCGCGCGGCGATATCTTAAGTGAACTAGATCGAAGAAGGCAATCTGCTGGGAGTAGCAGGTGCAGGCAGCAGTGGACTGCCTAGCGACTGCAATTAAACAGTGCAGCTCCATACCAAGCAGCATTTGAGGAAGGTGAATTGGCAACGAACCAGTGACGAAGAGTTCGCATGCGTGAAGTTCTCTTATTACATAACAGTGTTTATCCTGTGCGTGATGGGTGCTTGCATTCGCACGAAAGTGACCTGAGAGTTTAATACATTTTTCTCTTTCAGCAAAATCTATTACTTAAATGTATTCTTGTCGTTGTTATATTAATTTAAACCATTTCTAACACTGTAATGCTAAATAAGGCTGCCTTTAAGGCGAAAAGCTAAAGTCTTTACATTGCTGTAGGACGCTCTTTTTATTCGAGTACATACCTACAGTGATCATTTTTCTAAGAAGTAATAATAATATATTCGGTGAAAATTTTGGTACATATGTTTCTATATACTTTCCTTTTAAATGTAAATTTACATGACTATTTGAATGTACTCAAAACAAGATACAGTTATGCTGCGTTTAGTATTTTGGCATTATACTGTACAGTCTTGCTATAGGAAACCTTCCTTGCAAAATTTAAAATGCAGGTGGATAAATACAATGAGTGTGCATGAGAATGTCGTTATTGAGATATCATGCTTTGGGATTATGAGGACATCATTACCATTTAATTTTTTTTAGTTAGTGGGAGTTAGTTATTTACAGGCTTAGGACATGTTCTCAACGTTCAAACTTTTGGGGGACTCTTTTGAAGTAATGGAGGAACATTTTTCTTTACTTCCTGACGGTCTTGTATCTCGCCAGTTTTGAAGACATTTAGTAGGGGGCTGTAAGTTTGCAGACATCGATCTTGCCTCTGATGGATCGAATCAACCCTCACGCACCTTTGCTCCAGGAGGCCTCACTATACGGACAGAGGCAGTTTGGGCGCCTGTATGTCTTCAGATGGGAGTCTAGATCGTCATGGGGGAGCAGAAAGTGAACGTGAATGGTGGTTATTAGCTCGTACAACTCAACGGTGACTGTAAAGTACCGTACAGTAGTGGTTGACTCATAGTATCAATACATTCCAAAAACGCATAGCTAAAATGCGATTTTTCATGGAGTAATATCTCGGATTCTGTTTATCACAGAGATATGGAATCAACCTGGTCGGGGAGCCCTTGGCCTAGTGACCATTTATGTACCTATCAGGAGAAGGGACATACTGTACCTATCCTACATTACAGGGTGAATATTTAAACATTCTACACTTTCTCCAGCCCAGGATAACGGAGCAAATAGATTGGTTCTTTTGCATCATGGGTACCTTTGGTAGACCTGAAGCGGCTTAGTAAATCACCATTTGCTCATGGATGATTACTGAGAGAAACCTGGAAAATGATGATTTTTGGGTACCAAAAGTAGCAATGGTTGACGATCATTTAAATAATTTCTATTCATCGCAAACCGTCGAAATGCTTACAAATTGTTCTTAAGATGACTTTCTCTGGGAACTTAGAAACTTTTGGGATGTATTTATCCGTTACAGAAATGCAAAGGTTCAAAGGTACATATAATTGGGTGACATTCACGTAATTTTGGTAAGATTTTAAAAAGATCCAATTACGTAAATGGCCAACACAACGCCAAGAACTGACAAAGAAAATTTGTCGTATTTGTGATTCTGCCAACACATTTCACATTACGAGGAGCTGACGCATATAAGATTCACACTGGAAATACAACCTCGACTAAGCAACTATTGCAGCAAATTATTGCTGTTCCCATTATATCCGAGAGATACTCAGATAATTCGATTGGTAATCCTAAATTTCGTGTGCTTTAGACTGCCACTTGAATTTCTACTTTGCTGATTTTTTTGTAGCAGGTTTAGTTCTGTAGGTCTGTGGAGTTTATTGAAAGGAATTCGTTCTCTTCTTCGGTCTTTGCTTCTTTATCTGCATAAAAGACTGTTGAATCAATTCATGATTGTAGTTTGGGGTTATTTTCATTCGTAAATGCAACTTTCCAGTATTTTATTATTTTCAGTTTAGCCGTTTTCACTTATTTTGTGAAACGAGTTCCCTCTCAAGCGTTGTTGGTGTTCCGTTTACTTACGTGTCTGGCTTGTGACTGTTTCTTTAAACACTAAAAAGCGAGCACATGAAGTGTGCTGTATCGTGACATTACTTTTGAAAATAACTGCTGCTGCAATGCAGTAAGTTTCTGGTTTCAGTTCTGATACTTGCACTTGATGTGCTTGCCATCTATCGGCTATATCCGTCATTTAACAAAAGGATAATTGTAGAACACAGTGACACGTGTAAATAAAATTTTAATCTGTCCACAGCTAAATATTACTTTTGTACTTCAATAAGTCAAACTTATACTGGTTATATCTTTGATCTGTTACTGTATAGAATACGCTTGAAGATGTCGAGAAAGGCTGAAACTGGCCAATTGTGCAATATATAATAAACTGAATACTAGTGGAAATTATCTGTGGTACAAATCTTACAAATGTTCTTTAAAAATATGTGTTGTAGTGGTTAGACAAAACGACCACGTGTAGCAGTAATTACTACAGCAGTAGTGGCTACAGTAACTTACGTGTGAACGTTAGACTCCAGTAGCCGTAAAACTGAACCATAGCTCCACGGTCCAACACAGCGACCCCATAGAGATGCAGCGTACGGGAGATTACGAGCGCTGCAGTCACCGGTGCGGCCGGACGTTAGCGCACAGCACAGCACAGCACAGCAGAATGCAGCAGGTCGCGCGCGAGGGTGAACCACAGTAATCTGGCGAGGTACGGCAGTGGTGCGATAATTCACTCGCTCGGTTCCGCGCTACGGCAGGGAGAGCTCTTTCGCTGGATTGTTTTCCCAGGTTTATTGTCGGTCGTGAAATGGACTTTCCTCGAGTCTTAGTTACAATCATTAGAGTGCAGCAGACCGCTGCAAGCGAAACAGTATCTCCGAGGGCTCTTCCAGAGCCAGCAGAATTCACTCTCACCTTTATATCTATCTGTATTTCCTGTGATTACTCTTTCTTGATAACCCGACTGCAGCCATCTACAACGTTCGTTATAATAGATACCTCTTCTTTTTCATTGAGCTGTTATTCTGAAGTTTTATATTAGAGGGCAGTTCCACCAAAAAGTAGAATTTAACATCACTTGTACTCAGATGTCATAGACTATTCGATCGAAATCATACAGTTCCGATAAACCTATATGTATTAAAAATACAGGGCTATTACAAATGATTGATAAACTCACTGTAGCTCCATTCATTGACATATGGTCACGACACACTACACATACGTAGAAAAACTCATAAAGTTTTGTTCGGCTGAAGCCGCACTTCAGGTTTCTGCCGCCAGAGCGCTCGAGAGCGCAGTGAGACAAAATGGCGACAGGAGCCGAGAAAGCGTATGTCGTGCTTGAAATGCACTCACATAAGTCATAACAGTGCAACGACACTTCAGGACAAAGTTCAACAAAGATCCACCAACTGCTAACTCCATTCGGCGATGGTATGCGCAGTTTAAAGCTTCTGGATGCCTCTGTGAGGGGAAATCAACGGGTCGGCCTGCAGTGAGCGAAGAAACGGTTGAACGCGTGCGGGCAAGTTTCATGCGTAGCCCGCGGGAGTCGACGGATAAAGCAAGCAGGGAGCTAAACGTACCACAGCTGACGGTTTGGAAAATCTTACGGAAAAGGCTAAAGCAGAAGCATTTCTTAAACAGGAGATTGGAAAACCGATGGATCGGTCGTGGTGGAGATCATGATCAACAATTCAAGTCATGGCCGCCACGCTCTCCCGACTTAACCCCATGCGATTTCTTTCTGTGGGGTTATGTGAAAGATTCAGTGTTTAAACCTCCTCAACCAAGAAACGTGCCATAACTGCGAGCTCGCATCAACGATGCTTTCGAACTCATTGATGGGGACATGCTGCGCCGAGTGTGGGAGGAACTTGATTATCGGCTTGATGTCTGCCGAATCACTAAAGGGGAACATATCGAACTTTGTGAATGCCTGAAAAAACTTTTTGAGTTTTTGTATGTGTGTGCAAAGCATTGTGAAAATATCTCAAATAATAAAGTTATTGTAGAGCTGTGAAATCGCTTCAATCATTTGTAATAATCCTGTATATGTAATGTGTGTGGCGGGGGTGGAGGGGAGGGGGTGCGTTCCATCATAGGTCTGGTGCGTCCAGAGGATTTTTCACCAAATTTTGCAGCCAATATGATTAACTCGATAGCAAATACAGGGTGGGTATAATTATACTTTCGCTACGTGACTGGGTCCCCATTAAAGAGTAGTGATCGTAGGACAATGACGGGTCCCAATTAAAGACGAGTGATCGTGGGACAATGACACTTTTGTGGAAACATTTTTAAGCAATGCACAAGAGATAAAACGAATAAACCATTTGAAGAAGCACAATTTCCACACGTGAGGTTAACATCTGTTACTTGCGTACCATGTTTCCGTTCCAGATTACAAGCGTTGCTCCTTATGACGACTATCCGCACCAACGACGGCCTGGAACAGCACGAGAGATGCCATTTCGCCATTATTTGCAGCAATTTGCGATTGGTGAACCATGGAATGTCTAGGAGTTTAACAGAACGTGCCCTGAAACTTCCTGACAGATTAAAACTGTGTGCTGGACCGAGACTCGAACTCGGGACCTTTGCCTTTCGTGGGCAAGTGCTCTACGAACTGAGCTACCCAAGCACGACTCACGACCCGTCCTCACAGCTTCAATTCTGCCAGTACCTCGTCTCCTACCTTCCAAACTTTGCAGAAGCTCTTCTGCGAATCTTGCAGAACTATCACTCCTGGAAGACAGTATATTGCGGAGACATAGCTTAGCCAGAGCCTAGGGGATGTTCTAATCTGTCAGCAAGTTTCACATCAGCGCGCACTCCACTGCAGAGTGAAAATCTCATTCTGGAAACATCCCCTAGGCTGTGGCTAAGCCATGTCTCCGCAATATCCTTTCTTCCAGGAGTGCTGGTTCTGCAAGGTTCGCAGAAGAGCTTCTGTGAAGTTAGGAAGGTAGGAGACGAGGTACTGGCAGAATTGAAGCTGTGAGGACGGGTCGTGAGTCGTGCTTGGGTAGCTCAGTTCGTAGAGCACTTGGCCGCGAAAGACAAAGGTCCCGAGTTAGAGTTTCGCTCTGGCACACAGTTTTAATCTGTCAGGAAGATTCATATCAGTGCACACTCCGCTGCAGAGTGAAAATCTCATTTTGGAGAACGTGCCCTGCTTGAAGTTGGCACATTATTTCAGTATTGTCAGCCGCAGCAACAGTAACTTCTTCATCAACTTGAGGCAGAGTTGGACGTCAGCCTCGTCCAGAAGCAATTCTCAAATGGCCTGTGATTCGAGCTTCAGAATCACGTTCCTCAACCCCGATGCGTAAGAAAGACCTCACCGTATTCTTTTATTGCGTCGATACTCGCGAAGGGCACTGGCACTATTGCTGTTGTCTGGATAAGAAAGCTTCACGAGTAAAGCCCTGCTCATCTTGTTCAGACCCATGATGACTGTTTGCAACTATAATGCACACTGATGAATGTTTTTCAAGTTCTAGGTCGCTGTACCAGAACCGGCGGGTAACGGTAAGTCATGACACTAACGCTACTAACAACACAAATCCAGCAGCCCAGTCTGAATATCTTTCCTGTGTAGTTATATACCCAAATGGTAAACAGATTTTGAGCTACACTGGCTCAAGTAGCGAAAGCTTAACTGTAACTACTCTCTAATGTAAGTGCACACCAGCGGCGGTGCAGCAGTGATAACGCCGGTTACCGTCAGATCACCGAATCCATGCTGTCGGGCTTGACTAGTTCTTAAATGGGTGACTGCCTTGGTCTGCAGAGCCCTGATGGCAAACATGGTGCACACGGCCCTTGTTAGGCCAGTTGAGGAGCTACTTGACTGAGAAGTAGCGGCTCTTGTCACGAAAACTGACAACGGTCGGGAGAGTGGTGGCTGACCACATGCCCCTCCAATCCACATCCAATGACCCCTATCGGCTGAGGATGACACGGCGGTCGTTCGGTACTGTTGGTCTTCCCGAGGTATCCTCGGACATAGCATACTGTTGGTGCAGGGTGGGGTGGGTTGAAGGTGCTAAGGACGGAAAAGAAAACGAATGATATTAGTACTGAACACACAGTTTTCAGGATCGATAGGTTGATTTGATTGAATATGGATTGCGAGTAAACCAAAGTAATAGGATGCAGCAGAAGTAAGGTTAGTGATTAATTCAAAACTGAGGTGCTCGTAGTATGGCTGGCTCTGAGCACTATGCTACTTAACTTCTGAGGTCATCAGTCGCCTAGAACTTAGAACTAATTAAACCTAACTAACTTAAGGACATCACACACATCCATGCCCGAAGCAGGATTCGAACCTGCGACCGTAGCGGTCGTTCAGCTCCAGACTGTAGCGCCCAGAACCGCACGGCCACTCCGGCCGGCTGCTCGTAGTAGCTGAAGTGGAGCCATTTTAGGTAGCTTGGAAGCAAAATAACGCATGACAGGCGAAGCAAGAAGAATATAAGAAGCAGACTGATATAGGCAAAGAGAACGTACCTCACTAGAAAGAGTCTGCCAGTATAAAACATAAACCGTATAACTTGAGAGAGAAATTCCTGACACCATAGCATTGTACGGAAGGAATGAAAATTGAAGTGATTGACATATGAGGTTGGAGAGAGCCAAGTCAACTGGTAAGAAACGCATTTGCTATCGTATAGTCAGAGAGAAAATGAATATATGGATAACGCTCATTGGTAGAAATGAGATGTTACACCAAGACATCTGAGGATAACTTCCATGGCAACAGAGCAAGTTTAAGGGGGAAATGATAGTAGTGCAATATCATCATCATCATCATCAACAGCCATTCGGTCACCTGGTGATGTGGCATCTTTGAGTCGGCATGGGGCATAGGATCCCAACAGGTTCTTCTATTACTGACGGTCTTCAGCTTCTTGTTGCCAATTTAATCCGGCTGTATTTAGTAAGTCTCTGTCCCACCTCTGTGGCGATTTTCCCAATCTGTTCTGTATGGTAAGTTGAGTTCCAGTCTAGTACTTGTTTTGACCATCTGTCATCATTTCTTCGGGCGACATGACCAGCCCACAGGCATTTCAAGGTATTCACTCGTTGCGTTATGTCAGAGAACTTTGTTGTACACCATTGATAATGCCATTTCTCTTTGGGGTACTGTTAGTTTCCTAACAATGAACTCATCTAATGAAGTTAAAATCTTCTGGGTTATTAGGCCGCGTCATGTTTCTTCTACAATGTTAGACCTTTCGACCCCTCTGCTGGGATCTTCCTCAGGATCTTTTGGTGTCCACTACTGCTAGAACACTGTTCTAGCATTAGTGGACACCAAAAGATCCTGAGGAAGATCCCAGCAGAGGGGTCGAAACGTCGAACATTTTAGAAGAAACACGACCAAGCCTAATAACCCAGAAGATTTTAACTTACAGTGACAACGGCCACGAAAGCCTGCAGACTTACATAACTCATTTAATGTCTATATCTCACAGTCATGAAGTTATTACTTGAGGAATGCATTGGTCAAAAACTGTTTCCTTCGGATCAGCTGACATCTTAGGCTTCAAAGCTAAAAAGTGTCTTCCATAAGTCTGCCAGACCAATTTCATACATCGACATGTTTGTGGTTTTAGGTCTCCTTTTACATTTATAAGACGATCAAGATAGATGCACTTTGTGATCTTTTCCAGTTTCATTTAGCATTTACAAGACGACCCAGTTATATTTCCCTCCGACGTCTATTCATTCATCACGGTCTGGGTTCTGTCATAGTTCGTTTTTGGACAAACTTCAGACAGACTAACTCAAGTTCGCTAGCCAGTATCTGATGTTCTTCTGCAATAATTTCCAAATAGAACTGTATCATCAGCGCATCTAAGGTTATTTGAACTCTTTTACAACAGCCGGTGGGTGTGGCAGAGCGGTTCTAAGTGCTTTAGACTGGAGCCGCGCCACCGCTACGGTCGCAGGTTCGATTCCTGCCTCCGGCATGGATGTTTGTGATGTCCTTAGGTTAGTTAGGTTTAAGTAGTTCTAAGTCTAGGGGACTGATGACCTTAGATGTTAAGTCCCATAGTGCTCACACCCATTTGAACCATTACTTTTACGAAATTTGGATTTTTGTTTTCGATTTCAATTTAGACATTGCTTTTCCCAGATCTTTTTAAAATTTTGTTGGACATATAGAGACACACTTTTTAATGGTTAGTACTTCACTACATGGAGCAGTTCCATTTTCATGCTTTCTATAGCATGTTTCACTTCTGAGGGGAGTACTTCTGGGATTTGGAAAACTGAAGCATCTAATTTGTCCAGGATTAAGTTAGCATCATTGACTGTACTGTACTAGTTACTATAAAAATTCACAAGTTATTCGAATATTTCTTTCTTGCCTATAAAGCGCCATTAGTCTACGTCTAACGTTATTAACTGATTCCTTCCCATCATAAGCTTCCTCTTGGTCATCTTAAGGGTAGATATATTTTCAAGGCTGGCTTTTAATGTAACTTCTTCATACTTGTTGATGTCCTCTTTCATGGTTTTTCTCAGGGTATTGCACAGTTCTGCGTAATAGGTCTTATTCTAATTACTTTCATCAACTTATTATTTAATTTGTCAGATTCTTTGGTTGATTTAGAGCCTTGTACAAAATTCCATTTTGAAATTTGAAATTTATTTTCCCTCCCCCCCCCCCCCCCCCCCCCCCCGCCGCCGCCTTCCATCCCATCCCATCTCCGGGGAAATCCTCCCAGACGTGATTGGCACCAGGGAAATGAAATGTTAGGGTTGAAAAACTAGAAAAATAGGTGGCATCTTTGTTCCATAGGAACACTCTGACAGCGAAACTTTGCCAGCGTCCAGCATGTGCTATACAACTGTTGTTGACAACTGACAACAAAGTTTCGCTGTCAGAGTGTAAACTAATATAGATTGTGTAAAAGTGTGTGAAGTGATACACCAACTGACCATCAAAATGGAAGCAAAGCAGACAGATGGACACTAGCGAAAAAAGCCGCCCATACTGTCGCAAGCCAGCACCCAGCGTTATGCTAAAAATAATGACGTAGCCTCCAGAAACCATCTGAAGATGAATCTGAAAACGTTCGAAAACCTGTTCATAGAATAAAGCATAATTATTCAAAAAAGTGACTGGTTGCAGTTTTATTAACTTATTTACATTCGAAAAATAGAAATACTGTGAACGATCTCACTTCATACGCATTCTGTCGCTTAAATAGTTATCATCACGTAAACCTTTATGAGGGCGCATAAACGATACGTAATTGCTATCAAATGAAATTATATGTGACAACATTGCTACGTTATACTGGAACGTGAATATTTCCGTCCAGAAAGTAATACTTCATATTTAGTGAGCTAGTACTTGACATGATTTCACGTTGCGAAAATCCTGGTTTGCTTGTGAATCAATGACATTCTACCAAAGAGCTCTCTAAAGATCTTGTAGCGTGATATTTGGCTGGAGTAGACTAGCCCCAACGACAGTGAACCAGAAAAAATTTAATTTTGTAATTATTTTACCTCGCGAAGTTAGGGCCCTCACGTTCACATTTCCGTATAACCAGAAATTCTTAGGTAGCGTTGTTTGCAGTTGACGTTTGGATGTTCACAGCATACGAATTGTACGCAGTAACGAAATAATAATAATGGTTACAATTCTTGATGTAAGTACAGTACTCGGCAAAACACGAGGACGAGCTAGATAGAACAACTATTTGGTGGAAATGAACGAGAGCGCGGGAGCTTGTTGCCAGAGTGCTCCCAGTCGTGCTCAGGTAGCTGGAAGTCACGCGCTCTATGGTCAGCATGGCTATAGCGCCAAACGGATCTAGCCCGCAAAACGATGCAGTTGAAGGAACGACAAAAGGCAGCGTGTATCAATGAACGAGCAGTTACGGCCCAGCGGGTAGTTGAAATGGCTCTAAGCACTATGGGACTTAACATCTGAGGTCATCAGCCCCTAGACTTAGAACAACTTAAACCTAACCTAAGGACATCACACACATCCATCCTGAGACAGGATTCTAACCTGCGACATTAGCAGCAACGCGATTTCGGACTGAAGCGCCTAGAACCGCTCCGCAGGGTGGTATTCTTTGTTATAATGACGACGAACGAATCGTCGTCAATGTGAATGACTGGTATCCAGTGCTAAATAGAAACATACAAATCTCTTCTTTGCATATACAGCAGGTTTGTCAGTGAAGTCGCTAAGGAGCTGGCTGCATGGTCTGCGTCTACAGTGACTAAATAATTAGAAGTCGTTGGTAAAAAATAATATATTGTACTTAACTGGTGGTACAGGAGTCTTCATAGTCAGGTAGAATATAATTCATAACAGAGAGCTATAGAGGCATCACATAGGCCATACTTTAACTAATCACCTTGTCTGAGGTTGCCTTCTATCAGATGCAGGCTATCCTACTTTCCTTCTTCACTCCCGAGCAAGAGTGGCCGAGCGCATCCTAGAGACTACACTCCTGGAAATGGAAAAAAGAACACATTGACACCGGTGTGTCAGACCCACCATACTTGCTCCGGACACTGCGAGAGGGCTGTACAAGCAATGATCACACGCACAGCACAGCGGACACACCAGGAACCGCGGTGTTGGCCGTCGAATGGCGCTAGCTGCGCAGCATTTGTGCACCGCCGCCGTCAGTGTCAGCCAGTTTGCCGTGGCATACGGAGCTCCATCGCAGTCTTTAACACTGGTAGCATGCCGCGACAGCGTGGACGTGAACCGTATGTGCAGTTGACGGACTTTGAGCGAGGGCGTATAGTGGGCATGCGGGAGGCCGGGTGGACGTACCGCCGAATTGCTCAACACGTGGGGCGTGAGGTCTCCACAGTACATCGATGTTGTCGCCAGTGGTCGGCGGAAGGTGCACGTGCCCGTCGACCTGGGACCGGACCGCAGCGACGCACGGATGCACGCCAAGACCGTAGGATCCTACGCAGTACCGTAGGGGACCGCACCGCCACTTCCCAGCAAATTAGGGACACTGTTGCTCCTGGGGTATCGGCGAGGACCATTCGCAACCGTCTCCACGAAGCTGGGCTACGGTCCCGCACATCGTTAGGCCGTTTTCCGCTCACGCCCCAACATCGTGCAGCCCGCCTCCAGTGGTCTCGCGACAGGCGTGAATGGAGGGACGAATGGAGACGTGTCGTCTTCAGCGATGAGAGTCGCTTCTGCCTTGGTGCCAATGATGGTCGTATGCGTGTTTGGCGCCGTGCAGGTGAGCGCCACCATCAGGACTGCATACGACCGTGGCACACAGGGCCAACACCCGGCATCATGGTGTGGGGAGCGATCTCCTACACTGGCCGTACACCACTGGTGATCGTCGAGGGGACACTGAATAGTGCACGGTACATCCAAACCGTCATCGAACCCATCGTTCTACCATTCCTAGACCGGCAAGGGAACTTGCTGTTCCAACAGGACAATGCACGTCCGCATGTATCCCGTGCCACCCAACGTGCTCTAGAAGGTGTAAGTCAACTACCCTGGCCAGCAAGATCTCCGGATCTGTCCCCCATTGAGCATGTTTGGGACTGGAT
Source organism: Schistocerca serialis cubense (assembly GCF_023864345.2). Classification (NCBI taxonomy): domain Eukaryota; kingdom Metazoa; phylum Arthropoda; class Insecta; order Orthoptera; family Acrididae; genus Schistocerca; species Schistocerca serialis. The sequence goes on from NC_064643.1 coordinate 544,963,648, forward strand.
GAAGCGTCGTCTCACGCGGTCTGCACGTCCAGCACGAACGCTGGTCCAACTGAGGCGCCAGGTGGAAATGGCATGGCAAGCCGTTCCACAGGACTACATCCAGCATCTCTACGATCGTTTCCATGGGAGAATAGCAGCCTGCATTGCTGCGAAATGTGGATATACACTGTACTAGTGCCGACATTGTGCATGCTCTGTTGCCTGTGTCTATGTGCCTGTGGTTCTGTCAGCGTGATCATGTGATGTATCTGACCCCAGGAATGTGTCAATAAAGTTTCCCCTTCCTGGGACAATGAATTCACGGTGTTCTTATTTCAATTTCCGGGAGTGTAGTTGCAAGCCGCGGAGCGGCACCAGCCGCGCTAGTTACGACTCGCGGGTCCAGCGATACTAATACGGGACGCAGTCGATAACTGCAGCCCCTAACAAGTGTGGTACCGAACGTTGATACCACATTCTTCATTACGACTCCGCACGGATTGAATCATCGAAAAGGAGTACAAAGTGTGGCGAGCGTACCTCAAGAGTTTGGTATTGATCATAGCGATGCTTCACGTGCATGGGGACGTTCTGAGCCAGAGGGAGTGCTGCCCGTAGGACAGGAGATGCTCGATAACGGTTAACTACAGCAACAGATGACTGGTACTTTGTGCAACAGGCAAAAAGAGACCCTCATCAAACAGCGGGTGCAATTGCTACCACATTTAACAGGTTATATGTAAATTGAAGGTGGACGGGGATGAAAGGAAAGGAAAGGAATTTGTGATATAAGGTACCAAACTTCCTGGCAGATTAAAACTATGTGGTGGATCGATACTCGAACTCGGGACCTTTGCCTTTCGCGGACAAGTGCTCTACCATCGGAGCTACCCAGACGAGTTTCAGGCAGACGTAAAGCTGTGAGGACGGGGCATGAGTCGTGATTGTGTAGCTCAGATGTTAGAGCACTTGCCCGCGAAAGGCAAAGGTCCCGAGTTCGAGTCTTGGTCCGGCACACAATTTTAATCTGCCAGTAATTTTCATATCAGCGCACACTCCGCTGCAGCGTGAAAATCTCATTCCGGGATATAAGGTACATCTACATCTACATACATACTCCGCAATCCACCATACGGTGCGTGGCGGAGGGTACCTCGTGCCACAACTAGCATCTTCTCTCCCAGTTCCACTGTCAAACAGAACGAGGGAAAAATGACTGCCTACATGCCTCTGTACGAGCCCTAATCTCTGTTATCTTATCTTTGTGGTGTTTCCGCGAAATATAAGTTGGCGGCACTAAACTTGTACAGCAGTCAGCCTCAAATGCTGGTTCTCTAAATTTCCTTTGTAACAATTCACGAAAAGAACGCCTCCTTTCCTCTAGGGACCCCCACCCGAGTTCCTGAAGCATTACCGTATCACTCGCGTGATGATCAAACCTACCAGTAACAAATCTAGCAGCCCGCCTCTGAATTGCTTCTATGTCCTCCCTCAATCCTACCTGATACGGATCCAGAACGCTCAAGAATAAGTCGCATTCGCGTTTTACAAGCGGTCGCCTTTACAGATGAACCACATCTTTCCAAAATTCTACCAATGAACCGAATACGACTATACTCCTTCTCCACAACTGCCATTACATGCTTGTCCCACTTCATATCGCTCTGCAGTGTTACGCCCAAACACTTAATCGACGTGACTGTGTCAAGCGCTACACTTCTAATGGAATATTCAAACATTACGGGATTCTTTTTCCTATTCATCTGCATTAATTTACATTTATCTATATTTAGAGTTAGCTGCCATTCTTGACATCAATCACAAATCCTGTCCAAGTCATCTTGTATCCTCCTACAGTCACTCAACGACGACACCTTCCCGTACACCATTGCACCATCAGCAAACAGCTGCACATTGCTATCCACCCTATCCAAAAGATCATTTATGTAGATAGAAAACAACAGCGGACCTACACACTTCACCGGGGCACTCCAGATGATACCCTCACCTCTGATGAACACTCACCATCGAGGACAACGTACGGAATTCTATTACTTAAGATGTCTTCGAGCCACTCACATATTTGGGAACCAATCCCATATGCTCGTACCTTAGTTTTCAGTGGGGCACCGAGTGAAACGCTTTCCGGAAGTCAAGGAATATGGCATCCGTCTGATACCCTTCATCCATGGTTCGCAAGATATCATGTGAAAAAAGGGCGAGTTGCGTTTCGCAGGAGCGATGCTTTCTATAGCTGTACTGATGCATGGACAGCAACTTCTCTGTCTCAAGGAAATTCATTATATTCGAACTGAGAATATGTTCGAGAATCCTGCAACAAACCGATGTTAAGGATATTGGTCTGTAATTTTGAGGATCCGTCGTTCTACCCTTCTTATATACAGGCGTCACCTGCGCTTCTTTCCAGTCGCTCGGGACTTTACGTTGGGCAAGAGATTCGCGATAAATGCAAGCTAAGTAAGGAGCCAATGCAGTAGAGTACTCTATGTAAAACCGAATAGGAATCCCATCTGGACCTGGCGATTTATTTATTTTCAACCCATTCAGCTGCTTGACAACCCCAGGGATGTCTATCACTATGTCCTACATATGGGAATCCGTTCAAATGGTTCAAATGGCTCTGAGTACTATGGGACTTAACAGCTATGGTCATCAGTCTCCTAGAACTTAGAACTACTTAAACCTAACTAACCTAAGCCATCACGAGGCAGAGAAAATCCCTGACCCCGCCGGGAATCGAACCCGGGAACCCGGGCGTGGGAAGCGAGAACGCTACCGCACGACCACGAGATGCGGGCTGGAATCCGTACGAGACTCAATAGGCGGTATGTTTGTACGATCCTTCTGCGTGAAAGATTTCTCAAATGCTAAATTTAAAATTTCAGCTTTCGTTTTGCTGTCTTCCGTTGCCAGGCCAGACTGATCAGTGAGTGACTGGATGGAAGCCTTCGACCCGCTTAGCGATTTTACGTAAGACCAGAATTTCCTTGGGTTTTCTGCAAGATCTTTTGCTAAGGTAAGACGGTGGTAGTGGTTGTATGCTTCACGCATCGCTCTTTTTACAGCAGCAGGAATGTCTACTAACTTTCGCCTGTCCTCATTCTCCCGATCTTTCTTGTACCGCTTTTGCAACTCTCTTTGCTTCCTGAGCATTCTCCGAATTGCGCTGTTAAACCACTGGGTCTTTTCCGTCCGTAACCCACGTTTTTGGCACATACTTTTCCAATGCGTGATTTACAATGTGTTTAAAATTTGCCCATAATTCTTCCACGTCCATCGTACCGGAAGCAAATGAAGTAGATTCATGTACTATGTGGGATGCTAACAGTTGATTATCTGCTCTTTCTAGTAAGAATACTCTCCTAGCCTTCTTGACCGACATTTTAACTTTCGTAGCTATAGTTGTAATGACAACATCATGATCACTAATCTCTGTCTCAACACTGACACCGTCGATGAGGTCTGGTCTCTTCATGGCTACCAGATCTAAAAATTTCCATTATGCGTTGGCTGTCGATTTAGCTGCTCAAGACAGTTTTCGGATAATGTGTTCAAAAGTAATTCACACGACGGCTTATCTGTACCTCCTGTAATGAATCCATACTCTCAGACCTTACGCGTATTCGGCAGCGATGAGTGAAAATGTGAGCCGGATCAGGATTGGAACTCGGGCTATCTTGCTTACTAGACAGGTGTGTTAACCTACTGCGTCACCCGGAAACAGTGTTTATCGGAACCGCGCGGACGATCTCGGCACCCCACTTGGCCGACCGACATTTCCACCTGGTGCCATCTAGTGCAGTCCCTGTCCATTTCCTCCAAGTACGTTATTCTGAGACTGTCGCGGGAGGACGGATTTATTTGTGTACCCGCAGTGAAGAAGAGGGATTCGTTGGCCCTGGAGAAGGTTCAAGACACCATGCTTTCATAGGACATTTGACTGCAAGTCGCACGGTCCCACGCTCCACAGTGGCACTGCGACGACAGGATGATGGCCTCTTTCCTCCATATCCAGTACGTTGTGCTCCGTTGACAGCCCCATGTCGGCGGCACCATTTGCGACGGTGCCAAGAGCACAGGGACAGGACCAACGAGGTGGGGGTGGTGTTCTCTTCTCGGATGAGAGCAGATTCAGTCCGATTAGCGTTTCTGGACGTATCCTCAATTGGTGAGACGTGGGAACAAGTAATTCAATAGGGAACATGACGGACTTAATTGTTTTACAGGCTAAGTTGCTGTGGTGTGGAGAGGTATAATGTTGCATTGGCGTACTAACATTGACACCTCCCAGGACGGTACCCTCTCATCAACGTTGTTGTGACACTGTACTTCTTTCCCCTGTGAGTCTTTTCAGGGGTGCATTCGGTCTTGACTACATTTCTGTGAATGACACTGAGCGACCACATCGAAAAGCGAAGGTGGGGGAGTTCTTGGAACGAGAGGATATTCGGCGAATTGACTGACCCACTGGTCCCCCTACTTAAGTCACGTCAGGCACGTGTGAGATGGACTGCGTAGTCGTATTGCCTGACCAACACATACGCCAGCTACTATCCAGTAGTTGTCAGCTGCACTGGAGGAAAAATTGAACGCCCTACCACAAGAGCTCCTTAACAAACTCGGGGCGAGCGTGGGAGTACGTCACATAGCATTCATCGCTGTCCGTGGTTATCACGCACCCTATTAAGAACTATGTTCCACCTTGGCAATGACCAAGCAATCACCATAAATCACGATGTCTTCAGTGTACCCACTGAATAAACATGTGAATTCTGTTCATATAACTGCGTATTTATTTCAGTTAATCCTAAACGGTACTTACAATCTAGCAGTTCTTTCTATATATGGTTCAAGTTTCATCGAGTTGTGTTAGTTGAGAGTGACGCATCGTGCAAAAGTTACTTTCGTTCTTAAGTTTTGCGCACCAGTATAACACGTTAAAATCGAATTTATTAGAGACATATGACAGTAGCCTAATAGCCTATTACCAATAATCCATCCATCCGTTTAACTTATTGATAATGAAGTAGGTACATATGTCAGAAAACATATCGCCTGTGACAGATAAGATATTTACTGGGACGTTTCAACGACGACCGTAATAGTGTGTCTGTGAGTTGGAAAGGGGCTGAGTAATTAGTTTCCAGAAATTCGTCTCTCATATAATCACATCTGAGCTATGCAGCAACAGGCTATGCAATGTAAGGAAGGCTACAGCTTCGCCCTTGGTATTGACTAGGAACTCCCTGTAACGATTCGACGCCATCTGCTTTGGCTTGTCTTTGTAACAAGCTCGCCATTGTGGGTGCATAAGCTGCCCAGCTACCACACAATACACTCGAGCTACAATGGATGCTGCCATAGTGCTCAATGGCGAAACGCAGCGTGTTGGGAGTATTTCCTCCCTAGTCTATCGGACTGCACAGCTGCGTTCCTATTGTGCGCTGTGGTAGTGGTCGCAGTCTGGTAAGCTGCACTGTTAAGCAGTGTAAGACTGTCTGTGCCATCGTCCGTTGCACTGAGTAGTGGGTACATTCTACAGCGTACTTCCACACTTCGGCCGTCTATCCCTCAACGGATCCTGACGTTAAGCTGGAGGAGCTGTGTTTACAGCATCAGCACAACAGACACTGTGCAAACGAGCACCAGCACGACGGTATACATGGGTGACCAGACAACGACGGGGAGGTGCAGGCTAGTTACGCCTCCGCGCGCAGGGACCACGCCGCCTGTCACGACTTCTGCATCTGGTGGACCCTGGCACCATGGTCCGCTGATAAGAAGAATACTCACGAAAGGGATTCAGCAGTGAATAGGGTGTGCTTTGGAATGTACTGTAGAGCAGATTAAGCCTAACAAAACACGACTTTTTTAACATAGTGACCGTCGCGAAGATTGGTACATGGTATTTTAGAGTGTTTTATAACTTACAAATAGTAAGTTAAAGTGATGTTTATTTAAATAGATAAACGTTACACTTTGTGAGGAGTTATGAACACAGATTACTTAGTTACGAAAAAAATGTTCAAATGTGTTTCAAATCTTATGGGATTTAACAGCTAACGTCATCAGTCCCTAAGCTTACACACTACTTAACCTAAATTATCCTAACGACAAACACACACACCCACGCCCGAGGGAGGAGTCGAACCTCCGCCAGGACCAGCCACACAGTCCATGATTGCAGCGCCTGAGACTGCTCGGCTATCCCGCGCGGCATTAGGTTACACTAATGCGAACTAAATCGGAACACGAAAAATAATTAATGTAGGGTAAGGAAGTTTCGGGAATACCTTTGTCTAGCGAACATATTTATATGCTAAAACTGGTAGCCTTCAAAATAAAATAAAATAACATCGAAAGTAACACGACTGTTGGTGAATTTCATTGACATTGACAATTACATATTTAAGTTGTTAACGTTGCAAGATCGCACTGCAAATACGAAATGCTGGTACGTTAATGATCGGTGTAACTACCAGTATGTTGAATGCAAGCATGCACATGTTCATGCATTCTGTTCCACAGGTGTCGGATGTCAGTTGGTGGGATGGAGTTCCATGCCTGTTGCGCTTGATCGGCCAGTACAGGGATTGTGAGTGCTGGTTATAGATGATGCTGGAGTTATCGTCCGATGACGTCCCTCATGTGCTAGATTGGACACAGGTATGATGATAGAGCGGGTCAAGGCAACATGTCGACGCTCTCTATAGCACGTTTGGTATAACAGCGGTGTGTAGGCGAGCTTTATACTGTTGGAAATAACCCCCCGGAATGGCTTTAGTGAATGGCAGCAGCCGGCCGCTGTGGACGAGCGGTTCTAGGCGCTTCAGTCCGGAAACGCGCTGCTGTTCCTGTCGCAGGTTCGAATCCTGCCTCGGGCATGGATGTGTGTGATGTCCTTAGGTTAGTTAGGTTTAAGTAGTTCGACGTCTAGGGGACTGATGACCTCAGATGTCCCATTATGCTTAGAGCCATTTGAACCATTTGAATGGCAGCACAACAGGTCGAATCAACAGAGTCGGGTAGATACTTGTATTCTGGAGGCGTGAAATAACCACGAGAGTGCTGTTGCTGTTCAAAAATGGGTCTGAGCACTATGGGATTAACATCTGTGGTCATCAGTCCCCTAGAACTTAGAACTACTTAAACCTAACTAAACTAAGGACATCACACACATCCATGCCCGAGGCTGGATTCGAACCTGCGACCGTAGCAGTCGCGTGGTTCCGGACTGAGCGTCTAGAACCGCTAGACCACCGCGGCCGGCGCTGTTGCTGTCATGCAAAATTGCACCCCAGACCATAACTCCAGAGGTAGGTCCATCAGTGTGTGTAGTACGAAGATAGGTTGGTTGGAGAACCTCCACTGGTCTCCTCATAACCGATACACGGCTATCGCTGGCACAGAGGCAGAAGTAGCTTTCACCAGAAAACACAGCAGACCTCTTCCCTATGAGCTCTTTCTTTACGTCGATGAAGTCGCAAGTGGCCATCGGTCAGTGGGCTCAGTGGAATACTTGCTGCACGGCGTTCGACCCAGAACTGCCCTCGAAGTAACCGGTTTGTAACGGTTCTTTGTGCCACTGTGGAGTCAATTACTGCTCAGATCGCTGCTGCAGATGCTGTACGATGCGGCAGAGCCACACGCCGAAAAGGATGGTCTTCCCTCTCGGTAGCGCTACATAGCCAACTGGAGCCCGATCTTCTTGGGAACGTGTGTTCTCGCGACCACAGTGGCTCCATTCCTACAAAGTCTTTCTCCAGCGGCGCAGAAGGGGCGTCCTGCTTCTCGCAGCTCTATTAAGAAACCAAATCAAAACTTAGTGAGGTGTTGATAATAGCGTCTGTGTCGCCTTAAAGGCACTATTGACTAACTTCAATTCACCACGTACAGTGTCAATGGTAACTAACGCTTCGGACCATTACAGCGTATGTTTAAAGGAAACATGATTTGCATCCTCGAAGTGGCGCCACTTCTGTGCACCTGGCATGAAATTAGAGTAGATATCCTCTTTCAGAAGTAGAAACATCCTTACGGACTGTCGTTTATGATACACAACTCCTAGGTGTTACTTTCTTTTTCTTTTTTATGCCGTCCGTATATTGTGTATAGAGCCACAGCAACGATTTCTCATTTCTCAAATGGAGAAACTTTTTCTGTCATGTAGCTGATATATTTAAACCCTGCCTATAAAACTCATTTTCAATTAAATTTGTATCAATTTTAGTCACAGAGCTAGAAACCGTAAAAGTTTCAGAGGTAGACGCACCAAGCTGTACGCCACTGTCTGTGTTCAAACGTGCATTCATGTGACTTAATGTTCATTTAAGTCAACTGTTAAACGACTTCCCGTTTTTCTTAATATACAGCTCAATACGCCTTCCAAGTGACATATGGATGAGATGCACATCACAAATATATTGAGATACAATTTATGCCTGAAACGCATTAAGATGCAGTATATTGTAATTTAAGACTCATATGTTAGCAGGAACATACAAGGGTCGATTCAAGTGTTTCCGTCTGAGGGCGTTGCTGCAGCTTATATTCAACTTAGCACGCTCTCTTGCGTGTATATAAGCATCGACATGTACAGGGTGACAATTATTGAACTATATGAAAAAAATCGTAAATTAGTTACAAATTACGGTGTCCACACACTTTGTTAAATATGTATACGTCGCTAGAGATACTGGAAGTTAGGTTATAACATGTTCGATATGCCTGGCGATGACGTGGTGCAGACGGATGGGGAAATTCTGCAGGACCCGCTGAAGTGTCGGAAAATCGATGCTGTCGATGATCTCCTGAATGGGTGTTTTCAGCTCAGTAATGGTTTCGGCGTTATTGCTGTACACCTTGTCTTTAATATAGCCCCTCAAAAATGTGTCGTATGTGCTCAGATCCGGAGAATATGGTGGCCAATCGAGGCTAATGCCAATGGGCCTCTGGCATTAGCGTCGGTACCCCTGAGCCAGAATCCAGTGCCTAAAGTGCTCCATATCTAACACTCTCCAGCTTGAATGGGGTCGAGCTCAATCTTGCGTGAAACACGTCCTGTCGAAATCAGGGCACTTTTGATGATGGAGACGAAATCATCTTCCAAAACTTTCACGTAGCGTTCGGTAGTCATCGTGGCATCAAGGAATACCGCACCGATTATTCCGTGACTGGACGTTGCACAGTACACAGTCACCCTTTGGGGGTGAAGAGATTTCTCGACCGCGAAATGCGGTTTCTCAGACCACCAGATGCACCAATTTTGCTTATTGACTAACCCATCGCACTGAAGGTGGGCTTCGTCGTTAAACCAAACCATGCATTCCCATCTTGCCCCGCGGCCAGCCGTGCAGTAAATATTTTGTATTTATTAATTCTGTTTAATGTCAAAAATGTGTTTATTACTACGTAATGTCTTTGACCTACGTCCTAACGTAAACCGTTCAGAAGTTATTACGATTTGATTTCATTCAGTTCAATAATTGTCATCCTCTAGGAAAGGTGTTATTGAGTTATTTATGTCTTTCCGACGTGCATGCGCTGAAGGCGGGATCTTGACTTATGGCGACATTATTACTAAATGCATGGAAACAGCACCTACGTGCTGTTCTTTCCTTGCCAGACAAAGGACAAACAACGGTAGACTTACATCGGGGAATGAATAATGTGTATGGGGAGCATGCCTGCCGAGAAGTGCCGTTATGGAATGGTGCACCAAGTTTCGCCACGTGTTGCTGCTGCTTCAAGTTAATTCACTTCCCCGTACCACATATGTTGTAAAGCAAAAGTTACGCCAACTGAAGTGAGAGACAATCGAGGATCTACCCTATAGTCCTGATCTCTCCCCATGTCATTTTCACCCCTTCGGGCCCTAATGGGACCACACCCTGCCTATCTAACCCATGTTAATTTAGGCAAGTATTTGACCCATTTCTGAAAAAAATATTTGATGCAGTACCTTAATATTTTTACTGTATGTTACATGATGACAATAAAGTTAACTGTACTAAAATCTGCTTCATTCATTCTATAGTTTTTTAATTTCTTTACAAAAAAAACTAAGTTTTTTCTGCAGAAAATATTTTTTTGTGAATTTCCTGATGGGGGAATGTAATGAATGTACTACCAAAGGAGACTTTTTACGTTATGCAGAGTCTCTGAAAATTTCATTCATTTATCTATGATATTTTCTGATATAATGGGGCATATGTATAAAAAAATTTAGTTTGCGGGAAATTGACTTTAAAGAAAAAAGTTTTGAAATTTGTTACTTAGACTTAATCAAAACAGTCCTGCCCTTCTTTGGCCTCTAGCAGGTCGTCTAGCTCCTTTTTCACCTTCCTGGATGTTTGTCTTGCTTTCTTGGCCATATTAGATGCAAACCTGTCCGCATCGGTTATCCTGATTTTATGGCAATGTTGCAGCCCAGTGATCATATTTTCGCCTGGATTAATTCCCAACTTTTTCAGTACCCAACACATTCCAATAGTACCACAACTGAATGTAATAACAGCGCCATGAACTCCTAGTTTCATTGTATGCATGCCTATAAATACAGTTTTAGGAAGGCGGTTCCAAATTATGCTGTCGAAACATTCATTTGGTTTCTGTGTCTGCCCTTGCAGACATTTCCTTAGAAGGTCAGGATGATCAAAGTCTCTGAAAATAGATTTCATTGCTGTAATAACAGCAGCAGGAACAGAATACTGGGAAGAATAAGATTCTCCAGTTGCCTGAGCCCTATTGTAGTTCCACAACGAATTTTCTCCTGATGGACACAGTCCATGACATGGCTTACCATCAGTAGAGGACTTATGGAAGAATATGGCCCAAACATCTCTCTTCAATGCCTCCTGATTTTCTTTATTTCTCCTAATTGCCTGCCCATAGTATACCTGCAAGTTTTCTATAAAAACTACTCGCAATCACCTGTGAACAAAACTAACCGCGTGTTTGAAAGCGTGTTGTTTACAAACAGCAGAAACCAAAGGATACCAACCGTTGCACTCCAAGGATAGCCAACACACTCGGGAGTAAAAAAAAGCCCTAACGTGCAATGTAGGGGATATAAAGATCTCAAATATATGTAGAAAAGTGGGCTTGGCACATAAACACACGTGGTAGGAAAATTCTCTTTAAATGCTCTAAAAAAATTTTTTTCAGCATAATCCTTTTGAGAGTACTTAAATAAAACCTTAATCTATCGAAATATGATAAAAACCGAAAATAGATATTTTTCGACCTGAACCACGGTGTAGTCCCCTTAGAATGGCTTGAAGGGTAGACGATCCCTGTTGGAAGAGAAAGTGCAGCAGGCAGTTAAGGACTTCCTCATGTAGCAGAACACAGTGTTTTAGCAAAAGGGTATCTTCAACCTGGTGCGTCGGTATGATTATTGCCTCAATGCCACATTTGTATACCGATTGGGGGGTGTACAGCCTTCAAGTGCCAATTTTCTGATCACCCCTTATATATAGTACAAGCGCAATATAAGAGTAACAGTTTGTAACACTATAATTTAATACTGTAAATATTTTGTGTTGATTAATTCTGTTTAATGTCAAGAATGTGTTTATTACTACGTAATGTCTTTGACCTATTGTAATGAAGTGGAAAGTTGTGTAAAATGTTGCCTCTTTACCATTTAAATTCTTTGTATTAATTGGAGAAAAGTAGTATTTAATTATGGTTATTTTATTTTGACTTATTAATGTGTTTAAATGATGGGATTTTAATAAATATGTTTGCTTGCAACTATGTATAAGCTGGTTCATACCTAGGGACTTGTATAAAACGAAAAGCAACAGTACTTCCCATCTGCAACGGAAGTGAGTTGGCGCACTAGGAAAAGGTGGACCTGGCGCTCAGTCTGGGCCCCAAGTGAGAGAACAGTCAGTCGGCAGCTAGCTACTGGATAGTTTGGTCTGAGCAGCAATAGAGTAAGCTGTGCATGTACCGGGTGAGGCTTCCAGTACCTAAGTGTAATATGGAAAGGCCTCGGATGTGTGTACGGCTATAAAATGGTGCTCTATTAATGGAAAAGGCCCTAATGTAGGAAATGTCGTCGCCAAGAAGAAGATAATAGAGCGAATTATATGCAGAGGAGAGACTAGTAGCCATTATGTACTCGCCACCGATATTGCGCAAGCACTTCGGCAGTTATAAGAGGTCAGTATTTTGTCCAAGTGAGAACCAGTACATTTAAGTGTTGTTTAATTTGCAATAATCAGGCAAATTGTGGGAACTTGGGTCCGATCCTAGATTTGGTTCCTCTCCTGATACCTCTTGTGACCCACTCCCCATAAATAATGACATCTGAGTACTCTGTATGTTAAAATCTAATGAAAATAGATTATTAGTGGCACAATTTCGAATACAACAAGAGATATAGGAATACTGTGTGTTTCATTGAAATCAAGAGAGGTAGCCAGTATTGCATTTATGAAAACCTCCATAATGTTTGATTTGTTTTTAATTCAAAGTATTTGTGCTTCAAAGATTAACTGCATTTAATTTTGTCAGTGAATATTACTTGTTGTGATAATGACAAAAGGAAGCTCGTTATTTTGAGATTAGTTAGAGTAAAATGCATTAAATGTCATACTTGAGAACCTGTATGAAAAATCACTGGCATTAGCGGTTTTAAAAGTCATGCAAGGTGAGTTAAATTTGAATAAAAGAATAATACCAAAATTTGCACCTTACAAATTGTCTCAGAAAGTGTGTTTAGTTTGCTTTATGATAATGAACAGTTTAAGCGTCCCCAATTTTGAGCTGCTTAAAATGTATAAAACTACTTCACTAATGAATATATTAATTGCAGTTGAAGTAAATTTTAAGTTTTGTGTGCTTTGTGTAGTAAAAATTTAAAAGACAGTTTGAGAGCCCCACTTAAGGCCTTGCCTATGAAAGATAAAGTTACAATAATTGCATTTATTCATAAAATAGAAACAAGAGTGCTTCATAGTGAGTGTAAAAATCCTATTGCCAGTCACTTTTAATTATATTTGTACTATATGAAAAGTAACTATTGAAACAGGAATATATCCATGCCCAATTTTGTTATAGTAGTGTCTTTCACAACATTTGATGATGAGCTGATTTATATGTAACAAAGCATTACTATTTGAGAAGAGATAAAGTGTCAATTGTTCCTTGAGAGCTTCCACATACTATTTATGACTGCTAGTATTCACTGTATCAATTATCTTATTATAGTAGAGTTTCGTTGCACTTCTCTGGGGAAGAAGTAATGGTAGCTTTCCTTTACCAAAACCAGTACAGATTCTTTAAAAGTAATGTTTCATATTATTGTGTCTAATTAGGCTAGCGACTGTATATTATTTCATTTAAGTAAAGGTGGTAACTTCACAAATTTTCCCAATTTCAGTCTTTAGCTTTCTGGTTTCTACTGTTATACTAAATTCAGGTTTGGCTCAGTGGAAGAGCTAGGAATAATAGGGTAAGATATTTGAGAAATAAAACAAATAGAAAGGGATGAGAAACGTATACACTGTTACTGGTAACTTGTTGGACAGAAATTAAAAAAAGCTGGGATATGCTGAGAGGCAAGCCGATAGTTCTTTCCTCTCCTCATGAACGAAGAGTGGTTGTTTGGTTAAGACGAAAGTTACAGAGTCATCTGTTCCCCAGTTGTATGGCAGTAATGTTGCAGTAGACGCACAAAGATTTTGAGTTATGCGAGGTTACAGCCAAGATGCTGGACCTATGCGATCTGGTATTGTACTTACGTAGCCAGAGCATTCTGAACAGACACCTCTACTTTAAGAGAAATTAGGAGCAAGAACTGAACGTCCTTCAGATAACATACGATACTGCAGAAGGATAATGCCGGTGGGCAAAGGGTGAGGAATGAAGAAGGTTAGAGAATATATCGGTACACAATTGATCTGTAAGGCACATTTGCATGACACAACGCCCAAAACCTGTGTTTAATGATTCTCATCTGCAACTGGTTCGTCCCGCTATGTGTTAGTGTATGTGTGCGTGTGTATGTGTGGCAGAAAAATGGGGCTATTTGAATACAGCGAAACAAGCCGAGAATTATTTGGTAAAACATTTTCAATCAGAAGAACGAAACCTTTGTTGCATTTTCACGCACTGTTCATGTTTTGAAAATAATTTGTCGTAGGTGGGCAGAATTGTTACATTGACGCTTCGAGACGGTGTGTGATGTAAATTGTTCACGCAGTGTTCAAGGATGTATATAGGAATGTTTTTGATTACTGCACGAATGTTGTCTCTAATCTCTACAATTTTGTGTAGACGTCTAGCATACACTTTGCGCTTCAGGAACTCCCGAAGGAAGTAATCACAAACCGACAAGTTGGCCAATATGAGAGGCCACAAAATGTCACCACTCCTTCAAATAATGTGGTTGCCAGACACTCTGCACATTGCTGCCATTGAAATTTGAGCACCATGAGACATAGCACCATCTTTCCGAAAACAATACTCATTCGCAGGAAACTTGTAGTTGAGGTGCGAAGAATGTGCCAAACATGGCAGCACACCGCTGACTTGTGGCTGTGATTGGTCGTCCATTTTCGTCCTAAAGAAAAAGAAGGTGACGATTACGATCACTGAAGAGAGAGCGAACCATACTATGACTTCCTGGCTGTGTAGTGGGAGTTGACGGAGTTTGTGAGGATGACGTTCGCACCAATAACAGCAGTTTTATTTGTTGACATAATGAGATAAAAACGTGCCTCGTCACGCATCCGTAGCAAATTTAAGACGCCTTCATTGATTCTGATTTTAGTCCACAGGCTAAATCACTTTCATTTAACTGTTGCACAACCTGTACCTTATAGGGTTGCAACTTCAAATTGTTTCGTGCAGTTTTGTATATAGTACTACTGCAAATTCCCACTACTACCGCAACATGTCTCAAAGAACACTTTGGACTGTTGCCTACAACATTTTGCACCTCCTATATTCGCTCTTGCGAGGGACAACTTCTAGACCTACCTGACGATTCCAGCTTAATTGCACTTTCTGTTGCTTCAAAGTTTGTCGACCATAACCGTATTTCAATGGCCGATGGTACAACATCATTCCGTCTAAGGCTGAAATGAGGACGGTATCCCCGTCATGCAGCAGCGACACCATCACCGTTTTTGTAGAACATCATCACAGTCACCAGTCACATAACGTTCACGCCTTCTCCGGCGCTCCATCTCAGGAAATAGGGCACTTACCTGAAACATATTACAAACATTCAACGTTGCCAATACTGCCATTCCGCTTTTAGAGATTAATTAAAATAGTACTTTTCTATCCCACACACTGCAGTTACTGAGTATGTTAATTTGAGCGTACAGTTTACCATTCCATGCGTGTCATGTCGAACATGGACTTAACAATATTCAGTTCATTCAAGACAGAGTAAAGTGTAAGTGGTATTATTAACAAGTATATATGTGCATGAGACTAAATAAATTAAACCACCAATTTGTCACGTTTATCCTTGGATCAGTTTGGGAGACAAGTCACAGAAGCATCAAGGAAATATAATAGCAAAGAAATTAACCTCCATTCCCGCAGGGAGCTTCGGTACCACTCCATGGTCTTTCAGGCGACAGTACCATCTCTATGTTTTCCTTATCTTCACCCGTTTTCCAGTCATAATCTTAAGAAACTATAGTGATTACCCGTTACCACGTTGTGTTTTTACGACCTATTGCTGTCTACCACGTTCATTTTAAGTGCAATTTTTAAGATGCACCACCTACGTAACACGTTGCAGGGTGTATAGTATGTACACGAAGTGTTAATAAATAAATAAATACATTTTAATAAATGTATAATTTGGAAGTTTTAGAAACTTCAGTCTATAATATTTATATTCTAAGTCTCCATTACTATTATCATGATTTTTTACGAAATAAAATTGCTATTGAACTGATTACTCCGATATTCAACAGGGGTGTCAAGTTTGTGTCCCAACGTGCCTTTTCGAACTTCAGGGCATGCGGAAAATCTAACCACTAAGCATTTCTTCTTTAATTCCAGTTAACGATAAAAAACTGTCTTCAGACTATAGATTTCATTTGGTAAAGACCGTCTAAAGATCTCATGAAGGCGGAAGAAGGCTTTATTATCCTAATATGATTAGGCCAACGTTGAATCTTCGTCCACACATCTTATAAAAGTAATTGTATCTACGTACAGGGTGTTTCAAAAATGACCGGTATATTTGAAATGGCAATAAAAACTAAACGAGCAGCGATAGAAATACACCGTTTGTTGCAATATGCTTGGGACAACAGTACATTTTCAGGCGGACAAACTTTCGAAATTACAGTAGTTACAATTTTCAACAACAGATGGCGCTGCAAGTGATGTGAAAGTTATAGAAGACAATGCAGTCTGTGGGTGCGCCATTCTGTACGTCGTCTTTCTGCTGTAAGCGTGTGCTGTTCACAACGTGCAAGTGTGCTGTAGACAACATGGTTTATTCCTTAGAACAGAGGATTTTTCTGGTGTTGGAATTCCACCGCCTAGAACACAGTGTTGTTGCAACAAGACGAAGTTTTCAACGGAGGTTTAATGTAACCAAAGGACCGAAAAGCGATACAATAAAGGATCTGTTTGAAAATTTTCAACGGACTGGGAACGTGACGGATGAACGCGCTGGAAAGGTAGGGCGACCGCGTACGGCAACCACAGAGGGCAACGCACAGCTAGTGCAGCAGGTCATCCAACAGCGGCCTCGGGTTTCCGTTCACCGTGTTGCAGCTGCGGTCCAAATGACGCCAACGTCCACGTATCGTCCCATGCATCAGAGTTTACACCTCTATCCATACAAAATTCAAACGCGGCAACCCCTCAGCGCCGCTACCATTGCTGCACGAGAGACATTCGCTAACAATATAGTGCACAGGATTGATGCACTTACTGACGAAGCTTATTTTTACCTGGACGGCTTCGTCAATAAACAGAACTGGCGCATATGGGGAACCGAATAGCCCCATGTTGCAGTCCCATCGTCCCTGCATCCTCAAAAAGTACTGCTCTGGGCCGCCATTTCTTCCAAAGGAATCATTGGCCCATTTTTCAGATCCGAAACGATTACTGCATCACGCTATCTGGACATTCTTCGTGAATTTGTGGCGGTACAAACTGTCTTAGACGACACTGCGAACACCTCGTGGTTTATGCAAGATGGTGCTCGGCCACATCGCACGGCCGACGTCTTTAATTTCCTGAATGAATATTTCGATGATCGTGTGATTGCTTTGGGCTATGCGAAACATACAGGAGGCGGCGTGGATTGGCCTCCCTATTCGCCAGACATGAACCCCTGTGACTTCTTTCTGTGGGGACACTTGAAAGACCAGGTGTACCGCCAGAATCCAGAAACAATTGAACAGCTGAAGCAGTACATCTCATCTGCATATGAAGCCATTCCGTCAGACACGTTGTCAAAAGTTTCGGGTAATTTCATTCAGAGACTACGCCGTATTATTGCTACGCATGGTGGATATGTAGAAAATATCGTACTACAGAGTTTCCCAGACCGCAGCGCCATCTGTTGTTGAAAATTGTAACTACTGTAATTTCGAAAGTTTGTCTGCCTGAAAATGTACTGTTGTCCCAAGCATATTGCAACAAACGGTGTATTTCTATCGCTGCTCGTTTAGTTTTTATTGCCGTTTCAAATATACTGGTCATTTTTGAAACACCCTGTATATACGTGTGTGTGTGCAAGTATACACCAGGTGATCAAAAAGTCAGTATAAATTTGAAAACTGAATAGATCACAGAGTAATGTAGATAGAGAGGTACAAATTGACACATGCTTTGAAAGACATGGGGTTTTTTTAGAACCAAAAAAAAATACAAAAGTTCAAAAAATGTCCGACAGATGGCGCTTCATCTGATCAGAATAGCAATAATTAGCATAACAAAGTAAGACAAAGCAAAGATGATGTTCTTTACAGGAAATGCTCAATATGTCCACCATCATTCGTCAACAATAGCTGTAGTCGAGGAATAATGTTCTGAACAGCACTGTAAAGGATGTCTGGAGTTATGGTGAGGCATTGGCGTCTGATATTGTCTTTCAGCATCCATAGAGATGTCGGTCGATCACGATACACGTGCGACTTCAGGTAACCCCAAAGCCAATAATCGCACGGACTAAGGTCTGGGGACCTGGGAGGCCAAGCATGACGAAAGTGGCGGCTGAGCACACGATCATCACCAAACTACGCGCGAAAGAGATCTTTCACGTGTCTAGTAATATGGGATGGAGCGCCATCCTGCATAAACATCGTACGTTCCAGCAGGTGTTTATCAGCCAGGCTGGGGATGATGCGATTCTGTAACATATCGGCGTACCTCTCATCCGTCACGGTAGCAGTTACAAAACCAGAATCACACATTTCCTCGAAGAAAAAAGGCCCGATAATGGTAGATGTGGTAAATCCAACCCATACCGTGACTTTCTCGTCGTGCAATGGAGTTTCCACGGCAGTTCTAGGATTTTCGGTAGCCCATATTCTGCAGTTGCGGGCGTTGACAGACCCTCGGAGCGTGAAATGAGCTTCGTCGGTCCACAACACGTTACTCAACCAATCGTCATCTTCGCCATCTTTTGAAACGCCCACACTGCAAATGCCCTCCGTTTCACTAAATCGCCAGGTAACAGTTCATGATGGCGATGGATTTTGTACGGATAGCGTCGGAGGGTACGCCTCAGTGCCAACCAAACAGTAGTGTATGGAATGCCGGTGCGACGTGCGAATGCACGAGCGCTGACTTCCCCGTGCATAGACGAACCCGCTACTGTCTTCATTTCTTCCTGAACTGTCTCAGCAGCATTACACCGTGTGCTCGGTCGGCCACTACGGGGTCTATCGTCTAAACAACCCGTGGCTTCGAACTTCGAAATCATTTTCGCTACAACTGCATTTGTCAACGGACCTTTACCCGTTCGAATCCCCTTCCTATGGCGATAGGATCGTAACGCTGAACTAGCACATTCCCCATTCTGATAATACAGCTTCACTAAAAGCGCCTTTTCAGGTAACGTCAACATGTTGCGACTGCTGGCGCATCTGATTCTCTCATTACAGCTCCTTTTGTACACGACTGTCATGCGCAGTCACTGACGTTTTGCCGTCCAGCGTCATCTGTCGGACATTTTGTGAACTTTGTTTTTTTTTTTTTTTTTGTTCTAATAAGACCCCATGTCATTCGAAGCATGTGTGTCAATTTTTACCTCTCTGTCTACATTATTCCGTGGTTTATTAAGTTTTCAAATTTATACTGACTTTTTGATCACCCGGTATTTTTCACATGTCCTCCTAAACCACTGACATTTACTGCCAGGCAACAGTAGCTGTTGGGGTAAGAACCACTTACCTGTCAAAGGGTAGAATAGGTGCCGGGGTTAAAAAGGAGTGTAGCCCACTGTCGTATCATTCATGCATGACTTCCAAATGTATTACTTCTGTATTACTTTTGTTTTCACAATAAATTCCTTAGGAATTATCCATATATGCCACTAAAGGCACCTACAAATATATTACCTGGTACCACACATAGTTCGAGAGATATGACGTCATAAACACTGAGATGCGTGAAAAAATTCCGCATCATGCACGACGTTTAAGTTTATTATTTCTTTGCTACTTATTTCGCAAACAGTATCCACGTATGCGGCTTAATGTACCCACTCAAATGGCTATAGGCAAAAACGAAAGCCGTCTATAGGGATAAGAAGGGCCGTTGATATAGAGTCATTCACAAAACCGCATTGTAGACACAAGAAGCAGCCGCGCCCAGCGTATAGAAACTGTGTGGGATCATCTCACATAGAGGCTCGTGCAGGAATGCGTATAAGGTTTCTATTCTAAACACCACGAAGAAGCCTGGCTGAGTCACCGTAATAATAATTCAGCTGTATTCCGTAGCCTGCAGTGTCGAATGATCAGGAAACACGTGGGTGGCTGTGTGAAATGGAAATGGCAGAGAGACGCACCAACTGTCTGTAAAACGAAGCGTGTGTTTCAAGCGGCGGCGAGGGTATGGGCAATGGGGGAGGAGTGGCGCAATAACGTGGGCTGGATGGGAGTAGGGCGGAAAGCGGACTCTCTGGTTCGTCTCATATTCCTCCAACGAAACGCAGGACACCGATCCGCACTGGAGAACGATTTTTCTCTCAGAGCTTATTACATTCATAAGGAAAAGATTTTTATCCCTTCTTTCCTTTTATACACCTCAGTCGGAGATAACACCAAAGTAGCTTAAAGTAGGGTTGAAGAGAAAAATTGAAATTCTAGTTCAACAGAGCAGTAGCACGCCTATCGTCAGTCGTTTATGTCTTGGACTTCTACGAACAAACAAGATTTTGCCATTTTTATCAATAGTCTTATGTTTCTCGTTTCGCTCGCCAACATTGTTGTAGGTTCATGAAGCTAGATTTCCACAGCGCGACGAGATTATTGAGGTTTGGGAAACGAGGTTTGTTGGTTTATGATATGACTTAACAGCTTTCGTAACTATTATTCTTAATTATTTGTTTCCGACCTATTTCCTGTTTTTCCTAGATAAAAAGAGCGTCTGAACATGAATTCCTGTATAATTATTACTGTGTGTTCTTTTTCCTTATGTACTCACTGTGCTGGTACTTTCTTTTTCTGTTCTCTTATATCCTATCCTCTTCTTTTCTCTAATACTTCGAAGTTCGTGGTTTTCGACAATATTCCTAAACTTTTTTAGATACTCGTATCATCGGATGACATATACATTTGTCTAAGGTCATCTTCAAATTCTTACATACATTTTCTTTACTCTTCCTGAAGGAATGACCTATCAGCATTTTTGCTGTTATTCATCCTGTGAATGTTAAGAAAAGCTGAGACTCCTCTTTTTGCAAATGTAATTTTGTAATAACGGTTAATATGAATTTGTTTTCATGAGACATTCCTACTAATTTCGAAAATTTCAAAATTTCATTTTTACCTTGGTTTCTATATATACTTTATCTCAGATTTCGTCTGCTTGTTGTCTAGAAGAATTTTACGTTTAAACTGTTCTTAAAATTATTTTATAGTTCTGCCCTTCAAGGATTTCTTCCATACCTGGTTTTACTGTTATTATTTAGCAGAAATGATTTGTTAGTCCAAGATATTTTCCAACTACTGCAAAATTTTCCCGTGTCCATATTTACACCTGTATGTTTAATTAGCGACATTGTTCTTGTAATTAATTTCGCCTTGCTGTTGGCCAACAGCGGCACTCACACATGTAATATGTATTCGCGTTTATGACAACTTTTAAATGAAAGTACCGTAATATTTGAAGTTATGACTTTATCTAGAACTGGTAATTTATTAAAAAGAGAATCTACACACAAAAACTTATATTTATGTCAAGCTCTGTTAATTATTATCGTTAAAGATATTAAGGCCATGGCTCGATATAAAAGGTATTTCCTTTTTTGACATAAATGCATTGTCTTTCACCCTAAAAAGAACCCCTAGACTAAAAGTATGTCATTTTATTCAACGATAATAATAAATATTGGATTTTTGTGTCCTATAGAAATGCATTAATTTTTATTGATTGTATTTAAGATGAAGGATTTTTTGGTCTGTGGAAGAAAGATCGTGTGGCATTGCTGGCCAGCGAACACAGAACACACTCCGAGTACATCCAGGTAGAAGTCTTTTTACTGGACACAGGGCTTCCGATGAAGAAAGAACGAATTGTAAGGGGAAAAACAAACACCCAGTCCCGAGCATACAAAATCTCTGACTCAGCCGGTGATCGAATCTGGAGCCCCCTGATGTAGAGGCATCAGTGTTAACTACTAAAGAACACGCTGCAGACGTTAAGTCTGTGAAAACTTCCTTGTCCCAATGGTTTCTTTTTATTTATGAAGTGTCGGAAGTGTACCTTTCAGTATGTTAAGAATACACTCCTGGAAATTGAAATAAGAACACCGTGAATTCATTGTCCCAGGAAGGGGAAACCTTATTCACACATTCCTGGGGTCAGATACATCACATGATCACACTGACAGAACCACAGGCACATAGACACAGGCAACAGAGTATGCACAATGTCGGCACTAGTACAGTGTATGTCCACCTTTCGCAGCAATGCAGGCTGCTATTCTCCCATGGAGACGATCGTAGAGATGCTAGATGTAGTCCTGTGGAACGGCTTGCCATGCCATTTCCACCTGGCGCCTCAGTTGGACCAGCGTTCGTGCTGGACGTGCAGACCGCGTGAGACGACGCTTCATCCAGTCCCAAACATGCTCAATAGGGGACAGATCCGGAGATCTTGCTGGCCAGGGTAGTTGACTTACACCTTCTAGAGCACGTTGGGTGGCACGGGATACATGCGGACGTGCATTGTCCTGCTGGAACATCAAGTTCCCTTGCCGGTCTAGGAATGGTAGAACGATGGGTTCGATGACGGTTTGGATGTACCGTGCACTATTCAGTGTCCCCTCGACGATCACCAGTGGTGTACGGCCAGTGTAGGAGATCGCTCCCCACACCATGATGCCGGGTGTTGGCCCTGTGTGCCTCGGTCGTATGCAGTCCTGATTGTGGCGCTCACCTGCACGGCGCCAAACACGCATACGACCATCATTGGCACCAAGGCAGAAGCGACTCTCATCGCTAAAGACGACACGTCTCCGTTCGTCCCTCCATTCACGCCTGTCGCGACACCACTGGAGGCGGGCTGCACGATGTTGGGGCGTGAACGGAAGACGGCCTAACGGTGTGCGGGACCGTAGCCCAGCTTCATGGAGACGGTTGCGAATGGTCCTCGCCGATACCCCAGGAGCAACAGTGTCCCTAATTTGCTGGGAAGTGGCGGTGCGGTCCCCTACGGCACTGCGTAGGATCCTACGGTCTTGGCGTGCATCCGTGCGTCGCTGCCGTCCGGTCCCAGGTCGACGGGCACGTGCACCTTCCGCCGACCACTGGCGACAACATCGATGTACTGTGGAGACCTCACGCCCCACGTGTTGAGCAATTCGGCGGTACGTCCACCCGGCCTCCCGCATGCCCACTATACGCCCTCGCTCAAAGTCCGTCAACTGCACATACGGTTCACGTCCACGCTGTCGCGGCATGCTACCAGAGTTAAAGACTGCGATAGAGCTCCGTATGCCACGGCAAACTGGCTGACACTGACGGCGGCGGTGCACAAATGCTGCGCAGCTAGCGCCATTCGACGGCAAACACCGCGGTTCCTGGTGTGTCCGCTGTGCCGTGCGTGTGATCATTGCTTGTACAGCCCTCTCGCAGTGTCCGGAGCAAGTATGGTGGGTCTGACACACCGGTGTCAATGTGTTCTTTTTTCCATTTCCAGGAGTGTATATCTTCTTCTTTCGAAAGTGATGGTGATATTTTTTAGCCAAGGAAAGCCGTTAAGCGGTTTAATCCTAACAAAACCTCCTTTCAATAGTCAGGATAACTGGTCATCGTCTTCCACTATAAGACAGACACGTCCACTGGGAGTTTTCCGAGTGTTACGTTATTGAACTGCACTACCTGACAAGAAAATTGAAGCACCATGAAGCGGAGGAATGATCGAAATAAAACGGCACAGTTCCTGTTATTTTGGTGGTTAGAAATTTGCGTCAGATTTACAAAGAACATGGCAGTATGTGCCCATTTAGCACACCTAGCAGTACTGCTTTGCACCTCCTTCTGACCCGGATGCATGCAATGATCCAGTTGGGAAGTGTGTCATTAAGCCGTTGTATTCTCCCCTGTGGCAAGTTAGCCCACTACAGTCCAAGACTCGTAGACGTCAGAGCTGGTCCTACCCAATGTCGGGGACACATAAGAGGATCTTGCCAACCACGGCACCACGCAGGCAGTTCACAGGTAAAAGTGCTTTGTTTCGTCGAGCATTGTCCTGCTGAAAAATGGCACCACGATAATGTCTCATTACCGGTTGCCTAGCCGCGATAATACGTCATATCCGATGGGTCCTCACATGATGATACCTGTGCTTCTTCAAAATACTGGGAGTGGGACCTCTCCTCAAGTCGCCACCTTTGTCTCAAACAGCGATTCATCGCTGACAGCTGTTTGCGTTGTGGCGATAAGGACAGACTTCGCGTTACGGTGTATTTGGTGTACAACACGGCGCTCCCCCATTGCGGTGCTACAACCTGAAACATGACAACTTAGCCAGGCCTCACGTTCCCGTACTGTCTAACAGTGGGCCGCTGTCACATCGATATACCCGACAAATCTGGATATCGCACGTTTCGGCCAATCGTCAGACTGGAGAGTCATAGTGTTCCCCCCTTTCAAACTTTGTCGGGTGCTCATAACTGTGTCTCGCACTAGTGCGCGGCATATTCATGTCCCTCACGCCTCCTATACACTCTACGAGACCAGATAACAACATTAAACACAAACAAAGGTAACCCACTGTGTTTGCGGCTCTACATGTCACTGAGAACTGCAGCTCTAATAAATTACATGCCTCTCGATGGTGGGTATGTGCACAAAGTATCACTGACATCTGGCCATGTCTTCTGGATGATTCACTTTTTTTGTCACGCAGAGTGTATACATTCACATCTTTTTCTTTTTCTTGTGCCTCAGCCTCACATCGGCGCAAGGTCGTCACAGATATTAAAGGGCTTGGCATACTGAATTTAAGGGGTGGCCGGATGCCTATCCATATTCATCAATAGGTCTACCTATTATCCATCTTCCGTCTTCTCGATCATTTTTACCTCTTGGAATCCTGCAAAGTTTTTGCACCCCTGCCATGCAAGTCGTAGGAATCATTATGCCAGTTTCATGATAGTCATAATAATGTCTTCCACTTCATTTTCATCCTATCACTTGTTTTCCTGCGTACCCAACATAAATATCTCCTTTCCTCGAGGAACAAATATCAGCTTTTGAACATTTTTGAATTAGAAGCCAATTATGTCACACTAAAAGGAAAATTTTCGTTTCACATTGGAGACTTAACTGTGAAAATATTTAGTGTACGAAATGCACTAAACGTCAACCTCACTCTCATGTTCATTGAGACTCCAAAAACTAAAATCTATGAACCAGTTCAATGACTTCTTTGTTAACTGGTACTATTTTCTCTTCAATTTGTTATTTACTTATCAATTAGTCTTATTGTGATTCACATTGAAGCCCATTTTCAAGCTTTTGCTATTGTGTTCGCATCTAGGTTTTGAAATTTATTTTACTAGTGATATGCTGCCATCATTTCATCCATTTTCCTTTCGCATTGTAAGGAGAGCGACACGTCCCGTAAGATAGCTGACAAGGTAGCATGCTAAGTGGTTTTCACTGATCCGTTCTATAATTTCTGTCAAGCACTCAATGTAACTCACAGTGGTATGTCCAATGTTAGAGCTATTTTGTTTCTTAGCCTAATTTGAAGGGCTTATTTCAATAGTGGTACAAGTCCATTTTTGTTCATTCAGTATTCAAATACATATACTTGAATATTTCTGGTATCTCAATTGCAGATTTTTCAGCGCTCATATAACTTCATGACTCTGTATCTCAGAATGAACAAAAATGGACTTGTACCACTATTGAAATAAGCCCTTCATTTCAAACCATTTTTTTCTTTTGATTGTAACAGAATAAATATTAACGTTCTGTTTTAGAAGCAATACCTTCTAAACAGCTGTGATGGGTAGAAGAGTCAAGAACTATGATATTCAAGTGCTGATTTTGGGGTGGTTATAATTAAAATTTATAATTAAAATTTCCCTTTTTAACACGTTGTAAAATGGAAACTAATTACCGTACGAGCACCAAACGTGATAGCATGAATATCGAAAGTTAATGGTGCATGATATCCATGCGTCACAGCGCCACCGTTCAGTTTCAACTACGGCCCCCAAGCGCCATGACCAGTCACCGTGAATAATAGTCTCACACAACTGACCAGTCGCAGTGCGCTTGTTGACGTGTCAACATGAGCCTGGGGAGAATATCGCTGGCTGACTGGATTATGGAAGGATCCTCTCTCTCCACCTGCTGTGCCGAGCATGATGAAGAAGCTCTGATCAACTGGAGGACAGGGCGTCGCTTCAGAAAGAGGCCGACGACCGGTTGCACCACGGATGCTTGATGAAATCACTGTTGCAGACTTCGAGAGCATCAGTACTGGGTAATAAGAAGATGATACTTCTTTCTACAGTCAGGAATAATGTGTAAAGTTAATTGCATGTAGAAGGCATAGGAAGCACATCGACCCACCTAATAACGAGAAGTGAAGTCTTGTTTCTTTCCTTTTTAGAAATAAGGAGTTCCAATAATCTGCAAGTGTTATGTACAGATCACTTTTGGATTTCTACCAACGGCTGTCACAGCCCCTCTCCTCAGTTGTTTGTGTCGGAGCTGTCTCCTACAGTAGTGTTTCGGCTTCCATCATGAAAACGTTTACACTGTCTGTAAATATCTAGATGTAATACATTACGATGCGTTGCTGCCTGTCGTAAGGCGGAAGCACTCTTACCGATAATGGCGTGTGGCAGCCGTTAGAGCTCACACACGGCGCTCCTTTCTGCGCAGAATTTCTGTAGGGGCGCAGGTGTCCGTGACAGACAGCAGGTATGGGAGTCGCGTCGTTAGGCGGGTAAGGACGTCCCGGGTAACGACCAGCCTTCCATCACACCAGAAGTCTTCGGCACGGCGGCCGAAGCGCGCCTACTTGCAGCAGGAGCTGAGCCATGTCCGAGCCATGTCCGAATTACATCTGCGTATACAGAAAAAGGTACGGGTAAGCTATAGGGAGAGACGGGTCATATACATTACGTACAACAACCAAGAGGGAATAATAAGAGTGGACGATCAAGAACGAAGTGTTCGTATTAAGATGGGTGTAAGACAAGGCTGCAGCCTTCCGCCCCTACTCTTCAATCTGTACATCGAGGAAGCAATGATGGAAATAAAAGAAAGGTTCAGGAGTGGAATTAAAATACAAGGTGAAAGGATATCAATGACACGATTCGCTGATGACATTGCTATCCTGAGTGAAAGTGAAGAAGAATTAAATGATCTGCTGAAAGGAATGAACAGTCAAATGAGTACGCAGTATGGCTGAGAGTAAATCGGAGAAAGACGAAGGTAATGAGAAGTAGTAGAAATGAGAACAGCGAGAAACTTAACAGCAGGATTGATGGTCACGAACTCAATGAAGTTCAGGAATTCTGCTACCTAGGCAGTAAAATAACCAATGACGGACGGAGCAAGGAGGACATCAAAAGCAGACTCGCTATGGCAAAAAAGGCATTTCTGGCCAAGAGAAGTCTACTAATATCAAATACCGGCCTTAATTTGAGGAAGAAATTTCTGAGGATGTACGTCTGGAGTACAGCATTGTATGGTAGTGAAACATGGACTGTGGGAAAACCGGAAGAGAAGAGAATCGAAGCATTTGAGATGTGGTGCTATAGACGAATGTTGAAAATTAGGTGGACTGATAAGGTAAGGAATGAGGAGGTTCTACGCAGAATCGGAGAGGAAAGGAATAAGTGGAAAACACTAATAAGGAGAAGGGACAGGATGATAGGACATCTGCTAAGACATGAGGGAATGACTTCCATGGTACTAGAGGGAGCTGTAGAGGGCAAAAACTGTAGAGGAAGACAGAGATTGGAATACGTCAAGCAAGTAATTGAGGACGTAGGTTGCAAGTGCTACTCTGAGATGAAGAGGTTAGCACAGGAAAGGAATTCGTAGCGGGCCGCATCAAACCAGTCAGTAGACTGATGACAAAAAAAAAAAAAAACAACATAGCGACTGTAGAGTTATCCAGAGAGTCAGGAAATAATTATTATATTGTAATTCCAATCACGGACCAAAAGTGTTTATTAATCAGATTATTAGTTTCAGTTAATGATGCCCGACTACCATACAGAGGTAGGTGGAAGCAGAAATATACCTGAATCACACAAATACAGATTCAGAAATCATTTTAAACAACGTGGAATTATTTCCCTACCAGAGAAGTTGCAGTGTATTAATCGTATCGTATCGCCACATACATACGTAGGTTGGAACATAAATTGGGGCACCACTGCTGTGGAGACACTAGGCAATAGAATCTACCGCTGTCGCTGATAGCACACGTTGTTGAGATACCTATCTTCCGTGCAAATGGACTCGCCCGTGTCACGTCACCGACGTGAGCACAGCCGAGGGAAACACAGTCACTTGTGAGCGAGCGGTCTAACGTAACGGTGTCACTATGTTTTCGAAACAGGAACAACAGATTTGGATCGAGACTGACTGTTCCAGAGGTCGTACAGCACGACAGTGTCATCAAGGTCTTCAAGAGGCGAGCGGGTAATCGGCATTGCCGTACAGAACAGTGGCACGTTGGGTAAAATCCTTCAACGAAGGCCGGTAAACTGTGGTAGACATGATCGGGGTGGTCGTCCTAGCGTCTCTGAAGAAGAAGTGCACGCTGTTGCCGCGTTAGTGGACAGTGATCGGCGCCATATGATTCGTGAGCTCGCCCACAAAACCAGATTAGCGCATACGACTGTGCTTCGTATCCTGAAGGAACGCCTGGGCATGCGGGAAATTGCAAAACGATGGGTTCCGCGTGAATTGACAGAAATGCAGAAATGGATGCGTTACGACGCTGCTCAGACGCACTAGGAGCGCTATGAGCGCGAAGGAGAGGCTTTCTTACGCCGTATCGTAACATTGGATGAGACATGGGCCACATCGTACGAATCAAAACTGAAACACCAATCCTACGAATAGTGTCATTATTGGTCGCGGCGAAAGAAAAAAAAAATGTGTGTGAAATCGTATGGGACTTAACTGCTAAGGTCATCAGTCCCTAAGCTTACACACTACTTAACCTAAATTATCCTAAGGACAAACACACACACCCATGCCCGAGGGAGGACTCGAACCTCCGCCAGGACTAGCCGCACAGTCCGCGAAAGTCGAAAGTGCTGTAGAGCCCCAATACGGCGATTTTCGTGTTCGGCTTTGATGGTGTTATCCTAACGCATTACGTTCCTCCACGGCAGACCGTTAACACACAGTACTACTGTTCGTTTTTGGAGCATCACCTTCGACCAGTTTTGCGAAAGAAGCGGCGACACTTTCTGCTCAACCCACCCATCATTTTGCACGACAATGCGCGGGCGCATACAGCGCAAGATGTGGCTGCTCTGTTCCGTCGATGGGACTGGGCTGTACTGTACCATTCACCGTACTCCCCACACTTAAGTCCTTGTGACTTTGATTTGATTCCGAAGATGCAAGTATCACTTCGTGGCATTCGCTTCAGTGCTGTTTCAGAAATTCGACAGGAAGTAGACCGCTCCATTCGCACCATCAACAGAACAGGCTCTGCTAACGGTATACTATGTCTTCCACATCGCTGGCAACAGGTTCTACACAACGCTAGTGACTACTTTGAAGGACATAAACTGGTGCAAATATCTAACTCTGTTGTATCGGTTGTGAATAAAGAGTTGACATTATTCAAATTCCAACCCTCGTACACGGTATAACTACAATTATTAGTTACACGAGCTTATTCACAAAGTACCAAAAATTGGGTACCGTAAGCGCTACTGCGACACTCATGCTGACAATTTGAAGAAATAATTTAGACTGACGAGTGCCGTCCTTGCAGTTGGCACGCCATATGTCGCTTCTGCATGTTAGCTCAAATGATTTCAATAGAACGTTTCTTTTAAATGAAATGTACAAAACGTCTACAACGGGACTTACTGAAAATAGACGCAGGTAATTGTGCTCGCATGTTATGCAATAAAATGTAACGAGTAAGGAGGCTTTATTGAAATATAACGCTAACTGTATTCTGATAGTTACATAATACCATTGTCCACTGCAACTGGCAATAGCAAAAAAAAAAAAAAAAAAAATAAAATAAAATAAAAAAAAAAAATTCTTAAGTTCATTAATAAATACAGTGGAAGAAAACTTGAGCGCACATGTCGTGCCCGCACAATGCACTTCTCAGACAGGAACATACAAAACACCTTACAATTACGTGCAAGGAAATGAAAAACCACTGTGACTGGACACATCAGTGCGGTTGTCACAGGTGCCACCCATCAGGATGAGTTACAGATCAAACATGAAAACTTTATATTAAGATTTCGAAAAAAATCTGACGTAAGCGCACAAAATATGACCAACTAAGGATCACTCAAAAACTGTGCATTTGCTAGCCTGAAAAACAGTCAGCAACCCTCTATAGCGAGTTTAAAGTGAATGGCGCAAAACTGTTAGAGAAATGTGGCTGTTGTATGCTCGAAGTACGCTGAAGGTCTCTATCCTTCACAGTCATTACTTTCAGATATTATTATAAACATTCAAGAAATCATATACGGCAAGAGTAAAACACGCTAATGAAAAGAACAGCTATAGATGAGAGGAATCTTTGTCGCTTGGAGCTAACCTCAACGTAGAAGTGCGATCAGCCGAAGGAATCTTCTCGGGACATTATATTTCATCCTTCAATATTTCGGTCGCTCCATCAACACCTTCATGATAGTCACTTCCAAATCCCTCACAGTTCTTGAAGTTGTTTCTACTAAAACTGCAGACGACGTTTATACATTTCACTGAAGTGAGACGATTAAATGTAACTTACTATCAATTGGAAAAATGCACTAGGTACATCTAGTGACTATAGAAGAAGCAGTGGCTACATTAATAGACTACATGGGCCAGATTAAAAGTAATGCCTCCCAATTTTTAATATGAGAGCTCTTTGTTAAACAAAGCAAACGTTATTATGAGAAGTGTCGCAGCAGTAGGCCTCATAAAAAACTTCGTTATGCAAACTCGGCCCCTTTTATATGCAAATTATAGTCAGTTTGATATGCAAATTAGTTACATTTCACACTAAATCCTGTCGAAATTGGGGAGACTGCGGTAATTTTTCAACTGCAATACAACTCCAGTGACTGTGGAGGTGATTTCTTCCTTTTCTTCCCTCTAGAGACTTGCAGGTGTTCTATTGCACGAACTTGGTGTGAGCTAAGACGATATCTAGTTTAACAGAAGAACCATCTCAACCCTGCCGATATAACAGACACGAAAAGCGCCAGCCACTGGTAGAGTTGACTGATCCACAACCTCACCTCCGCTTGCATTGCTTCATCATTATCAACGTAAAGTCCTCGAAGGTCTTCTTTAAGTTCTGGAAACAGGTGAAAATACAGAGCGGCCAGGTCGGGACTGTATGGAGAGTGACTCGTGATGGTGAACCCAAAGTGTCGGACTGCTGAAGATGTCGTTGCGCTTGTGTGTGGTTTGGCATTGCCATGCCGAATGAGAGGGTACTCAGTGTCTGGATGAATTCTTGCAATTAGGAACACGATAACACGATACTGTTTCCCAAGGACCGACGTATTTGTGCTACACACCTCCATGTTACAGCTACAGTTCGGAGCGCTCTATTGTCAGAGGGCTGCAAATGTGTAGAAATGGAGAATAAAATTGTAGATTGTTGATAACATTTGTTGTATCTAAAAAGCTTCTTCACATTCAAAATTGGGAAACATTACTTTTCAGCACACCATAGTATTTTACCAGAATATATGTCTTAGGTCTACTTGAAACAATATCAAAGTCATTCACATATTTCCAAACCGTCCACGCTAGGATAGCACTATCACGTTGTACCATGTACATTGAAGAGCGAACGAATCTGGTGCACCTGCCTAATATCGTGTAAAGAAAACGACGTCGTATGTATGCGACTGATGTCTGAGGTATTGCTGGAGGGAAACGATACCATGAATCCTTCAGGGCTGTCCATAAATCTGTAAGAGTATGAGAGGGCGGAGATCTCTTCTGAACAGCATGTTGCAAGGCATTCCACGTATGCTCAATAATGTTCATTCTGGGGACTTCGGTAGTCAGTGGAAGCGTTTACACTCAGTGTTCCTGGAGCCACTCTGTAGCAATTCTGCACGTGTGGGGTGTCACGTGGTCCTGCTGGAGTTGCCTAAGTCCGTCGGAATGCACAATGGACAGTAATGGATGCAAGTGATCAGACGGGATGCATACGTACGTGTCACCTGTCAGAGCCTATCTCGACGTATCAGTGGTCCTATATCACTCCAACTGCACAAGTCCCACACCATCACAGAGACTCCACCAGCTTCAACAGTCCCCTGCTCACATGCAAAGTTCATGGATTCATGAGGTTGTTTCCATATCCCTATACGTCCATCCGCTCGATACATTTTGAAACGAGACTCGTCCGACCAGGCAATTATCAACAGTACAATGTCGGTGTTGACAGGCCCAGGTGAGGCGTAAAGGTTCATGTCGTGCGGTTATCAAGGGTACACGAGTGGGCCTTCGGCTCCGAAGGCCCTTATCACCAATCTTTCGTTTAATGGTTCGCACGCTAACACTTGTTGATAGCCCAGAACTGAAATCTACTGCAATGTCGGGAAGAGTTGCACTTCTGTCATTTTCAACGATTCTCTTCAGTTGTCGTTGGTCCCGTTCTTGCAGGATCTTTCTCCGGCCGTGGTGATGTCGGGAATTTGATGTTTTACTGGGTTCTTGATATTCACGGTACACTCGTGAAATGATCTTGCGGGAAAATCCCCACTTCATCGCTACCTCAGAGATGCTGTGTCTCATCGCTCATTCGCCGACTATAACACCACGTTCAAATTCACTTAAATCTTGATAACCTGTCATTGTAGCAGCAGTAACCGATCTGACGACTACGCCAGACACTTGTTGTCTTCTATAGACGTTGCCGACCGCATCGCTCTATTCTGCCTGTTTACATATCTTTGCATTTGAGTATGCTTGCCTGTACCAGTTTCTCTGGCGCTTCAGTGTAGTTGCCGGGTTTGGATGTATCGCCTCAGATTTTATGTAGGCATCGTGACTGACAGTTTAATAAATATACACCGCTGCGTATGCGTTTCTGATGTACAGAGTAGCCCTGTACATGTTCTTGTCACCTCTAGACCATACCCCACCCGATGGCCGTGGGTTATCCACGTAGCAGCACACACAGGATAGTGTGATTTATGTCCAACCACTTTAGAATGTGTGACTGTTTCACATGACTGGTAGTGTTGTCATCATGGCCTTCATCTGAAGGTATCTGTGACTGGTATGAGTAATCAGCGTCATTAAAAAAGCGTTTTCTGTTGGTGGTCATTCTGATAATATGGCTATTCTAATCCGCATTCCACTTTAGTCGTATGCATTTTTAATCACGGAGAAAGATGAGGTGGTATCTAAACCAGCATGCTCTTTAGAATTCAAATAAAAACGTTGACTTCTGTCGATGTATATACCGTTCAGGTAATTAGGGGCGATAATGGTTTATAAAACTATGCTATGTATATCTATAGTTTCGATGATTTAACCTGGAAATCGATAGCATGAGCTAATGAGCTACCAAACATTGATGATAAGAGTCCTACTGTGGATGACTGTCTATTCGATGTAAGGAAATCACTGTGCATATGCATTATATGAATGCTGTTTTAATGGAGCATTTGGTAATATTGGAAGGGTATGGGCTGTCTATTCTTCTAATCGTTTGGTCAGGCAAGTTACTGGTGGCAGATACATGCTATAGCAATAAGACTGGAAAACATGTTTGTCATTTGCAGCTACTATAGTTGTACAGTCCACTGCCTTTCTGAAACGTTTTTTTGCTAGTGTGTTAAGAATATGGAAAAATATAGTGGCAGTAATTCTGATAACACAAAGGAGAGTTCCCGACTGTCTTGTTGGTGACGATATAGAACAAATTATGCCCACCTGATATCTAAAGAAGGCAATGTATACAGAGCAGACTTAACCGATTATCTATTAAGGTTTTCGTATATGTAGTCCTAATGTCGCTCTGCAGTTTCTCGAGTGCAAAGTAATACGAGCTTGTAAGTTGTTGATCACATAATCAAGACGTCTTTCCTGTTATGCCTCCAAAAATTAGAATACATAGATCTTATACCTTAGCTGGATGAGTACATGTTGTGGAAGGCTTTTGTTTTAATGAATATTCGGTAGTGATAAGGTGCTGTGCCATAGCCCTATACCGTATTTAAAAAACGACGAACGGGACCTATAATGCATACATATTATAAAAACGGATATGTTAATACATGTATGTGTTGTGGTGGTGGGGGTGGGGGTTTTGGGAGGGAGGGGGGGCAGTGTATGTTCCACAGTTCCACATCTCCTTCTGAACCATTGGACAGATTTCAGCCAAGCTTGGTACACTTACCCCTTACTGTCAGCCAACAATCGCTGTGTAGGTAACAACCACCTACCTACCATAGTTCAGGAGGTGGTATGTCATAAAAATGAAATGCGTGAAAAATTACCACATCGTTCATGCCGTTTAGATGTATTACTTCTGTGCAACAAACTGTATTCGCTGTAAAGTTCGTAGTGAGGATCCACATATGTTGTTAAATGCACCTACAAAATTATAGTGTGGTACAATATAGATTTCAGAAGATACGACGTCATAAAACCTGAGATGTTTGAAAAACTGGCACATTATGCACGACGTTTAAATTTATTACTTTTTTTTCTACTAACTCTGTTCGCAACACGTTTTTCAGACGATATTCAGATACACCTCGGAATGTACCTACGTACAAAATCATAGCACTGTATGATTCCTAGAGCAGGAGTTACGACGTCATAAACACTGAGAAATTCCGCATCATACATGAAGTTTTAATACGTTTATTGTTAACTACTAAGATACTCCTACAGTCGAGTCAGCTTAAGAAAATCCCTGACACCTGGCAGTGCTTTTGAGATCTGTCTAGTGCGAAGCGTAAATGTTTGTAGGCGGAAAATCTATAGAGCGATGAGGAGGTGTTGCCTGATACGTTTACAAAAACGCGTTGTAGAGACGGGAAGCAGCTGCGCCAGCGTACAGAAGCGGTCCGGGGTAATGTTTCTTAATATGTAAACTCTACTTATACTTTTATAAAATATGGACATGTCTTTCTACGAATGTTTCATAATTTCAGCCTTCACAGATAGATGGAAACGGTATTTCTTCAGTACTGCGCTATGAACACAGTTAACTTTTTGTTTTGGTTTCTAATAGAAAATTGCTAGAATGAAAGCTCGGGTATTTCCGGCTTTGTCAGCTAGTGTGTTCCAAAACTATGCACTGCACGCCTATAGTTTTAACGTGGAAATCGAACAGGAATACCGACAGTTGTTTCAAAGATGATATAATGGTGGAATTCAAAGTTACTCTACCGGAAGACTGAAATAAATTCGTCAACTACGTTACTGGAGTCGGTTACTTCCTATAGAACCAAGACTGTGAGATTTGCTATACTACGAACTCGCAGCTATGCATGGCAGAAGCGTTACCTTCCCAGATGGGCTACTGTTCCATCACGTAATGCTAATTCAGTATGGTGCAGTAAACAAATACCTATGAATGCCTATCGAATCAATAATTATGTTGTCACTTATACAGTACGTTTCGGATCTGCAGAAGTCTCTGCGGTAGTAAGAACACGCCTTCCAGAAGAGAATGGTTGACTCGTGCGGCCTTGGGATACAAGGTGATTTTATTGCAGTGGAGGTAAAGCACAAGGAATGTAAAGACGAGATAAGTTCCTCATCCACCACGTTACCTTTCTGATACACTTGTCAGTATTTACTTTAAAGAGGGAGTGATGCGTCACCCAAAGTTTACCCGCCTAGTTCCATCTAATCTATTTTCATTTTTATCTCTAGCATATCACGTTTCGGGGACTGGTTCGACCTCTCACGTGCTTTGGTCAAGGATGGACAGCAAATAACCATTTCCCAATCACAAGCGCAATTATTATCATCAGGAGTTGTGAAGGATTTCGTAATTCTCATTGTAAGGTAGAAGAGAACTCCGATGGGAAAGAAAAATTCGAGAGGTTTAAGGACGAGGTGGAGACTGAACTGCAAAGAAAGAGACAGAATACCATAGAGAGGCAACACAGCGATGAGAGTGAGGCAAACTGAACAAACCTCCGCCATGTTCCTGGAAGTCAAAACAAAGGGGCATGGAACTTAATATTCGGTAAAGAAAGCAGGTCATCTAGGGTAAAATAATAAATTCACATGTTCAGGTAAAGTCAAATACATAAAAGTTTTTCTATACTGATTTATAGCACAAGTGTACATAATGACTAACAAACATTATTATTGAAAGGTAGGTACGCGCGCAATTATACACTGTGCAATAGTTTATCTTACAAGTCTGCATACGTACTATTTCGAATTCAAAACAACCACAGAATGACGAGTCACTAAAACGGGGAAGCCACAACTGCTTTTGGCTGAAATCGGTCACGTGACGTCCCTCGTTTGCTACTTTGAGAGGATTCATCGTATTTCGTTTCTTCCGTGATATAGCTCGCGTGTTATGACAGTAGGCCACATTGAAGAAAGAACGCACCCTAGGAGTGACTTGTTAATAATGAATTGTCAGTTAAAGAAACAACACCTGTAAAAGACCTTACGAGATTCTGAGACGAACGACAACAATGCTCGGAATCGTATGCGTTCGCTGCGGTCGCGTGGTTAGACATATGCAGTTATGGAGTCGAAGGAAGTAAGTGTGCGTCCTAGTACAAGCTGAGAGGCACCCACATGCCTTGCTCATACTGGGGCATCAAGCAGTCAACATGCATAACCCACTGCCTCTAAACCTATCTTGCTACTCTCCCATGCAAACCACACATACTTAAATTACATGAAATACATCACACTGGCAACATACATCACAAAAGAATAGCACAACGTTAGAATCACTTCACTTTCAGCTTTCCCACTTCAATTAGTATTCGTCCCAGTTTCACACCACACTGCCCCACTTCGTAACTTTTCTTTCCTACTACGAACTCTGGAGGATATATGCGTCTTCCTGTGCAATGCAAGCCAAGTGGCGTTGCTGGATAGACGGCTGACTCACCTTGCTTCTCTCTCAGAGTATTAGAGTTTGAATCCAGCGTCACACGGAAAAATAACACGGAAAGTAATATTAAGAACATATTCGTCACGCACGCGAGTCCTCAACTGATACCATGGACGAATACTTCTCTTTATCCTTTGTCTCATACACAGATTGAGAGTCACACAGTACTCACCACGTGGAAGTACTCGTCTCTAATTTCATGTCCTGCACACGCCATTTCTTAAATATTTCCAACTTATAGTACACACGCCAGTACTTCAACTTAACCTTAGCACTCGGAAGTATTTCAACTTAGTACTAGCACTCGCAAGTATTCCAGCTTAGTACTAGCACTCGCAAGTATTTCAACTCAGTGCTACACGTGGTTTCATTGTGACCGTTGGTCACTTCCGAATATTACTACGATCCCCTTAATGTTACCTGCCTGTCATTTAATTCTCCCCCCAAAAGTTCCTGAAATAGAGAAATAATTATTCCAAACTACTCTAAGTATTTCACTTGCATACCATTTTCTCCACTCTTTTGTCTTTACGGAGCACAATTAAGATAGGTCTTACCAACACAAGATCCAGCGCCAGAGTGCTGAAACACGGCCGATCTCGCACCTCCGCCAAGGTGGTGGAGCACCATGCTACCGTATTGGTCACCCACATTTCAGGCGCTCAAAGCTCAGGTAAATTTCATCTCTTTGGTTCCACCAAAGGTGACCAAAGGACCGTCTCAAAGATGATCATATATTGCACATTCACTACCTGCGGTTAGCAGACGACCATACATTCTTTCATTTCGCAGATCTC
The DNA here is from genome assembly GCF_023864345.2 of Schistocerca serialis cubense. Lineage (NCBI taxonomy): Eukaryota > Metazoa > Arthropoda > Insecta > Orthoptera > Acrididae > Schistocerca > Schistocerca serialis. The sequence goes on from NC_064643.1 coordinate 545,001,429, forward strand.
ACCAAACTGGATGTAGGGATTTATTTTGTGGGAGTGCACATGTGATCAATTATATAGTTAAATTGTCCTTCTTTCCTCCACTGGTATCCGGCTTCGGTGTATTAAGTGAAATTGAGTTATTATTACAAAAAGTTTGTTCTGACAAGACTAACGAAGAATGTTGTACCTATTTTCAATGTCGGGCGGTACTGTACCCTTTCAAAGCTACTACTTTTTCTTTCATATTCATGTTTATAACACATTCTGGGACGTTCTTACTCATGTGAAAGAAGCATATTCTTCAACAGTCGATGTTATCTACATATAAGCGTGTGCCTTATCAGGAATGAGTTTCTTCGAATTCGTGAATTTAGTCTGACTGAAAAACAAAAGTTGAAACTGGAACGAGTGAAACAAACGGTAACTATACTTATATTCTTTCTTGTAACAAATATTTGACAATTTTTTTCAGAATATGTTACTGTTTCCGAGGATGTGATTAGGCAGGAACCCAAGAGCACAGCTTCAATAGGGCTATCAAGAATTTTATCTAGTTCCGATTCTCGTAAATACTTAGCTGCGATCAAATCCTTAACAACACTTGCCTAAATTTGGCGGTCAACACAAAGTTCACACTACACAGCGAGGGATTGGTATCATGTGACCAATTTCAGCCGAACGCCATGGCACTGGCTCACTGTAGTTACTCGTTCTGAACTACTTACGAATATAAGACTGATATTAGTACAGCGTGGCACCACACGGAACGGTAACTGACGTGCCAAAGCATCTCTGTGTACACTCTATCTCTTAGATTGCAAGATTACAGACTAATTCGTGCAACTATATCTTCTCTCTGCCAAACCGCTGTGTATGCATTAAAAATTGATCATGATGTCACTTCCAATCATGACTCTTAAAAACATTAGATTACGTATTGACACTACGACCAAAAGAATCTGTAATACGGTTGCTTCGTTCGTGGAGCTTTCGATTTTGTGTGTGTGTGTGTTTTATTAGGTGCTTCTCTGACGCAACAACAGAAAATATTATATTGAATGTTTGTTTTAACTTGAGGCAATTAAATATCTCGAAAACGACGCATCGTACGAAAAAAAATGTAGTAGGTGGAAAGTTTATATTAGTAGAAGGAACGTATGTGTATGCTACAACTGGCCACCTCCTAACCACTCCTCCTGCGTGGGTGGAGCCAGCTTCATATATTCAAATGGCAACTCACCATTTCCATTGTATATTCGGTTTCGACGCCGAAACATACTTACGATTTAGTCAAATCATTGTTTGCCATTCGTACTAGATGCGCTATAATTGCCAAAAACCAGTTGTGCCTGTTTTTTCTGCTAAGAACCGACGCATTTGTTTCTACATTTCATCTCTCATGTAAATGGAAATCTTTGTGCTCTAACAGTTGATATTTGTGTTCAAAATATAGTGTTGCAAGTTTTATTGTGCAGAACATTACGTTTAGCCGTTTCAATGTCTGTTGGGAAACTATGTTTAGCATGATCCAGGAAAAAACGCCATGGATGCAATAGTTTCCTGTTCCCATCGGGATCTCAGCATTGGGGTGCCTGACTTCGGTGAGACGCCTTGGCTCTCACCATTCGTGCTTGATTACGGAGTGTTCCCTTGACTCTGACCATTGGGGAGCTTTGTTTCGGTGAGTATCCATGACAAGTGCACCTGTGACTATCACTGCAGGGACATTTTACGTTATTACAATAGTTGTGGTGTATATTCCGCAGGTAGCCGCGTAGCGGATAACGCGAGAGTCGCGACGACTGGATGGAAACACACGCTGGAATCAGTCACCCAGATGGCTAGCACTGTTCGAGGGCGTCCCCGAAATCAAACGGTCCGATGGCTTGGAGGCTCATCAGTCAGCTTCATAGGGAACAGAAAACTACGTTAGTATACAAGTAGTTCATTTTCCGTATTGCTCGCACTGTACAATCACATCTGCAACATACAAGTAACATTTGAACATCAATATCAACCGTTAGAGCACAAAGATTTGCATTTTCATCGTACATGAAATGCAGAGCCAATTCGTCGGTTCTTAACCGCAAAAACAGAAACACTTAATATTTTTCGATTAGGGCACCATCTACCACGAATAAGAAACTTCGAGTAAACCGTAGGTTCTTTTTTTTTTTTTTGAGAGGTGGCGGGGGGAGCTTAGAACCCCAATAAGCTATTTAATGGGTGGTTTAGATTTGAAAATACAAAGTTGTCCTCCATGCGGGACGGTTTTTAGGGGTATCAGTTGTGCACCGACAATCCATATACCAACATTAATTTTTCACCTGAAACACTTTTTTTTCCTAAGATACCTCGTTTTAGGGATATTTAGTTGGCTCAAGTTCAAACAGAAAAATGTGTCACAGCGCCACAGCGTCTTCCTAATGTCAACATACTGTCATAAAATACCTATGATTATCCATTATTACCAATCTATAATATATCACTTACATACCACGTTTCAGGAAACATGTTCGATTTTTTTTTCCATTGGTGCTACATAAAAATACGTTGTGTTACGTACTTTGCTCTTCAGCCGGAAACCTATACCAGGTTGCATGAATGGATATGGTATACAGTTATTTTCAACTTATCTTTCCTAAAGAAATTACGGAACAGAGCGCTATAGATAAGAGGATCATCACCTGCAAGACTTACTTGTCATTTTATAAGTTAATTGTCGAAACCAAAACGTTAGGAAAGAACGAAAAAAAAATTATTGCGTCCTATCTACAGACTTGTCGTCTCCTTCAAGATCAGGCCCTCAGTCTGACTACTTCATTAGCCGATCTGCGTTATTTAAAGCTGGACCGAACTCTAGGTCACTGTATGCATATGAATTGGTTATACGTTCATGATGTCTTCCCCTAAATTTTTTTGTCATACTCCATATGGTATTTTGCGCCATACACAAAAATAGATCTAGAATGAAAAATGTCTGTCTGCACAAATCCTAATTTCTCTTATCGTACATAAGATATTCACCTGTTACAAAAGTCGGTTCTCATTGGAGTTTTCCCGAAAAGAGAGTTGTTCAGTTTCAATTCGCTTTATGCTAGGGTTTTGACTGAACCTAACGGTAACACGTCCAACATTTCCTTCTTGGTTCTGGGAAAAGTCTTCTTCTTAGTGAAGGGTGCATTACAGCATTTCGGCAAGCAACAAAATATTCACTGCTACAAAGTGTGGCCAGAAAACTTATAGACTATATTATGGGATTTGCTCAGCAGTATGAGGTCCATACGAGGTTTGATTAATTGAAGTGGGATATAAATATCGCGCAACCTTTCGTAAACGCATGTCCCAAGTGAGTGTTAGCTAAAAGAGGAAATCGGCAAGGATTATGGGCGATTTCCCAACGAATTGTAATATTTACTTCCGTACAAGAAAAGGAAAATCAGATATAGTAATATCCCATATACAGACTTCTTCTCTCGGCAGGAGAAGGCTCTAAATTTGTCTCTGATATTATCTATTCTTCGTACTCAGTGACAATGTCATAGGGGGGACATTGTCAGAGCGCTAACAATATTTGAGGACCTGGAGGGAGAAGGATTTGTGGTAAAATCTAATGGTCCAACACTTTATACCTGCAATATTATTCTATCGAATATATGTGGGAATGAACGAGGGCTGTCCAGAAAGTAAGTTACGATTGATCACGAAATGAAAATCACAGTGAAAATCAGAAATGTTTTATTTGTAACAGTTAGCTACACCTTTCAGCTACTTCTCTACGTAGTCGTCATTCTGACTCAGACATTCGTCGTAGCGTTGTACCAACTTTCGAATACCCTCATTATAGAAGGCAGCCGCCAGTGCTTTCCGCCAATTCTCTACGCTGGCCTAAAACTCGTTGTCTGTGCCAAAATGTTGTCTTCATAGCCAGCGGTTCGTTTGAGCAGAGATGAAACTCAGTGGGAGACAATTACGGGCTGTATTGTGGGTAACCAAACATTTCCAATTGAAACGATGCAGGAACATCTTCATTGCCCTTGCAGAATGAGGCTGAGAATTGTCTTGAAGAAGAAACCGCACAACAGTTATGTAATGTTGGTTGCATAGCTCCAGGGGAAAATTCTCACCTGGCCCTCGTACTTGGCGGGAGACACTACTTTCTATAACATCTTTACGCGCTCACTAAGAGCTCAGGAATGAAAAGAGCGACATAATTCTACCTAGAGTCATACTAGAGACACTGCCCAACACATCTTTGTAAAGCCTTATCGGATTTTCATAGTCGTTTCCATTTCGCGACCGATCGTAACTTACTTTCTGGACAGCCCTCGTATTTTGTTTTACACAAAATATCGACATATTTTTGTTATTAAGATTGTAAGGACAAATACAGCTATTCACAGACGTCCTCAATTATATACATGCATCGTGTAATAAAAACGTATTAGGACATTTTACATGTGCCTCCATCCACCAGTAGCCTTGAGCCTGCGGCAGGTAACATACCACAGGCGTTATCAAGCACCAACTTCCTACTATGATGGACGACACCCGTGCACTGGCCCTGCTCATATAAAGTTTCGTTATTAGTCGCAAAACTAAATCTGGGTGCCGCAATTGATATTCACAGACGAAGAGAAGGTATTCGGCCATTGAATGACACGTATATCGGTGATTCTCTGATGCGTAGGAAGATTTTCCGCGGTTACTAACAGTGTCCACATACTGAGGCCGTGGCACCTCCTCCTTGGGGTTAGGCATATGATTTACACGAAGAATACTGTGGCATCGAAGGCTCTGAGCTACCTGGAGACTTGTGGTGGTGGGAATCGAGGGAAAATGGTGCTGATTCTTCTGTTATCGTGTATGTGCACATGTTCTTCCAGCAGCCATTGCGTGTATATTGTTTGCAAGTTAATTCCTTGATTAATTTTTCGTGTTTTGTGATCAGGTTTATCACCAGATGGTGAGCGAACTCTGCAGGTGTCTTAAGACCACACTTTTTTATCGTATAGTGAGAGAGGTGCCATGATCTCTGTCAGTCTGTGACGGCGTGTGTAGAAACAATTTATTTCTGCTGCACCGTGGCCACTGCTCAGTCGAGTCTTACAGTGACGTTGTACACTCAGACAGTTAAATGTCGTTTTATGGCGCCTGGGAGCGCTGGCAGATCTCGTTCAGTACGGTCCCTGTGTAGGGTGGGGAATACAGCAGTTTCGATTAATTTGCACCACTCCTGTCCACATCTGAGGGCAATTCCAAACTAAACCATCCAATTTGACAGACACAGATGGATTATTAGCTCACCTGTTCTCCTAGGAATATCAAATACACTAATAGTAATTCAGCAGTGTATGTTGTGTGACATAGCTTCTTTTTCCGCCTGGGAGATTTGTCTGACAGAGACTAACACCACCCACGCGTTACTGCTTGTTTTGGAAGCTGGATCCTTGTTGCTCCAGTCCGAGACAGGTGGGAGAGAAGTGCCTGGCGCTTATCTGCAATGCTGGCCACATGTTACCACCAACTGGCTGTAACATGTTTGCCGATATTACCGTGGTGGGAGATGTTTAGCTAAATGGGTTATAGAGAAGTATGGGTGTCTTTAGCGCCAGAAACGTAGTCGGAGTCGATTATATCAAAAACAAAATGCAAATTTCTCGCCCATTGCTGAGTTGGGGAGGAGGAGCGGTAGTGTGTTCAGGAACATACTCCAAGTATCGGTGTTCACGGTGGCTGGCATACTCTATGTTAGAGGGGTGAGCTACCCTGCAGGCGAATTACTTATCACTGGGGTAGCTGCAGATACTCGGTAGATTCCTCTTACGGTGCGTATTTTGCAGCATTGTGGTAATTCTTATACAAACAGCATCTTTGGTTCAAAATGTCCGAAATTTGCTATCACGCCATAATTTCCAACAAAACATTCGTCCTAACGTGTAAACTGTGAAATCACACAGTCTAGTAATGCAGAGGTGGATTAGCGGGGGTTGATCTATCGCTGTGTTGCATTTATTATGCATACAGTATCTTTGGTTGAAAATCAGTAAAACTGCAGTGCTCATAGGATTCGCTATGATGCCGTTATTTCTGTCAATGAGATCGGTTCTAGCACATACACCATGTCGTCGTAGAGAACTTACATGTGTGATGTGAATTAATGTAAGTCACCTAATGTAAGCACAATAATTTGTTGTTAACATGTAGGCATTACTTGATCTTTTCTCTATGCTGTATAGTTCCGACGTGTACTGCACCTAATAACCAGCAGTTATAAATGTGACGTGAAAGACCGCACTAGTACATCTAGCAACACCATACTGTTTTACAGCGACTGCTGCATCTTCGTCGTGCACGGTTCGCTAGCTGCTCCCGCTTTCAGCAACCGTGTTCGCACTCCACCTGTTAACCTGAGATACGGCGCAGTAGCTGGCGTGAATGACTTTTTCTTTTCTGGTTCCGTACTCAAACAGGACAAGTCTTGTTCTGACTTGGTGGCGTTACTTCTGCCTTACTATACTGAGAATAATTTTGGATTCTTTTGGGAACAATATTTGCTCCTTTCGAAGGCTGGACATTCGTCAGTCAGTATTGTAGAGTTACGTAAGTTATCATCAGTCAGTGGATGTTATATCTGTGTCCCCACCCACTCTCCCATACGCATACATGCACAAACACACACGCACACACACACACACACACACACACACACACACACACATACACACACACTGTAGTGTTTCAAATCACTATAAGATCCGTTGTGTGAATCGTGTGATATCAGGTCGGTTATTAACGTTAGATGTTGCTGTAATTGTTTTCCTTGTAGTTTTACCCAAGAGAAGTGTATCTGGTTTGTTTCATTTCATGTGACAAGCACGAGGGCGGAAAGTTATTGGAGAGGTATGCTGCTATCGAGAACCTGTACAAAGCCGATCTATACTGAAGTTCAGCCTATGGGACAACTCCTTGGAAGATTTGGGGATACTCTCAACACATTGTTAAAAATATCGAAATAAATGACGAAATTTAATGCTTAACTATTTTTGTGGAAATGCACAGACTGTGAACTGAAAATATATGTGTTTCATTCAACCTGTATCGCTTTGTACCGTTAATAAAGTTAAGGCACTTGAAAAGTTTTGTAAGTAGGCTGTTTAGGTTTTCTTATTGGTAACACCACGTAGTGCTCTGTATGAAAATCACTGGCTATGCTGTGTGCAGTCTGTGGCTAGTTTGCATTGTTGTCTGCCATTGTAGTATTGGGCAGCTGGATGTTAACAGCGCGTAGCGTTGCGCAGTTGGAGGTGAGTCACCAGCAGTGGTGGATGTGGGGAGAGAGATGGCGGAGTTTTGAAATTTGTAAGACTGGATGTCAATTATGACTATTAAGGTAAATACATTGTTTGTTCTCTATTAGAATCTTTCATTTGCTAAGCCCATCAGTAGTTAGTGCCTTCCGTAGTTTGAATCTTTTATTTAGCTGGCAGTAGTGGCGCTTGCTGTATTGCAGTAGTTCGAGTAACCAAGATTTTTGTGAGGTAAGTGATTTGTGAAACGTATAGGTTAATGTTAGTCAGTGTCATTCAGATCATCATCTACCTTTGCAGATAAGTTAGTGAACTGATCCGAAAGTTCGGCTACTTTCTCCGATAGTGTACTTATTTCCTCAGTGTGTTTTTCTGAACCAAGTTTCAGAGTGTCCATTTGTGTTGAAATCGTATCTACTGTGTCCTTTAAGTTTTCTTGAGATTTTGCAAGTTGCATAACCGAATCGGTAGATGCAACTGAGTCAATTTTAGCTTGCAAGGTGTCGTGATTTTCATGAATAATAGTTTGCAGTTCTTTTATGGCTGTTTCGTGATTCTGTAATGCATTTTCATGACGCAAAAAAATAGGTTGGAAATGCTCACAAATTTGTGTTTTTACGTCATTACAGACTTTTTAACATTTCGATTCGATGTTATCTAACTCAATAGTTAAATTTTCACGTGTTTGTTCAAGCGTCGTGTCTAACTTTTGAAGATTTTGTTCCATTGTGTCTAACTTTTTAAGATTTTGTTCCAGTGTGTCTAACTTTTTAAGCTTTTGTCCCATTTGTTGCATTAATTGTAATAACAATGCACTGGTGTCTGAAACATGTTACTCAGTGCTTTTCGGCAGTGAATTTGCACCAGCAACATTCACATTTTGACAAGCGGAAAATGTGTCTTGACTCATTTGAGAAAATGGTGAGGACGCCAAACCTGAATCTACAGTATTTGCAAAATTGTGTCCTGTCATTTCGGATTCCTGAGGCGAGCTGTTGCCGACCGATCGATCGATAATGCTTCCCTGTTCACTACCTGTTTCAATGTCTACGACATTGTTTGCAGCCCGCTCCATTTCCCTATGCACAGTTACCAAATTACTACTTTGAACGTCTGTTAATTCATTACACAGTGGTGCTGGCAAGCTACGCTCGTCGTCACTATTATTTCTCAGTCTACTTTGGAGCCTAGTATTACGTTTTTCACACGCCATAGGTTTTGAAATTATTGCAGAAAGCTACGACGATTTTGAGATTTGACTGAAGTGTTTTGATGTTATTATTACGACGACGATGTGTATTACGCTGTTGCATTATGTTTATGCTCAATAAGTTGATGCTATATGAGGAAATTGATTATGCTACATATTTATTATGATGAAATATTGAAGAAGTGTCTACGAATATGTATATGTGTAATAAAGCAAGGAATAATGGGTAGTGGTTTGGGACTCTGACTTGTGAAAAAGGATGTTGGAAACCAAGAATCATACTTTAAGAGTTATGAAATGTGTGTAAATGTGTGAATCTATCACAATGCCGACGAAAACTTTTTGAACACTATTATATTCATAGGATTTTGTTTCTACAGATTTGCAACGCAAATTCTTGACCTGTGAAATTTTGTATATGAGACTGTCACTGTAGCGGAAACTGCTGTCATAAATATTTCCCTAAGAAAGTTAAATGACCACCTGCACGTAATGCGTCGTGGGCACCCAGCTGTGTCAGACGCCTGGAAAGAAAGCCATTAGGTGCAAAAAAAAAAAAGAGAGGCCATTATCCTTGCTATTGACATTTCTTTGTCGAAAGCATCGCAAATACGACACGCTCAAACTTCAAAACATATGATAACACTATGGTGCTCTTAATTTATGATATTTACTGAAATGCCTAATGAAATGACGAGAAATATTTTATGTCTATACACCTGATTATGACTACTGTCTTTCTAGTTGAGAGATATTTTTTACTACCTTATGAAATGCCATATGGCTTGCTTTATGTACACTCCTGGAAATGGAAAACAGAACACATTGACACCGGTGTGTCAGACCCACCATACTTGCTCCGGACACTGCGAGAGGGCTGTACAAGCAATGATCACACGCACGGCACAGCGGACACACCAGGAACCGCGGTGTTGGCCGTCAAATGGCGCTAGCTGCGCAGCATTTGTGCACCGCCGCCGTCAGTGTCAGCCAGTTTGCCATGGCATACAGAGCTCCAACGCAGTCTTTAACACTGGTAGCATGCCGCGACAGCGTGGACGTGAACCGTATGTGCAGTTGACGGACTTTGGGTGAGGGCGTATAGTGGGCATGCAGGAGGCCGGGTGGACGTACCGCCGAATTGCTCATCACATGGGGCGTGAGGTCTCCACACTACATCGATGTTGTCGCCAGTGGTCGGCGGAAGGTGCACGTGCCCGTCGACCTGGGACCGGACCGCAGCGACGCACGGATGCACGCCAAGACCGTAGGATCCTACGCAGTGCCGTAGGGGACCGCACCGCCACTTCCCAGCAAATTAGGGACACTGTTGCTCCTGGGGTATTGGCGAGGACCATTCGCAACCGTCTCCATGAAGCTGGGCTACGGTCCCGCACACCGTTAGGCCGTCTTCTGCTCACGCCCCAACATCGTGCAGCCCGCCTCCAGTGGTGTCGCGACAGGCGTGAATGGAGGGACGAATGGAGACGTGTCGTCTTCAGCGATGAGAGTCGCTTCTGCCTTGGTGCCAATGATGGTCGTATGCGTGTTTGGCGCCGTGCAGGTGAGCGCCACAATCAGGACTGCATACGACCGAGGCACACAGGGCCAACACCCGGCATCATGGTGTGGGGAGCGATCTCCTACACTGGCCGTACACCACTGGTGATCGTCGAGGGGACACTGAATAGTGCACGGTACATCCAAACCGTCATCGAACCCATCGTTCTACCATTCCTAGACCGGCAAGGGAACTTGCTGTTCCAACAGGACAATGCACGTCCGCATGTATCCCGTGCCACCCAACGTGCTCTAGAAGATGTAAGTCAACTACCCTGGCCAGCAAGATCTCCGGATCTGTCCCCCATTGAGCATGTTTGGGACTGGATGAAGCGTCGTCTCACGCGGTCTGCACGTCCAGCACGAACGCTGGTCCAACTGAGGCGCCAGGTGGAAATGGCATGGCAAGCCGTTCCACAGGACTACATCCAGCATCTCTACGATCGTCTCCATGGGAGAATAGCAGCCGGCATTGCTGCGAAAGGCAGATATACACTGTACTAGTGCCGACATTGTGCATGCTCTGTTGCCTGTGTCTATGTGCCTGTGGTTTTGTCAGTGTGATCATGTGATGTATCTGACCCCAGGAATGTGTCAATAAAGTTTCCCCTTCCTGGGACAATGAATTCACGGTGTTCTTATTTCAATTTCCAGTAGTGTATTTATTTACTCATTTTGTTTAATATCTAGTTTCTAGCTGCACTGCAGCATTGGTTAAAATAAAATTTTATAGATGTACTAATATAAATATTTTCTGTCTACAGATCGAGTAAATAATAATTTTTTCCAAAAAAATGAGGGAGCACAAAAAAGACATTTACCTTCACAGTAACTGCACACATAATTTTCTTTTCAAGTACTTGGTAATTTATTTTGTAGAAATAGTTGTGGTGCACCATTTTAATTACATAAACATTAAGATGTGATTATACATTTCCCTTATCTGCATTGTTATTTTTAGTGTAATATTTTTTCTGCTTCAGCTATGTCAGGTTTAGGTATACGTTAGTTCATTTGCTGCTGCTGTTTGCCAGGCATAGTGCTACTAAATTTCACTTTGTATTACTCTGTTAATCTAGTTTTACTACTGATTTATTTTTCTTGTTGCTGCACATTGGCTCATATTAGTTTTAATATTGATGCTCGCATTGCCAATTTGAATATTTTGTCATTGCTGTTTGTGTTAATTGTTTTGTGCTGCTGCATTGCCTCATCCCTTAATTTAGCATCTGAGCTCAGGAGATTTAAGTTAAGATGGGGTAGGCTATATGTGAGAACGAGTTGTGATAAATTGGAAGAAATGCATTAAGTAGTTATATGAAAACGATTTGGGCCAAAACGAGTATTGTACAATGAGCCAAAATTATTTTGAAAGAAATATGGTTAGAATACAGAAAGGAGGTATAGATAGGACTTTTTGGGAATAATGATGAACGAAGGGAGCAAAAACGGTTTTGCTCGCCAAATACTGCAGTACCAAATGTTACACTGAAAACAAACCCTGTCCTTTCCTTTTGTGTTATCCCCCTATGTGTTTGTGTACCCATGTGTATTGATTTTCTTCCTGTCTCTGTGTACTGTTTCATAGAATTTTTTTTCTCTTCTAATACTAAGCTACATTCACTATGATGAGGAATACTGTTATCCTCAACTACAATTTGCATTAATAATATGTTCTTTACCTTGTAAAGATGTTTAGACATTATTTATTCTGTTTTGTTACTCATATGTGAAGGTGGTGTTTCAAAAGTTATTCTGATCTTTATGTACACTCCTGGAAATTGAAATAAGAACACCGTGAATTTATTGTCCCAGGAAGGGGAAACTTTATTGACACATTCCTGGGGTCAGATACATCACATGATCACACTGACAGAACCACAGGCACATAGACACAGGCAACAGAGCATGCACAATGTCGGCACTAGTACAGTGTATATCCACCTTTCGCAGCAATGCAGGCTGCTATTCTCCCATGGAGACGATCGTAGGGATGCTGGATGTAGTCCTGTGGAACGGCTTGCCATGCCATTTCCACCTGGCGCCTCAGTTGGACCAGCGTTCGTGCTGGACGTGCAGACCGCGTGAGACGACGCTTCATCCAGTCCCAAACATGCTCAGGGTAGTTGACTTACACCTTCTAGAGCACGTTGGGTGGCACGGGATACATGCGGACGTGCATTGTCCTGTTGGAACAGCAAGTTCCCTTGCCGGTCTAGGAATGGTAGAACGATGGGTTCGATGACGGTTTGGATGTACCGTGCACTATTCAGTGTCCTCTCGACGATCACCAGTGGTGTACGGCCAGTGTAGGAGATCGCTGCCCACACCATGATGCCGGGTGTTAGCCCTGTGTGCCTCGGTCGTATGCAGTCCTGATTGTGGCGCTCACCTGCACGGCGCCAAACACGCATACGACCATCATTGGCACCAAGGCAGAAGCGACTCTCATCGCTGAAGACGACACGTCTCCATTCGTCCCTCCATTCACGCCTGTCGCGACACCACTGGAGGCGGGCTGCACGATGTTGGGGCGTGAGCGGAAGACGGCCTAACGGTGTGCGGGACCGTAGCCCAGCTTCATGGAGACGGCTGCGAATGGTCCTCGCCGATACCCCAGGAGCAACAGTGTCCCTAATTTGCTGGGAAGTGGCGGTGCGGTCCCCTACGGCACTGCGTAGGATCCTACGGTCTTGGCGTGCATCCGTGCGTCGCTGCGGTCCGGTCCCAGGTCGACGGGCACGTGCACCTTCCGCCGACCACTGGCGACAACATCGATGTAGTGTGGAGACCTCACGCCCCACGTGTTGAGCAATTCGGCGGTACGTCCACCCGGCCTTCCGCATGCCCACTATACGCCCTCGCTCAAAGTCCGTCAACTGCACATACGGTTCACGTCCACGCTGTCGCGGCATGCTACCAGTGTTAAAGACTGCGATGGAGCTCCGTATGCCACGGCAAACTGGCTGACACTGACGGCGGCGGTGCACAAATGCTGCGCAGCTAGCGCCATTCGACGGCCAACACCGCGGTTCCTGGTGTGTCCGCTGTGCCGTGCGTGTGATCATTGCTTGTACAGCCCTCTCGCAGTATCCGGAGCAAGTATGGTGGGTCTGACACACCGGCGTCAATGTGTTCTTTTTTCCATTTCCAGGAGTGTATGTACTTATATCATTATTTTTGTAACACTGATGTATATGTTTATTTCTATTCTTTTGTAAAGCCTGTATTACTACAATTGTTATCTGTATTATTATGTTTTTAATGATGTTTTCTGCATTTTTGTAATTGTATTCTCATGTTATAAAATTGTAATTGTCACCAGTTCATCATATTATTAACTTGTAAGTCACATTTCACTGCACACGTTTCTGTTGGTCATAGTATGTGGACAATATGTGAGAAGTAGGGACTGTTAGTGTTTGCACGTGTGTTAACAATTCAGCAAGGGACTGGATAACAGCATTGCTGGTTCTAAGGACATTCCAAAAACTTTGTGAGTGCACAAGTGGTGGTTTATGGACTTGCTATATTGACCGCAAGACTCTTTGATGGTGATTGTGCACCTGCACAGTCGCAACAGATGGCTGCTGGCCGTCTCTACAAGGACCACAGTGGGTCTGCATCTTTGATGACCCATCAATACCATTATTTCTACAAAGACTGCCGTGGGTCTGCACCTCTGGTGGCCCACCAATACCACAATCTCTACCAGGACTACAGTGGGTCTACTCTGTGATGACCTACCTACCAATACTCTTCAAAAATTCGACTGACTCTGCGGTGGGTTTGCTCTGTTGTGGCCCATTACCTGTCTGCACGTCAAGAGTCAGCACTGTCTTTTCGTTGGAAGGACAACACTACTTCTTCAAGACTGCATGGAAATCCACTACTTCCGTGTGCATTTTCTTTTACTGCTCAGACTTTGAGAAAAACACTGCTATTTTACTGTGATGAACGATCAGGACTGTCTTTATGGACTGTGAGAAAATTTTAGCTTTTGACCAACATTGTATCAATAGTGTGTGCATTTGATTTATTTGTTATTGTAATTGTGAAAAAAATTTTAACAAATATGTATTGGCCAGTGCCCAAAAAAATTTGTAAAATTTTTTGTGGGGAGCATGGGGGCTATGTAAGTAGCCTGTTTAGGTTTTCTTATTGGTAACGCCACGTAGTGCTCTGTATGAAAATCACTGGCTGTGCTGTGTGCAGTCTGTGGCTAGTTTGCATTGTTGTCTGCCATTGTAGTATTGGGCAGCTGGATGTTAACAGCGCGTAGCGTTGCACAGTTGGAGGTGAGCCGCCAGCAGTGGTGGATGTGGGGAGAGAGATGGCGGAGTTTTGAAATTTGTAAGACTGGATGTCAATTATGACTATTAAGGTAAATACATTGTTTGTTCCCTATTAGAATCTTTCATTTGCTAAGCCTATCAGTAGTTAGTGCCTTCCGTAGTTTGAATCTTTTATTTAGCTGGCAGTAGTGGCGCTTGCTGTATTGCAGTAGTTCGAGTAACCAAGATTTTTGTGAGGTAAGTGATTTGTGAAACGTATAGGTTAATGTTAGTCAGGGCCATTCTTTTGTAGGGATTTTTGAAAGTCAGATTGCCTTGTGCTAAAAATATTGTGTGTCAGTATAAGCACAGTCATGTATAAATTATTCGAAGGGGACGTTCCAGTTTTCTAAAGATTATTCTGAATTTTTCGAGAGCTAAAGCGGGAATTTCATTGAGACCGGAAATTCGAAAGAGACTAAAACTAAAATGATTGAAAGTTAATTCAACGTACGAAGATGATTAGAGTTTCAGAACAGGATACTACGTCATTAACATAAAAACGGGAAAAGTGGTTGTTAAATACTGTAATACGTCTGGCTGTAATCAGTTTATTCGAAACTTAAGGTAATAGGTATTTGACCCTAATATGGTATCATACTCCATACTTAAACTGTGAATTCTATGACGAAACAATCGAGAAGATCGGAAATTACTTGTGACATTGAACAGTCAACAGACAGGTCGTAACGAATTTTTATTAAAATTACATTATCAATCAGTACTTCTAGGAAGTGTTAATTCAAAACTACAGATAATAGACTGCGTTGATAATTGTGTAGTCTCGAAAAGTATATCAGTAATAGCTAGATACATTGTATGAATTTAGGTTGCTGCTTTAATCAATTTAGAGAGGCTATAACATTACATGTAAATATTAAACTTCTACGAGTATTAATATCTCCGACTACGACAGCAGTTGGGTAAAGTTGTCACTGCAGATAAGCTGAATCCTACTACGGATAGTCTCATCTTATTCAAAGATAATTCTTTTAAATTCAGAAGATTAATTACCCACTTATGAAAATCCGTGGTTGGTTAAAAGAGAAATAAACAGTAATTGATACCGGAGAGAATATTTAGAGTTCGATGTAATAGCGGCAGGGTTTAGTTTCGTGAAATCTGTAACTTTTGGTATTATACTGATTTTACTTGATGATAAATAGGAAAATCTCTGGGTTTTCTTTATTTGAGATTAAAGGAGCTGCAGAAAAATATCTGTTATTTTAAGAAGCTATATCTTCGTGAAGACTAGTTTATTATTTGTCAGCGCGGTTTGCGGAGACATATATGTATACACACATCTAAAAAAGTTTTGCATCACCTCGGTTCCGGCAGTTGCGGAACTTGTACAGAAAATTGGAATAGAGATCAACATAAACATAGTTTCCGCCCTTTTTATTGGTCATGAAAACAACACACTGCTGTGCACACCGGTATCTCTAGTACCCAGTAGCACGTCCCCTTGCATTGGTGTATCCCTTTATCCGTCGTGGCATACTATGCACAAGTTCACCAAGGCACTGTTGATCCAGATTGTCTCACTCCTCAATGGCTATTCGGCGTAGATCTCTCAGAGTGGTTGGAGGGTCACGTCGTCCATAAACAACGCCTTTCAATCTATCCGAGGCATGTTCGATAGTGTTCATGTCTGGAGAACATGCTGGCCATTCTAATAGAGCGAAGTCGTTATCCTAAAGGAAGTCAAGATGAGCACGATGGGGCGCGAATTGTCGTCCATGAAGACGAATGCCTCACCAATATGCTGCCGATAAGGTTGCACTATCGGTCAAAGGATGGCAATCACGTATCATACAGCCGTTACGACGCCTTCCATGACCACGAGCTGCATACGTCGGCCCCACATAATGCCACCCCAAAACAGCAGGGAACCTCCACCTTGCTGCGCTCGCTGGACAGTGTGTCTAAGGCGTTCAGCCTGATTGGGTTGCCTCCAAACACGTCTCCAACGATTGTCTGTACGAAGGCATATGCGACACTCACTGGTGAAGAGAACGTGATGACAATCCTGAGCGGTCCATTCGGCATGTTGTTGGGCCTATGTGTGCCGCGCAGCATGGTGTCATGGTTGCAAAAAAGGACCTCGCCATGGACGTCGGGATTGAAATTGTGCATGATTCAGCCTATTGCACACAGTTTGAGATGTAACACGACGTCCTGTAGCTGCACAAAAAGTATTATTCAAGATGGTGGCGTTGCTGTCAGGTTTCCTCCGAGCCATAGTCGGTAGGTAGCGGTCATCCACTGCAGTAGTAACCCTTGGGGCTCCTGAGTGAGGCATGTCGTCAACAGTTCCTCCTCCATGTCCGAACAATATCGCTTTGGTTCACTCCGAGACACCTGGATTATTCGCTTGTTAACAGCCTTTCCTGGCACAAAGTAACAATGCGGATGCGATCCAACCGCGATCCTGACCGTCTAGGCATGGTTAAACTACAGATAACACGAACCGTGTACCTCCTTCCTGGTGGAATGACTGGAATTGATCGGCTGTCGGACTCCCTCGATCTAATAGGCGCTGGTCATGCATGGTTGTTTACATTTTTGGCCGGTTTAGTGACATCTCAGAACAGTCAAAGTGACTGTGTCTGTGATACAGTATCCACAGTCAACGTCTGTCTTCAGAAGCTCTTGCAACCGGGGTGACGCAAACCTTTTTTAGATGTGCGTATTTCTACGGCTGGCAGACGACGGTCTTTTCGAAACGTAAAAAAATACATGGAGGTCCTTATTCATTTTGAACATCATTACCGTGGAAGATTTCACGGTCACATTTTCGCAATGACGATATCAAGACTGTGTGGCAGATCTGAAAACTTATGTGTGGTTAACACATTGGGTGTTGGTTGGACACAATACTTCAATATAGGTATATGTGTGTGATACCAAGCATCGACACATCTAATGAACAGTGTCAGCGCCTGGTGATGATCTACTTAAAGAAATGTTCAATAAAGGGATACGGAGAAGTGATTGTAAGTTCGTCGTGGGAAGACGGTGACCGAAGTGTCCCTGGTGTGGATAGACGAAAATCGCGCATCCGCAACACTTTTTATATTTTGTACAGGTGCCATCGAGGGAGCAGTTGCAGGCGGGCGTGCAGATTACAGCGTCAGAAGGCGCAGTTATTGGAACGTCCACTGAGAACAAAACAACGCCGGCAGTTTGCAGCAGCAGCAGGGGAACGGTCAGACAGTTTCAGCGATAGGGACGTCGAACCAGCAGTTCCTAGCCACAGCCACGACACTCCAATGAACAAATGTCGCAGGTGAGTCATTTTCATAACGGCCATATACTGTGGGTGTTGTGTGAATATTGCGAGGTATGTTAAATCAGTATATTCACTGTCCTGATATCAAGGGTTTAACAGTAGTGTTAATTGAATCTTGGAATTGTAGGTAGTAACTATAAATTAGTTAAGATGTAACGAGAAGTTTTACAGATGCTAAAAAACCTTACAGAGCGAATACATAAAAATAGTCGTGAAGTGAAAAAGGAGAATAGTGATATCAAAGCTGACATTAGGGCTCTGAAACCTAATGTAACTAATATCACAAATGATAACTGGACACTTGAACAAGAAATAACCGACTTCGGGCAACAACTCCAGACTTACACTACTGATTCGCGGCAGTGAAAATGAGATTAACTGAAGATGTTTTTGGATTAAAAACTTCCATTTTTGGAGATCTAAACCATCAGGCCTGAGTGATTCATAACGATTTGCTTAAAAATGTTGATGTAACGGGACTAGAATTTATCGAACATAGCAAAGAGGTGAAGTCAAGCCTCTACGTCAACAGAAAATTTTTTTTTCAGGGTTGGAACTATAGATATACAAAGGACCAACTTGAAGTGCTAAGGAAACAAGTCGCCTTAGCGTGCCAAGAACTGACGATTTGCAGAACAATGTCGGGGCAGCGTTAAGGTAAAAAATCAATTCGAACGCATTTTTGGAAATTTGTGGTAAGGTCTTGTGGGATCAAACTGCTGAGGTCATCGGTCCCTAAGCTTACACACTACTTTATCTTACTTAAGCTAACTTACGCTAAGGACGACACACCCATGCCAAAGAGAGGACTCAAACGTCCGACGGGGGAAGCCGCGGGGACCGTGACAAGAGTAATAAATAAGAGCAAACATCCACTCTAGTGGCATTCTACAATATGATTCTGGTGGACAATCGCCTTTTCACAGTATTACAGTCAACGGAAAAGGAAATGGCAGGGTGAATGTATCGTGAACAGTAGGTAAAACATTGCGACTAACAATGAGATTAGTTTAGGGGCAAAAACTCAATGTTAGACAGCACAGACTGGTGAGAAGAATTTTGTATAGACAGTGTGAGTCATCTAGCAACAATTCCTGGTCTTAAAATCTAAAGCAACATTACATCCAAATATATTCCTGAAAACCTTTGAGGATGCGTTCATAGAATTACAGCAAAAGTGTCAAATTTCCAGAAGAAATTTCTAGAAGAGGAAGTGTCAGTGGGGAGTGCTGCATACTAAAGACTTTACCAGCTGAGAGTGGTTTTGCAAAAAGTTCAAAGAAACGTATTGGCCAGAAGGAGAGGTTGTGGCTCCTAGTCTTTGTAATCGAGGGTGGAGAGGACTGAGACAATGTTTTGAATGGCACCTCACGCTCATGAAATTTTTAGATGAGCCAATTAGTGAAGTAAACTTAGCTAAGGTTTCAATTAGTCAGACGTTAGCATATACTCGTATAAGAGAGAATACCATAGTCGAAGGTGATGTAGTATCAATGCTATGCTGAGTTTTCCAGAACAAGTAGATAACTTATATAAAACAAGGGAAAGGAGAAAGGAATAAGATTAATTGGGATGAATAAAAGTGCACTGGAGACTGAGACGGAGGTGACGGTAAGATCCGTAATGTTCGATAATGCCAATTTAAGAGACCTAAAAACTCAGACTATAATGCGCCAAGAAGGCAGGCCAGCCAAAAGTAGTGTGTACAAGGAAATACCGATCCTGAAGGAAGTACTTGCCCAATCAGAACACTGATTATCGAGAATAAAGGAAACATGAAAGGTTTCCCAAGAAAGGCCGCCCCTGGAGACCAATAGACGAAGATGGAGTGGCCAAAGTATTGGGCATAATCACCTTGGAAGAAAAACGACTGCTCAGGAAAGAAAATGAAATTTAATAAGCCTATTACTATTCTAGAAAATAATATGAATAATATGAATATTATTGTAGACTAGGGAAATGAGATTTCCACAGTAGATCAAGATGTCTTTAATAACATACAGATTAAAGCAACTATCCAGTTCTACTTGTTACGGGATTCAGAATGTTGGAATCATTGGGTCAAAGGAGAAGATGGTAAAGAAGTAATTAGTAATAAACTTCACCTTAATTGACGTCAACGTATATGGTCTATTAATGTATGGTGTGGAATCCTTGGGGATGAAATAATCGGTCCACACTACTTCCCAGGTACACTGTCAGGTGAGTTATGTCGCGCGTTTGTAGTCGACAGTTTTTGTCGTCTCCTTGAACATTCGTGTCCACACACGAGAGTCCACAGGTGGATGCAGCACGATGGTCACCCAGCCCATTGTGCACTTGCTGTTGTGAAAGAACTAAGCAACAGGTTTGCAGTAAAGTGGTTGGGGCCCCATGGTCCTTATTCATGGCCCACATGGTCGCCCGGTTTAACACCATTAGATTTCTTTTTGTGGGGATATCTAAAGGATCGTGTTATGTCACTGAGCCCACAACGCCAGATGATATAAAACGGCGCACCGAGGACGCATGTTGCTCCGTGACACCGGCGATGTTACATCCCATCCGCAGATCCTTAAGAATACGCATTGTATTGTGCAATCAGGAACATGGACACACATCTCATTTAAATCAACTTCCCACCACCAGAACATCCATCACCCAACACACAGCCATGTATTATGTACAGCGTGTGGTATCTGCTCCTGTAACTTTGAAGGGTTGTAGCTCCCAAACTGAAACTGATAGCAACGTAATTTAAATTGATGTATACACAGCTGGTGTACGACAGAAACAACTATTGTTCCCTTTAAAAAATTGTATCTTTTTGCTGTAACTCTTTGGATATTAACACAATAAACTATGTTCGTAGCTCCGCAGACAGTGTAACGTTTCTTATGGTAACCTATCGCAATAAGTATTTCCGTCACCTATTACTTCATAGCTTCCAGAGGCAAACACGTTTAGTGAAACACCCTGTATATCGCGTACGCCTTCTAGGATTCGTCAGATGCATTCTTAAGACTTAGTTTTTCTAATGTGTAGCTACAGTTCTCCCAAGCAAATACTGCTTCCCTGATGCTTCAAGCGTTACGAGTGTCAATGGAAAGTGCGGATTTGTTTCCTGTTAGAAACAAAATTAATTTACTGCGGAATTTTACGTACCCGTTCGATAGATGAGTCCCAGATTAGTCTAGCACAATATACGGTTTATCGGTATGTGCTAGCAGGGACAGTAGAACACGACGGATAACCAGTAGTCCAGCAACGTCTGACTTTGCCGCCTTGCCTCACGATGTCAGCTAACTCCCTGCAGCAGCGCTACTCCATCGCTGATGTGTAGTCTTTTGTGTTCTGCTGTCTCTGTTAACACATATCGATAAACCGAACATTGTGTTACTCTAATATGAGAGCAAACTGTCGAACGGGCACGTAAAATTTCGCTCCAGAATTAATATTATTTGTAATAGGAAACACACTGGGCCTTGCATGAAACATGCAATGAGCAATGTTTATCTTCCTCGAGACATTTTTCAAAAATCCACACAACGTCTTTGAAGAAAGTTCGTAGTAACTGGCTGTAATGCTTATTTTTTGTTGTCCACTCAGACTGCTTTACTTTTTTTAAATGATCGGTTTCTGTTCCAGGTGAATCACCCTCACAGCAGATAATATCAGTTACAATAATAACCAATTCAGCTTATGAGCAAAATTCACATTCTACGTCACAGGAAACGTACCTGGGAAGAAAGTATCTCTCACGTTGATACCGTAAAATTAACTGTTTGGAAGCTTGTCTAGCGCCTTGCTACCATCGTATGTTTGATGAATATCTGTTGTAATGTTATCATTCCCCATGCTAATCTTGGTATTCTCGTCTTTGAACTGATGTCGAAGCGATCTAATAGCGCAATGAAATAACGCTCACTTAGCATATCGTCCTTTTCCTGACTTTTCGTGACAGTCTGCCGAAATAAAATACTTTTAATCATAATGATTTATAGATATCCCTATTGGTGCCTTCAAAGTCGTTTCTGCCACTTTCTTCGATTGAATTTCACCTTCACAAACTACGTCAGCCTCAGTACAAAGGCAGATTATAGGACTGGCTCTGTAAGCACCTGTAGCCAGCCGGATAACATTATGGTGGATAGTGTCAGTGATATTTAGAGACATAGTTCTCGCTGGTCCACACTCTGTGCATTCACAGTCTAGGTATGAAATCAGGATAGCTTTATAAAACTGGGGCCGACGTGCTCTTTTTGCATACTAATACCTGATATTAGATCAATTCCTTCAGGGTCTTCGCCTCAAGATCCTTCAAGTATGGTAACCCCAACAGTTTTGAATGAAGTATGGAAACATCATCCAATCTTTTAACATATAAGTATCAGACAAAATAAAACGAGACACATGGAAAACAGAAAGTAAACTACTTATTATTTCAGAAGTAATTGCTATAACAACTAAAGCATTTATCCCACTATGAGACAAGACGGTTGTAAGTCAATATTGCCTTTCCTGACGTGTCAGTGGAATACTTTAATTGGAATATTTAATAAAATACTTTAATTTGGCCCTGTATATCTAACATAAGTAAATCATCAGCAGTGAAAATATAGATAAAGGAATTCATCCGAGTATAAAATTAGACAGATATCTCATGAACTCAGTTTATTGCTAGATTAAATACACAATAAACAAAAGGAACAACCACTGAAATCAGTAGACTAATGCCTTGGCAATTTGCGTGGTCTCATATATATATATATATATATATATATATATATATATATATATATATATATGTTGTCCTCTCAATCACTCTGTAGCAATAATAGTAGTTAGATGTTTTTTGGTGCAACGTAATTTACTAACTTGTACAAAATTCCTTCCACAGTTCATCGGCATTCTTATGCTCCTCCTTATTTTTTTTTTTCATTGAGTTGAGTATTGAATTTTTGTCTTTGGATTTGTACCTGTATTTGGTACGATGCCGCGGAAAAGTGTCAACGTTCCGGTAAGTAATCTGACAATTAGAGATTACGAAACAGACGATTTTCGTATTGTTGACAACAATGTTGAGGATGGCCATAACTACTCTGCGGTGTAACAGTTGCAAAACACCACAAAAAACGTGAGTTCCCTTTCCCAGAGTAATGTACAGTTTCCGGACAGTATGAGTTCACCTAATGTACCGTCTGCTCAGACTGTTGATTCCGGCACAGCGGAAGACGCTGAGGTAGATGTTGCTAACCCGCATATGTAAGAACACGATTCTTTACCGAATCAGGTCAATAAACTTCCCAATTCTTATATAGTCAGTCAGAATGCCAACAGTATGTCAGAGGACACAGTAGTGCAAAGTACTCAATCAGTTTTTAAAAATTCTTCAGATTCCGTAAACGGTAATTGTGCAGACAATGCCAGAAACGAGACGTCCATGGTTGTAGATCATGTCTCCACAGCACAAAGCACAACACAGGTGACACCTGTCGCATCAGTTCAAAGCAATGTGGAAGCGATGTTTCAAAATCTCACGCACATGCTCAATGAACGATTTAATAAAAATGATGAACAATTTTCCATCATACGAAAAATACAAGTTGACACCACCACTCAGTTGAATGAACGGTTTTCCACCATACGTGACGAGCTTAAAACGAAACGACTGATAACCGTTTCAAACAGGTAGATACAGACGTTAAGTCGAGTGAAAAACGTCTTTGCGATAAAACTGAAGCCATAGCCAGGCAAGCGTAGACCTCGATTAGAAGCAGGTGCTAAATTTCAGGCTGAGACCTCAGATAAGTGACACAAAGACTTTCTCTCTAAACAAACAGAGGAAAGCAGTCATATTTACAGTCAATAGCAGTACAAAGACAGGAAGTACAACAGCAGCTGCTCACTAGTCTTACAACCCATGCTGATGCTACTATAGCTTCCGTTACTGACGAGGTTAAGACAGATCCCTATTTACCGACCCCGCACAGTCATCCTATACAAACCAGTGGATGCATGTTTGGACAAGTCATTTGGTACCTTGATTGCAAAGTGATAAAAAGTACTGCATAAGAATATGTGAAGGCGTCTAATGCTGGAGTGTAAAGCATGTTGAATCTCTGGCTGCAAACTAGAGTTCAAAATGAAAATTGAAATTCTGAATGTCGTTATAAATGATTTATCTTTCCCTGCAATTCACTTCACTGTTGTAGATGGATCTCATCATAACCAGGAAGTGGTGGCTAACATGTCTCCAAAATCAGTCATCGACTGTGTATCAGCAACCACTCTCTGTTTGTGTCTAGATTCACTTCAGCCGGATGAAAGCCTCTCGTCCCATACGAGGCTGGAGAAATCATTTAGAAGTGAAGTATGTCCATGGAGGAACCTGCCTGTCAAGTCTGCGAAGACACCTACCTGAGGAGACGCCTTCCCCAGAAGTGACAATCTGCAGAGCGGTTCCAACAAGGAAACCTCTGTCCACTGAGTTTTATTTAGCATCGCGTAATTTATGAAAGACTATTGTCACGAGCTGCCCAATCTAGAAGGACATCTGTAAATACATTCACAGCACTTACTCCCACTTGTAAATTATTTACGCTATGTAATGGAAGTTGCCTCTACATTTCCTTCACCGTCCAAGTTTGGAGGCACCTGGATAAGTTGTCAACATCTCACGATCATCAAAGGAGTCCTACGCTTTCCGTTCCTATTCCTCATTCAAAAATGTTGTCTTAACAGCCTTTACTTTTCGGAGAATTGTGACTGTCTACTGTTCCTCTCCAGAATAGAATTTCTTCCAGGAATTTTCAGTTTAGTGGCACGCATCCCACAAGCATGTAGCTCACGAAAAAATTGACTCTGTTGTCCCTCGACACTAGACATGTAACGTGCATTATATTGCTTCAGACCCTCAGCGCCAGAGCGGCGTTCTTTCAGAGCATATCCCGGTGCGACACTATACAGCCTAGCTTGTCTCACTATAAGGACAGGCGGCGAGTCTGGGAATCGTGGCAGGGGTCTCACTCTCAGCAGATTATGACCTTACAACGCTTCTCTAATTCTGCGTGGAGTCCAACCTACTTTCACAGGGCCTACTCATTCAGCTATGTGTGCAGTTTAATAATACTCTACGTAGTTACGTATTGGTCACCACTGGCAATACTTTATATTTCATTATCCAGTGGAGATTAATATATTTCTTTTACATCTGAATTTTTCTTCCACGTCTTACGTAAGTTACAGCACAGTATAAGAAAATGGTCACCTAACGTCGCCAGGACTTCATGGAAAATCGTTTGCAATGAATCATTATTGTATTCAGCATTGCACCTCTTCATTCAAAGCAAATCGAAAACCACGAATGCACTTCTTCAGGACGGCCCACACGTTGCCAAGGTAGTTTCCACTAATCTGTAGAACTTTTGCTCGGAAGCCCTTACATATTCTCCATACAGTCCTGATATCTCTCCAACAGATTTCCATTTTATGGAGGCTGAAGAAAGACATTCGTGGCTGCAGATTTGCTTCAGACGAAGAGGAGCATTCCCAGGTATATTCATAGTACTGTAGGCAACAGCATAATTTTTAGAGGAAGACGCTGACCATGTTATCTCATCGCGGTTAAAATGTAATAACAGCAATGGCGATTACTTTCGAAATAATAAACATTTAGCTTTCTTTCTTCCATCGGTCTCCATTTCATTTGACTGCCCCTTATACAAGGTGAAGCGAATTCGCGCACTCGGGCTTCGCAGCGCGACTCCTCACACGCCAGCGATAAAAAAATGTCTGTCACAGAATTTCGTCCAGTGAGTACATCGGGCAGAAAAAGGACGTCAAAGAGTGGCAATCTGGCAACACTGTAACACATGTATAGTAACGAGCTTTGCCAAGACGTGATGTTTGTGTCGTACAGTTGGTGCAGTGGATAAAGTATTGGGTTATCATGCAAGAGGTCGAGAGTTCGATCATGGGTTCAAGCATACGTTTTTTATTTGGTAAATATAGTCCAAGTGGTACGGTATCTGGCATCTTAATCGTCAACAGCGATTGCAGTGAGTCCACTGGAAAACATTTGCACTTACATACGACAATCATAGAAATGGAACATTGGTCAGCTTTGAAAGAGACCCTTTCCACGTCGTGGGCTCGAATTCATTCGCACCACTTCCTCTACTAGAAGTAAAACCCTTTGTACTCTCCTCTAATCGTCAAATAGATTAGTACCAACTATTATTTTGGCCTCGTTCGGGTCTATTACATTTCGTTAGGGCCTTACGTTGCCAGCAGGACTAGCAATGTACTTTGTGAATAATGTCCAAACCTGGTGACTATTTACATGTGTCGTCACCATGGTCCCATTAATAGTTTCAACTGTCTATTTCTTATTCATCTATCCATGTATTTGTTGTCTTCAGCGTTACAAAATGTTGTAAATTTAGGGTACATGTCACATAAGAAACGTTGTGTATTACAGTAGGAAATGACAATGAAATTAGCAAATAAAAAAAGTGAACCCCAACCCAGGTTTGAACATCTCGACCTCCTGCATGTCAACCCAATACTCTATGTACTGCGCCAACTGCACAGCAAGGCTCAGACACGCTGTAAAGGTAGTTACCACAAGTGTTGTTACTGTGTTGCCAGGTTGCCACTCTTTCAGGTCCTTTTTCTGCCGGATGTACTCGCCAGACGAAATTTTCTGACAGACACTTTTTTATCGCAGGCATGGGAGGAGTTTTACAGCGAAACCCCAGTGCGCGAATTTCGCTTCACTCTGTATAGGGTCATTCCGTGCCAAGTGGTCAGCTTTTTTGGCAAGCAAAGTGACATGACACTTTGTTCCACTATCTCCTTGCCCAATTGAGCAGGAAGGTATGCTGTTCCCTTCTGCATCCATCTCTAATCAGTAACTAAATGATGTATTTGGCCTCTAAGTGCAAATTATAATCTGCTTAAATTTCAGACAAATTGCTACTGAATGAAATTATACTCAATGTATAATACCAATGAAAAAATCTAATAAGAGATATATGCTATAAAAGACACAATCAAAACAATTTTTTGTAAATTAGATTACAAACTTTGATGGTCTTACGAATCACTTAACAAGCCACACTCAGTCAAGAGAACCCACTCACTACGCTGCAAACACACCACTGAAATACTGATTGTTCAAACAAGGCTCACAATAATGAAACAATCTGGTTGTTAAAGTAATTGTTGCCATTATATTTTCTATAGACAGTGGCTCTTGTGAATTTTCTCTGTGAAACTAGTGGTTATGTATTTACCGAGGTAGTAGGCTACAATTAAGTGTGATTAAATACAAAATTAAAACTCTTAAATGTTTAACTAACCAATTTCACATGTTTCCCTAATAACTTTAAGACAAAAATTCTCCAGTTACAACACCTAGGTATTAAAATCTCTGAAATATTGATTGGAAAATTTAAATCACTTGATGCATGATTTAAGCAAACCGATTCCTTTTTGGAAAAACTTTTTATACAATTGAATCCAAAAATTAGGTCTTCATGTTCCACTTGTAAATATTTACAATTTTGAGAAGTACAAAAAATATGAAGCTATTATTCATTGAATTCTTTATGATCTCTCTCTTTTTTTTTTTTTTACAAATGAGAAGAGTTTCATGCAGATGAACACTTACGATAAAAGCAGAAAGGCTTCTTCTCATAGTTTTCAAGTGTTTATGCAGTCTCATTGCCTATTTGCCAGATCTTTTTATCTGAATTATTCAAGGCACTAATAAACATTTATTAGGCATAATAAAAGGTTTGAGGTATAATTTGAGTGCCAGAAAATGTGTTCAAACTTCCAGTGCGCCTCTTTGATGATGCTACTTTTTAGGGCCTTATATGCTTGCATTGCAAAACCAAATCCACTTTTCTAGATAGTGTAGATTATGCTCTTTCTAATGACCGTAGTTTAGAAGAGTTAGGAGAAAACACTTTTTTGAAAAATTTGACTAAAAATACCCATTTTTAGCACTTTTTGAAAAATTGTCGATTTCACCCTAGATTTGTGAAATAATGGAAAGCAATAGGAGAATTAAATTTTATATTCTAAGACCTTGTGTTGGTGAGTTATGGTGTGCAAAGTTGCATGTACATCTCAAGATTACTTTTGGAGATATAAAAACCTTAAGTTCGCATTTTTTTAAAACAGCTTTTTTTTCACCCAACTTTGCTTCAAATTATCTATACGAAAATTGCTCAGAAATCCTTTTCTTAATATATTAATTTAAAGAGCTCTAAAAGTTGTATAACATGGCCAAGTTTTGTTTCTTTCGTGCAAATACTTACAGAGATATCTCATCTCAAAGTTCCTGAAAATTCAAGGACGCATTATAGAAAGCTGTGCTGTGGTCTTAAACAAGTGACTGTAGCTCCGAAATTATTGAATTTCTGAAACTGAAACTTTACCAGTGTTCATTGAGAACATGTGTGAATGTTCATACAAAATTTCATCAAAATCCATGAGCGGTTGTGGGAGCCTCTTGACCACCTGGCATGGAATGACACTATAATGGAGTCCCTCCGTTGTGGATCAGGTAAATTAAATAAGTGAAATGAATGAATGAGATGGTATCAGCAGAAATACACACACACACACACACACACACACACACACACACACAGGCACACACCTACTCTGTATTTGCAGCCCCTTAATAGTGAGCTGCATTTGACGAGTTGGTATTGCAGGCTGGCCTGCCGCTGTGGCCGAACGGTTCTAGGCGCTTCGGTCCGGAACCGAACTGGTGCTACGGACGCAGGTTCGAATCCTGCCTCGGGCATGGATGTGTGTGATGTCCTTAGGTTAGTTAGGTTTAAGTAGTTCTATGTTCTAGGGGACTGAAGACCTCAGATAGTGCTTAGAGCCATTTGTACCATTTTATTACCGGCTGTAAGAGAAGCGAAAACACTTCAAAGGCAGCCACAGGAAAGAAGCCTATAGGGACATCATCAGATACATCCGATAAATGACATTGTTGAGAGATGTTATGGCTTTAGACTGAGTTTGTTATGTTCTCTCTTCCTTATTCCCTGATAACGTTAATATGAATAAGGTTTGGGTTACTAGTGTTGCTCATAGGGCACAGACACAACCTATACTTATATTGGAAACTGTACTTCCTATTACGCTAAAATATTTATGTACTGTGCAACAAGAATAGTAACTGGGCTGAGTAATTCCGAATGCAATCTGCACCGTTGCCACATCAACTCAATTAATGTTAGCGCTTCGTTACTCGTCGGAAATGCTTCTAAAAAAATTCAACAGATTTCTTCTGTTCCATTAAGATCAAACTCTCTCATCAACAAAGTATAACAACATTCGAATTTTTGTGTTAGTAATTACCCATTGCTTAGTGTGTCCCATGCTCTAAATAATATCTTTATACATACACAGAAATGGAGCGAAATATCGTGATTGTACTATACAGCCTTGTTTAACTCAGATGGACGAGTGAGTCAAAGAGAGTGTATTATTTCTGGAAAACTTAGAATGTGCACCAAATCTGCCAATGAGACACTGCTTACTCTGTGTCTGTCAGACATCTACTATACTGTTTTAATAAATCCTTGTCAGATTGGATTTGAGCCGCCTTACAGAGAAGAACACGGCCGATTTACATCTCCATACTTGCCTAATCCGCACTTGCATCCCGCTGTTCTTTGTTTACAACAGACAATATTGAAGCCGGTCGCTGTGGCCCAGTGGTTCTAGGCGCTTCAGTCCGAAACCACGCTGCTGCTACGGTCGCAGGTTCGAATCCTGCCTCGGGCATGGATGTCTGTGATGTCCTTAGGTTGGTTAGGTTTAAGTAGCTTTGTGTCAAGGGGACTGATGAACTCACATTTTATGTCCCATAGTGCTTAGAGCAATTTTGAACCATTTGAACAATATTGAAAGTTCCACATACAGTTCGACTGCAGTAATACTGACTGATCCCACATATTACAGCAACAGCAGCAGAACAAAGCGACACCTAACACGTCGAATACATCACGAATAAACGGAATGATACGCGAGAACGCACTTGACAATCAGAGTAATTTCCCAAAATGCGTTATTCTGTTGACTGTTTCGTTCACGACACTGCACGGAACCAATACGTCCAAAAAAGCGGGGCACGAAAATGCACTTTTTTAGTGGTTCATACCTAGGGTTCGGTTGATAACAGACATAAGGGGTTAAGTGTTTTAGATAGCCCTTGGGTTAGTTGCAATCTGCGTACCAATCGGAAGAACGGGCATACTGGAGCTCTCCTACAGTGCATGGTCAAAATTGAAACATTACACACTCCCTCCAGACCCGATAAATGTAAATGATTGGTTCTTTTGCGATAATAGTGGTCTAAGGTAGACCCCAGGCGACTTACAAAAAGCACAATTTATTTATTTATATTCCGAAAAGCAGTGATTTTTGGGTACCAAAAGTACCAGTTGTAGGAACGGTCACTTCTAGAATTTATGTTTTTTGCAAATCGTCTCAATTTTTACGGTATGTTCTCAAGACGATTATTTCGAGGAACCTTTAAACTTTTCCAGGTATCATTACCCATTACCGAGATTCGGAGTTTCAAAGATACCGTGCTGATGCACGTAAAATATGCTCGTAATGTCAGGCCTGAAGCGTAAATGTAGTTGTAACTGACACAGTGAACTAATTTCAAGTATACAGAGTCATCGCAAGGATCCCCTGGCCATGATTTTAGTCAACATTTTTTCAAGGATAAAACTTTATGCTTCACTGCCTCCATATAATGGTCACTTCATGCCTACAGAAGCATACCCAAAGTGGTACTGTACTGAAAAAAAAAGGGTAAATAGTGTTATTGAGCTGTTACTTTTCAACATATTTATATACATACGTAAGTGACCTAGTGAACAGCAATGGACTTCCAGAAGGGTTTTTCGGATAATGATGATGCTGTACAAAGAGAGACAGCAACGCTTAAAAATAGTACGGAAGTGCAGAAAGACTCCCAGAGCAGCGACACTTGGCACAGGGACAGGTAATTGACCGCAACATAAAAGAACTGCACGTATTGTTCATAAATAGGTAGAAAGAGCCAGTGCCACATAATAACATGACTGAGAGACAACCCCTGGAGCAGCCATATACATAAAATATCTAGAGGTTTGGGAATGGAGCGATTTAAAGCGCAACGACTACGCAAAAAAATCGTAAGAAAGACGACTGTGAGAGTGAGATTCATTAGAAGAGCCTTCTGGATATTTAGTTCACTTACAAAGGAGGTAGCTTACAAAACCTTAATTAGGCCAATACCACTGAAGGGCAACGCGTATCGTTAGAGATTTATTAATTTTAGTAAATGTGAGAAATCTTTTAAATGGTCAGCAACCGTCAGTGGTAGACGCTGCAAGAGAGACGATCTGCGTCACAGCATCATGACCATCCAGTAAGAGTCCTGTTGCTAATGATGTTTTGTCTGTTTCAGTTTTAAATTACTGTAGCGTATCGACCGTATTCGGTCATAATATACGCCAGAGTGGAGGTGAGTTGCTACAGAACCAACCGCGTGCTGACGAAAGTGTTGTGAGTTGCAAAGCAGAACACAGCCGGCTGGCGTTGCGAAGTGGAGCCAGCTGGGAGGGGTATAGCAAGAGCCGACGCTGCAGTACACTAGTGGTAGTACTAAAGCCTTTCCTCACTTGCCACCAAGGAACGGTTTAGAGAACATTCCTTAAACCCTAAACGAACATAGTCTGCAGCGTTTAAGCACTTAGCCATTCGTGCACTAAATGATTCTCGTCTCAGTATCTCAGACTAAACCATGAGCCTGCGACACACGGAGCGACATCCCAGAATGCAGTACGTGGTCTGATGTTGGACCACAACACACGTCAGCCTGCCCTGAGTCACGAGCGAGTTGGCCTCCCGCTGGAGGGAGACCACGGCCACCGTAAGCTGCACTACCACACTACTATCAAGCTGGAGACGTCACTGACAGCGATATTCGAGTGACGCCACGCCCGGTCCCGCTCTTTCCACTGTCAGCAATGCCAGACATCTATTTTTCATAGCCGACCGTTGTGGCCGAGTGGTTCTATCCGCTTCAGTCAGGAACCGCGCGACCGCTACTGACGAAGGTTCGGATCCTGCTTTGGGCATGGATGTGTGTGCTGTCCTTAGGTTAGTTAGGTTTAAGTAGTTCTAAGTTCGAGGGGACTGATGACCTAAGATGCTGTCCCGTGGTGCTCAGAACCATTTGAACCATTGTTTCAGATGAGAGACAACTGGATGTCTCCACCAATCTGTTCCTAGTGTATTACGACCGAGGCCCAGGATCTTGTCTCACTTCACTCTCCACTGGTGACAACCTAAGAGTCGTTTAACATTGGTGTTGGAACACTGAAAACGCCTCCTTAGAGCAATGCCTGAACCTATAGCCCACGATACAGTAAGTTAAAACAAAAATTTTATTGTATGCTGGTCATGGAGAAGAAGTTCGACTGTCATGCATTTTGTACAGTAGATTCCATTGCAAGCAGAAACCACTATATTTCTCTAGGTTTAGAGGTAAAGGAAGTCACAATTTGTTAGTGCCTATCAGATGTCCACAGCGTAGCCTTGAGGGACACTCAGCACCATGTACGAAGTCAGTACTAGAAAAATGATATACGTGGAAACGTTGGGAGCATATGGCTAGGAAATGCTGGGAGTCGAGATGGCTCACCATAAGCCGTAAGAATTAAGTTAATGTATTTTGTTTTCTTGTATTGTGAATGTTAGTTCTCACAAGAGTTGTGAAGGAGAAAGCTTCGACAGAACCAGAGGTGCAAGGTGTATCAGAACCGTGAGCAATATGCATATTGTTAAAAAAGGTAGCACAATTAATACTGGGTAATACAGAAATGCTTGGGTTTGTAGAATCAAGATCATCACAGTGGGGTGTAGATTGTCAGTCGCAAGTTTAGTTGCTCTTTTTCTGGTAAGGCAAGGATGTGCAGGTCTTTGTGCCATATCTTGGAAATCCAGCTCAGGTGTAAGGTTGGTTTGGTCTGATAAGGAATTATTGAGCGTGGCAAAACTGTGACTAACAAAGGAAGCAAAATCGTACGTAGGGCACACAGGAGCTCTTAAGGCAGCCAAAACATTCGGAGAATTTAAGGAATGGTTAATTCAGAGATGGACGAAATGAAATAGTGCCACACACTAAGAAAAATATGGAGATTGTGGTGCAATTAGCAAGTAGGATAAGGAAAATTAATGGAGGAACCTATGAATTAGGTCAAGATGCTTCAGTCAATGAATGTATTTTGCAAGAAACTGAGCGGAGGGCACTCGATGCTTTTTTAAGTGTGTTGCATGCGGAAATGTAAACACATGTGAGGTCAGGTGGTTCGAAGGATTTGCGTATAGCAGTGCGGTTAGCTATCGAGTGTGACGAGATGGATTTGTTGACTGGAATGGAGGGTGAACGGACGGTGTTTGCACCTAATATAAAATGTTTCGGGTGTGGACAAATGGGGCATGTAAGAGGAGGCAGTGTTGCCAGCCTCAGAGTGATGTGAATAAAGTATGACGAGGTAACATTCTTTGAAGCAGATGACAGGGGAAGACTAGTAAACACCAGTGAGTACCCGAAGTCATTTTGCCGGATGAATCCAGGTTCTGTTTACAGCATCATGATGGTCGCATCCGTGTTTGGCGACATCGCGTATATTCGTCATCGCCATACTGGTGTATCATCCGGCGTCATGGTATGGGATGCCATTGGTTACACGTCTCGGTCACCTCTTGTTCGCATTGACGGCACTTTGAACAGTGGACGTTACATTTCAGAAGTGTTACGACCCGTAGCTCTACCCTTCATTCGATCCCTGCGAAAACCTACATTTCAGCAGAATAATGCACGACCGCATGCTGCAGGTCCTGTACGGGCCTTTCTGGATACAGAAAATGTTCGACTGCTGCCTTGGCCAACACATTCTCCAGATCTCTCACCAATTGAAAACGTCTGGTCAATGGTGGCCGAGCAACTGGCTCATCACAATACACCAGTCACTACTCTTGATGACCTATGGTATCGAGTTGAAGCTGCATGGGCAGCTGTACCTGTACACGCCATTCAAACTCTGTTTGACTCAATGCCCAGGCGTATCAAGACCGTTATTACTGCCAGAGGTGATTGTTCTGGGTACTGATTTCTCAGGATCTATGCACCCAAATTACGTGAAAATGTAATCACACGTCTGTTCTAGTTTAACAATGAATACCCGTTTATCATCTGCATTTCTTCTTGATGTAGCAATTTTAATGGCCAGTAGTATATAAGAGGTTTGAAACGATGGAAATGCTTCGTTAATCTCGATGACAAATCTTCTATGAGAGTAATATGGAACAGCACACAAAGCGATTAAGGGAAGTAATCCTAAGGTTAAACACAGCGAAATTAACACTGAGTACAGAACAGTGTAATTTCGTGGTGGAAGTGGTAGCATACCTAGGTCATATCATCAGTAAAGACAGGATTAAGACGGACCCGAGATTTCCTGTACCATAATCTATAAAGGAGTTGGAATAGCTCTTGGGACTTGCGAACAATTACTGCAGGTTTGTAAGAGGATTTGCGACTATTGCCAGACAGCTGAAAAAACTGTTAAAGAAGGGTGCTAAATTTGTGTGGTGAGATGAGTATCAGCATGGTTCTGAAGAGCTAAAAGAAGCTTTAACCTCGAGTCTGAAATTGGTATTTGCGGATTTTAATACAGAGTCTGTTTTATCATGTGATGCTACAAATCATGCACTTGGCTGTATGTTGGCAAAGGAGGCAGAAGGCGTAGAACATCCGGTAGTTTACATATCAAGTCAACTAAGTTTAGCAGAGTGTAATTATTCCACAACAGAGAAAGAGATGTTAAGCCTTAATTATTTAATCACATATTTCAATTATTATCTGTACAGTAAAAATGTAGAGTAATTACGGATAATGCAGCGTTAAAATTGTTATTGGAGTTCAAGTATCCTTCCAGTAGGTTGACGCACTGGGCAGTAAGACTAAGTGAAGTTGATTTCGAAGTTATGCATAAACTTGGGAAGAAGCACGGAAATATGGACGCCTTAAGTAGAAAAGTAGCTGTATTACTAGCTAGGAGTAAGGAGTGGCAAGCTGAACAAAGAGCGGGTGTCGAAAGTAAGCAGTATTTTAAGCAGTCACAGTTCTATACGCAGGATGGCTTGCTATCCAGAGAAACCAAGTTGGGGCTACGGGTAGTGGTACCAGCGAAGCTAAGGAATAGAGTGCTACAAGAAGCTAATGATCACGTATTAGCAGATCATAGAAGTTACAGATCTACCAACAGTAAAGTAGTGGAAAGGTACTGGTGGAGGAATGGCAGACAGAACGCACAGAGAGCAGATTTATGTCGAACAAGAGTACCACTATAGAGATTATCTGAAGCTAGTACCGTTCAAATTTCTGGGGAGTGAGGTTTTAGGTCCATTCAGCAAGACACCTGCAGGAAACAAGTACATACAACCATAGATCATTTTTCACGATACGTAGAAATGGTAGCAATGCCAGACCAACAGGCAGCAACAGTGGCACAAACACATGTGAATAATTGCATATTGAAATTTGTAATACCTGAAACGACAATAACAGACCAGGGAACGAACTTCATATATGATCTATTCAAGGAACTTTGTAAGCTATTGATTGTGAAGAAGCTAAGGGCGAGTCTTTTCCATCCACAAGCCAATGGAAGAACTGAAAGAGCGCAAAGGACAATCAAAAAGATACTACGTTGACTCACATCACACCAACTGGGGTGTCTATTTGAAGTACGTCGTCTCCACCTACAACTCAGAGCAGCATACATATGAAATAGTATATGGTCGTAAAATGCCATCACCGTTCGACATATTGAAAGCGAAGAGAGCGAAGACTGGAGAGTGTGTTGAAGAATTTGCCAGAGTGATTAGGGAAACTAGGAAAAGAGTACGGCGGCTAAATACACGAGCACTGAAGAAACATGAATAAGCAGTGGACCGTACGGCAATAATTCCACTCTATAAAGTTGGTCAGTGGGTGATGCTATCAACTTTGTATATGTCGAAGGGAAAGACAAAGAAATTCTTTGCGAAGTATTAGGGGCCACACTAAGTGGTAGAGACTACATCGCCAGTACTTGTCAAGATTCAATTGCTGACGAGAACGATAATTGAGCATGTTGGGCGGCTGAAACCTTTTGAAGTCCGGAAGTTATTCCAGGGATATGAGATGCATACCAGAAAGAGAGAGTGAGGAGAAATGTATTGGGACGTGAACAAGATGTTGTGAATGAAACAATAACGAGGAATCCGTATGGATTAAGGGCTAGGAGATAGCCATTTAATATCTTTTTAGGTTATGTATGGATTAAGTGTAATTAGTACAATCAGCTACAGAGCGGCAGTCAATTTAAGAGGAGGAAAGTAGTAGGTATTCTTGCCTGTAGGTGAGTTTTAGAGAAGGACGTATGGAATAACACAGACTACTATGACAACTGACTGAAGAAGTAATGCGGTATCCCAGAGCTGCAGAAGAGGCACTTAATCAGAATATCAGGGAACAACAAACGAAAGTAGGAGTCTTAGATACGGAACTAGTAACAAAAGGGAAGTAGTGACAAAGCGGTTGCAGTCTGTAGAAGACAGGGTTTAGGAAGCACGAATGAAAGTAACAGATCTACAAGAGCAGCAGGTTGTAAGAGGTCGTCAAGCGGTAAACTTGTCGCCAGAGCAGCATTTAGAGGGTCTAGAGAAAGTACAGAGGGAACTACCGCCGGAGTCGGGGTTGGTTTTAGAACCCAAACAAATTACCCTTTTATTTCAAGGTAGCCACAGTATCAGTGAGTTCTGATGGAACCAAAGTTTACATTTCCGTTTCTATACTATTAGCAGGGAAACCAGCACATTTCCAGTACTGCATAGTTCATGGGGGGATATTGAGAAATTTGTAAGAATAAAAACTCAGTGACTGCTGTTAACTGCAAAAGAAAAGGAAAGATATGCAACAATGAAGGAAGCAAAGTTACAAAAATGACACAGAGGGGAAATCACAATCTTTCCGAAAATGGTAATAGGAGAGAGGCAGGATCCCTGCACAGTGAAATTGCTGATGGGACAAAAGGAGGTGAGAGAATGCGATAAAGAAGTGATCGAGCCGGAATTGAACTTACAGCAGGTCGAAGCACATTGGTTGCACTCTTTCACAAGAATATAATAATGGCTAGTTGTTTCGAGCAGGGGTAGCTTACATCAGCAAAAAGGCTAAAATGAAACGGGAATGGTTTGTTATTAAATGGAATAGCGTTCGAGACAATGTTCCTATCCTCAGTCCGCCACTACTATTTCAGAGATAACTCACATGGCTATTTTGCAGCCTCATTTGTATTGGCCAGAGGAGTCCATGGAAGTGCTACTTGTCACAAATCTAACCAGCTTAATTCTAACTCTCGTAATTAATGAAGACTATAAACACACTTCTGAACCAGCAGGAGGGACGAGTCTCCCTGGAAATCTTATTGCAGCACGTAAATTCTTATCAAGAAAATCAGCACTGGAAAGAGACCACAATGACTATTGTCATTCCAGCCACACCAGCGGCACTTGTTCTGCTGACCATGCTCCTTGAACTCAGACCCATCTGTCGTTCAGATTCCAGTAGATTGCATACCCCAAGCATAAAGGCAGCAGAAAGAGGCTGAATGCACAAAGGTGTGGTATTAAAAATAATTGGTTCATTTTACCATGTAAGTTGGGAATAGAAAGTTAGTAGTGATTGTTCAAGAAGCCTAGTAATGAAATAACTTCCATGGTGCTTGAATTATGGAGCAGGGCATTGTTCCCTGTGGAAATGTATAAGATTACGTGGTAGGGTTGAGGGAACAAATTATTAGAATAATTCTTAAGAGGCAAAACAGGGCCAGAAGGACTGGTTGCTAGGAACTGTAGTGTTAAGGGTAATCTACTTTTGTCGATCCGAGGTACCCAGTCTTGATAGAAAGGACGGAAATGTAGCGTGTTGATTGTATTCAGTCAATAATTGCGTAGGAGCGGTATACACGCAGAAGAACGGGAGATTTCCCTCACTTGCCACCTTGGAAGTGTTTAGAATACATGCCTTAACCCGTAAACGAACATAGCCTGGAGAGTATAAGTACTCGGCCATTCATGTACTAAATGACTCATCTCAGTACCGTAGTCTACACCATGAGTTTGCGACGCATGTAGTGACACCACAGATGTCCAGTTTTGGTCCTGAGACAGAGCAGCCTGCCCTGAGTCACAAAGTAGCTACCCGTCCACTGGAGAGAGTTCATGGCCCCACCAAGCTGCGCCACCACGCTCTCATCACTGCCACGCTGTCATCACTGCCACGCTGACGATGGGATTTGAGTAGCGTCACGCTCGGCCCCGCTCTTCTTGCTGTCAGCAATGCCAGACGTCTACTTTTCTTTGAATGAGAGGCAACTGGATGTCTCCACCAAGCTGTTCCAGATTTACTATGCCCGAGGGCCTGAATAAAGAAATTAACTGAACATATCTACTGTCATTGTGACGTCTCA
Organism: Schistocerca serialis cubense; assembly: GCF_023864345.2. NCBI lineage: Eukaryota > Metazoa > Arthropoda > Insecta > Orthoptera > Acrididae > Schistocerca > Schistocerca serialis. The sequence goes on from NC_064643.1 coordinate 545,039,708, forward strand.
TTACTCTCTCCGCTGGTGATAATATAAGGGTAATTTGACATTACGTTCAAAAGCGACTGATGTGGTGACGTGTCAGTTGCACATCATCTGAATGCCACTGCAAGCACATCTGCATTTTCTACATGTAGAAACTAACAATCTAAATTCTTTGCTGTGGAATCCGATTACTGATTTTCGTTGCATAATACACAATACACTCCTGTGCTATACCTCATACTGTTACAGTCCGTCGCCACCAAGCTTTTCTACACCCCCAACAACGACTGTGCACCCGAATACAAAGGAAACCATTATTCCCATAGCTAACAGGGCCGTCTGCGGGGCCAGTAGGAGATCTGTAATTTCAAAATATTCCAATACTGATTCTTCATATTTATGTATGTATACTCGTGCTGTGGTAACTGTGTCTGTCCCACTTATGAACAATTAATTAGCTGTCCGAAGAATTATGGACACTCATTAATTTTGAATCACAGGTCTTCCTTTATTCTGAATGAGATGCATTGCACTTACCAGCAATCCTTCTGCCCGCAAAACATGTGTGACTGCAACAGAAAAAAAGTTGATGTGACGTACACGACGTACCCTCTCATAAACATCATATGGTAGTTTGCAGGGTATGGATGTGGATGTAGGAGTATGTCGACAATATACGTCGTTTATCTATACTCTGATTAAACTGTTTTCAGCATCTCAAAAATTTATGTAGAAGGAGTATCTAGCGAAGGATTTTGCGCTTTTTGCACTTTTACAGAGTGAAATGTTGCTAGAAACTTTTTTCCAGTCATACTTTTAACGTTACAGCTTCTCTGCTTAAAATGCCTAACAATGCTACGCAAGGTTTCAATCTTAGTTTGCAAACAAGGGCCCCAGCCAGTAAGAACTTCAAACAATGGAATCATCTTTAGAAGACATATTAAACTTAACTAACGAACCGTGAATTTGGTTTTAGAAATTTGATGTTAATCGAATTTGAATGGAATTCAACTGTATTTCAAATTGGTCACCCTTCGTGCAGTAAGGTGGAACAGGAAACAACTCAATATTTCTGTCCTTTCCGTGGTCTATTTACTGGTGGATTAATTTTAAATTATTTTTGAATGCTAAAAGCTTCCTGTAATGCTTTGTGTTATCTTTGCAAGGAAAAGAAGCTGTCGACCCATCGGAATACGAACGTAATAAATAGAGTCCTCATAGATCGACGCAGTAAGCTATGTACTCCGCTAACTTGAAAAACGAAATATAGAAAAGTAAACGATAACTCAATTTTCGATGTTGCCTTTAAAACGCGGACGTATTTTCAGAGAGAGACACTGATTTATAAAAAATGGAAGTTACGTAATTGAAAGAGTTAAATGAAAAATTCGTTCTCTTTTCGCCGAGGAACTAGATTAGCACTCAGACGCTCTTCAAAGCGCCGAGTTAATCTCTTTTTAGCATAGGAAGGCAGCTGAAATCCGAGCCGCGTTACTTCTGTAATCACAGGCGTCTTTAGATTTAGCAGTACGACAACAAGCTTCAGCGACACGATTTGTTCAATTTAGGTTACTTTATTTCCCAAAATACTGATTTCAAATAGTCTTACTGCACTAAATGTTGGTACAAACCATACTCCTCTGTCCTCGATAAACATCATTATCGTTTCAAAAAGTAATGCCACTTTTTTTTTCGCCTCAGAACATATTTACTGTTAAGAGGCAGAATTTGGTGGACATATACTGTACATCAACAAGTCTTGTCCATGTCCTATTTTCCTACGTAGTATCCATCACGTTGTGGAAGAGCATGTATTTCCTGCTGGTAAAAGCTCTTGTCCTGTAGGCGTATCCATATCTTCACCGCATGATTGACACTAACATTGCCGCGTGGGATTAGCCGAGCGGTCTAGGGCGCTGCAGTCATAGACCGTGCGGCTGGACCCGGCGGAGGTTCGAGCCCTCTCCCGGGCATGGATGTGTGTGTTTGTCCTTAGGATAACTTAGGTTAAGTAGCGTGTAAGCTTAGGGGCTGATGACCTTAGCAGTTGAGTCCCATAAGATTTCACACCCGTTTTTGAACACTCTCATCATCGTCAAAGTGTGTTTCCCATAGAAGATCTTTAAGTGGCCCAAAGAGATGGAAGTCCGACGATGCCAGGTCTGGACTTTATGGTGGATGAGACAATGATGTCCAACCCAATTTGACGATGTGTTCCCGGGTTCTCAGACTTGTGTGTGGGCGTGCGTTATCGTTTGGAGCAAGATTTCGGTTGGATTATTTTCCGATCTAACAGGTCAGAAACGGTTGTTGACTTTATTCAGATTACAAAATTGTTAAGGCTTTCGTGGCCACTTGTCGACAAACTGTCTATTGGCTTCTGTCTCGGGTTCTTCGGCCGACGTTCATCTAATGATTTTTCTGACATTTCGCCAGCACGAGTGGCTGGCACTGTCAAAGCTTCACCCTCCATTGCCGGTGGTGAACTGGAGCCGAGCTCGCGGCCGCAGACTATATGTACCTGGCACGCCAACGTCCGAGGGCTTCTCCGCGGTCATTTCCGGTGCGGTTCTCCTCCTGCTACCTGCGACGGTCGTTCGCTGCAGTACGTGAAGCCAGGAACCGTATACCTTAAGGCTTTCCTCTTTCTTGTTGAAACTGTTCGCGTGTTTTTGTATTTCTACAGTTTCTCTGAACAAGCGCGTGTGATAGTGCTTCTCTACAACCAGAACTTCCGTGTCGGCGAATTTTATTACGTGGTCGGTCTCATTCAGTGCGTGCTCTGCCACGGCCGATTTCTCCACATGCCCCAACCTGCAATGTCGCTTATGCTCTTTGATCCTGGTGTTAATGGATCGTCCAGTCATTCCGACATAAACTTTTCCGCATGTGCATGGTATACGGTGTATTCCCGACATTGCAAGTGGGTCTCTTTTCTCCTTCGCCGATCTAAGACACTTTTTGATCTTCCTTGTCGGTTTGAAAATCGTCTTTACGCCATGTTTGCGCAATATACGGCCGATTCTGTCCGTCCCTCTAGGAATGTATGGCAGAAAGGCCGTACCCGACATTTCTTTTTCTGGTTCCTTACTTCGCCGAGTGTTTGGCTCTGTTACACTTCTAATGTAATTTTTGGAGTAACCATTGCTCCTCAGAACAGTTTCCAGGTGTTGCATTTCTCGTTTGAGGTGTTGCGGCTCACATATTGGTCCTGCTCTCGTTATGAGCGTACTAATCAGGCCTCTTTTCTGGCTCGGGTGGTGGTTTGACAGTTTTTGTAGGTATAGGTCCGTGTGTGTCGGTTTCCGATACACGCTGTGTCGCAGGTTTTCGCCGTCCCTTGTGACCAGCACATCTAGAAATGGCAGTTTCTTGTCTTTTTCTACTTCCATGCATGTCTCACCACGAGCTATTTCACGTGGAATGGTGATTTCTACGAACAGCTGGAAGGCGTCGCCATGGGTAGTCCTCCCAGTCCAGTGGTGGCCAACTACTTCATGGAACAATTCGAAGCACAGGCACTGGACTCGGCGACTTGCAAACCTAAGGTGTGGTACAGGTACGTCGATGATACTTTCGTGGTGTGGGGCCATGGTGAAGAACAGCTCGGTGACTTCCTAAGGCACTTGAACAGCCTCCATGCCAACATAACATTTACCATGGAAGTAGAAAAAGACAAGAAACTGCCATTTCTAGATGTGCTGGTCACAAGGGACGGCGAAAACCTGCGACACAGCGTGTATCGGAAACCGACACACACGGACCTATACCTACAAAAACTGTCAAACCACCACCCGAGCCAGAAAAGAGGCATGATTAGTACGCTCGTAACGACAGCAGGACCAATATGTGAGCCGCAACACCTCAAACGAGAAATGCAACACCTGGAAACTGTTCTGAGGAGCAATGGTTACTCCAAAAATTACATTAGAAGTGTAACAGAGCCAAACACTCGGCGAAGTAAGGAACCAGAAAAAGAAATGTCGGGTACGGCCTTTCTGCCATACATTCCTAGAGTGACGGACAGAATCGGCCGTATATTGCGCAAACATGGCGTAAAGACGATTTTCAAACCGACAAGGAAGATCAAAAAGTGTCTTAGATCGGCGAAGGAGAAAAGAGACCCACTTGCAATGTCGGGAATACACCGTATACCATGCACATGCGGAAAAGTTTATGTCGGAATGACTGGACGATCCATTAACACCAGGATCAAAGAGCATAAGCGACATTGCAGGTTGGGGCAGGTGGAGAAATCGGCCGTGGCAGAGCACGCACTGAATGAGACCGACCACGTAATAAAATTCGCCGACACGGAAGTTCTGGTTGTAGAGAAGCACTATCACACGCGCTTGTTTAGAGAAGCTGTAGAAATACAAAAACACGCGAACAGTTTCAACAAGAAAGAGGAAAGCCTTAAGGTAAACGGATCCTGGCTTCACGTACTGCAGCGAACGACCGTCGCAGGTAGCAAGAGGAGAACCGCACCGGAAATGACCGCGGAGAAGCCCTCGGACGTTGGCGTGCCAGGTACATATAGTCTGCGGCCGCGAGCTCGGCTCCAGTTCACCACCGGCAATGGAGGGTGAAGCTTTGACAATGCCAGCCACTCGTGCTGGCGAAACGTCAGAAAAATCATTAGATGAACGTCGGCCGAAGTACCCGAGACAGAAGCCAATAGGCAGTTTATTCAGAATCTTCACGTATGCTTCTGAATTGATCGTTGACCCTCTTGGAATAACATCATCGAGAATGACGCCTTCACAATCCCAGAAGACTGTTACCATGACTTTTCTGGCAGAGGGGTTTGTCTTGAATTTCTTCTTTTGTGGTGAATGAGAATGATGCCACTCCATTTACTGCTTTTTTGTTTCCGGTGCAAAGCGGTGCTCCCAGCTGTCGTCCCCCGTAACGATCCGTGACGTCTGTCTCAAAAAGCCCTAAAAATTCAGATGAAATGGCCTTTCTTTGAATCATTTGATAAGCTGTGAGTATTCGTGGAAACCATCGTGAGCACCTGTTTGAATATCCATGAGTCTCGATCATTGCAGACGCCCTTCCAATGCTGACCGACAACTGTAGAGCCAATTGTCGAGTTGTGATGCGCCGGGGTCGGCACGAATAACGGCATCTGCACGATTCAGCATGTCTGGAGCAGTGGCTGTGAAGGACGTCCCGAGCGTGGCTGATCATGGACCTGTGTTTCTGCATTTCCTGAGGCTGTAACTTTAATTACCCATCACCCAACTGTGCTCCCATCAACAGCAGCATTGTCATACACTGCACAAAACGTTTATGGATGTTCACACCGGTTTCTTTTTCTGGACACAAGAATTCAATAACAGCACGCTGCTTCTAACAAGAGTCCTACGTAGACGCCATTTTTACGCTGCACTACCGTTCTGCCATCCGGCAGAACGGTTCGAAACTTAACCGGCAAACAGAACAAACATCGAGTGTGAAGCGCCAACGAGGACGTTTGTCTGGGTCGATTAATGGTATTTTTAAAAAGATGTGGGGCATTATTTATTCATTCCCATCACATCACGATTCACAGCACACATTACACTAACCGCTTCTAAAACAAATACTTCATTTCTGCTGCAATTAGCACCACATCCCTTGTGCGTAATCATTTGTCTGTCTGAAAAGAAACGTCAGCGTCACTCCAGTATTAAATAGATATTGATGTCGCGCAGCTGTAACGAGTTTTGCGTTTTCCGTTGCAGATCTTATGCATATAGCCACCCAGTCACAAGTGTGATACCCTGAACTTACAATGTCAAAATTCAGAAACGGTTTTAGCTTTAATTTTTACCAAACACAATATTTTTACCCATCTTTAACTTGTATTACTACAGTAATTTTTTATTATACTGTATGTGTCATTTAAGGTATGGGCGGTAACTACCATTTTAAACATGATGGTTTGGATTATTTCTTTCACTTCTTTGGACAATGAATTACACAGAATAGCTTCCTTGTAAGAAATACTGTTGTGTGTCTGTCACGTTTAGCTCTTGTTCCCTTTCCAGGATAGACCTGTTATTCTAATAACAACTAATGTTTTTCTTAATGAGTGTTAGATGAATTCAGATGATGCAATAATTATGTCGAAGTTTTTATCCATTTTTGCAATGAGAACATGTTTTTTTTTTGCTATTTGTTACTACTTATTCAGTTTGATTACTGTCACTAAATTTTGTGTATTTCATCCACAAAAAGTGTCCTCACTCCTAAGGTATGAGTGTAAACAAGAGCAGAATATAACTACAAGAAAATCATTATTGCATACCCATTATATTGCCTCTTCATGCTGAAAGTGATACTTTTGAAAGACGTCATCACCACCTGTGGCTGCTAAAACAGTTATAAAATCCGGTAGTTCAGCTTCGCTCGATTAGTCATTTTAACATGTAGTGGTGCAAAATTTTATATTTGAACAAGCCAAATTTCGTGCATTTTTTAACTTATGAACAGCGTTTTTTTCTGTTTATTACCAATAACTTCTTTCTCTTTCTCTACCATTATTCCTGGCATTTAATCTGCAGTTAATTTTTTACTCACATCTGAAGTACAATGAAACGAAGTCGTCAGTTACTACACATGTCATACTCAGCTGTGCCAAATAAATTTAAAAATGACGCTTCTTAGAGAGTCAACTGATATACACTATGTGATCAAAATTATCCGGACACCTGGCTGAAAATGACCTACAAGTTCGTGGCCCCCTCCATCAATAATGCTGGAATTCAATATGTTGTGGGCCCACCCTTAGCTTTGATGACAGCTTCCACTCTCGCAAACATACGTGCAATCAAGTGCTGGAAGGTTTCTTGGAGACTGGCAGCCCATTCTTCATGGAGTTCTGTGCTGAGGAGAGGTATCGATGTCGGTCGGTGTGGCCTGGCACGAAGTCGGCGTTCTAAAACATCGCAGAGGTGTACTACAGGATTCAGGCCAGGACTCTGTGCAGCCCAGGCCATTGCAGGGATACTACTACCGTATAACCATTCCGCCACAGGACGTGCATTATGAACAGGTGCTCCATCGCGTTGAAAGGTATAATCGCCATCCCCGAACTGCTCTTCAACAGTGGGAAGCAAGAAGGTGCTTAAAACATCAGTGTAGGCCTGTGTTGCGATAGTGCTACGCAAAACAACAAGGGGTGCAAGCCCCCTCCATGAGAAACACGACCACACCATAACACCACCGCCTCCGAATTTTACTGTTGGCACTACACACGCTGGTAGATGACTTTCACTGGCCATTTGCCAACCCGCAGAATTCCATCGGATCGCCAAATTGTTTACCGTGATTCGTCACTCCACACTACATTCTTTCACTGTTCAATCGTCCAATGTCTACGCTCCTTACACCCAGTGAGGCGTCGTTTGGCATTTACTGGTGTGATGTGTGGCTTATGAGTAGCCGCTCGACCATGAAATCCAATTTTTCTCACCTCCCGCCTAACTGCCATAGTACTTGCAGTGGATCCTGATGCAGTTTGGAATCACTGTGTGATGATCTGGATAGATGTCTGCCTATTACACATAACGACACTCTTCAACTGTCGGCGGTCTCTGTTAGCTAACAGGCGAGGTCGGCCTGTACGCTTTTGTGCTGTATGTGTCCCTTCACGTTTACACTTCACTATCACATCGGAAACAGTGGACCTAGGGATATTCAGGAATGTGGAAGTCTCGCGTACAGACGTATGACACAAAATCACCTGACCACATTCGAACACCGTGAGTGCCGCGGAGAGACCCATTCTGCTCTCTCACGATGTCTAATGACTAATGAGGTCGCTGATATAGAGTAACTGGCAGTAGGTGGCAGCACAATGCACCTAATATGAAAAACATATGTTTTTGGGGGTGGGGGTTGATCAGATAGTGTAGTACTTCTATAGACAATATCACACGAAAATTACTTACTTTTATAATTGTTAATGGCATGAAGTAACATGTAATGTTCAGGTCTAGTTATTGAATGGCATATCAGTAATAGTACCGGATATCCGTTATTTCGTGAAACGAGAGTAGCATTGGTCCTGATGTAACAGTGTCCAATGTGAATTCAAAATTAACATTTGCGTTCAGTTTGACCACACCTTCACTCACGAAATAATTTTTTCCGAGTCATCAGCCCTCTGTCTGGTTTGAAGTGAGCTGCTTAAATTCCCTTCCAGTGCCAACCTTTTCATCTCAGACTAGCACTTGCAACCTACATCCTCGATTATTTGCTGGATGTATTCCAGCCTCTGTCTTCCTGTACAGTTTTTAACTTCTACAGCTCCCTCTCGTACCACAGAAATTATTCAATGATGTCTTAACACATGTGATAGTTAGTTAGTTCCATGTTTCTTAGATCATTTGAAAGAATCTTTCATCGACAGAAGGTGTAACTAGTCCATTTACAGGATATATTTACGTGATTAGTGTTGTTGTTGCGGTCTTCAGTCAAAAGACTGGTTTGATGCAGCTCTCCATGCTACTCTATCTTGTGCAAGCCTCTTCATCTGCGAGTAATTACTGCAACCTACATCCTTCAGAATCTGCTTAGTGTATTCATCTCTCGGTCTCCCTCTACGATATTTACCCTCGACTCTTCCCTCCAGTACTAAATTGGTGATCCCTCGATGCCTCAGAACGTGTCCTGCCAACCGATTCCTTCTTTTAGTATCGTTGTACCACAAATTTCACTTCTCCCCAGTTCTATTAAGTACCTCCTCATTAGTTACGTGATCTACCCATCTAACCATGAGCATTCTTCTATAACACCACATTTAAAAATCTTCTATTCTCTTCCTGTCTAAACTGTTTATATTACATGTTTTGCTAACAACTTTTTCTTCTTCAGAACCGCTTTCCTTGCCATCGCTAGTACACATTTTATATCCTTTCCACTTCGACTACCCTCAGTTATTTTACTGCCCAAATAGTAAAACTCATCTACTGCATTAAGTGTCTCATTTCCTAATCTAATTCAGTCAGCATCAGCATATTTAATTCGACTGCATTCCATTATCCTCGTTTTGCTCTTTTTGATGTTCATCTAATATCCTCCTTTCAAGACAATGTAAATTCTCCTCAACTGTTCCTTCAATTCCTTTGCGGTCTCTGACAGAATTACAATGTCACCGGCAAACCTCAACGTTTTTGTTTCTTCTCCCTGAATTCTAATTCCTACTCCAAATTTTTCTTTAGTTTCCTTTACTGCTTGTTCAATGTACATATTGAATACATATTGTATAACATTGGGTTAGGCTACAACCCTGTCTCACTCCAGTTTCAACAATTGATTCCCTTTCTTGCCCATCGATTATTATCACCGCCTTCTGGTTCCTGTACAAATTGTAAATAGCCTTTCCCTCCCTGTATATTACACCTGCCATTTTCCGAGTTTGTAATAGAGTGTTCTAGTCATAATTGGCAAAAGCTTTCTCTAAGGCTACAAATGCTAGAAACGTAGGTCTGCCTTTCCTTAATCTAGCTTCATAGGGCCAGTATTGCCTCGCGTGTTCCAACATTTCTACTGATTTCAAGCTGATCTTCCTCTAGGTCGGCTTCTACCAGCTTTCCCGTTCGTCTGTGAAGAATTCGTGTTAGTGTTTAGCAATCGTAACTTGTTAAACTGATGATTCGATAATTTTCACTCCTCCCAGTACCTGCTTTTTTTGGAAATGGAATTATTACATTCTTCTTGAAGTCTGAGGGTATTTCGCTTGACTCATACATCTTGCCGACCAGATGGAAGAGTTTGGTCATGGATGGCTCTCTCAAGAATATCAGTAGGTCTAACGGAATGTTCTCTACTCTCGGGACCTTGTTTCTACTTATGTCTTTCAGTACTCTGTCAAATTCTTCACGCAGTATCATATCTCCCATGTCATCTTCATCTACGTCCTCTTCCATTTCCATAATATTGCCTTCAAGTACATCGCTCTTGTATAGACCCTCTATAAACTCCTTCCACCTATCGGCTTTCCCTTCTTTGTTTAGGACAAGTTTACCATCTAAGCTCTTGATATTCATACAGGTGGTTCTCTTTTCTCCGATGATCTCTTTAATTTTCTTGTAGGCGGCATCTATCTTATTCCTAAAGATGTATGCTTCTACATCCTTACTTTTGTCCTCTAGCCATTCCCGCTTAGCCATTTTCGCTTGCTGTCGATCTCATTTTTGAGACGTTTGCATTCCTTTCCGCCTGCTTCATTTACTGCATTTTTTAAATTTTTTCCTTTCATCATGTAAGGGTATGCGGAACGCCCTATGCTTACAATGTTAAATTGAGCTAAAAGTTAGGAACATTTTCTCGTTTGTTATTTGGACGATACTCTTGATTTTTTCACAGAACGCAGAGATGTGTTCTGCTTTTATGCTGAATTATTAATTTTGAAAAAATAATGTATAGTTTTTCAGATATTTTATTTTTTGTAAATGTTAAAAAAATTATACATTTTAACAAGTATTTTAAAATTTACATCCATTAATACAAAATAATTCCACATATCTTTTAATTCAGATATATTAGAAGGTCTTAAGGAACAACTACAGAAAATTTCATCTTTCTACTATAAATAGGCCCTGAGAAAATGTACCTTATACACAAAAAAACTAAAGTTACGGGAAATTAGCTTCAAAGTTTTTACTTCCGTACAAGCCTGCTCCATAGCTTGTATCATCAGAATCGTCCAACAGCTTCCTCTTGATGACTCTGCTATGCTGTCTAGCCACCTTTGAATATACTCTTATGGCATTATCTGAAGACCTGAGCCGTTCCTTGTCCAAACAAAGCATAGCTGCGGCAGTTCGTAGTCCTACACAGAGCCCCAACTTCTGCAGAACTTTGCACTTCGTTATATTGCCCTGATTGAATGATGAAACAGCATCATAAACGCCAAAGTGAAGTGCGTTTATACCCACAAACACAGTTTTAGGTAGTCTATTCCATATCACATGGTTCACACACTCATTTGGATTTTGAGTCCGGCCATGAAGACATTTCTTTAGTAGACTAATATCTGCAATATTGGTTTTATTTCATCCATTATGGTAGGTGGCAGGTGATGAGGGTGATTGTATTGTTTCTTAGTTACCTTGCCTCTGTTGTACTTGCACCAACTATCGTCTCCTTTTGGACATAGCCCATGTTGGGGATTCTCATTGTTTGAAGCTGTATGAAAAAACAGAGCCCAGACTGCTCTTCTCATTAATTCTGCATCTGCTGTATTCTGTCTTATTGCTAGACCACAGCACTTCTGAATATGATCTATTGTAGCATCTGTCAGTCTATTTCTCCCATCTAAAGTTTTTCCATAGCTCAATTTCTAGTCTTTCATGCTAGCCTTGAGCCGTCGAAGTCTTGATCCCATCCTTTTCTGAACGTGGCCAACACACTCCAGTTTGGAAATTTTCACATCGTTACCATAGGGTCTCAGTTCCTCAATTTCTCTGAAAGCCTTTGAGTCACCATCACCAAGATAATTTATGTATCTAACGTTGTACCATTTTACTGAGCATTGATAAATACTTCTTACACCAGCAACTTCCATACCACCACTTGACCCATAGTAATTTGCCATGCACTCCTCTTCATGTTTAGTTTTCATTTTCTCCTTGCATCTGCAATGCTTGGAAAGTATTGCCACATCAATTACCTTACCAGTGTTCACACTTGTAGCTGTTACTACACCATTCAGAGATGTGTGGCCTCTCTTCTGCCAGCTTCCATCAAAAGCCATGGACAAGTCTCTGCTATTATTATTTCAACAACTGCTTCCTCAACAGCATCTTTCATGTTTTCCTGTGCCACATCTTCTACAGCAGAATCTATTGCAATTATGTGTTTGTGAAATTTTGAAGGTGGAGGAGGGAGGTTCATCACACCACACAACATGGCACCTGCAGCCATGCCCTTTCCTGTACACCGTAATCCATAAACCAGTGTAATGTTTATATCGTATAGTTTACCTGTATCTGCAGTAACATGTGAGGATTTGACGAAAGTAACACTGTGTTTGCAATAACTGCACATCAACTTTAATTCACAAGCAAGTCCTACATGTAAGTTTGTTTTCAATGAAACACCACATTTTCCACATTGTTTGCAGCGCACATTGTTCTCCAAAACGTCTGATAATAAAGAGACGTTAATTATCTCATATTTTGCAGTCCCAGCGCTTAGTTTCTTTCATTCTTCTTCAATTCCAGCTAGTTTTCTTCTTGAAGCACTTTCCGGTGTTGTGGCAGGAGCATCACTCAATATATCAGTACCAGTGTTGAGGTTAGTCGCCACTGGGACACCAGATACTTATGAAGATGAATCAGACGAATTTTTAGTACACTTTACTTTCTTGCGCCAATGTACACGCTTTCTAAATACCTTCAGACTAGGTCTTTGCATGTTGAAGGAAAGAAAAGTCAATGACTTCTCCACATACGACTTTCACAACAATGACGTGGATGTACTCACAAAGGAAACAATGCAAATGGTGCAGAATCTATTGTCAACTGTCTAGCAGTGTAGCCAACAGAAAAGCTAACTCTCTTGTACTCAATTATATCTCTGGCAAGGCTGTCTATATCAGGTGTATTTCGCATCTCATATACAAGGTGCGGAACATCGTGTGTCGAGATTATTTAAAAAAAATATTTAAAATAGTTCTATTCACGTCATCCAAATATTTTATACATGGTGGTAAACGGGAGAGTCAGAATTTTTCGAAAATGCTTTTACCCAAAAATTAATTTTTTCATCCAAAAACTCATTCCGTATACCTTTAAATTCAGTATTTCTTGTGTTACCCAAGAATTTCTACTAGCCCTCGTCTTTTTATCCACGTGATCCTCTTATGCCGTCACCATTTCAACTCTTAAAGCTACCCATTCTTCTTCTACTGTGTTCCTTTCTCGTGTTCTTGCCAATCGTTCCCTAATACTCCCTCTGAAACTCTCTACAATCTGTTATTCTTTCAGTTTCTCCAGGTCCTATCTCCTGAAATTCCTGTCTTTTTGCGGATTATTCAAATCTGCAGTTCATATCCAGTAAATTGAGGTCAGAGTCCACATCTAACCCCTGGAAATGTCTTACAATCTAAAATCTGGTTCCTAAATCTCTGTCTTACCATTATACAGGGTGTTACAAAAAGGTACGACCAAACTTTCAGGAAACATTCCTCACACACAAAGAAAGAAAATATGTTATGTGGACATGTGTCCGGAAACGCTTACCTTCCATGTTAGAATTTTTATTGCTGCATATTAAAAACCTCTCTGAACCACTGACAACTTTAATAATAGGTAGTAGAGGTACGTACGTCTTTGTTATTCTCAAACTGTAATGGATTCTTTATGACGAATTTCATTAAGTATATATATATATATATATATATATATATATATATATATATATATATATATATAGGGTGAGTCACCTAACGTTAGCGCTGGATATATTTCGTAAACCACATCAAATACTGACGAACCGATTCTACAGAGCGAACGTGAGGAGAGGGGCTATTGTAATTGGTTAATACAAACCATAAAAAAATGTACGGATATATATTTTTTAACACACACCTACGTTTCTTTAAATGGAACCCCGTTAGTTTTGTTAGCACATCTGAACATATAAACAAATACGTAATCAGTGCCGTTTGTTACATTGTAAAATGTTAATTACATCCGGAGATATTGTAACCTAAAGTTAACGCTTGAGTACCACTCCTCCGCTGTTCGATCGTGTGTATCGGAGAGCACCAAATTACGTAGGGATCCAAAGGGAACGGTGATGGACCTTAGGTACAGAAGAGACTGGAACAGCACATTACGTCCACATGCTAACACCTTTTTACTCGTCTTTTTCACTGACGCACATGTACGTTACCATGACGTGGAGGACGCATAAATTGGCCAGACCGTTCTCCTGATCTTACACCTCTGGACTTCTTTCTGTGGGTTACGTTAAAGGAGAATGTGTACCGTGATGTGGCTACAACCCCAGAGGATATAAACAACGTATTGTGGCAGCCTGCGGCGACATTACACCAGATGTACTACGGCGTGTACGACATTCATTACGCCAGAGATTGCAATTGTGTGCAGCAAATGATTTCCACCACATTGAACTTCTATTGGTCTGACATGTCGGGACACACTCAATTCCACTACGTAATTGAAAACGGAAACCACGTGTGTACGTGTACCTCACCCCTCATGGTAATGTACATGTGCGTCAGTGAAAAAGACCAATAGAAAGGTGTTAGCATGTGGACGTAATGTACTGTTCCAGTCTCTTCTGTACCTAAGGTCCATCACCGTTCCCTTTGGATACCTACGTAATTCGGTGCTCTCCGATACACACGATCGAACAGCGGAGGAGTGGTACTCAAGCGTTAACTTTAGGTTACAATATCTCCGGATGTAATTAACATTTTACAATGCAACAGACGGCACTGATTACGTATTTGTTTATATGTTCAGATGTGCTAACAAAACTAACGGGGTTCCATTTAAAAAAACGTAGGTTTGTGTTAAAAAAACATACTTCCGTGCATTTTTGTATGGTTTGTATTAACCAATTACACTAGCCCCTCCCCTCACGTTCGCTCTGTGGAATCGATTCGTCAGTATTTGATGTGGTTTACGAAATATATCCAGCGGTAATGTTAGGTGACTCACCCTATATATATATATATATATATATATATATATATATATATATACGTATATATATATATATATATATATATATATATATACGTATATATATATATATATATATATATATATATATATATATATATATATATATATATATATATATATATATATATATATATATATATTGTCATGGCGCTTTTGTGCAGACAATATTTCCTTTCTAAATGGTTATTTACCCCACAAAATTACTCTATACGACGTTATTGACTGGAAATATGCAAAATATACCAGGAGGTGGATAATTATTCCATACGACGTTGTTGATTAGAAATATGCAAAATGTGCCAGGAGGTTGATAATTTATTTCGGAGATTAGCAATTTTACGAAGAGCAAAAGTAGCTGAAATTAATTGTTTGAGAAACTCAGTATTGTACTTCTTCCAGTGCATACTTTCATAAATATGTACACACAAATATTTGGAGAATTTTAGCCTACTTATTGATTCCTGCTCATGTGGAACATCAGTTCTTGGTATGACCCTATTTGCTATCCAGAGAGGAATGTAGCGTGCTTTCTTTTTCCTTTCAAAGTTTAGGAGAGTCTGTTCTCAGAGAACCACTTAAGAGTTCTTTTGAAAATATTGTGTACTAACTCTTCAGTTGCTTTCTTTCTAATGGGAATTATTTTAACACTAGTATCGTCAGCAAAAACTAACAATTTACTTCTTCCATGTGAAGTGGAAGGTTATTCCCATAAATAAGAAACATTAGTGAACGTAAACTTGAATCCCGGGGGACTGTCTTTTACCGCAGACACCAAATTTCTCTACCGTTCCGACAATATCTGAATTAGTCGGCACAACATTTGGCAATCTATTTGTGAACTATGATTCAAACCAGTTATGTCTAAATGGAGCTTTTTAAAAGTGTATCATGATGTACACAACGAAGGCCTTTGAGCGATCACAAAAGTATGACAACTTGCGATATATTACTACTTAAGGTTTGTACAGTTCGATGAGTGAATGTATAAATCGTGTTTTGAGTCTAGCAACCTTTCTGGAATACGTTGCTGTCAAACCACTTTTTAACAAAGTTAATTGGAGAGATGTTAATAATTATCTGCTTCTTTGAGTGTTAACATCATTTTCCAAAATGTTTGAAAGTGTGATTCAATATAGAATATTATCTGACCGGAGCAACGATAATAGCCTCAGAAAATCACAGTTGGGATTTCAGAAGAGTGGCTCTGTTGCGATAACCATTTACATGTTCACTCATCAAATTTTACAATGATTAAATAATAAAGTATCGCCGGTTGGTATTTTTTACGACCTATTCCTTAGATACACTGAAGTTTTAGTGGACTGGCGATATAATCAGCAAATGGATAATGTCGTGTCCAATCAAAAGAATACTGTAACATGTGCTTAGTAATCCAAATAATGTAGTCCAGGGACAATACTCTGACAGGAGACAAATCATGTATGAATCTGACGAAGGCTCAGTCTTAGGTCCGCTAATGTTACTTTTAGCCACATATATGTAAACCATTTTCCTTGTAATATATGACAATCAGAATTAGTTCCTTTTTTCAAATGATGCTAATATTGTAATCAATCCAACAATACATACAGAAACATGAAAAATTATAAACACTGTTCTTGAAAGTATGATAGACTTGTTTCCTGGCAATGACACAATCCTCAATTGCAGAAACACACAACAGATTAGTTCTGCGCATTTAGGATACTGTACTAATGATAAGTGTAACACGTACTGAGGATATAATAAATACAGTGGAATCTTCAAAACTCTCAGCGGTGCATATTGACGAAAATTTAAACTGAAGAATAAGAAGTCACGGCAAATCTTGAAGAGAGACAAATTTGTAACTTGTCATATGTTGCGTACTTTCATTCAGTAATGTGACATGGAATAACGTTCTGAGGAATTCATCTTTAAGACGTGCTGTAAGAATAATGTGTGGTACACGCCAACGATCATCTCCTAGACGTCTGTTTAAGGAGTCGGGCGATATTTTTATTGCCTCACTTTGTATTTATTCTCTCATAAAGATTGTTGTAACCAGTTCACTGCAGTTCAAACGGAACTACATGTTCTTAATTATAATACCAGAAAGAAAAATGACATTCATTATTGCATATACGGGTTGTCTTTAGCACAAAAACGTTTTCATAACGCCGCAATAAAAATTTTTGATAACTTAACCCGGTAATATAAATTATGTGACAGACAGCAAAATAATATCTGAAAACAAAGTTAAAAAGAATCTTTTTACAATTCTTTCTATTCCGCAGAATAATTTCTATTATTGTAATGGGTAAAAAGTGGTGGGTAGGAACTACTAAATAACATGTCTATGTTTAATAATAAAAGAAATATACTATGAAAAATGAAACTTATAAATGTTCAGCGTGCAGCCATCTTTATAAATTAATTTGCCAAGTGAACGTAGAATGAGTCATTCCACGTCATTACGATTTGTCGTGCGCATGATCCATGGAATATGAAACTAATTAACTAAAGCTGCACTGCCTTGGCGGAAGGCTACAATTCCGCACGTGCTGAGAGAATGGTGGAATGCGGTATAGGCTTGTGGTGGCCCTCACCTTGTTACCGGGTGGAAACAATAGGCCGTCTCCTCTACGTGTCACAGTGTCTACATTGAGACAGCTCTCCAGTGTCTGGTGCGGCGCCACCTATTGTATTCCGCACAAGACGCGCACACCGGCGAGCCGAATTCAGCAGCCTAGGACGCGGGATGATGTAGTTCGGTGCTCAGCTTACTAATTTGCGGGCGCTAATTGGTGCCGCTCCCACGTTACTCAGCGTTGTCGTCAAGATGGCGAGAGATATCGGTGTGAGCTGAGCATCCATTGCAACGGTGCCACATCCCTTCACTAACTCTGCACTAATTTACTGCTTCTGTCCGAATACGTAGAAGGTGTTAGTTCTTTCCAGAATGAGATTTTCACTCTGCAGCGGAGTGTGCGCTGATATGAAACTTCCTGGCAGATTAAAACTGTGTGCCCGACCGAGACTCGAACTCGGGACCTTTGCCTTTCGCGGGCAAGTGCTCTACCATCTGAGCTACCGAAGCACGACTCACGCCCGGTACTCACAGCTTTACTTCTGCCAGTACCTTGTCTGTGAGTACCGGGCGTGAGTCGTGCTTCGGTAGCTCAGATGGTAGAGCACTTGCCCGCGAAAGGCAAAGGTCCCGAGTTCGAGTCTCGGTCGGGCACACAGTTTTAATCTGCCAGGAAGTTTCATATCAGCGCACACTCCACTGCAGAGTGAAAATCTCATTCTGGAAACATCCCCCAGGCTGTGGCTGAGCCATGTCTCCGCAATATCCTTTCTTTCAGGAGTGCTAGTTCTGCAAGTTTCGCAGGAGAGCTTCTGTAAAGTTTGGAAGGCAGGAGACGAGGTACTGGCAGAAGTAAAGCTGTGAGTACCGGGCGTGAGTCGTGCTTCGGTAGCTCAGATGGTAGAGCACTTGCCCGCGAAAGGCAAAGGTCCCGAGTTCGAGTCTCGGTCGGGCACACAGTTTTAATCTGCCAGGAAGTTTCGTGTTAGTTCTTATTTATCCTCTAAGACTGCTTATAGCACCGAAGTACGTACGTATACCTTCACACTAAATTAATGCATCAATGAATTCACTTACTTACTTTTTATATCTATATTCTGTCTACATAATCTACATCTACACCTACATCATTACTCTGTGATTCACCATGAAGGCCTGTCGGAGGGTACGTCAAAGCGCCTTCATGTTATTTCTTTACCGTTCCGTCTAGAACAGCGCACGGGAAAGGCGAATACATAAATCTTCCTGTGCGAGCTCTGATTTCATTTATTTTGTTAAGATGATCATTCGTCCCTATGCAGGTGGGCGCCAATAAAATATTGTCACACTCGGAGGAGAAAGTTGACGGTTGAAAGTTGAAGATCCTGCTGCAGTCGAAAGCACCTCGTTTTAATGACGGCACCCAGTTCGTGTGTCATATTTGTAGCATTGTCTCCCCAGTTTCGAAATGGAAGAAAGCGAGCTGCTCTTCTTTGAACTTTATCGATGTGCGATGATCCTATTTGATGTGGATCAGACACTGAACAGCAGTACTATAGAAGACAAGTGTAGTATACGTAGTCTCTTCAGTAGTCCTGTGGCATTACCGTAGTATTCGGGTTTGTTTTACCCACAACATTATTTTCATCATAATTCCAGCTACAGTTATCCGTAATTGTACTGGTTATGTGTTTAGCTGAATTTAGCGCCTTTAGATTTGTATGATTTATCATGTAAACGAAATTAAGCGAATTTATTTTAGTGCTTACGTATATAATTTCACACTTTTCATTATTTAGAGTGAAGTGCTACTTTTTGCACCATTCATATATCTTATCTAAATCGTTTCGCAATTTGCGTTTTGACCTCATGATGACTTTATTATATGGTAAAGGACATCATCAGCAAACAATATCAGGGGGGTTTCTCAGATTGCCTCCTACATCGCTTATGTAGATCACGAACAGCAGAGGGCTTATAAAACTTCCTTGGGGAACGCCAGATATTACTTCTATTTTACTCGATGACTTTCCTTCACTTACTGCGAACTGTGACATTAAGGACAGGAAACAAAGACTCTAGTTGCACAGCTGAGATGATACTCCATAAGTATGCGATGTGATTAGAAGTCGCTTGTGAGGAAGAGTGCCAACAGTCTATAAAACATAAAAATACGGAACACAACTGACTTCCCTTGTCAATAGCACTTATAACTTCGCGAGAATAAAGAGCTAGTTGCGCTTCACAAGAACGATGTTTTCTTAATCCGTCTTGGCAGTTTGTCAAGAAATCGATTTCGTCGAGATAGTTCATAACGTTCAAGTACAGTATACGTTCCAAAATCCTACATCAAATAGACTTTAGCTAAAGATAATTTGCTAAATTTATGTCATAGAAGAACATATAAAGCTGAGTATGACCGAATAATGTTCTCCGGGCTTATTCCAGGATGAGCGTTACTGTATCGAAAACGGCTGATATTTTAATTTTTGTGCCTGGTCGGAACTCATGAACTGAAGCGGGCAACAACAGTGGTTTCTTTGGTAGAAAGGTGTTAGTGCCAGTTAAAGCTCTTAATGAGTTTCAGTCCGCACACTGCTTATCATCATGAAGAGAGAACACACAAAAATAGTGCAACGCATGATGGGAGTGTAGAGAAGCAATCTAAATAACACAAAGGAAATACATGATACTCGAAAACGCTCTGATATGTTAGGCAGGCTAAACGAAGCAAAGAAAGATCTACTGTAACATCTTACAGGTCAGTTTATGTAATGAATATATGATAGAGAATAATATCAATCAATGTTGCTTGTATCGGTGTACTAACTTTTCGATAATCGTGAGTGGAACCGATGCTAACGATATGAGAGGACTACTCTGAAAGTAACCGTTTTCATGTAATTTGAGAAGCAGTGGGTGTAAACGTAATCAGTATCTCACTGTTCGTACGACTGCGACAGCGAGAAACCCAAGTCGCTCCTCGCTCGCTTACATTAGTTGTTAAAACTGAGCGTTACAACTTATGATTCCGACAAAGGTGAAATCCATTCTGTGACGCACTCTTGACAACGAAATATGTGTAATTCGCGCTGTATACCGACCTTGCGTTTCAGATTAACCGTGTGAGGTGGGGCATGTTTCAGGCCTTACGTTTTACCTACTTGCATACTGAATACGCATGCAGGAATCTCTTGCTTCATTTACTTTCCGATTAGCTTTTTATTTGTCGACTTTTCACTTGTATAGCACGGTGATTACATGACAGGTTAGGGTGTAGCTTGTAGCAATGTAACATTTCATGATGTAGCGGAAAAGCATCCGGACCAGACGAGATACCCTTAAGATTCTACAGTGATTATGCTAAAGAACTTGCCTCCTTTCTATCAGCAATTTATCGTAGATCGCTGGAAGAACGTAAAGTACCTAGCGACTGGAAGAAAGCGCAGGTCGTTCCCATTTTCAAGAAGGGTCATAAATCAGATGCGAATAATTATAGGCCTATTTCGCTTACGTCAATCTGTTGTAGAATAATGGAACATGTTTTGTGTTCTCGTATTATGACGTTCTTAGATAATACAAATCTCCTTCATCATAACCAACATGGATTCCGCAAACAGAGATCATGTGAAACTCAGCTCGCCCTATTTGCCCAAGAAATTCACAGTGCCGTAGACACTGGCGAGCAGATTGATGCCGTATTCCTGGACTTCAGGAAGGCATTTGATACGGTTCCGCACTTACGTTTAGTGAAAAAAATACGAGCTTACGGAATATCGGACCAGGTTTGTGATTGGATTCAGGATTTCCTAGAAGAAAGAACACAACATGTCATTCTTAACGGTTCAAAATCTGCAGATGTAGAGGTAATTTCGGGAGTACCGCAGGGAAGCGTGATAGGACCTTTATTGTTTACAATATACATAAATGACTTAGTTGACAACATCGGTAGCTCCGTGAGGCTATTTGCAGATGACACGGTTGTCTACAAGAAAGTAGCAACATCAGAAGACTCGTACGTACTCCAGGAGGACCTGCAGAGGATTAATGCATGGTGCGACAGCTGGCAGCTTTCCCTAAACGTAGATAAATGTAATATAATGCGCATACATAGGGGTAGAAATCCATTCCAGTACGATTATGCCATAGGTTGTAAATCATTGGAAGCGGTAACGACCGTAAAATACTTAGGAGTTACTATCCGGAGCGATCTGAAGTGGAATGATCACATAAAACAAATAGTGGGAAAAGCAGGCGCCAGGTTGAGATTCATAGGAAGAATTCTAAGAAAATGTGACTCATCGACGAAAGAAGTAGCTTACAAAACGCTTGTTCGTCCGATTCTTGAGTATTGCTCATCAGTATGGGACCCTTACCAGGTTGGATTAATAGAAGAGATAGACATGATCCAGCGAAAAGCAGCGCGATTCGTCATGGGGACATTTAGTCAGCGCGAGAGCGTTACGGAGATGCTGAACAAGCTCCAGTGGCGGACACTTCAAGAAAGGCGTTACGCAATACGGAGAGGTTTATTATCGAAATTACGAGAGAGCACAATCCGGGAAGAGATGGGCAACATATTACTACCGCCCACATATATCTCGCGTAATGATCACAACGAAAAGATCCGAGAAATTAGAGCAAATACGGAGACTTACAAGCAGTCGTTCTTCCCACGCACAATTCGTGAATGGAACAGGGAAGGGGGGATCAGATCGTGGTACAATAAGTACCCTCCGCCACACACCGTAAGGTGGCTCGCGGAGTATAGATGTAGATGTAGATGTAGTAGCTTTTACCTTTAACTATCTACTTTGGATCAGGGGAATTCTTGTGGACAGGATCGGGTGAAACGTTTCGCACGCTCTTGAGGAGTTGCCTGTCGTTCAGGCTCTCACGTTAGCGGACAACATGGGTAGCCGAGCAAGCCTTTCAGGCATTGTCCTGCAGGTACCTCGAACAACGGGCAGTGGAACGAACGACTGGCGCCCTCTCTGCCTGAACGGGAACACACATTGGAACGGATGAGAGCTCCACTTGCTAGCAAACCCTTGGTGAGGTTCCCTGCTGTCCACTTCCCATTACGCGAATGTTTTTTGGTCTACAGACACCCTCCCCAGAAGTTAGGTATATGGTAGCAAATGGGCCTGGGAAATGGTTCAAATGGCTCTGAACACTATGGAACTTAACTTCTGAGGTCATCAGTCCTCTAGAACTTAGAACTACTTAAACCTAACTAACCTAAGGACATCGCACACATCCATGCCCGAGGAAGGATTCGAACCTGCGACCGTAGCGGTCGCGCGGTTCCAGACTGTAGCGCCTAGAACCGCTCGGCCACTACGGCCGGCCCAGACCTGGGAAATATCCAAACTCTGCTCATTTCGTGGGAGCACTCTGGGAAGCTCTAGAAAATCTCTAGAAATTTCGACAGGTCTGGCTATGGGAACGGAGCGATAGTCGGTTCTCGCTTTCATAAACAGGAATCTCACCGGCGGATACATTTTTTACGTGATAGTGGGAGCCAGTAAAGGATTGCCAAATGGCTCGTGGAAGGAGCCCTTGGGCCCATTCTGGGATTGGCTAGAAAACTGGTGCCAGGTGTTATTCCAAGGTTAGAAGGAAAGCTATCGAAATTCAGAGGGGCATTTTCCGTTCTGAGTCTCAGTCGGATTCTCTATTGAGGTGTGCTGTCAAATTATGTCATTTGATTATGATTGAAAGTACGAATGTTCGTTATGATGGAAGAGGTCTGTAGTCACCAACGAGCTAGTACAGGAAACTGAGGAAAAATTCAGTCTGAAGTGGCGATTGTGATTTCGCAACTGTCACTCCGATTTCCGCCGTTTTCTCTAAGTGTTTTTTGTGATTAAACCATTTTAATGTCAGAATTTCTACGTTCGTTGGTGTTCAGCTCTCTCAGGCTGCATAACTCTAAGAAATGGGAATCAGTCAACAATCAGTCACCTCTTCAACAGGCATGATATAAGCAGAATTCTGAATGGTGATTGTGGTATCGATTCTAGAAGTTAATGTCGGCAGTTGTTGGATAAAGTAGGTATGCTAGTAACAAAATGAGAAATAGTTCGCCCCTTATGAACATTGTTTTGAATAATCAGACACAATTTAAAAACAAAAGTGTAATTAATAAGTATAGAATTTGGATATAATTTTGCCTATGGTGTTATCAACTTAATCTCTACCTTGCCTGGAAAGAACGTAGCCATAAAAATGTTTAACTGTCTCTCTTATGAACTAAGGCAGCTGGCACACAGGGGAGACAGGTATAAATTCAAATTGAAATAACTTCTACTTTGTTACTCTTTCCACATCAAAATGAATTTTTGAACAGATTGTATCTGTACATTTCTGTATTACCTTAAACTGTATTCTAGATTAAGATCAAATTTAAAATCGAATTATGTAAATAACTAGTTTGTAGCTTTATTTTCACCGAGGAAGTTGCTCTTTTCTGTAAACGTTACGCTTCTGAGGGAATCGTTACACGTAATATCCATGAAATATGGCGGTAACTACGATAAAATAAAACAGACCAGAAACTGCAAAAAGTGAGAGGAAAAAGTATGCCTCGGACTGCGGCTGGTTGAATTCACAGAAGTTGTTCCTGGGTATGATAACAATGCATGATGAGCTACCAGTTTCTTTACAATAGTGTAATACCAATGAAGAAATCCCTTACAGAACACGTAACAAAACTTTCTACTATGAGCTTTTAGTAGCAGCCTGTCAATATACTCTCTCAAATAGTTTGCAAATTATTTATGTAACCGTGCACTGATCTTGTACATCTGCTATGTTTCCGTAAACCGTCACAAACATAATTGGACAGTGTCATATTTTTGTATTTTTGGAACAAGATCAAGACATGCGTTCCATCTTACACACATGAGAAACTGTATTATCTTCACTAGTAGCGTGTACTATTCATTTTCTATGTGATGACGGTCACAACGTGTTATAACAAGAACATTACTAGAAATCCAAAACAGTGTGCTCTTTTATTGATCCAGGACCGCTTAACTGCCGACCACAACTTACAGAGATCTGTACGATACATATCCAAGACTCAGTGGTATCAGAGATATGGTCAGTTCGACTGAAACATTTGTTACGATATCGACCTGAAGAGCAAGCAAAATAGTGACATAAAATCGTTATACACGGGTTCTTATGTTTTCAACCTCCTATTATTTTCGAAATCCGTCAGGTTTCTTCGTCATGACAATTCTCAGTTGCATACTGCAGACTATATGAAGAAGTTCTTGCAGAGATTCCAATGGAAGTATATCATCACACACCATTCAGCACTGACGTGGCTCCCCGTGACTTTTATCTCTTTGCTCACATGAGCTCCTGGCTATGAGGACAGCATTTAGGCACAGTAGGGAATTGCCGTACATCACAGGCACCTGCCTCCTATGAAGAGGTTCTTGCGAAGTTGGTACCACAATACGGCAAATTTTTAAGTCGCTATGTGGAAAAGTGCCTGGGAAATGTAGTTAACGCTCCAAGTAAACTGTGGTTTTCATTTCGCGACCAGTCGGAAGTCGAAAAAAATTAACAAAAACAGCCTTCATCTGTGTGTAATGTCTTTCATTTTATCTTGCTCTTTGTCTAGTTCGTTTCAGACTGTCTGTGCTAACACGTACGTTTAGCCTCATACGATCACTCGCGTTCTATGAAGTGATTACAGTGTGGGCGTCTTATTCCGTCTACTCACCAACACGAAAAATCTCACACTTGTGACCCGAGACAACCAAACAATTTCTTCGGGCTCAGGAAATGTGCAGCACTACCATGCCGCCAACTAATGATCAGTGATAGTAAACAAAGATTACTGGGATCGTTCACCTGTACTGAATGTGTTTCTATATGACTGCTTTGAGCAATGAAGAGAATATAGAACAATGTAAGTACCAAGAGCACTTCCGCGCGTAGAGGCGGAGCGGAAAGGAAGCGAGGGGGGGGGGGGGGGGGGGGGGGGTGAAAACTGCGCATGAGCGGCAGCAGAGACCGGGTAAACAAAAGTCCACGTTGCTGAACTGCATTGCTGCGGATAATAATGATGAGGTCCCATACTCCCATTGCCTTCCTCCGACCGTAATGGGGATGAATAATGATGATGAAGGGAACACAACAACATACCCAGTCATTTCGAGGCAAGGAAAATCCCTGACCCCGCCGGGAATCGAGCCCGGGATCCCGTGCGCGGGGAGCGAGAACGCTACCGTTACACCACGAGCAGCGGACTGCGGATAATAGTCACTGTCGTTTGTGTACTGTATGAGAGGAATAATAAACATTAAAACCAATTTCGTTCAATCGTCATGACAGAAATATTAATTCACGTCATTAATTCACGTCCACTTCTCTACAGATTTACTCTGCGTGACGTCGGGAGGCGAGAACAGCCGGCACAGCTTTGTGAAGACGTGAAGTACAATTTTCCTCAAAACGACATTGAATTAGTGGTAGAAAAGACTAATGTAGAAGACTATCGTAAAAATGGTCAGTAAGTTGTCATAGTTTTTGCTGTTAAAGGGCATAATGAGTGTAAACTAACATGTTCGATATTGCAGTAAGAGACAGCATTTATAATTCATTGGACAAGCACAAAATTAACCGTCATCTGCGAATAACTCCAGGGAATTGACCGATAACATCGTAGACCACCGATATCTCGGCAAGTAACAGTAATTGTCATTTTAGGGCCTTATCCACTTCGTGCCTTGAAAAGAACAAAGTTTTACAACGTTGTGGGGGCAATATATGGAACATTATGGTCTGCATAATTAAAAGGATGCAAAGCCCTAATCAAAAAGGCTAGCAAGTTCTCATCATTATGTATGCAACTGATTTGCTGACAAACAGAAAAAATGGTTCAAATGGCTCTGAGCACTATGGGACTTAACATCTGAGGTCATCAGTCCCCTAGAACTTAGAACTATTTAAACCTAACTAACCTAAGGACATCACACATATCCATGACCGAGGCAGGATTCGAGCCTGCGACCGTAGCGGTCGCGCGGTTCCAGACTGAAGCGCCTAGAACCGCTCGGCCACATGGTCCGGCCGCTGACTAATACATTTTTGAACCACGAGTCTGTAAAACTAAGAAATATTATGACTTTGTTCCAAAGTCTACATCGTAATACCATAGTCACTTCTACTTGAGTCTGTTTCGAACAATCTGATTGTAAATTTACGCTGATAGGCTCGACTCCTATATCCATCATAATTTCCCTGCCAAATTCTTCTTTCCGACGCTTTTCAGCGTGCCACACAGTCTGTGCCCACGCTACGGGTGGGATGTTGTCCGTTGCCTCATTGTCTATTGCTTCTTGCACAAGCGATTCACTGTATGTTATCTTGAATGTTTTGTTTTTTTCTCCCACATGGCCTAAACCCTTTTCCCAAATTAATTCCATGTGGCTACAATGACAGTGACATGTGGGTAAACACAAAACTGTGTGATCCCATTCACGTGCAAGAAACGATCTGCAGGAGATCGGCACGAGTCTGATTTATACGGTGCTTAATATTTTTATTTTTGAGTCAGGGAAAAGTATTCTCTTTTCTTGTGTTTATATTTGGTGTTTTCTCTGTAACAGTTGAATTATAACTGGCAATGTCCTACTTCGAAGCAAAGTACGACAAGAATTGTGAATCTGGTCTCGAAACTGACAGCGTTTATTGCCGAATGGTAATCACTGCTGTCTCTCTTGCATGTTAATACAAGTTTATTCGCAGAAATAAAACCAAAAGAAGAGTCAGTATGCTGTATCCGAGAACCTATCCCTATGAGAACTTTAAAACCGCCAGTACCATCACTCATTTTCCAGCAGATATTCTTGAAATGATTCTAATTGACCCGTGTTTCAGGTAATGCACTGTTAAACTATCTCCTTCTCTTGCATCATGAATCTTTATATGGGATGTAGTTCATGCTGCACCTAGGTAGCTTCTGTGAACTAAAAACTCAATTCTTAACATATCTGGAAGCAACGTCTTTTAAAATTCTTTACTTTGACGAAGCGCTTACAATTGAAGCCAGCATAACTGTAACACGTTTTTATTATGTCGAGCATTAATCATTCACATGGAGCACTTTAAAACACCGTAGTTAAGACTATCCATTTGCGTTACAGATTCCTTGCGATTTCGATGCGTTCCAGGCGACACGAAACCAACTGTTTCTACAGTTCCTACAACTGTGACACTTTCCTTTACAATTCTCTTTACAGTTCTCTTGCTGACGTCACTTGGTTCTGGAGTCCGTTCTTGTGTATTCCAATGTCAACAGTAGGAGACCTGCTTTTAAATTCACGTTTGAAAAAGTAGTAAATGCGTTAAATAATCCGCCTTGCCTGCTCGTGAAGCACTTCGCGTTTATTGCCGTCACCTGACTTTTTTTAATCGCACATAAACATTTACAAGATACACATTCACAGCTACACTGGTGCTAGAAAAAAAGGAAACAAAGAAACTGATAACTGATTGAAAAATACGGTTGCTGCAAAGTGCAGTAACAGTGCAGAATGTAGTAGCGAGATTCTCGCTCTCTAGCTGTAACTCTCCGCTAGCCGCTCGAAAGAGAATGAATATTATTGGCCACCAGCGGCTAGTGGAGGGGGATGCGCAGAACGGCTGAAAGTTGGACTGCCTTCTTACATGACACGAACAATAGTGAGAGTGCTTACAATTCCTCCATTTGTAGTATAGAAACATACGGATCACTTATACTATAATTCTGTGTTTTCTCGCTGTGATCCTGTTGAATTCATTATGGAAGATGAGCAAAAGAGACAAACGTGTTTTCATGGACCTGAATCAGATTTTCGCGCGCAATTATATCACTGTAACCAAACCACTCACGATTCCAATTGTTCTCGCATCCTGGTTATTGAGATGATCAATCCGTTTCCTTCCCCTTGTGGAACCTCACTGGCTGGTTCACAAGTGAAGTTCTCTAGATTGTATGCCATGTTGTGGCGAATCGATGGGGTTCTGTTTTCCGACAACCCCGACTCGAATTACATGGTGCTGTATAGACACGTTTCCACTACAGTTGCTTAGCGAACAATGACAAACTTGGTTTGCCACTGTAGACTGTGTCCTTTGTACTCACAACGTAATCGATGGTACAGCAAAGATATGCACGATGAGGGTGCGAATTGTCTTCCATGAAGACGAATGCCTCACCAATATGATGCCGATATGGTTGCACTATCGGTCGGAGCATGGCATTCACGTATCGTACAGCGGTTATGGCGCATTCCATGACAACCAGGGCGTACGTCGGCCCCACATAATGCCACCCCAAAACAGCAAGGAATCTCCACCTTGCTGCACTCGCTGGACAGCGTGTCTAAGGCGTTCATTCTGACCGGATTGCCTCCAAACACGTCTCCGACTATTCTCTGGTTGAAGGCATATGCGACACTCATCAGCGAAGAGAACGTGATGCCAATTCTGAGCGGTCCATTCGGCATGTTGTTGGGCCCATCTGTACCTCGCTGCAGGGTTTCATAGTTGCATAGATGGACCTCGCCACGGACGTCGGGAGCGAAGTTGCTCATCATGCAGCCTATTGCGTACAGATTTAGTCATAACACGACGTCCTGTTGATACACCAAAAGCATTATTCAACATGGTGGCGTTGCTGTCAGGGTTCCTCCGAGCCATAGTCCGTAGGTAACAGTCACACACTCCAGTAGTAGCCATTGGGGGGCCTGGGTGAGGCCTGTCATCGACAGTTCTTGTCTCTCTGTATCTCCTCCATGTCCGAACAACATCGCTTTGGTTCACTCCGAGACACCTGGACACTTCACTTGTTGAGAGCGCTTCCTGGCACAAAGTAACAATGCGGACGCTATCGAACCGCGGTATTGATCGTCTAGGCATGGTTGAACTACAGACAACACGAGCCGTGTACCTCCTTCCTGGTGGAATGACTGGAACTGATCGGCTATCAGACCCCTTCCGTCTAATAGGCGCTGCTCATGCATAGTTGTTTACATCTTTGGGCGGGTTAAGTGACATCCCTGAACAGTTAAAGGGACTGTGTCTGTGATACAATATCCACAGTCAAGGTCTATCTTCAGAAGCTCTGGGAACCGGGGTGATGCAAAACTTGTTTTATGTGTGTACATTATGGTAATGCGTTCGTCATCAGCAAAGTAATTCTGTCACCACCCGCCTTTGGAAGTCCGCAACAGCTAAGGCAGCTTCATTGCAAAAATTATGCAAATCAACTCAGCAACAAGTTCATCAGACAATTTACTAGAACAGTTAGGTGGAAAAATTCCTTCACATTTCTTGAGCCGTTTGCAGAACACAATGTATTTTAAGATAATTTTGTGGACAATGTGGGCGAGAAATTAGCCTCATGTTATTCAAATGACCTTGATTACAAATGATGTCAATCTATAGATGACTGACTGTGTTTAAATGCTGCAGAATATACTCTTTTACTGCCCAGTAGGCACCGCTTGCCATACCTGTGGCAGCCCTCCTGCTCTAAGATACAACTTTTGGCAATCACGTATGGCTGATCATTTCCAATAAATAATACGTTTAAGCGTTCATTGATAGCCTCGAATACGCATAGCATTTCTTCTGTCCGTTGAAAAGGCTGTTAGGCTGGTTAGGGCCTTCCAGCTCTCAAGACTCCACATGATCAACTGCGTATAATACACCGTGTAACACAAGACACCACTAAGAGTTCCAGCAACAACTGTTATACCGCACATTGTGTTGGTTTCACACATGTTTCGAGACTACCGCGCTCAAATGCACCTTACCATGTTAGCACCCAAATGCCTTTCGCAATCATCTTTAGGCATTACAAGTCGTGAAAATCAAGGATGTACTTCTGGGTCCAAGGCATGTGAACCAAACTAGTTTGTTTCATATTCCAAACACAATGGACATCACTGTTTTCTCGACAAGAGTACATACAACAAATTTTAGTACTCTCGAGATAGGAGGTAAACTCTATCCCGAGATAGCATCTCAGTGACAGCTCCGGACTGCAATTGATTCACATATAATGACCACTACCAGCACCATCGACTTAGGTCCCGGAAAAAAAAATGTACATGAAATTTTTTGGTGTCTGAGATTAACGAAGTCTTTTTAGGAGGTGATTTTCTGTGTTACTATGATGTGCCCTGATTTAAGACGACTACTTTTTAACAGAGATGTTCGTGATATTGTACATAGGATAATCAGTATTGAAGACAAGCTGTCTTCCATAAAGCATAGTGTTTACCTCGTGCTAAATTACAGGTCACAAAAAAAGCTACGGATGATATATTAACGAAGGGCATAGTATGTCCTTCAGATAGTGCATGAGCTTACCTGGTTCTCTTAGCACCAAAAAAGATGATATATTTCGGAGTGTTGAACACTAACCATACCAGGCAGATATCCCATCGCTAATATCCAGGACTCCGCTTATTTGTTGGTGTGTACAGATATCTATGGTAAAGAGGACATTTCTGACATGGCAGGAATTATTTCTTTTGATTTGTTTGAGTTCTTACACGTGAATATCGGTTCAAAAAACGAAGTCCAGACCTGTCAGCGATTTATTGTTTCAGCACTTGGCAAACTTCCTTTCTATCTGCATTACCTCGGTGACGTAATGATTTTATCCTCATTCCGTCAACAACATTAGAAGCATCTTCGTTAGGTCATTAGTGAGCGGGACACGTTAAGTGTTTCTGTGAAGAAGGACAAATGCCAGTTACGCCAGAGGCCTGTGATATTCTTGGGAGATTTAGCGACAAAAGTCAGCATCAGATCTACAGCAGAGGGAGTTGAGTTTATTAAATAGATCTACCACGTTACATGAACTGAGAAGGTTCCTGGAGATAATTAATTTTTACAGTTGACGTACCCCTCAAGCTGCGGGAATCCTGGCAGCCTTAATCAATGCTCTGTCAGGCAAAAATACTAAGAGGAAACAGCCTTTTCAACGGACAGAAGAAATTCTATGCGTATTCGAGGCTATCAATGAACGCTTAAACGTATTATCTTCCCTGGTTTAACCCTCCCCTTTTGCCGACTTTTCCATTAGGGCAAACGAAAGTGAGACAGCTTTTCGTGCAGTTTTGCAACGGACTGTTAACATACTTCAACAACTCCTGCATTTCTTCTCATGTAAGCCCAATGAGATGCAGCTGTTATGGTCAGCGCTTTGGACATTGACTTTATATGAACCATTGAAGTAGTATCCCATGGAGGACATCGACGGACATCCCCTCACAATTTTTACTCACCTCATCGTTTCACGTACTTGGACTACATTTGACTGTTGACTACTGACATCTGTCACTAAACAGTGTGGACAATGCGGATGTAGATTACCTGCCACGCATAAGTGCAATTATCACTTTCATTGATTTCAGAAAATTGGGTAATGAGCAGGTATCAAATCAATAGTTGTCGGCATTCTTAGGAGACATAGTCACTGGCTTGAAGTTGGAACACATCCAGATCCCCAACACTTACTGCTGTGGTGCGGAACCTCACAGGGCAAATTTCATCCTCTGTTCCCTGTTATATACTGGTGGACCCGCTTTGGTTGTCTGTGTAACTTGTCACTTCCTGCAGTTCATTCCACCAGAAGTTAGTGAGTGAGTGATTTATGCAGACAGGTGCTAAAGCTGATTGCAAGCAGTGGGCACGCATGTCTCCCACGCCACGCCACTGCAGCAAGACAGGGCATCACAATTTTTCGGCATCAAAAGGGTATGACGTACCTACGGACAGACTACAATGCGTCTATTTTGACTTAGTTGTTCACTGCCTTAGTTGAATGTATTCCGATATATTTTCTCTGCAAATGACAGAAAAGTGGTTGATGGAAACTGTATCTTTAAAGGACATGACAACCACATCTGCTGGTTCGTCCTTCGTTCACATGTGGATTGCTCGCTTTGGTTGTCATCCATAAATTACTGCTGACGATAGGAGTCACTTGGATCGCACTTTTTCGAATAACTGTATATTGTGTAGTGCAGCAAGTTCCCACAATGCAGTACACCACACAGAAAGCAATGTTTACTTGAAAGCTGCCACTAATGTTCCACGATTCACTGTGAAGCACTACTGCGAGCTTTTTGAGAATCAGCACCGCATACGACGAAGATTTGAAATAATCTGCCTTCATTCAGCGTGTCAAGCCATCTTGGATGCCGCAGGAACAGGAAGATGAAGAAGATGTAGCACAGCGATTGGGAGACAAACACCTAGATCTGCTTCAACCGAATTGTCTTCGTCGCAATACGATGTCTCAACACTATAACTACGTAACGACAATGGCGTACATACCCATGCTCTATTTTGGCTCTCAGCACTATGGGACTTAACATCTGAGGTCATCAGTCCCCTAGAACTACTTAAACCTAACTAACCTGAGCACATCACACACATCCATGCCCGAGGCAGGATTCGAACCTGCGACCGTAGCAGTCGCGTGGTTCCGGACTGAAGCGCCTAGAACCGCTCGGCCACCGCGGCCGGCTAATACCCTTGCTGGCTATGGCCTTCACCCTCCCCACCCACTCCCACCTTCCACCTTTCCTGCAACGGTATGATCAGAATTAATAAGACGTCCATCTAACCTATCTCCTGTCTGTGTTCTGCACTGGAAAGGGCGTGAGGGGGGAATGGGGGGGGGGGGAGGGGGAGGAAGGCTGTGTGGCGACACAGACCTGCAGAGGTGAGTAGAGCTAGCAAAATTGAGCAGTAAGAACAGCATATGTGTGTAATATCTTTTGTTTTATTATTGGTCCTCGTTACTTTTTGGACTGTCTGTGATAACCCAAGGGTCCTGTATCGTGTGATCATTCATATTAGTAAAGTGGTTACTGTCATGAAATCAGTCTGCTCACTTTATTCCATCTGGTCACTATCACGGAAAAGAGCACACGCCCTCGCGTCGACGGGGGATTCCTTGAATTACTCGTATACATTTCCAAAGAAACAGAAAGCTGCACTGTCTTCCTGAGAGTACTGATCGTGTACTAATATCTGTAGACGAATAAATATTAGTCTGCATTATCGGACAGTAGATTCCTTTATATACCGACAGCGAGAGATAATGAGATTGATATTATGAGGTCCATTTCATCCCATCTTAACAACCCCCTCTCTCTACTCAATCCGCTACAAACACATGCACACACACACACTCACACACACACACACACACACATACACACACAATTACTTCGCCACCTGCCTGAACGCAACCTGTTGGCAAAGAGAATTCATGAGATTTTCCAGGTATTCATATACCACTGTCGGCGAGTAGCAATGTGTACGAACACAATTCAATTGAGGTGTTTTTTCTGTGCCAAGAGCTTCCAGTGAAAATGTTACTGCCGCTATAGTAACGTTTGTATCATGTGACATACGATGGGACGTCGCAGTGCCATCGAAAACGGTTCTGACTGGTGCAGCTACTCACACCTTAACGTTACTCAGTATACTTACTGCATACGAGCCTGCGGTGCCCCATGTGGTGAGCGACAACTAGCAGACAATGATCAAGTACGTCGACATCGCAAATTTGTACATCTTGCTTCAGACTGTCACTTCGATGGCAAACACGTGTTGTAGTGACATCTCAGTCAGCTGACATGGCAAACTGTTTCATTTTTACTGTTTCATTTTCACCAACGTTGCAGGTGTATCTAATTACGCAGCTCATTAGTGAACGTAAGCTGTACATATGTCTGCCGCATTACGAAATTTCCTACCCAAGAGAAAATGAAAACTAGACGAAGTAAGGGGACCAACGGCTTTGCCGCAGTGGTGACACCGGTTCCCGTCAGATCACCCAAGTTAAGCACTGTCGGTCTGGGCTAGCACTTGGATGGGTGACCATCCGGTCTGCCGAGCGCTGTTGGGAACAGGGGTGCACTCAGCCCTTGTGAGGCAAACTGAGGAGCTACTTGACTGAGCCGTAGCGGTTCCGGTCTCGGAAACTGACATACGGCCAGGAGAGCGGTGTGCTGACCACATGCCCCTCCATATCCGCATCCAGGGACGCCTATGGGCCGAGGATTACACGGCGGCAGGACGGTATTGTTGGGCCTTAATGGCCTGTTCGGACGGGGTTTAATTTAGTTTAGACGAAATAAGGGGCGTCTTCTGAATCTCTGACACCAGACACAGGTAAAACACGAAGAAACCTCATCCCAAATGGTCTTCAACGATGCATATCTCAAAAGAGTTTGAATTGTTTATCCTACTTACATGAAAAAGAAAGGAGAGGTTTTTGTATGTGTATTTTTGAATGCCAAGCCAAACCAGAATACTTATTATGAGCTTGCCCCATTCTCGGATAAGGGTAAAAAGTTCAAGATATTTACTCAGATATCGATTACGTAATACGTAAATATCTGTGAAACATATCAACGCAGAAAACAACAACCGCATTGGTCTTGACGTTTGTTGGCTGAAACTGACCAGGGAAATACTATACAGTTTAGCGGATTACAGTAAATCGGAATGATAAGAATGAAAAACAAAAGCGTGTAGTACGGATTTGTTTAGCAATTACACGTCCAGTAATTCGTTCGTCTTCAACCTTGATGATTGTGAACGGTGATAACATCACCGAGCGCCTCCCCGATAGCTGCCATGTTCGGCTAAACGTTCCTACAGAACTAGGTGGCTAGGCTATGGTTTGCTGCCCCGTTTTCCTGATAGTTCCATCCGCCTCCAAATATGATCCAATTTCTATCACACAGCAGAAAAAGGGCAAGTAAAATGTATAAACTTGATATAAATACAGGAAACTGAAAATAGTTTCTTTTTTAAAAATACGAGTACTTGTTTATTCCATAGACCAGTTCTCTAATCTTTTCACGCTCGTCTTTCGATGGTGCACAGAAGGTTATATGACTATTACATAGTGTAATGATGGATGCTGGCTTGCGAGCTAATAGGCTGGTTCAAATGGTTCAATTGGCTCTGAGCACTATGGGACATCTGAGGTCATCAGTCACCTAGAACTTAGAACTACTTAAACCTAACTAACCTAAGGACATAACACACATCCATGCCCGAGGCAGGATTCGAACCTGCGACCGTAGCAGTCTCACGGTTCCGGACTGAAGCGCCTAGAACCGCACGGCCACCGCGACCGGCAGCTAATAGGCACCTAGCATTCGGCTACCAAGTAGTGTGAAAATGGTCGAAAACCGGTTTATAGAATTTCACAAACACTTTTTTTTTTCTTACGTTACTGGGTGCAGTTTTCTGTACTGATATTCCATAAACAGTCACGGGTAGTATCACATCCGTATTGGATAGGCGTCATATACATTTGGCCTACTAACACCATTAGCAGTGTAACCAGTCTTAATTTTATACTGAGGAATAACAAAATATGCGAGAATAACGTTGGAAATAGTTATAAGAGCGTCATGTTGCCCGTACTATAAACACAGAACTGCAAAAGAATTGCGATAGCACCACATTATTCGTGGTTTCATCCAGACTGGTTGTAATTTCGACGTTATGTGTTTTATTGACTGCTGTTGTGGTGCTAGATGTTAGAAGACCTATTGTCTTGATCAAGGTTATTACTTCTTTATTTTCTAAATAAGGGCACATTTTCTAATTTTATTTTAATATTGGAAGTCCCAATACAGAAATAATAATAATAATAATAATAATAATAATAATAATTTAGTGATCGTACATATTACCCTCACTTGTGGCTCCCTCAATAAAAGTTCAAAATCTTATTTATCTTAAAGGAAGTTATCGGCGTTATTCCCTACTGCTGGTGGGTCTTTACAGTTAATCTTCTGGATTCTCAGTAGCCTGTCGCTTTAGACTTTCCGTGCTCAATCCAATGAAAAATTCATTAAGATATTAGCAATCCTCCTCCACTTAAAGTATTATCGGTAATTAACCAGTAACATTAATTTCTGTCAGGAGGCAGAAATCTTCTCCCACTATCAGGTTGGTTTAATGTTTGTGTCAGCGATAGTGGCCGTACTTGGGCACCTACAAGTTTTCATCCCTCCAGAAAAATTATATAGAGCCAATCCTGGATTCACTCACAAGATTCATACAGCAATTACTGCTGACCTCCTTTGAGTCAGGCGTACTGGCTCTGAGTGTCTCATATTTTACTATCCCCCTGGAGACCCTTATCGTTTTAGAAAGTGTTCTTTATGCAGCTTCTCACAATGTGCGCTTACAACTTCCCAAGTTCGGTCTCTTGTCCTGTGGCCGTCGCGGGGGCACTGAGCTCCAATCGTCCAGATTACACCTGCTTGGGACTCTCCTATTTGGTGAAAGAATCTTTACGACCTGCTTGCTGTTATACTCTTGTAGCCCTCGCATCCTCAGAGTCAACCAACCGACTCAGCTCATAGTGAAATTACACATTGTAGGGTACGGTTAGGTTTTTTTTCTATAGTTGAGAACAACTGTTTAAGGTAAAATGACAAGTTTTATGTCGCAATATTTCTCACAAAATTACAGCTTTTACCCACTTTTCAACTTGGCAACATAAAAAAAGCTCAGTGGATAATGCATCTTGCCAAAGTCAAAAAGTGAAATATTTTAATACAGAAAAATGTTAAATATTAAGAACATTAAACCTATGTACGATATTATGAAAGTTTAATTGAAAGTGTCCTTACATTAATCCTAATCACAATAATATGAAAGTTTAATAGGAAGTTTCTTTACAAAATTGCTCCTATACATACGTTATGATGTTGGTCAGTACTACGAAAATCGTCTGATTCCTTTTCAAAGTTCGGTACTATTTAGGATGACAATCAAGTGTACGGTGGATGGTTAGTCAAGTGACAAATTTGACAGCAAGATTACCCAAAGCCACTCGAGTTTACAGTGGACGCAACCTGGTAAACCAACAACGTTTACGTCTCTGCATGCGGTATTTACCTTAAGCTGCGACGTGCTGCTGTCTGCAATTCCTATAAAACAAATCTGACCTTCGCTGAACTTTCGAGCAGAAACTTTCCCTATGTTTCGTGACATGCAAGAAAACATGTACTCAGCCATAGTCTCATTTTGTGGTGATATACACATGCATGGTTGGAGCAGCATGCATTCTGTAGTGCCCTCTCAGTTCTTACAAGAACAGTTAACTAAACTGGCTTTTTCGTTTCTCCACAGTTGGAGCTAAACGTTGTTACAGCTAATTTCTAGCAGGAATGCAGCCACTGTGAACGCAGTGTCCACACAAATTCCTTCTTTGCATCGTACGAAGCATTAAGCGCTCCATTCTGCACTTGACGCCAAAAAATTTCTCTTTCGTGCTACTCATGGCAGAATTGCATCCCTTCACTTGGGTTCCTTTTTCGACCAATAGGAGCATTCCTCTTATTATGTAGAAACTCTCTCTACCAATTGCAATATCCCTTCTATCAAACTGCGTCGAAACTTCAGTATTTTTCTCTTTCCTAGTGCGTTTCCGCCAATAGGACGTCTTATGCCCATTCTAGATGCCTGAAGTGCATTGACCTTTCCATGTTCCACACTCGCTGGACGAAAATGCATCACTGGCTTTTGTTCGTATCCTGTTGGAATTGTGAACCGCAGCTTTGTAAAGCTTTTTATCTTTCCCTTGTGCAGATGTGCCACTACATGCGTCCTCTGGCCTGAATCACCTTCCTCCTGCCACCCCTTTAAGTGGTTTCCATCGTAACTCTCGCAGCACGGCTTCGCTATGCTGTTGTGGGGCTGGCTTTTCAAAACTAAAAGTGACTCGCATTGCCTGTTCCACCTTCCACTCGAGGACATGCATTGTATAGGAACGGTGTGTTGATTACCACTGATTGACTGTCATCCCTTTTTGCATTACTTACTGATAAACAAATGTTGTCATAACCGCCAAATTACATTAGGTGTCATATTCACCTTCTCGTTGTGATGTGTAAAGGTCTCATGTAAGGTGCTTATCTTACCATTTAATCTGACACCTTACAACATGACTGTGAATTCAGTAAGTTCTTCTTTATTACATTTACATGCAGAGGTGAATCCTATGTGTAACTCTTCCGCCAGCTTTTATTTGGTTACACGTGGCCAAAAATAATAGTGCATTCTTTTAGAAGCTTCCAATTTACTCAAGATTTATTGTTGCAACGCTACATATGGAGTACATGAAATGATTCTATATCGGTAGCACCAGTGGTTTTGAGGTACGAAGTATCGACTCATGCTGAAACATGCATTTTAGTTTGTGGTGTAGCCTCCACAAGTGGCAGTGCAGGTACTGAATCTGTCATCAAGTCAATATCACAAATAGCGAATACTGTTGTGGGATACTTAATTCCATGCCTGCTCTACCTCTTCACATAGTTCTGTAACAGTTGCTCGTTGAAGAATCAAATGAGCCACTTCTCGTCCCATCATATCCCACATGTGCTCGACTGGAGACAAGCCTGGAGATCATAATGGCCAGGTATTTGCTTCACTTGTTGCAGAGCACATTGAGTTTTACGA
The DNA here is from genome assembly GCF_023864345.2 of Schistocerca serialis cubense. Lineage (NCBI taxonomy): Eukaryota > Metazoa > Arthropoda > Insecta > Orthoptera > Acrididae > Schistocerca > Schistocerca serialis. Next base: position 545,078,480 of record NC_064643.1, read on the forward strand.
GCATTACCCTGTTGGAGCGACATACCTTCCAGTCAAAGGAGAGAGAAAAGAACAGGTCTAACAACATTTTGCACGTACCAAGTACTGGTTGCTGTCCCCTCCAGAAACATCACAGATGAATGAGAATTGTAGCTTATAACAGCCAAAACAATAAGCCCTGTGATATGTCCAATGTGTCTTGGATGAATGCACTTCATGAGACAGCGCTCACCAGATCTACGTCGAACGTGCACAAGACCATCACTTCCACGCAGATAGAATGTGCTCTAATCGCTGAAGTATCGGGTGTCCGCCCTGAACAAAATCAGCGAACAATAGAGAAAAAAATGTATTTTTTTTAAGTGTTCGGCGTTCTAGCCGCTGGATAGCTGGATCGAGTTCCGTTCGTCAGTTTCATTTATTTTCAACACTGCCAAATAACACTGTAAATTTAATAAAAGTTCATCCAATTACATGTATTTTTCCCAATATCAATTGTAATATAAATAATAAAGAAAATGACTGTGTTGAAAATAAAAAAAAACTGACAAATGGAACGCCAGACACTTAAAAAAAAAAACATTTTGTTCTATGTAGTTCGTTGAATTTGTTCAGGACGGACGCCCGATGACACCCATTCAGTTTGTTCGAAGATCCGTTCGCTCAGTTTTTTTATTATAAAGGATAGCTAACGCTCTGACCGGACGCGCTGAGGTACCCTGCCGGCACCACTCGGCTGCAGCCGCTTCATGGTTAAGCTAGCTACGCACAGATATGTATTCGACGACCGAAACTATCTTGCGATTTTCTCAATAGCGCTTGAGAAGTACGCGCTACTGCTTACACATTTTGTTCTCCTCATGGAGTACTACGATTGTACGAAGTTTGTAGTAAATCCGCGTTCCAAACGTCGTGGCCTTCCGTTGTAAGACAAATATGAATGGTTTATTAATTATATAAAATCAAAAGTAAGTTTCACATATCATTGAATAAAAAGATAATGAATAAACATCAGTCTTACTATATTACCTCATACAATTTCAATATGCAAGAGGATGATAAAATATGAGACAATCAAGGCTGAAGTGCTGGACTCAAAGGTGGGCTACAGTAGTTGTTGAGTAATTTTGTAAGGTAGTCATGGAATGGAATACTGAAATTACTTGCGTAGCGTGGGTGAAAACGTACAGCTCGCGAGATACAGCGGCTATCATTGACCGCAACGTGTAAACAGCTTCCAATTGGGAGAAAATTTCTACTTTCTGAGGTATATCAGTGTTACTGGTTTATTAGAAGAGATTCTTTAAGAGGAGAGAGATTGCTAATATTACAATGAGTTTTTCCTTGGACTGAACTCTTAAGGTCTTCAGCGACGCTGTTGACAATACAGTGCTGGGACAAACAACAAGATATTTAGACGACGAGCATGAACAAACTTCGTGCAAGAGCTCCAGAATGGGAACACCTTCTATTCGCCTGCGCTTCCAGCAGACTGCGCTTTGGCTGATGGTCATTTTGAGACTCAGTCTCAGAGCTGATCACAGATACTGTTACCAAGCTTGTAACTTTCAGCTACCACTGCAGTCGTTCTCTCCATTTGAGTTTTAGAATAATCGTAAGCATGTGTAGTATCTGTGCGATGCGAGCTGTTTAGAATGGAGCTCAGCTCCCTATGAGGGTCACAGTAGAGGACAGGAGGCCGAACTTGGCAATTTGCAAACTCATAGTGTGAGAAGCAGCATAAAGAACACGTTCTAAACAGATAGGTATCTACAATGACTAATCAGTCACACCTTTACTCATGATGAAATCAACTCAGATCAGATCAGTGTACATCTAAATACATCGATGTCATGCAAAGTTCCATATAGTGGTACAAATGCTGGCAACAGTACACAATGTCACTACCCGAAACGTGACAAAACGTATGAATATCTATACTTGTGTTACTGAATGTTAAAGTAATCTACAGATTAGTACAAAATAGTAAATCCAACAAAGATGGTGTCATGTCTAAAGTAAACTACAGTATATAATTACATTGCTCCAGATGGAGACCAAAGGTTGTCAACTAACGGACTATATACAATAAAAGTGAAAACATTACAAGTTTACGGAAAGAAACAGAATTAAACAACTTCAATGGCGTGCTTAAAAGTTATTCCACTAGAGAGGCAGCTCGCTTAAGGGCAGTTCAATTGTTCTTCAAACAGACCAACAGGCAACTCCCTGAAAATACAATGTCGAGGAAACACACTTACTACATTTAAAAATATGCGTATGATCCCTGAAAATACAGTGTTCAGCAAACAAAGTACATATCACTGGTTCGGACTAGCGGTATGGAAAATCACACGAATTGTACCGTCTGTTAGTCTGGCATGAGAAACGAAGCAGTACGATAAAGATGATATTTTCCGACATGTAAACAATCTGTTGATAGAAGTGCGGTACAATTCATGAAATGGGATTTAACGTTTTTATTAGCAGCTTCTCCACACATCTATGTTTAATTTTCAAACGCTAGTCATTTTGATGGTGCGCATCGCTAGCCCGTCTCACGTAAACTATCAAACCATTAAAACCTGCAACTTTTCTCAATGTACAGTAATATATGGTTCCCGTTCATAACCAGATTACAAGGTTCATCAAAGTTAATAGAATCGCAAAATTAGAGTTTCTAAATAGTTAGTAGACGTGCTACACTTGAGATTTGTTGATTTCTATGGATTTGTGTGGGTAGCACGTGAGTAAAGTCTCTTATATTCACCACACACTAACTGGTGTTCTAGACCAACTGGCAGGATGCCTAGTTCTTCTGGTAAGATTTGAAGGCCTTCCTCTCCAGGTATAACCACTTGATATCGCCGTAGGTTGTGGGCTAGGATGATTGTCCATGGGATTAGGTAGTGGTCAGGCGGTCGTCGACCAGTTCACGGCATACGTCGTTTCTCCTGTTGTACTTAGCTATTGAGTAACACGCCTTGGCTTCAGCCACGGCGTCCACACAGAGTCTATGATTTACACAGTATCGATCAAAGTGGGTGTAGAAAAACTTGTGGCTTAATAACTTGCTTTATGTGACCTTCTCCTTACTTTCAAGAAACCTTCTCTCCTACTGTGATCCTGATCTGCCTTACTGCGGCTTTACTTACTCTAATGAACAACAAAAACATATATTTAATTCATACGTTCACCTATGTGGATATTTACATCATTTTTATGCTAACTAACCTCTTAACTAATTAATCATTTTATATACTCACAAATTCTTCTGATTTTTCCGTCTCTGCTCAACTTACACATTAAATAAGTTCCCCATAGGTCATTCTCAGCACCAATGTTCAGTCCTTCTGCCTCTTTACCTTCCGTTTCTCCTATTAGAATAGCTGGACTTCCTGTGTTCACAACGTATTTCTTTTCCCGGTGCTATGTTTGCATTTCACGTTTACCCATTTATATCCATCACTGCTGTCATTTCAGTCTGTTTACCATCGGTTCTTCCCATCTTCTTATGTGGAAAAGAATGTTAACTATCCTACCAACTTCTTCTAGAGTACGCACCCACTCATCATCATCTTCGCATTCCTCTTCGGTATCTGACACGTCTTCGTCCATAGTTTCTGTCTGAAGACGAGCCAACCTCACCATATTTCTGTTGCCTCTACATTTAACTCATACTCTGCGATGTTCATAAACTGCTGTTACGTGTTTCCTGATGGTACTTTTTCTTCACCAGTGAAGGCTCCCACCAGATAAATCATCTAAATACCTTCGAATTTTAATTTAAGTTCAGTCCCATTCAGGGGTTCCATGGGAAATGTTTGTTTCAGGTGCAAAACTATACTGTAGAACTTCACGAAGTCGATATATAATAAGTCTTCACTGTCACGTTCCATATGACGAAAATTTTTACCCAGAGAATATAAATTGATATTGGAAATCAGCCGTGATCTGCTACTTGATTTCTGCGCACTCATCGTATACTGCTCCACAGACTTTCATCCTGTACACTTTGAACACTCGCTAATGTTTTTTTTTTGTCGCATATCTCATGAATTTATTAATAGATCACTGAAACTTGACTCGATTACTCTAAAATGACATTCACCTTCAAGTCGATAATGGGAGAGGTAATATCCTCCGTCCGATTGTTGAACATTGCGACACCTTCTGATAATTTGTTTTTTAGAACTGTCTGCTGGATCGAGACTCCAAGTCGGGGCAGAGGCAACGAGTTCGAGTCTCGATCCGGCACACAGTTTTAATTGCCAGAAAGTTTCATATCAGCGCACACTCCGCTGCAGAGAGAAAATTTCATTCTGGAACTTCTTTTTAACTCATTACAATAAACAAGTAAGGTTCCAGGTAGTTGTATAGCATCTAAAAGTGAAGCTGGTGCCTCAACCACAGGTCAGTTGCACTGATCAATCCTTTATACAACAATATTTCGTTGATTCCTGAGTGGATCAGGACTGCAACGGTTTCTGTGCCTACAAGGGCTGATTGTTTCACCCTACACTGTCGCCTCTCATCTGGTGGGTACGGTGACCCATTGACCCACACTGATTATTCCTGTTGTACCTGTTTTAATTCTTATGAAGCGGCGCCTGCCGCAACAGTTCGGATCATTTGAACCATATTGTTTGACATGAGTTCAAACAAAGTGTACCCACTCCCTTACTCCACCACTGTGATCGAGCCCAAAGTCTTGTAACAAGTAGGGGAACGCGTTAATATCGTTCTACTGCAGCTTGTGATCATGATGTCTCTCTGATTTGGGTAAAGCAAATTCGTCTGGGAGATTTTAATCAGTTCCTTTTGCTCGTAAAGCACTTCCATACACTCACATCAGTAATTCTTTAAAATATTGTTTCGGGCATTGGTATTGTGATTCAGCATTCGGTTCCATCCTTAGGATGCTCAGTTTTAAACGCTGTTGCTTGCCTTTTGCCCAGTACTCACTTAAAATGCACACTTCAATTACTCATACAGCTGTCACCCGACTGCAATTACTTGCTTATTTTCTGATTCTCTCTTTCTGGCAGGTATACAAACTAAATTAATTTTATACCCCACAGACCACATACTTGGCAGCCCATTTTTATACTGTTCAATCCCAATTTTTGGATGGAGACCGGAAGGTCGGAGAATAATACACTCCTGGAAATTGAAATAAGAACACCGTGAATTCATTGTCCCAGGAAGGGGAAACTTTATCGACACATTACTGGGGTCAGATACATCACATGATCACACTGACAGAACCACAGGCACATAGACACAGGCAACAGAGCATGCACAATGTCGGCACTAGTACAGTGTATATCCACCTTTCGCAGCAATGCAGGCTGCTATTCTCCCATGGAGACGATCGTAGAGATGCTGGATGTAGTCTTGTGGAACGGCTTGCCATGCCATTTCCACCTGGCGCCTCAGTTGGACCAGCGTTCGTGCTGGACGTGCACACCGCGTGAGACGACGCTTCATCCAGTCCCAAACATGCTCAATGGGGGACAGATCCGGAGATCTTGCTGGCCAGGGTAGTTGACTTACACCTTCTAGAGCACGTTGGGTGGCACGGGATACATGCGGACGTGCATTATCCTGTTGGAACAGCAAGTTCCCTTGCCGGTCTAGGAATGGTAGAACGATGGGTTCGATGACGGTTTGGATGTACCGTGCACTATTCAGTGTCCCCTCGACGATCACCAGTGGTGTACGGCCAGTGTAGGAGATCGCTCCCTACACCATGATTACGGGTGTTGGCCCTGTGTGCCTCGGTCGTATGCAGTCCTGATTGTGGCGCTCACCTGCACGGCGCCAAACACGCATACGACCATCATTGGCACCAAGGCAGAAGCGACTCTCATCGCTGAAGACGACACGTCTCCATTCGTCCCTCCATTCACGCCTGTCGCGACACCACTGGAGGCGGGCTGCACGATGTTGGGGCGTGAGCGGAAGACGGCCTAACGGTGTGCGGGACCGTAGCCCAGCTTCATGGAGACGGTTGCGAATGGTCCTCGCCGATACCCCAGGAGCAACAGTGTCCCTAATTTGCTGGGAAGTGGCGGTGCGGTCCCCTACGGCACTGCGTAGGATCCTACGGTCTTGGCGTGCATCCGTGCGTCGCTGCGGTCCGGTCCCAGGTCGACGGGCACGTGCACCTTCCGCCGACCACTGGCGACAACATCGATGTACTGTGGAGACCTCACGCCCCACGTGTTGAGCAATTCGGCGGTACGTCCACCCGGCCTCCCGCATGCCCACTATACGCCCTCGCTCAAAGTCCGTCAACTGCACATACGGTTCACGTCCACGCTGTCGCAGCATGCTACCAGTGTTAAAGACTGCGCTGGAGCTCCGTATGCCACGGCAAACTGGCTGACACTGACGGCGGCGGTGCACAAATGCTGCGCAGCTAGCGCCATTCGACGGCCAACACCGCGGTTCCTGGTGTGTCCGCTGTGCCGTGCGTGTGATCATTGCTTGTACAGCCCTCTCGCAGTGTCCGGAGCAAGTATGGTGGGTCTGACACACCGGTGTCAATGTGTTCATTTTTCCATTTGCAGGAGTGTATGTATAGTTAACAGAAACGAAGTACTTTCTTTTCAGAATGAGATTTTCCCTCTGCGGCAGACTGTGCGCTGATATGAAACCTCCTGGCAGAGTTGTCTTGTCTGGTCTTGTCTTCTTCAACTTCCTGGTACCACATTCTGGCTGGTGTCAATGGCTGTACCAGTGGAGATGATTACTGAACTCGATGAGTGTATGAGAGTCTAATACTCAGCTGACACTATTCGTCCTGTTCTTTTCTATGTTTCTAAATGCTTAGCTAAAACTATGTGCTCTTTCTTTGAATAACTCGTCCAACGCTATTCGATTTCTACGATTAACGTGAGCGTGAATTTCTTTGAACTGAAATAGGAATGTAATTTCTTTATGGCCTTTGAGGTTAGTTGGTACAGCTCGGTCTGAAGATGAGCCACTGTTCCTGCTTAGCCATTTCCATTCGCCACTTCCATCACAGCGATGGCTTTGGTCATCGGAAAAGTACGGCGCCGTCCACCGTCTCTCGGCTACACCTCCAGAATGATTCTTTGAAGGCAGTGAAAACAACACAGTACATTACCACCGTCCCTTCCCCCCCCCCCCCCAAAAGGAAAGAATAACTCTAGCCTTCACCCTTATAAGAAAAGGGAAACCTGCCACAACTGCAATAGAAAGAAAGAATAAGTAACAAGCTACAATGTAAAAAGATGATGATGATGTTGGGGTTGTGGGGCGCTCAACGGCGTGGTTATCAGCGCCCGTACAATTATCCAATCTTCGCTCAGTCCAATTTCGCCACTTTCCTGGGTGATGATGAAATGATGAGGACAACACAAACACCCAGTCATCTCGAGGCAGGTGAAAATCCCTGACCCCGCCGGGAATCGAACCCGGGACCCCGTGCAACGTAAAAAGCCTCACATACCTCTGTACAATATCAAATCATTGATCATAATCTGATCGGAGTGCAAGATGCGTGTCTTGCCTTCCTTGTTGTTGATACAAGGTCACAAACCTAACACTTTCGCAAGGGCACTTAAACAACTGAGTCGCAAGAGGTCCCGCCACCATCCTGGCCTCTAGTCTGCTCAGCTTAGTGGAATTTTGAATGTCTACCTGAGCTTCTAAAGTTAACTTTAGTTTCCATGTAATTTTCCACGTTCTCTACTTAAATGGAATCCACCTCAACATCCACATTTCACTAAAACTGGTGTTTATATTTGTGAGTGTCATTCAAATTCAAACTCGACCTCCCTCATTCTGCCTAGTGAATGTGAAACCACACATGATTTACGACAGTGACGGAGGTACCAGTTTCTAATAGCCCACTTCTCGATACGTTATTAATCTCATAGCATGATATTTTCTCTTCCGATGGTAGGTAAACGTGGCCTTGACTCGAGAAAACTGTCAAATAATGTTACCCTACTTCTTCCTTTGCTGTGTGCAATGTCTCTGGGTGTATTTGTTCCGATCTGCTGATTTAATGTGACCTAAAATTGTAGCATACAGCAATAACAACCTCTTAGGAATGAAGTAAATATCAAATCCAGGGCAACCAAGGCGAAATGGCTTCATGAAATATGTGAAGAAATGGAGAAAGGAAAGTTCGGCGGGAGAAATGATTCAGCATATAGAAAAATCAAAATAACCTCAGGTTAAAATTATAAGCAAGGATGGTAACATTAACAATGTAACTAGAATTCCCCCTTTAAACGCAGGAAAGGGAGCAGACAGGTGTAATGAGTACACTGAAGACCTCTTCTAAGGGAAGACTTGTCTGTCAACGTATTAGAAGAAGAAAATCGAGTCGATAGGGATGACATATGGGATCCAGTACTGGAGTGGGAACTGGAATCAGCTCTGGTAGATTTGAGAGCAAGCTAGGCAGATGATATGGAATACGTAGGAATTACCAAAATCATTGTTTTTTTTTGGGGGGGGAGGGGTGTTGAGGGTGGCAACCAAACGATTATTCAAGACTGGCGACGTATCAGCAGATTATCGGAAAAATGACATCCACATTACTCCAAAGATAGGAAGTGCTTATAAGTACGAGAATTATTAGCACTAGGCTTAACAGCTAATGCATCCAAGCAGCTGACCAGAATAACATACAGGAGAAAGGAAGGAGAATGGGAAAGAAAATTTAGGGCCAGTTAGATGACAATCAGTTCGGCTGTAAGGAGGTAAGGGCACCAGAGATGCAGTTCTCATGTAGCGTTTGATAAAGGAAGCAGGTTTAAAGAAAAATCAAAACACGCACATAGCATTCGTCGTCCTAGGAAAAAAAAGTTCTACATTGTAAAATGGGTTAAGGTGTTCGAAATTCTTAGAAAAATAGGAGACACGTAATATATAATATATAGAAGAACCAACAGGAAGCGATAAGACAAGGAAACTTAGAAAGAGCTGCTCGGGTTGAAAAGGGAGCAAGAGAGGAAAGTAGTCTTCGGCCCCTACTGTTCAGTCCATACATCAAAGGAGCAGTGACGGAAATAAAAGAAAGGTTCAAGAGTGGGATTAAATTTCAGGGTGAAAGAATATCAATGATAAGATTCACTGATAACATTGCTATCCTCTGTGAAAGTGAAAAAGAATTACAGTATGTGCTGAATGGAATGAACATTCTAATGATTACAGAATACTGATTGAGAGTAAAATGGAAAAAGAGAAAGGTAATGAGATGTAACAGAAATGGGACTACTGAGAAATTTAAGATCATGAATGGGGATCACAGAGTAGACGAAGTTAAGAAATTCTGTTAGCTGGGAAGCAAAATTTCCCAAGATGGTCGAAACATGGAGGAAATAAAAAGCAGACGAGCAGAGACAAAGAGGGCATTCTTGGTCAAGAGAAACCTTCTTGTATCAAACATTAGTCTTCATTTGAGGACGAAATTTCTGACATTGTACGTTAGGAGCACAGCGTTGTATTGTAGTGAATCACGGTCAATAGGAAAACCGGAAACGAAGCGAATCGAAGAATATCGAAAACCAGGTGGATTATTAAGGGTGAGATTCTCCGCAGGGTCGGCGAAGGAAGGAACGAATTGAAAATACTGACAAGAAGAAGGGACAGGATGGTAGAATATGTGCTACGATATCGTGGAAGTATCTCCATAATGGTAGAGATAAATGTTGAAGGTAAGAAACTTAGTGGAAGATAGAGATTTGAATACATTCAAGAGGTAACTGAGAATGTAGAGAACGTAGGGTGCAAGATGAAGAAGTTAGAGAAGGAGAGGAATTCGTTGTGGGCCGCACCAAGAAAACAGAAAAATAATGAGGGAAAAAAGTATGCCACTACCATGGCCTCAGGGTGAGGGAGGGGGGAGGGGGGCCACAATTAATATATTCGCCGAACTGCTCTTTTATCCCAATTTCACGAGCGTAATATGATTCAGTTAAGTTCAGTTAACATAGTCTTTAAAGACACTATTTTTAGCACAGCCATTTGTGAACTCTTGCCACTGTATCTCCTTTAGCTGTGGTCCTTGTAACCAAATTTGCCAGGCTACAACTAGTGCGTGGCTATATTAACTGCAAAAGTTCCCCTTTCCACAATCCAAACATGTCCTTATATCTGTCAACCAATCCATATTGAATAAGACTGTAAGTGCTTCACAGTAGCAGGTGTAGAATAAATAAAATATTAAATGTTCATTTTTAGAAAGTTTAGGGCTGTTATCGAATGACCTGAAATATTCTTTGAAATTTACATTGTTCTCGAGCGTCATGAAGATTCTAGAATGTTCGCAACTGCTCTGGAAAGTTTGAGAACTATTAAATGACTGTGATAGAGATAGACCTAATACTATATAAAGCGATGTGTGGAGTTCTCGGGCCAAAGCATTTTTAGATATAAACAATGGGTCGAAGACCAGAACACAAGCAAATAAATACAATCGTTTCGAAGTGAAATAGTAAGATTATAAATAAGTAAGAGACGGACGGAGTATGTGGATTTTATAGAGAACTTAAACTTAATTTTGAGTAATTCAAGGCGCTTGAGAGTGTTTCTAACACAATTTAAGATTTTTACAGGTTTGGTAATGCCGGAAAGTCAGAGAAAATATTCGCAGTTTTCGTATTGAGCCACAAAGACGGTAGGAGGTATGAAAATATTTAACAGAAGGAGCATGACATGATTCACAGGCAACACCATGATACAGAAGGCCTCGGGAAGCATATCACATTATTAGGGAGCAAAGCGAAAACGACAACGATTACATAGCAACCGGGAAACAGCAGCGGAGCGGACGCGAGCGCGAACGGAGGTACTGGCTCTCGATGTACCTTTAATTGCGTTATGACAGAAAAGACATAAAAATGACGAACGTGAACACGAAATGTTTCATTATAATCCCACTACATGGTACAGAAATTATCCAAATAATGCATTGGAAAATTGGATGAAATACACAATTTTGCCGCTGCTAAAGAATTCAGTGGGGAAGTGTCATCTATGTGTGGTGTGAATGGTGAAATTAAATTGCTACCATTACAATTGCCGCAAGTGGATTGAAAATACTTTTTTAAAACCATCAGCTATTGTTTCAGATAACAAGTTTTGGAACAACTGCGATAACTGAAGATGATGGATACAACCCAGTGTTCAATGTTCAGAGTCAAATGTATCATAAATTTGGATTATTGTTGCTAATTTAAAATGAAATACCGAAATACTTGAAAATTTTGCCTAATGGGAGATGAAGAATAAGAAACGATCAGCGATGTACAATTATCGCACGGCTGCGTGTGAAACAGTTGTCGGTAGGCAACTATTCCCACATACAAAACAAACAACTTGTTTGAATGGAAAAAATGGTCTCATATCCAGTCAATCAAACGCAAGTGGGTGAACAGCATGACATTTTAATGTACCCCAAATGAAAGAGGTGGCAGTGGTAATCATAGATGATGAATTCAATTTTAAGGTCATCGTAATTCAAAGTAGAAGCAATTAGTTGTAAAGGACTGTTGACACTGCTTGCAATAGCGAATGACAGAGATGTTGACAACGTGGAGCGTTCACAGTTTTGACACGCACCTTCACTGGTATATGTTTGAATTAGGACAGCCGGCACGACCAATGTCAGAAAGCAAGATGAGCACATTTGTTTGTAACATTGGCGTGTAATTCATCGTGGAGAGAAGTCTAGGAAGTGTTACAGTCTGAAGATTAATCTAGGGACGGAAATGACATAATTCCACTTATATCTAGGTAAAAGTGACTCAGACTCATCAATTCCAACGTGAAAGATGACACGTTCGTGGATATCAGTTGCTGGAGGTACTCGATCGAGTGGCACAAACGAGGACTGCCGCACTCGTGCAATTAAATTTACTTCAAGGAATAAATTCGAAGTATTTACTACGGTTGAATTTCCATATCCAGACGAAGGTACTCTTGTTATAAAATAAAAGTCCACACTACGATTCAGGGACCGTGTGAACCACTCAATTTGCAGTTACCCTGTAGAAAGGAGATCGTATGTTCTAAGCGGTATTCTACACCATTTTTAACTCAAACGCGAACAAATGAAAATTGACATCCCAAGTACAGACTTCGACCGGGTTAATTTACAGCAGAAATCGAAATAAAACGTAGCATCGATGCTGCTTAAATGGACTATCAGTGTCATTCCATATAATCTACTACTATCCAAGATGGTTTAAGCACACATCAATACAGAATGTGTGTAAATGTCTGAAGGGTAGCGAAATGGCCATCCCTCGAGTAACTAACGAAAAGCAAAACGAAGAGATAATACTATATTGAAAGGAAGGGTATATTAATATCAACAGAGTAATGTAGCATATATTAAGCCCACCGTCCGCAGACGAAGCATGGAGGACTTAACAAGCAGACTGTCACACATACAGTGACCATTCTTGGCCAAAAGAAGTCTACAGCATCGTCCTTAATTTGAGGAAGAAATTTCTGAGACTGTAAGGTTGAAAAACATCTTTGTAAGTAAGTGAGTCATAGACTGTAGGAAAACTGCAAAGCGGAAAATGGAAGCGTTTGACTTGTGATGCAGCAGAAGGATGTTTGAAATTAGGTTGACTGATAAGAAATGAGGAAATTCTCCGCAGAAGAAGCTAGAAGAGAGCATATTGGAAAAGCTGATACGTAGAAGGAAGAGAATGATAAGATCCTTACGAAGACATGACGAAATAACCTTCACGATGTTTCGTGGAACTGTAGAAGGGAAACAGTGCGGGACCGGCAGAGATTGAAACATATCCAACAAATAACTAAGACGTTGGTTTCAAATGCTTCTCTGAATTGAAGGTTCTGGCGCACACACACACGCACATACACACACACACACATACACACACACACGCAAACTAACACACACACACGCGCACACACACACGCACAAACGCACACACACACACACACACACGCACGCACACACACACACACACACACACACACGCACACACACACTCGCTCGAGCCCGCGTGCGGCACACGGACACGTGTACACCCTCTCACAAAATCCTGTGAACTATCCCATCACTACAACTGTGACTGCTTTATTTAAACAGTACCAAAGAGACTCGTTTACGAGAGTACAGCTGTATCTAAGTTTTGGACTATGACAACGTGAAAATGCAGTCAAGAGAAAAAACAAATTCCCTTTGAACACTACGGTGATATACCAGTGGCATGAATACATACGGTGCATCGGAAAAATGCTAAATGTTTCCGTCCCCAACTACTATGTGGGCCGATATCTTTCGGAGCTCTTTGCACATCGTCGCTTACACTTTTGAAACTAACTGAAACCCATGTAAGGGCTTTGTTCTTTAACAACATCATTTGAGAGCAGGCTTTGTGGGACGCTACACAAACAGCAACAACGGATTGTGATAACAGGAGCAGCTGCGTCGCGTCGCGAGATGCAGAGGTGAATTATTTGGCAGCTCGTGGCGGTTAGTCGATCAGGCGAGAAATGCAAGCGCTCTGGTGGCTGAATGCCGGATGTGGGGATTTTCCCCAGCCCACAGAGTCCACGCTTGGCTGATTGGGTCGATTCCACTTCATGGCGGATATGATGGACAGTTGACAGATGACAGACGTCAATATTTTCAACGAAGCTAAGTTACGGGCCCTACAAACACGACACGGCAAAAAAATTGCAGCAGTAAAATTGCGAGAATGGGATGGGCACTTTGCAACACCTAGCATGAGTCTAAGATAAATATTAAAAAACCTTAAATTATTTTAATTACGATGTATTATAAAATTAATAACAACTGAAACACTGTAGTGATCTGATCATAAGAGGTATAAAATGAACGCTTAGGCGTTAGTAAACATAATATTAATGTACTTTTCAAGTCATGTGAATGTAAGGTGATATGCAAACGTGCCACTAATATAAAACCCCCATAGCTGTACTTAGTATGAATAAGCCATGTGTTTCCTAGCTCATCACCTATTGAGTACCCATAATTTACAATTTGATGAGATTTACTTCATTATTTATAGAAATGGTCATTAATATAGCTCCATAAAACCGACTTGAATATGTGAATTGTAATAAATAAAGTAAATAAATAAAGTGAATATCAACTAAGTACCAGAAGGACACTCTTTCTTCAAACTGGCCATTTGTACGAATTTTATGTAATTTGTACGATGGTTCAGAAATTTGTTAATAACTTGTCTAATACAGTGTTCCTATTTGTTGTACTTTGTGTTGGAGGTTAATAAAATAGCAGTATTGAAAGACTGCTGACAGGTTATGGTCACTGAGGTTACCACAACTAACAAATAAATAGACAAAATAAACCAAGCAATTGAGAGTGACCGCTATTTGGTAACTTTAGAGAGCAAAGGTTGTATACCTGCCAGCATGCATCTCATGAGTGGCAGTATTCCTGTGACGAGTGCTGTGCCATGCACATATCAGCTACCTAACATTGCCATAAACTTTGTTTATTGTTTAGGAGACACTCCTCTGCTGACGAATGCCATGCTCATGGAAAATATGGTTGGACACCAGCAGTTTAGTGTTTTACTGACACATATCCAACTTACGCAAACTTTGAGCACAGATATTGGTCGACAGGCATGCAGGAGCATCTGTGTAAATAAGTCTTTAACCCGGAGCCATGTAATGAGAGAACTGCAAGCCTTCACCAATATATAGAAAAATCCGTCACCTCAGCTTATGTAAGGCAGAGTGTATGTGTGTATTTGCATATGTTTGGGATCACCTTCCGAACTTCTGGATTTTTTTCAACCAAATTTGGTAAAGAAGCATCTGGTCTCACAAATATCAGTAATAATGAGTTTATAGATTCCTAACTGCAGTACAAACAGAGATACAGTGAAAGACATGTTTTCAGCAGAATCTGGTGTTAGGCTTATCTTCATAACAGGATTGTTGTGTTTGAGTGGTACTGGTCTGCCTTATGGACCTATTTTGTATGGCAGCATACACAGCAGGGGGAAAAATATATTGTGGGAATAGTACTGGCCTGCTTCATTGACCTGTTGTGAACGAACTACATGAGCAGATGGACATTGTTGGAGTAGGTTTAGATGGATACAGGAAGGGAGGGAACAAGAGAGAGGGACGTGGGAAGGGATGGACAGAAGAAGAATGGAAGGAGTGAGGGACAGTGAGATTTGGAGAAGAAGATCGAAAGGGGCAGGGGTGGTCGCAGGAGATGAATAAGGTGATGTGGGGAGTATAGTATTGTGCCCTGCCCGCGACGTAATAATATACTATTTTCTTTTTCTATCGAAGCACTAAGTCAATGAACTGCTCTGGAAGTCAGCGAATGTGTACGCCCAGAATAATGTGAGTGGCGTATCATTATTATCTATGTTTTGTTCTATATAAGAATGCGAGCCCGTCTTTTCTTGCTCTTCTTCTTCTTTAATCGCGCGTTTACGACAGGGTCTTACGCTAACAGGCTCCTATTTTCTTCCATTCTGTTCAAATGAACTAAATTTGTTTTCCTATTAGGAATTTATTGAATCATTCCATTACTGTCGCCAACTGCGACTACTGATAGGATCTTATTATGAATACTTAATTCTTTCGCTCCAGAGTTAAGCAAAGATTATTGTAATGGCCAAGTATTTGGCCGAAATACGGCACAATTCTTTGTCATCTTCTAAACTGTGAGAATTTTCACGAAATGTTAGATTTCAGTATAAAAACTTGTTTTGTTAAAAGTAATATTTTAATTTAACATTTCTACTTTCATTTCGTAGTAACAATGACAAATTCCAAATTTTATAAATGTTATGGACTTTTTTAACTACATTTTTTCTTACGATGCCAGTCCGATACTCTCGATATTAAATTAAATCATTCTGAATCTCTCGCGAGGCGAGAGGCTAGTTAGAAATTTCCTCGAGATTACAAAAACACAAATTAAACGCTTTTCAGCTCGCTACAAGTCTACTGACCTTCACTTCAAGCAATAAAACGTAAAAACGAATAGAATGGACTAAGAAGTGAAGTAATCATCTTATGCATTCGATAGCATTGTGTGCATTTTCTGATAAAAATTATTTTTGTTTTAAAAACTAAAAAGTTGCGTGTGTGTAATACTCAATTCATTCAATTTTAGACAATGATAAGAAGTGATACCTCAAATTAATCTATGTACTAATAGTTGTATGTGATATTTAAGTAATAAAAATAATGCGTCTCATCCTCATATTTAAAAATAAAAAGTCAAGAATAATGGGGATAAATTAAGTCGAAGAAATTCTGCTTAATATTCACAAAATGCTAATTTGTAAGAATTTCGTCAGTCTGATATTTTGAGACATAATTAGTTTGAAATATTTATTCAATTGCTGAATTATTACAAATATATGAATGTACTTGAGTTTATTTTACATCCATTACAATTTACGCTAGCTGAAGCATAAATTTCCATAATTCCGTAATCATATCCACCCATATTTATAAAATACCCTAGTTAAAGCTTTAGTATATATTTCTCTCAAAACGAGTGGCCACAATGTATGAATAAATGTAAGTAAAAATTTGAATTACAATTTATAATATAAAGTTTGTATATCTATTCCATATATCCATCCGATGTACTGTACCACGTCGTGGAAATAGTCAACCAATCCTTTTTACGACAAACTGGACTCATTCAAATGAATTTTAGTTCTGTCAAGATCGTGATTTTCTTCTATAGCATTCTTTTTCTTTGATTCTCTACAGAAAGTAAAATCGTAGTTAGTTGCGGTTTAGCTCGGTGATTTTCGAACGATGTGTTAAGAATAATCCAATTTAGCAAAAATCGACGTAAGATCGTTTTACGTGTGAAGATAGAGAACATAAAATGGGTGATTTCGCGCTCAATGATAAAAGAGCATCATTGAATTAATATTATTTACTGTTATTTATATATGTATGTTACTGATAAATATTAACATTCGTGTCATGAATTTTCCCCAGTTTTTCAAAATTTCATTTTATGGTCACAGTTGGTAAAAAAAAGAGAATTTACCAATTGAAACCATGGCTTCACCATTAGATTTCGAAAATGAAACAGAAAATCTAAATGAACCAGTCATAAATTTTACTGCAGATAAGCTAGAAAATCAAACCCTGGACTTGAACGTGTCAGCCGTGATTTCTGAGATTGCACAAAACAACGAAAATGGTCGTCCGACCACTGCAGTTAATGAAACTGCAGCGGATACGGATCAGTCTAATGAAACGAAAGAAGACAGTATTGCGCTTGACCCGCTTACTGCTTTCCTGAAAATTACGCGATAACGAACGCGATCAGCGGGAAAAAGAAAGGGAAGCTTTACGCAAAAAGAAACGGGAGCAGAGAGATAAGGAATTAAAAATCAAATCAAAACCGAACTAGGCAACATCAAGTCCGAGTTAATGAACATAAAGCAAGCTTACACACCAATTTTGAGCCAAGTCGATAAACTGGACCGTGATGTTGAAAATCTAAAAACTTCGCATTCCGCAATTAAGTCGGATGTGGAAGACTTAATATCTGCCGTTACAAATCTCAAAATAAATAACCTTCAAGATTTTAAACGAACAGCTAGATTCTCACAGAAAGCTAATAAATATTGGAATATCCAATTCTATAACCACTAAAGAGACGGAACTTGATGCCAAAATTAATGTTGCCGTCTACAAAACTGTGCAGCACGTACCGGAAGAAATATGTTCTACATCTACATCTACATTCATACTCCGCAAGCCACCCAACAGTGTGTGACGGAGGGCACTTTACGTGCCACTGTCATTACCTCCCTTTCCTGTTCCAGTCGCGTATGGTTCGCGGGAAGAACGACTGTCTGAAAGCCTCCGTGCGCGCTCTAATCTCTCTAATTTTACATGTGATCTCCTCGGGAGGTATAAGTAGGGGGAAGCAATATATTCGATACCTCATCCAGAAACGCACCCTCTCGAAACCTGGCGAGCAAGCTACACCGCGATGCAGAGCGCCTCTCTTGCAGAGTCTGCCACTTGAGTATATTAAACATCTCCGTAACGCTATCACGGTTACCAAATAACCCTGTGACGAAACGCGCCGCTCTTCTTTGGATCTTCTCTATCTCCTCCGTCAAACCGATCTGGTACGGATCCCACACTGATGAGCAATACTCAAGTATAGGTCGAACGAGTGTTTTGTAAGCCAGCTACTTTGTTGATGGACTACATTTTCTAAGCACTCTCCCAATGAATCTCAACCTGGTACCCGCCTTACCAACAATTAATTTTATATGATCATTCCACTTCAAATCGTTCCGCACGCATACTCCCAGATATTTTACAGAAGTAGCTGCTACCAGTGTTTGTTCCGCTATCATATAATCATACAATAAAGGATCCTTCTTTCTATGTATTCGCAATACATTACATTTGTCTATGTTAAGGGTCAGTTGCCACTCCCTGCACCAAGTGCCTATCCGCTGCAGATCTTCCTGCATTTCGCTACAATTTTCTAATGCTGCAACTTCTCTGTATACTACAGCATCATCCGCGAAAAGCCGCATGGAACTTCCGACACTATCTACTAGGTCATTTATATATATTGTGAAAAGCAATGGTCCCATAACACTCCCCTGTGGCACGCCAGAGGTTACTTTAACGTCTGTAGACGTCTCTCCATTGATAACAACATGCTGTGTTCTGTTTGCTAAAAACTCTTCAATCCAGCCACACAGCTGGTCTGATATTCCGTAGGCTCTCACTTTGTTTATCAGGCGACAGTGCGGAACTGTATCGAACGCCTTCCGGAAGTCAAGAAAAATAGCATCTACCTGGGAGCCTGTATGTAATATTTTCTGGGTCTCATGAACAAATAAAGCGAGTTGGGTCTCACACGATCGCTGTTTCCGGAATCCATGTTGATTCCTACAGAGTAGATTCTGGGTTTCCAAAAACGACATGATACTCGAGCAAAAAACATGTTCTAAAATTCTACAACAACTCTCAAATACTATAATACTCCCGAAATTTATGAATTAAACAATGCAAGTACCAAAAACACGCAAAGAAATTAAGAATTAAACTATGTAACAAATGAGTGAGCTAGGAGTATACGACTTGCTGCTGCAGCTGCTTATCCAACGGCGGCAGGGAGCACACTCGTAATCTTCCGTAAAAGCGAATTCAGACGCCGCGCACAATGCGTGAGACGAACAAAAAGAACCAAACGAATAAACGCCGATGTGGAGACGGGAGATGAACGTTCGCGTCCGAAATTTGGAGAAAACCGTTTCGACGGACAGCAAAACGGAAATAAATTTTTCTATGCAACCGCCGGCCGACGACAATGAACGAAAAACGACATTCGGGAATCAAAGAATATTTCAAACGCCCGACTTGTAGCCAGCAAAAGGTAATTACGAAGACGAACGTATAATGAATTCAGTGAAATTGAGCAAAGTCTACTCAAGCATCGCCTTTTCAAACATTTGCAGAGGACAAGAAGTCCATTCATCCAATTGTATTAATACGCGCATTCAGGAATATTTTACCCAGATACTGGTCTGAATATCAAAAATTTCAATTCGTAATGCCACACATACACCCGTGACGCGACACTAAGGGCCAGCGAAACCGCTGAACTATGCAAAACGCTCGCTGAATTCTAGAAAGATTTCCTTGCAAAATATTGGTCCACAGGAATCCAAGATCGTTTGAGAAGTAAGTGTACACCCCGGAACTGTACTGTCTGAAAAAAGGGAGTTTGTGCAAGTATTTTCAACGATTTGTTGCGAAACGAGATAGCCTATCTCACACAAAGAGCTACTACGCATATTAAAGACCAAATTACCAATTAACCTTACGGAGAAGTTAACAAATGTACCAGATGAAGATTTGGAGTATTTCCTTTCGGTGATCGACTCCTTAGACCTAATCCAAGAAGACGTAAAGTCGTAAGAAGCATTCATGAATAACTGCAATAGTTGTCACAGTGTTGATGATCCGAGTAGTAGTGAACAGAGTTAACGTAATCAGCACAGAAACTACCAATACGACGAAACGAATATGCCTGGTTACAATGATAATCCGAACCATGTTTCGAATGACGCGAATACCGGTTACGTAGCCAATAAATGGAATTGTGGCGACGGTTATCTCGGGAAATGGCAGGAACCGTAAGCGCAAGATCGGAAATGGAAATACACTCCTGGAAATTGAAATAAGAACACCGTGAATTCATTGTCCCAGGAAGGGGAAACTTTATTGACACATTCCTGGGGTCAGATACATCACATGATCACACTGACAGAACCATAGGCACATAGACACAGGCAACAGAGCATGCACAATGTCGGCACTAGTACAGTGTATATCCACCTTTCGCAGCAATGCAGGCTGCTATTCTCCCATGGAGACGATCGTAGAGATGCTGGATGTAGTCCTGTGGTACGGCTTGCCATGCCATTTCCACCTGGCGCCTCAGTTGGACCAGCGTTCGTGCTGGACGTTCACACCCCGTGAGACGACGCTTCGTCCAGTCCCAAACATGCTCAATGGGGGACAGATCCGGAGATCTTGCTGGCCAGGGTAGTTGACTTACACCTTCTAGAGCACGTTGGGTGGCACGGGATACATGCGGACGTGCATTGTCCTGTTGGAACAGCAAGTTCCCTTGCCGGTCTAGGAATGTAGAACGATGGGTTCGATGACGGTTTGGATGTACCGTGCACTATTCAGTGTCCCCTCGACGATCACCAGTGGTGTACGGCCAGTGTAGGAGATCGCTCCCCACACCATGATGCCGGGTGTTGGCCCTGTGTGCCTCGGTCGTATGCAGTCCTGATTGTGGCGCTCACCTGCACGGCGCCAAACACGCATACGACCATCATTGGCACCAAGGCAGAAGCGACTCTCATCGCTGAAGACGACACGTCTCCTTTCGTCCCTCCATTCACGCCTGTCGCGACACCACTGGAGGCGGGCTGCACGATGTTGGGGCGTGAGCGGAAGACGGCCTAACGGTGTGCGGGACCGTAGCCCAGCTTCATGGAGACGGTTGCGAATGGTCCTCGCCGATACCCCAGGAGCAACAGTGTCCCTAATTTGCTTGGAAGTGGCGGTGCGGTCCCCTACGGCACTGCGTAGGATCCTACGGTCTTGGCGTGCATCCGTGCGTCGCTGCGGTCCGGTCCCAGGTCGACGGGCACGTGCACCTTCCGCCGACCACTGGCGACAACATCGATGTACTGTGGAGACCTCACGCCACACGTGTTGAGCAATTCGGCGGTACGTCCACCCGGCCTCCCGCATGCCCACTATACGCCCTCGCTCAAAGTCCGTCAACTGCACATACGGTTCACGTCCACGCTGTCGCGGCATGCTACCAGTGTTAAAGACTGCGATGGAGCTCCGTATGCCACGGCAAACTGGCTGACACTGACGGCGGCGGTGCACAAATGCTGCGCAGCTAGCGCCATTCGACGGCCAACACCGCGGTTCCTGTTGTGTCCGCTGTGCCGTGCGTGTGATCATTGCTTGTACAGCCCTCTCGCAGTGTCCGGAGCAAGTATGGTGGGTCTGACACACCGGTGTCAATGTGTTCTTTTTTCCATTTCCAGGAGTGTAATTACCGTGAAACTAACCATGATAAGAAGAGATCTTGGAAAAAGCTCAATGGAAATGAAAGGAGCAACAACAATGGTCCTCCGAATCAGTCAAACACAAACGAATGGAACGAGAACCAATACCTGAATAGTAATAATGGCAATCAATGGTCACACCAGAAACCACCAGACGCCGAATAAAATGCAAGCTGTGCCCCTCATTCCAAACACAAACAGTCAAAATCATATTGACAGTAGTCGTTCTACTATGGCGCGAGTATGCGAAGTGGTAGAACAATCCTGCCAACAGCAACAGTCAAACTAGAGCCGACCGTTCTGAACGGCCTCCCGAGCACGTTCGGATCTATAAGTGGAGGCAACCCCACAATTAACCCGAAAGCACTGCGTTATAACGATGGTGCCAACATCAGGGACGATTTATAAGAAGAATCTAATGTCTAAACATGACGATGAATACATAGTACAAGCTGCAACTATGGTCACTATTAATCGTATTTATGTGGAAGCAATAATTGATAATGGTGCGACTGCAAGTTTCATAAATCAAACCTTGTTCGACCAAGTTAATCGCATAAAGAGAATTACCTATACTGTCCATGCAAAATTGACTTGTTTCTGGCGCATTAGGCGCTGCCACAAAGATATTTAAGCAGCAGGTGCAGGTCGATCTCTAAGTATAAGACAAGCAACTTACGTGCCACTTCCTACTAATTATCCTAATTATCGGTTCCTTGCATCCTGAGATGGGATTTCTACACGGTAGAAATGCAAAGATTGACCAACCTGCAGGAAAATGCGTGGTTACAAACAAACGTAAAAGAATTGCACTACAGTTAATTAGGACTCCAAATGCACATAACAGACACTGTCATAATGTTATCGTTAAACTGGTAGGCCCAAGAGCACTCCACATTTCTGAGGATTGCGAGACATCAGAATTTCTGCACTCGGAAGTTAACAATGCAGCAATACCCAGCAATCCAGCAACAATTGTAGCAAAAGTCACAGAGTCGACCTATTTGAACCAAACACAGAAGGAAGAACTCACAAATCTCATTGAAGATTATATATATCCCTATATTTGCTAATAAACCTGGCATCATAAAGAATTTTGTGTATAAAATGGAGGTTGCCCCACACGAAACTTTTTGTAGGACATCGTGTGCCGTGCCGTGGAGTGAAAGCGAGGCTGTAAAGACTGAAATATGTCACATGTTAGACTGGGGAATAATCGAACCATCGGACTCCCCATATTCTAGTCCCCTTTTAGCTGTATCCAAACCGGGGGGCAAGATAAAGTTAGTGTTTGATGCACGAAACATAAACAAAATTATCATATCAGTCCAAACCAGACCGGAAAATTTAGAACAACTTTTGCAACGTTTTAATGGAGCTCAATTTCTCTCAAGCCTTGATCTTCGATCACCATACTGGCATATTCTATTAAGCGAAAAGTCAAGAAAATACACTGCATTAATTTTTGCCGGGCGCAGGTACCAATTCCGCGTACTAGCCTTAGGCTTGAACGTCAGTGCGGGAGTTTTCATTGCAGCGTTAGACAAGGTTCTGGGCCCTGCACTACTCGACAAAGTCATGGCATACATAGTCGACTTGTTAATAGCCACAGCTACGTGGGATGAACACATTGAGATACAGCAGGCAAATTTCCGAAAATTCAACAAAGCAGGAATAACTGTCAACCTAGCAAAATAAAAACTTGGGAGGTCGAAGACACAATTTCTCGGTCACATTATCTTGCCCGAAGGAGTCATGCCTCAGCCAGGAAAATTGGACGCTATTGAACACTTTGCTGTACCAACAACCAGTAAACAGTTAAGGTCTTTTCTGGGAGCCGACGTTTCGTACCAAATCAATTATAGAATGACGAAAATCTTTTATCACTTCTATGGAAGAATAATTCTAGGATCTAGCATGATCACTGTCAAACTATATTCGACAAGATCAAAACAGCACTTGTTGGTTCAACCACTATTAATTTTGATAACGCATTTTCGTATCGATTATTTTTCGACTGCACGTTGATCGATTATGATATGTTATCTGTGTTACATGCGAAGCCGTTAAGTTTCATTTGTGGTCTTTCGAGACGGTAGCTCGGCCAATGAACGGCTAAGGCGTGCTCACGCCACATGAGCATGTAGTATTTGAAAGGGAGAAAGAGAGGCAATCGTCAAGACAGTCTGTCGTGGGCAGACTTGGGCAGCCCTAGGGGTCTCGGCATGTAATGCTGCGCACGCAGGCACCACTGAGTCGGAAGGGGCCGTTTGAAAGTTGTTTGTATCAGACAATATCAGGCCGTCTGATAATTCCGCAACTACTCTGTTGGAAACATAGAGTACATAATATTGGAATTT
Source organism: Schistocerca serialis cubense (assembly GCF_023864345.2). NCBI lineage: Eukaryota > Metazoa > Arthropoda > Insecta > Orthoptera > Acrididae > Schistocerca > Schistocerca serialis. The sequence goes on from NC_064643.1 coordinate 545,102,478, forward strand.
GTGTTGAGAATGACTGAACAATCGTATCTTGAGAGAACGAGCTCTATTTTTTGATCTGATTACGACAAGGTCATGTCGCTCATTTGCTCATTTGTGGTTAGCAAAATGGCGATCAGGCTGCTATCAGTATACAATATTTAGATTATGTTTGCGATCAGCAATATAAGCAGACCAATGTTCCCATCTCATATTGTCTGAAGCAATAAAAAATAGGCCCGCCGGTGGGGCCGAGCGGTTCTAGGCGCTTCAGTTTGGAACCGCGCGACCGCTACAGTCGCAGGTTCGAATCCTGCCTCTGGCATGGATGTGTGTGATGTCCTTAGGTTAGTTAGGTTTAAGTAGTTCTAGGTTCTAGGGGACTGATGACCTCAGATGTTAAGTCCCATTGTGCTCAGAGCCATTTGAACCATTTTTGAATTTGAATAACAAATAAACAGTTTGTAATTAATGCTACTCCGGCGTTCTAACTTATATCTGCGTGAGTCTAGCAGTCTGAGAAGGTACAGCATCTTAAAACTCTGTACAGCGTAAGCAGACGAAGTCGTGTTTAAAAAGCTAGACAAAAAGTATTCTACGTCCCAACGAACTTGAATGAACTTCTCCAATTGTATTTAAATGTGTAAAACACGGTGTCTTTCATTTATTTAGATAGTTTGTACATGTAAGTGTATGGTTTGTATGCATGTATCCATTTTGAAGAAAAAGATTCGCAGCTAGTGATGAATGAGTTTCGATTTGAACTCTTGGTAGTTTTCTTAACTGAATTCCAAAAGCAATACAAAACTTAAGAAAACAAAGGCTGACTGTGGGATGGAATGGACCGCGTACTTAGCATTAGTTTGATAGGTTTTACTTCTATATCACGCCAAAATTATACGTGATTTGTTTCAATCATTCTGTCATCATGTTCGATAACCTTCTTTCTAAGAAGGCTTTATGGGAGGTATATCGCCGTATATACTGATTGTTGCTTGGTAACGTTTGTTCGAACGTAAACGACAGCAGTACCTATCCCTCCTCTAATGATGCTATGTCATGCTGCAAGGGTATGTTGTCTCTTCTACTGATCACGTGACGCGAGGCAGAATGCCGTTACCGTACACTGTAGAAAGGGCATTCTTGTTTTGCTCGTGACATACAAGACCAACAGTGCCCCGCACGTCCAGCTAGCAGATACCAGCCACATGAGGAGGAGGGGGTGGGGTTGGGGTGGCGGTGGCGGTGCTATCCAGCCCTCTCGCTAGGGCCAATTTGCCGGAGCCATCCACTGCAGCCATTTGGCGCAGCTTTTTTGCCGCTAGGGATGTCTCTTCTTCTGGTCTCCGCGTTGCTGCACGAAATTCTAGACAGAACGTCTGAATATTTTACAGTGCAACCGAAAAATCTCTTCACAGATATCATTTTTACGTTAAACATTTACCATGTTTGTCAGTCTGTTTATTATTTATATTTTAGTTCTTTCATAAACAGTAAGCTCCTCGAGTTAACAACGTATATAATCCCTCTCACGAGAAATTTATGTAGGTGTCAAATTGTGACGTTCGTTCCACTGTTTGATTCATACATCATTTACATTCTACTGAAATCGGTACTTTTTCTGTGTCGATAGCGTTTCTTGTCTGGTACAGCAATAAACTTTAACGTTTGCCAATGACATTCATTTTTTTATCAGATATGGGAAGAACAGGGAAGATCAATTCTGCTGAATGATTCGTGATTTGGTTAAAAGTGGCTCTAAGCACTAGGGGACCTGACAGCTTAGGTCATCAGTCCCGTAGAACTTAGAACTACTTAAACCTAACTAACCTAAGGACATCATGCACATCCATGTCCGAGGCAGGATTCGAACCTGCGGCCGTAGCAGCAGCGCGTTTCCGGACTGAAACGCCTAGAACCGCTCGGCCCCAGGAGCCGGCGATTCGTGATTTGAAAAAAAGAATATGAACATAAGTAAAATAAAAACAATTGTAACTGGATGTACTCGAATTGATAATGCTGAAGGCATTACATTAGGAAAAGAGACGCTGAAAGCCTTAGACGAATTTTGCTGTTGAACAAAAAATTAACTAACGACAGAAAAACTCAAGAGGACGTCGAATTTAAACTAATAGAAGCAAGGAAAGCTTACCTGAAAAATTGAAGTCATTAACATCGATCAGTTTTCTGAGACAGAAAACCATTCTTATTATTTGCAGTACAGCCTTTCACGAAATTATAACATTGACAATAAACAATGAAGACAATAACAGAACACAATTATTAGTAATGTGGCACTAGGAAAGAATACCTAACTTCAGTAGAAAGTAGCTAATTGAGATTTAATAAATAGTGGATACTTCCCCCATGAACCATGGACCTTGCCGTTGGTGGGGAGGCTTGCGTGCCTCAGCGATACAGATGGCCGTACCGTAGGTGCAGCCACAACGGAGGGGTATCTGTTGAGAGGCCAGACAAACATGTGGTTCCTGAAGAGGGGCAGCAGCCTTTTCAGTAGTTGCAAGGGCAACAGTCTGGATGATTGACTGATCTGGCCTTGTAACATTAACCAAAACGGCCTTGCTGTGCTGGTACTGCGAACGGCTGAAAGCAAGGGGAAACTACAGCCGTAATTTTTCCCGAGGACATGCAGCTTTACTGTATGATTAAATGATGATGGCGTCCTCTTGGGTAAAATATTCCGGAGGTAAAATAGTCCCCCATTCGGATCTCCGGGCGGGGACTACTCAAGAGGACGTCGTTATCAGGAGAAAGAAAACTGGCATTCTACGGATCGGAGCGTGGAATGTCAGATCCCTTAATCGGGCAGGTAGGTTAGAAAATTTAAAAAGGGAAATGGATAGGTTGAAGTTAGATACAGTGGGAATTAGTGAAGTTCGGTGGCAGGAGGAACAAGACTTTTGGTCAGGTGATTACAGGGTTATAAATACAAAATCAAATAGGGGTAATGCAGGAGTAGGTTTAATAATGAATAAAAAAATAGGAGTGCGCGTTAGCTACTACAAACAGCATAGTGAACGCATTATTGTGGCCAAGATAGACACAAAGCCCATGCCTACTACAGTAGTACAAGTTTATATGCCAACTAGCTCTGCAGATGATGAAGAAATTGATGAAATGTATGACGAGATAAAAGAAATTATTCAGGTAGTGAAGGGAGACGAAAATTTAATAGTCATGGGTGACTGGAATTCGTCAGTAGGAAAAGGGAGAGAAGGAAACATATTAGGTGAATATGGATTGGGGGGAAGAAATGAAAGAGGAAGCCGCCTTGTAGAATTTTGCACAGAGCATAACTTAATCATAGCTAACACTTGGTTCAAGAATCATAAAAGAAGGTTGTATACCTGGAAGAATCCTGGAGATACTAATAGGTATCAGATAGATTATATAATGGTAAGACAGAGATTTAGGAACCAGGTTTTAAATTGTAAGACATTTCCAGCGGCAGATGTGGATTCTGACCACAATCTATTGGTTATGAACTGCAGATTGAAACTGAAGAAACTGCAAAAAGGTGGGAATTTAAGGAGATGGGACCTGGATAAACTGAAAGAACCAGAGGTTGTACAAAGTGTCAGGGAGAGCATAAGGGAACAATTGACAGGAATGAGGGAAAGAAATACAGTAGAAGAAGAATGGGTAGCTCTGAGGGATGAAGTAGTGAAGGCAGCAGAGGATCAAGTAGGTAAAAAGACGAGGGCTAATAGAAATCCTTGGGTAACAGAAGAAATATTGAATTTAATTGATGAAAGGAGAAAATATAAAAATGCAGTAAATGAAGCAGGCAAAAGGGAATACAAACGTCTCAAAAATGAGATCGACAGAAAGTGCAAAATGGCTAAGCAGGGATGGCTAGAGGACAAATGTAAGGATGTAGAGGCTTGTCTCACTAGGGGTAAGATAGATACTGCCTACAGGAAAATTAAAGAGACCTTTGGAGATAAGAGAACCACTTGTATGAATATCAAGAGCTCAGATGGCAACCCAGTTCTAAGCGAAGAAGGGAAGGCAGAAAGGTGGAAGGAGTATATAGAGGGTTTATACAAGGGCGATGTACTTGAGGACAATATTATGGAAATGGAAGAGGATGTAGGTGAAGATGAAATGGGAGATAAGATACTGCGTGAAGAGTTTGACAGAGCACTGAAAGACCTGAGTCGAAACAAGGCCCCGGGAGTAGACAACATTCCATTAGAACTACTGATGGCCTTGGGAGAGCCAGTCCTGACAAAACTCTACCATCTGGTGAGCAAGATGTACGAGACTGGCGAAATACCCTCAGACTTCAAGAAGAATATAATAATTCCAATACCAAAGAAAGCAGGTGTTGACAGATGTGAAAATTACCGAACTATCAGTTTAATAAGTCACAGCTGCAAAATACTAACGCGAATTCTTTACAGACGAATGGAAAGACTGGTAGAAGCGGACCTCGGGGAAGATCAGTTTGGATTCCGTAGAAATGTTGGAACACGTGGGGCAATACTAACCTTACGACTTATCTTAGAAGAAAGATTAAGGAAAGGCAAACCTACGTTTCTAGCATTTGTAGATTTAGAGAAAGCTTTTGACAACGTTAACTGGAATACTCTCTTTCAAATTCTGAAGGTGGCAGGGGTAAAATACAGGGAGCGAAAGGCTATTTACAATTTGTACAGAAACCAGATGGCAGTTATAGGAGTCGAGGGGCATGAAAGGGGAGCAGTGGTTGGGAAAGGAGTGAGACAGGGTTGTAGCCTCTCCCCGATGTTATTCAATCTGTATATTGAGCAAGCAGTAAAGGAAACAAAAGAAAAATTCGGAGTAGGTATTAAAATTCATGGAGAAGAAGTAAAAACTTTGAGGTTCGCCGATGACATTGTAATTCTGTCAGAGACAGCAAAGGACTTGGAAGAGCAGTTGAACGGAATGGACAGTGTCTTGAAAGGAGGATATAAGATGAACATCAACAAAAGCAAAACGTGGATAATGGAATGTAGTCAAATTAAATCGGGTTATGCTGAGGGGATTAGATTAGGAAATGAGACACTTAAAGTAGTAAAGGAGTTTTGCTATCTAGGGAGTAAAATAACTGATGATGGTCGAAGTAGAGAGGATATAAATTGTAGACAGGCAATGTCAAGGAAATCGTTTCTGAAGAAGAGAAATTTGTTAACATCGAGTATAGATTTAAGTGTCAGGAAGTCGTTTCTGAAAGTATTTGTATGGAGTGTAGCCATGTATGGAAGTGAAACATGGACGATAACCAGTTTGGACAAGAAGAGAATAGAAGCTTTCGAAATGTGGTGCTACAGAAGAATGCTGAAGATAAGGTGGGTAGATCACGTAACTAATGAGGAGGTATTGAATAGGATTGGGGAGAAGAGAAATTTGTGGCACAACTTGACTAGAAGAAGGGATCGGTTGGTAGGACATGTTTTGAGGCATCAAGGGATCACAAATTTAGCATTGGAGGGCAGCGTGGATGGTAAAAATCGTAGAGGGAGACCAAGAGATGAATACACTAAGCAGATTCAGAAGGATGTAGGTTGCAGTAGGTACTGGGAGATGAAGAAGCTGGCACAGGATAGAGTAGCATGGAGAGCTGCATCAAACCAGTCTCAGGACTGAAGACCACAACAACAAACAACAGTACAAGATGGTAGGAAACAGTGTGAAAAGCTTGTAAGGGTGTTTCTGGGTAGTTTGTGTTGCGAAATAATTGTTCAGAACAAAATTAGGTACGTTGGGTCGTTTCCGTGTTAGTTAGCACTGAAGTTAGCAAATCTGACGGTTGCCTGCTCAGATTTAAGTGACCTGCCAGATACAACTATTGCCAGTTGTCGTCATAGCGTAGATCATATCGCACGGGACTGCAGAGCCTTTGGCCCGGTTTCGATACTTACTACCATCCCACGTCCCATTTTTGTATTGCTCTCTAGTCTGGTGTTAGTAAACCAAAAGAAGAACATTTTGACGACACCGTCTATGGCGGCCGCTTGATTTTCATCGCGCACAATGACCTGATTGGTTAACTTTAACGCTAATTATCGCGGGTACGGCACAACGCATAGAATGTTTTGTTTAACAAATACTTCTCAGCACAACCTCCCCACCGAGAGCCTTACAAGCTTTTCCAACTGTTTCTGACCAACCTATAGACTGTATTATTTAAGTATTTACCAGAATATTGGCACAAAACAAAATGTGAAGAGGTGCACCAATCTAGTCTTAGAACTGATGACGAAAACATTTTCAAACTTTCGGGTCATGTATCAAAACCACAGATTTTTTCTGACTACACTCTTATTATTAGAACCACGCCAAACAATCTACATCTACATCTACATCTATACTCCGCGAGCCACCTTACGGTGTGTGGCGGAGGGTACTTATTGTACCACTATCTGATCCCCCCTTCCCTGTTCCATTCACGAATTGTGCGTGGGAAGAACGACTGCTTGTAAGTCTCCGTATTTGCTCTAATTTCTCGGATCTTTTCGTTGTGATCATTACGCGAGATATATGTGGGCGGTAGTAATATGTTGCCCATCTCTTCCCGGAATGTGCTCTCTCGTAATTTCGATAATAAACCTCTCCGTATTGCGTAACGCCTTTCTTGAAGTGTCCGCCACTGGAGCTTGTTCAGCATCTCCGTAACGCTCTCGCGCTGACTAAATGTCCCCATGACGAATCGCGCTGCTTTTCGCTGGATCATGTCTATCTCTTCTATTAATCCAACCTGGTAAAGGTCCCATACTGATGAGCAATACTCAAGAATCGGACGAACAAGCGTTTTGTAAGCTACTTCTTTCGTCGATGAGTCACATTTTCTTAGAATTCTTCCTATGAATCTCAACCTGGCGCCTGCTTTTCCCACTATTTGTTTTATGTGATCATTCCACTTCAGATCGCTCCGGATAGTAACTCCTAAGTATTTTACGGTCGTTACCGCTTCCAATGATTTACCACCTATGGCATAATCGTACTGGAATGGATTTCTGCCCCTATGTATGCGCATTATATTACATTTATCTACGTTTAGGGAAAGCTGCCAGCTGTCGCACCATGCATTAATCCTCTGCAGGTCCTCCTGGAGTACGTACGAGTCTTCTGATGTTGCTACTTTCTTGTAGACAACCGTGTCATCTGCAAATAGCCTCACGGAGCTACCGATGTTGTCAACTAAGTCATTTATGTATATTGTAAACAATAAAGGTCCTATCACGCTTCCCTGCGGTACTCCCGAAATTACCTCTACATCTGCAGATTTTGAACCGTTAAGAATGACATGTTGTGTTCTTTCTTCTAGGAGATCCTGAATCCAATCACAAACCTGGTCCGATATTCCGTAAGCTCGTATTTTTTTCACTAAACGTAAGTGCGGAACCGTATCAAATGCCTTCCTGAAGTCAAGGAATACGGCATCAATCTGCTCGCCAGTGTCTACGGCACTGTGAATTTCTTGGGCAAATAGGGCGAGCTGAGTTTCACATGATCTCTGTTTGCGGAATCCATGTTGGTTATGATGAAGGAGATTTGTATTATCTAAGAACGTCATAATACGAGAACACAAAACATGTTCCATTATTCTACAACAGATTGACGTAAGCGAAATAGGCCTATAATTATTCGCATCTGATTTATGACCCTTCTTGAAAATGGGAACGACCTGCGCTTTCTTCCAGTCGCTAGGTACTTTACGTTCTTCCAGCGATCTACGATAAATTGCTGATAGAAAGGGGGCAAGTTCTTTAGCATAATCACTGTAGAATCTTAAGGGTATCTCGTCTGGTCCGGATGCTTTTCCGCTACTAAGTGATAGCAGTTGTTTTTCAATTCCGATATCGTTTATTTCAATATTTTCCATTTTGGCGTCCGTGCGACGGCTGAAGTCAGGGACCGTGTTACGATTTTCCGCAGTGAAACAGTTTCGGAACACTGAATTCAGTATTTCTGCCTTTCTTCGGTCGTCCTCTGTTTCGGTGCCATCGTGGTCAACGAGTGACTGAATAGGGGATTTAGATCCGCTTACCGATTTTACATATGACCAAAACTTTTTAGGGTTCTTGTTTAGATTGTTTTATGTTCGAATTCGTTGAATGCTTCTCTCATTGCTCTCTTTACGCTCTTTTTCGCTTCGTTCAGCTTTTCCTTATCAGCTATGATTCGACTACTCTTAAACCTATGATGAAGCTTTCTTTGTTTCCGTAGTACCTTTCGTACATGATTGTTATACCACGGTGGATCTTTCCCCTCGCTTTGGACCTTAGTCGGTACGAACTTATCTAAGGCGTACTGGACGATGTTTCTGAATTTTTTCCATTTTTGTTCCACATCCTCTTCCTCAGAAATGAACGTTTGATGGTGGTCACTCAGATATTCTGCGATTTGTGCCCTATCACTCTTGTTAAGCAAATATATTTTCCTTCCTTTCTTGGCATTTCTTATTACACTTGTAGTCATTGATGCAACCACTGACTTATGATCACTGATACCCTCTTCTACATTCACGGAGTCGAAAAGTTCCGGTCTATTTGTTGCTATGAGGTCTAAAACGTTAGCTTCACGAGTTGGTTCTCTAACTATCTGCTCGAAGTAATTCTCGGACAAGGCAGTCAGGATAATGTCACAAGAGTCTCTGTCCCTGGCTCCAGTTCTGATTGTGTGACTATCCCATTCTATACCTGGTAGATTGAAGTCTCCCCCTATTACAATAGTATGATCACGAAACTTCTTCACGACGTTCTGCAGTTTCTCTCTGAGGCGCTCAACTACTACGGTTGCTGATGCAGGTGGTCTATAGAAGCATCCGACTATCATATCTGACCCACCTTTGATACTTAACTTAACCCAGATTATTTCACATTCGCATTCGCTAATAACTTCACTGGATATTATTGAATTCTTTACTGCTATAAATACTCCTCCACCATTGGCGTTTATCCTATCCTTGCGGTATATATTCCATTCTGTGTCTAGGATTTCGTTACTGTTCACTTCCGGTTTTAACCAACTTTCCGTTCCTAATACTATATGCGCACTATTTCCTTCAATAAGAGATACTAATTCAGGAACCTTGCCCTGGATACTCCTGCAGTTTACCAATATTACGTTAACTTTTCCTGTTTTTGGTCTCTGAGGACGGACGTTCTTTATCAACGATGATAATGTCCTCTCTGGTAAGCCGTCAGGTATTTTATCGTTTCGCCCAAGGGGGGTCCCTCTAACCTAAAAAACCCCCGTGTGCACGCCACACGTACTCTGCTACCCTAGTAGCTGCTTCCGGTGTGTAGTGCACGCCTGACCTGTCTAGGGGGGCCCTACAGTTCTCCACCCAATAACGGAGGTCGATGAATTTGCAACCATTATAGTCGCAGAGTCGTCTGAGCCTCTGGTTTAGACCCTCCACACGGCTCCAAACCAGAGGACCGCGATCGACTCTGGGCACTATGCTGTAGATATTAAGCTCAGCTTGCACTCCGCGTGCGATGCTGGTTGTCTTCACCAAATCAGCCAGCCGCCGGAAGGAACCAAGGATGGCCTCAGAACCCAAGCGGCAGGCGTCATTCGTTCCGACATGTGCTACTATCTGCAGCCGGTCACACCCAGTGCGTTCAATAGCTGCCGGAAGGGCCTCCTCCACATTACGGACGAGACCCCCCGGCAAGCACACCGAGTGCACACTGGCATTCTTCCCCGACCTACCCGCTATTTTCCTGAGGGGCTCCATAACCCACCTAACGTTGGAGCTCCCTATAACCAATAGGCCCGCCCTCTGTGACTGTCGGGACCTTGCCGGAGAATCGGCCACTGGCCCAACAGGCGAGGCATCCTGTGGTGGCTCGGAAACGATGTCATCACCACTAGGAAGCACCCCGTACCTGTTGGAAAGGGGTAAGGCAGCTGCCACGCGGCCAGATCCCACCTTCGCCTTTCGGCCAGGCACGCGCGAGCCCACCACTGTCCGCCATTCACCCTGGAGTGATGGCTGACCGGTAAGATGCTCACTGCCGGAATACGCAGCGACATCAGGGGTTCCATGTGATTCCAAGGCCACCGAAGTAGGCATAGGTCTCACCACAGTTGCCCCAACGCCACTACGAGCCGACGCCTGCGCCTCGAGCTCGATGAGCCTAACAGACAAAGCCTCCACCTGCCCCCGAAGAGTGGCCAATTCTCCTTGCGTCCGCTCACAACAACCACAGTCCCTACACATGACTATGTTTACCCTACTCTATACGGTGACAAATTCCCAAGATAATCTTCTGATGAGCTACTCTGATAATCAAGAAACACTCACTGAAATACGAGACGCGAAAACTACGCTAGGTTTTCCCAGAAAAACTATTTAAAAGCTAAGCGCAGCAAATAAGTACAAAAACGCTTTATACAAACAGTACTCGCTGCTGCTGGTGCTCTCGCTCTGGCTGTCACAAGACAACTGCTGATTCAAGTGACTAGTGGCTAACGGCCGCGAAACAAACAAAAGACGGTTTTAGGGCGCTTTCTGTTCTAAACGATCAAGAAAACACTAAGAAATCTAACACGAAAACTACGTAAAGTTTTATCAAGAACTGTTAGTTACTATGCAGAGCAGATAAACACAAATAGAATCCCTTCCTTAGTGGAAGGTCGTAAATAAAATGCAAAATAAACGCTTTATACAAACAGTACTCGCTGCTGCTGGTGCTCTCGCTCTGGCTGTCACAAGACAATACAGAGGAAAACGAAACAATGCAGAGGAAAGCAGGTCAAAAAGGGTTCAAATGGCTCTGAGCACTATGGGACTTAACATCTGAGGTCGTCAGTCCCCTTGAACATCTCTTATGGATTTTATCAACGATTTCTGGAAACGTAACCTCCACAGGGCGTCCAGAACGTTCAGCATTACTTGTACCCATATGGCCACTCCGAAAATTTTGAAACCACTTACAAACTGTTCTAATTGAAGGTGCAGAGTCACCGTAATGTTTATCAAGCTTCTCTTCAGTCTCCTGAGGCATTTTGCCTTTCATAAAGTAATGTTTTATCAACACACGAAATTGTAATTCGTCCATTTTTTGACAATCACTCGACTTCTTTGATTCACACGAATGCCAAACACAAAGAAATAGACCAATATGGCTGAAACGTGGTGTGCATTCTTTCCAAAGATGCTGTTAACTAAACATGACCTCGATACGAGCCGGTGGTGCCATCTCTCGGACTTTGCACGGATTTTTCAAACGCCCCTTGTATAAGGAAGAGATATAGTAAACTTTGCCAAATCACAATGAATACGATAGCTAGGACATGTGAAAAGAATAGCCGAGGATATAACCAATGAAAGCGATAACAAGTATGACCCATACTGCTAGACGGAAAGTGAGACCTAGAAGAAGGTGGACTGTTTTAATTGAAGATCTCACCAGCATGGGAGTCCAGCTGCAAAAAACCTGAGAAGCATGGAAGAAAATAGTTGAAGAAGCAAGGCCCACAAAGGTCTGTAGCATTACAGAAGAAGAAGAAGAAAACGACGACTACGACGACGACGATGATAATGATGATGATGATGAAGTGCCTGAATCTAATTTTGTACGTACAACTGTACAAAACGTTGCTATACTCCAGTGACGTCATTCAGATTAACAAAGAGCAGGCAGTGCTTCCTGTATCGGAAGTTTGTGTTGTTGGTGACCACGTGCAGAAGACAGTTGCGAACGATGTTTTTGTGGTAAAATCTGTGCGTCAACGTCAAACATTAATGAAGTGAATTTTTTTTGCAAATAACAATGAAGGCAGCCAGATGAACAAGAAAATAACTAACCTAGAATCATGCAAGGTTTCTGGGAATGTTGGGTGGCCTCTGATGCCGACACTCAACTTTCCCTGTTGTAGGAAAATGGAAAGCAGTAAATTTTCCTGATCCATACATAGATTGTTTTGTGGAAGGTACGAGTGAGGATTGGAAAATTATGTTTATGAAAAGAGCGATAGAGGGTGAGACGCATTTAATTAGGGTTTAAACCCCTAAGATGTATGTTCTGCTCCCATGACTATAAAATTTTGTCAAAAAATTCGATATGTAACGCAACTGCGCATGTCAAGTACCATATGTGCAGTAGGATATCAGACTGTTTTTAAACAAAAGCTCTTGTAAATTTATGTCTCAGTAGAATAATGCATTCAGCTTTTCCGCAAGTTTTTTTTTCTGAAAGTTATACATAAATAAAGTCATGACAGTGTCTTGTAAGGGAATAACTTATTGAACGAATCAGCAGATGAGAAATTATTGTTAACAGCCAATCGAAAGTATACACTAACAACTTTACGAGAATCTATTTGGAATTATCTACACTTAATTAACTTACGAAGTAACTGACATTATCAGTCCACACCCTCCAAATTTCAGTCGCCAGTTTGATTGCAGTGAGAGTAAAATTCCGAACTTTGTCAATACACTTTTGTTTCCGTATTTTTTATGGTTGCGACAAAACCGTTCACTAATCAAATCAGCCAGTAATTAAGATTTCGAATAATTTGGACTCATGAAGCGTTTATTTCAAGATGGATGCAATTCTAGTAAAAAGGGAATTTTAGAAACGGCTTAATAATTATATTCCATGTACACTAAACATTTTTCAAAAACCGAGCAATAGTAAAGAGATTAAGGTTGTGACAAATACTGAAACCCAAAATAACAGAATTTCTACTCTTTATAATATTTCAGGATTCATATAATGTTCCTGCGCCTGTCTATAAATGGCCATCCCCCCCCCCCCCCCTCCCCACGCCTCAAAACTGGCGGTCTGAGCCTGGGCAGTTTTAGTGTAACATGTAAATGTCAGGAAGAGTCGGAGACCGCCCAAACCACAGTTAAGAACTTTCTGTGAGATCGCATAAGAGCCCGCGTCGGAGTAGTTCACTGCTAATACCTCTAAGTTGGATCGCACTACACCAGTACACGAATAAAAGCTGTACGTCAGTTCGCGTTAAGGCTGGCTTATTGCTACCCTAACGCTCATCATTCGTTGCTAGTTAGCTTGAACTTGTATGCCTTGATATTATACGCGCAACAACAGTGTCTGCAAACAACATGAAAGTCTGTAATGTCTTTGTGTTTTCAAATAGCTGATGAAATACAGATATAAAAAAAAGGTTTTGCACCATCCCGGTTCCCAGAACTCCTGAAGACATACGTTGACTGTGGATATTGTATCACAGTGTAATCTCCCCATGGAAAATTACCCTCTACCACGCAATAATTAATAATGGTCAACCAAATCATCCACATGTATTTACGTTTGAAAAGTATCTGATCAGATTTTCTAGTAATATATGCGCCGACAGCTCGTCGACGCCAGGGTATTTTTCTAGTACGTTTATTCTTTGGAACAACAGAGGTACAGAAATGTATGCTCCATGGTTATTATAGAGAGAGAGAGGAACAGCTTCGGAAGTATCGGTTGGAAGATTGTCGGATTGCTAAAGGAGTTTTATTTACTCTTCTTCGCGCTAAAGCGAGCTAGGAAAGTTTGTGCCGCTAGGGTGATAGATAAAGAGAAAGAAAAACCTGTAAAAGAAAATTACATGAGACTTGGAACCAACAGAAAACGGAACATGTACGGAAATGGATTCAATATACAATTTTCCTCAGAAATAAGGTTTGTGGCCATTTTATTCTAGAGTGAATGACGAATGAGTTCTCTGTCTGAACCATTGATGATTGTCTGGGCCCTGTAATTAATTGGGAAGTTTCAGCTGTGACGAAGAGAGCCTGCAATCTCTGAGTTTTTTTTGAAATCGTCCAAAAAGGCTTCGTCCACATCTGAAATTTTAGATCTGTCGTAAACAGAACGAATTGTTCAAACGATCGATTTTCCCAACTGAATGCAGCGCTTAATAATAATAACAAATGTAAAGATCTTTTCTAGCAAGCCAGCCGCTGAATATTAAGACGAAGGGCTCCACCAGAGTTTCTACTAGGCCGATTTCACGTAAATAATATATTTAAACTGTACACAGATAAAGGACAGAGAGAGAGAGAGTGTGAGAGAATCCTCCATTAGCGTAATTGTTTCTCTGTCTTTTCACGGATCAGCCTAACTAGAAAACACGAAGCCCTGACTTTATTGTACCGATTTATGTGTGAGAGGGAAAGAGCGATAAAGGCGACAGATACACTTCTGTACAGACAAAACATTACACCAAGTTAGCGGCAAGCTGCATTCACATAGACTTTCATCATCTACAAAAGCAGAGTAGAATTCATTATAATGGCCAATCCGTGACAGGACACGTTTTTGGACGTTGTTAAAATTATTTTGTTCTCTGTTTCATGTGAACTACGACGAGGCAACTTAACTTGGAAAAGAGAAGAAATACTCGCAGGCAAATTAAGTGGATCTACAAATAAAAGCAGCACGCTGGGCGCAGAAAATCGGTCAGATCTATCATTTTTCAGTAAAGCTTGCTAGTATTGAGGAAGTAGACGTAGATTTGAACATTCACTAATTGTGTTCATGCCTGACGTAGTTTGATTGATCTGCCCTAGTTGCATTTACCTGTGTAAGTACTATGAGAAAGTATCCACAGAAGTATTTTTGTGTGAAGGGAGATATATACATATTGGCTGTAGAACATTTATATGGTTTTAACTAGGGCAATGTTTAAGATGTTGCATTTACCTGTGTAAGTACTATAAGAAAGTATCCACAGAAGTATTTTTGTGTGAAGGGAGATATATACATATTGGCTGTAGAACATTTATATGGTTTTAACTAGGGCAATGTTTAAGATGAGTCAAGCAGAGCAGAGCAACACGCAACAGCCTTCAGCTGTGAGCACGGATAATAGTGATGTAGTAAGAAGTGTTGTAGAACCGATCGCTACAGATAGTGCAATAGAACGCCCGGTAGACACGGCTGGAGATGTAACAGCAAGTATGCAACATGGATTAGATCCATTAGTAATTATCATGAGACAGATGCAGATGATAACCGAGAGCATGAATAATATGAAAACCGACATTAATGCGAAGTTAGCCTCATTTACCGAGGGGCAAAATGATTTGAATGCGAAATTAGCCTCAGTTACTGAGGGGCAGGAAAATCTGAAAGCTGAGATTAAGCAGCAGTTACATGACAGTTTTTCCGAATTAGAGCAGCGGATAGAGGCGAAGACAAAGGAACTTAAAGATCAGGCCGAAGAGACGGAACGAAAATTAACTGCACAAATAGAATTGGTTAAAGCTCAATGTGAGGAATCTACTCAACGCGTACGTGTAGAAATGAAGGAGTATGTGGCTATTAAGATAGATACCGTACGGGAACAGGTGGAAATGGTTCCGCAATTAGTACAAAAGCAAGATGCCATGTCATGTGCAATTGCGCAACTTCCTGAATTGGCACGTACGCAGACGAACCTAAAGGAAAGTGTTGAACATCTGACCGAACGTCAAGACGTTATAGACCACCAAATTAATGTATTAACGGGTAAATTATCCGAAATCACATTAGAAAACAAAAGGCTAATGTGTGAAAACGTTGAGCAAAATGTTAAAGCAGCATTCCAGAGTCTATGCGGCAAACAGGAAGAGAATTTGTTTGCGAAAGGACTTGAGGAAGTGCGACAGCAGTTAGGTGCTGATTTCGAGCATTGGAAACAAACGATAGAAGAGTCGATACGCGTTTCACAACAAGCCTCAGAACAAATGAATACCGGCCAGCAGCAGAAGTTGGCAGCGTCTGTAGAGCCAGTTACTGCACATTCGCACACGATACCGACTTGTGTGAGTAACTCGAATATTAAATTGCCACGAGCTAGTTGTTCGCGTGAAGTTTTATCCGACGGAGATTACGAAAGCCTTTGCCATGGTGAAGAAAAAATGATAAAGCATCGTCAATTCCAGATTTTTAACACTGACAAAAGGGGGGTCCATCCGATTGTTTTTATCCGAAGTTTTAGAGGAGTGCTACCCAGAAATTGGTCGGAGTGGCAGAAAATCAGTTTCGTGACTGGGTATATACAAGGTTCGGGGGCGATCTGGGCCTCGGACATGACTTCTGTTTGCTCGACATATGACGATTTTGAGAAAGCGTTTTTAGTAAAATTCTGGTCAGAAGGGGTACAGGAACGCCTAAGGCAGGAGGTGCTCTACCCAGAGCCTTTCTCTTTTTCAAAAGGAAGCCTTAGGAAGTATTTTGAAAAATATATAAACAAAACTAGATATTGGGGCAGACCTATGCCTTTGCCAGATATAATAAACATACTTAAGGCAAGATTACCAACTAACATCCGGAATCAATTAATTTACGGGAACGATAAAGACTTGGAGTCGTTCCTCACGACGTTAGATCATATAGACATTATAGAAGAGAGCAACCAGAAAGCCCGTAACAACAGATTCCAATATAGGGAGATAGAACCTCCGCCAAATGGTAGGCAAGGGAACGCACAGAGATCGATAAATAGTGGAGAAACCCCTCAAAATCTCAATAATAATACCGGCAATAGTCTTGCGAGGGGCTATCCAAGGAACAACAGGAATGGGAAACGATACAATCCCGTATGGGGGAACGAAAGGAATTTCAGACCGCAAGCCTGGAACAATAACAGTAATAGAAAGTGGAATCAACCGGGGGGAATAGATTCAAATAACCAACATCAGTGGGGACGGACATCTACGAATCAACCGGTAATTACCGAAGTGACGGACGATGTCAACCACCAGGCGAATCAAAATCCAACAAACTTGTAAGGACCCACTCGTGCCCCGGAGGAGCGGTCAACAATTGGTTGAGGGGCAACAGGATATGTGTACCCATGCTAACGTATAATGATGGACGATTACTGGCAGATGAATTGACCGAGGACTTAGAACTCCAAGATGATGATAAGGAACAGGTGGCAGTAGCCGAAGTGCAAATCATTTTGGAGACTGTACCTATAGTGGCGGTTTTGGACACAGCTGCAACCACGAATGTTATTTCGGAGGCTCTATTCAACAAGATCAGAAATATAAGACGAGTACCAATTTTTCCAGTTCAAAATTGCAGAATAATAGGCGCCGTTGGGGCTAGATCGGCTAATGTAAAAGTGCAGTCACTACTTAGTGTAGAAGTCGGAAATGTAGCAATAGTAAGCACATTCCTTGTTGTAAAAAATTTGGTGGTAGACTGCATTATAGGAGTCGACAGCCTACGTCAATACGGATGCAGAATAGATTTTAAAACAGGAAAAATTTGGTTAAATATAAATAAACAAGAAATTGAGTTGGACTTGTTGAAAAAGGAAAGCCTTACCAGAAAATATAATAGTGGGATCAGTGTGCAAGTAATCAGGACTGCACAAAATTCTAAACAGCACGTAAATAATGAGTTCCAAGTCAACGGAGACTTCGGTCAATTAGTGTATGAGAAGTTAAATGAATCCGACTGCATTATTGAAGAGCAGAAGAAGCAGCTCAAAGAATTATTATTAGTGTATGAAAACGTGTTTGACGAAAGGCCAGGAGTTATTAAGGGATACATATGCCATCTCTACGTTAAGCCACACGAAACGTATTGTCGAACTTTCTATCCTGTTCCCTGGAGGTTAAAGGCTCAAGTTCAAAAAAAAATAGATCGCATGTTGAAATGGGGTTTGATCGAACCCTCTACAAGCCCATACTGCTCCCCATTGTTGGTCGTGCCAAAAGCAAATGGAACTGTGAGACTGGTACTCGACGCCAGGGAAATAAATAAAATCATAATTCCAGTGGTGTTCCGAGTGACAGAAATGAACGCTCGTAAAAAACATAACAATAAACTGTGTGTGTAGTGATAGAAACCTTTACATTGAAATAGTTAATCAGTGACATAGAGTATAGAAATAGTGACTAACTATTATTATCGAGTGTTGTAAAGAAGATAGTGGAGATAGGCTTCACCTGTGGTTTGGGTGAACATAGAACTTTAGCATTGCTAATGTCATCAAGAATGATTAAGGATCTAACTGACCTTCAAGAAGAATGAAATGTTTCCCGCAAATGACGCGGAATAATCAAAAGAGGTTCCGAGTGAATATTCATATATAATCTCATGTGAACGCTTACATGTGTAAACGTGTGAAGGGATGTGTTGTGGTAGTGAATCGTGAGTGACGGTTAACGCCGCAAAGATAATTTCCCGCGCAAAACAGTTGACGTCGGCGCGAGAATTAAAATCGATATAGACGATACAGATATGCTTTGTAAGAGACTCGCACCAAACGCGAGAATAAACTGATTCATGTTGAACTCTAAAAGGAATAGGTGTTATAATTAGAAGTTAAGAGTTTTTAATTTATTAATGAATGATTAAAGAAAGTAATATTCATAGATTCAGTAGTAATTTAATGGTTCGTGTTCGTTTGGGAATTTTGTGTGAAAAATCCATTTCCATATATGAGCATGGATGAACACCGTATGAATCAAAGAGTAATTGAAAGAAGCGAATCCGCATTCCTCAATGCTAATAACTTTTACATTTCAGCACTCAAGCGAAGAAATATATGTATTTAGAATAAAAAGTTTTGAGTATAGCTAAATTATATGACTTATCAAGGAAATATGGATGATGTCTTGGTATAAAATGAACTACACTTTCCATTATTCGATGATTTGAATCCAAAATCTATAGTAAGTTACATGAATCCTTTAAATTACGAAAAACAAATCAGTGATAGAAAATGTGTTAGAACTTTTGGACTTATAAGCACAAGTGGGGAGGCAAAGTCAAAAGGAGTATTCAAAAGGGAGTAAATCGGATGATGCTTTTGGCAACATCATTAGTTAATGGTTGAATTCCTTGAAGTACGTCGTAACAAAAGGGATCCATGAAGCCATAAGGATTTTGCTTTCAAAAAGGAGAATCTTGGACGGTGCAACCTAATCAGTTCTCTTACAGGAAGAGTTTTCCTTTTGGTCATTGCTAATTCTTTTGGAATGAATGTTGCATGTGAATTCGAGTATCCCTGTTCCTTCTGCTCTTCCCATTATGGGCCGCGTAGAAGATCAACTACAGAGGGGGCCGCGTAGAAGACCGACTACAAATGTGAACGTCGGGGACATGCAAGACCCGGGGGAGTTTAGCACCACAAGATATTGTACCAGGAGCAAGATTGTAAAACGAGAATTCACGTTATTTATTGTAAAACTTTTTTTGCTAGAGGCACAAACCACTCTTCTCCAAATCGTGATACAAATTGATCCCTGTCTTTCCTTTAGAGATCTATTTCAAAATTATATATTTTTTCTTCTATAGGCTTTCCTATCTTCTATGTACCGTAGGCTGGGGGTCTAGGCTTAAGAGGTTTTCCAAGGTTTCCCTGCTTAAGAAAGTTCCCGAATGGGTAGACCCTGACATCAGTTCATGAAAGATCATCTTCCTTGGTTGTGCACAGCAAATATAACACCTAGATGCACGTAAAAGCAATATAGCCGCGGTAACGGTCTCTTCATTTCTTCTGTCTTCAACATTTCTTTTCTTCGTCTGTCTCAAATATAATATTCTTTTTCAGTCGGAGGACTGACAATCATCACTTCCGGGTTATCCACGCTAATAGATAGCTCGCGAAGTGTGCTCGGTGAATCAAAATTGAGCTCACAAACTTCGCTCGCTGCGAAGGGCATTGTAATCTCCTCACGGAAAATTACCCTCTACCACGCAATAATTAATAATGGTCAACCAAATCATCCACATGTATTTACGTTTGAAAAGTATCTGATCAGATTTTCTAGTAATATATGCGCCGACAGCTCGTCGACGCCAAGGTATTTTTCTAGTACGTTTATTCTTTGGAACAACAGAGGTACAGAAATGTATGCTCCATGGTTATTATAGAGAGAGAGAGGAACAGCTTCGGAAGTATCGGTTGGAGGATTGTCGGATTGCTAAAGGAGATTTATTTACTCTTCTTCGCGCTAAAGCGAGCTAGGAAAGTTTGTGCCGCTAGGGTGATAGATAAAGAGAAAGAAAAACCTGTAAAAGAAAATTACATGAGACTTGGAACCAACAGAAAACGGAACATGTACGGAAATGGATTCAATATACAATTTTCCTCAGAAATAAGGTTTGTGACCATTTTATTCTAGAGTGAATGACGAATGAGTTCTCTGTCTGAACCATTGATGATTGTCTGGGCCCTGTAATTAATTGGGAAGTTTCAGCTGTGACGAAGAGAGCCTGCAATCTCTGAGTTTTTTTTGAAATCGTCCAAAAAGGCTTCGTCCACATCTGAAATTTTAGATCTGTCGTAAACTGAACGAATTGTTCAAACGATCGATTTTCCCAACTGAATGCAGCGCTTAATAATAATAACAAATGTAAAGATCTTTTCTAGCAAGCCAGCCGCTGAATATTAAGACGAAGGGCTCCACCAGAGATTCTACTAGGCCGATTTCACGTAAATAATATATTTAAACTGTACACAGATAAAGGACAGAGAGAGAGAGAGTGTGAGAGAATCCTCCATTAGCATAATTGTTTCTCTGTCTTTTCACGGATCAGCCTAACTAGAAAACACGAAGCCCTGACTTTATTGTACCGATTTATGTGTGAGAGGGAAAGAGCGATAAAGGCGACAGATACACTTCTGTACAGACAAAACATTACACCAAGTTAGCGGCAAGCTGCATTCACATAGACTTTCATCATCTACAAAAGCAGAGTAGAATTCATTATAATGGCCAATCCGTGACAGGACACGTTTTTGGACGTTGTTAAAATTATTTTGTTCTCTGTTTCATGTGAACTACGACGAGGCAACTTAACTTGGAAAAGAGAAGAAATACTCGCAGGCAAATTAAGTGGATCTACAAATAAAAGCAGCACGCTGGGCGCAGAAAATAGGTCAGATCTATCATTTTTCATTAAAGCTTGCTAGTATTGAGGAAGTAGACGTAGATTTGAACATTCACTAATTGTGTTCATGCCTGACGTAGTTTGATTGATCTGCCCTAGTTGCATTTACCTGTGTAAGTACTATAAGAAAGTATCCACAGAAGTATTTTTGTGTGAAGGGAGATATATACATATTGGCTGTAGAACATTTATATGGTTTTAACTAGGGCAATGTTTAAGATGAGTCAAGCAGAGCAGAGCAACACGCAACAGCCTTCAGCTGTGAGCACGGATAATAGTGATGTAGTAAGAAGTGTTGTAGAACCGATCGCTACAGATAGTGCAATAGAACGCCCGGTAGACACGGCTGGAGATGTAACAGCAAGTATGCAACATGGATTAGATCCATTAGTAATTATCATGAGACAGATGCAGATGATAACCGAGAGCATGAATAATATGAAAACCGACATTAATGCGAAGTTAGCCTCAGTTACCGAGGGGCAAAATGATTTGAATGCGAAATTAGCCTCAGTTACTGAGGGGCAGGAAAATCTGAAAGCTGAGATTAAGCAGCAGTTACATGACAGTTTTTCCGAATTAGAGCAGCGGATAGAGGCGAAGACAAAGGAACTTAAAGATCAGGCCGAAGAGACGGAACGAAAATTAACTGAACAAATAGAATTGGTTAAAGCTCAATGTGAGGAATCTACTCAACGCGTACGTGTAGAAATGAAGGAGTATGTGGCTATTTAGTACAAAAGCAAGATGCCATGTCATGTGCAATTGCGCAACTTCCTGAATTGGCACGTACGCAGACGAACCTAAAGGAAAGTGTTGAACATCTGACCGAACGTCAAGACGTTATAGACCACCAAATTAATGTATTAACGGGTAAATTATCCGAAATCACATTAGAAAACAAAAGGCTAATGTGTGAAAACGTTGAGCAAAATGTTAAAGCAGCATTCCAGAGTCTATGCGGCAAACAGGAAGAGAATTTGTTTGCGAAAGGACTTGAGAAAGTGCGACAGCAGTTAGGTGCTGATTTCGAGCATTGGAAACAAACGATAGAAGAGTCGATACGCGTTTCACAACAAGCCTCAGAACAAATGAATACCGGCCAGCAGCAGAAGTTGGCAGCGTCTGTAGAGCCAGTTACTGCACATTCGCACACGATACCGACTTGTGTGAGTAACTCGAATATTAAATTGCCACGAGCTAGTTGTTCGCGTGAAGTTTTAACCGACGGAGATTACGAAAGCCTTTGCCATGCCGAAGAAAAAATGATAAAGCATCGTCAATTCCAGATTTTTAACACTGACAAAAGGGGGGTCCATCCGATTGTTTTTGTGGTGTCACCGCCAGACACCACACTTGCTAGGTGGTAGCTTAAATCGGCCGCGGTCCATTTAGTACATGTCGGACCCGCGTGTCGCCACTGTGTGATCGCAGACCTAGCGCCACCACAAGGCAGGTCTCGGAAGACGATATAGCACTCGCCCCAGTTGTACAAGGAGATTGCTAGCGACCATACGGACGAAGCCTTCCTCTCATTTGCCGAGAGCCAGTTAGAATAGCCTTCTGCTAAGTCCATGGCTACGACCTAGCAAGGCGCCATTAACCTTACCTACTTTGAGAGTTATAGTATAAATGTCTCAAGAAGAATGCTGTAGTCATCAAATAATAAAGTTAAGTATAAAACAGCTATGTACTTTTCTTGCTACCATTCAATAGTTATCCTGTTCCAGAATTGACGCCCGTCGGCGTGTGTGTGTACGCGTGCCTTCCTTTCTTTCGGCTACCCGTCACTGTGGACTGGCTGCCTTGTCAGTCCACTTCATTGGCGACGAGTCTACAAAGGATCTTGTGTTTTGCTTTGCCCTAATTTATTTGTGTCATGGCTTCGCCAGATGTACTGTCCGAATTTTATCGCTTGCAGAATCAGCAGACGCAGGCGTTATTGGATGCCCTTGGACAGCTCGTCCAGGGTCAACGTGCGCTGCACACCGATGCGGCCGCCGCCGCTTCACCGCTACCGCAGCCACAACCTGCCGTTGCACCGCCTTTTAGGCACTACGACCCGAACCAAGAGACCTGGCAAGAGTGGTCCCGCCAGTTTGCCTTCCACCTCGCTGCCTACAGAATTCAAGGTAATGAGCGGCAGCCGTTTTTGCTTTCTTGTGTCGGTGTGTCCACCTACCGTGTGATAGTGAAATTGTTTCCCCGACGAGACGTAGCAACTCTGTCCTACGAGGAAATTTTGTCTGCATTAGATGTCTATTTCAAAGAAACAGTTAATGTGGTTGCAAAACGGTATACGTTTTTTCGTACAAAACGTACGGCCGGTCACATTAATAGGGAGTGGGTAGCAACATTGCAAGGACTTACTAGGGACTGTGCCTTTGAATGTGACTTTGGTCTTTCTTATTCAGATACAATGGTGCGTGATGCAATTGCACAGAACGTTTCTGATGTTCGCATACGGGAGCAAATTTTGAAACTAGTTAATCCCTCCCTTCAACAAGTGATAGACATATTGGATAGACAGGACACACTTGACTGTGCTCAGGAATCTTTTGAAACTTCGCCAGCTGTGTGTAACATTAACCGGCCCGCCGGGCGCGCTCGCGCTAAGCGGCCCGGTCAACTGCCCTCGCATACGTCCGCACAGCTGCCGCCGCGCGCTAAGCCAGGTGTGCCGCGCCAGCACACAAATGCAGTGAAATCATGCCCGCGGTGTGCTACTAGACATTCGCGTGAACATTGCCCGTCACGCCAAGCTATTTGCTTTTTCTGCAATAAGAAAGGACATGTTCAAAGTGTTTGCCAGAAAAAGCTCCGTTCAGACAATCACAACCATTCCAGGCCCTTTGCTTCGCGCCGGAATCGAACCAAGGACACTCAGGCTCGTGGACCTTCGCCCATGGACATTCATGTCGTTAATTCCACTTCGTCCAGTGACACTTTCTCTAACAGTGCCTGTGTTCGTCCCACAAAAACTGTGCGTCGACGTCGCCGGAAATCACGTCAATTAGCAAGTAATTCTGTACCAGTGTCTGTTCCACTTGCACAAAACAGTCGCTCTTGTCGTCAGCGGAACAATAAACTTTTTGTGGACTTAGACTTTGAAGGCAAAGTGATACCATTCCAGCTCGATACCGGAGCTGCAGTTTCATTGCTCAATCACGACACGTACAAACAACTGGGCGAACCTCCGTTGCGTTCCGCAAATGTTAAGCTAACCACATATTCAGGACAGACAATACCTGTGTTAGGACAGTGCAGCCTTCTTGCCACATACAAGGGACAAACAAAACTGGTGTCATTTTACGTTCTTCGTTCTTCTACGGCAGTGAACTTGTTTGGCTTAGATTTATTTCAGTTGTTTAACATGTCTATTGTAAATCAGGTCCTCTCCGTGAATCAGACTGTGCCTTCAGACAGTGTTTCTCGCTTATGTGACGAATTTGCAGACATTTTTGCACCAGGCTTAGGTTGCGCTAAAAACTATGAAGCACATTTGGAACTGAACGTAAACGCGCAACCGAAATTTTTCAGAGCGCGCAATGTTCCCCACGCATTGCGTGATGCGGTCGCACGACCGTTAAACGATTTAGCGTCACAAGGTGTGCGTGAATATGCGCAATGCCTCTTCCATTTCAGCTCCGCTTCATCGCTTACGCCGTAAAGGTGTTCCGTTCGTCTGGACGACGGAATGCGAACGCGCCTTTCGCCAGTTGAATTCGGCGTTGCTTTCTAATACTTGCCTCACGCCTTTCGATCCCCGGAAACCCCTTTTGTTGATGGTAGATGCATCGGATTTCGGGATCGGTGCTGTGCTTGCGCACAAAGTTGGCTCGCATGATCGCCCTATTGCCTTTGCGTCCAAATTGCTCTCGTCTGCGCAAAGAAATTATTCACAGATAGAGAAAGAAGCTTTGGCTCTCGTGTTTGGTGTTACTAAGTTCCATGATTTCTTGTATGGTCGTCACTTCACCATCATCACAGACCACAAACCTTTGACATCGCTTTTTCATCCGACCAAGCCTGTACCTCCACATACAGCGCAGCAATTCATTCGCTGGTCTATTTTCCTCTCGCAGTACCGCTACGATATCTTGTATCGGTCCACTGCTAAGCACGGAAACGCCGATGCGTTGTCCCGTTTGCCTGTTGCTGAGGATAAAGCATTCGATTCTTCCGAACTTGCTTGCATGTTCATTGATTCGGAAACCGATGAAGTGGTCGAATCGTTTCCGATTGATTTTCGTCGTGTAGCTACAGCCACAGCTGCTGACCCTGTCCTTGCTACTGTTTTGCGTTTTGTTGCTACGCAATGGCCTTTGTCAAAGTCTCGGATCGAGGATCCGTTGGTTCGCCGATTTTTTGCTCACAAGGAGAGACTTTTTGTTCGACGTGGTGTTTTGTTGTTGCGTTCTGATAATGATCAGTCCAGAGTCGTGGTCCCACGTTCGTTACAGTCCTCTGTTTTACGGCTTCTTCACCAAGGACATTGGGGTATAGTGCGAACGAAACAACTTGCTCGTCAGCACTGTACTTGGTTCGGAATCGATGCTGCGATTACGAATATGTGTTCTTCTTGCATGGCATGTGCCGAACAACAATCCGCACCGCCGCGGAAAGTCTTTGCATGGCCAAAAGCCACTTCCCCTTGGCAACGCTTGCACATTGATTTTGCTGGTCCATTCTGGAATGCTCGATGGTTGGTTCTGGTCGATGCCTTCAGTAATTTTCCTTTTGTTGTCCGGATGTCTTCCACGACGTCCTCCGCCACCATCCAAGCGTTGTCTGCTATCTTTTGCATTGAAGGTCTTCCGCAGACTATTGTTTCCGACAATGGCCCACAATTCATGTCCGCAGAATTTCAGTCATTCTGCCAGGCCAATGGTATTCAACATCTGACATCCGCGCCGTTTTCGCCTCAGTCAAACGGTGCCGCTGAACGATTGGTCCGGACTTTCAAGTCACAGATGTTGAAATTGAAAGAGTCGCATTCTCGGGAGGACGCATTGTTGCTCTTTTTGTCTTCGTATCGCTCTCAGCCCCGAGATGGTCGCTCGCCGGCTGAGTTGCTCCACGGTCGTCCTCATCGCACCTTGATGTCTTTGCTGCATCCGCCGCATCAGGTTCCTGTGCAGCGGCAGACTCCTGCTTTTGCTCCAGGCGACGTTGTATTTTATCGCAACTATCGCGGTTCACGGCGTTGGCTCGCAGGGCGCATTCTTCGCTGCCTCGGCCGCGCGATGTATTTGGTTTTGGGGGTCTCTGGTGAGGTGCGTCGGCATCTCAATCAGCTGCGCCTCTGTCGCCGCACGGGTTCTGCCGCTCCCCGTCTGCTTTCAGCGACGGTGCCGTCCGGTCAGCGCCCTGGGGACCCATCTACTGGCTCGCCTCATCCCCAGGTGTTACCGACGATGCCTTCCATTTTGCCCCATGGCGACGCGCCGCCGCAGCCGCAGCCGCCGCCGCCGCCGCCGCCGCCGCCTGTTCTCCCGCCGGCGCCGCCCGCATTAGACGCTTCGCTGCAGCCGCCAAGCGCCTCCCAGGGTCACGCGCCGCCGATCGCTTCCCGTGACCAGCTGTCCTCCGCCATGGAACTCCCGACCGCTCCGGACCACATGACGTCATCGCGCGTCGGCTACCCCGACGCAATGGAGTTCGACACTTCGGCCCCTCATGTTTCTTTACGGGCGCATACACCGCATGTTGAAGTGCGCCCTGGACTAGCTTTTCAGGCGTTTCCTAGCTCCCCTCGGACCGAATGGCCGGGTGCGGGTGGCACAGCCTCGCCTGTTGTTAGGCTCCCCACCTCGTCGCATACGTCAACATGGGGTCCTCCCCACGGCGGGCGGAAGCCTTATCTCACGACCGTTCGCCGATTTGCGGGGGAGGAATGTGGTGTCACCGCCAGACACCACACTTGCTAGGTGGTAGCTTAAATCGGCCGCGGTCCATTTAGTACATGTCGGACCCGCGTGTCGCCACTGTGTGATCGCAGACCTAGCGCCACCACAAGGCAGGTCTCGAGAGACGATATAGCACTCGCCCCAGTTGTACGAGGAGATTGCTAGCGACCATACGGACGAAGCCTTCCTCTCATTTGCCGAGAGCCAGTTAGAATAGCCTTCTCCCAAGTCCATGGCTACGACCTAGCAAGGCGCCATTAGCCTTACCTACTTTGAGAGTTATAGTATAAATGTCTCAAGAAGAATGCTGTAGTCATCAAATAATAAAGTTAAGTATAAAGCAGCTACGTACTTTTCTTGCTACCATTCAATAGTTATCCTGTTCCAGAATTGACGCCTGTCGGCGTGTGTGTGTACGCGTGCCTTCCTTTCTTTCGGCTACCCGTCACTGTGGACTGGCTGCCTTGTCAGTCCACTTCAGTTTTTATCCGAAGTTTTAGAGGAGTGCTACCGAGAAATTGGTGGGAGTGGCAGAAAATCAGTTTCGTGACTGGGTATATACAAGGTTCGGGGGCGATCTGGGCCTCGGACATGACTTCTGTTTGCTCGACATATGACGATTTTGAGAAAGCGTTTTTAGTAAAATTCTGGTCAGAAGGGGTACAGGAACGCCTAAGGCAGGAGGTGCTCTACCCAGAGCCTTTCTCTTTTTCAAAAGGAAGCCTTAGGAAGTATTTTGAAAAATATATAAACAAAACTAGATATTGGGACAGACCTATGCCTTTGCCAGATATAATAAACATACTTAAGGCAAGATTACCAACTAACATCCGGAATCAATTAATTTACGGGAACGATAAAGACTTGGAGTCGTTCCTCACGACGTTAGATCATATAGACATTATAGAAGAGAGCAACCAGAAAGCCCGTAACAACAGATTCCTATATATGGAGATAGAACCTCCGCCAAATGGTAGGCAAGGGAACGCACAGAGATCGATAAATAGTGGAGAAACCCCTCAAAATCTCAATAATAATACCGGCAATAGTCTTGCGAGGGGCTATCCAAGGAACAACAGGAATGGGAAACGATACAATCCCGTATGGGGGAACGAAAGGAATTTCAGACCGCAAGCCTGGAACAATAACAGTAATAAAAAGTGGATTCAACCGGGGGGAATAGATTCAAATAACCAACATCAGTGGGGACGGACATCTACGAATCAACCGGTAATTACCGAAGTGACGGACGATGTCAACCACCAGGCGAATCAAAATCCAACAAACTTGTAAGGACCCACTCGTGCCCCGGCGGAGCGGTCAACAATTGGTTGAGGGGCAACAGGATATGTGTACCCATGCTAACGTATAATGATGGACGATTACTGGCAGACGAATTGACCGAGGACTTAGAACTCCAAGATGATGATAAGGAACAGGTGGCAGTAGCCGAAGTGCAAATCATTTTGGAGACTGTACCTATAGTGGCGGTTTTGGACACAGCTGCAACCACGAATGTTATTTCGGAGGCTCTATTCAACAAGATCAGAAATATAAGACGAGTACCAATTTTTCCAGTTCAAAATTGCAGAATAATAGGCGCCTTTGGGGCTAGATCGGCTAATGTAAAAGTGCAGTCACTACTTAGTGTAGAAGTCGGAAATGTAGCAATAGTAAGCACATTCCTTGTTGTAAAAAATTTGGTGGTAGACTGCATTATAGGAGTCGACAGCCTACGTCAATACGGATGCAGAATAGATTTTAAAACAGGAAAAATTTGGTTAAATGTAAATAAACAAGAAATTGAGTTGGACTTGCTGAAAAAGGAAAACCTTACCAGAAAATATAATAGTGGGATCAGTGTGCAAGTAATCAGGACTGCACAAAATTCTAAACAGCACGTAAATAATGAGTTCCAAGTCAAAGGAGACTTCGGTCAATTAGTGTATGAGAAGTTAAATGAATCCGACTGCATTATTGAAGAGCAGAAGAAGCAGCTCAAAGAATTATTATTAGTGTATGAAAACGTGTTTGACGAAAGGCCAGGAGTTATTAAGGGATACATATGCCATCTCTACGTTAAGCCACACGAAACGTATTGTCGAACTTTCTATCCTGTTCCCTGGAGGTTAAAGGCTCAAGTTCAAAAAGAAATAGATCGCATGTTGAAATGGGGTTTGATCGAACCCTCTACAAGCCCATACTGCTCCCCATTGTTGGTCGTGCCAAAAGCAAATGGAACTGTGAGACTGGTACTCGACGCCAGGGAAATAAATAAAATCATAATTCCAGTGGTGTTCCGAGTGACAGAAATGAACGCTCGTAAAAAACATAACAATAAACTGTGTGTGTAGTGATAGAAACCTTTACATTGAAATAGTTAATCAGTGACATAGAGTATAGAAATAGTGACTAACTATTATTATCGAGTGTTGTAAAGAAGATAGTGGAGATAGGCTTCACCTGTGGTTTGGGTGAACATAGAACTTTAGCATTGCTAATGTCATCAAGAATGATTAAGGATCTAACTGACCTTCAAGAAGAATGAAATGTTTCCCGCAAATGACGCGGAATAATCAAAAGAGGTTCCGAGTGAATATTCATATATAATCTCATGTGAACGCTTACATGTGTAAACGTGTGAAGGGATGTGTTGTGGTAGTGAATCGTGAGTGACGGTTAACGCCGCAAAGATAATTTCCCGCGCAAAACAGTTGACGTCGGCGCGAGAATTAAAATCGATATAGACGATACAGATATGCTTTGTAAGAGACTCGCACCAAACGCGAGGATAAACTGATTCATGTTGAACTCTAAAAGGAATAGGTGTTATAATTAGAAGTTAAGAGTTTTTAATTTATTAATGAATGATTAAAGAAAGTAATATTCATAGATTCAGTAGTAATTTAATGGTTCGTGTTCGTTTGGGAATTTTGTGTGAAAAATCCATTTCCATATATGAGCATGGATGAACACCGTATGAATCAAAGAGTAATTGAAAGAAGCGAATCCGCATTCCTCAATGCTAATAACTTTTACATTTCAGCACTCAAGCGAAGAAATATATGTATTTAGAATAAAAAGTTTTGAGTATAGCTAAATTATATGACTTATCAAGGAAATATGGATGATGTCTTGGTATAAAATGAACTACACTTTCCATTATTCGATGATTTGAATCCAAAATCTATAGTAAGTTACATGAATCCTTTAAATTACGAAAAACAAATCAGTGATAGAAAATGTGTTAGAACTTTTGGACTTATAAGCACAAGTGGGGAGGCAAAGTCAAAAGGAGTATTCAAAAGGGAGTAAATCGGATGATGCTTTTGGCAACATCATTAGTTAATGGTTGAATTCCTTGAAGTACGTCGTAACAAAAAGGATCCATGAAGCCATAAGGATTTTGCTTTCAAAAAGGAGAATCTTGGACGGTGCAACCTAATCAGTTCTCTTACAGGAAGAGTTTTCCTTTTGGTCATTGCTAATTCTTTTGGATTGAATGTTGCATGTGAATTCGAGTATCCCTGTTCCTTCTGCTCTTCCCATTATGGGCCGCGTAGAAGATCAACTACAGAGGGGGCCGCGTAGAAGACCGACTACAAATGTGAACGTCGGGGACATGCAAGACTCGGGGGAGTTTAGCACCACAAGATATTGTACCAGGAGCAAGATTGTAAAACGAGAATTCACGTTATTTATTGTAAAACTTTTTTTTGCTAGAGGCACAAACCACTCTTCTCCAAATCGTGATACAAATTGATCCCTGTCTTTCCTTTAGAGATCTATTTCAAAATTATATATTTTTTCTTCTATAGGCTTTCCTATCTTCTATGTACCGTAGGCTGGGGGTCTAGGCTTAAGAGGTTTTCCAAGGTTTCCCTGCTTAAGAAAGTTCCCGAATGGGTAGACCCTGACATCAGTTCATGAAAGATCATCTTCCTTGGTTGTGCACAGCAAATATAACACCTAGATGCACGTAAAAGCAATATAGCCGCGGTACCGGTCTCTTCATTTCTTCTGTCTTCAACATTTCTTTTCTTCGTCTGTCTCAAATATAATATTCTTTTTCAGTCGGAGGACTGACAATCATCACTTCCGGGTTATCCACGCTAATAGATAGCTCGCGAAGTGTGCTCGGTGAATCAAAATTGAGCTCACAAACTTCGCTCGCTGCGAAGGGCATTGTAATCTCCCCACGGAAAATTACCCTCTACCACGCAATAATTAATAATGGTCAACCAAATCATCCACATGTATTTACGTTTGAAAAGTATCTGATCAGATTTTCTAGTAATATATGCGCCGACAGCTCGTCGACGCCAAGGTATTTTTCTAGTACGTTTATTCTTTGGAACAACAGAGGTACAGAAATGTATGTTCCATGGTTATTATAGAGAGAGAGAGGAACAGCTTCGGAAGTATCGGTTGGAGGATTGTCGGATTGCTAAAGGAGATTTATTTACTCTTCTTCGCGCTAAAGCGAGCTAGGAAAGTTTGTGCCGCTAGGGTGATAGATAAAGAGAAAGAAAAACCTGTAAAAGAAAATTACATGAGACTTGGAACCAACAGAAAACGGAACATGTACGGAAATGGATTCAATATACAATTTTCCTCAGAAATAAGGTTTGTGACCATTTTATTCTAGAGTGAATGACGAATGAGTTCTCTGTCTGAACCATTGATGATTGTCTGGGCCCTGTAATTAATTGGGAAGTTTCAGCTGTGACGAAGAGAGCCTGCAATCTCTGAGTTTTTTTTTGAAATCGTCCAAAAAGGCTTCGTCCACATCTGAAATCTTAGATCTGTCGTAAACTGAACGAATTGTTCAAACGATCGATTTTCCCAACTGAATGCAGCGCTTAATAATAATAACAAATGTAAAGATCTTTTCTAGCAAGCCAGCCGCTGAATATTAAGACGAAGGGCTCCACCAGAGACTCTACTAGGCCGATTTCACGTAAATAATATATTTAAACTGTACACAGATAAAGGACAGAGAGAGAGAGAGTGTGAGAGAATCCTCCATTAGCATAATTGTTTCTCTGTCTTTTCACGGATCAGCCTAACTAGAAAACACGAAGCCCTGACTTTATTGTACCGATTTATGTGTGAGAGGGAAAGAGCGATAAAGGCGACAGATACACTTCTGTACAGACAAAACATTACACCAAGTTAGCGGCAAGCTGCATTCACATAGACTTTCATCATCTACAAAAGCAGAGTAGAATTCATTATAATGGCCAATCCGTGACAGGACACGTTTTTGGACGTTGTTAAAATAATTTTGTTCTGTGTTTCATGTGAACTACGACGAGGCAACTTAACTTGGAAAAGAGAAGAAATACTCGCAGGCAAATTAAGTGGATCTACAAATAAAAGCAGCACGCTGGGCGCAGAAAATCGGTCAGATCTATCATTTTTCATTAAAGCTTGCTAGTATTGAGGAAGTAGACGTAGATTTGAACATTCACTAATTGTGTTCATGCCTGACGTAGTTTGATTGATCTGCCCTAGTTGCATTTACCTGTGTAAGTACTATAAGAAAGTATCCACAGAAGTATTCTTGTGTGAAGGGAGATATATACATATTGGCTGTAGAACATTTATATGGTTTTAACTAGGGCAATGTTTAAGATGAGTCAAGCAGAGCAGAGCAACACGCAACAGCCTTCAGCTGTGAGCACGGATAATAGTGATGTAGTAAGAAGTGTTGTAGAACCGATCGCTACAGATAGTGCAATAGAACGCCCGGTAGACACGGCTGGAGATGTAACAGCAAGTATGCAACATGGATTAGATCCATTAGTAATTATCATGAGACAGATGCAGATGATAACCGAGAGCATGAATAATATGAAAACCGACATTAATGCGAAGTTAGCCTCAGTTACCGAGGGGCAAAATGATTTGAATGCGAAATTAGCCTCAGTTACTGAGGGGCAGGAAAATCTGAAAGCTGAGATTAAGCAGCAGTTACATGACAGTTTTTCCGAATTAGAGCAGCGGATAGAGGCGAAGACAAAGGAACTTAAAGATCAGGCCGAAGAGACGGAACGAAAATTAACTGCACAAATAGAATTGGTTAATGCTCAATGTGAGGAATCTACTCAACGCGTACGTGTAGAAATGAAGGAGTATGTGGCTATTAAGATAGATACCGTACGGGAACAGGTGGAAAAGGTTCCGCAATTAGTACAAAAGCAAGATGCCATGTCATGTGCAATTGCGCAACTTCCTGAATTGGCACGTACGCAGACGAACCTAAAGGAAAGTGTTGAACATCTGACCGAACGTCAAGACGTTATAGACCACCAAATTAATGTATTAACGGGTAAATTATCCGAAATCACATTAGAAAACAAAAGGCTAATGTGTGAAAACGTTGAGCAAAATGTTAAAGCAGCATTCCAGAGTCTATGCGGCAAACAGGAAGAGAATTTGTTTGCGAAAGGACTTGAGGAAGTGCGACAGCAGTTAGGTGCTGATTTCGAGCATTGGAAACAAACGATAGAAGAGTCGATACGCGTTTCACAACAAGCCTCAGAACAAATGAATACCGGCCAGCAGCAGAAGTTGGCAGCGTCTGTAGAGCCAGTTACTGCACATTCGCACACGATACCGACTTGTGTGAGTAACTCGAATATTAAATTGCCACGAGCTAGTTGTTCGCGTGAAGTTTTATCCGACGGAGATTACGAAAACCTTTGCCATGCCGAAGAAAAAATGATAAAGCATCGTCAATTCCAGATTTTTAACACTGACAAAAGGGGGGTCCATCCGATTGTTTTTATCCGAAGTTTTAGAGGAGTGCTACCCAGAAATTGGTCGGAGTGGCAGAAAATCAGTTTCGTGACTGGGTATATACAAGGTTCGGGGGCGATCTGGGCCTCGGACATGACTTCTGTTTGCTCGACATATGACGATTTTGAGAAAGCGTTTTTAGTAAAATTCTGGTCAGAAGGGGTACAGGAACGCCTAAGGCAGGAGGTGCTCTACCCAGAGCCTTTCTCTTTTTCAAAAGGAAGCCTTAGGAAGTATTTTGAAAAATATATAAACAAAACTAGATATTGGGGCAGACCTATGCCTTTGCCAGATATAATAAACATACCTAAGGCAAGATTACCAACTAACATCCGGAATCAATTAATTTACGGGAACGATAAAGACTTGGAGTCGTTCCTCACGACGTTAGATCATATAGACATTATAGAAGAGAGCAACCAGAAAGCCCGTAACAACAGATTCCAATATAGGGAGATAGAACCTCCGCCAAATGGTAGGCAAGGGAACGCACAGAGATCGATAAATAGTGGAGAAACCCCTCAAAATCTCAATAATAATACCGGCAATAGTCTTGCGAGGGGCTATCCAAGGAACAACAGGAATGGGAAACGATACAATCCCGTATGGGGGAACGAAAGGAATTTCAGACCGCAAGCCTGGAACAATAACAGTAATAGAAAGTGGAATCAACCGGGGGGAATAGATTCAAATAACCAACATCAGTGGGGACGGACATCTACGAATCAACCGGTAATTACCGAAGCGACGGACGATGTCAACCACCAGGCGAATCAAAATCCAACAAACTTGTAAGGACCCACTCGTGCCCCGGAGGAGCGGTCAACAATTGGTTGAGGGGCATCAGGATATGTGTACCCATGCTAACGTATAATGATGGACGATTACTGGCAGATGAATTGACCGAGGACTTAGAACTCCAAGATGAGGATAAGGAACAGGTGGCAGTAGCCGAAGTGCAAATCATTTTGGAGACTGTACCTATAGTGGCGGTTTTGGACACAGCTGCAACCACGAATGTTATTTCGGAGGCTTGTAACGTCTAGAGAAACAAAAACAATATATTATGTAGTAATTAGAGAATTAGATGTATCATATTGTGTCATTGTATAAAATTCTGTATTTTTTTTTTATTATTTATTTCTGAAAACGTCTGCGTCGGCGAGTAATAAAACCGACACAGAAGATAAATGTTAAACAGAGATTAAAAAAGGAACTAGTATATAATACGTGTTGAATATGAATGTCTTTGTCGTCTTAATTTGGAAGTTGTGCGAGTAAGATCTCCTGTTGTTGTCGTAGAGAACGCCAATGTAGCATTCTTTTGTCGAGACTAAGCAATGTACGCCATTACTTGTGAATTCACAAAGGTCTGTAATCACTGAGATATTTAAAGGTTTTAATGGAGGTGTTTAAATGAAAACTTGTATTATTTATTGTTAAGCTTGCTTGCATATTATCCCATCCTGTTGAGACATTTTTCAGTTATATAAATATTATCTGTGGTGCTGAGCTGCGTGGAGAACGAAGAGCCGCTGCCGCGGCGTATTTAAACGACTTACAATATAGTCGAGCATACCGCAAGGAAGCGGTAAAATAATAGTAAAATAATATTATTTCTTTTAGCTCCCAGACTGGCAGTGAAGATCAGCAGATTTTATGATGTGTTGCAGATTGACGCGGGCTGCTGATAGGATATAATTTACAGTGCAAATAATTTAATGTACCTTCAGAATCTGATAGGAATCTTGCTGTGCTCCGTTCTGATCTGGCAAACTTTATAGTGACAACGTATTTTTTAATGAGAGTCTCATGTTCTTGGGCTAGTCGTGGTATGAAATAGCATTTTAACGAGAAATAAAATCCACTGCGAACTTGTGTTTTTGAACGATCACACGAACTATAACATCAGTGTTCATAACAAAGTAATTTCAACTTTTAATCACTATGAAGTAGGGAAGATATATTGATTCTTAGCATGAGTTGCAGTTATGAAAAATCGTTCCTTAAATTGTAGGCCAGATACAGAACAATAAGACTTCCATATATACATTTTATTCCGCTAAAAGGTAATGATGATAAAGAAAAGCAAAGCACAGCATTATTAACAGATATTTCGCGGCTCTTTTCGTATATGCGATATCAAAAAAAACGTGGAACTGTCGCCCAAAAACGCGGGGCCCGAATTTGCAGTGGCCACAAATATAAAATTTTATGTATTTTTCTTTCAGTGTTGATTGTTATGTATGTGTAGATATAAATGTATTTAGTGATAAATGTATGTATGTATATCATGATCAATGGTATGTTTTAATGAATGTGTAAATACTCTTTCATGACAAACCGTACTACTGCAAACGAGTCTGAGAAGACGATCCTGATAGTACTGAGAAGCTGTAACGACTACGTAATCCGGGGGCAGCCGAACCCCGAGATAAGATAAACTAAAGGTAAGACTACAGTGAAGTTGTCCTGTTTGTAGAAGTCGAGCTCCAGTGAAGTGATCTCATTTCGCTAGTGGTGTGCATATTGTGCGTAGTTTGATGTTAGTGTTTGTGTCAGGACAAAGTTGATGGTAGATAGTAATTTTTAGTGTGCAGTTAGTGTAGATAAATTAACGTATTTTGTGTGCAAGGGGCAAAACTGTCAGACTTTGTGGTTTAGTAAGCAATTTATGAATATGGTTAAGTTGCGTAGTCAACGTCCGAGCAATATGGATACTGAGGAACAACAATTAGTTAGTGCAGGAAATGTGGAACTGGGTACCTCAAGTAGTACTAGTACTCTCTTTGAGGATATAACATGTGAGAATGTGGGGGCAGGGGCACAGGAAGTGGTGCCACCGCCCATTAGTCCTCAAGGGGATGTAGAGAAAGAAGTGGTACCACCACCAGAAAAGCAGGAACCAGAGAGTGGTAATCTGCCTGGTGGGTATTCGCTTCAGGCTATATTAGAGCGCGTGCTGAATTACCAGGCAGAATTTGCGCAACAGCAAGTCGAGCGAGACCGCCAGCAAGCTGAGCGAGATCGCCGGCAAGCTGAGCGGGACCAGCAACTTGTGCAATCGTTAGAAAATATGAAAAAAGAGATTGCAGATATGAAACAGAATTATGAGTCGATACCTAAGGCCGTGCAGGAGCTGACTGAACAGGTCAACAACCTGCAAGTAGCAAACACTAACAGGGTAGACGAAATAGGTGTATTAGCCAATCGAGTAGAAAAGCTAGAAACAGATTCCATGCAGCTTGTAGAGCAGAAGTGGAACGAACAAGCAACTAAAATTGAAACAGAATTCAACTCATGGCTAGAAGTGAAGGAGTGTGAGATTGACAAGAACATTAATTCCAAAGTACAAGCAGCCATAGCAAATAGAGGATCCGAATCGTTCAGTACCGCAGTGAATAGTCAGGTACAGAACGACGTGCAAACCATCAAACAAATACTCAGTGAGGATATTCCGCAGTGGCAAGTGAATATGAACAAACGGATATCCGACCTGGAGAAGGGTTTAGCACAAAGCAGAAAACATTTGGAACAGGAACCTCTGTCGCCAACAGCCCATGGTTTTGGCAACGCACAAACTTATACGCGATACAACAATGGGGAATCTGTAGTCGATAATGCGAAGAGCTGTAGCTTCGGTTCGGAGCACACAGCATATGTCCAAGGAGCAAAACCATGTAGTTCAAAAATATTAGTGGAAGAAAGTTTAATCAAAAATAGACAATTTCAAACGTTTACTACTGAACGGAAATCAGTACACCCAGTAGTATTCATAAAAAGCTTTAAAAATATCTTGCCCAGTGTGTGGAACGAAACACAGAAAATTCAATACGTAATGTCGTACATTCAAGGTGATGCAGCGTTGTGGGCTACAGAAGTAGCAGACAGCTGCATGACATATGAACAGTTCGAAAGGGCATTTCTATCGAAATATTGGTCGCCTTGTATACAAGAGCGGCTAAGAAAAGAAGTATATAATCCCGAACCGTACTCACCTCGTCTGGGGAATTTGAGACGGTATTTTGAAAAATATATAAACAAAACACGCTACTGGGACGAGCCTATATCACCAAGAGACATAATAAGACTACTAAAATCACATTTACCCATTCATATCAAAGAGAAATTAATACACGTACCAGAAAGCGATATGGAAAACTTCCTGTCTGTTCTAGATTCTATAGACTTGATACAGGAAGACACAAAATCAGCGTGTGATCACTCGCGGAATAATGGGTCAGGATGAAAACATGACAGAAATAGTAGTGCACAAAACCACAACCATGGAAATGGTGGGGGTGGTAACAAGCGGCAAGAACATTCGCAAAATGGTAGTAATGGTAGAGGCCAGAACGGGTATGGACAAACAACCTATAACAAAAGGCGTCGATTTGACGACCGGTACGAATCTGGAATGTCAGGGACCAACCGCGGGAAAAATGCGCGAGGTCAGTGGCAGAGCAATTATAGTGATAGTAATCGAAATTGGCAGCAAAATCAGCGAAGAAGCCCAGAGCGACAGGGTAATGACCGGTATGACAACAATAGACCACCGCCGCAAAACGCGCCTATTGCGCAGCCGTGGCGGCCGACAAATCAGAGTGTACATATAGTGGAGGTCGCGGACAATAGCCTTCCAAGTACTTCACAAGTAACTAATTCAACAAACTAGAATCGGCCTCGATATGCTCTCCATCGATGGCCGAGGGATGGAGTGAGAGCAACACGAGTGATAATAATATACCTGGGATACGTATGCTGCGATACAACGATGGTGTCAGTATGGATAAAGATCTACTGAACGAACCACACGAATGTAAGAAAGATAATAACGAAAATGTGCAAGCTATTATCGAAGCGAAAATCAATGATGTTGCAGTGAATATAATCATCGACACAGGTGCCTCATTAAGTGTAATGAGTATGAAGTTATTTAAGGCACTGGGAAAAGGACATAGCATTCCGACTTTCCCGGTTAATAATTGTAAGGTGTCTGGAGCCATTGGTGCACAGAGCCAATCAGTTAAGTACCAGGTGCAGGTGGAGATTTGTAAGGAGGGCGAAGCCATAGTGAGCTCGTTCCTCGTTGTTAAAGGATTGAAGGTAGCCTGCATTCTGGGAGTAGATTTTCTCCGTGAGAGGGATGCATTGGTCGACCTCTCCTTGGGGAAATTAAGCATAGTTAATAGGGGTAGGAGGATTGAGTTATCTATGATGAAATCGAAGGAGGTACTTGTGCCGTGTTGTAATCGAATCAATATCAAGGGTAGGAACCCTTGGGTACTACACCTTGATGATTTGTCACATGCAGCAGACCTCTATTACCCGAATTTAGAGGATCGAAATTTTGAAACAAATGTTGAGGCATTTCAAACCAAAGTGCAGGAATCTGAAGGTTTAAGCGATAAACAAAAGCAACAGTTGACGCAGCTGCTATCGGAATACACTATGGTATTTACCGACCGACCAGGAATAGTCAAAGGGTACCACTATCACATAGAGGTGATGCCCCACAAAACATACTGTCGCGCAACTTACTCCATCCCTTGGTCGAGGAGGGAATTAGTAGCTAAAGAGATTCGGAAGATGTTAGATTGGGATATCATTGAGCCCTCCTTCTCTCCATACAGTAGTCCTCTTGTAGCAGTGGCGAAAGCCAATGGAAAAATCAGGCTAGTGTTAGATGCGAGGGACATTAACAAAATTATCATACCTGTCCGGACTCGCCCTAAGAATTTAGATGAGCAGATACAACGATTTCATGGAGCACAGTACTTGACATCGGTCGATCTGAAAAGTTCATATTGGCAAATTCCCCTTACACCGGAATCCAGGAAGTACACAGCTTTCATATTCGGAGGGCGGAGTTACCAATTCAAGGTACTTCCCTTCGGATTGAATGTGAGTGCTGGAGTGTTTATTACTGCACTAGATACGGTACTGGGTCCAGACTTATTAGAAAAAATCACTGTATATGTTGATGATCTGGTAATAGCTACTGCCACTTGGGACGAACATATGGAATTGTTGCGTAGAGTACTAGAGAAATTTAAGCAAGCAGGCGTGACAGCAAACCTAGAAAAGTCACCTTAAAACAGAATAGTAAGTGGCAATTGCTATATTCAGGGCCTTTTGAAGTAATAAGCGTGCCACACGAATGTAGCTATTTGTTAGCACATCCCCATACGGGGAAGATCAAAGGATTGTATCCACATAAAGATGTGAAGTTATTTATTCAGTGACATATCACATATAAAGAGTAATAGTTGTAAGAAGATTTTAATTGTGTTTTAGAATATAAGTATGTTAGTATTAAGAAAGAAATTTGTGTGTAATGAAACTTGGAGGAAGTGGATTCAGAAAGTAGGCAATAGCTTACACAGGAAAGATTTTGTTTACAGACAATTAGAGCCATTTAAAAATTATAGGCTCATTAAGCAACGAACAATCTCCTTGTTGATAAAGTGAGGATTAATTTCTTGAATCATTATACAAAGGATTAATTTCTTGAACCATTTTCTATGTGTAGTATGTAAGTGCAATTAATGATGCAATCTAATATAGTAAGGTAACTGTTGTAATTGTATTAGGATAAGGAACCCTGAGAGAGAGAGTCTTGACTAGCCAAACATGGACTCTGTAATAGGCAACAATTATGTGATGTTTGCTGCCAGTAGTGATATGAGCACGACAGTGGAGCATAAGCTAAAAACAAGCCCGTTCCGTGGAAAATCCGCTTTGTATATAACAATGCTTCAATTGAAGCCTGTGTACTTGATACACGCCCTTGAATATTCATTACGCGATACGCGAATTAAGTCAACCAATGTGGAACCTACACTGTAGTCATATAGGAAAAATTATTAAAAATAATGCTAGTGCTAAATGAAGTATTTATTGATCAATATGCCCAAGTCAAGCTGTCATGCACATGGTAAAATCTGTTTGATAGATGGGTGATAACCAGGCAAGCTACACTGATAAGAAAATTAAAAAATTTTTACAAAACGGCTGTATACGCCTAGTAACAATATGAAAAGTGTGTTGTGATAAGGTAAAACAAATAGACGCCATGTAGATGAGAGTGAGTATGCGAAGAACAGTTAAAAAGTATTAAAAAATAAACTGTGTGCATAAACAATGGAGGAAAGGACGGAATATTGTGTGTAGCAGGGACAGAAAATGACTGTTGTATCTGCACCAATATATACGTCGATAAGTCTAGTGTTGAGTGACAGACTGTCCTAGTGCAGTGCTCAACGAACAATAGACAGTGTATAAAAACAGTAGTTATTGATTCGTTCGGAGTCGAGTTAAACGAACAGCGATCGACGGGGACATTTAGTATGTGTGTTACGAAACATTTTCACGTGTTGAAAGACGCTCTGGCAGTGTACCAACCGTGGAGTGAGTGAAAATGTGTAGTACAATGTGCGTGTGACGAACCTTGAATACCAGTGTCACAATGCCACAAGAAACCTGTTATCACGCCAAACCATCCTGTGCATACCAGTGAAGCGACGGCTTACTGAACAATAAACGCTTTTAACAAGTTGCATCTTCTTCCACAGCTAGTAATCTGTGTCCTTAAAGACAGTACACCGTTGTGGAATGTTTGTTTCATGCGCTACAACGGGGAGCCATGCGGAGAAGCCGAGACGAGTGCCGTGCCGCCAGCCAGCCGGTCGCGGTAAACCACTGCCACTCGCCGACATCGGCGAATGGTTCGCCGCGGTTCGCGACTGCTTGGGCGCCACGTCAGCACGACGTCGCTGTTACTGAGAGCAGGTCGCCGAACCCAGCGGCCGTCGGCACGCGGCGTTCCAGACGACGCGACTCAACAATTGCTTCGCGCCGCCAGCTCCGTACAACATTGTTGTCATTCAAATGAACTATCAAAGATGTGTTTAATGCACTAACATGAATAGGGTTTAGTGGACGCGAAATGACGTGACAAACATTTGTTTTTTTTCTTGAGTTATTCAATACGGACTCAAAGTGTTCATTGGTTCAGTGATATATAGATACAATATGTTTTAGTCATGTTAATGAAGTATACTCGCATGAATGCTGGACATTTTAAAC
The DNA here is from genome assembly GCF_023864345.2 of Schistocerca serialis cubense. Taxonomy (NCBI): domain Eukaryota; kingdom Metazoa; phylum Arthropoda; class Insecta; order Orthoptera; family Acrididae; genus Schistocerca; species Schistocerca serialis. Next base: position 545,144,122 of record NC_064643.1, read on the forward strand.
CAATTGTCGCGAGTAAATGCAAGGACAATTCATGATACTACTGTAAAAATGTGTAACAAGTGACTTTCATTACAATCCAAAACACAAATATTATATGGGTAACAAAGAGACTAAAGGTTTAACATGCTCTCACAAATAGCCTTTGTTATATGTGAACATTGGAAAGAATCTGAACTTTTTGTGATCAAACTGGGTATTAAAACAAACCAGACGAGATGACCATGGCTCCGGCGCAGTTTTCCCAGGTTTTCTGATCGCACGTAGCCCGAATGGGGGAGCCAAATAAATGTAATGACCCTGGGACTAGGTTGACGGTCACCTCGCAAAGTGAAAGAACAGTATAAAAAGTGTAATTAAACCTACAGTGTAAAAGAACTAAAAAGTGTAAAGTGAATGATCCAACCAAGGTAACAGACAATAACCAAACAGACGTTAGTGGCAGTATATTGCCGAACATTTCCAACGTTAGTCAATTGCTGCCAGGGGGCATTGTAACGTCTAGAGAAACAAAAACAATATATTATGTAGTAATTAGAGAATTAGATGTATCATATTGTGTCATTGTATAAAATTCTGTATTTTTTTTATTATTTATTTCTGAAAACGTCTGCGTCGGCGAGTAATAAAACCGACACAGAAGATAAATGTTAAACAGAGATTAAAAAAGGAACTAGTATATAATACGTGTTGAATATGAATGTCTTTGTCGTCTTAATTTGGAAGTTGTGCGAGTAAGATCTCCTGTTGTTGTCGTAGAGAACGCCAATGTAGCATTCTTTTGTCGAGACTAAGCAATGTACGCCATTACGTGTGAATTCACAAAGGTCTGTAATCACTGAGATATTTAAAGGTTTTAATAGAGGTGTTTAAATGAAAACTTGTATTATTTATTGTTAAGCTTGCTTGCATATTATCCCATCCTGTTGAGACATTTTTCAGTTATATAAATATTATCTGTGGTGCTGAGCTGCGTGGAGAACGAAGAGCCGCTGCCGCGGCGTATTTAAACGACTTACAATATAGTCGAGCATACCGCAAGGAAGCGGTAAAATAATAGTAAAATAATATTATTTCTTTTAGCTCCCAGACTGGCAGTGAAGATCAGCAGATTTTATGATGTGTTGCAGATTGACGCGGGCTGCTGATAGGATATAATTTACAGTGCAAATAATTTAATGTACCTTCAGAATCTGATAGGAATCTTGCTGTGCTCCGTTCTGATCTGGCAAACTTTATAGTGACAACGTATTTTTTAATGAGAGTCTCATGTTCTTGGGCTAGTCGTGGTATGAAATAGCATTTTAACGAGAAATAAAATCCACTGCGAACTTGTGTTTTTGAACGATCACACGAACTATAACATCAGTGTTCATAACAAAGTAATTTCAACTTTTAATCACTATGAAGTAGGGAAGATATATTGATTCTTAGCATGAGCTGCAGTTATGAAAAATCGTTCCTTAAATTGTAGGCCAGATACAGAACAATAAGACTTCCATATATACATTTTATTCCGCTAAAAGGTAATGATGATAAAGAAAAGCAAAGCACAGCATTGCTAAAAGTATTTCACGTAACTCTTTTCGTAAATGTGTTGTTACAAAGAGAATAAATAAACCAAAGAGCAACAATTTTACATTCCGCGAGAGAGTTGGACGTGAAAGACTCTATTCAACAAGATCAGAAATATAAGACGGGTACCAATTTTTCCAGTTCAAAATTGCAGAATAATAGGCGCCGTTGGGGCTAGATCAGCTAATGTAAAAGTGCAGTCACTACTTAGTGTAGAAGTCGGAAATGTAGCAATAGTAAGCACATTCCTTGTTGTAAAAAATTTGGTGGTAGACTGCATTATAGGAGTCGACAGCCTACGTCAATACGGATGCAGAATAGATTTTAAAACAGGAAAAATTTGGTTAAATGTAAATAAACAAGAAATTGAGTTGCACTTGTTGAAAAAGGAAAGCCTTACCAGAAAATATAATAGTGGGATCAGTGTGCAAGTAATCAGGACTGCACAAAATTCTAAACAGCACGTAAATAATGAGTTCCAAGTCAAAGGAGACTTCGGTCAATTAGTGTATGAGAAGTTAAATGAATGCGACTGCATTATTGAAGAGCAGAAGAAGCAGCTCAAAGAATTATTATTAGTGTATGAAAACGTGTTTGACGAAAGGCCAGGAGTTATTAAGGGATACATATGCCATCTCTACGTTAAGCCACACGAAACGTATTGTCGAACTTTCTATCCTGTTCCCTGGAGGTTAAAGGCTCAAGTTCAAAAAGAAATAGATCGCATGTTGAAATGGGGTTTGATCGAACCCTCTACAAGCCCATACTGCTCCCCATTGTTGGTCGTGCCAAAAGCAAATGGAACTGTGAGACTGGTACTCGACGCCAGGGAAATAAATAAAATCATAATTCCAGTGGTGTTCCGAGTGACAGAAATGAACGCTCGTAAAATACATAACAATAAACTGTGTGTGTAGTGATAGAAACCTTTACATTGAAATAGTTAATCAGTGACATAGAGTATAGAAATAGTGACTAACTATTATTATCGAGTGTTGTAAAGAAGATAGTGGAGATAGGCTTCACCTGTGGTTTGGGTGAACATAGAACTTTAGCATTGCTAATGTCATCAAGAATGATTAAGGATCTAACTGACCTTCAAGAAGAATGAAATGTTTCCCGCAAATGACGCGGAATAATCAAAAGAGGTTCCGAGTGAATATTCATATATAATCTCATGTGAACGCTTACATGTGTAAACGTGTGAAGGGATGTGTTGTGGTAGTGAATCGTGAGTGACGGTTAACGCCGCAAAGATAATTTCCCGCGCAAAACAGTTGACGTCGGCGCGAGAATTAAAATCGATATAGACGATACAGATATGCTTTGTAAGAGACTCGCACCAAACGCGAGGATAAACTGATTCATGTTGAACTCTAAAAGGAATAGGTGTTATAATTAGAAGTTAAGAGTTTTTAATTTATTAATGAATGATTAAAGAAAGTAATATTCATAGATTCAGTAGTAATTTAATGGTTCGTGTTCGTTTGGGAATTTTGTGTGAAAAATCCATTTCCATATATGAGCATGGATGAACACCGTATGAATCAGAGAGTAATTGAAAGAAGCGAATCCGCATTCCTCAATGCTAATAACTTTTACATTTCAGCACTCAAGCGAAGAAATATATGTATTTAGAATAAAAAGTTTTGAGTATAGCTAAATTATATGACTTATCAAGGAAATATGGATGATGTCTTGGTATAAAATGAACTACACTTTCCATTATTCGATGATTTGAATCCAAAATCTATAGTAAGTTACATGAATCCTTTAAATTACGAAAAACAAATCAGTGATAGAAAATGTGTTAGAACTTTTGGACTTATAAGCACAAGTGGGGAGGCAAAGTCAAAAGGAGTATTCAAAAGGGAGTAAATCGGATGATGCTTTTGGCAACATCATTAGTTAATGGTTGAATTCCTTGAAGTACGTCGTAACAAAAAGGATCCATGAAGCCATAAGGATTTTGCTTTCAAAAAGGAGAATCTTGGACGGTGCAACCTAATCAGTTCTCTTACAGGAAGAGTTTTCCTTTTGGTCATTGCTAATTCTTTTGGAATGAATGTTGCATGTGAATTCGAGTATCCCTGTTCCTTCTACTCTTCCCATTATGGGCCGCGTAGAAGATCAACTACAGAGGGGGCCGCGTAGAAGACCGACTACAAATGTGAACGTCGGGGACATGCAAGACCCGGGGGAGTTTAGCACCGCAAGATATTGTACCAGGAGCAAGATTGTAAAACGAGAATTCACGTTATTTATTGTAAAACTTTTTTTTGCTAGAGGCACAAACCACTCTTCTCCAAATCGTGATACAAATTGTTCCCTGTCTTTCCTTTAGAGATCTATTTCAAAATTATATATTTTTTCTTCTATAGGCTTTCCTATCTTCTATGTACCGTAGGCTGGGGGTCTAGGCTTAAGAGGTTTTCCAAGGTTTCCCTGCTTAAGAAAGTTCCCGAATGGGTAGACCCTGACTTCAGTTCATGAAAGATCATCTTCCTTGGTTGTGCACAGCAAATATAACACCTAGATGCACGTAAAAGCAATACAGCCGCGGTACCGGTCTCTTCATTTCTTCTGTCTTCAACATTTCTTTTCTTCGTCTGATATAATATTCTTTTTCAGTCGGAGGACTGACAATCATCACTTCCGGGTTATCCACGCTAATAGATAGCTCGCGAAGTGTGCTCGGTGAATCAAAATTGAGCTCACAAACTTCGCTCGCTGCGAAGGGCATTGTAATCTCCCCACGGAAAATTACCCTCTACCACGCAATAATTAATAATGGTCAACCAAATCATCCACATGTATTTACGTTTGAAAAGTATCTGATCATAGTTTCTAGTAATATATGCGCCGACAGCTCGTCGACGCCAAGGTATTTTTCTAGTACGTTTATTCTTTGGAACAACAGAGGTACAGAAATGTATGCTCCATGGTTATTATAGAGAGAGAGAGGAACAGCTTCGGAAGTATCGGTTGGAAGATTGTCGGATTGCTAAAGGAGATTTATTTACTCTTCTTCGCGCTAAAGCGAGCTAGGAAAGTTTGTGCCGCTAGGGTGATAGATAAAGAGGAAGAAAAACCTGTAAAAGAAAATTACATGAGACTTGGAACCAACAGAAAACGGAACATGTACGGAAATGGATTCAATATACAATTTTCCTCAGAAATAAGGTTTGTGACCGTTTTATTCTAGAGTGAATGACGAATGAGTTCTCTGTCTGAACCATTGATGATTGTCTGGGCCCTGTAGTTAATTGGGAAGTTTCAGCTGTGACGAAGAGAGCCTGCAATCTCTGAGTTTTTTTTGAAATCGTCCAAAAAGACTTCGTCCACATCTGAAATTTTACATCTGTCGTAAACTGAGCGAATTGTTCAAAAGATCGATTTTCCCAACTGAATGCAGCGCTTAATAATAATAACAAATGTAAAGATCTTTTCTAGCAAGCCAGCCGCTGAATATTAAGACGAAGGGCTCCACCAGAGATTCTACTAGGCTGATTTCACGTAAATAATATATTTAAACTGTACACAGATAAAGGACAGAGAGAGAGAGTGTGTGTGAGAGAATCCTCCATTAACATAATTGTTTCTCTGTCTTTTCACGGATCAGCCTAACTAGAAAACACGAAGCCCTGACTTTATTGTACCGATTTATGTGTGAGAGGGAAAGAGCGATAAAGGCGACAGATACACTTCTGTACAGACAAAACATTACACCAAGTTAGCGGCAAGCTGCATTCACATAGACTTTCATCATTTACAAAAGCAGAGTAGAATTCATTATAACAGGCACAGTCCCATTTACTGTTTAGAGATGTCACTAAGCCCGCCCAGAGATATAAACAACTGTACATGAGCAGCGCCTATTAGACGGAGGGTGTCCGACAGACAATCAGTTCCAGAAAGGAGGTACACGGCTCTTGTTGTCTGTAGTAAACCATGTATAGACGGTCAATATTGTGGTTCGATCGCGTCCGCATTGTTACTCTGTGCCAGGAAGGGCTCTCAACAAGGAATCTGTCCAGGTGACTCGGAGTGAACCAAAGCGATGTTGTTCGGACATGGAGGTTATACAGAGAGGCAGAAACTGTCGATGACACCCCTCGCTCAGGCCGCCCTAGGGCTACTACTGCAGTGGATAACCGCTACCTACGGATTATGGCTCGGAGGAACTCTGACAGCAACGCCAACATGTTGAAAAATGCTTTTCGTGCAACCACAGGACGTCTTATTACGACTCTAACTGTGCACAATAGTCTGCATGATGCGCAAATTCACTCCCGACGTCCATGGCAAGGTCCTTCTATGCAACAGTGACACCATGCAGCGCGGTACAGATGGGCCCAACAACATGCCGAAAGGACCGCTGGATTGGTATCACTTTCTCTTCACCGAGGAGTGTCGGATATGCCTTCAATCAGACTATCGTCAGAGACTTGTTTGGTGGCAACCCTGTCTTGCTGAACACCTTAGACACACTTTACAGCGAGTGCAGCAAGGTGGAGGTTCCCTACTGTTTTCGGGTGGCATTATGTGGGGCCGATGTACGCCGCTGGTGGTCATGAAGTCCCCGTAACGGCTGTACGACACGTGAATGCCATCCTCCGACAGATAGTACAACGATATCGGAAGCATATTGGCGAGACATTCGTCTTCATGGACGAAAATTCACGGCCCCATCGTGCACGTATTGTGAACGACTTCCTTCAGGATAACGACATCGCTCCACTAGAGTGGCCAGCATGTTCTCCAGACATGAACCCTATCGAACATGACTGGGATATATTGTAAAGGGCTGTTTATGGACGACGTGACCCACCAACCCGTCTAAGGGATCTACCCCGAATCGCAGGTTGAGAAGTGGGACAATCTGGACCATCAGTGCCTTGATGAACTTGTGGTTAGTGTGCCACGACGAATACAGGCATGCATCAGTGCATGAGGACGAGCTACTGGGTATTAGAGGTACTGGTGTTTACAGCAATCTGGATCACCACCTCTGAGGGTCTCGCTGTATGCTGATACAACATGCAATGTGTGGTTTTCATGAGCAGTATAGAGGGCGGAAATGATGTTTATGTTGATCTCTGTTCCAATTTTCTGTACAGGTTCCGGAACTCTTTTTTTGATGTGTGTAGTAAATAGCTTCAAAAATGCTAACGATACGCAAACTTTCTATTTTACTGCATTACGTATGATGGTAACAATACTGTAATTTGTTTCGTGTGCACTGATACAATCGTAAGTTGGTCGTAGATCTGTAACCAAATCTGTGAATTTGTTTAGTACTGCATTACTTTCCTGCTTTATGGGATTACAGAGGAAGAGATACGCTTTCATTTACTTTTATATTCTGTAAACTGTGAATACGGAACGGGTCACCAACTAAAATATGCTGCAAATAAAATTTTAAAAAGTCGTATCTTGCCCAGTTTACATCAATTGAGTCTTCTACATGACATCAGTTCTTAGTATATTATTTCAGTTCTACGAGATATGAGTTTTTTAATATTATTCGATACTCATTGCAACGAAGAAACAAGTAAGACGAACGCCGAACGCTGCAATGATTCTGATCGCACTTAGCAAATAAGAGGGGTGATCAAAGTTTTTCTTACGTTGTTTATGAACACAGAGTGGGTCATTACGTAATGAAATACAAAATGGACCGTTATATGTAGCAGGAAGATTTACATTGACGTATGACAATGACCAAGATGAAAGGACGGAAGCCGGGTAAACACATGCTGTGGCCGCATGCTTGGAAAAACTGGGGTGTCCGGCCGTTCGCGAGACACAATAACTGAATTCAGTGACCAGTAAAAATCAATAACAAGGACGTAATGCAATAAAAACTGAACCCAACTATTTACGGAGATACCAATTACATGGTCACAAAGACGTGTGTGGAAACGCGCTCTCTATTCGAAGCTTAGTTATAAGTTATTTCATGTTAAATGGTTTATACACATGTTTAGATTCCACAATTAATATCTCGACAACACCTTAAGTGATTTTCACAAGGTGCGCGGCCCCTACCGCCAGAGGTTCGAATCCTCTCTTGGGCATGCATGTGGGTGTTGTTTCAGCACAAATTAGGTTAAATTAGTGTAAGTAGTGTGTAAGTCTAGTGACCGATGACCTCAACAGTTTGGTCCCTTAGGAATTAACACACATTTGAACACATTGATTTTCACAAGGAAACTGTCTACGGATAGATCCCATTGAGCACTACCTGCAGAATAAATATTTTCTGTTTTAAATTCAGTCCATAATGTGCACTTCTGCAATAAGAACATACATTTTTTCATGGATAAAGCATAAAACTTCGCAAGTAGTATCATCATTGCTAACTAAACATAGAGAGGGATGTATAAATATATTAGTTACTATTATTTATATTTAGTAGCAAGAAAACAACGTAAAATTGTGTTTACATTGATAAAATCATTCTTTGTGATGAAGTATTTAACTTAGATTCAGCGCTCCCTGGAGAATATAGTTGATTTCTTCATAAACTTTTCGTGTTTAAATTTCAGCCCATAACGTGCACTCCTCCCATAAAAACTTGAGTTTTCACATAAATAAAGCATAAAACTTCGCAAGTAGCAGCATCATTACTAACTAAACATAAATAAGTCTGCATGAACATAATTAGTTATAAGTGTTTATATTTATTAGCATGAAAGTAGCATAAAGTAGTGGTTACATTGATAAAATCATTCTTCGTGATGAAGTAACTAACTGAGGGAAAAACGAAGAACAGCAATAGAAACCTGAGGAAATTTACATGTAAATTCATGTATATAACATAAAAATTATAGTTTATAAATATGTTACGTAGTCGTTAAGCGTGTGCGCTCCACGCTCGTGAAAGCTAGGGTTTAGGCTGTTGCAGCCACCTCGCATGGAACTCTATGTTTGGATCACTTGGACAAGTTGGGATTGGGAGATAGCAGAGTGGTGTGTATGTGTCGCGGTAGGTCGTGTCTCGAGTGTGACGGAACTTTTCTAAGTGTTGCTAAGTGTTGACTCGTGGACTTGCAAATATTGGCGTGTGTCACTTCTTGTGCACTTCGAATATATCGAAATTAGAATTGTATTAATACCTTCAGCTGCTAACAGGCGTTGATATATATCAAGTATATTGAATATATCCATTAGGCAAACTTGTCTGAACCTTAAAACTTTACCATGTTTATTTGCTAGTGATGTACACTATGAATTTAAGCAGCTCTCAGTTGTGGAACTTGCCTTTAAACTTAAGCTAAATGACTTTTGATTTATTTTCCAAGACGATAATACGCAGACGTAAGTTTCTCTGAGTTTAATAGAACATATATATTACGCAAATATAGCTAATACTATTGATAGAAGAGCCTACAACTGAGAACTGTTACTCCAATCTTGTACATGCTATGCAGCTGAGATATTCTTGTAAGTATTCTTTTATGTTTGTCGATAATGTGATATCTTTAATATTTGCTGACGTAGCAGCTATGTATTGTAATGTTACACTCTTGTTATGTTTGTTTTTTCTTCTCTGCTGCAGTGGATGACGGTCTGGCCATAGGCCCAAATCGATCGTCATTATTAAAATATACTGATACATCTTTATTTCATAATGTAGTTTCTGATCCTCATTAAAGCTGTACAACACCACCTACACAAAGTGAAAATTTAACTTGTCTCAAATTTTATTTACTATGTGTACACATCAAACCATTAGGAGCATTTTCAAATTTCCTGTAAGTATTACCAAACAAGAAAAATAACAGTTCATAACGATATGAATTGTTGATGTACAAAACGTTCAAAATTAAAGGTGCAGCAATAGAATTGTGAGTGTCATCAATAACATTATCGATTCTACAAGTGCAGCTCCTCTGATTTATTGAAAGTTCTGACTTACTCACTTGTTGAGAAAAGCATTCCCTCGCCTGTTTTCTTCGACAGAGATGGCAGAGTGAGTAGGACACGAACTCAGAAACGAGAAGAATTGATGGAATTCACTCAATTTTACATCAGAATCAACCAAGAATTGGGCATGCGAATCTCGTCTCTCATACCGACTGCAAGCCTACTCCATGGTCATGCCACGCTGTCTGAGGGTGATGAGGGCAAAGGGAGTAAAACTGTGGAAGGGCCGCATTTTCGTGGCAATGCAATCGCAGTGCATACGACTTCATTTATAATTATACATCACAAAGAAAACCGGTTTTTAATGTTATTTAATTATTTATGGCGTGCTGAAGTCATAACTTTCATGTAGTACAAACTGTTGGAAACCCATACAGAAAATGTCACAGATTTTTGCACACAGTTTGCCACGTAATCATAACTTATTTAGTTTCATAGTCATAGAAAGCCTTCCATACACATACAATGATCTAATCGTGTCACATTTGCAACTCCATTACAGAGATCTGGGAACATTTGTAAAGGAAAGCATTGTAAACCATCTTCTAACATTCTGCGTGGTGTCTGTCTGTTGTATATCGTGCCTCCCTACCACTTTCGCGCACCGACGCTCTGAGCGTGTTTTTTAGGGAATTGACCAGTTTGAACCTGAGACCTGTTGCTGGTAAGGAAACGCCAGACCACACATGACATGTAGAGTTCAGAAGAGTTCAGTGAGACTAGCGATGATATAACCAAATACTTAATGATTTCAGCGTCAGCTCCACTGCACTCCCTGTAAAAGAATCTTAATACTAACTAAATTTAGGGGAAGGGGTTCAAGGCTTTCCTATTTTTAGTTAGCTGGTAAAATAACGTCGAAAAAGCAGTTAAGTTTACCATTGGAAATTTTATTCTACTCACAAAACATTGTTTATAAATTACACTATTGATAAAAGGAAATGTTTTAATACAGGATGGTAAAAACCAACTGCGTTCAACAAAAATGTGAACGAATATTCCCTGAATGCGTTTCCAAGTTCTACAATGGATCGAAGGATGACCTATGCCATATCACATCTATAATCTATGTTTAAATTAAGTTTCACAAAAGAGAAAACTATCAAAATAGTCTGCAGTGACCCTCAATTATCTTTAATTGTCATAAATTACAGTGGCTGATGTGGCTTCTGAATAACTATATAGCAGAAAAATCATCGCGTTTCAGATTTTTACTTCAAGTGGCAAATGTGAACACCTTGAGCTTTAATTGACGATCAACACTAGTATTACGCAAAAAGAGGGTGCAACAGATGAGACTTCTGCAGTTCTGAGTGCAGCTTTATGCGCTGTTATGCGGCATCGCGTGCGTTCATTACCTTGTCGGTGTTCGTCAGGGGGCGGCAGGCAGCACAGCTCTGCTCACCTCGCCGTCTTGGAAGCAACTCTCTCTCTTAACTACTCCTTACTACAATTTACCGAAGTTGGTTTAAAAAAACTATCTGGCTGTGTTTTGATCTGACCAATCAGGGTCTCAATTTTAACCTTAATCTCCGCCTATAAAAATTCTGTCCATCCAATGAGAAACATTATACTTTTCGTGGTGGGGCAATGTTTTTAAAGTATGCAATGTAACAGAGACGCGAAAAAGTCTCACGCTAAAACTTGGAGCTGGTGTGGTCCTTTTAGCGTTATCGTAAGATCTATACTGTTCTTCTGGAGGGCTCTATCTTTTAAAATGGGCTGGGGGTGGTCCTGACGTAACAGAGACGCGAAAAAAGTCTCGCGCTAAGTGGTTGGAGTGGCCCTTTCTGTGTTATCGTAAGATCTATACTGTTCTTCTGGAGGGCTCTAGCTTTTAACATGGGCTGGGGGGTGGTCCTGACGTAACAGAGACGCGAAAAAGTATCACGCTAAGGCTCTAGCTTTTAACATGGGCTGTGGGTGGTGCTAACGGTTAGGTGGCGATGTGGGTGTCCGTCCCTTATCGTAGGGCCTTCTAACTTAACACAGTTCTGCTCTCGGCTTCTGTTCTTGTGTCTCCCCTCGGAACTGTGTCTGTCTTACGGTGGGAAGGTATGACATGCATTTAGGCATTGTTGTGTTAGTCTGTGGTATTCCATTTGCTCACTCATTACTCGTATTACTTTGGTTAATTTAATGTCACGATTTATTCGGAGCTACGTGACATACTACTGGATTTGCTTATCATGTCAGGGTTTTCATGGAAAGTGTTGGATTTGCCTGACACCTTAATATCACCACCCTTGGAACTTAATTTTTGCACTGAATTTAGGCAATGATTGAATCGTTGCCTAAGTCAGTCAAAAATTATTCCTTTATCTAAATTTTGTTGCCTACTGTTCAGCCACGTTATTCTGGTTCTATGCTAGTTTGTACTACTAATTTATATGTTTATATTCTTCCACATTATTCTCAAATATGACAAGAGAAGAATATTTTTATGTTATTACTAATTTTTTATTATTTTCTTTCCTTATTTAAGTGTGAAATTTGTTTTTTAAGAAATTTGTTATTGAAAGTGAGGAGTCTTGCACATCGATTTTCTTAGAAATATTTTTTTTATATATAAATGTAGTAATTAAGTAAAATCTATTCCAAATACATTTTCTAAATATCATGTACAAGTAAACTGTTTTTGTTTCTAGACACTCATTTCAACATTGTTGCACTAACAAATAAGAATTATTTCCAAGAATTGCTTTGACAAAGAAATATACATACACAAGTATTGAGATATTATCCTAACAAAAGGTACATATGTTAAAAAAAAAGGGAAAACATCCAACAAGAAAATTTTTTATTCTTTGTTTTTATAAGGAGAAAATAAGTAAAATACAGTTATTCTTTTATTTTTATGAGGAGAAACTACGTGACATATAGTTTTAGTGTTTATTATGCCTTACTTTTGTTCTTAATATACTGTACATTTCAGAACTAATAACGTATTTTTATCGATAGTCTATTTTTTACTGAAGTCCATAGTCAATCACTGTTATTTTGTAGTTTATTAGCTGTCTGGTGTGCTTAACTTATTTAGTTTTTCACACGTATCTTTTGCACAATTGCTACATCACATAATTTGATTTCACACATTCACACAATCCTATGAATGTTTAAGCATTAGGTTGGCGAATGTTTTTGCACGAAGGTGATGGACTTGAGCGAGATATATGTGGGCAAGTATTTGATGTACAGCTTCGTTCGTCGTTCCTTGTTGGCTTTGCAAGTGTGTGTTGCTGTTGTGGAGGTCCCATAATGGAATGGTGCTGTGAGTGCAGAATCTCGTGGTTTACTGGCTTTGTATGCGTGAAGGTCATCGTTATGTGTCGCTGAAAGCGGTCGTTTTTCGTTGTAATACTTCACAGACGACTAGTTTACAATAGTATAGGGATTTGGGAAGGTATGTGTCTATTCTTCACCCATCTTCTTTCTTGGTCTCAATCTTGCGAATCTTCAACTTCTGTTCTTCCTGCTTTTTCTCTGCTTCTTACTTGCTTCTTGGTTCTTCTCTGGGCAGGACATGGAAATATTTACTGATAATTAGTCGCTTTGAAGTTCTCCTCTTAGTAACAGTTCGATAAATGGTTTGGGCATGTCATTTCTACTTTGTGGACGTTTTCTTCAGTTTCGTGCATCAGCGTGCTGTTTAACAGCGGTAGTGTGACTTTTACTCATATTTTTTGCCAGTGGTGGCTTTCCCAAGCCATCTTCTCGTCAGGCCGTTGTTTGCTCGCTCCGCCGAGTTGGGGCGCTCGGAGACCCTTCCAGCATTCGGCATCCCATCGCGTCTCTGCAGGGCTCCGCCACTGTGTGGCTCCGTGTTCTGTCCCATCAGGGTTCCGCCTAGTGGGCAGATTTATTGCCCACTTTCGATACAAGAGCCTTCTGTTGGTCTCGCTGTCCTTTCCTTTCTCTCGACGCTTCTGCCTTGTAGGAATCGTGTCTTGCTAATTACGTCCTTCTCTTTCTTGATACTTCTCTCATTGCAACTAGTGGGTCGTTGCATCTCGTCCTTGCTGGAGTTTTTACGATGGTTCTTACAAAAAGTTTTACTTATAATCATCTAACGTATGTCTAGTACCTACATTGTTTTATGCCTTCTTAAAAGCTTTACAAATTTCGGCACCCTTTCCATGTTACAATTCTAAGATATTTTGAGTCATAACTTCTACAAGAATTCTCAAATTCGTTTTTTATTTTTGTGTAGTGTCGTGGTGTATAGCATTTTAGTATTTCATGCTGTTAGACTATCTACGACTTATCCCTTCACCCTAATCTATGGTACTATTGGTGTTATTTTTGTTTTTATTTTTATTGAAACTACTTTCTTTTTCCCACCTTCCTCTCTCTTCATTCTTCTTTCTCCTGACGATCTTACCTGCAACATAATCTTGAAATATTGTGCTGATTATTTACCAGTAACAAAATTAATCTTCAAACTTTTTGATATGGCTCACTTGTTGAAGTCCTAAGGTTTGGCCTGTTTTTGGGTTCATTAGTTCCACAGCATTATCATGAGCAATTTGGCTAATTATGACAGGTCCTTTGTATGCAGTGTAAAACCTATGTATCTTGTGTTTCTGTTTGCTGGAGAGATGGTGTGTTTTTACAAATACTTTCTGGCCTACTGAGAATGTTCTTTTAAATGCTGTTCTATCTCCTCTTTCTTTTCTTTTAATGGCTGCCTTTCTGATGTTGGAGAGTGCTGTTGCTATGACTTGCTTGTGCTGTCTACGTGGTACAATAAGAAATCTAATATTTTCTCTGGTTATGTTTGGGGATTCAATATTTTTAAGTACAGTAACTGGAGGTAGTAGTGTAGTGCTATGTGGCATTTCATTTATTACTTCTTGAAAATCTTTAAGGTATATATCCCAAGTGTTGTGTCTTTTGCCTGCAAATAATCGGCATAAAGTGCCTATGTCCTTCATAGATCGTTCTGCTGGATTTACGCTAGGTTTGTACTCAGATATGTAGATGGGTTTTATTTTGTGTTGTTTTAACGTGTTCTGCCATTGCACTGATTTGTATTGGGGGTCATTATCTGAAATTATTCGTTCCACTCGACCAACTTGTCTGAGAAAATCTTGTCTAAATGCTTTACTTATAGTAAGACCTGTTGCCCGTTTTAATGGTGGCAAGGTAACATATTTAGAAGTAAGTTCCAAAACGACAAATATGAAAATATATCCATTTTTTGTGCGTTGGAGGGGTCCCATCAAATCTGTTGCAGCTATTTGTTTTAATCTTTTAGGGATTATTGGAAACATAGGTGGTTTGGTTTGGAAAGTGACGTGTTTAGCCCTCATACTTTTTTTGCATTTGACTAATACTGTTCTAATTCATCTTTCCATATCAGGAAAATGGCTTGTTTGTTTTATTTTTAAAAAGCATTTCTTTGGTCCAAAGTGGCCATTATTTAAATGTGTGTACCATATGTATTTATTAATTAGTTCATATGGGATATAAATTAACCATTCATTCGTTGCAACATTTCGTCTAAAATATAAAACATTGTTTTTTACGAGATAGTGCTGTCGAATGTCTGGAAAATCCTTACTTCTCCACTTGTGTTTGATTCCTAGTATTTCGGGATCCTTGTCCTGTTCTTTGCCTATGTTTTTCAACGCTGTCGTAATGTAGTTTTCGAAAGGTACTTGTTTCATATAGCACATTGTAAACTGGTCATCTACTGCTTCCAAACCTATGTTATTGGATGCATCCTGTGGACATCGTGATAACGCATCTGCTAATACATTTGCTGGACCTGGTATGTGTGTAATAGTGAAGTCAAATTCTTGTAGTATTAACATCCATCTGGCTAACCTCCCATGAGTTAGTTTGGCGGATAACAGAAATTCTAATGCTTTGTGGTCAGTGTATACTTTAGTTTTTCTTCCGAATAGAAAGTATCGAAAACGTTGGAAGCCCCATACAGTGGCCAATGCTTCCAGCTCCGTGACTGAATAGTTTTTCTTGCTTTTTGTGAGTACCTGACTGGCAAATGCAATTGTTCTATATGATCTTAGCCCTGTCTGTTCGTATTCTTGGAATAAAACAACTCCTAAACCTGTTTTCGCGCTATCAGTGGTCATACAAAAATTTTATGTTAGATCAGGATGTGCTAAATTCGGTGCTGTTGTTAGTGCGTTTTTCACTTTTAAAAATTCTTCATTGGCTTGTTGATCCCATACCCAAGGCGTGTTTCTTCCAGTCAATGCACACAGGCGTGGTGTTGCGAGAGAGTCGATCCAAATAAATTTTTTATAGAATCCGGTGAGACCTAGAAATCCTCTGGGCGTTTTCTTATTATATGGAGTACAGAATTCTTTGATTGCCGTTAGTTTTTATGGGTCAGGCATTTCCCCTTTCTCGGAAATTATGTGTCCTAGAAATTTGACCTCTCGCCTTCCAAATTTGGATTTTGTTATATTTACTGTGACCCCATGCTCTTTCATGATCTGTAAAAACTGATTTAATGTGTCGTTGTGATGTTCCCAAGAGGGTTCTGGTATAATCACATCATCAATATAACAAGTAATTTTTTGTAAAATTTCAGGACTGAGTATAGTATTAAATCCCCTAATAAACGCTGCTGATGATATGTTTAAACCAAATGGCAATCGTTTAAACTGGTAACATCTACCGAATACGATAAATGCTGTAAATTTTCTACATTCTGGTGCCAATTCTATTTGCCATAAACTACTACGTAAATCAATTGATGAAAATATCTTAGCAGCATGGAAGTTTTGCATCAATTTCTCTCATTTTTCTGGGCGATCTGTCTCAATGATTATGATTGTGTGGATCTGTCTGGAATCAAGCACTAACCTGATGCTCCCATCTCGTTTTTGTACAATATGGAGCGGGCTATTATATGTTGAGGTAGCTGGTTCAATAATATCGTCATCTAACATTTTAGATATCTCCTGGAATACTTTATTCCTGTAGCTTAATTGGATTGTATAGGGTCGCACTCTAAACGGTTTGTGTTGTTTTACTTCAAACTTGTACTGAAAGTTTTTAATACTGCCAGTCTTAGGTAAAAATACCTCTGCTTTGTCTCGTAAAATATCCTCTAACTGTCTTCTACTGTGTTCCGAAATACCTTGAACTTCTTGCAATTTTTCGTCGATTTCTTTATGGACTTCTAACATGAGTTGAGGCGATTCCCCCTTTTGTGCACACCATTCTAATTTTTCATCCTCGTTATCTCGCGTCATTCTTAATTGTTTGTTTATAACTGTTATTTCTTCTAATTTTAGCTTTTGCTCAAAGACAAGTGTGACATTCCCGAATGTTACGCTACCTTTCCCCATATCTATTATCGCTCGTCTCTCATTTAAAAAATCTGCACCTATAATCAAATCTACAGTTAGTTTAGGTATAATCACGAAGTTGGCTTCGATCTTTTGACCTTGACACGAAAGAGTTAATCTTGTTTGTCTCGTGACTTCCGCAGCATTGTTTCTAATAGGACCTCTTACTTTAATCTTACGTGTTTTCAGAATTGGCAATTTCTCATTGGCATTACACTGCATGAATAAATTTTCTGAGATCGCAGTCAGTTCACTTCCGCTATCAATTGTAATATTGACTGGGATATGCTTTACCATGGCCTTCACAATTGGTTGAATTTGAAAGGGTTGGTTCAGTTCTTCTTCTTCTTCTTGCATCAACGAATCCTCCACTGAATCATACAAGAGTCTTTTCAGGAATTTCCCTTGTGAATTCCAACTTTCTGTAGGATAAGCTTCGACTGCTATTTCTCTCTTTTATTTCCTCTTCTCCATTTCTACCTTCATTTACGCTTTCTTCAACATCCTCTACTTTTTCCTCATCCTCGTCTATCTTCTCCTTCTTCGTCACTACTTCCACATAATCGCATCTAAATGCTCTAATTGTCGCTTCATAACTTCCTTCATTATATACGTTGGGTTGTGTGCCCACTCGTAACTTATTTTCAACTTCTGTCGACTGCCCATTATCCTCATTGAATTCGCTATCCCTGGTTTCCATCTCAAATAGCTCTGCAATACTCATTACTTCGTCCTTTCCTCCTACATTCGTTGTGCATGCCTCTGGTAATTCATCTCCCTCGTCAGTATTCTCCCAATTAATTTCGTCCCAACAAGATATTGTTATTTTCCTGTCTTCGTTTTCATCTGGTCCCTGCGGATTTGTTTCTTCCTTCTTCTCTTCTCGTGATAAGGTATTTACTTCACTGTTCAAGGTGCTGCAATTGTCCTGGGTCGGTGCGTCATTCTCTTTGGCATGGGCGCTTAGCTGTCAATTCGATCGTTTATCGGGGTTTGGTGGTCTTACCTCCAACTCTTCTATCTGTATTCTCTTTTCTTGTTCAGCTTGTTGATAGTGGTTTCTTTGTTGATAATTTGTCGGTGTATTGGTTCTCTAGTATCCGTTTCCGGTTGTCGTTATTCCTTCTGTTACAGTTGTTGCCGTTCCTGTGTGAATTATAGTTATTGCCATATTCTCTTCTAAATCCATAACCGGTTCTTTGTTGAAATCTATTGTCGTTTCTTGGTGAGAGGTTATCACATGGTTCGTAATTATTGTTTCTTCGTACTGTGTCGTGTGGATTCCACTGCTTTTTGATTTCGTTTTCACGTGCGCTTCGTCTTTTTCTTGCGTCAACTTCCGAAAATATGAACTCTAGTTCCCTTAGAATACCTTTAAATGCTTCGATGTCATTGCCTCCGCGACCTACTAATGATTGCTGGTATTTCAATGGTAGCTTCATCGCGCATAATTTAATCAACCCTCCATCACTGTATGGTACATCTAAGCATTGATTTTTCTTTGCCATTAATTCGAAAAATTTCACGGGATTCTTCTCTCCTGAATTTTCAAAATATGGGTTCTGTAATAATTCGAACTTCACTCTGTTCTGTGCTTCGCTGGACTAATATCGTGATAGAAATTTCTCTCTGAAATCTTCGTACGATGGGCATGTCGCTGCAACATTCTGCATGGTTTCTGCGACTGTTCCTGACATGTGTGCACATATAAAGTCTAATTTGTGTGCTAGCGTCCAGTGTTCTGGTAATCCTATTCGGAATTGATCAATAAAAGTTCGTGGATGTAATGAGTTTCCTTCTCGAAAGTGTTGAAATTTTCTGACTATGAGGGAATGATCGTTGTCGTACTTCGTCGTAGTTCCATATGAAATTCGCGATTCTTCGCCACTTTTGTTTCTGATCATTTCTCCCGTCGTTCTTTCCGGTTGTGGTAGATCCATTGGATATTGTTCACTGTAACTTTCGCCTACCCTTGCGTAGTATCGTTGGAGTGGTACGCAATAATTATCTTCCATCGGTTGTGAACGTGTAGCTGAATGCATTGCACTGTACTCTTCGCGACCTGGCTTTCCATTGTCAGGTATTGGTTGAGTATCTTGTCTGGCTAACCTTGTTGCTTCATTGCACGATCCAAACTGTCTTGAAACATACATTTGTGGTTCCGCATGTGTTTGTGATGACGTTTGTTCATCAAGAATTTCGAAACGTGTTTGTTGCTGTGCAGGCTGTCTGATTTCACGTATGTTACTTTTCGCCTGTGACTGGAATCGCAAATGCGTAATATCTTCGTTAATTGCTTGTTTTTCCGGTGCTGTTACAGATACGGATGTGGTTGCAGACTCTGTGCTTGTTCGATCCTGTTCACCACGCTTTTCAATGGTTTGCAACAACTCTGTTCGCAATTTCTGAAATTGTCGCTTCGTTTGCGTTTCTATTTTGACTATGCGGTTATCATATCTTTTCAGCGCTGCTTTTGTGATACGTTTGTGTAACACACTGTTTTCAACAATTTCACGCACCGTAACTGCTGCTTGTTTAGTAATTACGTTTATCTGTTTCTCTAGTTTCTTGACTTCTCCCTGGGTGTTGTTACGTAATGTTTTGATCTCGTCCTGAATGTCATTACGCAATGTTTGTACGTCCGCTTGTACCTTGTCAATGTCTGTTCTCAATTGATTGTGACCTGTTATTAAGTTTCCTATCACTTCTCGAGATTCTTTTGGCTCATATTCAGTATGACTTAGGTGTAACTGAATTTTTTTGTTTTGTTCTTTAATCTCACGCATTTGTCTCGTGGTTTCTGCAATTAGTTTCGTCGTTTCTGCATTTTGAATTTTAATTTGGTTCGCAATTTCTTTATTTTGCCTTGTCATGGTTTCTGTAATTAATTGTAATAACTCTGCCAGATTGGTGGGTCCTATTGCGTTTTCTTCCGACGTCCTACGCTCTGTGTTTTCGCACAATTGTTGGTTTGCAACCGATTGCATTGAACTGTGCGATGACACGTTTCTGCTCGCATTCCTTGTACTCTGTGGTGAGGGAGCTCTGATCGCTTGTACTATGGGTTCCACGTATTCAAGACCCAAGTTAGAATCCTCATCGACTGTCTCTCTACTTTCCTGCTCCTCTGTCGTATGCTGACTTATGTTTTCTATGCCTTGGAGCACATTATCCTCGTTATGGTGCGATATATGTCCTATTTCTCGCGATACTGCATCGTCTGTTGTACTGTCCTCTATTCTCTGTCCATTTTCATGCTGGGTCTCTACCTCAATTCGGTCAAGGTCTCGATCTGCCATTGCTAATCTTTCCGAATCCCTTATTTTCTGCTTTAAAAGCAATTCACGCATCCTACTTCGAGTCAACATGCGCTCATACGATCTCACGCGTTTCATAAACTTTTTGTTCACACGACTTGACAAACCATCCACAAACTTGTGGGTCAGAACCAACTTGTCAACGATGTATCCGCCACCTGTGCGCTTGCATTGGGGAGAAAACTTAATTCTAACAATATTAAAATTCATAATTTAATTATGCTATTGTCTGTGCCAGACTCACTTTCTATTGAATACTTTTACTATCTATCGCTGCAGCTACTGTTTTCGACTATGTATAACTTTAGAAAAAAAATCTTTAGTACGAAAATTTTTTCAACACGATATTTTTCTGGCCTAGTTATGCATGTGGCCGACCTTCAACCATGGTATGTTACGATCCTGGCAGGGTCGCCATATTCTATCATTCTGCGTGGTGTCTGTTTGTTCTATATCGTGCCTCCCTACCACTTTCGCGCACCGACGCTCTGAGCGTGTTTTTTAGGGAATTGACTAGTTTGAACCTGGGACCTGTTGCTGGTGAGGAGACGCCAGGCCACACATGACATGCAGAGTTCAGAAGAGTTCAGTGAGACTAGCGATGATATAACCAAATACTTAATGATTTCAGCATCAGCTCCACTGCACTCCCTGTAAAAGAATCTTAATACTAACTAAACATAGTGGAAGGGGTTCAAGGCTTTCTTATTTTTAGTTAGCTAGTAAAATAACATCGAAAAAGCAGTTAAGTTTACCATTGGAAATTTTATTCTACTCACAAAACATTGTTTATAAATTGCACTATTGATAAAAGGAAATGTTTTAATACAGGATGGTAAAAACCAACTGCGTTCAACAAAAATGTGAACGAATATTCCCTGAATGGGTTTCCAAATTCTACAATGGATCGAAGGATGACCTATGCCATATCACATCTATAATCTATGTTTAAATTAAGTTTCGCAAAAGAGAAAACTATCAAAATGGTCTACAGTGACCCTCAATTATCTTTAATTACTTATCTAACTTCTCATAAATTACAGTGGCTGATGTGGCTTCTCAATAACTATTTAACAGAAAAATCATTGCGTTTCAGATTTTTACTTCAAGTGGCAAATGTGAACACCATGAGCTTTAATTGACGATCGACACTAGTATTACGCAAAAAGGGGGTGTAACATATGAGACTTCTGCAGTTCTGAATGAAGCTTTATGCGCTGTTATGCGGCATCGCATGGGTTCATTACCTTGTCGGTGTTTGTCAGGGGGCGGCAGGCAGCACAGCTCCGCTCACCTCGCCGTCTCGGAAGCAACTCTCTCTCTTAACTTCTCCTTACTACAATCTACCGAAGTTGGTTTAAAAAAACTATCTGACTGTGTTTTGATCTGACCAATCAGGGTCTCAATGTTAATCTTAAGCTCTGCCTACAAAAATTCTGTCTATCCAATGAGAAATGTTATACTTTTCGTGGTGGGGCAATGTTTTTAAAGTTTGCAACGTAACAGAGACGCGAAAAAGTCTCACGCTAAAACTTGGAGCTGGTGTGGTCCTTTTAGCGTTATCGTAAGATCTATACTGTTCTTCTGGAGGGCTCTATCTTTTAACACGGTCTGGGGGTTGGTCCTGACGTAACAGACGCGAAAAAAGTCTCGCGCTAAAACTTGTGGTTGGGGT
This sequence comes from Schistocerca serialis cubense, assembly GCF_023864345.2. Classification (NCBI taxonomy): domain Eukaryota; kingdom Metazoa; phylum Arthropoda; class Insecta; order Orthoptera; family Acrididae; genus Schistocerca; species Schistocerca serialis. Next base: position 545,165,943 of record NC_064643.1, read on the forward strand.
GGCCCTTTTTGTTTTATCGTAAGATCTATACTGTTCTTCTGGAGGGCTCTAGCTTTTAACATGGGCTGGGGGGTGGTCCTGACGTAACAGAGACGCGAAAAAGTATCACGCTAAGGCTCTAGCTTTTAGCATGGGCTGGGGGTGGTCCTAACGGTTAGCTGGCGACGTAGGTGTCCGTCCCTTGTCGTAGGGCCTTCTAACTTAACACGGTTCTGCTCTCGGCTTCTGTTCTCGTTTCTCCCCTCAGAACTGCGTCTGTCTTACGGTGGGAAGGTACGACATGCATTTAGGCATTGTTGTGTTAGTCTGTGGTATTCCATTTGCTCACTCGTTACTCGTATCACTTTGGTTAATTTAATGTCACGATTTATTCGGAGCTATGTGCCATACTACTGGATTTGCTTATCATGTCAGGGTTTTCATGGAAAGTATTGGATTTGCCTGACACCTTACACTCTGTCATCATTAACTGCTACATTACAGATCAATCCGAATGGATATTCGAACATGCACAGGATCGCCCTCAACTGAAATGGGTGAATGATCTCGGAAACAGATGTAAGACTGGCAGTGGGCTCAAAATGTCTTGAAACTTCCGTTGAGATTCTTTCAAGGCCACAATGAGTTACTGAAAATTCTTATCTTTAACGCCAGTGTGCTTAGGGAAATGGATGGTGTTTTATTCAGAATATTTCCCTTCCGTAATATAATTTTCTGTTTAAATGCATTCCCAGAAAATCAAAATTCCTGTCTCACCATGCAAATATCTTACTGTGCACCGTGGGAAATCAAGTCCACATAAAATCTGAGGTCTGTAATCTGTTCTGTTCTAGTTTTCGTTCTTGCTCAAGGTCTGTAATCTGTTCTGTTCTAGTTTTCGTTCTTGCTCAACTTATTTCTTCATAAATTTAACGATTGTGGACTTTAAATCGGAAGATCGTTCCAGGAATGCCGCCTCACTTTAGACAGCGTACTTTGCTGTAATGTGTGAAGTTCTCACACTCTTTGTTCATTTCGATCAAAACCTGTATCAGTTGACAGAGGAATATGTGTGCAACTTCAGAAAATTTGAATTCGTACCGTCAACTTCACTACGTGCTCCATGTTGGCAAATTTAGCACAAAGTGCTTCTTAATATATAGTTCCTTTAAAAACATTAATAATTCATATTATTTCGTCATTCCCATTCATTTCTAAAGGCTTGTGATGACAGATCACTAGACTGCCTATTTTGTACAAACAGCAAGTGGATCTGTGAAATTGTTTTATACTTCGTACAAACAAAGAAGGATAAACTGTGCTGACACCACGATCTGCCTAACTGAAGAAAATCGTGCCGACGGGAAAATGCCGCACTGCAATACTAAATGAAATGTCACACATTAGAGCGTACTTCCAATAAGTAACGAACAAAACCAAAGCAGGCTAAGCTTATCACTGCACGCAGCACGCACATTGTGTTCGCGTGCAGTTTGGCAAGCTGTGGCCGACCCTGGTTTGGAGTATTTCACATTTTTTCCAAATAACATTTCCATAACTACTTCGTTACTCAACAACTTTCATACTCATGTTTTGAATTGTATCACACCTGGAGACAGAAAAATGTTAAACCATTGTTTTAAACACTTCTTAGTGACACAAAAGCTTAAAATCCCTCTAGAGATGATTACCACTAACGCTTTCGTTTGAAACTGAATTGACCCTTGGTCTCATTATAAAAGTACCCGTTGGAATGCATTTAATTTCCAGTGAATCCTGATAAAACATTTCTAATTGAAATTCTACGATCTCTTGCAGAGGATGCGATTATTTGTGCCTCTTCAGTGTTTCCTCAACGATATCTTATCCCCTCGCAAAATCTGTTCGTTGCAAGTCTTCCCCAATCAACGACTCAAGCGTCAAATCCCAAAGCTAAACAATCATGTCAAACACAATTAAAAGAAAACCAGCCATCTAACTTTTCAGTATTTCGTGAATGTCGGATGAGATGGTACTCCTGTGAAAAGAGGTATCCTACGAACTTCCAAGAGCCGAAAGTTAAGAATTAATCTCCGGAGAGGAATCCACTGATGCATGCGTAAGCAGTCGCCAGCAACTGAAGCGTCCGAATCTGCTCTACCTTCCAGTCGTTGCCTTTCCCCGCTGTTACTACACGCCGTTTCCATTTGCCGCGTCTACTTATAACTCAAGTAACGGGGATATTTAGAAAAGAAGTGTGCTACAGTGGTCAAAGAATCGACGAAGAAACGCGTAACACTGAAAAAAATTACGAAAGTTCGATAATATTCATCACAGCGCGTCGTGTGACAGATTTTAGATTAGCGGATTATTCATTACACCGTTCTCTGCAAGATATTTTGCTTCCACTTTCAGTAATTTGGAGTTAAATAAATATTCCTCAAGCGTACTACCATCATCAATTCCTCTTTTTACACTAAAGAGCTTTAGCCTTGCGTGACAAAAAGAATGAAACTAACGCGCTAAAATTCAGACTCTAGGTCACGATAGGTGAAAGGAAAACGGAACGGTACATTTTAATTGGGAAGCTTCTGTTGGTACAATATCATTACTCTACTTACACAACTTTACACCATCTGTTAAAAACTTTTACATGTAATCAAAAAAGAAACTATCAGAGGAAATTTCATTTAAAAATGTTGATTTTATTAAAAGCGTGTTTCTTCACAATTTTCACAAGTCGTTGATTGCTCATGCGATTGATCAGTCGGCTACGACTTACTCGTTAGAGTATGAAAGATCGATTTCGCATATTGAATTAACAACTCTTGCTGCTCAGCTCCAAATTCAGCCTCATTCTCCATTCTCTCCAAACTCTCCGTCGTATCTTTGTATGTAATGCTGTTCAACTACCAGCGTCGTAATGAAGCAAATAATACGATTATTACCTAAAGAAGTAACACACAATGAAAAAATATAAAAATTAGCCCTTGAACACATAACCAAATATATATGTTACTCTGTTCCTGAGTAGCATTTCTGACGAGAAACTCCCCAACACTACAACAAATGAGTTTGTATCTGACACGACATATTTATATAAACATATAATTTACATAAATATTTTGTTGTAGGAATACGAATATAATCATTCGCTGACACTTTCTGCTGTTGAAAATTTTGTGTTTAGAGACATAAATGGAATATTTAGCGGAGGAACTGTCTCCTACTCTTTCTTTTTCTCTTCCTCTTTCTTCTCTCGTTGCCTGCCATTCTTTTGTATATTTACAAGCAATAAGTTCTCAAATATTATTATTGTTCTTGGCACACAGTAAAGTCATTTGCAGCCAGTTGTGTCACTAAATATTAAAATACAAGCTTTACCCATTGTCCTTATTTTTGCGATTGAACTGAATTTAGTTTCTGAGTTCTTCCTTCCAGCAAGAGCACTTTGGTTTATCTAACAGTGATAACTTCTTGTTACATGGAACATAAAATCAGGGGATGGTGTTTCATCAACATTTTAGAACATATGGAATACTACTTGTATCGACAGATCACGATACTTTTCGTTATGTAGAGTGTTAGTATGCGTTTTTATCCAAGTCATAACAATTGTGTATTCTTTGCAGTTTCAAAATATGTTTACATAAGGATTTCTTAGGTTTATTTTTTCAGTCATTTTCAGCAGGTGAAGAGCAGAACCACAAATTTCTAAACAAAATTTTACAGAGAAAGAAACACAATATGACGATAGAATACATAGTTGGCAACATACGCCGAGGTGACAAAATACGTGGGATAGCGATATGTACATACAAAGGTGGCGGTACTATCGCGTACATAAGGTATAATTACAGTGGATTGGCGTACATGTTGATTGTACTGAGGTGATTCATGTGCAAGTGTTTCCGACATGAATATGGCCGCGCGACAGGAATTAACAGTCTTCGAACGCGGAATGGTAGCTGTAGTTAGACGCATGGGACATTTTATTTCAGAAATCGTAAGCGAGCTCAACATTACGAGGTCCACAGTGCCAAGAGTGTGCCGGGAAAAACCAATTTCAAGCGGTATCGGTCACCACAGACAACTTAGCGACCGAGAAAAGCGGCGTTTGCGTAGTATTGTCAGTGCTAACAGACAAGCAACACTGCGTGAAGTAAGCGGAGAAATACATGTACGACATACGACGGATGAAACCGTTAGGACAGACGGCGAAATATGGCATTACTGGGCTCTGGTAGCAGACGACCGATGCGAGTGCCTTCGCTAACAGCACGACATCGATTGCACCCTCGATGACTTTAAAACCGTGGCCTGGTCAAATGAATGCAGATTTCAGTTGGTAAGAGATGATGGGAGGATTCGAGTGTGGCACAGACTCCACGAAGCCATGGACCAAGTTGTCAACAACGTATTGCCTCGATGGTGGTGTCTCCATAATTGCGTGGGCTTCGTTTACATTGCTAGGACTTGGTTTTCTGGGCTACTTGGAGACCACTTTTATCAATTCATGAACGTCACGTACCCAAACAAGAAGGAATTGTATGGATGACTTTGCGCCAGTCACAAGGTCACAATCGCTCGCGATTTCTTTGAAGAACAGTCAAGACATTTCGAGCGAAAGGTTTGGCAACCTATATCGGCCGACATAAATCCCGTCGAACATTTATGAGACATAATTGAGAGATCAGTTTGTGCACAAAATCCTGTACCAGCAACACTTACATATTTATGGATGGCTATCTAGGCAGCATGGCTCAATATTCCAGCAAGGAGCATCCAACGACGTGTTGAGTCCATGTCACTTATAGCTGCTGCACTACTCAGCGCAGAAGAAGGTCTGACACGATATTAGGAGGTATCCCATGACTTTTGTCATCTCGGTGCATGCAGTAAATGGATTTACCTTTCTCTATTTTATATCAAACTGTCTAAGAATAGGATCACAGACCTAGAGGCAGTAACACACGATTCTTGCAAAGTCTTTTGCAATGAAAGTTTATATGTTAATCAGTTCGGAATCCACATGATCCTTCTGTGCGCAGCGATCGTTGAATATGGACTGTGGAACAGTGCAGAAAAGAACAGCTCTCAACTATTACGTAATCATCTTCAAAGCATGTAACAACAGGTGTCGATAGTCGATAATGTCACATGATATATAGCATTGGTTGGTGTAGAGCATACAAGTATGTAACACGAACGTGTTACTTGTACTGGACATGACTATGTAAGAGATGAAAAGTAAATCTGCTCTAATAAATCGAATGATTTCACAGCGACTGCTGTTCTTCTCTCCGTTCAGATCATCAACTATAAGGCTGAACCCACGCAGCTATCCACTGTAGGAAGTTGGGAGCTTTATTCGTCATTTCAACATAGTGCTGCATCCCACACATCAATTATATCCTTTACATACTCGTATTCTGGTAAGTAGCAAACGAAGTAGGCAGTAAATGCAGACGTATAAAATATAAAGGTCGACAGGAAGCGCAAAATGGCTGAGGAGAATTTACAGGACGAGAAATGAAAGACTGTAGAATCATGCATAAATAGAAGGAAAAATATGTGCCGCCTATATCAAAATTAAGGAGATCTTTGGAAAAAACGAGAAGCACTTGCATTACGGAAGCGGCTGTACGAGTATCAAGAGCCCAAATGGCAAGTCAGTACTAACCGAAGGGGAAAAAACTGAAAAGTAGATGGGTTATGTAGAAGGACTGTCCATTGTAAATGAACCTGAAGACAATATTACAGATGAGGAAGAAAAGGTAGATGAAGGTGTATTAGAAGATAATATGCTGGGGGAGGAATTTCGCAGAGCACTGAAAGACCTCAGTCAAAAATAGGCTCCTGGTGTAGATGAAGTTCCCGAAAAATTGTAGAGATCTATGAGCCACTCATGACAAAATGACAAAACCACTGGCTTCCACCTAGTATGAAAGGTACATGTGACAGACGGAATATCCTCAGATTTCAGGAGGAATGGCGTAGTGCTATTGACAGGTGTAAATACTACAAAACTCTCAGTTTAGTAAACCATTCTTTAAAAATACCGGTACTGAATTATTTAAAACAGAAAAATTGGTTGAAGCAGGCAGACGACATATTTGATGTCTCCCCCAAAGAAGATTAGTGTTGCTGACTGTGTCACAAGGCGAAGAATGTTAGATAAAGTGTTTGTCAATGTTAACTGAAATATACACTTTGGAAGATTGAAGGTAGCATTAGATAAATTACAGGAGAGTAATTTTATCTAAAATTTGTACAGAAACCAAATTGTAGTTATAAGATTCAAGGACATGAAAGGAAAGCAGTGACCGAGAAGAGAGTGAGAGAGCATTATAGCCTATGTCCAATTTTATTCCATCTCTAAATCAACGAAGCAGTGAAGGAAAGAGGGAGAAACTTCGAAAGGGAATTAAAGTTCAGCGAGGGGAATTAAAAGCTTGCGATTTGCCAGTGGTATTGTAGTTCTATCAGCCACCGTTGAAGTATAGCACGAGAAGTTGAACGGACTAGATAGAGTCTCAGAATGAGGTATCAGTGAATATGAAGATAAGTAACATAAGAGTGACAGAGCCTAGTCTTGTGTTGCTGATAGAATTAGATCGAGAAATGAGATACTAAAAGTTGTCTGTGAGTTTCGTCATTTGGGCAGCAAAATAACTGATAATGGCCCAAATAAAGAAGATATTATATCCTGAATGACATTAGGAAGAAAAGCGTTTATGAAAAATGGAAATCTGTAACTATCGAAGATCAATTCAAATGTTAGGAAATCTTTTCTGAAGTGATTTGAATAGAAGTAAGGTATGGACGATAAATAGTTGCGACAAAAAGAGAATAAAAAGTTTTAAATGGTGCCATATAAGAATATTGAAAATTAGATGGGTCAATCACATGTCTGATGAGGAGATGTGAGGTCGGATTGGGAAAAATGGAATTTGTGGCAGAACTTGACTGGGAGAAGAGATTGGCCGATAGACTTTCAGAAATTCCTGTAGTAGTTGGTGTTAGACCTGCACCTTTTTTAGACTGAAGTCAGCTGATAGATATACCTGCTTAAAGGAAGTCTTTCTAACTAAGGAACCACCTTCATAGGAAGTTTGTGTTTGTAATTAGAGATGGAATTGGCATATTTCATAGGTATTAGAGATAAAATTAATGAAATGCTTATAGATGTTGTCTCTGAAATTATTGGTATATCGGAGTACCACTTAAATAATTTGACAATTCAGAGGCTTCCTGTACCAGGATACAGAATCAGCTGGCTGTTTTCAGGCATTCCTTGTGGAGTGGCGAAGTGGCCATGTATGTAAAAACCAATAAACCAATATTCCATTTGAGTCCATAGTCTTATCACGGCACTGCACTGAACTGATATTTGAATGTTGTGCAGTGGCAGTTGAATTTAATGAAACTAAACTTCTAATTTATGTTGTTTATAGGTTCCCCTAACTCTGACTTCAGAGCATTTCTGCTCAAGCTTGAGAGGGTTCTTGATTCACATTATAGGAAGTACCAGAAATGAGTTATACGTGATGACTTCAATGTTAATTCTGTATATGACTGTGCAAGAAAAAGGATGTTGGCAGATCTCCTAAATGATGTGACGCAGACTGTGTTATTCCCAGCTAGGGTGAAGGGGGACAGTAGCACAGCTATAGACCACAATGTTTTTATTCATTCTTCATTACTAGATGGTGATCTGTTAGTAAAAGGGTGACTCGCCTTTCAGAAAATGATGCACAAATTTTAGCACGGGCTTTTAGACTCAAACAAGTGTCACATATAATTACAAATTACGTAGGAAAGTTAATCCAAAAGCAATAGAGGGTTTGGTTTTTTAAAACTCGTCAAGGAAAAAGAGTGGCATGATGTTTATAGTGCCACTAACATAGATGACAAATATAACGCTTTCCTTAACACATTTCTCATGGTGTTTGAAAGCTGCTTTCCGTTAGAACGTTCTAAACGGGGTACTAGCAGTAAAAGGCAGCCTAGGTGGCTGACTAGTGTGATAAGGATATTATGTTTAACAGACTGGGAATTATATCAAAGTGTTAGAAGTAGTCACAATCAAGCTACCGTTGCCCATTACAAAAAGTATTGTAAGGTGCTTAAAAATGTTTTGACGAAGAAAAAGAGTACGTGGTGTGCAAACAGAATAGCTAATTCACAGGATAAAATTGAAACCTTGTGGTCAGTTGTGAAGGGAGTGTCAGGTCAGCAGCACAAGACCGACAATATAATGTCAATTCGTAGTAAAAATATTTCTGTTCCCGATAAATCAAATATACACTCCTGGAAATTGAAATAAGAACACCGTGAATTCATTGTCCCAGGAAGGGGAAACTTTATTGACACATTCCTGGGGTCAGATACATCACATGATCACACTGACAGAACCACAGGCACATAGACACAGGCAACAGAGCATGCACAATGTCGGCACTAGTACAGTGTATATCCACCTTTCGCAGCAATGCAGGCTGCTATTCTCCCATGGAGACGATTGTAGAGATGCTGGATGTAGTCCTGTGGAATGGCTTGCCATGCCATTTCCACCTGGCGCCTCAGTTGGACCAGCGTTCGTGCTGGACGTGCAGACCGCGTGACACGACGCTTCATCCAGTCCCAAACATGCTCAATGGGGGACAGATCCGGAGATCTTGCTGGCCAGGGTAGTTGACTTACACCTTCTAGAGCACGTTGGGTGGCACGGGATACATGCGGACGTGCATTGTCCTGTTGGAACAGCAAGTTCCCTTGCCGGTCTAGGAATGGTAGAACGATGGGTTCGATGGCGGTTTGGATGTACCGTGCACTATTCAGTGTCCCCTCGACGATCACCAGTGGTGTACGGCCAGTGTAGGAGATCGCTCCCCACACCATGATGCCGGGTGTTGGCCCTGTGTGCCTCGGTCGTATGCAGTCCTGATTGTGGCGCTCACCTGCACGGCGCCAAACACGCATACGACCATCATTGGCACCAAGGCAGAAGCGACTCTCATCGCTGAAGACGACACGTCTCCATTCGTCCCTCCATTCACGCCTGTCGCGACACCACTGGAGGCGGGCTGCACGATGTTGGGGCGTGAGCGGAAGACGGCCTAACGGTGTGCGGAACCGTAGCCCAGCTTCATGGAGACGGTTGCGAATGGTCCTCGCCGATACCCCAGGAGCAACAGTGTCCCTAATTTGCTGGGAAGTGGCGGTGCGGTCCCCTACGGCACTGCGTAGGATCCTACGGTCTTGGCGTGCATCCGTGCGACGCCGCGGTCCGGTCCCAGGTCGACGGGCACGTGCACCTTCCGCCGACTACTGGCGACAACATCGATGTACTGTGGAGACCTCACGCCCCACGTGTTGAGCAATTCGGCGGTACGTCCACCCGGCCTCCCGCATGCCCACTATACGCCCTCGCTCAAAGTCCGTCAACTGCACATACGGTTCACGTCCACGCTGTCGCGGCATGCTACCAGTGTTAAAGACTGCGATGGAGCTCCGTATGCCACGGCAAACTGGCTGACACTGACGGCGGCGGTGCACAAATGCTGCGCAGCTAGCGCCATTCGACGGCCAACACCGCGGTTCCTGGTGTGTCCGCTGTGCCGTGCGTGTGATCATTGCTTGTACAGCCCTCTCGCAGTGTCTGGAGCAAGTATGGTGGGTCTGACACACCGGTGTCAATGTGTTCTTTTTTTCATTTCCAGGAGTGTATGTACAATATTTAACAACCAATTTCTGAGCACTGTTGGTGAATTAAATAAAAATGTAGTTTTTACGGGTAATCAAATAACTCTCTTGGAAAATGCCTTTCCGAGCTTGATGTCTGAAATACTCCTCTGCGATACTGATAAGTCAATAATAAAATCACTGAAGACTAAGGACTCTCATGGATATGTTGGACTGCCTAGCAGAATGTTAAAATACTATGCTGCACATGTTAGCCCTGTACTTAGACATATTTGTAACTTTTCCTTTAGGAATGGGCAGCTTCCTGAACTATTAAAGTACTCAGCAGTAAAGCCGCTTTATAAAAAGGTAGGAAGGAATAATGTAGACAATTTTAGACCTATTTCTATTCCATCAGTGTTTGCTGAAGTTACTGAAAAGCCGGTGTATGTAAGAATAATTTATCATTTTATATCACAAAATTTGCAATAAAATGTACAGTCTGAGTTTAGAAGTCTTTTAACAACTAAAGGTTTCGAACGCTAGGCCAATTTTTTGATTTAACTAAGGCGTTTCATTGTGTTGAACACAAAATATTGCTCCAGAAGTTGGACCATTATGGTATACTGGGAGGAGCTCACAGTTGGTTCACCTCCTACGTTAATAAAAGCAGGAAAAGGTCATAACTCACAGTGTTGAGAATGGCTGTGATGTAGGATATGCGGTACGGTCAATTTCGGAGGGTCGGGGTGGGGGGTGGGGGATAGGAGTGCCACAGGGATCAGTGTGGGGCCACTCCTGTTCCTTATTTATATAAATGACATGCCCTTTAGTATTACGGAAAACTCTAAAATATACCTGTTTGCTAACAACACTAGCTTAGTAGGAAAGGATGTTGTGTGCAACATTAACTCGATTTCAAACAGTTCATGACATAAGTTCATGGCTCGTAGAAAATAAACTAACGCTAAATCACACTAAGTTTTTACAGTTTCACATAATTCAACAAAGCCCGAAGTTTTAATTTTACAGAATGGGGATATGATTAGAGAAACTGAACAGTTCAAATTTCTAGGTGTTCAGATAGATAGTAAACTGTCGTGAAAAACCCACGTCGGGATCTTGTTCAATGGTGTAATGCTGCCATTTCTACTGTTCGAACGGGATCCGAAGTAAGTGATCGGTCGACACGAAAATTTGTCTACTTCGCTTATTTTCTTTCTCTTATGTCGTATGGTATTATATTATGGGGTAACGATTTCCATTCTAAAAGGATATTTTTGTATCAGAAACGTACAGGGGGCAATAAGTGATGTAAGTAACGCAAACCTCTTGTCGAGCCCTGTTCATTAGTGTGGGCATTTTGACATTGGCCTCTCAATATACATATTCTTTACGGTCGTTTCTTGTTAACAATATCAACTTATTCCCAAAAATAAGCAGCTTCCACTCAGTTAATACTCGGCTGACATCCAACCTGCATTAGGTTCGTACTTCATTAACTCTTGTGCAGAAATGTGTACAGTATACTGCTGTCACCATTTTCAATAAGCTAAAACAAGTATTCGAAAATATTATCAGTAATCCACGAGCTTTCAAATCGAAACTGATGTGTTTCCTCATGGGTCACACAGTCTAATCTGTTGAGGAGTTCCTTGCAGAATTTAGCTGATTCTTATGTTATATTGTTGACTGCATTTACTGAAATTTATGGCGTAACTTTTTTGGGTTCATAAACATTTTATTTTTGTCTGCTATTATTTTTATGTTGTAATTTCATGTACTGACACATTCCATGACCTTGGAGATTTGCTCCTCAATTTGAACTTAGGGAACTTAAAGTGTAAATAAATAAAAAAATCGTCAAATAATAATTAATTGAAAGCCTCAGCAGCCGACAGGTGTTGTTGATACACTTCGATGGGGACAACTGAAAATGTGTGACGCGACCGGGACTCGAACCCCGGATCTCCTGCTTACATGGCACACACTCTATCCATCTGTGCCAACGAGGACACACATGAATAGCGCGACTGCAGGGACTTATTCCTGGCACGCTTCCCGTGAGACCCATCTGTGTCCTCGGTAGCTCAGATGTAAGCAGGAGATCCCGGGTTCGAGTCCCTGTCGGGTGACACATTCTCAGCTGTCCCTGTGGAGGTATATAAACAACACCTGTCGGCAGCTGAGGGTTTCAATTAATTATCATTTATTCTAGAGAAGCTGCACAGTCTTCAATGGTATGTGTTCTTTCGAGAACAGTTATCTTCATATACAAAAAATCGTCAGTTTGATACTAGAGGGTTGGGTTAAAAATCATAGAGACCAAAGGATGAATACATTGAGCAATTTGTAACTGGCGTAGGATGCAGTAGCTGTTCAGAGATGAAGGGGCTTACAATGGAAACAGTAACATGGAGAGGTGCATCAAATCGGTCTTCGTACTGAAGACCACGAAGACAACCAATGCTGGCATGTCCCAACTATTTTGTTCCAGCATCCCCATAAGTTCTACTCATGTACACTCCTGGAAATGGAAAAAAGAACACATTGACACCGGTGTGTCAGACCCACCATACTTGCTCCGGACACTGCGAGAGGGCTGTACAAGCAATGATCACACGCACGGCACAGCGGACACACCAGGAACCGCGGTGTTGGCCGTCGAATGGCGCTAGCTGCGCAGCATTTGTGCACCGCCGCCGTCAGTGTCAGCCAGTTTGCCGTGGCATACGGAGCTCCATCGCAGTCTTTAACACTGGTAGCATGCCGCGACAGCGTGGACGTGAACCGTATGTGCAGTTGACGGACTTTGAGCGAGGGCTTATAGTGGGCATGCGGGAGGCCGGGTGGACGCACCGCCGAATTGCTCAACACGTGGGGCGTGAGGTCTCCACAGTACATCGATGTTGTCGCCAGTGGTCGGCGGAAGGTTCACGTTCCCGTCGACCTGGGACCGGACCGCAGCGACGCACGGATGCACGCCAAGACCGTAGGATCCTACGCAGTGCCGTAGGGGACCGCACCGCCACTTCCCAGCAAATTAGGGACACTGTTGCTCCTGGGGTATCGGCGAGGACCATTCGCAACCGTCTCCATGAAGCTGGGCTACGGTCCCGCACACCGTTAGGCCGTCTTCCGCTCACGCCCCAACATCGTGCAGCCCGCCTCCAGTGGTGTCGCGACAGGCGTGAATGGAGGGACGAATGGAGACGTGTCGTCTTCAGCGATGAGAGTCGCTTCTGCCTTGGTGCCAATGATGGTCGTATGCGTGTTTGGCGCCGTGCAGGTGAGCGCCACAATCAGGACTGCATACGACCGAGGCACACAGGGCCAACACCCGGCATCATGGTGTGGGGAGCGATCTCCTACACTGGCCGTACACCACTGGTGATCGTCGAGGGGACACTGAATAGTGCACGGTACATCCAAACCGTCATCGAACCCATCGTTCTACCATTCCTAGACCGGCAAGGGAACTTGCTGTTCCAACAGGACAATGCACGTCCGCATGGATCCCGTGCAACCCAACGTGCTCTAGAAGGTGTAAGTCAACTACCCTGGCCAGCAAGATCTCCGGATCTGTCCCTCATTGAGCATGTTTGGGACTGGATGAAGCGTCGTGTCACGCGGTCTGCACGTTCAGCACGAACGCTGGTCCAACTGAGGCGCCAGGTGGAAATGGCATGGCAAGCCGTTCCACAGGACTACATCCAGCATCTCTACGATCGTCTCCATGGGAGAATAGCAGCCTGCATTGCTGCGAAAGGTGGATATACACTGTACTAGTGCCGACATTGTGCATGCTCTGTTGCCTGTGTCTATGTTCCTGTGGTTCTGTCAGTGTGATCATGTGATGTATCTGACCCCAGGAATGTGTCAATAAAGTTTCCCCTTCCTGGGACAATGAATTCACGGTGTTCTTATTTCAATTTCCAGGAGTGTAGTAATACGCACTAAACCATTCTCTCTCTTCGTTTCATGACGTTCCTCATTAGCCATTTATCTCTGCAAACTCGGTGCATCATGTTTTCATTCCTTGTTTAATCATTTCATCAGATATAACTCAACTGAAGTGCCTTTCGGTATCAGAATCTATGTACCCGGATTCAAGCAGTTGTCCCTTTTTACAGAAAGACCTTTTGCGTTAAAACTATTGTGCGGTAAGCATGACTGCACGGTTTCAAAATACTAAAAGAACGGCATAACTGAAAGACAAAAAGCTGCTGTAATGTTCAGTTTGGCAGAGACATTCTACTCTGGTCAAGTGGCCATCTACAAGTCACAGTTTCATATTGTGTTAAATTAACGTTCCGCAGAGCCAAATACCTAATTGTTTTTGGCTGTAGCATCTGAAAGACATAACAGAGACGTAACAGATAATAAATAATAATGTACGAGGTCTGATCAAAAAATTTCGGAACTTTAAGTACATAATTTTTGTTCGCTTACCTTTTAGTTATTTTGCATGGTCTACTTCCAAATAATCTCCTTCACAATTCATACACCGCTCTCGTTTCCACTTTCGGAAGCAGTGTTCGTATGCCCCTTGCTGGATCACGCGAAGCGCCGTCAGCGAATTTTCTTTTATCCCCTCCATCGTTGCAAATCTTCGTCTTTCCAACGAGGTTTTCAACTTTGGAAATAAAAATAAAAAATGTCTGCAGGGTCCAGGTCTGGAGAGTACGGAGGATGGGGCAGCTCAGTGATTTTGTTTTTTTTGTGCAACGGTCACGCGCCAACAACGATGAATGTCCCGGTGCGTTATTTTGATGCAAGAGCCATGAATTGTCTCGCCACATTTCAGACCGTTTCCTTCTCACGTTATCTCGCACGCATCGCAAGACGTTCCGATAGTACCACCGATTAGCAGTTCGTCCCTGCGGCGCGAATTCATGATGAACTAATCCTTTAAAGTCACAGAAAACTATCAGCATGGCTTTGACATTTGACATGACCTGACGAAATTCTTTTTGTCCTTGAAGAATCTTTTCCGACCCCTTGTGAAGACTGAACCTTGGTCTCTGCATCATAATCGAAGACCCACCTCCCATTAGCAGTTATGATTTTCTTAAGGATCGGCTCATTCTCATTTGCGCGATCCAAAAGCTCTTCACAGATTGCGAGCTGAAGGTCATACCGGTTTGACTCATGAGCCGTGGGACGAACTTGCGGCAACGGAATGCATTCCCAGATTATATGTCAGGATTTCATGACATGTTCTAACTGAAGCTCTCGGACAGTAGTCTTCGAATGACATATACAATTTATCTGACGTTAGAGGGGGTGCTGAAAGAGGGTCGTCTTTATCTTCCGTTTCGCCATTTCAAACCGTGTGAACCATTCATAACACCGTGTACGGCTGAAGCACTCATGACCGTCGACTTCTCGCAACATTTGGTGTGTCTCTGTAAAGGTTTTCCAGTCTGACACAAAATGTAATGCAGACACGTTGCTTCTCTACCTCTGCCACTTCGAAATTCGCAAACTGTGCGGCACAATGCTTTATTCTATACAGAACTGAACAACAACTAGCAGACACACAACAATGGAACTTTCAGCAGTAACACACTAAACACAGAGGTGTGCAGGAAAGCCAATCGCATTTCACTCCAAGATACCATTGGCGCGAAATTACAAGCGTTTCAGAATTTTTTGAACAGACAACGTGTATAGACTGACGAAAAAAACATAACTAATAGCGGGTGCGTTCAACTTTGGAACTGAATACGACAGCGATGCAGCGTGACAAGGATTCGACAAGTCCCTGGCAGGTTTACGGAGGTATATGAGACCAGATTTCTACGCACGGGTCACGCAGCCCATAAATTACGGCCGGTGGTACGTCGGAGCGGAGCTGGTGCCTGACAGCGTAACAGATATCTCCCGTCAGGTGCACGTCAGGCGAATTTGATAGTTCAGCTATTACACGTCTCAAACCACTACAGCACGGTCTTCGCCTTATAACAGAGACCTTATGGATGACGGCATCTCCTTCGGGGAAGACATCGAGAATTTCGTCCGTAGTAACGTTCACGTTATCCTGTGCAATCAAGGCGCCTTCGAATACTGTCACAGGTCCCATGGAAGACCATATGAATATCCCCCATTGCACAGTGTCGTCCCAACCGCCTAACAACCGAGGCGCTGTAGACGTTTTGAGCAGTCCTTTACTTGGATGAAGGGACGAATCCTGACACGACCATCGACGTCGTATAGCAAAAAATTTAATTCATCCGACTGGGCTACATTTATAGATTGATCGACGGCCCAGTCTCGGTTATACCGTGCGATTGGAGTAGTAACATATGACGCCGTTTGGTTAACATGAGAACATGTGGGGATCGTCTGATAAGGAGCCCCATGTTCAACAATTTGCGATAAACGATGTATTTCGTATCATTTGTGCCTACTCTAGCATTTTACTCTGTCGCCAGGACTGTCACACATCGCCGCCTATGCTGATTTACATAGCGGGCAGGGCTCTAGCCTCCACGTTCTGTGGACAGGCCTGCCCCAGTCACCTTGTCTTCTACTCTTGGTTTTACGGTAAACTGCTTTCAATAGATGCTGATAACTTTGGCATGCCAACAGTCCACTAGTCTCACCGTTTCCTAGCTGCTTCTTCCAGGCGCCCTGCTATGATAATTTACTCCCTTATGTAAGTGGATTACCCAGTTTGCTCAGTTTGCTGCCCGATCTTCGCTACAGTGTTTCTCCATTTGTCACGCGCGATGAACGCCACAAGGAAGGAGGGGGGACAGTGGTCATAATATTTAAGTTCATTAGTGACAATCTGAAGGCCAGAGAAGTGACAAAAAATCCACCTATGCAAACCTAGTCAACTAACCTTAGGTAGAGCCCGCCCGGTTAGCCGTTCGGTCTGAAGCACGGCTTTCCGGAGTCCGAAGAAGGGCCTGGTACCAGGCACGAATCCGCCCGGCGGACTTGTGTCGAGGTCTGGTGAGCTGGCCAGTCTATGGATGATTTTTAAGCGGTTTTCCATCTGCCTCGGCGAATGCGAGCTGGTTCCCCTTATTCCGCCTCAGCTACACTATGTCGGCGATTGCTGTGCAAACAAGTTACCGAAGGGTCCACCGCGGCCGAACCGCACAATAACCCTGAAAGAGTGGTTCGGGTTGGGGCGGTGAAGGGGTGAAGTGGACTGCAGTAGTCGTCGTGGGATTGTGGACCACTGCGGCTGCGGCGGGGAAGGAGCCTCTCTGTCGTTTCTAGGCCTCCGGTTAACATACAATACAATGCAATACAACCGTAGGTAGAGGACCAATTGTTTAGTAAATAAGTAAATTTGAAAGGAAAAGAGAGTTTCACGTTCTGTTGAAGGAAATTTCATTACTGTGGGATCACTAATTCCGATAACATAAATATGGGGAAGAATATAACATTTCTTTTAGTTCCCTTTTCTAGCATAGGGAAGAAAGAACAGCGCCACTTCGACTTGAATTCTAATTCTTCCTGAAAGGTTGACCATTGTTACCACAGGCACAAAATAACTTAATGAGTGTGAGTTCTTCGTAAATACCATTAAAACACAGTAATACATCTTCGTAAATAATGTAAATAGAACTCATGTGCTCGCAAAATTATTTTCCTTCTTGCATCTGAGGAGATTCCTCTAGTACATGTCGATTACCACGACAAAAACTGGAATTGTAATAGACTAGGTGTGGAGAACTTAAAGACGAAATTAACTTTCGTATGATGTGTCACTGAGAAGTAACACAGATCGATGAAGCGTGCACCATAAGTAGAAAGAATCCTGTACTGTAGTAAAGTACAGTATACCACAATACAGGTCAATGAAAGAACTATGCAATGATATGAACAGAAATAATACTTTTATTCGGAGACAGTAATTACACTGAAGTCACCGCTGTTTTTGATGATTTCCTGGACATTACAAGGGCCGGGACACGCTTCTTAATTGGAAGTGTGATCACCATAAATGACACTGCTTGCTTTCCTACTTGCTGTCATGCCGGCCACGAAGCCGGTGAGCAGTCCTTGTGGTCCAGTTCTCTACCAGCACTGCTGACAAGTCCTTGATGGTCGTTGGTGCATGTGGACTTGCTGTAATACGTCTCCCAAGCGCAACGCACATGTGCTCGATGTGATTTAATTCGTAACAGCAAGGAGGCCAGTCCGTTCGTCGTATTGGCTCTCGCTCCAAGAGCTACTCCATCTACGCAGTTCGATGCGGTCGCGCATTGTCACCCATAAAAATGAAGTCGAAGACGACTGCTACTTTGAAAAGATTGGCATGAAGAAGAAGTACAATGTCGCAATAAAACAGGCCGCTGAGTATATCGTCTTCCAAGATTTGGAGGTCAGTACAACCATGCAAAGTTAGACTTCCTGCACCGTAACACATGGACCAGCAAACCGATAACGTTCGACAGCGGTCATCGGTGTATTACGTGTTCCCACCGCTCGCCATACGAGAGAGTGTCCAGCACTGTCGAACATGATCGTTTTGATGGACCATGTGTTACGGTGTGAGGAGGCATAATGTTGCCTTGGCGTGACCTCAAGATCTTTCATTGCATTACTCTCACCAGTCAACTTCGTGAGACAGCACTCTTTCACCACTTGCGTCTTTTCAGAGGTGCATTCGGGCCTGACATTTATTTTATAGATGGCAAAGCGCAACCACACAGAACAATGCAAATGTAGGAGCTTTTGGAACAAGTTGATATTCAACGAATTGACTGGTGTGCCCATTCCTTCGACTTAAATCCCGTCGAACACGGGTGGGAAGCGTCAGTGAAGCGTAATACACGACGTCCACATGCGTCAGTAACCATCAAACAGTCCAAAACTTCGTTGGTGGTAAAAAAAAAAAATGAAACTCCTATCACAAGAACGCGTTACGAATCCTATGGCCGGCATGGGAGCACGTCGTAGAGCATGAAATGGCGTCTGCGTTGACCACATTTCCTATTAAGTACCATATACTGCGTTTTGTAATGTCCACTGTCCAGGCAACCATGATAAATCGCTGAGGCTTCAGTGTAATTATTGTCCTAAAGTAAAAGCGTCATTTCTGTTCGTCTGTTCGTATATTTCTTTTCATTATCTTCGTTACTACATTATAGGAGTTCTTTATATGTAATTTTCGTCAAGCTATGTGACTTGGCAGTGACATATGCACGCCAGTGTATTTATTGAGACTAAGAGGTATAAACGATTGACAAAGATTTTGGTGTTATTAACCATCGACAACTTAACGCCAGCAGTCTACCACAGCAGAGATGCTGCGTACCAAAGCAGCTCCACTGGAGTCGCCTATCCGCGCGAGTTTTCAGCCACGCCCCCCAGAGTTGATGCGCACCACGGCCGTGCAGCCTTCAATTAAAGTCGGCCACAGATGAACAGAGGAGGTCTACTGCGTCATCTGGTTGCTTGTTGAAGGAGTCGAAGAGTCTTCGTTCTGCCGAGCTCACATCGTTCTAGTGTACACTGAGTACTGAGTTATTATCCAGCT
This sequence comes from Schistocerca serialis cubense, assembly GCF_023864345.2. Taxonomy (NCBI): domain Eukaryota; kingdom Metazoa; phylum Arthropoda; class Insecta; order Orthoptera; family Acrididae; genus Schistocerca; species Schistocerca serialis. Next base: position 545,185,093 of record NC_064643.1, read on the forward strand.
CACAAGTGTAAGTAACAGCCTAGAGCATTCATAAAACCTCATTATTTCGCTGCACTTGCTTTTGGCTACTTCTTTGTGCACTGGTAGCAACCTGAGAAATATCTAATTTGACGATGGTAGTCTACAAACACAGCAGATTGGAGAGCTATCAATGATAAGAGCTATTTCAGTGACAAATAAACTATTCTGTTTATTTCTGGTGTGTTTTAATTAATTGACTATTTTCCGTGACTATATCTCCGAGTTCAAACAAGGGTACCAGAGAAGAACAACGTAGATATGCTACAACTGTCTACTGAGTGACACTGAAGTGTGAGGAAGAGAATGGGTGAGGATAATGTCGTATGTGTCACACTGGAGTATTGGATGTACGAATGAATTAGGGAAACTGTCCTGCCACAAATGACAATGCAGAGTCTCATACCACTGAAACATCAGCTGAAGGTCTAAAAGGTTAATAGTAGGAACGGAGGGTACCAGAGTGATATACAACGAGCAATACAGTGAAGCAATTATTATTCAGATGATTCAAATGAAGCCGTCCTCCGATTAACTTATCCACTTCAGAAGCTGGTGATTTACATTAGGGAGATAACATGGGCACGCTGATTCGTAGGCGTAGTCCACAACTTCTCGAATCACACACATTTTTTAGCTCAGAATTTACCTGTACATCAACACTCCGACAGCCACTTTACGGTGTATATAGGAGGGTACTTCTTGTACCACTACCATATTCAACATTCCCTGTACCGATCTCGAACGTTTCAAGGGCCGGCCAGTGTGGCCGAGCGGTTGTAGGCGGTTCAGTCTGGAGCTACGCGACCGCAGGTTCGAATCCTACCTTGGGCATGGATGTGGGTGATGTCCTTAGGTTAGTTAGGTTTAATTAGTTCTAAGTTCTAGGGGACTGATGACCTCAGATGTTAAGTCCCATAGTGCTCAGAGCCATTTGAACCATTTGAATCTTTGTTTCAAGGGACGAAAGACAGTCGGTAGGTATATACATGACTTTCTTGTCATTTGGCATTTCATAGCTCCAGCTATAGTCATGAAGTAATAAGTTGTAATATTCCCAATGTGGTTACCTGCTAACCATCTTCTGATTGTTTCGTCCCCTCACACATCTATTACTCTCTTCGTCCTTTGGGCCAATATACATCTCTTTTACGAATGTAATTGAAAAAAAAAACACGCAACCATGTCCACTGCAGAACTGGGTATTAAGTTAACTGCTGATTTAAATATTTGCCACCTTCGATTTAAAAAGTCTCGTATCAGTGGACTCTGGACAAATGGGTAATGTAAAATTCTTTTATATACATAGTGAGATGTCAACTACCACTAGGTCGAAGCGAATGCTTGTGAATCTCATATGCTTTGTCATCAACGGAAAAACTAACGTATGTTTGCGTTTTCCTGCTCCTGGGATATGTTCGTCAATGGCAATCTGTCTAGTGTTCTCTGTAAATTGCGTTCATAAGGATGGACTTTTAAAAATTCTAGAGTCACTGTCCTTACTACAGCTCACTATGCTTATATAAATATATTTGCAGTCATTGTCAGCAACAGCCATCAATACAACAGAAAGAAGATGGTTGTAAGTGAAGAATGTAGACCCGGCGACACCAGCATTACCTATTTGAATATATTCAGCGTCCACAAACATCGGCATACATTTCTCGCTATTTTAGCAGACACAATTTTAAATTCTCCAGACGTAATATACATGAGTAAAGCTGCCTCTCCCCATCAGACATATATGCAAATAACAGCAACAAGTACATCCACAGCATCTATGGATTTGAGAGACTACTGACTGCAGGCTGGAATCGTAATTTGGGAAGTAAACATAAGCAGATCTCACGTCTCGTTGAGGTACTCTTACAATGGCTGGGGTTGCTGGGTTGTGTTAGCCTAAAGGCCAACACAGTGTGTCTCCCACAGCAACATCATTTCATCAACAATACTACCACAAACGCGATATCACAGACTACGTACACGTTTATACGTCATATTTATCGACGTTACAACACGACAGGGCCACAACAGCCGCACTTTGCAAGGAAGGGTACCTACGTGTGCGAGGAAAGAAGCCTTTCCAGCCGCTTGTCTTTTCCACGTGATGGAGATTCGCAATCGTCAACGGTATAGGAGCTGACGATACTTCACAAGCGCTACTTTACTTATGAATCCCCACACGAACTATGATACCCGAAGTAAAGGTCATTTGGTATCGTGCCAAGTCGTTCGAGAAGTAGAGACCAACTGGAACGGACAATTAAAATACTCTTGTAAGGAGATATCCTATTATTCGCTTAAAGAATTTCAGGGATAAAAAAAAGGCTAGAAAAAACCACCACTGCTTTATTTCAGTTGCGTTTATAATTCCACAAGGAATTTCGTTCTAAATAAAAACTTCAACTGAGAGGTTTCCTAGATAATTCTCACAAAATGGAAGAAATGTGCCGGTGTCAAAACTCAAAAGTCTGTAATCGCCATACAAAATGCTAAAGGGCACATTCAAAATCTCGACGAGCCCATTGAAACACTTCGCTAACCTCCTGAGGTAGCAATATATGCTGGAAACGCAACATTATGCAGTCCTTTACATTCCACTGGCACATGTCTGCCACTGTATGAGAATTTGTTCGAAAATTACCGCCTAAAGATGTTCATTTAGATCGAAAATGACCCTAAAATACATCTTAGTTGGTTTTTATTAGCATTTACGTTATTCAGCTGTGGGGGCACAAAATGATAAAGATTATTTGTTTCAGGGGTACTACGGAAATTTAAATCATTAGGTGTAACACTGGGATTTGACCCACTACCGCTATGGATAGAGAGGTCTGCGTTTAAATATTTCTTCTGTGCACATTATCCATCTGGTTAACAGAAATTACTTCATTATGTTTGTCATCGACACGGTCTCAAAAATGAAAAAGGTACTGGACATGAACCATATTTGTCCCACGCATGTGGAACTGTGGAACATCGGGAGTATCGAAAATATAGAAATTCAGAACAAAATTAGAATGGCGTCAGTTAAATACCGTAAGACGTAAGTTACACTTAGTCCCACGTAAACTCATACATTATTTTCATGTTAATTTTGACCAAATATCCTAAAATGCAATGAGTTGTATACCATGAAGTAATCAGCAACTTACGTGCAGCTTTCCGCCTTGCTTTCCAAGTAAACCATTACTTTCTCCAGTTGCGTCGCGATTTCTGTACATGTAATATCATCAAATTTAGCGTCACACCTCTCCAACTATCCATTATCACTGTCGTCATTGTGTGCAGGAGCACAAATTGGGATAATTTTGCAATCAGAAGTCACACCGCCGCAAGCTTTGTTGTCAATATATTGCCAGTCTTTTGTGTCATTGAGATCCATACCTTATCATCCTGGAATGGTCGCAAATCTTTGAACTAAATCGTTTTTCAACAACTCTCCTTTATCCTTCCTACGCAGTGCATCTAACTTTTTGTTCGTGAACACTACCGCCTGTATACCCTCAGATGTCATTTTACACTCTGAGTAAACAGTGGCATAACAGCACTGTACAACTCAAAATTAGCTTGTTGAGTGGCTTTCCCTTAATGAAGAGTGTTTGAACAATGGTGGCAATTATGTAGTAAAATAGTTTAAGAAATGCTGCTTTCGTGGAAATAAATTTTTCTTAGATATTTTTTCAAAACATAGCAAATTTCCGGACACGCTATTTTAATTTTGTCTATTCTGTGGGTCTTGCATCATGCACTTGCCTATTTCTCTCGCGGTCCTCATTCGTAAGTTTGTTCATTGTAATAAACCCTTTTCCCCTTCTTTGAAATTTCATCTCAAAAGCCTGCATGGTGCTCACGCCTTTTCTTCGTTACCCAGGTTTTTAAGGGATACGTTAATACTGTATCATAATGCGCACGCTGTAACATTTGCTTACTTTTTGGCATTACATCCTATGCTATTCAGAAGTGTTCCCAACCATGTCATCTGGATTCATCTTTTCTGTGAATATAATGTATTTACTGCAGAGCTCCAGATTAAGCTTCTTACGTTCTGCGGGAAACCAAGTGCTTTCGTTGCCCTTTCACTTACCCTTTCCCACTCCTCTCACTGTCATCTATTACACCCTCCATGTACACGAAACTCTCCACTTTCCTTAGTACTTTCCCACTAATACTTGTACGCATTGTTACTCTTCTCTTATTTTTATATACTCAAGGCTCCAAACAACCGGACAGTCTATGCTATTCAGTAGTGTTCCCAACCATGTCTTCTGGATTCATCTTTTCTGTGAATGTAATGTATTCACTGCAGAGCTCCATGTGATCTTTTAAGCCCTAGAGTGGATGAGGTGTCTTCAGGTCAAACAGTTTCTCATCAGTCTCAATTCGCTTAATGTCCTGCAACCATTTCAGTACATTTTTCCACCAGAGAAAATGGTGCAGCTATTACATGACCAACGGTACTTCCTTCAACACTGGGGAAACCGGGTATCATGCAGCTGTGTACCACAGCATGTGGGAATTCAGGGAACTAAATAGGCCACCTGAGCTGCCAAGGAAGCCTGCAGGGAACATGACGTTACACAATGTTCCATTGCGCTGCCGACTCTCATTTCGCTGGTTAGTCCCAGATCCATGCATTTGTGGGAGGAGGAGTGGCTCACAGTGACAGACAATAACCTGTGGGTGGTGAAGCCGAGTATCCGGCCGTGGTGGTCCTCTTGCCAGTCACGCTGGTGGGATTCAGTGGCCCTGACATGTCTCCGAATTGGACACTGTCCCCTCACATATGGCTTCCAATTCTGACCAAAGGATTGACCTGTCTCTTGTAGCTTCGCGTGCAAATCAGTGTATGCTAAGTTTACCTGAGTGTGTTTTATATTGTGATAAATGAGCTGAAACAGATTTAGATGGGGATCTACTCTTTATTTTAACTGATGACGAGATGAGTGAAGGTTAAAATTTTGTAAAGCCTACAATTTAGGGCTGAAGATTTAATCTCTTGTAGAATGCTGGTTTATCCTTTTCAATCAAGTGATTAGCCAGCCACAGCTATGTGCTATGGTATTTAAATACTTTCCATTACCTTTTCTTTCTTCGTACATATTTTAATCCTGATAATACATTACGTATTTCTGTGTTTTTGTACGTATGTTTCCCAGTGTTCAGTAGTTTTGATTGTAGTTGAAGTTTTATAATTCTGTAAATTGTATTTTATCGACACTCGCCTCATAACATTTTTGTATAGGCGCTAAACAAATTGCTGTCGTGTGCTCACATATTATTCCTCGATGTCACCAGCACTTCACATTTCATTTCATTAAAATTCTATCCATAGTTTCTATTTCTTTCCATACATTTAGCCATAACAATAGCATATTTTCTGAGACTAGAGTTAAAAACAATGAGGCGAGAGCAGCTATCACTGAATACAAATTAATACCAGTTAATGGGGTGTACATCGGTAGAGATCCAAATCAGAGGTAAGTAGTCTCTACCTAGGAAAACATACAAAGAGCTTTTAAACCGGAACGGCAGTAGCTCTTGGCCCGAGGGGGTGCTCATAAATAATTTCTAATATGCTGGATGGAGAGCGCAAAACTCATAAGGTAGTTATCTATGTGAAAAAGGGGTTGGTACCACATGCCTGACGCCGTCCATGTTTGACCGAGGAATCACGTATCCGTCCACGCCGGGTGGAAACTGCAACGTCTGACCGCGAAAGACATTTAGGCATCCTGCTCAAAGTAATCGGCAGGCTACTTGCGTTCAGATGCAAACACGCTGGCATCGGATGATGCTGATGTAAACTTGCGATAGAGGGAACGATCAGTGGTGGGGGCTGCACTTCGGACTTTTATGGCCTCGGCGACGCTGCACTTCAATGAAATTCCGACCTCAAAACGTAGGACCCTGTCCTACTACTAGGAGAAACACAGGACAAGGAACATCGTTTGTGGCGTAGGGAAGTGACCACGTCTTTTCCAGAATACCAAGAATCTAAAACGATTGGCCCGTAACCCTGCGCTTCTTCTAGATGGAGAAGAAGCTGTTTCAAATTTTATTTACCTTTTAAATGGTGAAAGTCGTTACGAGCAAATTATCTTCTTTGGATGACTGCAACTAAAATCCAGCATCGTGTTTCAGTTCCTTAGTACTACAGGATTCTGTTTGTTCTGGTCCACCACCTCATTGAGTTTTTACCGCTTTTTCGAGTTGTTATTAAGAGTTCATCTGTAATTGAAATATTACGAAGCTCGAAATAAAATTTAGAGCTCCAGCGTGGGTTGGTCTTTGGAAGAGGGTCCCGGATCTCAATTTAAATCTGTTATTAATTTCCTCATCCGTTGCAAGAAGACTCGCATGGGCGTGCACGTACACATTCTGACACACGGCAAGTCTGTGTAGAGTAGTAGTAAATAAACAGTGGCGGCTACTGTGTTGTAAAAGCACAAGAGCACCTGAACACCGTCACTTGTGGCACCTTGCAGATTTATTTGTTATTTTTCTTTGAATGCTGTTAAACGTAACATACATGTTGCAATCTGAAATATACCGCACTTAAGTCTATCGCACTTTTACTTGCCTTACGGCCCAAATATGTACGGATTTGTACGATTCTCTGTGTGCGCAACTAGCCCTTGCCTAGAAGTTTAGGTCAGTGCTACCAGGTGGCTTACTTTTACCCCGTTCGCTGGGCATAAATCCTACTAGATGATAGCACAGTCCTCAGGTATTCTACTTCACTCACTATATACTGTACTAGAATTAGATCGGAAGTCTGTATACATTAAAGCTGTATGGACAGCATACCTATTTTGTGGGTGTCTGAATAGTTTATAGTATGTTACGAATTTTATCACAAAGTAATCCATCTTAGGCGCTAAGAATCATAAGTGCCTAAAGCAAATCTTCAATTGTGACATTGTAGCAGTTATTCATGCTTCTGAAATGTGTTGATCTTAGAGGGAGTCAGGTACACCTGTGCTGTATGCCACATTGCCTGTATCAAAATTCACGAAAAGCTGAATCACTGGTTTCTCTGATATTCACGTAATAGTTGGATCGACGGCGGTGTGCTTTGGGCCCTTATGAATCTCAGCGCCTTATCTGTATTCTAGTCAAGTGACCTTGTTGGTAGACACTGCACTTCAGTTTAATCATTTCCACAAACGGCGCTATGTGTTTGGAGTTGTTTGTTTACTGTGCGGGAATCGTTTTTCGTGTTCAATGTGAACATGAACGATGTTGCATCTGTTTTAAATATGCTAACAGAAAAGTAAAGCTGTGAGGACGGGTCGTGAGTCGTGCTTGGGTATCTCAGTCTGAAGACGTCTTGCCCGTGAAACGCAAAGGTCCTGAGCTAGCGTCTCAGTCCGGCTCACAGCTTTAATCTACCAGGAAGTTTCAAATCAGTGCACACTCATTCTGTTAACAGAAAAGTATGTTACCAGGAAAATTCAGCTGCAAAGGAACTGGGGCCTACAAGAACAGATCCTTTGATTGAGAGAGTAAAGAAATCAAATAAGCGTGACTACAAGCGAACGTTTAACAAGGAAAGTGTACAGTTAGCACAAGATGCTTCCTGGATGCAGCGTAAGAATATCTGATGTTCATGAACTAATACATCTCTTAGGGATCTTGTACATTTGTCCGAAAAATCAAAAAGCACGAAAACTCCTACTTATACAAAAACGTGGTATGAAGAGTTTCAAAAGCTTACACATTATTTAGTTATTGCCCTAAACTGTACTTAGTTATATTCAAATCAACAAAAATGCGTAATAACAATCCTTTCTTTTGTCAAATATATTACGCATCTTATAATTATTATTGTTCTTATCAGATGTATAAATTTGTTGATAAGCGTAACTGTTATGCAGCAGATGCTATTAATTTCACACTCTCAAATTTATCCGAATATAAACATTTACGAACACCAAGAATGTACCACTGCAAATGAACACTGTGCCAGGATCTATGTATGACAGTTGAATGAATCTAAAATTATTTCCGTCGTCGATTGTTGCCTCTACTACATTCCGATTAGGAAATACTGTATACAGTTCGTGTACTTAAGAAAAACCATTTCAATGCACTGGAGATCCGGATTTATGAGGGACGGGTAAACGAGTTCCACCGTAAAACAAGATTTCCCGAAATTCTCAAATGTTATGAAAGCAAAGTCGAAATCTCGCCACATTTTCTCAAAATGTGCTGTAACTGATGGTATAGACCTTATAATCCAGATAAACCGTTGAAAGAGCAAGTCAATCCTTCACAGATACCCTCAATACTATCTACAGAGATTCATGTACTTAAATTTTTCTTTACAGAATTTGACTTTCCAATAAGTGAAATTTTAAAGATTTCGCTGTTACGTGCTGCCTACTGCAAACTGAAAATGCATCAGGCAAACCTCTCAACCAAGAGATGCTTATATCTTACGTGCCTACCGACGTAAATCGAGCACCTGGAGCATTCGAATGACTGAATTAATTACCCGCTGTTAATAATATTAGATTAATTAGTTAAATCTGGCACTTTTGAAACAGGCTACAGGAGGTGACTTTGTAAGAGACTGTTAGCAAAGAGAGCACTACAGGTGATTCACATGTAATCTTGCTGCCCCTCAGGAGATTCACACGTACTCTTGCTTACTCTAAAGGTAGAATATATCCAATTTCTGATAAAATACTGACGAAATTTTATAACCTTATGTCCACTGGATAGATAGTATGTTATCAGTAATCACAGTCAAATATTTGGTAATTGACTTCGCAATTGAACCTTGTGCTGTTAAAAGCCAATATAATGTACACGAAGTTTCATCTCGTTAGATTCGCCTCTCTAGCCTAAAATTTTGGCATACCATATGTGAATAAAGCTACAGCGAGAAAGTTATGATGCACTATTTACATAACTAGTTCAGAGCTTTACATGAATTTCAGTTGCCAGCCGAAAAGCGAATATTAGGTGAAATGCAGCTGCAGTTATTAATCCTACTCAAAAGTGTGTGATGACTCTCTGCGAAGATGATTTGCATTTGAGCCCTGAAACCTTCATGCACTGGATTACATTTACATCGCGCAGTTTAATGGCGTATCGATTACAAGGGTTAATATTTTGCATCTCTCTTTACATCTTTACCTTTCACTCCACAGGAACTTACTTCTATCCGTCACATACCTAAATACCAGTTTTCTATCACTTTAACGTAAACAAATTAAATATCTAGAGAATGAGCCATGTGATATAATTCATAAGGTTTCATTAATATACCTCTTAAAATAAGGGGTCAATGAAATGCCTCTTTTGTGAAAATAATATAGATCTTAACCAGACGACAGTGTTTATTCCATGCTCTACAGACACACAAGAAAATGTGATTATAAAATATGGTAAACAGGTGACTCCCTAATAATTCACTTAAAGTGTTGCTGAAATTTAATATTTAGCAACACCTCATGAAACTGGGCAAAGTAGAGATGAACTCAATTTCAAGTGCAGAAACCATGTTTGGCCTAATCCATTTGCATATTTTCTGACTCAGTTGTGTCTTCGTTAATGTAAAAGATTATCTCAACTGCTTTCTAACAATGCCTCTCATGAGATGACCCTAAGATGTGAAATGTAACTTTACTCCTCAAAGATAACAAGAGACATACGAATCAGTTTTGATTTCCTTACTTCATAATCAACAATATGACAATGAAGACGTGAAAACAAAATTAAACATCTCGGTGTTATCTTGAAAATTTTCTGTTCAGCATTAACTGTATTTTCCATAGGTGCTTGCAGGACATCAGATTAATATGAAATTAAGGGAATACTGTCTAGTTTTCCTGCAATTGGTCATCATCAGGTGACAACTGAATGATGTAACAGATAAAAGGATGTGCGATTTATAAGTGATAAAGATAGATAGCATCTACAAAGGGAAGTATTACTACACTTAAGTAAAATTTAGAATGATAGTTGTTAAATTGCAAAAAAAGTTGCAAATTTGGTTTTATTACTGTAATCTGAAACTTGCATAGTTGAAATTTATTTTAACAGAAGGGAAAAATGAATCTGAACTTTATAATTTGAACTAAGCTAGCATTCTGTGTCATATATTATCAAATTAAAGTATATCCAATAGTATCGTCTTGTTTTTGCTGACAGTATGTACAACTTTGAAACATGAATTAGGTGTCTGGTTTTCTGTTAAAATATTTTCGGCAAAAGTCTACAACTTGTCTTACGTTCTGACAACATATTTTTCCACAACATACTTTTCCACAATGGTTGCAGGTGATCTTACACACACACACACACACAAACATACACACGCCGCCACTCTGTTCGAAATGGTATATTATTTATTTACTACTAATAACTCCTTAGCTCTGTTTCTTTTCAGACTAGTCTCTACTTTTTTTATATATTTGTATTACTGAAGCAGCGTTATACAAGCTCCTTTCAAAAGTAAGTTCCAAGGTCATCAAAAGGGAAACAATGTACTAGCGTTATTATACGACATATATGTGCACAATAAATTTTTTTGCATAGGTGAAACATTTGGAACACCTGACACGAGAAGACACATTTTTCCATATTGTTATTTTGTACTTGTAATGATACCAGGTTGCTAACCATTACTTTTTCCTTGTCTTGGTTACGAAATTGAAACCTGTTAACTTGTGTTCCATAATCAGCAAATTAGACCATATCAACAGTTCCTCAGTTAATTTCAGCAATCGAAGCTTTCAATCTTCGTCATGAAAGTTCTGTTAATCTTTCGCAGGGAATATGTACCCTTAACAAGAACCAGGAGAACGCAATACTCACAGCATATATCTTCCATTCGGCAACCGTCTTAATTCTGTTAATGTATACAGCGATTCTTGTCATACACTACGTACTAATAAATCTAAGACACTTATATCTGAATGCAAAACATCAGTCCCTGGATAATATAAGCACGCAACCGCAATCGTAACGCAGTCTTTCCTGAAATAATGATGAAAACTAACGATACACGTAACACATCTTACTTAAACCGTTTTATTCAAAACTCTTACAGTGCATGACATAAGTGCATAAGACATTAACTTCCATTTCACATAATATTACATTTGATCGCAAATCTTTGGTGGCCAGGGAATCTTTACTCAACATACACATTACAAGGACTTTTTCCGCTGCTTCTTGCAAACTTAGGTAAACAAGCAGGTGGAAGGTTGAATGCAAAGTAAAGCGGGCAAGAGGTTCAGTAATGGGCATATTATCCAATAAGAGCCTACAAAAATTTTAGAGAGAATCCTGACATTAGAAATACTTTTTTTCCAGTTTTTATGGTAGGACTCTGTTCATGAAAAAGCGTGTATCACGAAATAAATTACATTAAAGATTATCATTTATAAAGTTGCATTAACCAAAAATAGACTACTGTGTTGGAAACAGCTTGGAGCCACAAATGTAGCTTAAGAATTTAGACCTTTAAGGCTTCTCATTTCCATGGGTCAAAATATAGACCCTGGGGATATCCGAATCATATTTTACTTTCATTTTTCGAAACCAATACCAGGGAAAGCAAATAATTTATAAAGTGAATATATAACACTTCAGGTTGTCAGGGGCACTGAGGATGAAATGTTGATGAGACACATGACTGCTGTATCAAAATTAACACCAAGTGTCTCCAAATGAAAATTTTTGCCTTCCGATACCTTTATATTGCAAGTGGAAGGATTTCTTTAGTGGCTGAGGAAGAATAAAGTTAGTGGCTGATTTAAGGGACTGGAGGATATGGGATAAGCAAATATTAACTCAGCGAAATTGGTCACTGGATCAATCAAGACACATTCGTTCGCATGACTGTAATTACTTTCATACTTGTTTTAATCGACATGTCATGTACAAGTGGTAGAGTTGAATTTTCGTTTATTCTCCTTTCCTATGTTGTGCAGTAACAAACAGCAAACGAACAAATTATTATTTCATTTAGTTAAATGAAATTGAGAGTAAAACATAATTGTCTCATTGAGGCCAAAGACCTCCTACAAGTAAGCGGTGTCTTCTTATAAAGACTCAAGGGGTGAGCTAGTTCGCGTAAGAGTGTACCGCACTTAATGCACACTACACATTGAATTACTCTTGATCACTTAGTTACAGTTCTAGTTCTTTCCATTCCTTTCTGTTTCTGGCTATGCAGGCCCATTGTCTTCCTGCTTGTTTTCTGAATGAGTCGGACCATTTGCGTCTTGGCCTTCCTAGGAGTCTCTTGCCGATGTAGGGATCCCATGTGGTGGCTCGTGCCGTCCATCTGTCGCCTTGAAGACCCGCCACGTGGCCGCCCCATTTCCATTTGGTCGTCGTAACCTGTTGTGCTATGTCTGTTGTTGCTGAAATTTTGTGTATCGAGGTGTTCGATATTCTGTCTCCCATAGAGATGCCAAGGATCTTCCTCTGCATTTTCCTTTGGACTACCTGTAGAGTGTTTCTTTCTTTGGCTTTGAGAGCCCATGTGTGACGTCCATATAATAATACTGGAAAAACGCAGCTTTCGAGTGCCTCCATTTTGAGCCTCCTATTCAGTTTTCAGTCTAGCAATATGAACATTAAGGCCCAGAAAGCTTTCCAAGCTAAGGAAACTCTTTCTTTCTTTTTCCATTTTGTTGTTAAAGGAAATTATTTGGTCTGGGTATATAATTGTTATAATTATATGACAATAAATTCAATGGAATGAGAACTGCCCGTTACTGGAAGATAATACGTCTTTTTCTATGTGATTGTTTTTGAGCTATCAATTCTCATATTTCCTCAAGCTTTTAGGCGTGTTTCACGACCTGCTATGCTGGAGATACAAAGGAAAAATGAAACACTCTCAAAGATTTTGCTTCTATGTATCCATTGTCAGTCATAAAAAGATGACTAAAATTCTCGAAAGTTCTGTTTATAATGAATGAGAATCGGCTGAGACGGGAGAATTTTAATGCGTTTGATACAATACTTAAAATTTACAACATGTCATTGCGACATGTGAGAAATGATCTTGCGAACTGGACTATACCGAGGACACATCTCTGCTCGGACAATGTACAGGTTAGTGATCTACAATTTCAGTAACTTCCATGATGAACCCAAACCGAACTGGAGACTCAAAGAAGTAAAAAAGACAGACTGCTGGGGAAAGAACGTAAAGAATTCACACTGCATTGATAGTTTCCAGTAATGGGTAACTGTTACTGATAGCGGAAATATACAAATAATGATAGCCGGGTCTCGGAATCTTTTTCTTAATTTTTTGCTTATATACATAGAAATAAAATCCAATGTCATCGCAATACTCTGTAACTTCAGTTTCAGAAGCACTGTATTCCTTCCCACCTGCCACTTCGTTACCCACTGTGTACCGCACACGTGGGAAAATCTGAGACCAGCGGATGAGAAACCTATTGGAACAACAGCTATATCTGTACAAGACGGGAGGTAAGTAAGTTGCCTCCAGTTATGCTAGCTATAGTGAGGCAGACATAATTTACTGAAATCTACATTGTCTGACAGTCCTGTCGTATTTCTTTCGTGGGAAGCGTTATATTCGGGAACCTACTATGTAGTATTTTAGGGTAACAGTTTATACCTTTTGGGGATTATACTCGGCACATCCTCAAGTATACTTCACAGCATCGACTACATCTGAGGGCTATCCACAATTAGGTACCTCAACACATGTCGGTGAAGTGCTGAAACGTCTCGACATTGTAAGATAGAAACAGGTTGAAATTTGTGTTTCTGTCTGAAAAGGTTACAACCACTCTCACAGAAAGCGATGAGCAAGATCTGGTATTCTGTTGATATGTAAACTGATATATTAAATAGCTATAAAAAGTTCTAACTGTATATGGCTCAACTAAACACCTGTAATTATCACCCGGCTCATACTTTCATGCAAATGAGCGCAACGGAAGCGTTAAGGGTCTGCATATCTGAAAATAACACAAAGAACATAAGTAAAGAACTTCATGATAACAGCTGGTGGTACTGAAGTGTGATAACTTCTTTCTTACAGCAGTCGGTCAAACATCTATTCATCAGTTCAGTGAGAATGCAACACCTGGAAAGTCATTTAATAGAGCTCCAATATCTGTTGTATGTGATAAGATAGTAATTCAGTGACACAGTGTTGCCAAACGCAAGACACCAGCTATCAGCAACACAAGATCGTACGTCGACTTGCCTTATCATTTGCCGGCCGTAGTGGCCGAGTGGTTCTAGGCGCTACAGTCTGGAGCCGCGCGACCGCTACGGTCGCAGGTTCGAATCCTTCCTCGGGCATGGATGTGTGTGATGTCCTTAGGTTAGTTAGGTTTAAGTCGTTCTAAGTTCTAGGGGACTGATGACCTCAGAAGTTAAGTCCCATAGTGCTCAGAGCCATTTGAACCTTACTCATATCCTCAAAACCTAAGTAGCACGCAAGGAGATTCTTTGAATTCTCTTAACAACTTCCAGCCAAGCCTCACGTTACGTAAACTTACTAATCACAATGCCTTTCCTCTCAGCAGTTACTGCGTGCAATCACAAGATGGCTGTGCCCTTCTTGAGACAAACTTAGGTAAAGAACGAATAGAGGAAAGGCTCTTTCTGGTAAATAAGCATCCAACAGGTGTTATTGAAAATAAATGTATTATTAATCATGAACACTGACGTAGATTACAATCTCGTGATAAGAATACTGTTTAGTACTCTTTACAAAAGCAAGCTTCTGTCGTTGGAAAAATAACCCAATACCATCAACATGAAACTAGACCTTACACTTCTTGCAGTTCCAACATGGTTGGACTGAAAATATAAAAGACTGAAATGAACGTACAATGACGCAGCAAGTGATCTCCAAATAACAATACGCAACCTTTTCAAGTGCGCACCGCTGCATGTAAATACACGGAAGTCTATTGGCGTACAAAATGACACAAATGGACGACCTGACTAACCGTAAACCGCAGAACATATATCAGCGGAGTATTTATGTTGAAATGATCTTAACAGTCACACTGCATGGCTTACAGACTGCTAAAAGCTATGGCTTTCCATCTAACAAAAGTAATTTCGTCAGAACAGCTTGCTCCTTCAAACAGAGCTTCCTAACCAGACAAATTTTAACACGTCGAGGCATTGAAAAATTAATATAAAGTAGCACTCACAAGTCCCTAATGACTGACTTCCTTTGGAACGAAGTATCTAAGGAATTCTCAAGTGCCAAAGCACGCTATCGGCTGATGGAGGCCTCTCCCCGATGCAGTGGCTGTGCAGAGAGTTTTCGAAAGTATCTGATGAACGGAGTGTAATATAATGACATTTTAGAAGTTTTGGATATTGTAGAGGATGAAATTTTGAACATTTTCATATACGGAACCCATACCCGGAAATGGGAAATAACATTTTTCGCAACTACGCACTTTCTATGCATTCGGTTTGTTAAATGAAACACAGAGTATTGTAGGTTGGGATATGTTTACTGATAGTAAAGTGCAGTCAAATGTAAACCGAATCTGTGGCTTCATTATAACAGACTAAGTGTTCGATGTGTCGACCGTCAACTTCGTTACGTAATTTTCAACGACGAACCATGTTTTGTCTGATTCTCTGTAAGTTTACGCGCTCCCCTCTGAAGGCATCAGACACAATAACCGCAGTTACAGTTCCTATTAGCGTTGAGAATACAAAGGGCTTCAAGTTACCTCAGAGGGAAAAGCCAGGAGGAGTGAGGTCGTGGGAGCGCACTGGCCAAGGGTATGTGCAACCCCTTCCAAATACCCTCTGAAGTTTTCTGTGAGATATGCCCTGATCAGATGAGCAATGGGCGCTGGAGCACCATCGTTCAGAGACCACAAATTAGTGTGCAGTTGAAAACGAACGTCGTTCAGAAATTCATGCAGGAGATTGCCCAGAAACTATTTTTATAATCACAGCTGGAAAAGCAGCGATGTATAAAAGTAAGAGCCTGTTTTGATAGCCTGAACACATTGATTTAAAATCTGTTTTAGACCGTCATCAGATCATACTCTGCAGTAAGAGTAAATTTAGGATGTCTACACAAGAACTGCGACTTAAATCTACAATTAACAACAGTAATCACCTGTTGTATGTACGAGACACGGTTGTGAACTGTTGGAGAGCACCTAGCAAATGACGTCAGTAGTAGCCAGTAAGGTACAGTGTGGAGAGAAACGTGAGAGAAATACTGTAAATATATGTTTGTAGTATACAATGTTACTACGAAGCATGCAAATATTAGTACAGTGGAGAAAGAATTTACTGCGTTATGAAGTAGTTTAACAAAATATTTATAATTAATATTACAAATAGTGAACGTATATTAACAGGTTATACTAATAATAGCTGCTATCTGCGGAAAATAAATCTTACTGCAAAACTCGTAATACCAACAAAGATAATCAAGAAGACGCCGTCGGCAGCCAAGGTGACGGCGTGTAGAGTAACTATACGGTCGGTTTGCAGAGTCCAAAGAGGAGACGGTGACTAACCGCTGTATTTCACTGACATGGAACGGAAGATATGGTGAGCCCATGGCGTACCAATTGCATGCTATCGTCTGTAAAAGACGTCTTGAATATGTGGTGGATCACCAGAAACACTGAAAAGACCGCGCAAGCTGTGACGTGACGACTCCGACACGAAAAATCATAATATGCTGATGAGAGTAAGATTTTTGGACAACATGGAAACACAAAGATAGCAGCTGAACACCTTGGAACACCCCCAATGGGAAAAGAACTAGTATAAATGGTTGACGAAATCAAATGCAAGAAGGGGGCATATAAAACAGTTAATGGCAAATAATGAAGTGTGAAATAATTTACAAATACTGCCTCAAAATGACATACATAATTAAGTGCGCCGGTGAAGCATAAAAATTTCACAGCATAGGACTTCGAACAGCAGTTGAACGGAATGAACAATATCTTGAAAGGAGGATATAAGATGAACATCAACAAAAGCAAAACGAGGATAATGGAATGTAGTTGAATTAAGTCGGGTTATGCTGCGGGAATTAGATTAGAAAATGAGACACTTAAAGTAGTAAGGGACTTTTGCTATTTGGGGAGCAAAATAACTGATGATGGTCGAAGTAGAGAAGATATAAAATGTAGACTGGCAATGGCAAGGAAAGCGTTTCTGAAGAAGAGAAATTTGTTAACTTCGAGTATAGATTTAAGTGTCAGGAAGTCGTTTCTGAAAGTATTTGTATGGAGTGTAGCCATGTATGGAAGTGAAACATGGACGATAAATAGTTTGAACAAGAAGAGAATATAAGCATTCGAAATGTGGTGCTACAGAAGAATGCTGAAGATTAGATGGGTAAATCACATAACTAATGAGGAGGTATTGAATAGAATTGGGGAGAAGAGGAGTTTGTGGCACAACTTGACTAGAAGAAGAGGTCGGTTGGTAGAACATGTTCTGAGACATCAACGGGTCACCATTTAGTATCGGAGGGCAGCGCGGAGGGAAAAAATCGGAGAGGGAGACCAAGAGATGAATACACTAAGCAGATTCAGAAAGATACAGGTTGCAGTAGGTACTGTGAGATGAAGAAGCTTGCACAGGATAGAGTAGCATGGAGAGCTGCATCAAACCAGTCTCAGGACTGAAGACCACAACAACAACAACAACAAGGCATAAAACATAATGGCTAGATTAAAATACGTTAAAGTGGCTGTAAGTGATGGTCAGAAGATACCCAGCATTAATATGCAACATAAAATAATTCAGTAAGACAAAAGGCTGTCATAAAGCATAAAACACTAATTGAGAAAACTGAGATGAAAAAGTGGTTTAATATTGATCATCTCATTGCTGAGTTTGGCTCGGGACAATAAACATCTACAGACGAAAGCAGCAGTCAAAGGAATGTGAACAGCTGATTATAAGCATTATGATAGAAATTACAAATGAGTCTTGCAGTTGTGAAACATCAAAGGAGCGTATGACATCAGAATTATTGCTCGAATACGTTAAATAACTATTCCTCTCTAAAATACAACTGTTCATTCAGCAGACTATATGCTCGTTTTTATGATGTACTAAAATTTCCATTTCTTCTAAGGTATTCAACAGAAGTCCTTTAGGGATTTTGTGAAGAATTTTTAAATTATTATTAATAAACCTTCGGAATGATTAGTTTTCTTCGTGTATTAGCTGATTAGTGATTTACAGCAGATTGTATTTGATCTGTGTTCTTGGAACCGAATGTTGAAGCACGTACGTTTCTTGTTACATGCCACTATCTCCACCGGTCACTTTCCGGTATATTATCAACTCATTACTGTTGTTTCTTTTAGATTCGTGTTGCAATTCTTGTGTAGAGATCCCTTTAAGTATGGTCTCATAAAGGCCTAATACAGACGGAAACCGGTCACCATTTTGAAATAAATGTGTTTATGCGTTCGAAAAAGTGGTTCAAATGGCTCTGAGCACTATAGGACTTACTGTTTGAGGTCATCAGTCCCCTAGAACTTAGAACTACTTAAACCTAACTAACCTAAGGACATCACACACATCCATGCCCGAGGCAGGATTCGAACCTGCGACCGTAGCGGTCGCGCAGTTCCAGACTGAAGCGCCTAGAACCGCAAGGTCACCCCTATGCATTCTAAACTCCTCTTTTTAAGTGCTATTAAATATTGTCCAGAATGTTGAAATAGCTGCACCATTCAAACCATCACATGGTATGTATTAGCCCATAATGTGATTTTCAAGAATTCCAGGACAAATGTTCACTGAGAATTTCACCTGGAAACTTCTCAGACAGTGCGTGAATTTTCGACAGTCCAGTGGTGACTGTAGAAACTGTATTTAACTTTTTCGCCTATAGATAGGTGATAAGAAAACATTCAAAATTTCGACCACTACATTCTCCCAAAGTTTTAGAAAGTCGTTCCGTTAAAGCCTGTATACTGAAGCTGATAATTAGTATTTTAGAGGTAAATATTTAAGATGTTGAAAAGTTTCAAACAGTTCAAATGGCTCTGAGCACTATGGGACTTAACATCTGAGGTCATCAATCCCCTAGTACTTAGAACTACTTCAACTTAACTAACCTAAGGACATCACACACATCCATGCCCGAGGTAGGATTCGAACCTGCGATCGTAGCGGTCGCGCGGTTCTAAACTGAATCGCCTAGAACCTCTCTGCCACACCGGCCGGTTGTTGAAAAGGGGAAAATAAGTTGTGAGAAAATAAAAGAAATACAAACATGCACCTTTATAGTTATTAAATTACAAGTTGACGAAAAATGCACAAGTTACAGGTATTTCTCTTGATAGACGGATGCAAGCCCAAACCAATAAATTTCTATACATTAATGGCTCCGTAAATGAAAAATAATTCTCTCGTAGGCTGGGTTAAAGAGCCCAAAGAGAATCCTAAGTCAGTACAGAAAATATTGCGCCTCTTGAGAAAATATTCTTGTTCTGTCATTAAGCGTGGCCCTAAAGTAACTGACTCTTCGCAGAATATCCACTGAGTCAAGGAGCATACGGTCTGAAACTGAAGGAGCTCTAGCGGACGAGAAGAATATTTTAGTGAACATAAAAGCGACTGGTACTCAGGCGCAGCTTGACCAGTCGAGCGTACCAAATTTACGCTTCTCTGCATAGCCAGAACGGAACTGACAGATATCTCCACCTCCTGCCCTGCGCTTCACGCTCTCCACGTGTTACTCCTCGAGGCTCTTACTGCTGCCCTTCCTCCTTCCTCTCTCTCTCTCTCACACACACACAATCTGTCTCCGTATTTATCTATCTCTGTTAAGCTCTCACCCTCTTTCTCTCTACCACACCATATTCGGTGATCCGTCTCTGTATCGGATTGTCTCCAGAAAATAGATCACGTTACAATCAACTGCTATGGACGGGTAGAGAAAACACCTCCAAAAAGATTACACGTGACACCGGCTGGTTACAAGACGAAGTATACATGCAAACAGGTGAAACTAGGGTGAACTGTGATAGGTGTACTAAAACCTCCACGAAAGAATATCAGTCCGACAGTAACCAGGCCAATGTAAGAATATCATTTTATATGCGATACTGTTTTCTGTGATCTGCGCAAGAAGTTACCGCCAATTCTTACAGAAATTTTGGGGAGGAAATATAACACTTTAATGTTAATCAGATTCACTGAGCAAAAAGTAATATAATTGAAAGCATGATTTTTAATACAGCAGCTAGGTTACGAAACAAATCTTTTTAGCATCGAATGCGGTAATTTTGTCAAAGTTAGAAAAAGAAAATTTACCGTTTCTTAAGTTAGCTGCTCTTTGATAAAAATCACAGATTCCGGATTCAAAAATATTGAGAAACAGACAGGTCAAAGACCGAACCTTTATTAATTAGGAATACTCTTTTAAAATTAAAAATGAATAAATGTACTGTCTGCCAAAGACAGTCGAGCACTAAAATTCATCGCTGGACACAGTACGAGACCATCCATCAACAGCCTTGCTTCGCAGTCACGGCACCACTCCAAACGCAGCCGTTTGTGTTGTGGTGTAAACGGAGGTCTACGCACGGCGCGATAATTCTACAGTCCTGGTGCTGTTATGGTATGACACAATGTTGCATGGAGTCCACTATTTGTTCTCGGGCGCCAGACGCATATGCGAAGGGGTTACGATTTGTTTGCTGCACAACACGATAATCTTCCTTTGTGGTGGTCAGACGTGGTCTATATAACCTTGAAGAAGAGAATGTGTGCCCCTTCGTACCCGTGCAGTCCAACATCGGGCCAATGTCACATGCGAATGCCCTACAATTCTGGAGACAGCACGATTCGACCAATTGGCCAAACGGAGACCCGTAATGATGCGGCTTTCAAACTTCGTCAGGTGCTGATAACGCTCCATGATACGAGTGTTTCGGGATCTCTGGGTTCTTCCCAGTGATCATTCGACACCTGAAGCTGTTCAGTCTCCTTTTGGCGCCTGGTAACAGCACGAAACACGAAAAACACTCATGTAGGCGGTGACCATTCTACATGTAACAGAGATTAGTACCTCCAATAATTTACATACCCGTCGATGGAGAGTACGTGTCCGAAGTGATATTTACATAAGACCACACGTTTCAGTTGCTTCACTTCCTTTTCAGGCAGTGTATATCCACACCACAGCATTAGTAAATATTATAATCGTCATTCATCATTACAGATGTGACCGATTCAGAACAATGTACAATATGCTGTCACAAGTGGAAGTAAGTCTCTCGTACGAGGTCAGCTGAAATCAATCCTTTGGGATACTGCCGAGATGGATGTGTATCTGGGCTCTACCTACCAATAATCTTAATAAAGTTTGCGCAGTTGCTGGATAGATTTTAATAATTGTAGTTCCGATTGCCACTTCTAGGTTTGAAGGTAGGGATAATTCCAATTCGTAAATTGCTTAAGAATTTGATTAACCTTAGGAAAAACAACAGGGTTTAAATGGATACAAGCCACATCTTACACTTTCCTCCAGTCACTCCCGGTGCTGGGAGGAACGCCGACTGATTTCACAGTGTGCCGAATCCTTTGTGTTCGTCTACAGTTTTCATGACCTGGGACTGTTTATACGAGCTTTCTTTTTTTTTTCTTTTTAAAAAAAAGTATACGGTAGTTTCCATACGGTTAGGTGGTACTTCTTGGGAATAAGTAGAATATGCTTTGAACAATGAGCTGTCTTTGAAGTTTGTCGTTACTTACTTCGGAGAGATGGTTTCTTCCATCAGTGGACATAGACCAGTTCTAAGAATAACAACTTATGTCAATATAGATACTAATTAACAGTAAAAATAAAAATTCAATTGGTCCACTTTGTAGTAGACTGAGTATTAAATTTTTTCTTCTTAAACCCTGTGGTGGAACTGGTATTCGCTAATGCCACTTACGATAACTGCAGGTCGTCGGCATTCCGAACAGAAATTACTCCACTATGGCTTTCCGAAAGAGATAAATGTTCAGGGGAGCTGGGGTTCATTTCTCTGTGAGCCTACGCTGACGTAAGACTTCAGTGGTTATACTAACTCACCACTACCGAGTGGACTGATTTCTCCAGTTTCCGTCCCCATCGTTGTGTTAACTGAACACCTGTTTCCTTTCAAGACGTCGTGTAACTACGCGATCGATTCGCTATCACTACAATCACTTACATCCACCGAGTATCTAGGATTATCTCCCCAGAGAAATATAACGTGGAGCGATCACATGTACCTGGCCGTGGAGAACCCAAATTCGAGACATCGATTTACTGGAAGAATCCTAAAAGAGTCATAACTAAAGAGAAAGGTAGCTCACTAAACCTTCTTTGAACTAATTCTTGAAAATTGTTTGTATCCTGGTATCCTTACAAAATCATATTTACGAAACGGGACACGATTTAGTCTTGTGGGCATGACAGTGTGGCAGAAATATTCAAGAGACGGTGGTGAGAAACGCTACGTGGTAGTAGTAGGTAGATGGGGTTTGTAGGACACTTTTGATATCAAATCGATATGCAAATTAATTAAATTGATCAATTTATCACCCCCACCCCAGTCATCCTCAGGCACCCCCGCCACTGACCACGACCATCCCCCAGCCCCAAGATAAAGTGACGTGTATTTCTCTGCTGCACATGTGCCCCAGCCCCCTCCTCCTCCTCCCCCCTGTCCCCACCCTCCCACTCCTACCTACCTATTTCGAATTTTGGCACGAATTTCGAATTTTGGTGGAAATTTCGAATTTTGGTGGGAATTTCGAATTTTGGCACGAATTTCGAATTTTGGTGGGGATTTCGAATTTTAGTGGGAATTTCTTTGTCCTAGGGCTGTGCTGTCATCCCACCCCACTTCCCACCCGGGAATTTATGGGAAACTAAAATTAGCAGTATCCTTTCTGGGACTTGAACCTTGATTCTACTGGATGGAAAGAACAATTGCACCCCTAACTCATAGAAACTGTCTAGATGCGGGAAAGGAAGGTTAGGTTAATGTGTTTATTTATAATACAAAGCATATTACAGCAGAAAAAGTGGTGTATCAAACAATGAAACAGGGTCCTTCTCCTGCAACTGATAACATGTGGGAGAAATTCCCGTACAGTACAGGTGATGAAACATTACATCGGTCTGTGCAAGCGACGTCGTCCACCAGCCACCTGCTCCAATGGATAAATACCTGTATATTTAATATATGCTCGATGCCGGCACATAGACGGTATTCGTTTTCGATATATCGGAAGAGAGAACTGCCGTAAAAAGCTATCAGAGGAAATTAACGGAGCTTTCATAGTTCGTAATTTTTCTCTGTTAGAAGGTACAAAAAAACGATGATAGAATGTTTGGGTGATAGTAGTGAATGAATACTGAGGGACGCGGTTCTGTTTTGATGTTGATTCTTGATAATTTTCCCTACAAGAAACACCACTGTAACTCTTACTGTTGTTGTGTTGAAGGAGCAGACTTCATTTGACGCTGACCTTGCACATCAAACATCGGTGGCAGAGCTACGACGACATGTTCCCACTTCCACCGAGTGGTCAAAACTCGCTCCTTTAGTATTAGCTCAGCTCACTCTGTTTCTACACAGCTTGCAGAATGTGTTGGATATTGCTCTCTGCGACTTCTGGGTAGAATTGCTAAAACTGATATCGCTACCAACTGCGGTGTGTATTACAGTGCATCGCTCCGTGTCAATAGCGCTTTTCCAGTCCTGACCGCAAACTCTTCCACTTTCCACATGTTGCGATGTCTTCCATATTTTTGTCAATGAGAAACATCCCATCTGTGTTTTATTTCTACCAGCCTACGCTATGGTAGCTGTATAGTTTATGCCATGCGGTGTTCAGTTTTCTGTGAAGCCAGAGGATCGAAATGTGTAAATGTCTGTTGAGCAACAGCTTACATGGATCTCTAAGTCATGGTAGGAAAAACAAAGTGTATGGCTGTGTACACTGATTTATGTATTAAACTGCTTATCAAGGAGCAATGCAGGAGTCATCTCGTGTGATTAATAGTCTGCTGCATATGGTCAGCCTACGCTACAGGTGATGAAACTTTACAACAGTCTATGGAAGCGACTTTGATCACGAACCAATTGCTCCAATGAACAAATATCTGTATATTTAGCAGGATCGCCACCTATGTTTGGGTGATAGACATGAAAGCAACCTGAGAGACATATATCTCCTTTGAACTACCAGTATGTTGTTTGGAGATGTGTCACAATGCTGTAGCAAAATCTTCGCCCCCTCCCTCCATGCCATGTATAATGTGAAATCTTCCTAATTTTCCCAACAAGAAACACCACCGTAGCTGCTCACACTATCTCGTCTACTACCTCGTGTTGCAGGTGAAAGCTTCGTTTGGCGCTGGCCTTACACACTGTGCATGGTTGGTGAAGCTATGACACCATGTTCTAATTTCCATCGAATGGTGAAAACGCGCTCCTGTCGCGTTAACTCAGCCCGTACTCTTTCCCCACAGGGTGCAGAAGGTCTTAGATACATCGCTCTCCGACTTCCATACAGGTGAGACTTATATTGGGACGATCACATAGACTAAGCTGCAGGGAGGGCGGGGCTGAGGAGCAGTTGAAAGATGTAGAGGGACTGTCTAAAGACAGCGCTCTAGTTCATGGTATATGGTATCTCATTTCGAGATACGAGATTGCAACGAATATGATTCATCAGCGGCTGTAATCATCTCTACAGGATCCAACGCAAATATGTGGTTGAATGGAGAGACTTGATTCCAAATTGCGGACAGAATTTGACAGCATTTCTGCCTAAAAACCTAACACTATCATTGACCATGTGTGTTTGTAGATTCAAGACCGCTTTTTATGCAGGGTGAAGGTAACATAGGCCTTATGGTCGAGATGTTAAAAGCGCGGACATAACGCGAAATGTATGTTTTGGGTTGTAGAATCCCTCTGTGGTCAGCATCAGATGTCGTTTCTCAACAGTGTTCCTCAAAAAGAACATCGTGTTCCTTCCATGGATTCCCAGTTGTCCTACTTGGCGAGTGTAATCCGACTGCTGAGAAAAAAAAAAAATCTCGCCATACAAAGTGATTTTAATGATCAATTTAATTAATTAGCCTATCAAATTGATATCAATCATGTGCCGCCTGGCGGGTGGAAGAGATGGCTAGGGCACCACGGAATGATTTCTGACAAGTGTTTCCTTTTTCCTTTTTTCTTTGCGGCGATACGTTTTAACGAAATTTCAATCTCCCACCTACACAGGGTGAGACAGGCTCTCACCATTTGTTTCGTAAATGCTAGTATGCTATAGTACTGAATTGGTAAAAGGGGACCTGCCAAAGTGTACCAAACAGCTATGTTCTCTTGAATTATAGCTTCTGATTGTCAAACGTTAAATGAATTTGTTTTTTTTTCCGACATGTGTGCCGCGAGAGATACTCTCAGGTCGTGTAATTTGTTCAACAAGCTGGAAAAAATTGCTTAATATAGATTTCTTTTTCTTTGGATTTTAAATTGTCGATTTTTCCTTAGTCTGATGACGGTTTCGAAATAACGAGGACATTCTGTGAGATCGGTAGTTTTCTCATCAAAATAGTTGAAGGCCTTTTCTTCTGATTTTACACAGGGTGGGCATGTCTCTGCTGATCATTTCTGATCGGTGGCGGCTCACGTCGTTGGACGTCACAAAATAATGAGATACGACTGCAGTAGAACATAAAAGCTATATTGGTTTTGCTCATAAGACCAAAAGAAAATGGACTTGCATTCTTTTCGTGGAAAGAGGATATTTATTATGGTCGCAAGTTTGATTTGCCTTTTTTAATAGATGCTTGATCAGAGATGTGTTGACGTCAAATACAATGGTTCTGCGCCGTTGAACAGCGGGCTGCTGCGGGTGAGGTGGAGTTTGGGCATGTCTGCTGTGGTGGTCGCCGGACACAGCCGCTCTTTGTCCAGGGAGCGGCGTGTGTGGCTTCTGTCGCTGTATTTTAGACGAACAAGTTGCACCTGAGGCAGCCTTCCTTTTATCTGCTGTTGTTTGGTTGACTATACACGCTACTCTGTTGGCGTTGGAGTGTCACCTTAAGGTGTTAGCCAGATGGTAAAAATCCGAGTTTTGCAGGCCATCTGGCCCGTTCTCCGAATGGGTGGCGGTGGTGGTGGGGGGAGGGGGGGGGGTGAGTATGCTACTTAATTTGCCTTTTGTGCTGCCTAGAACCGTCGTCTGAAAGCATGCCACATATCGCAAGTGGCGCTAAGAGGGTGCGTGCGACTGCTGTGAGTGGTCGCCGGAAACAGCCGCCCTCTGTCCAGGAGGCGGTGTGTGGGGCTCTGTTATTATGCTTTAGACAAACAAGTTGCACTTGAGGGGGCTGTCCTTTTATCTCCTATTGTTTAGTTGACTATACACGCTATTGTTCTGGCGTATGAGCATCGCCCCAAGGTGGCGGCCAGATGGTAGAAAGCTGAGTGCCGGCAGTGGCCTTAGAGGGTGATAGTGCGGCGGAACATCGTAAAGGAGAAAGGGGGAGGGGAGGCATGAGGGGAAGTGAGAGGGCCTTGGTATTCGGCAGTTTCTGATTGCACATTGAGAAGAACTCACATTCAACTACCCCCCCCCCCCCCCCCCTCTGCACTCTGCAGTCTTTTACGATGACTATTTTCCTCAGTACATGTGGTGCATTATGACCCGTCCATTGAGAGTGCTGGTTTTTTCACATCAATTTCGAAGTGTCATTAGAACTATGACGCATTTTTCCATCAGTTGTGGTAGCGTGTATTAGATTCTATTACCTGGGCTGCAGGATGGTTTTTGAACAGGCATCTGTAGCGAACTCTGACGCCAAACAGCGATAGATAATTCAGGTAAAGCACTTTTTAAACTTCTCTTTGTCCAACACCAGCATCTCGTCGGTTGAACGTGTTTCCCACCAAAAAAGAATAAATATAGTATCTTACACCCCTGCCTTTTTCCCGACAGCTCGTTGTTGCAGGGAAAAATCTGAGTGTGACTCGCTAGTTTCGATTGGTATGCGAAATTTTTCCACAGCAGGATAACACCAGTTGTATGGTATCGTCAGTTTCCGAGCTGAGTCGCGCTTTTATGGCGTCCTTGTGTAGCTCTAAGCATATAGTTGAATAATTAGGCCCAATCTTTGTGATTAGTTACGTAATTAGAATCGATATTTGCGTCAGTTTCCCGACCAAACTGAATAAAGTACACTAACCTAACACACAGCTGCACACTTTCAATGTGTTACGGCGTGCACTTGTGCTTCCCATGCAGTAGAATAAGGGTTCGAGTCAAAGAAAGTGTACAGCTATTTTTAATTTCCCGTCAATTTCCCTCTGGTGGTTAATTGTATTAGGGGGATACACTTGGCTTCTCACTCAGGAGGACCAGGGTTTGA
Source organism: Schistocerca serialis cubense (assembly GCF_023864345.2). NCBI lineage: Eukaryota > Metazoa > Arthropoda > Insecta > Orthoptera > Acrididae > Schistocerca > Schistocerca serialis. Next base: position 545,212,532 of record NC_064643.1, read on the forward strand.
GTCCTGGAAAGGATACTGCCAATTTTAATTTCCTGTCAATTCCCGGGTGGGGGGTGGGGTGGGATGTCAGCACAGCTCTGTCAGCACAGCCCTGGGACAAAGAAATTCCAACCAAAATTCGAAATTCCTATCAAAATTCGAAATTCCCACCAAAATTCGAAATCCTCGCCAAAATTCGAAATTCCTGCCAAATTTCGAAATTCCCTCTAGTAGAGTAGGTCAGGAGAAGAGGGGGGGGGGGGGATGGGGTGAGGGGCATGAAGAGGTTGGGGCACACATGCAGCTGAGGAAAACACGTCATGTCATCTGGGGGTGTGGGTGGGCGTAGTCCGGGGCGAGGGTGGGCGGAGGTGATTTATTGATCAATTTCATTAATTTGCATATCAATTTGATATCAAAAGTGTCCTACAAACCTCATCTACCTACTACTCATGGTAGGTGTGGTGCATCTCCAAGAGCATTTCTGAATTTATCCCGAGGGTCAATGGTCCGAGTCGAGTCAAGAATATTGTATCTACCAGTAAACATCCCGCTTAACCCTTCAAATTACGAGATGGTTCATCAGGACAGCAATGGAATGCATATCAGTATGTACTCTTTGGGAGTAGTAATGTGTGAAACTGCTGATTTTATTATGTACTAGCAGAGAAACCCGGTGTTACCTAGGTGTTTATTTATAGCTATACATACACGCCCTTACCAGGCAGCGCCTAGCCTCGTGTTAATGACATCATATCTCCTGAACCGCATTTTGGTATATGTGCATAATTTCTGCAAAATGTGTGCGATAGCAGTAGTAACGAAGTAGTAAACTGTAACGTCATACGTCATATTGTACTTCTAATGCTTGAACATTGAAGAATTAGGAAGCGATAAACGTTTTTCCTTTCATCATTTTCAAGGGTGATCAGAGAGGGAAAATTTCGTAAATATTTGAAATTATGTGTTTCTTCCAAGCCGTTAGGTACTTTCTTTCTCAGATACTCGATAAATAAAGTTCGGGAATTTATATGTCGCGGGGTATGCTACTTTTTGACCCCAAGTCCCGCCCCCATCCCTTCGACAGATAGGTGACTCTTATCCCGACAGCGATTGTTGCCTTACAGTAAGGTACAGTCATGATCAAAAGTATCCGAACGACCTGTTTTCCATTTCGCCTGATTCGTATGCAACCCACATAATGCAGCTGTCTAGCAGGTCCTCTAATCGCTCCTTGGTACAGTCGTTTCACTATTGAAAATGGTTCCAACAAGTCACCACTAGAAAACACTGCCCTGTATCACAATAACTCGAGATGCAAAGTAATACCACGATACTAGAAATATCAGGGAACACCTTATCACAGATAAGACTGTCCTTAAGGCTTGTAAGCTCACATTTATTGCAATAAATGACATACCTGAAGTGTTACCGCTCTCATTATTACGTCAAATAGGTAATGCACGTAGTAAGTTCGTCGTATTCATGATTTCCTCCTCAAAGTAACATACCGTACTTGTTATTTGACACAAAATTACATTAAAAATTTAAGTTATTCCCGAGCAGCTAGTTGAGTATATGTATGAACTTCAAATGACACGACGAACCGTCTCGTTCTGCATATGGATTCAAACCCAGGTCATGCAGACTAAGATTTCGTGACTGACGAAAACTAACAGTCATTCCTGACTAGGCATACAGAGAGTGATAGACCTCGATTTTAGACACTATCAGTTAGCAAATACCAACTTTAAATTACATAACGTAAACATTTTTAACGAACGCGAATTCCTACCCAGCATCTATTGTCCCTGTTAACGAACTACGAAAGACGTTAAGTATTGCTTCCTCACAACTTGAAATGCCGTAGGGTAAAGTTTTGTGTTGCACAGAGATTCGAACCCAGTACCTAATCGGATTGTTATCGAAGCACAATCAACTGTGACATACCGGATTTTCTCGGCTGTAGCTAGATGTTTTAAATGGTATGACGAGACAAAACATTAATTTTTTCCTTCCCAGGACTCCAACACTGCACCCATCGCTGTTATATTCTAGAGAAAACGAACGTTAAATATGGGTTCGATACACCAGCAGCGACATGTGAGCGTGTTTGAACTAGAAATAATATGACAAAGAGTTCAGTGCTGACTGAGAATCGAACCCCACACATATCGTTGTTGACTACACACAAACAGGCGTCAGCTATCGAACTTTTCTCCACCAGCTGCTCGGAATAACATCCTTGAACTTACAGTGATCTCGAAAATAGTTATATGTCTCACTGGGAGTCAAAAACGTCAGATATCGTTAGTGTTGACAACGAATGAAAATGCATTAAAATCAAAATTATTATCCACCAGTAGATAAGTGTTCTCATGCTAGAGCTTGATAATTCATAATGAAAACCTTAGTGCCGGGCCAGGATTCGAACTCATTCACGCGCAGTATGTGGAGATGTTGAGGAATCTGCAGTTTTGAACAGACAACAAATTGTAGTCGAGCTGTATTGTCATAAAGGGATCAAATACCGCGTTAAGGGCGGTCTGAGTTGCATTCCCAGTTCAGAACAAATTTTATCGGCATACAGAAGCTCAAATAAAAGATGGAATAAGTGTCCTCTGACCCTACATAGCGTTTCTTTCGTCACTAGAAATAAATAACTAGTATAAGAAAGGATACTCGTGATAGAGTTTCTACATGTCGCCACTCCTGACTTTATTGTGGTTCAACCTAACGTCTACTTGGTAGCGAAGGAATATCATGTTTAATGTGAAATTCAGACCACAATGCCCTTATACCGTCTTCACTTGGCGTAGCCAGAAGCGAATAGAACCTGTCTCTCCCTATCAAGAAACATCCGCAGAAGTTGGAATCGAATCGAGACCGTCACTACATGAACCTACCAACAATCCAACAGACCACCACATCTTCTTGCCCCTGACTCATTTTTCTATCATAACACCGATGCGGCACACTCTATGAGAATTCTGACACATAGGCTCCCTGTATCGGTTTGCAGCATGTTCAGTACATTCATTTACTTGGTTGACCGAATCGCCATGAACTAGCTGCCTCGGCTATCCAGTGCATACATTCGACTCTATTTTGTAATCACCGAAATAAAATAACGTAACTGCCACCTACACAGAACTGGCAACAGTGTAGGATTCAGAAATTTAAATAGGAAGTGTTCCTTTCCATTTGAGCTACTTTATTGCGCCATCTGTTTGTTGGAACCGGCGTGCAGTGCAAAAGAAAAGTTGTAACTGTCTGTTTCTCAGAAGTCTAGATCCGGCCATATGCATTTTCGCACAGCACTGTGGAATGCGGAAGTTTCAGGAGACACTGTTGTTGACTTCTGGAGGTACTGTAGCTACGTGACAGCTGCCAGCCAAACGCTCAGTTCGCCGGCGGACGCGTGGAGGTAGGACGTAGTGTGCAGTGTGCTGCGCCGTCTATGCTTCCGCGTGGTAAGTCTTGAGCTTTCTGCGCCTTAAAACTCTGTCTATAGAACACTTCGATAAGTATGAGTAGCATGCAGTGATAGCTCAACCAAGTCGAAAAGATGGGATGAAACTTACCTTAGATCCTCGATATGCTAGACCCAAGTCGTTTGAAGTAGAAAATTGGTTAGAAGATGTGAAGCTCTCCTTTAATGATGTAATTGGGATCCACCTGTCGATTGAAGCTTGTGTCGTGTTTGTTAAAATGTGTAGTTCCGAGTTGTGCGAGAAAATAGTTGAGTCTTCCGGAAGTGTCATGAAATTTAAGCACTCAGATGGAAACGTTGGTGAAGTCACCGTTGCAGGTGCTGGTTTTGGCATTCGCATAATTCGAATCTTCGAGTTGCCTTTTGAGATTACAACAGAAGCAACCATTTAATAGACTCGAATTTTTTCCACCGTGACAAATTTTATAAGCTAAGCGTATCATCCATTACAGCACACTCCTGGGGCTGGGAAATGTGGCCACAATGGTCTGGTGGAACGAACTATCACAAGTACAATGCGTAGATTCAGGCATTTACTTTTAAGAGGCACAAACAGATTTACTTTGCCTCTGATCTCAAGAGAAAATTGGTATAATCCAGAATCCGCATTAAACATTTTCCTTCACTCCCAACTGGGCAGAGCCGGTTGACATTGAGAAATGACATAGTTGGAGGTCATTGTAAACAGAAATACTGTCACCAGTAAATTTACTTCCATTAGAAAATTTTATTTTGTTTGATGAACCGATAGCCAGGGCTCATACTTTACTTGTACTTGATTGAACTAAAGACGTTGAAACATTTGGTTCTGGACTGTGATTCGAATTCGTATCTCCTCTTTCGAGGATCGGAATCTCTCAGAACAGTACAGTTCAATCATTTCGTTCCTTTTCCCAAGACTGCAATCTTCTCTACGTCTCCTCCAAAGATAAGTATGTAGGTCCGAATCCTGATCCAGTACAAAAATATTCATAATTTCGTTTCAAGCCCTATCACGTGTACACCGGCCTCGTAGTGAAAATTAAAGTACATTTTTAATGTCTGTTCATGTGTTGCCAACAATTTCTGGTCAAACCCGCACACATCTTACTGTTGGCGAGTAAGCAACTGCTACTTAAGCTATATTCGTGGACGATAAAGAAGTACGATAGGAGTGCGGTTCGATTGTCGCTCAGGCACAAACATTTGTATCCTTATTTTAGAATCGAATACCTAGCGGCTGGTAAGATAAACCGACACGTTACATTTGATTTTACTTAGTTAACAATGTGATTACGTGTTGGGTTGGTATCTCCGTCACTGAACTTCACATCACGTGCCTCATCTTTAAATGCACAGACACTTTGTTACTTCTGAATTGAGGTATATCAGACATCGTTCGTGATTAGTTAACAGGGATGAAAGGTTCTTGATAGGAGTCCCGGCATATTACAACAACTGTCGTCATTTATTTTCAAGTTTAGATTTGGTTACTGATATTGGCGAGAATTTCGGTAATTCATGACTCTTCATGGCTAGTTAGCAATATGATTTGGTTACGTTAGATTAGATTAATATTTGTTCCGTAGATCATGAATAGGACATTTCGTAATGATGTGGAACGTGTCACTTTAATGAAGATTGCTTTACATACGAGTATTCAATTTTATTCAGTTTCTTTACAACAACTTTTTACCATTTCTCTCATTCTTTTTTATTTCTCTCTCTCTCACACCCACACACACACACACACACACACACACACACACACACACACACACACACACACACACACACACACACACACACACACACGTCTTTTTATTTTTATTTTTATTTGTTTGTTGTGCTCGACTATGGGCTAGGCATGAAAACGTCCATGAATGAACTTCTTAGTTTTGAGTACAGCTGCGAAAGAAATATAAAAACAACTGTCAAAGTTACTGATTTATGATGCTTAGTTAGCAGTCAGTTCTGAGTATTATTAGTAACAGTGATTATGCTAAAGAACTTGCCCCCTTTCTATCAGCAATTTATCGTAGATCGCTGGAAGAACGTAAAGTACCTAGCGACTGGAAGAAAGCGCAGGTCGTTCCCATTTTCAAGAAGGGTCATAAATCAGATGCGAATAATTATAGGCCTATTTCGCTTACGTCAATCTGTTGTAGAATAATGGAACATGTTTTGTGTTCTCGTATTATGACGTTCTTAGATAATACAAATCTCCTTCATCATAACCAACATGGATTCCGCAAACAGAGATCATGTGAAACTCAGCTCGCCCTATTTGCCCAAGAAATTCACAGTGCCGTAGACACTGGCGAGCAGATTGATGCCGTATTCCTGGACTTCAGGAAGGCATTTGATACGGTTCCGCACTTACGTTTAGTGAAAAAAATACGAGCTTACGGAATATCGGACCAGGTTTGTGATTGGATTCAGGATTTCCTAGAAGAAAGAACACAACATGTCATTCTTAACGGTTCAAAATCTGCAGATGTAGAGGTAATTTCGGGAGTACCGCAGGGAAGCGTGATAGGACCTTTATTGTTTACAATATACATAAATGACTTAGTTGACAACATCGGTAGCTCCGTGAGGCTATTTGCAGATGACACGGTTGTCTACAAGAAAGTAGCAACATCAGAAGACTCGTACGTACTCCAGGAGGACCTGCAGAGGATTAATGCATGGTGCGACAGCTGGCAGCTTTCCCTAAACGTAGATAAATGTAATATAATGCGCATACATAGGGGCAGAAATCCATTCCAGTACGATTATGCCATAGGTGGTAAATCATTGGAAGCGGTAACGACCGTAAAATACTTAGGAGTTACTATCCGGAGCGATCTGAAGTGGAATGATCACATAAAACAAATAGTGGGAAAAGCAGGCGCCAGGTTGAGATTCATAGGAAGAATTCTAAGAAAATGTGACTCATCGACGAAAGAAGTAGCTTACAAAACGCTTGTTCGTCCGATTCTTGAGTATTGCTCATCAGTATGGGACCCTTACCAGGTTGGATTAATAGAAGAGATAGACATGATCCAGCGAAAAGCAGCGCGATTCGTCATGGGGACATTTAGTCAGCGCGAGAGCGTTACGGAGATGCTGAACAAGCTCCAGTGGCGGACACTTCAAGAAAGGCGTTACGCAATACGGAGAGGTTTATTATCGAAATTACGAGAGAGCACATTCCGGGAAGAGATGGGCAACATATTACTACCGCCCACATATATCTCGCGTAATGATCACAACGAAAAGATCCGAGAAATTAGAGCAAATACGGAGACTTACAAGCAGTCGTTCTTTCCACGCACAATTCGTGAATGGAACAGGGAAGGGGGGATCAGATAGTGGTACAATAAGTACCCTCCGCCACACACCGTAAGGTGGCTCGCGGAGTATAGATGTAGATGTAGATGTACGCTCCAGTCCCTAAACCTAGTTACAAAAATGCGAATCATTTCGTATTCCAGGCCGTAGCAGCCGCGTCTTTCAGACGTCAGCTATGGTCACTTCCCAGCCCACGATAGGATCACCTCAGTTCGTTTTCTTCCTGCTGTTACTGTAACAGCAACAACGCAAGGTATGTCTGGCAACACTATGATCGACGAGTTACTTCCTGGTGTGTACGAAATTAAGCCTGAAAGATCAATTGATTTTTCCTGTCATTTCCATTGAATAATCTCAGTTATTATGGCTTGAGGTGTAACAGAAGATTGTAAATTTACGGTTTTCAGCCCAGGAAAGTCATTGCATGTGGAAATCGCAACTAATCTCATCCTTTAAATAGCGTTTTAAGAGTTATAGCCACTATTGGCCTTGTAAGAGGAAGGCAGGACACATACCTCTTCGCTAGCTCTGTGGTGACGTGCTGGTGTATGGAAAAGCTTCTGACGTGGAAATTATGCTATTCTCAGCAGGATGTAAAGACTCTTCCAGGCATCATAGTCCCGATGTAACGTCATTTTGAAATTTTCACTAATTCAGGAGATTTCTTAGTTCGTGATAATCCACTGTGAAGTGGATAATTCGATTATTACCGTTATTATTACTATCATTTTCTTCATAGCGCTGCTGGAACACATGTACTTTAAGATCATTTAAGGCTTTTTGGTTATTATAGAAGTCGTTGCCGAAGAACAGGTTCTTTCTCTGTCTAAGGAATCCTTTTCATGTTAATATCAAACATCAGCAATGACTCGCAGATTACATCAAAAGTAAAGTAATTGATGAAGACGTTACTTGATGACAAAAACGCGCTGCCTTTCTTGATTTACTTGCGCCTATAAATGGCTGTCGAATACTGCCAAACCGAAAGCCCAGGGATCTTATTGTCTTCCGATAGACGTCACTGTCAGTTCTTCCACAGACTTTGGTCGACGTGTCCTGTTTCAAGTTGTGTATGACAGAGAATGTTTTAGAAAATCAATTGTTTTCCTTTGCAATAAACAGAAAGATTTTCATTCTAAGCTATCCATTATCCACGGGAATTAATATTCTAATAATATGGTGACATAGAAGAGCAATGATACAGAACGATTAGTAATTTTGTAATGAAAAATTTAAAAAAAGGTTTTGATTATGTCCAATTAAAGGAAAAAAGAAATACTGAGTTAAAGGAAAAGTTAAAGATCGCAATAGAAAGCAAATTGCCAAAATGAAATGGCTACTCCTAGAATTTTGCAATACCGCGATTTTGTTATTTCCAAAACTGCGATTTTGTCTCACGAAAGAAGCACAATTTGGAAAAGAAACAACGGGGGGAATATGTAAGGTGCCTCTTAAGTCAGGAAGACATTTTTACCAGTTTTAATAAATTATTGCCTCTTATTGATGTATTTACGATAGTTAGGAAGTACTGTAGTCCGTAGCCGGCCATGAGTCGGAGAGCACTTCCCACGCTGGCTGGCTAGGTGACATAATGGGGTGGGGCTCGGCGCTGGACCGTAGCAACAAGCGTTAGGCTGGGAAATACACATGACGGGAAGTACCGCCATCTTGGCACCAAAGTCACCGATTTTGTTTATTTACATTTAATAATTAGTCATTTATGACAACATGAATAACTAGGCCTTGTTAAAATTCACACCCCTTCATTAACAAATGCATATCTTAGTAAGTACGAACTTGATCGGAAATCCACGAACTGTGACGAAACTAGTAAGAGATACGGACTACGTACCACAGTCGGCAATTCGATGGTAGCCATGCTTTGTTACGAGTAGTTAGTGATATGAGAGTTTCATTACTGATCTAATAGAAATAGAAGTGATATTACGGCATTATGAATGTCAATTGCGGGTAAATAGATACCCCAAAGTTGATAGACAGCAATTTCAGATAGTTAGCTTCCACTGACAGAGACATCCAATGTCCCAATGCATAATCTGCACGCGACGACATTTACGAGAGCTGCACCGCGCACAGTTAGGAGGAAATTCGACGACACGACCCATCAAGGTGGATCAAGGAAGGTCCGATTTACACTCGCAAATTCCGGGTGGAAATGCTGACCAGTTATACTCTGTCACATATACCACCCTCTACGGACTCGTGGCTAAGCTGAGTAATAACAGTATCAGTTTAGAAGCGAGGGGATCTTGCAAAGTCCAAAATTTTCGCAAAATTTGTTAAAATTTAATATTCGCTTCTATAATGTAGGAAAATATTTCACAGTTGCAAAACCCGCATCCGATTTATTGTCCTTACTCTTAATCGCTGGGCCGGCCGGAGTGGCCGAGCGGTTAAAGGCGCTACAGTCTGGAACCGCACAACCGCTACGGTCGCAGGTTCGAATCCTGCCTCGGGCATGGATGTGAGTGATGTCCTTAGGTTAGTTAGGTTTAAGTAGTTCTAAGTTCTAGGGGACTTATGACCACAGCAGTAGAGTCCCATAGTGCTCAGAGCCATTTGAACCATTTGAACTTAGTCGCTGACCATAAATTGTAGCTCAGAGAGACACCAGTTTAAGTAACCTAATGTAGCGAAGACTGTTTGCCAGTGCTCTTCCTCACCAGAAAATACGCAATTCACTCATTGGGCTCCATAAGTACACTGTAACAGTAATTTCAGTGTGATTACAATGCATACGGATTGTAGAATTTAATGGTGATCTCTCTTCCACTTCTGTATACAATATGCCTGACCTAAACGGGCCCTTTATCATTACAGGCCCTGGGCGGTGCAACATCATATACACAACAGTAATTTGCTTGTACTGACAACCTCACTGTTCGTTTTACCTGATTTTGTAATCATTTAAATAAAACAAATTGACCTTCCAGTGGGGACATTTCGTTCCGCTTTTCCTTCTGTGAAATTTGTCGGTAAGCTTTCTGCCTTCCTACCAGCGAAATGCGGCAGATTACGGCCGGTAAACGATTCACAAATCACAATTTAGCGCCGTTAAGACTATTTCTTTGAACTTTGTCGTAGCTGAAGTAATTTAGTTTCTTCTTAAATTGTCTTATGCTGCAACGTTCACAGATAACTCAAATAGGAAAAGCTCTTTATCCAGGGACGAAGGTTGTAAAAAAACTTCACACAGTTTGTGTCAGGTTGATCTTTTCGTCTGATAGCACTGCGTAAGTATTTTGTCTAAGAGCTATCACAAGTAGTGTCCCTGTAGCTGTAGAAATCATTGGTTGAAAACGAGTTTAACACCAATGGGTACAGTACTGCTAAATATTCAGAATGGTTATCAACCTAAGCCCCCCACCCACCATGAACCATGGACCTTGCCGTTGGTGGGGAGGCTTGCGTGCCTCAGCGATACAGATGGCCGTACCGTAGATGCAACCACAACTGAGGGGTATCTGTTGAGAGGCCAGACAAACATGTGGTTCCTGAAGAGGGGCAGCAGCCTTTTCAGTAGTTGCAGGGGCAACAGTCTGGATGTTTGACTGACCTGGCCTTGTAACATTAACCAAAACGGCCTTGCTGTGCTGGTACTGCGAACAGCTGAAAGCAAGGGGAAACTACAGCCGTAATTTTTCCCGAGGCCATGCAGCTTTACTGTATTATTAAATGATGATGGCGTCCTCTTGGGTAAAATATTCCGGAGGTAAAATAGTCCCCCATTCGGATCTCCGGGCGGGGACTACTCAAGAGGACGTCGTTATCAGGAGAAAGAAAACTGGCATTCTACGGATCGGAGCGTGGAATGTCAGATCCCTTAATCGGGCAGGTAGGTTAGAAAATTTAAAAAGGGAAATGGATAGGTTAAAGTTAGATATAGTGGGAATTAGCGAAGTTCGGTGGCAGGAGGAACAAGACTTTTGGTCAGGTGATTACAGGGTTATAAATACAAAATCAAATAGGGGTAATGCAGGAGTAGCTTTAATAATGAATAGGAAAATAGGAATGCGGGTAAGCTACTACAAGCAGCATAGTGAACACATTATTGTGGCCAAGATAGACACACAGCCCATGCCTGCTACAGTAGTACAAGTTTATATGCCAACTAGCTCTGCAGATGATGAAGAAATTGATGAAATGTATGACGAGATAAAAGAAATTATCCAGGTAGTGAAGGGAGACGAAAATTTAATAGTCATGGGTGACTGGAATTCGTCAGTAGGAAAAGGGGGGGAAGGAAACATAGTAGGTGAATATGGGTTGGGGGGAAGAAATGAAAGAGGAAGCCGCCTTGTAGAATTTTGCACGGAGCATAACTTAATCATAGCTAACACTTGGTTCAAGAATCATGAAAGAAGGTTGTATACCTGGAAGAATCCTGGAGATACTAAAAGGTATCAGATAGATTACATAATGGTAAGACAGAGATTTAGGAACCAGGTTTTAAATTGTAAGACATTTCCAGGGGCAGATGTGGATTCTGACCACAATCTATTGGTTATGAACTGCAGATTGATACTGAAGAAACTGCAAAAAGGCGGGAATTTAAGGAGATGGGACCTGGATAAACTGAAAGAACCAGCGGTTGTACAGAGTTTCAGGGAGAGCATAAGGGAACAATTGACAGGAATGGGGGAAAGAAATACAGTAGAAGAAGAATGGGTAGCTCTGAGGGATGAAGTAGTGAAGGCAGCAGAGGATAAAGTAGGTAAAAAGACGAGGGCTAATAGAAATCCTTGGGTAACAGAAGAAACATTGAATTTAAATGATGAAAGGAGAAAATATAAAATGCAGTAAATGAAGCAGGCAAAAAGAAATACAAACGTCTCAAAAATGAGATCGACAGGAAGTGCAAAATGGCTAAGCAGGGATGGCTAGAGGACAAATGTAAGGATGTAGAGGCTTGTCTCACTAGGGGTAAGATAGATACTGCCTACAGGAAAATTAAAGAGACCTTTGGAGAGAAGAGAACCACTTGTATGAATGTCAAGAGCTCAGATGGCAACCCAGTTCTAAGCAAAGAAGGGAAGGCAGAAAGGTGGAAGGAGTATATAGAGGGTTTATACAAGAGCGATGTACTTGAGGACAATATTATGGAAATGGAAGAGGATGTAGATGAAGATGAAATGGGAGATACGATACTGCGTGAAGAGTTTGACAGAGCACTGAAAGACCTGAGTCGAAACAAGGCCCCGGGAGTAGACAACATTCCATTAGAACTACTGATGGCCTTGGGAGAGTCAGTCATGACAAAACTCTACCATCTGGTGAGCAAGATGTATGAAACAGGCGAAATACCCACAGACTTCAAGAAGAATATAATAATTCCAATCCCAAAGAAAGCAGGTGTTGACAGATGTGAAAATTACCGAACTATCAGTTTAATAAGTCACAGCTGCAAAATACTAACGCGAATTCTTTACAGACGAATGGAAAAACTGGTAGAAGCGGGCCTCGGGGAAGATCAGTTTGGATTCCGTAGAAATGTTGGAACACGTGAGGCAATGCTAACCTTAAGACTTATCTTAGAAGAAAGATTAAGAAAAGGCAAACCTATGTTTCTAGCATTTGTAAACATAGAGAAAGCTTTTGACAACGTTAACTGGAATACTCTCTTTCAAATTCTGAAGGTGGCAGGGGTAAAATACAGGGAGCGAAAGGCTATTTACAATTTGTACAGAAACCAGATGGCAGTTACAAGAGTCGAGGGGCATGAAAGGGAAGCAGTGGTTGGGAAAGGAGTGAGACAGGGTTGTAGCCTCTCCCCGATGTTAATCAATCTGTATATTGAGCAAGCAGTAAAGGAAACAAAAGAAAAATTCGGAGTAGGTATTAAAATCCATGGAGAAGAAATAAAAACTTTGAGGTTCGCCGATGACATTGTAATTCTGTCAGAGACAGCAAAGGACTTGGAAGAGCAGTTGAACGGAATGGACAGTGTCTTGAAAGGAGGATATAAGATGAACATCAACAAAGCAAAACGAGGATAATGGAATGTAGTCAAATTAAATCGGGTGATGCTGAGGGGATTAGATTAGTAAATGAGACACTTAAAGTAGTAAAGGAGTTTTGCTATTTAGGGAGTAAAATAACTGATGATGGTCGAAGTAGAGAGGATATAAACTGTAGACTGGCAATGGCAAGGAAATTGTTTCTGAAGAAGAGAAATTTGTTAATATCGAGTATAGATTTATGTGTCAGGAAGTCGTTTCTGAAAGTATTTGTATGGAGTGTAGCCATGTATGGAAGTGAAACTTGGACGATAATCAGTTTGGACAAGAAGAGAATAGAAGCTTTCGAAATGTGGTGCTACAGAAGAATGCTGAAGATAAGGTGGGTAGATCATGTAACTAATGAGGAGGTATTGAATAGGATTGGGGAGAAGAGAAGTTTGTGGCACAACTTGACTAGAAGAAGGGATCGGTTGGTAGGACATGTTTTGAGGCATCAAGGGATTACAAATTTAGCATTGGAGGGCAGCGTGGGGGGTAAAAATCGTAGAGGGAGACCAAGAGATGAATACACTAAGCAGATTCAGAAGGATGTAGGTTGCAGTAGGTACTGGGAGATGAAGAAGCTTGCACAGGATAGAGAAGCATGGAGAGCTGCATCAAACCAGTCTCAGGACTGAAGACCACAACAACAACATCAACCTAAGTCTGCAGTCATCCACAAACTGAGGCGTATTTGTAATATTGAAGCTAGACTTTGTATCCTTGTCTTCCTTGAGTGGGCATTGGAAGGCGTTTACACTCACGTATACGAGGGTAGTCCCAAGGGTAAGGTCTGCTAAGGGACACGCAAGTGCCAACGCCGGCACAAACGAGAGATCCTAATTTTAATGCCAAGCAGAAACCACAGTGTTGGCTGCATGGTGGCAAACGATGAAGAGCAGGACTACGGATACGAAGGTCTCAGGTTTGATCCCTCGCCAGTCCCACGACTTCTATGTGCCATTTTACACTTATTTCCCCTCTGGCGGTGTTAGTTGATGCGAAAAATGCTGAGTTGCACTATGGTCCGAAAGCCACGTTAAACTGTAGGTTCCCCTGTTAATTGGCTAGGTAAGTCAACTCAAAGGTCGTAGGAAAGCAACGGCATACCACCTCCAACAAGACCGTGCCTATTAAAGCACTGTGGTGTTCAGACCACTCTTCCGACTGATGACTGCTTTACGTTCTATGAGTTCCAAATTAATGATCTTCGGGTTATTAACATTTTTGTGTTTTCATGCTGTAGCTTTGATACCAGTAAACGTAAGTAATCGGCCGAGCACTGTCACCGTTAGAGTTGTCAAGGTGGTAGACGACGATGCTGTCGACCCAGTTACAATCTTGGTCATGGCTACGTTTCAGTCGAATACCTCTATGTGCCTTTCTGCGTATTTCAAGATATACTTTTATACAGTTGGTAAGCATCAAAATTGATATCTGATAGAGCTGTATTTAGCAACATGAATCAGATATGTTTTCCGTGGAAAATATGGGACAACACGTCAGTGCAGGGAGATTTCGTTTGTGTTGCGCAAGGTGCAAGAAAAATTTGTGTTTTGCTTGCTTCTGCGATAGGTTTCACCCCACTGAATGCGAGAAAGCTCACGAATAGACTGTCAATAACTGGAATTACGCAATAATACACCTAAAAATTCTATTTTTGCATTGTGTATCCCGATGAAAATAACTGTAAACAGGTTATATGACTACTTGCCTGTTATTCGTGCTTCTCGATGCTTTCCTCAAAAAATAAAAATTAAAATAAAAAGAGGGAGAGAGACAGAGAGAGAAAACAGAAATGTATTTCAAATATCAGCTCAGTGACGCAATGTTCGTCTTTTGATGTGAAGCAAGGATAGTTGATAGGTAATATCTCGTTGTACTAGCGATATGTATGGCTACAGGGTCCTTTCTTTTCTCTCTACAAAAAAATGGTTCAAATGGCTCTGAGCACTATGGGACTTAACTTCTGTGGTCATCAGTCCCCTAGAACAAAGAACTACTTAAACCTAACTAACCGAAAGACATCACACACATCCACGCCCGAGGCAGGATTCGAACCTGCGACCGTAGCAGTCGCGCGGTTCCGGACTGAGCGCCTTAACCGCGAGACCATCGCGGCCGGCTTTCTCTCTGCAAACAACCAGAACCGAAACCAGTAACAAAGTGGTAAGAACACCTACGCAGTGCGCCAATTAAACACTCAGCCTTTCTTGGTTATTCTGTTAATCGTCTGTAATGCAGTAAACATCCTTGATTATTGATTTGTTACTACAAGAATTGTTATTCGTCACCTCAGTCAGCTTTCCTATCACTCATTGCATTCGGTGCACGAAACGAATGGACTAGGATGAATGGAATGTGGGATGTCTCGTCACGGAGAATATACGCATTTATCTCGGCGTCTTGTGTTCAGGGTAATGTGAAAATCTCAGTAAGAGAAGACGACAACGGTACGCCGGTGATGCAGGCAATAACACCCAACCATTTCTGTCGACTTAACACCATGACAACAGACAAATTGGCGTCCCACTGTATTTTGATTATAATTCGTTAGCCTTCTTGCGACCTCGTTTTAATACCTCGTGGGAGCAGGCATAATATTTTGCTTTCTGGACACCGAACAATAACACACAAAGAGAGTAGATGGAGGGATACAAAGAAACACTCAACTGTGTGGATGCAGTTCATCATTAGAAGACTAAACAAGAGGGAAACATTACGAAAGCAATGAATACACTGGTTAGTATACATAATTTGTATAGATCTGAAGATGAAAAAGCGCAGATCTGCACAGTGCCCGCATCTGCACTTTAGTTTCTGTCTTAATGGGCATAATTTTTAGTTTCTTCTCTTCTGAATTTTCAAATGAATTATTATACAGAATAATTAGTTAACTGTGTTTCATATAGCATCAACATTTTTCTACATTCTCGTGCAAGTCATGAAATTCTACTTGTGCGATCACAAGACTGCATATAGATGCAATCGATTCCGAGGTGCAAAGTGTTTATCATCTTACTTTTCGTGACAGGTGGGCAAAGTTGGTTTCCAAAGACTTTTTATTGTATTGAAATAATCTTTTGTCCCAAAGTAACAAGGTAAGTGTTTTATTCGCATATATTTGGTGGGGAACTGTAATGGTGATGGAAGATTACACACCTGAATGTTTGACACAACTGGTAGGAGAAAACGCTGCATATTAACCAAACCACACGCCTCCTCACCGTATTCTACTATGACACGAGCACAGGATTCTCCTCCTATAACGCTACAGAGCTGTTACTAGCACAGCTGAGAATTGGTAACATCGTCACAAACATTTGGTAACACTGTGACAGTGCAACCACTTCCGCGTAAGGTACTGAATTGACTCGCTAAATTCACTAGATATTCCCTTTCCATTTGAATGAAAAAAAAAATGGTTCAAATGGCTCTGAGCACTATGGGACTCAACATCTGAGGTCATCAGTCCCCTAGAACTTAGAACTACTTAAACCTAACCAACCTAAGGACATCACACATATCCACGCCCGAGGCAGGATTCGAACCTGCGACAGTAGCGGTCGCGCGGCTCCAGACTGTAGCGCCTAGAACCGCTCGGCCACTGAGGCCGGCTCTATTTGAATGACTCGTGCTATGTAATTCTCATGTAAACTAAGACACTGAGACGGAACATTCAATTTTTAGACTAAAGACATACTATTCTTCACGTAAGTAAAACCTTTTATTATCTTTCACGATGCGTTATGAGGCTGAGCGATAAATACCATGAAGAGAGTGGCGTGTTAGGAGCAGTGTGTCCGTAGCCCCGTGGTACCGCCCGTGTCTCATGTTGCAACAGTTCAAGGAGTCGTCACTTCTAACCATGCTAGGCGCAAGCGTCTGTGAGCTTTTTTCAATTGTTTCTTTTATGGAGCTGCGAATTTCCAGAAAAAATTCTTTAACGAAATCGGAAGAAAACCTTCACACATCAAATCCTCTGGGCAGCTAGACTCAGTATGTTGTGTTAATGGTCATAGATCTCGGCTTTGACTACCAAGCTGCTTCACAAAGCAAGCGTCTCTGAAGAAATTTGAATCGACCGTCAATGATAAGAAATTCAATATTGTTCTTCACTTAAGACTCACATGCCAGGGTGACAAGTATGAAGGAAATGAATTGATAAGCAAATCGCAAGAAAATACTTTCAGCTCATACTGCAATTGAGAAAAACTTACAATGCTGCACAACAGGTAACGGCTCTTTCCGCTACTGACAAGCAAATTTTGGGTTCTAGGAACACAACTTTATGAAATGCCACATTTGCATTCCTGTTGAGTATGACACAGCATACCAATTAAACACAGACCAAATCTGAATCTAAGTAAGTAGTATTTTAATAATTAGTGCCGATAGAGTCACGCTTGTGTACAGATACTCTGTTTTATCAAAACAGACTTTCGTCATAGGGTTATCGTGGGTAGTTTTATTTCATTTCTTATAATACAGTGCACAATTTTCGTAAGGTTTCTTTTAGTGTTGTTAGAACGATACTAAACATGAGAGATATTAATCATCAACGATACATGCGAATTCTATGATGTTATCTATAACAGTCTGACAAAGCACATGCAGTTCATTGATTACATGCATGTAGAATACTTGTTCTGAGTTAAAGCTCTCAAACGAGGTTTGAAGAAGAATAAAAGGCCACTACCAGACGACAGCTAATGTAGAAAATACTTTTCTGACTATTTGGCATGATGCGCTCTCCCCATACATAATACAAAAGCTTCGAGATGCATCTGCTGCCTGGCCGCCTATTAAACCTGAAAAGAACAAAATGTCGCAAAAGTTAGCACTTTTTCCACATGCGACTATTTTGTGCTGAGAAGCGAAGGGAATTACGTTCAGAGTTCCATTAAATTGATAACTTCAGCAGATAGCAGAATTGCGTTTAAAAAAAATGTAGCACCGAATATAATAGAACTCGCAACGGGTTATCTACAGTGCGCGACGCTTACCGTTAGGCTAGCAGCTGTCACGTAGCTACAGTACCTCCAGAAGTCAACAACAGTGTCTCCTGAAACTTCCGCATTCCACAGCGCTGTGCGAAAATGCATATGGCCGGATCTAGACTACTAAGAGACAGACAGTTACACCTCTTCTTTTGCACTGCACGACGGTTTCAACAAACAGATGGCGCAATAAAGTAGCTCAAATGGAAAGGAACACTTCCTATGTAAATTTCTGAATCCTACACTGTTGACAGTTCTCTGTAGGTGGCAGCTAAGTTATTTTATTTCGGTGATTACAAAATAGTCGAATGTATGCACTGGATAGCCGAGGCAGCTAGTTCATGGCGATTCGGTCAACCAAGTAAATGAATGTACTGAACATGCTGCAAACCGATACAGGGAGCCTGTGTGTCAGAATTCTCATCGAGTGTGCCGCATCGGTGTTATGATAGAAAAACGAGTCACAGAGAAGAGGATTTAGTGGTCTGTTGGATTGATGGAAGTTTCATATAGTGACGGTCTCGATTCGATTCCAACTTCTGCCGCTGTTTTTTGATACGGAGAGACAGATTCTATTCGCTTCTGGCTACGCCAAGTGAAGATGGTATAATGGCATTGTGGTCTGAATTTCACATTAAACATGATATTCCTTCTCTACCAAGTACACGTTATGTTGAACCATAGTAAAGTCAGGAGTGGCGACATGTAGAAACTCTATCACGAGTATCGTTTCTTATACTAGTTATGTATTTCTAGTGACGAAAGAAACGCTATGTAGGATCACAGGTCACTTATTCCATCTTTTATTTGAGCTTCTGTATGCCGATAAAATTTGTTCTGAGCTGGGAATGCAACTCAGACCGCCCTTAACGCGGTATTTGATCCCTTTATGACAATACAGCTCGACTACAATTTGTTGTCTGTTCAAAACTGCAGATTCCTCAACATCTCCACATATTGCACATGAATGGGTTCGGATCCTGGCCCGGCACTAAGGTTTTCATTATGAATTATCAAGCTCTAGCATGAGAACACCTATTTGCTGGTGGATAATAATTTTGTTTTTAATGCATTTTCATTCGTTGTCAACCAGAAAAATAACGGATGTTTGTGACTCCCAGTGAGACATAACTATTTGCGAGATCTCTGGAAGTTCAAGGATGTTATTCCGAGCTGCTGGTGGACAAACGTTCGATAGCTGACGTCTGTTTGTGTGTAGTCAACAACGATATGTGTGGGGTTCGATTCTCAGTCAGCACTGAACTCTTTGTCATATTATTTCTAGTTCAAACATGGTCACATGTCGCTGCAGGTGTATCGAACCCATATTTAACGATATAATCACACGAACTGTACCGTCTGTTAGTCTGGCATGAGAAACGGAACAGTACGATAATGATAGTATTTCCAGACATGTAAAAAATCTGTTGATAGAAGTGCGGTACAATTCATGGTATGTTCATAATTCAAATGTGTGTGAAACCAAAGGGACTTAACTGCTAAGGTCATCAGTCCCTAACCTTACACACTACTTAACCTAAATTATCCTAGGGACACACACACACACACACACACACACACACACACACACACACACACACACACACACACACACACACACATGCCCGAGGGAGGACTCGAACCTCCGCCGGAACCAGCTGCACAATCCATGACTGAGGCGCCGAAGATCGCTCGGCTAATCCCGCGCGGCTAATTTTTCGTCTCGTCATTTCAGTTAAAACGTCTAATTACTGCCGAGAAAATCCGATATGTCAGAGTTGATTGTGCTTCGATAACAAACCGATTAGTTTCTGGGTTTGAATCCCTGTCCAATACAAAGCTTTACCTTACGGCATTTCAAATAAGTTACTTTTGAAGAAGCTATATTATCATCTCTCGTAGTTCGTTAGCAGGGACAATAGATGCTGGGTAGGAATTCGCGTTCGTTAAAAATGTTTACGTTATGTAATTTAAAGTTGGTATTTGCTAACTGATACTGTCTAAAATCGTGGTCTATCACTCTCTGTATGCCTAGTCATGAATGACTGTTAGTTTCCGCCAGTCACGAAATCTTAGTCTGCATGACCTGGGTTTGAATCCATATGCAGAACGAGACGGATCGTCGTGTCATTTGAAGTTCATACATATACTCAACTAGCTGCTCGGGAATAACTTAAATTTTTAATGTAATTTTGTGTTAAATAACAAGTACGATATGTTACTTTGAGGAGGAAATCATGAATACGACGAACTTACTACGTGCATTACCTATCTGACGTAATAATGAGAGCGGTAACACTTCAGGTATGTCATTTATTGCAATAAATGTGAGCTTACCAGCCTTAAGGACAGTCTTATCTGTGATAAGGTGTTCCCTGATATTTCTAGTATCGTGGTATTACTTTGCATCTCGAGTTATTGTGATACAGGGCAGTGTTTTCTAGTGGTGACTTGTTGGAACCATTTTCAATAGTCAAACGACTGTACCAAGGAGCGATTAGAGGACCTGCTAGACAGCTCCATTATGTGAGTTGCATGCGAATCAGGCGAAATTCAATTCAGGTCGTTCGGATACTTTTGAGCGCGACTGTACATGTGTACCAAGTTTAGCTGAAATCGGTCCAGTGTTTCAGGAGGAGATGTGGAGCATACGTACACATGCACATACACACTCAGGTTTTTATAATATGTACGTATTTCTAAGTCCACCATGAGTTGTGGTATGGTTAATATTCATAGAAATGAATCTGAAATACAAAATACGTGCTGAAAAAGTCTGAAAAATCTGCAGTCCAAAAACTGGTCAAATGGCTCTGAGCACTATGGGACTTGCCGTCTGAGGTCATCACTCCCCTAGAACTTAGAACTACTTAAACCTAGCTAACCTTAGGACACCACACACATCCATGCCCGAGGTAGGATTCGAAGCTGCGACCGTAGCGGTCGCGCTGTTCCAGACTGTAGCGCCTAGATCCGCTCGGCTACTCCGCCCGGCTTTGCAGTCCATAAACAATGTCAGCATCCGTTAGTGTACGAGTAATTATGGCATAGGGATATAGAAAAAATCTAAAATTTAGACTATACATATGAATCCATATTTCCAGCAACTTCTACGTCAGATTCAGTTTCGCGACTTTCGTGAAACGCTTCTTGAACCATAGGATAACCAACTAGATGTTTAACTCATTGGTCCATTTGACACTGTGTTACAGTAGTAATTTTTGAAAGTGTAGAAGTAGAACCTACGTTACCTGCATCACTGTCTCCTCCAGAAAATTTTCATGTGTGTGTGAAATCTTATGGGACTTAACTGCTAAGGTCATCAGTCCCTAAGCTTACACATTACTTAGCCTAAATTATCCTTAGGACAAACACACACACCCATGCCCGAGGGAGGACTCGAACTTCCGCCGGGATCAGCCGCACAGTCCATGACTGCAGCGCCTGAGACCGCTCGGCTAATCCCGCGCGGCCTCTCCTCCAAATTCTGAATCTTGTGCGAGCTATTCTCTAACATATTGTCGGCAGCTTATTACACGATCTGCCAGAGTTTCATCTGCCATGGATATACGCCACCTCCATGAACTCGTTCTCATAAACCTAAATAAATATTCGCGAATGTCAGTATGACTACTGTAATTCTAAAAAGCAGTCAAAAATGAGTAAATAATAAGCCTATTACATCCAAGTGTGTGCATAAAATGTTTTCGTCATGTCACACGTGTTCGGTAATCATCGGCTAACATTATCGAGTTAATCTCTGAAATAATATTATCTGCAGAGTTCATTTTTCATTAGCAGAAGCATTTCACAGCATACAATCGTGAGAACTTGATGTAACTAGGAACTGATTTCATGATCACCTGTTCGTTCCTACATACGGCGCCAAAGAAAACTAGCTCCACGTATACTAACGAAGGACACCCGTATTATTTTTACTTTATAATGGAAGAAATGATATTGTAAACAACTTATTGTCGTTTCCAAGTAAAGATATCAAAAGAATAAGTCCCTAGGTGACAAATGTTACCTCAACACACAACCAGCTCTGAAGACGAGTGCGAGAAGGCCGCCGGTAAATATTCATACAACTAACAATTTGTTCGCTGATACCTCAAGCTTACTGACTAATAAACCTAAAAATGATACTCATACTTATCACAGCAGGGAATTGTGAATAAACTAATAGCAATAAGATCAATTGTTTATAGTGAATAAAGTAATAAGCAGCGGTATTTATATTTATTTGTGTTACTTATGGGTTAATGACCACGACAACTTAGGGATACCGCTTGTGGAAGAGGAAGGACGCAATGAGAGTCTGGTTCGCCGTGTGCTGTGATCCTCACGGTGTACATTGGCTTGCACGGTATGCATGTGGATGAAGATCCACAACCTTTGTCAGTTTAAAAATAGTCTGGTATAAGCGAATTTTAAAGAAAAAATATACCCTAGTTTGTTACTCTTGTATTGTTTACACAACGAAAATATAAATAGTATCTAATTGAAGGACTAACATCAGAAATACATTCGGCAGTGAAATCACGTCGATAAACGAAGCAGCAATATTTTACGAACTGTTTTTCTTGTACGTGAGCTTTGACTATTCGTGAAGCTGCTTGAGAAGGCACAGAGGTAATTTTAGGTCACGGGTTCTGTGTACTTACTCTCACGGCATATACACGTATTAGGGCGATGCGGACAGCTGTGGTAAGCCTCTATTAGCTAAGAGCTGGGGCTACGCCTGCTTCCGGACGAGATCACCTGGGACTGCCTCCCGCTATATCCCTTCTCCTCACTCAGTTCTATCCTCGCCACACACACACACACACACACACACACACACACACACACACACTCTTTCATCACCCATCCACGTTGTATTCTGGTGATATAGCACCCAACACTGTTTACATTGTGCGGAATGTTTGTCTAGTTCTGGTGCAGAACATTTCGAGCAAGTCTGAAATAGGAGACAGACTAATAACCGTCTTCATAATATAGTGGCCCTTTCAGTACTCTCGTCAATGTAGAAATACCTCATGTAAGCAAGAAAATAATGAAAATATGTACAGTGTTTCAGATAAAGTGTCTCTGTAACTTACAAAGTAATAGGTGACAGGAGTATTTACTGAGGTAAATCCACATAAGAAAGGTTACATTTTCTACTGGATTGCGGACATAATTTTAGTTATTTCGCAGAGAGTTAGAGCAACGAGATTCAATTTTTAAATAGAACATTAGTTTGTTCTCTCATGTAGCTGATGTATTTAGAGCAGCTGTGTAAAAAATCCGTTAAAATCACATTTCTATCGCTTTTAATTTGGTAGCTAGAGATGTGGGTGGATGGAACACGATTTACATAATACTTGCTGTGTGCAGATGAATGTGTGCTGCTGACGGAATGTTCAAATGTGTGTTCAAGTTACTGAAAGCACAAAGCAATGCGCCTTCCAAACGACCTGCGGACAGGATGTAATGTTGCCGGTGTCAGGGAGCAACAAGCTTCCGCAATGCGCTGTTTAGCCTTACAACACCGTATACAAGGCAGGCTGGATGGCACTAACAAAATGATTCAGTTGCCTGCGAAAGTGACGTGGAATATACATGGCACATACGTCTATCAATTACGTTGAGATGTTACTGATGCTCGCCGAATGCCGACACAGTGCCAGTGAAGCAGCCATGGTGAATGCCGTGAGATATCCTAGTGAAAGGACTACGTGCTGAACAACTTGGGGAAACAAGTTGTTTCAGAAGGCGCGGCAGTACCAGATGAAGATCGACAAGACGTGAGGAGAGGTAGGTGTTTGTTTTAGCAGCAATACACCGTTATCCTCACGTCAGCATGCGAGATGCTGCTCAAGTCACTGGTTTCAGCCTTACTTCTGTGTGGCGTATAGTGCACGGTCACAGATTTCACCCGTACCACTTGTCATTGACACAGGAGCTGCATGGGATCGATTTCAATTCGTGAGTTACTTTCTGCGAATGGGACGCGCTTAACTGCACTCTGGACGCCTTACAATGTTCTCCTATGACTCCACGTCATCAAATTATGCTACAGCTGGCGGTAATAATATGCGTTAAGGTGTCACAGGAAATTCTAGGTGGATACGTCCGGTCGACCCTCAGTGGAGATAGTCCATTAATGTGTGGTGTGGAATCTTTGGTGACGAATTCATTGGTTCATACTACTTCGCAGCTACTCTGACAAGTGAGATGTCTGGAGCTTTTATCGCCGAATGTTTAAGTTATTTCCATGACAGTGTCTTTCTAGACATTAGTCGCTGTATGTGGACGCAGCACAATGGTCACCCAGTCCATTCTCAGCGTGGTGTTGTCCAGGAACCGAACAACAGATTCCATGGAAGATGGTTGGGGTGCCATAGTCCTCACGAATAGCCCCGACCTTCACCCGATTTCTTTTTGTGTGGATCTCTAAGGAATCGTGTTTATGTCACTGAAACAACGACAACTTCAAGTGGTCGTCGTTCTGTGGCACCGACGACATTACATCTCACCCGATTCCATTTAGTAACATTGCATTGTGGATTCAGGAACATGGACTCACATTTGAACATACAGGTGCACTCTGACAAATACTATGTACAATGCGTTGCATCCATCCCTAACACTATGAAGGCTTGAAGCTCCCAAACTGTACGTGACAGAAATGTCATTTAAACTGATTTATACGCAGCTGGTTTAAGTGCATCAGCTACATGCTAGAAGAAACTAATGTTTTATTTAAAATTGTATATCATGCTGTAATTCTCTGGAAAGTAATTCAATAAATTTAGTTCGTCATCCTGCAGAAAATGTAACGTTCTTTATGTGGATCTATTAGAAATTTTTTGTCCGCTGTTTTGAGAATTGCAAAGGCATAAATTTCATCTGAAACATCCTGTATATTTGTGATTATACAGACACAAGAGAGGTCGTCTGTTAATCTAATAACATAGGTGCCAGTGGCAAAACGTCTGCATTGCTCAGTTTCTTCCTTTCTTGCAAATATAGACTCAGTATTATTCCATATATCTGGTAAGACTAATGAAGCAGTTAGAAGATACTAGCCGTAAGAGTGACTTTAAAAGTATCACAGGATTACTAAAATCGTTAACTACAAGGACTCTAGTCCTTCTCGATCCTTCGATAAGGACGTAGATAGTTGCTTCCCACATCCTTATTACTCTGACGCCATAACATTTCCTGTGATAACGTAGGTATTGGTGGGATGTTGAACAAGGCGTGTTCCTCCTCATTAAAGACTATCCTGCGAGATGATGTGTTTACACATGTGAGACATATTTCTTTGTACGAAGTCTTTCTTTCAGAACATTTCAAGTGCAATTGGGAATTCTGTGCGAGCTAAAAAATGCAAATACGTCATAATGTCAACTTTTGATATTATGTGAATGTTTTTATCTACACCGTGACAAGATCTTTCAACTGGAGAAGATGGAAGTTGGATGAATAGTACATATATATGGTAGGGTCAATAAATCCTGCATATATTCCATTAAAATAGTTATATAACCATTTTTTCCAGATCTCATCCCTAACTGACAAATTCACAAGCAAAAAGTCAAGTCATAGCGGAGTAATTAATCCCCATGGGTAAATGATATGTGTATTATTTCCATGATTGGCAGTACTTACCTAACGTAGATTACATTTTCATACGCATCCACATAAGAGGTCACTATGGACGCACGTTTCGTTAGGCTGTAAGTGAGCAGACACGAGGCTGGTTATGCTAGACAACAGGTAGACGACCACAGAAAATTTCACGGAAGGGTATGACGAACAGCTGCAGAGGTCAACGCCATGCAGTCGGAATAGTCTATGCTCTGAGGTGGGGGGTTCATGGGCGTCTGACTCCAAAATTCACAATGCAGATACTACATCACATGGTGCCAGCACGCTGTTGAAGTCTGTTTTAACCACTTGCATGTAGAGACAGGGGATGTGATTTTTTGAGAAGGACCCAAAAGAATGCTTTTGTGAACAGAAGCGTAGAAATCACGGCTTCTCTGAAATACAGGGACCGCTGTAAATAAAATCTGATGGTGAGGAATAGGAAACTTCGGACATCTTTTAAGGTTGTGGGATGCCGCCAAGCTAAGACATTGGCCGACAAAAATGTTTAAAACACGAAGTAAGAGCCACAATGACAGAGTAACATAAATAACTTAGAAAATAGGGAAAAAAGACAGCTATGCTACAGAGGTCTGGCCTCAATGGCCATAGATAGGGGCAGAAAGAGGACACAGTTTTCAGTACAGAATGTGAGGTAGCTTGTTACTGCTTAACGACTTGAAACAGGAGTCAGGGAGGAGGCCAGATTCATTTAAGATCTTTTTATGGTTTTGCACACACACTAGCCATAGTTCAGCCAATAAAAATGATGTGACGAACGACAAATGCTGAGACGTGAATCTTCCGTGTAGGAAGCAGATTGCTCTCAATTGCATTGCAGCCAGGAGCCACCATGAGATGCTCTCAATTGCACTGCAACCAGGAGCCACCATGGGATGATCTCTTTGGTCAAACGTCTCTGTAGTCAGGCACCTCTTCGAGTGGACTTTCTAGGATGAGGACCTAGAAATTTTCGTGGCCGACTGGTACAGAGTCACAGAGGTAAGCAGTTGACATGAAACCAATGACTGATTCTGCAGCCATTTCAGCCTTCGCCTGTTGACTGACATGGTGACATCTAGCCGTGACAGCAAGACCGACCTTAACGACAGTCAAGTTATTTTGACTGAGTTTCAGTAATTCAAACTTCATTCTGAAGACTTGCTTGCAGTTCTACGATCAAAATGCGTTCAACTCCAGCCATATATACAAACGCATACCCTTCTATAGTACTATCAGATGATTACTAACCGTTCGGCAGTAACGGTATGGCGTAAAAACGTAATACAGTTCCGCACTGTCGCCTGATAAACAAAGTAAGAGCCTACGGAATATCAGACCAGCTGTGTGGCTGGATTGAAGAGTTTTTAGCAAACAGAACACAGCATGTTGTTATCAATGGAGAGACGTCTACAGACGTTAAAGTAACCTCTGGGGTGCCACAGGGGAGTGTTATGGGACCATTGCTTTTCACAATATATATAAATGACCTAGTAGATAGTGTCGGAAGTTCCATACAGCTTTTCGCGGATGATGCTGTAGTATACAGAGAAGTTGCAGCATTAGAAAATTGTAGCGAAATGCAGGAAGATCTGCAGCGGATAGGCACTTGGTGCAGGGAGTGGCAACTGACCCTTAACATAGACAAATGTAATGTATTGCGAATACATAGAAAGAAGGATCTTTTATTGTATGATTATATCATAGCGGAACAAACACTGGTAGCAGTTACTTCTGTAAAATATCTGGGAACATGCGTGCGGAACGATTTGAAGTGGAATGATCATATAAAATTAATTGTTGGTAAGCCGGGTACCAGGTTGAGATTCATTGGGAGAGTCCTTAGAAAATGTAGTCCATCAACAAAGGAGGTGGCTTACAAAACACTCGTTCAACCTATACTTGCTCGTCAGTGTGGGATCCGTACCAGATCAGGTTGACGGAGGAGATAGAGAAGATCCAAAGAAGAGCGGCGCGTTTTGTCACAGGGTTATTTGGTAACCGTGATAGCGTTACGGAGATGTTTAACAAACTCAAGTGGCAGACTCTGCAAGAGAGGCGCTCTGCAGCGCGGTGTAGCTTGCCCGCCAGGTTTCGAGAGGGTGCGTTTCTGGATGAGGTATTGAATATATTGCTTCCCCCTACTTACACCTCCCGAGGAGATCACGAATGTAAAATTAGAGAGATTAGAGTGCGCACAGCGGCTTTCAGAGAGTTGTTCTTCCCGCGAACCATACGCGACTGGAACAGGAAAGGGAGGTAATGACAGTGGCACATAAAGTGCCCTCCGCCACACGCCGTTGGGTGGCTTGCGGAGTATAAATGTAGATGTAGAATTGTTTTGTCGTAAAACGTGCTCATTAGAATCTTGCCAAATTTTAATTTAACGATGTCATGCATGTAAAAATATTTATCATGAACTTGAACGTAATAAAGAATTTTAAGTGGTTCTTGCATAATTTTGTAAACAACAAATTCCGTTTTCTTTATTTTAGAAAGTAACGATTAACTATGTCAGAACAACTGAGCCACTTCGCATATCACTAAGTAACATCCTCCAGTTATAGTCTCATATTTTGGTGCTCCCTGTGCACGATCGGTTGACTTGCGATCTGTTACTGCAGTCGGATCTGCAAAATTTTCCATTTCAGGCTTAATTTTAAAGAATGATTTGCATTTGGCATCTAAGGAAATCATTAAAATTTGTAACAACTAAATGTAATTTTTAAGTTGGTGGCGCGTAACCATTTATGTATTCCTTTCAGGAAGGTGAGGCTGGTAAATACTCTTCATTGTCCAGTTGAAGAATCATCACTGAATTTCCGGAGGTGATCTTAATTATTTTACTTAATTACTTTGTGTATTTTGTGAAGATTAAATTTCTGACTTTGTGCGAGATTTGAGAAATGAAGGTTGATGAGATTTTATTCGAACGTTAGGTGTGTTAGGGCAAGCCAAATGAGAACTAGAATTTTAGCAAGATTAACTCAGGTAAAGAGAGCTTTGCGACTGGTTAGAAGCAGTGGAAATTGGTTCAAATATGGAAATGCCGCAGCAGAATTTTCAGAATGTAGAGTTTAGTGAGCCACGGGAGACAGCCTCACAAACCGAAATTAACATGGGAAATGGGCAAGGTCAGAAATAGAGCAATGACGAAGTCCGCGATGTGCAGTTCAGCAGAGAAGATGAGAGAAATACTTCACAACAGCGAGAGCCAAAAATAGGACAAGAAAGAGAAGCACATAGATATGGTGCTCGTAAGTCCCCACCTAAGCTGGCTGTAGCATTGGATGTGTATAGCTTTCTGATCGAACAGTTCGTCAAAACTGACGGCGATTGAAGAAAAACGAACATATACTAAATTAGCGTGACGAGAACAATAGCGCGAGATTTATGAATAGGAAAGAAAGGAATTACGTGTGACTGAAGTAACTACGTGAATGAATGATTTTAGATGTGATATCGTCCTAAGGACGAGGTACCATGACAAAGTCGGTACCTCACGACGTAACCTCAAGTAAGTTCAGTCGCTGGCGGGCGAAGCATTGAATTAGAGACGTCGGCCACACTAGAGCGGCAGCATGAGGCTGTATTAGACAAACATGTAGCAAACTTTATAGTCAATTGCACATTGAGCGAAAAGCCTATTATTCTTGACTGTATCAAGTGTTACATTAGTGTTCACTGACATTAACAAATATTGATTGACAGTCCTATTGACTTGGATTGTTTCGAAGTTAAATCTTTCATCTTGTTCAAGATATAATAAAGTGAGCTAATATTTTTTGTATAACGTGGTATCCACCTGACCTCCTCCAGAATTAAGTCTAAGAGCGCACCACACTACCAGTGAGTGCTTTTTTGTCCACCAAAACATTAGAAAAGCGAAAATTTGTTAAACAAAAGTATTGAAACATTTAAGAAAAGTTGAAATGAAGGGACATACAATTTGAAAAAATATGAAGCAATTTCTAAATTTATAAGGAAATGTAGGCAAAGGAATATGGGTCACGAATCAAAAAATAGATGATGAGATAAAGAAATGCGACGTACGTTGGGTAAGAATGCTGACAGCCAGGTTACCCAGTACAGAAACAGAAATGAAGATAATAAATGACGGAGCCCAAGAATTAGTCACGATTGTAGATATAATAACGGAAAATACCAAGGGAGCCAAAGACAGATTTAGGAAAAGTATTGAACTTCTAACCACCACAGTGGAGCAGTTAGCGACACATAACGAAACCGCATCCGTTAGGACACTACCACTGAAAACTTTCAGGCGACCCAAGCCAACATCAATCGAAGGAATAGAGAGATAGACGAACTCATGAAAGAGAAGGTGAGTTGTAGAATTGTGAATAGTACTCGAACAGATAACGTAACCCTCAAAAGCAAGAAGGAAAGAAACAGGGATGAAGAGTTAAGAGAGCTTATCGACAGATTATATCGCATTATGGGGGAATCGTTATATTCATCTCCACCATCGCTGTTGTGGGTATCATATCTACATCTAAATATACGCTCTGCAAGCAGCCGTATGGTGCGCGGCGAAACGTACCTTGTACCACTACTAATCATTTGCTTTCCTATTCCGCTCAGAAGTAGAGTGAGGGAAAAACGACTATCTACATGTCTCGAGCCCTGATGTCTCTTGTTATCCCCGTGCCCTTGCCCAAAATGTTCGTTCGTGGAAATAGAATCGTTCTGTAGTCAGATTCAAATGCTGGTTCTCTAAATTCTCTTAGCAGCGTTTCTCTAAAAAACATCATCTTCCCCCCCGGGACTCCCATTTGAGTTCCAGAAACATCTGTCAGTATGTGTGTATTGTTCGAACTTACTGGTAACAAACTATGCAGTTCATCTCAGTTCACTTTGAAAACTACTCAGTACCAAGAACTAATCATGAAGTGTGTGCATTTTTATGACTAGAAAACCTCTACAAGCGTTTCGCAAAAGACAACATCATTACACCCAATTTATGTTGTTTGACAGGGAAGAATGTTGCTTGTTAACGAACTGAAGCAGAGCAAGGTGAACTCGAAGATTTGAAACAATCATTACTAAGGACGCCCTTTGGTTACACGAAGACCTAAGTAAGGAATTCTGCATGTGTACTGATGAATCAACGACAGGCCTTGGCATTGATCTGCTTCAAGACGTCGAACAGTATGGGGGTATAGTGAATAAATGCATCGCCTTTGGAAGTCGTGTCTGGAACAAAGGAGAAAAAGATACTCCATAACAGGATTAGAAGCGTTAGCTGTTGTATGGGGAATCGGATAAATAAGATTCTTTTTGGCAAGACAAATGACAAATGTGTACACCGACTACGAAGCCTTTTTAAATTTTAATGCCAGCGTAATTGCCCTATGACGACTTTTACGATGTCTAATAGAGTTTAGATTGATTGTGGCACAGATAACAGGAAAGCAAAACATCGTAGTGAACGCACTTTCAACGGCACGGGGAATGATGGGCGAGAGTGACTGCAAGGCTAGGAAGGCAATTTTGACGAGCTCAACCTGAAGAAAACGACTGGTGAAAATTTTGTGTCTAGTACGTTTACTAGTATCGGAAGAGAGTAGTACAGTGACCAAATACTAAAGATATTCAAAGAGAAGTGGAAAGACAGACGTACAGGAAGTAATCGACAATACTATTTTATTTGGAACGGTCTGTTGTTCAGATGTACCAACCCAACTGACACCAATTAGCTGTTGCGTATACCTGAGAAATTTGTAAGAAAGCTGATCTGTTATGCACACTTCATTCACACTCACTTTGGACCACACACGTGTTGCACACAGTTGAGTGAGGGTGTGGGTACTTTAGTAATGTGGGCAGGAGGAAAAGGAAGACACTGAGCAATCGTGCACCTAAAAAGTATGGATTAAATATCCTAGATCAAGATCGTAGAAATGTCTTTATTGATAACTGATAAGACATCCTCAGATCAATATAAAATTATCATTTTTTTCTTGTGTATCAGGCACAAGACATTACACATCGTCATAATTTGTTGAGCAGATTCCCTCTTATTTAATTGAAGGACCTTATGGGGAAGTACATACCTGGTACCCGAAATGCACAGTGAACAAAATAATAATTTTATATTGATCTGAAGGCGGCTCAACAATGATCTGAAATTAGTTATTAATAAATATATTTTTGCAGTTTTGACCTCGGATTTTTAATCTACACATTTGAATATAACAAATCGCTTGCATCCCTATTTGACTATGTAAAATAACAACAACAGGCACCTCGTCGAAAAGCAAAATCGACCACCGTCACGCAACAGGCTACTGATCGCAATAAAAGGATTCAGGGCATCGCAGTCACGGGTATTTCAGGGTTAACTCTGATCCAGTGCAGCGGATATTGATAAACGTTAAAGATCGTTGAGCTGACTTTTAAATTTGTCGCGTCTGGTCCATTAAAGAGCGCCAGAGATACATTGACGTGAGCTCTTAACAGCTACTTTCTTCTATCATTGTCGGAAAAGTGAGGAAGATTGTGTCAGATAACTGACCTCAGTTTAGATCCAAGTATTGCAAGGACTTGACGAAACAATATACCTATATCAAGGTACCATGTGGCCCCGAAGCCCTCCTGGAGGCTAATGAGACGAACTGCTAAGCTGTGTCGTTTATATTGTCACACACAACATAGATTGTGGTACAAGCATCTGCAGGACTTTCAGGATGTAGAGAATTATTTAACACACGGGCCTACTGGAATAGCAAACGGATTAATTCTGACAACGACCTAGAGGCTGGATAAGAGAAATTATGGATTACCCACCGGTTAGACGAAAATGCCACACAGAAATCACTAAAGTAACTTCGGAAGAGATTCGAGCAAAAGCGGTGAAAAGGAAGGAAGACCGAAAACCACCAATAAGAGAGATGACACTTACTGTGGGCGATAAAGTTTTGCTTCGATCAAGGAAGAAGAGTCAATTGTGAAATAGAAAATTCTGTTATGTATTCTGTGGGCAATTGAACATGCGAAGAATTGTTCACCACAACATCTTAGAATTAGATATTCTATCAATTCGCAAGTCATTTGAAAACCTCGACAATTCAAACATCAAGCAAGTTAGAGAATGAGAAGCATTTAAGAAATAAAAAGAGATACGAAACTAAGTCTCATGTCTGCCTGAAGGAGATGTAGTAATAACATGAAGTGATCTTATGGAGAAATATAAAAGTTGTGACATCATATAAGAGAGTTTCACATAGAACAAGTTCAGTTATCATCTTAAGGAGTCTGGAAGATGGTGTAAGAGACACTCCGAAGAGAAGCATTAAACAGATTTTTACTTCTTAGTTTCTCCACGTGTATACAATGTTCAAATAATTTACGGGAATGCTTCTGGGTAACGTCGTCGACAACGGCCTACATTTCGACAGGAGCACTCTCTGCCGTATTCAAGACTAAATTGCAGCCAATAAGTGCTGTGCAAGCGAATTTAAAACTTCAATTTTCAGAGAAAATCCGTAGATATAACTCACACAAACACACACTGTAAACACTAACGATGTCTGAAATTATCGATAGTGAAATTAATAAAAGTCTGTCCATCGTTTTTTGACAAGTGAGAGAGCAGGATCCCACGGAGAATTTAAATAAAAACTACCATTTCTGTTTATAAGGTTACTTGCCACTTTAAATTTCAACAGCCTCCTTAACAACAATGTCCCAGTAGCTGGACGTGCATGCTAGAATTGCCGTGTAATTATAATCCATAAGACGACCGGGGCCCAGACAAGGTTCTGCATGGTCGTTGCAAGCGTGTGTGCTGCTTACGTTCAATACACCGGTCCTTTACAGTCCTGATAATCTGACCAATACACGACATGCCATAGTCACAAGGAATTCCTTAGACACCAGCCTTACGCAAACTAAGGTCATCCTTTACGGAACCTAAAAGGGCCCTATTCTTACACGGTGGTCAAGAAGCATACTTCACATCATATTTCCGCAAAATACGACCAGTCCTGTTCGAAATGCACCCTGCGTATGGCAAAAAGGCCGTAGACTTTGTTGCCACCTCGGTATCAGCATCACGCACCGGATGCACAGTCGCTCGATAGCGCAACGTACGTCTAATCTGTCTCTCACTGCAACCATTCTGAGAAGAGGTAACTTCGACATGGGATAACTCAGCAAACAAACTCTGTGTCCGCGAAGACATTGGCCCTGTGAACCAAACTGCGAAGTACCCCTTCACGTTGAGCCGGCAGATTCGAGTCAGTGTGAGTAGGCGTCCTATAAACGGCATGTTCCGACGTACCATCCACGTTCCTCGTGACCAAGACAACAAGACAGTAAAGACAGAGATTTTTCCAATCTTCATCGAGAAACGGATATTTGGGTTCAATGAATTTAGGTGTTCTAAAAATGCGTGCAAATTCTTACTGCCATCGGGCCAAACAACAAAATTTTCGTGTACATATCAACAACTGCTACAGAAGAATGTTGAAGATTAGGTGGGTAGATCACGTAACTAATGAGGAGGTATTCAATAGGATTGGCGAGAAGAGAAGTTTGTGGCACAACTTGACTAGAAGAAGGGATCAGTTGGTAGGAAATGTCCTGAGGCATCAAGGGATCACAAATTTAGCACTGGAGGGCAGCGTGGAGGGTAAAAATCGTAGAGGGAGACCAAGAGATGAATACACTAAGCAGATTCAGAAGGATGTAGGTTGCAGTGGGTACTGGGAGATGAAGGAGCTTGCACAGGATAGATTAGCATGGAGAGCTGCATCAAACCAGTCTCGGGACTGAAGACCACAACAACAACAACATCAACAAAACCACCCAGGCTACAAAGCCACCGACTCCAAGGCATGTTCCTCGACATCTACCTCGTAGTTTAGTTCACAGGGACCATATCATCTTGGATACTGAGAGTTTCTTAGATGAGTTAGCCCAGGTCGAAAATAGCTTTGTTCAAAATGATTGTAGTAAAAGACAGATTATACGTACGTTGCGCTATCGATCAACTGATGATAATGTCGAGGTGGCAACAAAGTCTCCAGTCTTTCTTTTTTACACAGGGAGCATTTCGAAGATGATTGTTCGTATTTTGAGGAAATATGATGTGAAGCGTCATTTTCGACAACCATCTAAGATCAGGGTCCTTTAAAGTTCCGTAAAGGATGATGTTGGTTTGTGTAAGGAGGGCGACTACCATATTCTTTACAGTTCTGACGTCTCACTTGTTGGTCAGACTACCAGGACTGTGAAGGACTGGTGTACTGAGCATAAGGGGCACACACTAACAACAGCGAGCAAATCCGCTCTGCAGAACATTGTCTTGGCTTCGGTCATCCTACACAATACAATTACACGGAGATTCTGGGAAGCACTTCCAGCTATTGGTTTAGTGTTCATAAAGAATTAAATTAGCTAGTAAACTTGTAAATGGAGATGGTGGTTATTGTTTAAATTCTACATGGAAACCTGCTCTCCCACTTGTCAGAAAACAGAGTGTCAGAGTTTGTGGTACCTCACCTGTGAAGTATTAATTCAACTATTGATAATTTCTGACGTCAGTCTTCTTTAATCTATGACGAAGCTGATGTTTACAGTGAGAGTGTGTTATCTTTACGGAGAGCGTCAGAACCGAGGGTTTTAATTCTCTTGCACAGAACTTACTTGCTGCAGTTTAGTCTTGGAAATGCCAGGGCTTTCTCGTGTCTGGATATTAGCAGTCGTCGACGACCTACCCAGCTGCAGTCCAGTAAGTTATTTGAACAGATTATTGCTTGTTGTTGCCCTGATGATGATGTGCGTATTTGTTGGGGTTTATTTTTATAAGTTCATCAAATGCCATTGAGCGCTGAGCAAGAAACCATTGACAGCAGACGAGAAGAATCGTTGCATTATGAGGATTTGGGAATAGTGAAAAAACCCTGCACTATTAAGATTTAGCTGACATGAAGGAATTCTGTAGTATGCGGATGACTGATAAGAATTCCAGACATTGCTTTATATGAGCATTTTGCGACTTGACGAGAGTATTAGGTGACAGTTTTATAGATCTCCAAGTACCGTTGGCTGGACAGATGGCTGAACTTTTGAGATCAACCTTGACAAAAGTGAAAACAGAAGTAAATACAAAAGCATTAAACTAAACGAGACCCATGTAGAACGAACGAATCAGTTTATTTTTCGTTCTACACTAAAAGAGAGACAGACCTCGTACTATGGTAAGTGTGGATAAAGGTAACAAGTACGGGTAAAAGACGAAAACGTGAGGAACAGCATTGGTAAAAGATATATAAAATAACGTAAATTATTGTACTGTTTGTCACGTGTCGAGAGCCATATTATACTTGCAATTTTCAATCGTCACAAATTTAAATAGCCTACAGTAAGAATAATACACAAATGGAAGTTTGGAAGGTCTAATTTATCGGAGGAACAGTAACGAATCTAGAGATTAGAATACAAGGAAAAAGATGAAAATTCTACAGGATGTAGTGACGCCACAGTAGTCTTGGGTGCCTGGCAAGCAAGGCAAATGCATGGATAGTCGAGAGACAGTAGACCTATCTGGGGTAATGTATAGTGCATATAAACAATAAATATCAATACAGAAAAATAACAACTAACATAAGTCTTTTCTTAGCTCCCAAACAAAAGAACTTCCTAAAAACTAATTTTTAAATCTTTCTGGTTGAGAATTTACTTCCGTATACTAACGTAAATGGAAAGAACTACGTACGAAGAATTAAGCTTTGATAAGAACGATGCAAGTTAAATATGTAAAGATTAAGCGTTAAAGGAATGTTAAACAATTATTCACAGTAATGGAAATGAAATTGACTTCTTAACTGTGTAGATTCATTTGAGCTAAAGGCTATGGAGAACGTTTTATGAATAATGTGTAATTGCAACAGTTATTGAGAAACAAAATTGTGGGTCTGGAATGTAATTATGTTTATGTGGAGTCTATTACTAAAGTACTTATTGTAAATTGCTTGAGTCCCACTGGTTACACGTTGCAGTAAGGCATGGCAGTGATGCAGATGGCAGAACGGAAGTGTGGAACACGTAAGAACAACAATGATCTGTCCAACGTCACACTAACGCAAATAACACACTTAAACTGGTCTGCCTGCTGGAAAGCAGTGGCACTTGCCTGAGGTTGCCGCCCGCTGTCCGAAACAGCTTTATGCAAGGACAATATGCTCCAGGTTTACCTGCGTGCTGTTGAATGGGCCCGCCGCACACATCCCAGGGACCTCCCGGAGGCCACGTGGCCTCGCTGAGTTAGCACAGTGGGATGTCCTGAGGCCTCACCACTACGCAACAAGCGGGAGCCAGCTGCCCTGTTTACATCTGCAAGTAATGATGGCATGTGGGGACGTCATGCAGTCTGTCAACAAACCACCATGTGTTGCCCAGATGATAAAAGTACTCTTGTATTCATATAGGTGCTCAAAGGACACTGAGACTGTGTCATAACTAATGACAAATGACAGTCTTCGTACCAAATGAACAGTGTGACCGTTTTTGGAGTGAGACGAGGTCGCTGACCGCTTCTCAAATGAACATTGTTCACAATTCACTATGATGGATGAGTGAAAGGACAGTAGCTACCCTATGTTGGTGTATCTTGTGACACTATTCAGGAAGATTATACATTTTTCCGCCTTATTTCTGTGCCTGTACTTAAAAATCAATAGGCATAGTTATGACCAGACCACAGACTTGTACTTATATAAGACAGATTATGGTCACTAGTGCTATGACCGCCTGAAACTCTGATTTGGTATGTGCGTGCGACAAAGACAATAGAATGAAACTTTATGCTGAGGACAATCTTAGAGCACAGAGAGGTCGCTTTCTTGTTGAACAAAGATTAATATGGTAGAACCAAATAGATTTCTTCCTATGAACGTTGTGCACAGAACCTAATCCCGAAGTCTCCGTACCAAACTAGAGACTTTCCCAATCTCGTGTGACGAACACTTTTTGAATCATAAACAGACGAAAATTTTTGTGTCCTTCTTTTACAGGGACATTTTGTTGTTTATTGTGTTTCTCATGTTTTAACACAACCTAAGCTGTAAGTTTGATGTGAACTTTATTGATGACTTCTGTAAACTCAGGTTGTTTTAATATATGTAGTAAGGATCTTACGTGGAGAACTCCTATGCTGTGTAGTCTGGCTTCAACAGTTCGTACAGCCATTCTCTTAATATCTGATCATGCCATATGAAATATTATTTACAAATGTTCACACCATTTTATGCAGTGACACAAGCGTGACTTCTATATGGAAAATTCAATTTGGTATTTGGTGTGCCTAAGTTTACACTATTTTGTGCTAAATATGTTGTCCAATGTACCTTGTTCTTACGTACATCTTGCACCAAGTACATCTTTTGAATTCTACATGGCCGTCTGTGGCAAGCGTATTACTGTGTGATGGTGTATTTTTCAAGGGCCTTGCTACGTTGTTATATTTAACCTATATATTTTACGAAAGTGTGAGTGAGTTCAATGTTGATAATTGTTTGCGGTGAGGAACAGTAATCATTAGATGTTCAGAGGATCCATAGCATGAGCTTGTTTAACCCACCATTGAATTAATGTACAAGTAATGTAATATTACTCTGTTTTATAAAAACACTTAGTGTGAATTTGTAACGTCAGTGCTAAATAGAAGTGAATGAGCTGTGAACTGGTACATTAAATAAAGCAGTCATTTTCGCTAAAAGAAATCCACTTTACATCGACAGAATGAATGGAGAGCTTATTAGGTTAGCATCTAATATAATAAAATAATGATTTGTACCCTTGGCTGAATTGATAATTTCTGACGTCAGTCGTCTTTAATCTATGACGAAGCTGATGTTTACAGTCAGAGTGTGTTATCTTTACGGAGAGCGTCAGAACCGAGGGTTTTAATTCTCTTGCACAGAACTTACTTGCTGCAGTCTAGTCTAGGAAATGTCACGGCTTTCTCGTGTCTGCATATTAGCGGTCGTCGACGACCTACCCAGCTGCATTCCAGTAAGTTATTTGAAGTGATTATTGCTTGTTGTTCCCTGATGATGATGATGTGCGTATTTGTTGGGGTTCATTTTTATAAGTTCATCAAATGCCATTGAGCGCTGAGCAAGAAACCATTGACAGCAATGACAGACAAAGTCTCTGAAATTGAAGTCCAGGGAAATTAGTATACCTCTGAAGACGTGGGATGCCATCCAGCTCAGGAACTTCCAAACAAAACCGTTTACCACTATGTACGAGTCGCAACCACTGAGTAACATAAATAATTTAGAAATAGAGAGAGAAACCAGTCTGTGTTACGAGGATCCAACCTTACTGGCCGTACGCAGTGACATAAAGATAGGAGGTCACACACTTTCACCGCCAAGTTTGAAGCAGCTTGTCACAGTTAACTGCCCGAAAAAAAAGTCGTGGAAGGGGAACAGCTTCTTTTAAGACATCTTTTCACTGGTCGGCACATGCACTATCTGTAGTTCATCTAGCCGGCCGAGGTGGCCGAGCGGTTCTAGGCGCTACAGTCTGGAACCACGCGACCACTACGGTCGCAGGTTCGAATCCTGCCTCGGGCATGGATGTGTGTGATGTCCTTAGGTTAGTTAGGTTTACGTAGTTCTAACTTCTAGCGGACTGATGACCTCAGATGTTGAGTCCCATAGTGCTCAGAGCCATTTGAACCATTTTTGTAGGTCACCTAGTCACAACAATGTGACGAAAGAAAAACGTTGAGAGCTGAGTCTTCCGTTTAGGAAGCAGACAAGACGACATTACTCTGCAGCCAGGAGCCATAAGGGCACCATCTCTTTGGCCGAGCACCTCTGCAGATAGGTGACTCTTCGAGCAGAGTTTTTGAGCAGGGGACCTTCCAGCCACATCAGCCTGCACCTCAGATTATCATGGTGAGATTCAGTTGCGATGTCGAGATTAGCCACAGGGACAGACAAGACATTTTCACCGAATTTCAGTAATTTCATTCCGAAGTGTGGCCTGCAGTTTTACGATCAATATGTTTCCAATACCGTTTTATAGCGCTATGCTCCATTTAGTACTAATCTTTTGGCAATCGCAATATAACTTCCAAATTTGTTTTATCTTTTTACGTGTTTTTTAGAACGAGACCCCAGATCCTTTGATCAGTCTTGCGAAGGCATTAGTTTACCATTGTCAAAGTTGTTCAAATATTTATCATGCACTTTAATGAAACAAACTGAGTTTATTGTGATAGTTGTTTAATTTGCGTCAGGCGAATTTGGTTGCCGAGACATCAACGTGAATTCACTATAATGCTTCTCAAACCACTGTAAAATGGTTCTTGCTCCAAGACATGGACAATTTTGGTACTGAATTGCCCTCGGGAAAGACGTCAAGCATGAAGGGATACGCTCAGTAGCTCGGTACGGGCTTTTGTTAAAGTGTCGAGAACATACTTTCACCGAAGAGTCCAGCAGTATATAGCTCCCTCCTACGTATATCTCGCGAAGAGACCATGAGGATAAAATCAGAGAGATTAGAGCCGACACAGAAGCATACAGACAATCCTTCTTTCCACGAACAATACGAGACCGGAATAGAAGGGAGAACCGATAGAGGTACACAGGGTACCCTCCGCCACACACCGTCAGGTGGCTTGCGCAGTATGGATGTAGATGTAGATATAGATGGATCGCAACTGTCAGCGTGTCTTCGATTACTACCACTGGTCCCATGCAAAAGTAGGAGAGTGGCTCACATAAAATAATACTGCTCCCAACCGCCTTCGTCCGTGGAGCGCTGCACGTTTAGAGCTGCCATTCACCTCGATGACGACGTTTGTGGAGACGAACCGTGACCTAGTGTAGCAACAATGTAATTCACCCATTGATCGCCGATCGATTCCCCATGGTACCGTGCCCACTACAGTCGTGATAGACGACACTTGTGCGTGCACCAGCATTGCGTTCTTTCGGCAGATATGACACAGATCACCATCTATCCTACTCTATAGAGCAGACAAGCCTCCGAACTCCACATTCTGTGAAGAGTAGTGGGTATTCAATCATTTAGCGCCTAATGGTACTTTCACTGACTTTCTACCTCTTTCCGTAGATGTGCACGATAGTAGCACGTGAACATTCGACCAGCTTCGCCGTTTTCGAGATACTCGTTCACAGGCTCTGCGTGATAGTAATCTGCCTTTTGTCAAAGTCGCTTACTTTAATGGTTGGTTCAAATGGCTCTGAGCACTATGGGACTTAACTTCTGAGGTCATCAGTCGCCTAGAACTTAGAACTAATCAAACCTAACTAACCTAAGGACATCACACACATCCATGCCCGAGGCAGGATTCGAACCTGCGACCGTAGCGGTCGCCCGGCTCCAGACTGTAGCTCCTAGAACCGCACGGTCACTCCGGCCGGCTTATTTTAATGGATTTCTCCATTTGCAGCCCATATCTTCGCTATTCTCTCCCGCCCGTGTCTATTCCCCCTTACATACTTTTGTCACATGCCCGCAACGCCACCAGAAGGTATCCAATGTCACGGTGGGCAGTGGTCATAATGTTCTGGCTAATCAGTGTAGGTGATAGGTCTGCAGGTGTTCCAGATATAGCGGCACTGTGGAACTCAGCTTGTGGCACCAGTGCCAGCTGTCAGTTTTCTCTCTATGGGTGAGAGGGCTCTGAAAACATCAGTGGAAGCCACAATGCTATGTGCTCCAGGTAGCGACCGGAGGAACTGCTGTGGCTCTTACCAGGAACAGCGGAACTAGTGGGGTCATTGGCATGACGGAACGCTGGGAGACTGGCGTCTTAACGGTAGGACGAGCGAGCAGCGGGGCGGCGTGATGGTCGTCGAGTTGAGAAGACAGAACAGAGGAGGCGGCGCCGACCACACGGAGGTCTGCCGATGGAAGGGTTCCTGTTGATGCTGTTCCTGGTCACTGTAGAATTCTTTTGGTTGAAGAGCTACGGCAATGTCAGTGCCTTGTACTGTGTATGTGTTCCGTGTTTAAAAGCACCCAGTGAAACATTTCCATTCAGTCGACAGTTCTCTGCTCTGTCGAAGTTTTCCTACATTAATTGTCCTGCAGGTGCCATCTGGCACTGCTTAATGTGGAGTGATTACGTATTTTGGTTCAATTAATTGAATTTAGCAGTGCCTTGGTTCGGATCTTCTGTTGAAGTTAGTTGCAGAACTCACTCCGTTTTTTTTTTTTTTTTTTTTTTTTTTTACTTCAATTCGTTTCAGGAAGTGTAGAATCTGACTGTTATATTTATTTACTTTTAAAATTTCGTATTGACCAACTAGGGCCACTTGACAGCTCCAATTCCTCTTCTTTCTTTGTTGTTTCCTATCTTTTCAGTGTCCTTCCTCTTCTTTCCATGTTCTCTTTTGCTTTATTCTGTCCATGTTGTTTCCACTTCTTAATTCTTCTGCAATGAAATCCTCTGTCTGTTCTTTCTGGTTCTTCAATTTACTACTTTCTAGTTTTCTCCTTATTTCAGTAAACCATGCTATCATCGATATCTCCTTCCAGAGGTGTACGAATATTTGTTTCGTGAGCCTGTTTTCATTCACTCGGTAGAGGTATCCGAACAAGATAAGTTTTAATTTAGCCATTACTTTCGAAATTTTCTTTATATTTTTGTAGATCCCCCATTACTTCTCACTTTCTGCCATCTATAGTCTGTATTGCACCCATTATTTTTCTTTCAAACATCTCTGTTATCGCCAGCTTATAGTTAATTGCTAGGCATTCACATCCATATAAACATTCTTGTCGTAAAACGGTAGTATAGTGTTTTAGTTTTGTTTTTATAAATAAGCATATCTTGATGTACATATTCTTTGTCAAACTATACGCTCTCTCCATTTTATTAACTCTTACCCGACTCAAAACTTTTCTAGTCCATTCTGTTGTATGGTTTATCCAAGATATTTAAATTTACTTACCTCCTCTATTTTATCTATTTCTGTTTGCACGGTTTTGGTGCATTTTTTATTTTTGTCATTAATTTTGTTTTTCCAGCTCAAATTTTGGAACCAGTTCTATTTGCTACTTGTTCCGGAAAATTTATTTCGTATTTTATTTATTTGAGATTTTATCAAAGTACTGCAAATACGTCGGCAAAAGGCATACTGTGTACCTTAATTCCTTTTGTTTTCCTTCGTAGAATTAGTGGTTCAGTTTTGTGATTTTTAGCTCCAAATTCCAATTGCTTACAGTTTTTTACAATAATGTAGTTTAATAGTAAAGGTGATAAACTATCCCCTTGTCTAACACCACGTTTTATTTCAAATGGCTGATACAGTTCCCTCATAAGTTTAACTTAAGATATCGAAAGATTTTCATGAACTATGTTCGCTATTTTGTTCTATTTTAATTTTATTAGTATTTTTTCTTTAAAAGAGGGAAATTTCTTACACTGTATATACACTTGTCATCGAGAACATGGGCAACCATGACCGCAGAGTGGTTCGAGGAACACAGTGGCGAGTTTCAATTGATACGGTGGCCACCATCTCGCCAGACCTGAACCCAATCGAACACAGTTGGGATGTGATTGAACGTGGTGTCAGAACTCATCTTCTCCCTCCCCTGTAATTAGGGGACTTGTGTATGATATGGTGCCACCTCCCTCCAGCATCCTACGAAGCCCTCATCGCTTCCATGCCACGACGCATCGCAGCTGTTATTTGTACCAAAGGTTGTGAGTGAGTAGCCTCTCTTGGTGTGTCTGTTATCGTAAATACGAACCCGGGAATGTAAACTGACAACCTAAATGTGCTACTGAGCTCAAAGCCACATCACTTATATAAAATTCAAAACAATCCTTTGTGCGCGAAAACTGATCTCATTCACAAGCAAATAAATAAGCAAACCCAT
This sequence comes from Schistocerca serialis cubense, assembly GCF_023864345.2. Classification (NCBI taxonomy): domain Eukaryota; kingdom Metazoa; phylum Arthropoda; class Insecta; order Orthoptera; family Acrididae; genus Schistocerca; species Schistocerca serialis. The sequence continues at coordinate 545,255,881 of NC_064643.1, forward strand.
AATTTCACGCTTAGTAGACTTGATCAGTGCAAACCGTTTGAAACAAAACGTAACTGTATAAAATAACAAACCTCCACCTATATAAAAAAGCAGCCTTAAACGCACGATAATTGCTGCACTGTCGTATGGCCCTGGTAAAATGAAGGAACTGGCACAACCTAAATTGTTCAAAGGAAACGAAACAATGACGTATTATGAATCTCAAAGTTTTAAACATGGCTGCTTGGTTCAGTGACCGTTTCTAAATTAAAATTGAAACAAATGAGCCCTCGGTCACTATTATTTTCTTTTTAGTGACCGAGGGCTCATTTGTTTCAATTTTTATTATGAATCTCTTCTGCAAAATGAAGCACTAGTAGAAACAGCAACACTGCAAGAGTCCTGAACAGCTAAAAAAATACTCCTAAGGACTAATCATAGTTAAACAAAAATACAAAAATAAACTTTTTATATTATCAAATAATGTCTTGTTCTTAATTTCAAAACATTTTTTTTTCTTTCAGAATGCTAGCCAACCATTGTTCTGAATCATCATTGGTCCTCGTAAGAAATCTGCATCTCATGTAGTTCCAAAAGTGCATCAATGCATTACACCGTACATTCCACGAATTCCAACCTGCTGCACACCGCACCTCTCCACTACTGACTGACGAAGTGTGTAGGACTCCACAGTGCTACCATTGCTGGCACAGATACTTTTCCTAATAGCTGTTTCTCTGAGCACAATTATTCAGCTATATGATTTTCCTTTACAAATATTAACAGAGCCATTAACATCATCAAAAGAAAAAAAAGCCTTCTTACTAGATGAACATACCGACTATTAGGTAGCTGCTCATTATGCTCTGGCTGATAAGAGTAAACTTATTCCCGTTATACTTACATTTTGCTTTGCAAGAAATTTGTGTTAACTAAGACACCAAACCTGTTCCACTCGACAGCCTAAGACTGCTGCAAAGACTTTCCAAGTCACAGGGAGTCTCGCTGGTATTTGGGGAACGTTATGCCTGCAGCAGATCATAGCACACAACACAAAGGTGCCTGCAGCTTGAGTTTACAGGAGAGTCGGCGTGCAAAATTGCCGGCAAACTTAATGGGCTGCACCGAGGTTCAGCCTGTCTCCGCTTTAAAAAAATGGTTCAAATGGTTCTAAGCACTATAAGACTTAACATCTGACGTCATCAGTCCCCTAAACTTAGAACTTCTTAAACCTAACTAACATACGGACATCACACACAACCATGCCCGAGGCAGGATTCGAACCTGGGATCGTAGCAGCAGCATGATTCCGGACTGAAGGGCCTAGAACCACTCGGCCACAACGGCCGGCTGTCTCCACTTCGTCCGGTACTTCTCAGAAGTACTGAGTGCAGTACGACATTTAGCGTTGGTGTGTGGCATGTTTCGGTCGACATGACGTTCCTCAGTTTCGCAGTTTGCGCTGTCAGTGGTGTTTACTATCCGCTATTTGTTATTGTACAAAGAAATTTCGCAGATCCGTTGGCTGTTTGCACAAAGACGTTGTCCTAAACAAGTCTTTAAAATGAAGTGAATGACAAGAGGATGAGGCTTCAAAATCTGCATTATGCGGTGGTGTAATCGGCGAGTACCGCAAATTTGCTACCTAACAATATTTCAAGACCATGCTGAATGTATTTAAAAATTATTTGACGTGAAAGATCCAAAGCTACAACGATCGAATGGTATGATTCATTGACCTGTGCATCAGGAAGCATTTTCTGCAAGGGACACTTAATGAAATATCTAGTAATTATAGTACCTTTTCTGAAGTCACACGCATTATCACAATGTCAGCTGAAACAGTTTTTGATAAAACGGAATGAACAGACTTTATATATTAATGCAAAGTACTTTGTTTAAATGATGGGACGTGCCTGGAACGATTTTTCTATTTAAAATCCGCTTTGTTGAATATGTGAAATAAAAGGGAAAGCAGGAACGAAAATTAGAGCATCGAGAATGGATTGTAGACCTCACATTTAATGTGCACTTGACTGGCAACTGCCCACTGTAAGACAATGCAAGTTGAGAAACACCATATTTGTGGTTTGATGGGAATCCATTTAAAAAGAATATCGCACATGGAAGGGAAAAACTCTGAATAGAACAACGTGCATTTCCCTAAGCTCACTGGTATTGAGTAACACGAGAGTTTAGAGAACATAATGGTGGCCTTCACAGAACGTTTTCAGGACACTGTGAATCGTACATATGTTGAAAGTCTGTTTAGAGACTGTTTGCCGTTTCAACTGAAAGCTCCTCTGTGTATGTTCAGATGGAACTGATTGATGTGCACTGTAATTCTCATTTAAATAACAAATTCTTTTACGTTAAAACTGTCCTGTAAGCCTATGTTGGCTTTTTATTGGGAAGATTTCCTGTATAACCATAATAAGGTTAAACACGTGGTAAAACATTTAAATCAACGTATGTATGTGGAATGGTTTTTTCGCATATGTAACTAGATACGTCACGATTACATGGAAACCCTAATGCGAAAGGTGGTGAAATTGTCTGCATCGGCCCGCACAGTATTTTTCAGCTCTCTAAATGTAATTAAATATCACTGAAAATTTGTTTTGTGTGTGATCTACGTTGTTGAGAAACACGAAATATGAAACGGAGTTGTATGCTATGTAACTGCATTGTTATCTGAATGCGGTGCATATGCAGGTTCCCTCTCTTCCAACTCCTCACATAGTGTTTGGCTTGGAGGTGGGGGAAGTATGCAGCCAGGTGAGAAAGATATGCCTGTGTGGAAGAGCACTATTCATATTCCAGATTCTAGGCTATCCCTGGCTTAGAGGTTATGGTTGGTCCCTTTATTTGATAAGTGGAACTGATGAAGACATCTGTTTGCCCATACTGTCTAAAGGCTGTCATTGATTATTGTCAGACAGAAAATTTCGATAAAGTGTAACATGCACGGCGGACTCATGACCCGCATTTTTGTTCATAGTTCTGGAAACAAGATCTCGTGGTCTGAATCAAATCAAGGTGCTTAAACTAAAAGCTTGAATGGTACTGCCATTTTCTGTGCGTGATATTCTTGATCTGAGGTGTTGAGTGCAGAATAACATAGAGTCCAGATAGAAGTTCAAACTAGTGCTGCCCAAAGAAAGTGGAAATTAAGGCAGCAGAAAAATATAGCGCATACATGCGGTATTTTTTCGGTTACACGATCCCTTTCATCAGCCCAGTGATCCATTAACTGCCATATTTACAGAGATAAATAGATCAACCCCATTATATACACATTGAAAAATAATTTTCTGTGTAGAAAGAGATAATGTTAGCGTGATATTGGTTCATTACAGGAGACAACAATCCTCACATAGGATACTACATTAATGAGGCACACGTAGACCTAGGAGCAGTACTAAAGGTGAAACCCAAAATAAACATCTGAGAAAGCCATAGTTACGACTGGTATATAAATCGTGTGGTTAGGGACGTTACCATCAGCACCGGCGTATTTGATGCAAAATCTTAAAGGAAGCTAGTCGTAAGTTAACGTATTGGATGTAATATGCTAATACAGGGAGGTGTTAACTTGCCAGCTATATACCGGGATAGTAATGCGATTAGAACAAGATCATCGGATAGTAACTTCATTGACACTGTATTAGTCTTATAATCTGAAAAAATGATTTCAGAAGGCGGTTCGATAATTGGCAGTAATCCTTTTCATTTCTAATGAAGAACAATTCATTAACTGTAGAGGAGCGATAACCATACGGTTGTTTCATTAACGACGACAGTGTATGTTAAAAGAAGGCAAGGAAACATTTATGTTTGGCAAGTATTGGCTGTCACTCGAATATACAAAGTCACATTTTATCTTTGGGGTTAAAAATGTCGACTAAGCACGTTAGTCTAACTGCTGTACTCGAACGTTGTTACGAAAACAAGATCTTCATTAAAGATTTATACAAATCAGAGCCTCGTTCACGAACAAAATCTGAAGGGAGTCAGTAATGAAAGAAGTGCAATAAACGTCCGAAGTAGCAAGGTAATATTAGCTCTGCCATTCTCATGAAATATCCTAAGGAAATATAAACCACCCGCGGAAGATGCAACACAGAGGATAATATCATTTGGGATATTTATCGCATGGGATTACCTGAAGAGAACCAAATACGAGAAGCTACTTGAGTAACAAGTGTGTCATGCATGTGCTAAAAGAGAGGCACTTTGTGGCACTACCTACTTCACTATAAAAAGGCAAGTACCACGCGTCAGAAAATATATTTTTTCCTACAACGAACTTGTCGGGCACTGACAGTCTCGATAAAATCAGAGAAATCCTAGCGCATAATGGACCTCATCGATCATGTGCATATCACGAATTTATTAGGAAAGGGGGAAAATAATCGAGGTACAAGTAAGTTAGATAGCTGGAAGCTTTGCCTCATCATTTCATTTTTCCCATATTCGACACTGCACATCATTCCGTAGAGACATAAATGAGAAGTTCCATGTTTGTTAGTCTTAAGGTATCGATTAAGCTTCTTTGCTCTTAACGGGAAAGATTTAAAATATGCAGCTAATAGGCGGAATTGATTGTATTCGGCATCATCTTGTCTTGTCGTACAACCCATCAATTACTAATAACTGTTTATCTTAAAACTGTTTAAAATTATTTTCGATAATTAGTCACTATGTGTTCTTAGAATAATTCCTGATATCACATCGGATCAAATGAAACTTTAAAAGCTTTTTGTGTCTAAAATGGACTACAATAACTGTTACATATTTGAGAACAGTTACATCTTACTTAAGGTGCTTTCGATAGACCATGTCTAATAGCACCTAAGTTCAATATAAAATTCCTTTTTGCAATACGGGAAAGATACATGGTTCCCATAAAACGACTCTTCCAGTATTAAAGTGTTACAGAACTATCTCATGACGACCTAGTATGAGATGGTGGATGATTTCATGGTGAGTGATGCAGGACGTCTGACAGTGGCTTCAGCATTCAGCGGTCTATTACTCACCGGAATCTAGAAGATTCTCTCATCAGTGCTGGGCTCTGATCGATGCAGATGCCTGGGTGAGCTTGAGACACGTTGGAATGAGAAAATTCCGGTCCCATTCGGTGCTCCGTGGCCACGTATTGTCCCATTCAAGACTCGTCAACCAGCTACTCACGCCCAACTTATGACACGCCATTCACTGCATCGCACCAATTTTTTGTGTCCCTCTTGGCATCAAAAGGACCTGAAAATTTACATTTTTACATATAAATATCGGTATATAGTTATTACTGTAGTAATTGTCGCTAAGATCGGAGTATACTCACCAACATCTGACGATGGAAATGTGATTTTTTTTTGCAGTTAGCAAAGGGATAACACACTTAGAGATAAGTAAAATATCTCCAAGGCCTCACTAAACCATCGTCAGGTTATACATGGAATTAGCGCTGAGTTATCTCCACATTAAACCACAGCACATAATAAATCTCTCACACTGACACGTGCTTCCAGTAGTTGGAAGATAGCGCAGGTCTTATTTATCCACAAAAACGGTAGAAGCTGCAACCCAGAAGACCAACGCCGAGTATCTTTGTCTCTGTCGCTTGCATAACCTTATTTGTACTCTGAACTCAAAGGTATTGATTTATTTCGAGGAGAATACAGAATGACCTCCTGCACGCCAAACAGCAAGGATTCCAAAGACACTAGTCAGTTCAGGTCCTTGAATGCATTACATACAAAAAATTACCAAGTACACAGTGATTTTCCACAATAAAGGTAATAATGCAGATAGCACAAAGTGGGCAGTGTATCGTAACAATGTTGATTTACTATGTACCTCTATAACTTGTTTGTGATGAATGTTTCTTCTTAGATGCCTGGTAACAAAATACAGTGCACTAAGAACTCCTATTATTGTCACTGCCAACTGTACTGCCTAAAGATGACATGACATTGTATAGAAGATTGTTTGAATCTTGACCCTAGTAATGGAAAATTAATTCTTAAGTTTGTGTAATAGTATCTGATGACACAAAATAAGTTTGTAACCGATCCTATAACAGTACTGGGTACTATTACGTCGCAAAAGATGAACTACGAACAGCCACTGAACATCGAAGCAGTTGTTCATGATACAACAAACAAAATGCGCATATGGGGAATGCTCACTTACAGAATTTTTACTGAAACTGTATCTGGTTGTTTGACAACAGATAACTCTGAGAGATATACCATCAATGATATTAACTATGAATTGATGTCGTTTCTCCACATGTGGAAAGAATTGCTTAAAAGCTGTTCCAGTAATCAGAAAATAAAATATGAATTTTTCACTCTTTAAGAAATTTCACTATAAACAGTCACACTTGTGTTTATATATTATTTAGCAAGTATTTTCAGTCTTCAATGGACCTCCTTCACGCTAGCTGTATTACAAAGATAATAACAATGCCAAAACATGCATACACATATACTGATGCGTGGAAACAAAGATGTAGTAATACATTAAACATAGACAACTAAGCATCATTCAAATCATACCCTTACAGACTGAACACTTGATGCAATACAACTCTTGCCAAATGTCGCACATAAAATTTCACACAATATCACTATTAATTTACTTACTCAACATCCAGGTAATTTTCAGAATGTAACATCAATATACCAGCAACACCACATATGTTTTCCTGTCCTGCATGTAGTCATGAAAGAACAATACATATGACCTCCCTCCTAATGCAATGTTACTTAGTCATTCACAAGTTGAACAGAACATGCATGTAGCCTAGCTCGAGATAATGTATAAGCTTCACATGATGGTGAAGCTTATTTGTGGCAGTAGTGTAAATAGTTACAAAACATAAAATAGGTTCTGAATGTTTATAAATTTAGTGGAGTGTACATTGTCATAATATAAGCATTTTAGTAATTAATGATATTACTGTCATCTCACCAGTCATAATGCACGTTAATGTAAACAATCATTAGGACAGACCATTATCTAGTTGTATTTAGTCGACTTGACAAGGAATAAAGCAAAATAATACCTTACAATACGATTTAGCTCCTTTCAGCAATAAATTCAAAATTAATCATAGATGAAAGGGAAATATGACTATCAGTAGATTGTTTTTATGACTACAATTCCTCACCAACTGCAGTTGCACTGTCTTGTTCAATACACAATATTATTATGTTAAAACAAAAGTTTTTCAAATATTTAAACTCTCTACCACCGTTATACAGTTCTAATTAGGTTGGTACAAATGTCTGTATTCCTTAGTCAAGACAAAACTTGATGGACTCTCTCTGTTCACCAGTAATTACCAGCACATTCATAAGAAAGTAATATTCACCCAGCAAGGACTTTATAATAGGAAGTGGTATGTACATAGCAAAAGAATTTAAATACTTGCAAGAATGACACATTAATATTGGACAGCCCAATAAAAAAGATATTAGGAAGCAGTGTGAGAATAACTAACTCACTCTATTTATTCAAGACACAATTAAATAAATACTGTATTAGAAATTGTCATTAAAGCATCTGTGATTTTAACATGTAGAATTGGACACCATTCACAAAAAGATAGTTACTGAGCCCTTGTAGCGATGAAATCTTGTAAATAGTGTGTTCTGGTGAGTGCTGAACGATATCTATTACGCCAGTTGCAGAGAAGTATAAGAATATGTGGTAATTAAGGACATATTTGGGTCCACAGGCTGACAAGCAGAATTACCAAGATCAAGTTATCAGTGCTGTTCAACAAAGTGTTATTTGAAATGCATATTGCTCTAAAGTCAGCAAAAAGGCAGCTAATTTATTAATTGGGGTAATCTATATACCACTGGAAAATAATTCAAGTAAATAAAAAAGTAAATGTTACCAAGCAATTGTTGTTGTTATGGTCTGCAGTATGAAGGCGGATTTTAAGCAGCTTTCCATGCTACTCTATCCTGGGCGAGCCTCTTCATCTTCGAATAACTACTGGAACCTACATCTTTCTGTAGTTCATTACTGTATTTATCTCTTGGTCTCCCTCTGCTATTTTTATCTCACACAATACCCTCAAATACTAAACTGGTGACCCCTTTATGTCTCGGAATGTGTCCTATAAGTCAATCCCTTCTTTTCGTAAGTTGTGCCCCCAGTTTCTCGTCTCCCCAATTCTATTCACTATTTCCTCATTAGTTGCGTGATCGACCCATTTCATTTTCTGCATTCTTTCGTAGAACCTCATTTTGAAAGTTTCTACTCTCTTCTCATCTAAGCTGTTTATCATCCATGTTTCACATCCATACATGGCTATACTCCAGACAAACACTTCCTGAAAAGTCTTTCTAACACTTAAATTATTAGCACACTGGACAACCATTCGGAATGACGACGCTTCAAACCTGCGTCCAGTCATTCCGATTTACGTTTTCCGCGATTTCTCTAAATCGCTTCAGGCCAATATCAGAATCGTTTCTTTGAAAGGGCATGGCCGACTTCCTTCTCCACCTGTCCCTAACCCAATGGGACTGATGACGTTGCTGTTTGGTTCCCATCCCCCAAATCATCCAACCAACCAACTTAAATCTATATTCAATGTTAACAGATATCTCTTCCTGAAAAATGCTTTTCTTGCCATTCTATTCTACATTTTATATCCACTCTACTTTAGCCATTATCTGTTACTTTGCTGCCTATTTAGCGAAACTCATCTACTACTTTAACTGTCTCGTTTCCTAATCTAATTCCTTTAGTATCACTTGATTTAATTCGACTACATTTAATCACCCTTGTTTTGCTTTTTTTATGTTCATCTTGTATCTTCCTTTCAAAACACTGTCCGTTCCGTTCAATTGTTCTCCCGAGTCGTTTGCTGTCTCTGATAGAAGTACAATGCCATCGGCAAACAACAAAAATTTAGTTTTTTCTCCGTGAACTTCATCTCTACTCCAAATTTTTCTTTCATACCCTTTACTGCTAATTTAACGTACAGATTGAATACCATCGGGGATAGGTTACAACCATGTCTTACATCCTTATCAACCACTGTTTGCCTCTCGTGCCCGTCGACTCTTCTTACTGCCGTCTGGTTTCTGTACAAGTTGTAAATAGCCTTTCGCTCCCTGTATTTTATACCTGCTACCTTCAGTATTTAAAAACGAATATCCATTCAACATTGTAAAAATCACTCTCTGAGTCTACATATGTCACAACTGTAGGTTTACCTTTCCTTCCTTAGTCGTAGTGTCAATATCGACTCGCGGGTACCTACAATTTTCAGGAATTTTATCTAATCTTCGCCGAGGTGTGCTTCTACCAGTTTTTCCTTTCTTCTGTAGATAATTCGTATTATTGTCTTGCAACCACGATTTATTAAATTAATAGCTCGGTAATTTTCACACCCGTCAGCAACTGATTTCTTCGGAATTGGAATTACAATATTCATCTTGAAGTCTTAGGGTATTTCGCCTATCATACACCTTGCACGCCACATGGAAGAATTTTATAATGGCTGTCTGTTCCAAAGCTATCAGTAGCTCTGACGGAATGGCGTCCACTACCAGGGCCTTGTTTCGACTCAGACCTTTCACAGCTTTGACAAATTCTTCTCTCAGTATATATCTCCCACTTCATCTTCACCTTATTTCACTTCTCTTTCTGTAACAATGCTTTCAAGTTCATCTCCCTTTTAGAGATCCTCTATAAATTCTTTCCAACTCTAATCTCTCTGATTTTATCCTCATGGTCTCTTCGCGAGATATACGTAGGAGGGAGCAATATACTGCTTGACTCTTCGGTGAAGGTATGTTGTCGAAAATTTAACAAAAGCCCGTATCGAGCTACTCAGCGTCTCTCCTGCAGAGTCTTCCATTGGAATTTACCTATCATCTCCGTAACGCTTTCGCGATTATAAATGGTCCTCTAACGAAGCGTTGGATCTTCTCTATCTCTTCTATCAATCCTATCTGGTACGGATCCCACACTGTTGATCAATATTCAAGCAGTGGTTGAACAAGCGTACTGTAACCTACTTCATTTGTTTTCGGATTGCATTTCCTTAGGATTCTTCTAATGACTCTGTCTGGCATCTGCTTTACCGACGAACAACTTGATTGGATCATTACATTTCAAATCACTCCTAATGCGTACTCCCAGATAATTTATGGAATTAACTGCTTCCAGTTGCTGACCTGCTATATTGTAGCTAAATGATAAGGGAACTATCTTTCTATGTATTCGCAGCACATTACACTTGTCTACGTTGAGATTCAATTGCCATTCCCTGCACCATGCGTCAGTTCGCTGCAGACCGTTGTTACAACCTCTCGATACACCACAACATCATCTGCAAAAAGCCTCAGTGAACTTCCAATGTCATCCCCAAGGTCATTTATGTATATTGTGAATAGCAACGGTCCTATGACACTCCCCTGCGCCATACCTGAAACCACTCTTACTGCGTTCTGTTATCTAGGAACTCTTCAATCCAATCACACAATTGGTCTGATAGTCCATATGCTCCTACTTCGTTCATTAATCGACTGTGGGTAACTGTATCGAACGCCCTGCGGAAGTCAAGAAACACGGCATCTACCTGTGAACCCGTGCCTATGGCTCTCTGAGTCTCGTGGACGAATAGCGCGAGCTGGGTTTCACACAACCGTCTTTTTCGAAACCCATGCTGATTCCTACAGAGTAGATTTCTAGTCTCCAGAAAAGTCATTATACTCGAACATAATACGTGTTACAAATTCTACGACTGATCGACGTTGGAGATATAGGTCTATAGTTCTGCACATCTGTTCGACGTCACTTCTTGAAAACGGGGATGACCTGTGCCCTTTTCCAATCCTTTGGAACGCTACGCTCTTCCAGAGACCTACGGTACACCGCTGCAAGAAGGGGGGCAAGTTCCTTCGCGTACTCTGTGTAAAATCGAACTGGTATCCCATCAGGTCCAGCGGCATTTCCTCTTTTGAGCGATTTTGATTGTTTCTCTATCCCTCTGTCGTCTATTTCGATATCTACCATTTTGTCATCTGTACGACAATCTAGAGAAGGAACTACAGTGCTCTCTTCCTCTGTGAAACAGCTTTGGAAAAAGACATTTAGTATGTCGGCCTTTAGTCTGTCATCCTCTGTTTCAGTACCATTTTGGTCACAGAGTGTCTGGACATTTTGTTTTGATCCACCTACTGCTTTGACATAAGACCAAAATTTTTCACGATTTTCTGCCAAGTCAGTACACAGAACTTTACTTTCAAGTTCATTGAACGCCTCTCGCGTAGCCTTCCTCACACTACATTTCGCTTCGTGTAATTTTTGTTTGTTTGCAAGGCTTTGGCTATGTTTATGTTTGCTGTGAAGTTCCCTTTGCTTCCGCAGCAGTTTCCTAACTCGGTTGTTGTACCATGGTGGCTCTTTTCCATCTCTTACGATCTTGCTTGGCAGATACTCATCTAACGCATATTGTACGATGGCTTTGAACTTTGTCCACTGATCCTCAACACTATCTGTACTTGACACAAAACATTTATGTTGAGCCGTCGGGTACTCTGTAATCTGCTTTTTGTCACTTTTGCTAAACAGAAAAATCTTCCTACCTTTTTTAATATTTCTATTTACGGCTGAAATCATCGATGCAGTAACCGCTTTATGATCGCTGATTCCCTGTTCTGCGTTAACTTTTTCAAATAGTTCGGGTCTGTTTGTCACCGGAAGGTCTAATATGTTATCGCCACGAGTCGGTTCTCCGTTTAACTGCTCAAGGTAGTTTTCAGATAAAGCACTTAAAATAATTTCACTGGATTCTTTGTCCCTGCCACCCGTTATGAACGTTTGAGTCTCCCAGTCTATATCCGGAAAATTAAAATCTCCACCTAGAACTATAATATGGTGGGGAAATCTACTCGAAATATTATCCAAATTATTCTTCAGGTGCTCAACCACAACACCTTCTGAGCCAAGGGGCCTATAGAGACATCCAGTTACCATGTCTGAGCCTGCTTTAACCGTGACCTTCACCCAAATTATTTCACCTTTCGGATCTCCGTCAATATCCTTCGATACTATTGCACTTCTTATCGCTATAAACGCGCCTCCCCCTTCACTGTCCAGCCTGTCTCTGCGGTATACATTCCAAGCTGAGTTTAGGATTTCATTACTGTTTACGTCTGGTTTCAGTCACCTTTCTGTCCCTAGTACTATATGGGAGTTGTGACCGTTTATTAATGAGAGCAGTTCTGGGACCTTTCTATAGACGCTCCTGCAGTTTACTATTAGCACATTAATATTGTTATTCCCTGTTGCATTTTGCCTACTCCTACATTGCCGCGTCTCAGGAGGCGTCTTGTCGGGCTTAGGGAGGGAATTCTCTAACCTAAAAAACCCACATGTGCACTCCTCACGTACTCCGCTACCCTTGTAGCCGCTTCCGGCGTGTAGTGCACGCCTGACCTATTCAGGGGGACCCTACATTTCTCCACCCGATAGCGGAGGTCGAGAACTTTGCACCCCAGATCTCCGCAGAATCGTCTGAGCCTCTGGTTTAAGCCTTCCACTCGGCTCCAAACCAGAGGACCGCGATCGGTTCTGGGAACGATACAACAAATAGTTAGCTCTGATTCCACCCCGCGAGCGAGGCTTTCCGCCTTCACCAATTCCGCCAACCGCCTGTACGAACTGAGGATGACCTCTGAACCCAGATGCCAGGAGTCATTGGTGCCGACATGAGCAACAATTTGCAGTCGGGTGCACCCAGTGCTCTCTATCGCCGCCGGCAGGGCCTCCTTCCCATCTCGGATGAGACCCCCCCGGCAAGCAGACAGAGTGAACACTGGCCTTCTTCCCCGACCTTTCTGCTATTTCCCTAAGGGGCTCCATCACCTGCCTAACGTTGGAGCTCCCAATAACTAATAAACCCCTCCCCCCGTGTGCCTGCTCGGACCTTGCTGAAGGAACAGCCACATGTCCACTCACAGGCAGAGCGGGTGATGCCACACGGCCAGCCTCCACATTGACCCTCCGCCTCGTGCGCCGCGAACGCCGCTGAACCCGCCACTCCCCTTGGGGAGAGGGTGGCCCAACCGCGCCCAGTACACGTGAAGATGTCTCGACAGCAGGGACAGTGGGTGAAGCATGTAACACCTGGGGTGTACCCTGCGACGCACCAGACTCCCCAGTGCCGTTACACTCCGAGGCAGCAGCCTGAAGACGGCTGACCGCGGCCATCAACACGTTCAGCTGTTCGCGAACAGTGGCCAGCTCCTCCTGCGTCCGTACACAGCAGTCACACATCCTATCCATCCTAAGGAATCAATTTACTGAAGAGAGTTAATCAACTTTTAACTAGACTACTAATTCACTAAAGGCGGCTGATTGTTGACTAAACTGTTGTTGCTAGCCACTTCTTGTAGAAAACAATGAAAATAGCACTACCTGTCTCTGGACTGTATTGAAAACAAACACTAGCACTACTGGCACTATGGTTGACTAAAAGGACTCTCTCTGACTGTATTCAAAACAAACACGAAATCACTGGAACACTATTACTAGCACTCGACAATTAAAGCTTCCTAAAAGCCAAATCACACGGAAGAAGAGACAAGTAAGAAAAATACAGTTAATACTTAAATTAACGTAGCTCGCTGCACAGCAGACGTGACACAGACGCCAGTTACGACGACACTGACAATGCTTCTCTTTTCACCAAAGGTCTATTTAATTTCCTTGTAGGTGGTATCTATCTTTCACCTAGTAAATGTGTTTTTAAATCCTTATATTTGTCCTCTAGCTATTTCTGCTCAGCAATTTTCCACTTCCTGTCAATCTCATTTGGTAGAAATTTGTATTCCTTTTCGCCTGCTTCATTCACTGAATTATTAAATGTTCTCTTTCAGCAGTTAAATTCAACGTCTCTTGTGTTATCCAAGGATTCCTACTAGGCCTTCACTTTTTACCTATTTGATACTTTGCTGCCTTCACTATTTGACCTCTTAAGGCTAGCCATTCGTCTTCTACTGGTTTGCTCCCTTTGCCTGATACTCAATCTGAAGCTTTCAGCAACCTCTAGTTCTTTTAACTTACGAGTATGCAGGTCCCACCTCCATGGTTTTCTAACATTTCTCATTTACTTGAACATCTGCCCCTGGAAATATCTTACAATTTAAAATCTGGTACCTAAATCTCTGTCTAAGCATTATATAATCAATCTGAAACGTTCCCTTATCTCCAGGTCTCTTTCTTATATACAGCCTTCTTTTATGAATCTTAAAGCAAGCGACAGTTAAATGATGCTCTGAGCTAAACTCTGCCAGCCAGCTACCTCTTTCATTCCTTTCCCGAAGCCCATATTCACCTACTATTTTCCCTTCTCTTTCTTTTCCTACTATCGAATTCCGTCTCCCATAACTATTCAATTTTCGTCTCCTTTGCTATCTGATTAATTTCTTTTCTCTCATCATACGCTACTGGCCTTTAAAATTGCTACAACAAGAAGAAATGCAGATAATCAACTGATATTCATTGGACAAATATATTGTACTAGAACTGACATACGATTACATTTTCACACAATTTGGGTACATAGATCCTGAGAAATCAGTACCTAGAACAACCACCTCTGACCGTTATAACGGCCTTGATACGCCTAGGCATTGAGTCAAACAGGGCTTGGTTGGCGTGTACAGGTACAGCTGCCCATCCAACGTCAACACGATACCACAGCTCATCAAGAGTAGTGACTGGCGTATTGTGACGAACCAGTTGCTCGGCCACCATTGACCAGACGTTTTCAATTGTTGAGAGATCTGGAGAATGTGCTGGCCAGGGCAGCAGTCGAGCATTGTCTGTATCCAGAAAGGCCCGTACAGGACCTGCAAGATGCGGTCGTGCATTTCCCTGCTCACATGTAGGGTTTCGAAGGGATCAGATGAAGGGTAGAGCCACGGGTCGTAACGCATCTGAAATGTGACGTCCACTGTTCAAAGTGCCGTCAATACGAACAAGAGGTGAACGAGACGTGTAACCAATGGCACCCCATACCATCACGCCGGGTGATACGCCAGTATGGCGATGACGAATACACGCTTCCAATGTGCGTTCACCGCGATATCCCCAAACACGGATGCGACCATCATGATGCTGTAAACAGAACCTGGAATCATCCGAAAAAATGACGTTTTGCCATTCGTGCACCCAGGTTTGTCGCTGAGTGCACCATCCCAGGCGCTCATGTCTGTGATGCTGCGTCAAGGGTAACCGCAGCCACGGTCTCCGAGCCGATAGACCATCCTGTTGCAAATGTTATCGAACTGTTCGTGCAGATGCTTGTTGTCTTGCAAACGTCCCCGTCTGTTGACTCAGGGATCGTGACGTGGCTGTACGATCCGTTACAGCCATGCAGATAAGATGCCTATCATCTCGACTGCTAGTGATACGAGGCCGTTGGGTTCCAGCACGGCGTTCCATGTCACCTCCTGAACCCACCGATTCCACATTCTGCTAACAATCATTGGATCTCGACCAACGTGAGCAGCAATGTCGCGATACGATAAACCGCAATCGTGACAGGCTGCAATCCGACCTTGCTCAAAGTCGGAAACGTGATGATACGCATTTCTCCTCCTTACACGAGCCTTCACAACAACGTTTCACCAGGCAACGCCGGTCAAGTGCTGTTTGTGTATGAGAAATCGGTTAGAAACTTTCCTCATGTCAGTACGTTGTAGGTGTCGCCACCGGCGCCAACCTTGTGTGAATGCTCTGAAAAGCTAATCATTTGCATATCACCGCATCTTCTTCCTGTCGGTTAAATTTCACGACTGTAGCACGCCATCTTCGCGGTGTAGCAATTTTAATGGCCAGTAGTTTACATTTATTCAATCTCTTCATCATCTGCGGAGCTATTTGGCATGTAAACTTGTACTTCTGTGATAGGCGTGGTTTTCGTTTCTTTCTCGTCTACGATAAGAAGTTCATTATACTGTTCATAGTAGCTTACTCGCATTCCTATTTTCTTGTTTATTATTACACCCACTCCTGCTTTACCCCATTTTTACTTTGTATTTGTACTGCTGTATTAACCGTCTCAGTAGTCCTCTTCATTCTGCCACTGAACTTAACTGATTCCCCCTATGTCGAACTTCTACCTATTCATCTCCCTTCCTCCCTCCTGCAGGTCCGGGGATTAGAATAGGCCCGAGGTATTCCTGCCTGTCGTAAGAGGCGACTAAAAGGAGTCCCACCCCCTCAAGGGGGTCGTTAGCGCCTGCGTCCGGAGACGGACGGTTCCACGACCTCTATTTGCGGTCATTTTGCTTTTTCACTTCTCGTTTCTTCCTTCCTTTGGTTGGTTCCTTTCTTTGCTCTTTTCCACCTCACTGTTTTCCTTACTCTTTCCTTGTCTTCTTCTCCTTGCCTTCTCATTGCCTTCTTCTCCTTGCCTTCTTCTCCTTGCCTTCTCATTACCTTCTTCTCCTTGCCTTCTCTGGCCTCCGCCTCGGCGTTTGAGACAATCTGTCCTCTCTCTCCCTCTCTCTCCTCCTTTTCCTCTTCTTCCTTCCTCCCTGTGCGTGCCTGAAGGCCGACCCACGCGTTCGCACGCGTAGCCAGTGACGGGGTAACGCGTAATTCCCCGCCCTGGGTAGACATGTAAGGCACGCGCATACCCCCTGGTAAAGGCCAGGCCCGGGGAGGGGTGATTGCCTGAGCTGATACCTTCTGACCATGCCGATTGGTCCCTCCGTCTGGTTCTCGGGAGGTGTGACCTGAGGTGTAAACATTCACCTAAGGCGGGAGTGCCCTCTGAGAGGGTCCCCACAAGGAAGGAGCGCGCCATCGGAGACGCTGGCAATCATGGGGGATTCCTCCGCAATGGATTTCACTCCATCTGTCTCGACTTCTGCCCAAAAACGGAAACGTGACCAGCCATCAGTGACAAAAGTACTACCGCCTGCCCCACAGTTCCTCGTCATTTCTCGATCTGAGGACGGAAAGGACTTTTCCTCTGTCAACCCTTTCGTTATCCAGAAGGGTGTAGATGCCATAGCCGGCCGGATCTGTCAAATCTTGTACCAGGTTGCGTAACGGTACCTTATTACTAGAAACTGAGAGCGCCTTTCAGGCACAAAAACTGCTTCGGGCCACACTCCTGTACACGTTCCCTGTGCGGGTGGAGGCTCACCGAACTTTGAATTCGTCTCGTGGTGTGGTCTATACTAGCTCCCTCGACGGACTGACTGACGAGGAGATTCAATCTTTCCTCGCTGAGCAGGGCGTGACGGCTGTCCATAGGGTCATGAAAAAGGTCAACAATGACCTTGTACCGACCCGGACACTTTTCTTGACCTTCGATAGTGTTAAGCTGCCATCGCGCATCAAGGCGGGCTACGAGGCTATTTCTGTTCGCCCCTATGTCCCGACACCTACGCGCTGTTACCAGTGTCAGCGTTTCAATCACACTCGACAGTCTTGTTCCAATGCGGCTAAATGTGTCACTTGTGGCAGGGATGCCCATGAGGGTGACTGTCCACCTCCGTCTCCTCGTTGTGTGAACTGTCAGGGTAACCATGCCGCATCCTCCCGCGACTGTCCTGTCTATAAGGAAGACCGCTGTATCCAAGAAATTCGGGTCAAAGAGAAAGTGTCCACCTCGGCTGCTCGCAAGCTATTGGCTAGTAGGAAGCCCACGCTGCTCCCAGCGGGGAAATACAGTACTGTCCTCGCCTCTCCTCGGACTACCAGGGAGGTGGCAACCCAGACATGCGATCTGACCTTCAGCACCACGGTCGTCCGTTCGGCCAGTGCTAAGATCGCCCGGTCGACGTCTCCTCTTCTTCCCGTCACCCCTCAGACACAAGCACCTTCATTAGCTTCTGCCAAGACGAAGACCCAGAAGTCAGATGCACGGGCCTTTAAGAAGGAACCGTCCCGTGCAGTCTTCCTACGTACCTCTACCTCCCAGCCTTCGACCGGTACTTCAACCAAACGTCCTTCCAAGAAGGCTCCTAGGAAGCACAGTTCTCCTTCTCCGCCACGGCGCATTTCTTCTCCTGCGCCACCCAGCGGTTGCCGCCCCAGGCCGTCATCCGTTTCGCCTGGCCGCACCGCTGGTAGCCGAACATCTGGCCGTTCCCCGGCGGAGGAAGCTCCCCCTCCCGGCCATCTTCCCAAGATGGCCGATGAACCTATAGACCCAATGGACGAAGACTGTCCGCCTACTGATAGCGGCGGCAGTGCTCGCTCGAAGCCAGGCCCTCAGCGGCCTTCGAGGTGACCCCTTCTTTTATCTTCCTTTTCTTATGATGGCACTTATTCACTGGAATATTCGCAGCATTCGCTCCAATCGAGAGGACTTGAAGTTGCTGCTCCGCTTGCACCGTCCGCTCGTCGTAGCCCTCCAGGAAACGAAGCTACGCCCATGTGATCAAATTGCCTTGGCACACTACACCTCTGTGCGTTTTGACCTACCCCCTGTGGTAGGTATCCCGGCTCATGGAGGGGTTATGTTGCTGGTCCGGGATGATAATTACTATGATCCCATCACGTTGCACACCGGCCTGCAGGCAGTTGCCATCCGCATTACTCTCCCCACTTTTACATTTTCCATTTGTACCGTTTACACTCCATCGTCATCTGCCGTTACCAGGACAGACATGATGCAACTTATTGCTCAGCTACCTGCACCATTTTTGTTAACTGGAGACTTCAATGCCCACCATCCCCTTTGGGGCTCTCCAGCATCCTGCCCGAGGGGCTCCCTGTTAGCAGACCTTTTCAACCAGCTCAACCTTGTCTGCCTCGATACTGGCGCCCCTACTTTTCTTTCGGACACATCTCACACCTATTCCCATTTAGACCTCTCTATATGTACTCCCCAACTTGCATGCCAGTTTGAGTGGTATTCACTTTCTGATACATATTCGAGCGACCACTTCCCTTGTGTTATCCATCTCCTGCAGCATACCCCCTCTCCATGCTCCTCTAGTTGGACCATCTCCAAGGCAGACTGGGGGCTCTTCTCTTCCAGGGCGACCTTTCAGGATCAAACCTTCACAAGCTGCGATCGTCAGGTCGCACACCTCACGGAAGTCATTCTCGCTGCTGCTGAATATTTCATCCCTCACCCTACTTCTTCTCCACGTCGCGTACCGGTCCCCTGGTGGACTGCAGCATGTAGAGACGCTTTACATGCTCGTCGACGTGCTTTACGCACCTTTAAACGCCACCCTACAGTGGCGAATTGTATCAATTATAAACGATTACGTGCTCAGTGTCGTCGTATTATTAAAGAAAGCAAGAAAGCCAGCTGGGCTGCTTTCACAAGCACCTTCAACAGTTTTACTCCTCCTTCTGTTGTCTGGGGGGGCCTGCGCCGGCTATCTGGCACTAAGGTCCACTCACCAGAGTCTGACTTGACGGTCGCGAATGACGTCCTTGTGGCCCCTGAGGATGTCTCCAATGCCTTCGGCCGCTTTTTCGCCGAGGTTTCGAGCTTCGCTCATTACCACCCTGCCTTCCTCCCCCGCAAACAGGCAGAGGAGGCTAGGCCACCTAATTTCCGCTCCTCGAATCGTGAAATTATAATGCCCCATTCACCATGCGGAAACTCGAAAACGCACTTGGCCGATCACGGACCTCCGCTCCAGGGCCTGATTCTATTCATATTCAGATGCTGAAGAACCTTTCTCCTGCGGGTAAAGGTTTTCTTCTTCGTACTTACAATCGCATCTGGATTGAGGGACATGTTCCCGCATGCTGGCGCGAGTCTATTGTTGTCCCGATTCCTAAGCCGGGGAAGGACAAGCACTTGCCTTCCAGTTATCGACCCATCTCGCTTACCAGCTGTGTCTGTAGGGTGATGGAGCGAATGGTTAACTCTCGATTGGTTTGGCTGCTCGAGTCTCGACGTCTACTTACCAATGTACAATGTGGATTTCGTAGGCGCCGCTCTGCTGTTGACCATCTGGTTACCTTGTCGACCTTCATTATGAATAACTTCTTGCGGAAGCGCCCGACCGCGGCTGTGTTCTTTGATTTGGAGAAGGCTTACGACACCTGTTGGAGGGCGGGCATTCTCCGCACCATGCATACATGGGGCCTTCGCGGTCGCCTCCCTGTTTTTATTCGTTCTTTTTTAATGGATCGACGGTTCAGGGTACGTGTGGGTTCTGTCGTGTCAGACACCTTTCGCCAGGAGAATGGGGTGCCACAGGGCTCAGTTTTGAGCGTCGCTCTCTTCGCCATCGCGATCAATCCAATAATGGATTGCCTCCCAGCTGATGTATCAGGCTCCCTTTTCGTGGACGATTTTGCCATCTATTGCAGCGCGCAGTGTACACGTGTCCTGGAGCCCTGTCTTCAGCGTTCCCTTGACCGTCTTTACTCCTGGAGTGTCGCCAATGGCTTCCGTTTTTCTGCCGAGAAGACGGTCTGTATTAACTTCTGGCGCTACAAAGAGTTTCTCCCAACATCCTAACGACTCGGTCCCGTTGCTCTCCCAATCGTGGAGACAACAAAATTTTTAGGTCTTACATTTGACAGGAAACTTAGCTGGTCTCCACATGTGTCATATTTGGCTGCCCGTTGTACCGGTTCTTTAAATGTCGTCCGTGTTCTCAGTGGTATGTCGTCGGGAGCGGATCGAACCGTCCTGCTTCGTCTATATTGGTCGATCGTCCGCTCCAAGCCGGATTATGGGAGCTTCGTATACTCCTCTGCACGGCCATCCATCTTACGCCGCCTCAACTCCATACAACATCGGGGTTTACGACTTGCGATCGGAGCGTTTTATACTAGTCCCGTAGAGAGTCTTCATGCTGACGCTGGCGAATTGCAACTCACCTACCGGCGCGATATACTGCTTTGTCGGTATGCCTGTCGGCTACTGTCAATGCCCGACCACCTGTCCCATCGCTCCTTTTTTGACGACTCTCTCGACCGTCAATACGGGTTGTATGTCTCTGCCCTGCTACCCCCTGGAGTTCGCTTTCGTCGCCTCCTTCAACACCTTAATTTTTCACTCCCTGCAACCTTTCGAGTGGGCGAGAGCCACACGCCACCTTGGCTCCAGGCTCAGGTCCGCGTTCACCTTGACCTCAGCTCGCTCCCAAAAGAGGTTACCCCGGTTCGGTCTACCACTCCCGTTTTGTTGAACTTCGTTCAAAGTTCATCAATAGGACCTTCATTAATACAGTTGGCTCAAAGACCAATGACGGGGTCGGGTGTTCTTTTATTGTCGGGGCACAAAGTTTCAAATACCGGCTCCATGGCCATTGTTCGGTCTTCACAGCTGAGCTCTTTGCCCTCTACCAGGCTGTTCTTTACATCTGCCACCACCGACATTCTGCTTAGGTCATCTGCTCCGATTCCCTGACCGCCATCCAGAGCCTCAGTGATCCGTATCCGGTTCACCCTTTCGTGCACCGGATCCAACGCTCTCTTCAGCAGCTGGTGGACGTCGGTTCTCCTGTTAGCTTTATGTGGGTCCCTGGCCATATCGGTATCCTTGGGAACGAAGCTGCAGATGCCGCGGCCAAGGCTGCGGTCCTCCAGCCTCGGACAGCTTCTTGTTGTGTCCCTTCCTCAGAGTGTAGCAGGGTCATTTGTTGGTGCATTTTATCGCTGTGGCATGCTGATTGGGCTCCACTTACAGACAACAAGCTTCGGGCCTTGAAACCTCTTCCTGCGGCTTGGACGTCCTCCTCCCGCCCTTCTCGGCGGGAGGAGGTCGTTTTGGCCCGGTTACGCATTGGACATTGCCGGTTCAGCCATCGCCATCTGCTGACGGCTGCGCCGGCGCCGTTCTGCCCATGTGGGCAATTGCTGACGGTCCGCCACATTTTAATGTCCTGTCCGGATTTCAACACGCTGCATCTCGATCTTAACCTGCCATGTACCTTAGATTCCATTTTAGCAGATGACCCATGAGCAGCTGCTCGTGTCCTTCGTTTTATCAATTTGACACAACTCTCTAAGGACATTTGATGATGCTGTTTTTTAATCCTCTGCCTATCAGTCTGTCTTTTATCGTGTTTTCCCTTTTAGTTGTTGTTTTAAACTTGTGCCTCGCGGTGCATTCTTAACGTAGTAAGGGCGCTAATGACCGTTGAAGTTGTGCGCCCTAAAACCACAGAAAAAAAACTCCATTCTTAAATTCTCTAATCTCCCTTTCCAACTAAGGGATCTAACGTTCCACGCTCCGATCCGTAGAAAGCCAGCGTTTTTCTCTCCAGATGATGGCATCCTCCTGAGTAGCCACCAAACATCCGAACGGGGGATTGTTTTACCTTGGGTGATATTTTACCCAAGAGGACGCCATAATTATTTAACAATACACTAGAGCTGCATGTCCTCGGGAAAAATTACAGTTTCGTTTCCCCTTGCTTTCTACCATTCGCAATACTAGCACAAGATAGTCGTTTTGGTTGATGTTACAAGGCCAGATCAGCCAATCGCCCAGACTGTTGTCCCTGATTCTACTGAAAAGGCTGCTGCCCCTCTTCAGGAAACACGTGTTTTTCTGGCCTCTCATCAGATACTCCTTCATTTTGGTTGCACCTACGGTACGGTATCCGTATCGCTGAACTATGCAAGCCATTCCACCGGTGGCAATGTCCAAGATTCATTGGTGGTTTACTTGAGCAATTATATATCTTGTTGTTGTTGTTGTTGTTGTTGTGGTCTTCAGTCCTGAGACTGGTTTGATGCAGCTCTCCATGCTACTCTATCCTGTGCAAGCTTCTTCATCTCCCAGTACCTACTGCAACCTACATCTTTCTGAATCTGCTTAGTGTATTCATCTCTTGGTCTCCCTCTACGATTTTTACCCTCCACGCTGCCCTCCAATATTAAACTGGTGATCCCTTGAGGCCTCAGAACAGGTCCTACCAACCGGTCCCTTCTTCTAGTCAAGTTGTGCCAAAAACTTCCCCCCAATCCTATTCAATAATTCCTCATTAGTTATGTGATCTACCCATCTAATCTTCAGCATTCTTCTGTAGCACCACATTTCGAAAGCTTCTATTCTCTTCTTGTCCAAGCTAGTTATCGTCCATGTTTCACTTCCATACATGGCTACACTCCATACAAGTACTTTCAGAAACGACTTCCTGACACTTAAACCTATACTCGATGTTAACAAATTTCTCTTCTTCAGAAATGCTTTCCTTGCCATTGCCAGTCTACATTTTATATCCTCTCTACTTCGACCATCATCAGTTACTTTGCTTCCCAAATAGCAAAACTCCTTTACTACCTTAAGTGTCTCATTTCCTAATCTAATTGCCTCAGCATCACCCGATTTAATTCGACTACATTCCATTGTCCTTGTTTTGCTTCTGTTGATATTCATCTTATATCCTCCTTTCAAGACACTGTCCATTCCGTTCAACTGCTCTTCCAAGTCTTTTGCTGTCTCTGACAGAATTACAATGTCATCGGCGAACCTCAAAGCTTTTATTTCTTCTCCATGGATTTTAATACCTACTCCGAATTTTTCTTTTGCTTCCTTCACTGCTTGCTCAATGTAGAGATTGAATAACATCGGGGAGAGGCTACAACAATGTCTCACTCCCTTCCCAACCACTGCTTCCCTTTCATGTCCTTCGATTCTTATAACTGCCATCTGGTTTCTGTACAAATTGCAAATAGCTTTCCGCTCCCTGTATTTTACCCCTGCTACCTTCAGAATTTGAAAGAGAGTATTCCAGTCAACATTGTCACAAGCTTTCTCTAAGTTTACAAAAGCTAGAAACGTAGGTTTGCCTTTCCTTAATCTAGCTTCTAAGGTAAGTCGAAGGGTCAGTATTGCCTCACGTGTTCCGATATTTCTACGGAATCCACACTGATCTTCCCCGAGGTTGGCTTCTACTAGTTTTTCAATCGTCTGTAAAGAATTCGCATTAGTATTTTGCAGCTGTGACTTATTAAACTGATAGTTCGGTAATTTCCACATCTGTCAACACCTGCATTCTTTGGGATTGGAATTATTATAT
Source organism: Schistocerca serialis cubense (assembly GCF_023864345.2). Lineage (NCBI taxonomy): Eukaryota > Metazoa > Arthropoda > Insecta > Orthoptera > Acrididae > Schistocerca > Schistocerca serialis. Next base: position 545,279,877 of record NC_064643.1, read on the forward strand.
TCTTCTTGAAGTCTGAGGGTTTTTCGCCCGTCTCATACATCTTGCTCACCAGATGGTGGAGTTTTGTCAGGACTGGCTCTCCCAAGGCTGTCCGTAGTTCTAATGGAATGTTGTCTACTCCCGTTGCTTTGTTTCGACTCAGGTCTGTCAGTGATCTGTCAAACTGTTCACGCATCACCATAACTCCCATTTCATCTTCACCTACATCCTCTTCCATTTCCAAAATATTGTCCTCAAGTACATCACCCTTGTATAGACCCTCCATATAGTCCTTCCACCATTCTGCTTTCCCTTCTTTATATCTCATATTACTTAAATCAGCGCTGCTTTGATTAATATTTTTGTTATCTGTGAACTCTGTAATACAGTTCGTTAGCAAAATTTTCATGAAACAACACAATGCCATGTTACTAACCAAGCGGAAATTGAAACTACTCTCCTGGTTACTAACCATATCTATAATCCTACAAGAATATCGAATGCAATGCTTGTTCTTTTGTCTAAAATTTTAAGTAAATTATCATTGAGTTTAGCACTTTCGCACAACGAAAACACCGTCACAGGACGATCCACAGCTTAGAAGTACAATAGATCACATTTATTATTTGTGGGTCGCCTAATCACAGAAAAGTCGTAGAAGACTAAGGGATCTTGATATCTAGCTCCAGACTGCTCTGAATAACTGACATAATTCACATAAAGTTTAGACAGAGTGAAGTCCTCTACTGCACAAATGACATTGAAAAATGTGGAGAGGTACACTATATGACAAAAAGTATCCTGACACCCCTAAAAAAATACGTTTTCATATTAGGTTCGTTGAGCTGCCACCTACTACCAGGTAGTCCATTTCAGCGACCTCAGTAGTCATTAGACACCGTGAGAGAGCAGAATGGGGCGCTCCGTGGAACTCAGGGAATTCGAGCGTGGTCAGGTGTCTGGGTGTCACTTGTGTCATAAAGCTGTACGCGAGGTGTACGCGTATAGGCTGACCTTGGCTGTTGAGTGACAGAGACCGCCGACAGTTCAAGAGGGTGAAAGTAGGCTGTTTAGGTTTTTATGTTGGTAACGCCACTTAGCGCTCTATATGAAAATCACTGACTGTGGTGTGTGAAGTCTGTGGCTGGTCTGCATTGTTGCAGTATCGCTAGTGTAATGTTGGGCAGTTAGATGTTAACAGCGCGTAGCGTTGCGCAGTTGGAGGTGATCCGCGAGTAGTGGTAGATGTGGGGGAGACATGCCGGAATTTTGAGAGTGGACGATCTGGACGTGTGTCCATTAGAAAGAGTAAATTTGTAATATTGGATATCATGGACTTTTCAACACTATTAAGATAAATACATTGCTTGTTATCTATCAAAATCTTTCATTTGCTAACTATGTCTATCAGTAGTTAGTGCCTTCAGTAGTTTGAATCTTTTATTTAGCTGGCAGTAGTGGCGCTCGCTGTATTGCAGTACTTCGAGTAAGGAAGATTTTTGTGAGGTAAGTGATTTGTGAAACGTATAGTTTAATGTTAGTCAGGGCCATTCTTTTGTAAGGATTATTGGAAGTCAGATTGCGTTGCGCTACAGGAACAATCAACGGATTTAAATACCAATTTCGTGTTCGTGAGCATATTAAATTTAGTGTTAGACCATACGTAATTCCGGCACATTATAGTGACCGTGTTAGAATAGAATTACAATCTATGGTTGACGAGGGCATTACTGAGCCAGCAGTAAGCTCATACAACAATCCATTACATGTTGTTGAGAAGAAAAATGGATCGGTCAGGCTTGTCTTAGATTCGAGACAAATCAATACTATCATCATTCCTGAAACAGACAAGCCGCAAACTTTTTCAAAATTTTAATGGTCTAAAAGTGTTGTCTTCTATTGATCTCAGATCCAGCTTTTATCACATCGAATTTCATCCAGAATGTAGAAAATACACAGATTTTCTTTGTTTCGGCGTTTGTTATCAGTTTCGGAAATTTCGTTTTGGTTTGAACATTTCTTCGGCAGCAGTCATTCGCGGGCTAAATTCCATATTACCTTATTTCTTAAAACTTCACATCACCTTATATGTGGATGATATTCTAATAGCAGAAGCCTCATGGGAACAACATAATCGCATCCTCAACAGTTTGTTACGTATTTTTGAAGAATCTGGAATTACAGTTAACTTGGAAAAGTCTGAATTCGGTAGGTCAAAGGTGAGGTTTTTGGGACATATTATTTCTTCTGAATGCATTCAGCCGGATCCTGAAAAGTTAGAAGCAATCAGAGCCATTCCAGTTCCATCCACAAAAAGACAAGTCCGCAGTTTTCTAGGTCTCGTAAATTTTTACCGTCGTTTTCTGAATATGCAAATTCTAGTTACACCAAAACTTTGTTGTCTCATGGGAAAAATACTATTTGGAGCTGGGAAGAACAGGCACAGTTGGAATTCAGTTCTTTGAAAGAATCGCTACTTAACCCGCCAATACTAGCTCATCCAGATCTGTCACAAGACTTCTGCCTTAGCACGGATTCTTCTAAAGTCGGTCTTGGTGCCCATTTATTTCAAGAAGCCATAGAAAATGACACTGCTGTTCAGAAAACCATTGCTTTTGCTAGCAGAGTGCTAACAAAATCTGAAAAAAATCATTCCGTTGCTGAATTAGAAGCTTTAGCTATCGTTTGGGCATTTCACAAATTCCGTTTCTTTCTTTCTGGTAAGCACGTAAAAGTATACAGTGATCATCGTGCATTACAATTTCTTATGTCTTCAAAATTAAATCATGACAGGTTAAAACGTTGGGCATTGTTTCTGAAGAATTACACTTCACAATAGTCTACATTCCCGGCAAGGAGAACATTGTTGCGGACGCACTGTCACGCGCACCGGCTGGGCTTGAGAAAAGTAACACAGAAGCAAACTTCGAGAAAAATTTCAGTATTCTTTACATTTAGAAAGCCGCCTTTGAAAACTTCATTACCACATCTTTAAAGGACATTGCTCATGAACAAGATAAAGATCCGATTTTGAAAGACATCAAAAGTAAATGGCATGAAAAGACACACACTCAGATTCGGCGTTATTATCTGGTTAGAAACAACATACTCTTCAAACACTGCACTTTTGATGACAAGCTATGTGTACTTTGCATTCCAGACGATTTTGTTAATAAGCTCATTTGGTACATTCATTTCAGTTACGCACATTTTGGTCCACGAGAATGTTATCATATTCTGCGGACGACTTGCTATTTTAACAAAATGGAAAAGAGAATTCGAAGAGTCATGTCTATTTGTAAACTTTGTCAAAAGGCTAAACCAGCTACTGTCTCACATCGTGCTCCGTTGTTTCCTATCATTCCTTCTAAATTAAAAGAATTTGCTGCTGTTGATCTCAGCTTGGTCACGTATGCTTCGGAACCATTAAATCAAACCTGTTTTTATTTCATTGTACTCACCGCATTGTAACCCGTCTGAACGGATTATGAAAGAAATCAATAAGCTTTGCAGACTTTATTGTCACAGAAAGCATCAGCATTGGGACAGATATTTACACTTATTTCAAAACGTGCTGAATGAAATGCCTCATGACTCCACTGCTTTACCACTTATTCTTGTACTGAAAAATGAAGAACCATCAAACAGAATCAGAGAGCTTGTACCTTTTCCGAATACACGTAAACTTCGACACAAAGACATAATTAATTTGGCTATTAAAAATATAAATTCTGCTGCAGACAAAAGGAGAAAACTACACGGGAAAGCAAATGCAAAGAAACTATGTATAGGTCATAAAGTTCTCATTAAAGCTCATTCATTGTCACATAAGAAGAAACACTTGAGTCACAAATTCTTTCTGATTGACAATGGACCTTACAGAATCCGACGTATACCACATGATAATTGCATTGAAGTTGAAACTCTGCGTACTAGGAAGAGTAAAGGTTTACACCACATTTCACACCTAAAACCGTTTATTGAGATCTGCTTTTTAACTTAGTCTTTGCTATAAAATTTTTCACTTTACATTACTAGTATGCTTTGTCAGACTTAGAATCTGTTAAAATGCAACAATGTTTGAAGTTAAATATCCAGTCAAGAACCAAGAGAACTTATTTAAACAGAAATTACGAATGCATTGTTATAGTGAACAGACGATACAGTGTTTTTATTTGTACATTCTTGCTTGTTAGTTACACGATTACTTAACGAATATATGGCTTACATACTTAGAACATATACTGCTAATGAGATTTTAATGCAACATTTAGGTTTACTTGAAAAGATATTCTTTATTTGAAGTACATTCTGTGAGATTAAAGATGACTCAGAATTTGGTTTCTTTGATAGCTACACGATTATATCACGACGCAACTGATATGTGACACAATTTACATTGTTGCTTTTGCGGTGTATCTGTTTTGTCTCTGCAGTTTTTCTGAATTCTACTGGAAAAGAAAACATGTTTTAGTAGTAACTTTTGTGGTATAGCTACAATGAGACAGCCTTTTCTGTAGCACAATGTTACAGTAATACTTACTTCATCACGGCAATAAGCGTAACAACTACGATATCTATACGCATGGCAATTCACTTTGTTTATTACGAGGTAAGTACATTGACTTCTACAGAACTTTGCTTACAGACAACGATAATTACGATACTTGGCACATTTTTTACCCTTAAGTAATGACAGAGATTATGTTACAACAAGACGCACAATTTATTGCGGCAGTACACGTATTTGAGTGATTAATTTTGTTCTTAAAACATTTATTTTTAAAGATTTTTGAATTACAAAGAAAGTTTTCTGTGATACATTTCATTCCATTTCTGTAATCTATAACACCTGAGGGTATAATGACATTAATCCTTAGGGGGGTACATGCTTACTTTGTGTACCATGTGTATGGGAAGCACAAGGAGCCCTAGCTAATGTGGTATTTGCTTATACAACTTTACACATTGGTACCATATTTCTGTAACACAGAATTACACAGATATCTGATCATTTAACTGAGAGAGACAAACATTTTTTTACTATGTCAGTGACACATGTTTACGCAAATACAGAGTAAGATAACTTCACACTTATGAAATTGTGTTTTGTCTGTCTTTTTGAACTGTTCATATTTTTTTCAGAACCATTGTGATACTATGAGACCTTTGAATGATATATTTGGTATAGGATTACGATTTTTAAAGTATGATTGAGATAGATGACACTATTGAAATGAGCAGAGAATTTTTTTAGGTTTTGAAATTATTGCAGAAAGCTACGACATTTTTGAGATGTGGCTGAGTTTTATGATGTTATTATTACGATGACAGTGTGTATTATGCTGTTGAGGTATGTTTATGGTCAATAAGCTGATGCTATATGAGGAATTTGATTATGCTACATATTTATTAAGATGAAATATTGAAGAAGTGTCGACGAATATGTATATGTGTAATAAGGTAAGGAATAATGAGCAGTGGTTAGGGACTCTGACTTGTGAAAAAGGATGTTGGAAACCAAGAATCGTACATTAAGAGTTATGAAATGTGTGTACATGCGTGAATGTATCACAATGCTGTCGAAAATTTTTTGGACACTGTTATATTTATAGGATTTTGTTTCTACACCTTTGCAACGCAAATTCTCGACCTGTGAAAATCTCATATGAGACTGTCACTGTAGTACAAACTGGTGTCGTAAATATTTCGGTAAGAAAGCTATGTGACCTTGACGTAATGCCCTGTAGGCGCCAAGCTATGCGACAGTCACCTGGAAAAAAGAAGCCATGCCCTTCAGAGGCACAACAAAAAAAAGGAGAGGCCATTAACCTCGCTATTGACATTCCTCTCTAGAAAGCATCGCAAACACGACACGCTCATTATTTGGAAAGATACTTACATCTGCACACCTGATTATGACAAGCGTCTTTCTACGAGAGTTGAGAGAATTTCTACTAACTTATGAAATGCCACATGACTACTGAATGATATTTTTATGCTTTACTTTGTACATGGTTGCTTATTTCATTTGATATCTGGTCTCCAGCTGTGTTGCAGCATTGGTTTTATAAAATAAAAATGAAATGTAATTGCTAATGTGAACACTTTCTGTCAACAGATCTATTAAATAATAATTTTATGATCCACATTCTTCGAAAAAGGAGCACATGGAAAGGAAAGAACAATAAGAAGGGACTAATAACAGTAACTGCATACATAATTTTCATTTCAAGTACTTGGTAACATTTTTTGTAGAATAAGTTGTGGTGCACCACTTTAATTACATAGACGTTAAGATGTGAATAGACATTTCCCATATCTGCATTGTTATCTTTAGTGTACTATTTTTACTGTTTGTGGGTTTGTCATGTTTAGATGTAAGTTATTACATTTGCTGCTGCTGTTTGCCAGGCATAGTGCTACACAATTTCTCTTTGTACTACTCTGTTAAGCCAGTTTTACTACTGATTTATTTTATCTTGTTTGCTGCACATTGTCTTATATTAGTTGTAATATTGCAATTGCTTTGCTAATTTATATTTATTGCTTCTTGCTTTGCCAATTTGCATTTTTTGTCATTGATGTTTGCATTAATTATTTTGTGCTGCTGCATTGCCTCATCCCTTAGTTTAGCATCTGAGCTCAGTAGATTTAAGTTAGATTAAGAGGGGGTAGGCTATATAAGAGAATGAGTTGTGATGAATTGGAAGAAATGCATTGACAAGGTATAAAAAAAAGGTGAAATAAGAGGAAACATCTTTGAAATGAAGTTTTGGGTTGGACTGCAGTACCGAATGTCACACTGAAAACAAATCCTGACCTGTCCTTTGTGTTATTCCACTATGTGTCTGTGTACCTGGTGTATTTGTGTTCTTCCTGTGGTTATATGTTTATCTGATAAGACTTACGTTGTAGAATTTTCATAATACACAGCTACATTCACTGTGATGAGGAATACTGTTATCCTCAAACATAATTTGCATTTATAATATGTTATTTACTTTGTAAAGATGTTTAGACATTATTTATTCTGTTTTGTTTTAATGCTCACGTGTGAAGCTGATGTTTCGAAAGATATTGAGACCTTTTATGTATTTACTTATGTCATAATTCCTGTAATACTGATGTATATGTTGTTTCGATTCTTTTGTAAAGCCTGTATTACTACAAATGTTATCTGTATTGTTATGTTCTTTAATGATGTATTTTGTACCTTTGTAATTGTATTCTTATGTTGTAAATTTATAATTAGACACCAGGTCTTAAAATTAAGTTTCATTTCACTGCACACGTTTTTGTTGGTCATAGTAGACGCAGAATATGCGAGAAAAAAAGGGGACTGGTAGCATTTGCACGTGTGTTGATAAGTCAGCAAGGGACTGGTTAACAGCATTGCTGGTTCTAAGGACAATTACAAAAACTTTGTGAGTGCACAAGTGGTGGTTTATGGACTTGTTATATTCTCCGCAAGACTCTTCGATGGTGATCGTGCACCTGCACAGTCGCAACAGATGGCTGCTGGTCATCTCTACAAGGACTACAGTGGGTCTGCATCTTTGATGGCCCACCAATACCATTATTTCGACAAGGTCTGCAGTGGGTCTGCACCTCTGGTGGCCCACCAATACCGTAATCTCTACCAGGACTACGGTGGGTTTGCTCTGTGGTGACCTACCTAGCAACATTCTTCAAACCTTCGACTGACTCTGCAGATGTTGTGGCGCATTACCTGTCTGCATGTAAAGAGTCAGCATTATCTTTCCGTTGGAAGGACAACACTACTTCTTCAAGACTGCATGGAAATCCACTACTTCCATGTGCATTATCTTTTACTGCTCAGATTTTGAGAAAGAAGAACACTGCAATTTTACTGTGATGAATGATCAGGACTGTCTTTATGGACTGTGAGAAAATTTTAGCTTTTGACCAACATTGTATCAATAAGTGTGTGCATTTCATATCTTTGTTATTGTAATTATGAAAAATTTCTTCAAATCTGTATTGGCCACTGCCCAAAACAATTTGTAAAATTTTTTTTGGGTAGCATGGGGGCTATGTAAGTAGGCTGTTTAGGTTTTTATGTTGGTAGCGCCACGTAGCGCTCTATATGAAAATTACTGACTGTGCTGTGTGAAGTCTGTGGCTGGTCTGCATTGTTGCAGTATTGCTATTGTAGTGTTGGGCACTTAGATGATAACAGCGCGTAGCGTAGCGCAGTTGGAGGTGAGCCGCCAGGAGTGATGGAAGTGGGGAGAGAGATGGCGGAATTTTGAGAGCCGACGATCTGGACGTGTGACCATCAGAAAGAGTAAATTTGTAATATTGGATATCATGGACTGATATATATATTATAACTTTTGAAAACTATTAAGGTAAATACATTGCTTGTTCCCTATGAAAATTTTTGATTTTCTAACTACACCTATCAGTAGTTATTGCCTTCAGTAGTTTGAATCTTTTATTTAGCTGGCAGTAGTGGCGCTCGCTGTATTGCAGTAGTTCGAATAAGGAAGATTTATGTGAGGTAAGTGATTTGTGAAACGTATAGGTTAATGTTAGTTAGGGCCATTCTTTTGTAAGGATTATTGAAAGTCAGATTGCGTTGCGCTGAAACTATTGTGTGTCAGTTTAGTGTTGATCAGAATAGGTAAAGAGCGAAATGTCTGAGTACGTTCAGTTCTGCTCAGCTGTTTGAAAATCAAATAATGTAAGAGGTTTATCAGCACAGTAATTCATTAATTTTTCTAAGCGGACGTTACAAGGGTCGTAATGTGTGATAGGCAGATATCTATCCAGACCATCACACAGAAATTCCAAACTGGGTCAGAATCCACTGAAAGTACTATGACAGTTAGGCGGTAGGTGAGAAAACTTGGATTTTATGGTCGAGCGCCTGTTCATAGGCCAAACAACACGCCGGTAAATGCTAAACGACGCCTTGCTCGGGGTAAAGAGCGTAAACATTGGACGACCGAACAGTATAAAAACGTTGTGTGGAGCGACAAATGACGATACACAATGTGGCGATCCGTTGGCAGGTGTGGGTATGGCGAATGACCGGTGAACGTCATCTGCCAGCGTGTTTAGTGCCAACAGTAAAACTCGGATGCGGTGGTGTTACGGTTTGGTCGTATATTTCATGGAGGGGGATTGGACCCCTTGTTGGTTTGCGTAGCACTATCATTGCACGGGCGTACACTGATGTTTTAAGCACCTTCTTGCTTCCCACTGTTGAAGAGCAATTCGGGGATGGCGACTGCATCTTTCAACACGATCGAGCGCCTGTCCATAATGTACGGCCTGTGGCGGAGTGGTTACACGACAGCAACACCCCTGTAATGGACTGGACTGCACAGAGTCCTGACCTGAATCCTACAGAACACCTTTGGGACGTTTTGGAACGCCGACGTCGTGCTAGGCCTCGCCGACCGACATCGATACCTCCCTTCACTGTAGCACTCCGTGAAGAATGGGCTGCCATTCTGCAAGAAACCTAGTAGACCTGATTGAACGTACGCCTGCGAGAGTGGAAGCTGTCATCACGATAAGTGTGGACCAACACCTCATTGAATTCAAGCATTACCAATGGAGTGCGCCACGAACTTGTAAGTCATTTTGCCGGCCTGAGTGGCCGTGCGGTTCTAGGTGCTACAGTCTGGAGCCGAGCGACCGCTATGGTCGCAGGTTCGAATCCTGCCTCGGGCATGGATGTGTGTGATGTCCTTAGGATAGTTAAGTTTAATTAGTTCTAAGTTCTAGGCGACTGATGACATCAGAAGTTAAGTCGCATAGTGCTCAGAGCCATTTGAACCATTTTTTGTAAGTCATTTTGAGCCAGGTATGCGGATACTATTTTTCACATAATGTATCAAATTACATGAAAGACTGTGTGGAGAAAGCATAAGATATCCTCATAGGCAGATCGCATATTGAAAGTTTAATGAGGCAAAAGGATGCCACAAATTACAACCAAGTAAGCTACATAATTTGTGTGACAAGTAAGTATTTTAGGTAGGTGCTCAGAATGTGGAAGGTACTGTTACAATCATCAGCTTACATGTCTCCAAAAACGAGCTAGCGTGTGCCGATCAGCACTAGACAGCAGCCAGCAAACGAATCACACTAAATCGCTATTGGAAACTTGAAAAAATAAATAAATAAATAAAATAAAATAAAATCTCCATCACTGAGATAACGACACATTGTCGTTGCCTATGTGACGATTTACGGATTTAGATGCCTGTCATCTCGACTGCTAGTGATACGAGGCCGTTAGGATCCAGCACGGTGTTCCGTATTACCCTCCTGAACCCACCGATTCCATATTCTGCTAACAGTCAATGGATCTCTACCAACGCGAGCAGCAATGTCGCGACACGATAAACCGCAGTCGCTATAGGCTACAATCCGACCTTCATCAAAGTCGGAAACGTGATGGTACAGCGTTTCACCAGGCAACGCCGGTCAAGTGCTGTGAGTGTATGAGAAATCGGTTGGAAACTTTCCTCATGTCAGCACGTTGTAGGTGTCGCCACCGACGCCAACTATGTGTGAATGCTCTAAAAAGCTAATCATTTGCATATCACAGCATCTTCTTCGTTTCACCTAAATTTCGCGTCCGTAGCTCGCCATCTTCGTGGCGTAGCAATTTTAATGGCTAGTAGTGTAAGTCTTATACAAAGCAATATGCTGTTGGAGCAAATTCGGTCCGAAATACGGTACTACCATTTATCGTTAGTCTTCTGAATGAATAACCATTTGTCTGTGAGGTGTCTGATATGATTCTTGTTCTATAAATAAAACAAGTTTATTAAAAATCACTGATGGAGAAAAATTTGAATCTCGAGTTTACGAACTTCTCATATAAGCGTCTAGAAATCCTTAACAATACGGACTATTGAATATTCGCGTAACATGGATGGCAACGGTTACTTCTCAAGTGCAGAATATCTGTTGAATGGTGGCAGTGGCACCGGTTCTCACCCCCTTATATCTCATCGGGGTTTTGAGAGCTCACACACGTCACCTAAAGAGGCTGCGCGGACCACTTAAGAAGCGCTTTCATCGCAAGCGCTGAGTGAAACGTCTCCAGAAAGCGGCCACCCTGCAGGCGGCTGCTGCTGGATCGCCGATAGCAGAACAAAGCCCGTCGCAGACGCCTTCGTCAACCTCGTGACAGAGGAAATTAAAAATAAGTTTCGCACTTCTATCGACCGCCTGTCTGCAGCTAGGATGCTCTCTGGTATCACTTTCGCCCTTCAACTAGCTGTCAAGCGACAGAACATTTAAGGAATACGATGGTGGAACTGTGTTAAAGGAGATGATTGTAGAACTAAACATATTAAGCTTGGATGAGATATTCAACAAAAATTATTCGACACAAATCCATGTGATTCTAGTGTAGAAATAAAATTCTGCACTTCGAATTCGGAGATTGCTCTAAATATCGAAAATGTATATTAAAGCAGATGAATGGGAAAATCATTCCTATAATTTTCGAAATTCAGGATGAGTGGCATACTGATTCGTACAGTTACATTGACTATGTATCTAGGCATAACTCTGAAAAACGACATGAATTGTGATGAGCTCGTAAGAATCAAACACTATGCAAAGTGATACAACGGAGAAAGGAATCTCGGATACGGCGTTTGTGCCGCACGTTCGCAGTGTGACGGACAGAATCGAACGTATATTGTGCAAACACGGCGTAAAAAATAGCTAAAAGCCGACAAAGAAGATCAAAGGCTATCACATCAGCAAAGGAGGAAAGGAATCCACTTGCGGAGTCGCGAACATACAGCACACCATGTACTTGTGGAAAAGAGTATGTTGGAAAGGTAGGATGATCATTCAACACCGAAGTCACCGTACTTAAAAGGCTTTGCACGATGGGGCAGGTGGCGAAATCGGCCGTGGCGGAGCACGCGACGTGTAGGACCGACCACATGCACTACTGGCCATTAAAATTGCTACACCGCGAAGATGACGTGCTACAGTCGTGAAATTTAACCGACAGGAAGAAGATGCTGTGATATGCAAATGATTAGCTTTTCAGAGCATTCACACAACGTTGGCGCCGGTGGCGACACCATAACGTGCCGACATGAGGAAAGTTTCCAACCGATTTCTCATACATAAACAGCACTTGACTGGCATTGCCTGGTGAAACGTTGTTGTGATGTCTCGTGTAAGGAGCAGAAATACAGACCATCACGTTTCCGACTTTGATAAAGGTCGGATTGTAGCCTATCGCGATTGCGGTTTATCGTATCGCGACATTTTTGCTCGCGTTGGTCGAGATCCAATGACTATTAGCAGAATATGGAATCGGTGAGTTCAGCAGGGTAATACGGAACGCCTTGCTGGATCCCAACGGCTTCGTATCATTAGCAGTCGAGATGATAGGCATCTTATCCGCATGGCTGTAACGGATCGTGCAGCCACGTCTCGATCCCTGAGTCAATAGATGGGGACGTTTACAAGACAACAACCATCTGCACGAACAGTTCGACGACGACTGCAGCAGCATGGACTATCAGCTCGGAGACCATGGTTGCGGTTACCCATGACGCTGCATCACAGACAGAAGCGCTTGCGATGGTGTACTCAACGACGAACCCGGGTGCACGAATGGCAAAACGTAATTTTCTCGGATGAATCCAGGTTCTGTTTACAACATCATGATGGTCGCATCCGTGTTTGGCGACATCGCGGTGAACGCACATTGGAAGCGTGTATTCGTCATCGCCATACTGGCGTATCACCCAGCGTGATGGTATGGGGTACCATTGGTTACACGTCTCGCTCACCTCTTGTTCGCACTGACAGCACTTTGAACAGTGGACGTTACATTTCAGATGTGTTACGACCCGTGGCTCTACCTTTCATTAGATCCCTGCGAAACCCTACATTTCAGCAGGATAATGGACGACCGCATCTTGCAGGTCCTGTACGTGCCTTTCTGGATACAGAAAATGTTCGACAGCTGCCCTGACCAGCACATTCTCCAGATGTCTCACCAATTGAAAACGTCTGGTCAATGGTGGCCGAGCAACTGGCTCGTCACAATACACGTCACTACTCTTGGTGAACTGTGGTATCGTGCTGAAGCTGCAAGGGCAGCTGTGCCTGTACACTCCATCCAAGCTCTGTTTGACTCAATGCCCAGGCGTATCAAGGTCGTTAGTACGGCCAGAGGTGGTTGTTCTGGGTACTGATTTCTCAGGATCTATGTACCCAAATTGCGTGAAAATGTAATCACATGTCAGTTCTAGAGTAGTTTATTTGTCCAATGAATATCCGTTTATTATCTGCATTTCTTCTTGGTGTAGGAATTAAAATGGCCAGTAGTGTAGTGAAATTCGCCAACACAGAATTTCTTTCAGTATAGAACAGTTATTTCACCTGTTTGTTCAGGAAAGCTACAGAAATACACAACATGACAACAGCTTCAACAGGAAAGAAGGAAGCTTCAAGGTGAAGGGGTCGTGGATTCTCGTGCTACAATGAACGATCGTTGCAGGCAGCGAGGGGACAACCGCATCCGAAAAGACCACACAAAAGTCGTTGGTCGTTGGCGCGCTAGCTACGTATAATCTGTGGCCGCGAGCTCGACTTCAGTCCACCACCAACAATGGATAGTGAAGGTTTGACAATGCCATACACTCGTGCTGACGAAACGTCAGAAAAATCATTATCTAACAAACATCGTCCGAAGAACTTGAGGCAGAAGAGAACAGGCAATTTGTCAACAGGTCATCACGAAGTCCTGAACAGTTTTGATGTTACCAATACTATGAAATAACGCTAGTACGAGTACAATTTGACTTCTGAACAAATTCAGTGGAGTAACGCTTTAGTTGTAAATAAGTGTTCTGAAACAAGTTTTCAATTTGACGATGCATGACTAGTGTAGCCTAAGAATTATAAAATATAAGTGTTTTACGACAAGCTATATATTACCTTTTCAATGAAAATGTGAGTAGAATCTTTTTGGCGTATTTCACATCCACTCGGACCATTTGACTTGAGGTCTGTTGAAGGTACATTAGCATATTTCTCTTTCTTGGTCAATATTTACTGTCTATAATTTTTTCCTGCATGTTTTATATGGTGGAGGATCTCGTCACCATAGATGTACTGGAACTAAAAGTACACCTAACCGAAAACGATGTAAAAATGTTCTTAATTGGCACTTCTATTTATCCTGGTAATTCCAACTCAGTAGCGGTGCGGAAGGTGCGTCTGTCTGCCATGCGGAGGATCTTGCTTGACGGCCTGTAACGGGATGTACTCAACGTCCAGAGGCCAAATTGGGAGCTACATGAGGAGCTGTAGCCGTTACAAGTCCTGGAACGCGTACGACGGTAGGCAGAGCGATATGCTGACCCCATACCAAATGGCACCATCTGGCAAAAAATGGTTCAAATGGTTCTCAGGACTATAGGACTTAATATCTGAAGTAATCAGTCCCCTAGAACTTAGAACTACTTAAACCTAACTAACCTAAGGACATAACACACATCCATGCCCGAGGCAGCATTCGAACCTGCGACCGTAGCGGTCGCGCGGTTCCAGACTTAGCTGAATATCACTTGGTCCTCTTGACCTGATAGCAGAGTTACTTTTTAATTTTCCTCGAAAACTTTAAAATTTGAAGCCTTTCACTATGTCAGTCTCTAGATGCGAAAATGGTTAGCAAGCATTCCACTGACACATTAAAGCCACTGTCGCAATCAGCATTCAGACTCCACGCCAGGTCTGAAATTAGAAGTAGTGACCACGCTAATAGATTCAGTCAGTATGACACCCAGAAAGGAACATCATTCCCGACTTATCTTATTTTATCGAAAACATATCTGGTTTGTAGCAGTATGACGAGCTGTGACTGAGAGATTGGCACATGCGGGAGGCAGAATTGTGGGCAACACAGTAGGAGTATGATGTCACAGTGAAAGATGGGAGATTGCTGCCAGTGGCACGCGACGCGTCAGACTAGGGACCAAGTGGCCACATCAGCCCCGACCCCGCCTCTCGCCCCTCGACACTGTTCTCCCCCTACAAATCCCACTTCACCATACGTTGCCGTATAAACTGGCCCAAAAACACCCACCGCCCCCGTTGTCTATTCTGAAGCGCCTGTGACATCGCGGGCGCGACAGATATGCGAGGCGAGCACGTCACTTTAATATAGGCAGGGCGCAACGTAGATGCATCGCAAACACAGCCCGACTGATTTCACGAAGCATCAAAGGTGTATCACGCAGCAAATCACCCTGACGGATTTAGAGAAGTCCCTGCAACCTAGAAGGTAAACAGTCTCCACATGCATTCGTTATGACAAAATCTACAACAAGCAAAGGTGAAATTCATATTCGTTTCGTTTTACCTAATAAGAGTAACATCTACTAACTTTTGAGAGTCGCTACAGAGTTACGTAGACTGTAGAATGAACAATGATGGTCACGGTACCACGCATTAAAATACGCATACATACAAGCGGGCAAAAATAAGGATCTACATTCGCGAATTTATTAAATTACGAACATACATTAATTTGTTTGTTTCACAATTGAAGTTTCCCCATCCTCATTGGGAGAAATTAAGGAACCAAAAAATCAAATGTAATTTAGATAATAAAATACAGGATGACACAGAAAAACGGGAACATTTCCAAATTCCAATAAAACTTCAAGTGTTGAAGGAAAGAAATTACATTCATAGTAATCGAAACCTTACAGCTTTTCAATTAACGAAACACTGATGACATTTATTTTAAAAATTACGATCTTCAGATGGCGTTCTGTTGTTCGAATACAGTCGTGAAATCTGCAGTTGAAATTCCTGATTGACCACTGCAACATCTCAGCTGGGATACTGTGAACTGCATCCCAAATTCCATGTTTTAACTCATCCAGGATTCTTGTTCGAGTCGTGTAGACTTTGCTCTTGAGGTAGCCCCACAAGAAAAAATCACAAACGTATAAAGCTGGCGATCTAGGAGGCCAGGGAATGTTACCGAATCGTCAGATCACACGGATGCCAAACAATCCTCGCACATGTGCCATTATGACTGCCGTGCTGTGCGTGATGTCGCTCCGTCCTGTTGAAACCAGGCTTCTTGAACCTTTGGAAAGTTGTTCAATGTAGGTGTAACGAAAGTTTGTAACATCTCCACGTAACCATCGGCATTGACAGTTATTGTCTTTCCCTGTTCATTTGCGAAAAAATACGGTCCGTTAATCCTATGTGATGAAACACCACACCATACTGTCACTTCACTAGCGTGTAAAGGGCGCTCATGAACGTCATTAGGATTTGTGTTTGCCCAGTAACGGTAGTTCTGTTTATTGACATGACTAGTAAGATGAAACTGTGCCTCATGTAACATCCACAGCTTGTTTAGAAATTCACCATCATTGTTTATTTTTGTTATCATTTGTTGACAGAATCCTAATTGTAATCGGTAATCGTTGTCCTTCAATTGTTGCACCATCTGTAGTTTCAACGGATGAAATTTTGAGTCGAGATGAAGAATTCTGCGAACACTTTCCCGGGACATTCCAACCACTACTGCTTGCTAAAGAATTCAGCGCCGTGGGCTCCGTGAGACAGACTCGCGTACAACATCAATGTTCGCCGGAGAACGCACACTTCTTGGTCGTCGTTTCGGTTTCTTCTTGACGACAGATCCAGCCCCTTAAAAGTTATTAATCGAACATTTTATCGCGTGTTCCGACGTAACAGCATCATGACGTCCTAAATTATAAAACCTACGGAACTCCCTCTCTGCCGCTACCAAACTGTCACTCTTTTTATAAAACATATTATGGTTAAAGCATGCTGGTGTCCGTTCCACTGACCCACGATTGCTGAAATGGCAGTCTGTTTACTAGCTGTCATGAACCCTCAGGGCTGCCACCTGCCCATGGCTGCCACTACTCATTTCAAACATTCCCGTTATTCTGTGTCACCCTGTAAATTTGCGGCGTACTGTATCCCCATTAAATTCTTAAGCGGTATTAAATCCTCGCAGAAATCAGCAGCATAATCCATGAATTAACACAGCATACAATACATGTTGTCGAGACAGTTCATTAAAAGACCACGATCATCGACATGAACATCGAACGTCAGGTAAGATCTTCTTTCAGCCTAGTAAACGGTAGACCAAGACCACAATTCGAATTGCGTTTCCTTCTCGTTGGAAATCAAACGTAGGATACTATCGACAGTGGCACTGTAGACGAAATAAGACCAAGTAAAAAGATGCTGGATTGTGTTACACTGACAAGCCATGGGTTGAGTAGGATCAGAAATACTGTCAACGAGTCATTTGTATCGTTTAACAGTATTATGTATAACCGTCGAAGTAATACATACTGCACCAAATTACACTGTATCTCAAGCACTATATCCTGTTGTATATTCATCTGTAGTGCATGACTCATGTTATGTTGTCGTGAATATGAAAGTATTAAAACTGCTAGTTTTGAACGTGTGTTGCTTCGGGTACACTACCACTTCTGCAGACATTTAATAGTTTGCTGGTTCGTCTCTTTTCAAATAGAATAGGGAGAGGAAGTTATTATTTCTGGATAAGATTTCTGTCCGAAGTCGTCTTAGTTAAGCTGTTTTTTCTCGACATTGGTCAGAGAGCGAACGGTATTGCTTGATGTTGCGCTCCGCTGAACTTCCTCAACCTCTAGTTTGCGCTCAAGCGCTCCCCTTTGGGGGAGATTTACTATCTTTTGGTTATAAAAATCAATTTTAATTGCATTTTTGGATCCACAAAAGCGTTTAGAACCCACCCCTGAATTTGTTTTTTCCTAATACGGCACGGATTTGTTATTCACGGTTGAACCAAAAAATGCACCTGCCTGAAATCGGCCTTTTCAAAGCACCAGTGTTTTCTTTCGGAGGAGGAGTTATTGTCCCGGTGCTTGGGAGGAAACACACAAAATTCAAATGAAAGTTTGAACGCGTGTGTTTGGAAATTAGCCCCCAAGCATTTGAATTCTGGTGCGAATACTGTGGAGATTGCGACTTTCCTGATACTGAACAGCTTCAACGAAGGGTATTCAGCAATTCTGAAGACCATGACAACGATGGACGTCACCCTGGGACTCTATTCGACGCAGTTCGCCAAGCATTCGGACGACCACCGAATTCAAGCGGCCGAACACCGCTTGTCACCGGCCGTACGACCGGCTCTGGAGCAGCGCAAGATGGCCCATATCGAGCAGAACGCCCTCTGTAAGGAAGAGGAAGGACTAGTTTATGGACCCGGAATAGCAGATTGAACGTAAGTTACATACTATGGCATTTATATGTAGTCAAAACATCAAACGCGTTTTACTCGAAATGACTTCTTTCTTTTATCGCGCGGTATGGTAACTTCAAATCTATTGAGCCCACTGGCATGATTTTTTGTTTCCGATGAAGCTAACTAAATTCTCTAGGAGTTGTACCACTTTTATCCCGATCCATCAACTATAAATATTTTTCGTGGACGACGAAGTCGACAAATTGATGAGCAAAACCCTTTTTTTTCAAATGACCTCCATTTTGTTTCCTACGGTCCAAATAACCTAAACGAGGTACAACTCCTAAAGAATCTTATATACTTCGCTAACGTCAACTCAATTTTGCTTTCAGATGAGCCAGCTGACCTGTGACATACCGCGCGTGGAGGTCTACATCGAAATTTTGTTTCGTTCCGACGACACTTCCGCCTTTGCTGTTCGACATTTCCTGTCCACAAAATTCCGGTTGGTAGAGGTAATATCAATAAACATTTCGACCAAATTTGAAATTGATATCTATAACACATCCCGAGAAACAAATTCTCAAAAAACATGCTTTTTTCGGACCAAAGTTAGTAAACCTTCCCCTAACGTACCGTATTTCTATTTTAAGTAAACACATAACTTCCGTTCACATCCAATTAATATCTCACTTCGTCTTTATAAAATACCAGTTACTATATTTGAAACACACCTCGGTGAACTATTCAAAAACCAGAGAGATCACTTCTAGTTGGTTGTACTGTTCGCCATTCAACATTTTTTTTCAATACACAGCAATAATATTTTCCCTTGTGTTTCCACAGATACTTGCAATTTTGTTTTTGCTTTGTGTAGCTGTAGCTAGTCCAAACAAATATGCTCACCACGTATTTCATGCGATGCTCAGTGTCTACGGAAAACGTTGGTTTGTTTTCCGTTACGAAAAAAGGTGATTTTTAAAGTGGAATTTAGCGTGCCCAATCCGTAGACCAGTGGCAAATTAGTCTAGTGGATTATTAATTTCGTCCATATACATTAACGGGGATATTACACAGAGAGTAACCACTACTCCAACAGTGACAGCACAGCCCTGACACACGTGACTGCTACCACAACGCAGCAGCGCTGCTCAACCGCTACTGACGTACTAGATTATTCTTCGTGTTTTACTGCCCCTGCTGACGCTAAACAATAAACGAATATTGCATTACACTAACTTGGCGACACTCTATTGATTGGGAATGTAAAATTCCACTTTAAAATATTACTTGGCTGTAATGGGAAACAAATCGACGCTTTCCTTTGAGATTGGGTGTCACATAAATGACTTTATCAGCAGCATTTATTTCGATCGACTTCAGCTACTCATTGCAAAAGCAGAATTGGAAAATATCTGCCGAAACACCAGAGAAAATGCGCCTGACGACTCCTAGGAGACACACCCTGTACGTTGTGAACCGAATGCACTTTTATAAAGACACATTTTGAAAATAAACTTCTTCGCATTCAGAGTATCGTAGGAGAAATGTTCACTATTCAGGGAAATGACAGGAACAATCGTTCGAAGCAAGAAGTCCATTAAACGGGGCTCTAAAATGCGTACCTTAAGAGCAGTGTACGCTTTTGGATCTTTGCTTATGAGAAACACGTCTCTTTCACTGATAAGTGATCGGATTTTTAAGCTCTGTGTTTTAGAGCTCATGCTTATTAGAGTTTTTTACTTGCTTTGTTCCATACGATGTCATCTAAAATGTGGAAACCAGAGAGCTAGCAGAAGAAGAGATTTGTTTCGTAGTATCATGGATGAAGAAGTGCTCGTCGCTCTTGAGATATGCATATTAGAGCGCATGTGTACTACATTGGGACCCACCCGGTTAGCCGATCGGTCTAACGCGCTGCTTTCCGGAGAGGGAAGGAGCGCCTGGTCCCCAGCACGAATCCGCCCGGCGGACTTGTGTCGAGGTTCGGTGAGCTGGCCAGTCTGTGGATGGTTTTTAGGCGGTTTTCCATGTGCCTCGGCGAATGTGGGCTGGTTCCCCTTATTCCGCCTCAGCTACACTATGTCTGCGATTGCTGCGCGAACAAGTTCTCACATACACGTACACCACCATTACTCTACCACGCAAACATAGGGGTTACACTCGTCTGGTGTGAGACGTTCCCTGGGTGGGCCCACCGGGGGCCGAAACGCACAATAACACTGGGTTCGGTGTGGGGCTGCGGAGGGGTGAAGTGGACTGCGGTAGTCGTCGTGGGGTTGTCGACCACTGCGGTTGCGGCGGGGACGGAGCTTCTCCGTCGTTTCTAGGTCCCCGGTTAACAAACAATACAATACTACACTGTCTTGCTTCGAATGATCGTTCCTGTCATGTCTCAGAATATTTACCCTTCCTCATGGACCACCTGCCAAGCCCATGTTTCCAATTTATTCAAAATTTTCGGCGATCGACAGGTGATGCGAGTTTTTCTGTTACATATAGTCGTAGAATGAAATGCAACCAGACTGTGAATTATAGTTGATGTCACGCCCTTTTCTATAGCTCAGTTCGATTCTCGACACCTATTACGGCTTCTGATGCTCTTTAATTTTTCAGTACTCACACTGATATCCCGTAAACGCAGATTCTCTCAGCGTATTCCAACTCTGGTTGATGTGATGGCCGCTTAAATTTTAATTAAGTGCCAGTCCTCAAACGTCATTTAAACGGAAACGACAGTCGCTATTTATTTGGTATTCTGTCATCTTTATTTCGATAGTCTCCTTAATTATTCTGTACCAAATACTTTGCGTTTACACGAGGATTCTGACCTCATCACATGTAATTTCGTGATTATATTCGAGGCACTTCTCCGCGACACTTCATTGGGTTGATTGTTTCAGTCGAGTGTGTCGCTGATGTTCCTCGCATCTCTCCTCGATTGTTCTGCTGCTCTGCCCTATGTAACTCTTGCCACATTCGCATAAAAAAGCAATACACGCTGGGTTTCTGGAGACCCAGATCTTCTTAAAATTTCAATGAATACTTCTATCTTAGTCGAAGCGGGTGAAGCATTCTGGAAATCTTGTTACCCTAGCCGTTTACAAATCTATCTGCATATTGAGTCAGTGTAAGGTAGAGCGGTGTTTTTGGCTTCTGCTGCTCGGTCTCAACCCCTTTCTTAGGCGTTATTGATTTTGACAGCATGTCACGTTCTATTTGATGATCTGAGTTGCCATTCCTTCCGGTAACTTTTCGTAGGTGTTGTCTGAAAGATTTGAAATCCTATGGCCCAGGGCCATTAGCACCAAATTTCTTTGTAAAGCCGTGGAAATAGAATTCGGTAACGTTAGGCTTTCTATATAAACTGTCACCCAGGCATCCATCCGTTCTTCGCTCAACTAAGATGTCGAGCAAGGTGTTAGGAGTTCTTTTGCACGATCCTTCATAAACTAGTTTTACGGTGAATGGGGTTTAAATGTTTCAGGAACTGGCTCTGAGCACTAGGGACTTAACATCTGAGGTCATCAGTCCCATAGAACCTAGGACTACTTAAATCTAAATAACCTAAGGACATCATACACATCCATGCCCGAGACAGGATACGAACCTGCGACCGTAGCGGTCGCGCGGTCCCACACTGAAGCGCCTAGAAGCGCTCGGCCACTGCGGCCGGCCTTTCAGAAACTCTTCACTCTTATCCGCTCAATTTGGGCACCCTGCGACATGCCGACAGAAACGCGTTAGTATAAACTTGACGGATTCTAGGGCCTTTGCTGCAAAGTGTTCCATGTGTAGGTCCGTTACGACAGGTGATAACGGGTTGTCCATCGCCACGCCATCGGTTTGTTCATAGGAGGTCAGTAGACACCGTAATTTGCCCAAAAAGTTCTGTGAAATATGAGTCGAACTTTTCCGCGATTAATTCCAATGAATGGGAAAGCGGAAATTTCGCAAAGAGGAAGCTAAGTCGAAAATGTCGTAATGTTTGTGTGCTGTAGCCGCAGTTGCCAGAGGCGAAGTACAAAGTCGGCGGAGTTGTGGATAGGGCGTTCGCACTTCTCCGCACATTCGCTGAGACTGCGTTTGAGGTATTTTGCTAGCTGGTATCTAGATGCGGCATGATTACTAACTTTGAGTCTTAGAAGGGAAGTGGCTTCAGGTATTTTGTCAACTGGTATCTAGGTGCGCCATTGTTACTATGAATCTCAGAAGGAAGGCCGTATAGCAGTGGTGGCGCTGCAGCTCTTGTTTTAAGAACCTTGATGATGATACTGTAGTAAATCGTCTTCCTCTCGATTTTATTCGTAGAATATACATCTATCTGCTGCATGTAACGTCATTGAAGAGATCGAAAATCTTCTTATTGTAGTCCACATTTGACATTAGAGCTGTAGCGTTGTCCGTGTCTTTTAGCAGAACTACAATTTATTTGTCCTCCCGCAGCATTCTCAGTGTTACTCGGTTCTACCTTGGAGATATTAGATCTTAGCTTTTTGCATCACTAAGTCCTCTACAAGCCTCGCGGTGAGTCTCCGCTCTAGCTTCCTCTGGAAGAGAAGCTACAACATGCACCATGGAGCTGATACAACATCAAACGAGCTGCGTCATCACCATCTGTACATGTAGCCTACAGTCTTCGTAGACTCCTGAGAATGGGTTGTCATTACTTCATGGTCACAAGCAGAATTAATTAAGCTGAAAATGTCTGCACATTATCAATCTAAATTCAACCATCTATATAAAATGAGAAAACAAGCTGTAGGGAGTCGTACGACAATATTTCTCACTGACAAAAAAATGGTTCAAATGGCTCTGAGCACTATGGGACTTAACATCTATGGTCATCAGTCCCCTAGAACTTAGAACTACTTAAACCTAACTAACCTAAGGACAGCACACAACACCCCACCATCACGAGGCAGAGAAAATCCCTGACCCCGCCGGGAATCGAACCCGGGATCTCACTGACAAACATGTGGATGAGAATATAGGAATGATTCTTACTAAAAGACTTAGTTTCGCGTCCACTGGAAAAATGCTACCAGAATCAATCTGATGCTGGTAGCATCAAACTGAATAGGCGATGGAGGACGAGTTGTACCTACGCTCGCTCAGGTTATACATCACATTAACACGCCAGCGGCGAACAGGATTATGCGCCTGGCACTAGTGCTAAAGAGAACTCCTGATCCCGACGAATGCTAGATGTGACTTCAAATGTGGTTCTTCATCTCCATCTTTACGTATCGGCTAAACTCTCTGTAAGTTCATGAGAATTGGTTGATCACGAGCAGGATGAATGCAGCCAAGAACCTCTGCACACCAGAAAGCAAAATTCATAGTCTTGCACAAAAAGCGAAGACAAGATGCTAGAAGATGTAACATAATTTATGTCACTGAGAAACATTGTGTCGAGGATACGCGAAGCTCCTTATTAAAGTGCTTAATTTCGCGTACACTGTAAAATTGCTACCAATAGCAGATTACGTCAGTTCCATGGAGCATGGCGAAGATTCTGTTCCACCGAAAGCAGCAGGAAAGGTTCGTCGCGAAGCCTATAGAGCACTTAGTAAGGCGCCAAGGCGAACATCAAAAACCTCCAAGGGGAGGAAACTAGTTCTGCTAACCGACAAGGGCAGCGCTACGCTCTTATTATCACGTTTGTGCTACAGAAAGAAGATTTTCAATCTTTTGAATGATGTTGCGTACCACACAAACGTAGATCCTGTGTATACAGGAAGATGATGATTCCTCTCAATGGGCGTACATCATTCAGGGGCTTAAAAAGCGAGCAGCAGTGCCACCACGGACATACGGCTTTTATAAGGTACAGAAGAAGAGAATTCGTGTAACACACGTAGTTAGTGATATTTGTGCAGCTACACTGCAGCTGCCAAACTACCTGAAACGAGTACTCAGCGAATTTTGTGAGGAAGTGATTACACCTCATCTGGAACTATAAAGACCGCGTATACCGCCTCAGTTGATTGCTGCTCCGGGATACGGTAGGGCTGGACGTAATCTCCCTCTTCACGATAGTTCCGCTTTCCGATTCTTTCGAACTACTGTTGGAAGAATTCAGGGACCTTCTCGCAGAACGTTTTAGGCACATTCTGACGTGTACTTACGTGTTATTCAACGGAAAATATTATGAACAAACAGGCGGCGTGGCTATAGACAGTCCTTCATCACCTGCCGTGGAGACGTGTACATGGAATACTGGAATCCGTCGTCTTGAGACTATCGTGTTTCTAAGGGTAGTTCGACGACATACTGGCAATGTGGCCACATGGAGCAGTAAAGCTTTAAGAGTTCTTCGGCAACTTAGATCCATCCATAGTTAATATAAAATTCACGATGGAACTTGAAAAAGAAGTTAGTTAAAAGAAGAACAGACGCATTGCTGCGTCACAGTAAATATAGAAAACCTAGAGACACCGACCTCTTTGACCACGCCTCGAGCCATCACTATTCGTAATAAAGAAATTCGGTGCTAAAGACACTGGTCCAAGCAGCTTGAAAACTTTCAGACAAGTCTTGCCGTTGAATCACAACGCTTATGAATAGTTGTCCAAAGGAATAAGTACTCATGTCGTCAAGTTGAACGTGCGATAATCAAAATCAAGAGAAACTGAGACAGAAGTTGAGACTGAGACCGACGAAGAGAAGCACTAATCGCACACGACGATCCTGTTTTTACATCATACAGATGCTCTTCACCTAAATGACGAGCCTTTTCGTTACAACAACGTCGACTGCTTTGCGAACTTGGGTATCCCGATAAATGCAGCCAGGCTCCGTTAAAAAAGTGTTTCAGGTGTAACCTCTACAATAACAAGTTGCAGCGTTGACGTTGAGTGTCTGCATTGGTGAGGCGATGCGCTACCGTTATTTTGTAAGGTTTTGTACTGACATCGTGAGCGGATGCTACTGACGATCCAATCTAAACTGAAATGCGCTGCAAAGTCTTTCACGGACCTTGCCAAGGCCGCTTCGGGTTCGTCATTTCGGCTGAAAACGATACGCCATCGTAAGTCCGACAATCTGATCTGAGCGTTTTCGGCAATCGAACCCTGCCTCCCCGATTTTGATATTTGTTGCGCGACGCTGGGTTGTACAAAGGAATGATCATGGACTTGAGAGGTCAGTCATCATTTACATAATGGTTGTCAATATTAAGCATACGGCAGAATGAAAGTTTCTCTCTGTAGCGGAGTGTGCGCTGATATGAAACTTCCTGGCAGAGTAAAACTGTGTGCCGGACCTAGACTCGAACTCGGGACGTTTGTCCTTCCGGAGCAAGTACTCTACCGACTGAGCTACCCAGGCACGACTGATGACCCGTCTTCACAGCTTTACTTCCGCCAGTACTCGTCTCCCATATTCTAGAATTCACAGAAGCTCTCCTGCTAATCTTGCAGAACTAATACTGCTGGAAGAAAGGATATTGTGGAGACATACACCATGTGATCGAAAGTATCTGGACTCCCGGCTGAAAATAACTTACAAGTTGGTGGCGTCCTCCATCGGTAATGCTGGATTCAATCTGGTGTTGGACCACCCTGAGCCTTGATGACACGTACCACTATCGTAGGCATACGTTCAATCAGGTATTGGAAAGTTTCTCGGGGAATGGAAGCCCAGTGTTCAGGGAGTGCTGCACTGAGGAGAGGTATCGATGTCGATCGGTGAGGCGTGGCATAAAATCGGCGTTCCAAAAGATCCCAAAGGTGAGCTATAGGATTCAGGTCAGGACTGTGTGCAGGCCAGTCCATTACAGGGATGTTATTGTCGTGTAACCACTCCGCCACAGGCCGTGCATTAGAACAGGTGCTCGATCTTGTTGAAAGATGCTGTCGCCATCCCCGAATTGCTCTTCAACAGTGGGAAGTAAGAAGGTGCTGTTATAGTGCCACGCAAAACACGACCACACCATAACGCCACCGCCTCCGAATTTTAGCACTACACACACTGGCAGATGACGTTCACCGGTCATTCGCCATACCCACACACTGCCATCGGAGCGCCACATTGTGTACCGTGATTCGTTACTCCACACAACGTTTTCACACTGCTCAGTCGTCCAATGTTTATGCTCCTTACACCAAGCGAGGCATCGTTCGGCATTTACTGTCTTGATGTGTGGCTGATGACCAGCCGCTCGACCATGAAAACCAAGTTTTCTCACTTCCCGACTAACTGTCATAGTACTTGCAGTGAATCCTGCTGTAGTTTGGAATTCCTGTGTGATGGTCCAGATAGATATTTGCCTATTACACATTACGACCCTCTTCAACAGTCGGCGGTCTCTCTCAGTCAACAGACGATGTCGGCCGGTACGCTTTTGTCCTGTACGTGTCCCTTCACGTTTCCACCTCAGTATCACATCGGAAACAGTGGACCTAGGGATAGCAGTGCGGAAATCTTACGTACAGACGTATGGCACAAGTGTCACCCAGTCACCTGACCACTTTCGAAGTCCGTGAATTCCACGGAGCGCCCCATTCTGCTGTCTCACGATGTCTAATGACCACTGAGGTCGCTAATATGGAGTACGTGGCAGTAGGTCCAGCATAATGCACCTGATATGAAAAAGTATGGTTTTGGGGGTGTCCGGATGCTTTTGATCACATAGTGTAGTTTAGCCACAGCCTGGGGGATGGTTTCAGAATGTGATTTTCACTCTGCAGAAGCTTATTTGAAGATTAAAACCATGTGCCGCACTCTGGACTTTGGAAGGTAAGAGACGAGGTGCTGGCGGAAGTAAAGCTGTGAGGACGAGTAACCAGTCGTGCTAGGGTAGCTTTGTTGGTAGAGCACTTCCCCGCAAAAGGCTAAGGT
Source organism: Schistocerca serialis cubense (assembly GCF_023864345.2). Lineage (NCBI taxonomy): Eukaryota > Metazoa > Arthropoda > Insecta > Orthoptera > Acrididae > Schistocerca > Schistocerca serialis. The sequence goes on from NC_064643.1 coordinate 545,306,971, forward strand.
CCCGAGTTCGAGTCTCGGTCCGGAACGCAGTTTTAAACTGGCAGGAAGTTTCATGGTAGAACTTAGTAACGACTATGATCGACGACGCACAAAGCAGTGACCTTATCATCTGGGACAGAAAGGATTTGTGTAGTCACACCAGCTATGTAATGATGCAATGCACTATCGGGGCAGTTTTTTAGTGTATTCGATGGGACATACCTGGTACAGTGGGTGCCACATCTCCACATTGTCGAAGAGGAGATTTTAAACACTTTCAAGCTGCATGGTGTGCACCGCATCACGAATGTTAGAGATTCCTGGACGGAAGATGTGTGAAAGAACTAACGTGTTAGCTGAAACTGGCGAACATTGGGTATTAGACATAATATGACGATGTGGTTCTACTGATTGCTCTCTTTTATGATAATAGTCTGTATATATGTTTCAGCTCCTGGGCACAAGTGAAATGAGTATGTAAACTAATGAAATGATCATGTAATCTCAGCTATTTCTTGTGTATCAAAATCCCTATGTGTATTCGGTGTTTTCTTTCAAATAAGTTGGTGATTATTAGTATAGATCTGAGTTAATCTTTATCTTTTGTGTCTCCTCATTCATATATTTCTCATGTGTTAATAAGTGTCACATATTCACTTTTCGGAAACGACGAGTACAACTATCAGTTGTTTGAATTAATTGCAGTGTGTGTGTTGAGCCTGTAAAGTATACTGGCGTGTCACTCACCCGTCCATGAAGAACTTTTACTCTGTGTGATTCTTCGATATTCGTCTTCCTTAGAACAGACGCAAATGCAGTGGAGGTGCAGCATGATACATTTAAGAATATCATATTATGATTATATTTCTATTAATCCGACTGATATTCTACTAGATACAACTTAACGTGATCCAAAAAATTGTATTAGAAGCTCGAATGAGCCCTTGTTTTTGTGCAGCGAATATAAGGTTTTCCTACTTATTTTACATGATACTGAAGGACATAGTTGCATTTATTTGTAGAAGTCAGAAACTTGTTACTAAGTGGTTTTATGAATATGCGATTTTAGTAATTTTTTGTTCTTTTTTCTTTTCGTCATACTATGTTTGATCCCCACCAGTATTAAGTACTTCTGAGTCGAAGCTGCGGCATAGACTAAGAACAGTAATATCAAAGTTCATCAATAAATAATTTAAGCATTATGAGTCTAATTGTTTTACTTTCTTTCGCATATGTCACAATAAATATATTAATTTTAAAAGAATTTGTTAAGAAATTTACTGCGTGATAACTATAATTATATGAAATTGGACCTATCTGTGCTTCCAGTAATATTACTACTTATCTGTGAAAGGGAAGAAACATTTTTACGTTCCGATGCATTGATCCTTTTGCTATGCATAAATGAGTATTGCATTTGGTCGTCATTCATTTATATTAAAATAAATTGAAGAACAATGAATTTTTGTTGGTACTTCTGCAGTATGTGTTTTGTTTACTCCTTTCACTGGAGTTCATGTGGTATAGTTTGGTTGGCCGGTCTCTCTACTCGTGCACTGCTGAAGACAGCCTTAGTCGACTGAGCCAACGTGATTGGGATGCCGCTGGAGTGACTGCTTGAGCTTGCTGCTGTGATCAGAGAACGCTGACAGGCGGAGATTAGTCTCTGACGTGCAGATGAATTACAGTCCAATAGGCGCCATGTTACTTAGAGTTGATGTAGGCAGTTTGAAGGCAAACACACTCATATGGACATTGAGTGTAAGCATCATAATGAACTGACGCTTCGATGCACAATTGTGCCAAGGTCCGCACAAGGGCGTGCTGCTTTCATCACAAGATGGCTGAATATTAGCAGTAAATTGTACAACGTCGACAGGATGAAGTGTAGTGAAGTTACATGTCTGTAGCGAACTATTCCTGTCAACGGTATGTCACTCGGGAACCTCTCAACAACTCAAGAAGGGCATGTACCATTTTTTTGTGCCTTACTCCCCCCCAATAATAATCGCCTGTAATATTCATGACTCTGCCAGTGTTTAACTGTGTGTGATGACATTGTGCAACCCCTGTGCCGACTCCAACTGACCCATGACTCAGTAACATTTACGAGAATAGCCTTTCTAAAATAAATCTAACTTATGATCCCATTGTGTATTATTTTCTACCAACCTATTTTTTTCGCCTGTATGGAAAGAACAACCCTTACACTGTATCTGTGCAAATATGCGTTCGTTCTATATTTCATTTCACATGTCAATTATGTGAGCATGTTATTTTTTTAAAATTTGTGTGTTTTACAAATTTCTTTTGTGGATCATTTAAATACATCAGTGTCAGGTCATATAATTTATGTTTTGTCATTCAAAAATTATCGTGTTCATTAACCTCAAGTATTTTATTACACTTAAATGTTTTCCTTTCACCAAAAGTATGGTTAGCTTTCATTTCTTCACTTGTCTGTAATCTGGACGAAAATACCGAACTGTTACCCATTATTGTTTTGAACGACATGGTGGAAGCGGGGAAGGGGGGATGAAAGATTTCTGCAAATTGTGATTGACTCTGTAGCAGTGTACAACCAAATTATTATACGTTATTATCATTTGTGTTAGTATTTGTACCTATTTTAAAACATGCCGTATGTGCAAATGGCATGCGGAAGCGGAAAGATCGCTTTCCAATTCTCTTAAAGGGTTTTTCGTTTCTCGCATACAGTGAGGCTACCGCGTTGATAGAAAATTTCAGATTAACTTTGAGTCTGTAAGACAAGTAACGGTAGAATGTGAACAATCTGTGACCACAGGGGAATTAGTTTTCTTTGGGCTGCGCAGTATTGGTCTTGGCGGAAATGGCGAACATAGAATCCGTTCGCTCGCTCATTTGTGTGTAAGATGTCGCCACTCTGGATAACCTGGGTGATATTTTCTATGGCACTGTAAACTCGCATGTTGGAGAGAATCGACTATTCATTAGTTTTGTCATTACAGACTTCGGCAATTGATTTGTGGAAGTAATAACTGTAACAACTAGAAGATTTTCTTCAGTGACACATCTTCTGTTCTGATGTTACCCTCAGTCGGCCAGTTACTTATCACGTTACCTTGCGTATTCATCGCATGAATACTTTACTTCACAGTTTTTTACTATAATTTGCTTTCTTATGTTTATTGCTTCGTGAACTAGAGTGCGAAGGTTAGCTGGAGTTTCTTGCCACTTTCTCTCATGTAAATTCAATTGCCGTTACTGTGGCCATATTATGATAAATATTTTGTATATGATTAGGAATTTGCTATATTGGAATATGTGGTAGCCTCGTAACATTTTGGAAAAAAGCTCTATCAGAAAATTGGATGTTTAGCGCTTTAAGCGCTGACTTATGACCATTAAGCCTTATGTCTAACCAGATTCTGTTTAATGAGACCTAAATCGGTGCTGCCTATACGAAAGAGAGATCGTCTGTAACAGTATGTAGGATTTTGTAGTGCAGTCCATCTCGATGTGTGTCTACTTGATGAACTGCGGAAGTGTTAAATATTTGCTTCGCTCATTTCAATGAATTTTCTGGACATCCTGTCTGGTATAATTTTTTCGGTTAATAAATTCACTTCTGAATATATAAACGGAAGTGGATTTTACGAGCTATTTTCGGCTCTGACTTTAATTTGATCCTGGTTGCTTTTGTCCTGACGTGCACTGTATGCGACGTGTCATGAGCTTGTGTAGATTTAACTCAGCGCAGTTCGAGGCTAAAGATGCAGTATGAGCATAATAGGTGCATATTTTATTCTCCTTTGACCTCATTAATCTGTACCGAAACCGACATACCTTACACTACTTCATCACATGCTGTTTATGTCCACAGCATATATCGTCTTTTTTAAAACGGACTTTTCCTCTTACGATCAATCGGCTATGAGCAGCTCGTAATACTTTGCGCTGCCAGTTCCTGATGTACTTTCACGGTACATCTTTGGTCAGGAAAATGGTCTCTTTGTCTTCATTAACATTTTCATTCCAGGACTTGGTTTGGCCACAGTACCCTTACAACAAACACATCATTGTCTCTTCATTTCGTTCCTAATCACTGAGAAAAAATCGTTTTCCTTTAATATTTCGTCGTTTTCTCCTGAACAAGTTTTTACTATTGAAAGCATTCTCAACCTCACAAAATTTACTTATTGATCGGCATCTGGATTTCCTAGGGTTGTTCTGCAGTTGTTCATACGTCATATACACAGATCAATTTTTTCAGTGTCATTCGGAATATGTCCAAATCCAAATTTAGTATGTTTCATGAAATCTACTGATTTCAAGTGTTTCTGCGAATCGAGATCCTTAAACCTACCAGTACTTGGAAGATTATGAATAGTACTGTTCGTACATTTAGCGTTATAACCGTAAGTATTACCTTGACTTCCATGTGTATTAAATGTACATCAATAGGCGAACTACATATTTTATCATGTTTGATAGTTTTACCTAATTTCTGAATATTTGCATATAAACCGAAATGCAGCTGTTATACACCAGTCAAATTCGTTTCTACATGCTGTTACTGACGCTGGACTTCACAATTAAATTCATGAATTTCACGTCACATTTTATTTTCCTCTTGCAAATGAGCATGCTAATTTTGTTAATTGGCTGAGTTCCATCCCTCAATATCTTTCTGGTGTCATTTCCGTCTATCTGTCCTCATTTGTAATAGAAGTTTCACTGTCGCAATATTACTCTTGTTCATAGTTAGCCACAGAATTAGTGACAAATACATTTTATGCCTGGACGCTAAAATTTGAATTCTAATATTCATTCACAATTGAATTTAAAATCCTATAATTATTTGCAGCCGCAAATTCATTAATGGCCACAAAGCTTCTTCTAACAAACACGGTACCACTATCGTTACAATCAATCACTCTAGATTTGCTATTTAAATAAAAAATAATGTTGATTTTTTCACAGTTATCAGAATCCACAATTCAGAATTCAGTCGTATGTAACATCGTTCCACTGGACTACGGAGCGCAGCTGAGAAATCAAAGATACATTCGCCCTAAATTTGCTGTGGCGATCACATAGAATCTCCGAAAACTGTTGCGAGTATGCTGCACAGCCGGGCAGTTTGGGGCCAAATAAAAACTGTAAATAAAAAAGAAAGACTATTACAAGATGTGACCTTTTCACGTTTATACCAATTGCGATATCCCTTTCGTTTCATAGTAGTCTTTCAATTTCTACTGATACAGGTCAAATCAAAGGCTAATGGATTCGATAATGAAGGTTCTAATACACTAGCCCTTCTGTGAGAAGCATTACAAACATTACTAACTATAATTAGAGCTAAAAAGATATTATTTCTGAACTCATCCAGTGATCAGTTTGGCTTCAGATTAGTGAAACAGATGTGGGAAGCAATACTGTGATTACGTCAGATGTCGTTAAGAAGATTAGAAGGGAGCATATAAACAAATATCGCATTTATTGACCTAGGATAGACGTTTGATATTGCTGATTGGAAGCTATTATTTAAAGTAATGCACAAAGTAACACTTTACTAATTTTGAGTATAAACAAAGGTCAAAATACTGAACTGGATGTTAATATAGCAAGAAAGAAGCAAAAATAAAAACTGGTGTGAGAAATCGGTGCACTCAATACCATTACTTATTTAATTTCTTCGCTGAGGAGGCATAACACCAATGAAAGAAAAGACGACTGGAAACGAAATAAATGGTATCCATTTCCACTGTATGGGATTTGCCGATGACATTGCAGTAGCGATAGACTCAGAGAAGAACTAATTAAAATGGTTAAGGTCTTTAAAGATAACTAAGTGAAACTAAAAACAAATACCCAGAAGGCAAAAACCAAGGTTACACAGAAGAAAGGAGGTGGAGATAACGTAGTGACCTCTTCGAGGAAGTAACCGAGTTTCAGTATCTCGATAGCATTGCGTAGAAAAGCAATAAATGTATCAAGAAAAGCTAGAGAAGAATATCACTTGTCCACAGCACCTGTCAAATAAGAAGACTCTTCTACCGAAGAAGCACATCAACTTCCACACCAAGAAAATACATGCGAAAACTTTTGTATGAAGTGTCGTGACACAGGGGTGTGAAACCTGGACGTTAGAAAAGCAAGAGAAAGCTCTCCTCCATGCTTTGGAGATGTGGATCTGGAGTAAAATTACAAAACCTTGCTGGAGTCACAGGAAGACGACTGAGATGGTACTACAAGAAACAAAAGAGAAGAAAGAACAATAGAAACTTACAGGTCAATGGAAATGAAACTATTGCGACCTTAGACATGATATTCTTCCAAAACACATTTCCTAAGACAAGTACGAGCGATAACATCTTATTTCAAAAAAATATGATGAGCTATTCTTCATAAATGGCGATGTAGAGGACCACTGACAGAGATAAGGCACAGTTTTTCAAAAGAAGAAGAACACAAGAACAGCTCTTTTTAGTACCACTGACTAGTTGTCTTTCATCTAACGCCCCACAGTAGTTTGCAAAAAGCTAACTAGACTATGCACCACTAGGTATGGCAAAACTTTTCAGACTGATTCTAGATCGCGTGTGTCTTCCGAACTCGGAGGCGTGAAATATTTTGCAAAGATGCCTTACCACTTCTTCCCTACAGCATGTTTTGTAGGTCAGCGATTCTTCCCTACAACATGTTTTCTAGGTCAGCGATGCACTTTTCTTATTCTTTCAAGAGCTGTTATATTAATTGCTATAGCTTACCTACCGTCCATAGTCAGACAGTCACCATATGAGCTAAAATACTATGACCACTGCCCACAGCGATACTGAATGCTCCCTGGTGGCATGACGTGGAAAGGAAAGTATGTAAGCGGACCAGAGATACGTGGAGACAATGGGGAAATCCACTAATACAAGCGATTTTGACAAAGGGAAGATTTATATGGACTTTCGACTACGAACGAGCATCACCGAGCTGGAAAAACGTAACGGCTGTTGGCGTGCTACTGTTGTGAGCATATACGGAAAGTATTGATGCACGATGAAACCACGAGTAGCCGTCGAGGAGCTGGATGTGCACACCTCAGTACAAATCATGGAGGTTGGAGGATTTCCACTCTGTAAACCTGGATGGACGTTGATCTGTGGCAGATCTGACAACAGAGTACAGTGCTAGAGCACACTCAAACGTATCGCAGCACAGCGTTCAGCACTCTTTATTGAACATGAGGCTCCAGAGGAGACGACCAGTAGGTGTCTCCATATTGGCCTAAAGATGTCGTCCATTACGATCCCAGTGGGCACGGTATCACATCGATTGGACTTTGAATTAACGGAAACGTCTTGTATGTTCGGACATCTAGGCGAACGGCCACTCGAAACATGCAACGTTGTTTTTCGACCGTGGACTTAGTGACCCGTGAAGTCAACGTAGTTTTTCCGACTATAAATATTTTAGTCGTGGCTTTTCCGACATTGAAAGTAAGACACAACAGTGAGGTAGGTTCTGTCAACCGATTTGTAATAAGGACTTTCCTTCAAATTTTAATTTTTTTGTTTTGTTTTTACCGTGTTTCATTCTACAACATTACTGTGGCAAATGATTAAACTTCTTCTCTTATTTCATGAATTTAAATTCTTCGCTCAATTTTTTTCCGAAAAGCCAGATATTTAAATTTCTTAAATTTCTCGAGCCGTTATATTTATTCTTAGAATGGCTTTTAGCCTTTTGTCTAGCTGTATGTATCTTCATCTTCCCATTTTGAACAGGCAGACCAGTAGAATCTTTTTGAACTTCAGATATAGCATTTACTGTTTCCTACGGCTTATTGATCAGAAAGTATATGTAATAACGTTTTTAATTTACTGACGAGTTAAGTTTCCTATACCAACATTCGATAGCATTCGTGGACCTGTGCCACTGTTTAAGATTTCCGCAGTTTGGTTGGTATACTACGATTTTCCATCCATTGTTTGACCAAATAACGTGCGAATTACATAACCTTTTCCCCACTGGACTTTTCTCCATAATCACCATCTACGCTTCATCATCTGCATTTGGTGGCAGCTCTACCACTACAGCTTATATACGGAAAAACAGTCAGACTTCTTCTCAATCCCGTATTCCTCCATCAAATCCAGTTCTTGCATTTCCTTCCACAAACATTGGTTGAAGTGAAAATTGCAAAGCAAGAGCCCACTTTGCCCACACTGGGTGCACAGCAACATAACCACTGTTTTACATAGTTGGTAATTTGGACAGCCGTCGTCACATTTATGACGTGTTTAGGTCTATGATTTTGCCCAGTTTCCGAAATGTCCGTCTTAGACAAAATATCGCAAGGCCGCACGTTGTCCATTCTGTCCTCACCTATCTCTGTACACAAGACATTCTCTGTTGCCTGACCGACCACCTTCTCTACATCTTTGAAACATAAATAACATTGGTCTTGGGTTGATGGAGACACTGGAACACTACTGATCGCCTGCTACAACGTTTGATGATATCAGCACGGAGCTAGCCAGGATTTTGTTAAACGGTGGGGGGGAGGGGGGGGGGCGGAGGAGGTGTTCCGATTTGTTAAATCAATAACATAACAAAAACGCCTCAAATTTGAAAGCGGACTTTCATAAATAAGGGGGAAATTAAAAATACATTTGGCAACGGACCTATTCATAGAGCTGACAACTACTCTAATCGAAAAATTAACCCTATTTATTTTAAAATACGAGGATTCTACACCATAATTGTTCCTGTGTGGTTTTATTTATCAATGTCTATTAGCAAGCGTTGAATGTCCTCCTCAACGAGGCAAAAATAAGAGGGTATTATTCTGTTACTACTAGCAATAGTTTTTCTCGTGAGCGCCGATAGACAAATTAAATCACCCATTATCAAATGCGATTCCTTTCTTGCCTTTTTGGCGAGTATACTATGATAGCCAATTGATGCTATGTCAGAAGGAAGTACATGCTGCACCATATTCGCCAGTTGGTCTGCGCTTTGTAAGTAGGCTGTTTAGGTTTTTATGTTGATAACGCCACATAGCGCTCTGTATGAAAATCACTGGCTGTGCTGTGTGCAGTCTATGGCTGGTTGGCATTCTTGTAATATTCGCTATTGTAGTGTTGGGCAGTTAGATGTAAACAGCGCGTAGCGTTGCGGAGTTGGAGGTGAGCCGCCAGCAGTGGTGGATGTGGGGAGTGAGATCGCGGAGTTTTGAGAGCGGATGATCCGGACGTGTGTCCATCAGAGAGAGTAAATTTGTAAGACTGGATGTCATGAAATGATATATATATATATATATATATATATATATATATATATATATCTCTTTTATTTAGCTGGCAGTATTGGCGCTCGCTGTATTGCAGTAGTTCTAGTAACAAAGATTTTGGTGAGGTAAGTGATTCATGAAAGTTATAGGTTATTGTTAGTCAGGGCCATTCTTTTGTAGGGATTATTGAAAGTCAATTGCGTTGCGCTAAGAATATTGTGTCTCAGTTTAGTGCTGATCAGAATGAGCAGAGAGAGAAATGTCTGAGTACGTTCAGTTTTGCTCAGCTGTTTGAAAATCAAATAACGCAGGGGTTTATCAGCACAATCATTCATAAATTTTTCTAAGGGGACGATTCAACTTCCGTTGCCCCGAAAATCAACTTGCGCACACTGTGTTGTTGAAGTGTATTTCACGGGAAAGTTGCGAGTACTTGTTCATAAAACATCCTTCCAAACCCCAAAACAATCGCTTCAAATTCTACTATCGACCCTCTACTATCGACCCCTGTCGCCAAACTTTGCTCAGTACATTCATTTGGCTTCCCTTGTTACAGAATCCTACTGCACTGTACTTTAATCGAGTGTTTGCCAGTTCCTGTAACGGATAACGCACCATCTCTGATAAGTAGTCATGAAGTGTAAACAGTGATAATCTTCACACTGGGCACCGCATAGAAGACAGTATGACGTATTGTTATTTAAGATATGGCCACCAAAGTTGATGCGGCGTGTCATTGTTTGTTATTAAACATGCGCAGGCTACAAAACATGCTTCACATGGGTTGCTCATTCAATACCTCGCATCCCTGGCTTATTAATTTTCGACCATTACATCCTAATCTCAGATCACTCATTTTAGAATTCTCCACCGACAGTATAATTTTAACCCTCAAGCTTACGGGTACTGTTTATCCTTCTCACGCATGGCTTAGTGTGTGAAAAGTCTATATTGATGGTCCTTGAGTTGTTCAGGGACCAAATAATTAAAAAAAATTGCTGAATTTAAAAAAAACTGTGGAGGTTCTCCGAAATATTAGGCATGTAGCATATATGCTCCAACAACTACACTTTAAGTCCAAGAAAAGGTGCATCACGTGGGAGTTACGCAAATGAGACGTCAGTCGGTAGATGTGATGTACACACATCAAAACGTTTTGCACCACCTCGGTTCCGAGAATACCGGAACATGTGCACAAAATTGGAATAGAGATCAACATAAACATCATTTCCGTCCTTTTTATTCCTCATGAAAACCACACACTGCATGTTGTACCACTATACAGCGAGAGCTTCAGAGGTGGTGGTCCAGATTGCTGTACACACCGGTACCTCTAATACCCAGTAGTACGTCGTCTTGCATTGATGCATGCCTGTATTCGTCGTGGCATACTAGCCACAAGTTTGTAAGGGGTTCACCTCCCTGCTGCAGCAAATGTAATCTCGATGTATTAGTCACTTACTAGAACGACAGTTCACAGGCGCTGCCTGAGACATAAAATATCTTTGCACTGTTAAAAGAGAGCTGCAATAGAGTCGCAGGTGAGAGCAGTCCCTGCCGCAGTTGCAGTCGCCCGCCGCTACAGTATAGTTGTAGTCTGTCGCTGGTAAAGCACAGTTTATAGTTAGTAGTTGTTAAAATCACAGTGCAGAACAAATTGTTAAATATTATTATATGCAACTGAATAAGAATTATGATCAGCTGCAGAGCTAAATGGTACCATGGAATGAGATGATGACGAACAAATGAATAATTGTTAATATAATGAAAATCAACAGTGTAATTAAGTCAACCATCTATTGTAAGGTAAACTTTATTGTTTCTGTTGGCATGCTCATAGTTACATCACTTGTATGGGATGTTAATATGAATTTGTTTCAATCTTTTCTTTTGTGATTCGTCAGCACCAGTTGACCCGGATTTGTAATATATTCAATTTTCCCGTTGTAGTGGATTGTAGATCTTTATCAATAACGTAAAAAAATATAATTTCTTTACCAAGCAGCTATAAAATATAATTTCCCCTTAAGTCATTGCCAGTCCCGATCCCGTCATTCATCTAAATGAAAATATTCCAGAATTTTTGTCAGATCATAGTCATGTGCTCTTTAGAAGTCAAACGAGCAGCTGTGCAGTTGTGTCACTAAGTGAAGTTTGTTTTTCTAATAATTCAGACAAATGTTATCCAGTAATAGTAGATAGGCCAGCATTGCTCTAAGCTGTGCCATTTATGAGCAGATATATAGACAGCGTTATCTGCCGACAGCATCACGAGGTAAGAATTTTTCCGTTTACTTCACACGGACAGTTTCAGATAGATTTCACAGGGCCATGGCGTAGCTCTGCTTACGTCAAAATTTATCAGTTATTCATGAGTTAAGATTTATCACTTTTTATACGTCAGAATTAAATCATCCAAATTTAATTATTTTTATTCTTTATTTTTTGTTCGGGAAGGTTACACATCATATTTAATGTTTTTTTATTATTTATACGGGCAGGTTACAAGGTCATCAAGGCACTGTTGGTCCATATTGCTCCACTCCTCAACTGCGATTCGGCGTAGATCCCTCAGAGTGGTTGGTGGGTCACGTCGTCCATAAACAGCCCTTCGTCACAGGCATGTTCGATAGGGTTCATATCTGGAGAACATGCGGCCACTCTAGTCGAGCTATGTCATTATCCTGAAGGAAGTCATTCATAAGATATGCTCGATGGGATGGGAGGGGGGGGGGGGGGGCGAACTGTCGTCCATGAAGACGAATGCCTCGCCAATATGCTGCCGATATGGTTTCACTATCTATCGGCGTTCAGCCTGACCGGGTTGCCTACAAACGCCTCTCCGTCAATTGTCTGGTTGAAGGCATATGCGACACTCATCGGCGAAGATAACGTGATGCCAATCCTGAGCGGTCCATTCGGCATTTTGTTGGGCTCATCTGTACTGCGCTACATGGTTTCATGGTTGCAAAGATGGACCTCGCCATGGACGTCGGAAGTGAAGTTACGCATCATGCAGCCTATTGAGCACAGTTTGAGTCGTAGCACGACGTCCTATGGCTGCACGAAAAGCATTATTCAACATGGTGGCGTTGCTGTCAGGGTTTCTCCGAGCCATAAACGGTAGGCAGCGGTCATCCATTGCAGTAGTAGCCCTTGGGCGGCCTGAGCGATGCATGTCATCGACAGTTCCTATCTCCCTGTATCTTCTCCATGTCCGAATAACATCACTTTAGTTCACTCCGAGGCCCCTGGACAGTTCCCTTGTTGAAAGCCCTTCCTGGCACAAAATAACAACGCGGACGCCATCGAACCACGGTATTGACCGTCTAGGCATGGCGGAACTACAGACAACACGAGCCGTGTACCTAGTTCCTGGTGGAATGACTGGAACTGATCGGCTGTCGGACCCCCTCCGTCTAATATGTGCTTCTCATGCACGGTTGTTTACATCTTTGGGCGGGTTTAATGACATCTCCGAACAGTCAAAGAGACTGTGTCTGTGATAGGATACCCATAGACAACGTCTATCTGCAGGAATTCTGGGAACCGGGATGATGCAAAACATTTTTTGATGTGGGTATAAGTACATACAAACAAATCGTTATACTTTCACATAGATTGGGTGATGTATTCAATAGAAAGAGTTTTCACAAATTAAGCATGTCGATAAAGCGTTAGTTCATCTCTGGTCTTTATGTTGGCAATTATTTGGCTCGGCATTGATTGATAGAATTGGTGGATGCCCAGCTAAGAAATATCGTCACAAAATTATGTTAATTGGAACTTTAGATCGTCAAAATCCCGAACTGCTTGGAGGACCCTGCCCATAATGCTCCCAAAGTTCTCAGTCGGGGAGATATCCGGTGACCTTTCTGTGCTAGGTACGGTTTGGCAAGCACGAAGATAAACAGTAGAAACTCTCGCCATGTGCGGGCGGGCATTATCTTTTTGAAGTGTAAGTCCAGGTAGCTTGCGATGAGGGACAACGTATCAGGGTATAGAATGTCGTCGATGTACAGCTGTGCTGAAACGGTGCCTAGGGAGACAACCAAAGGAGTCCAGCTACGAATAGAAATGCCACCTCAGACAATCACACAAGGGCGTTGGGCTACTTGGCTTGCGACGGTCAAATTGGTATTCCACCTCTATCTGGGCCGTCTCCAGACACGTGTTGCTGGTCATCGGAGCTCAGTCCGAAGAGGGGCTAATCACCGAAGACAATTACACACCTGTCAATGAGATTCCAGACCGAAGTCATGTCTGGAGACGTCCCAGACGACGGTGGGATATCAACCTGTCTGTCACCTCCATTCGGCTCGGCAACAGGTATGCTGTTTGGGGTGCCATTTCTTTTCAGAGAAGGATCCTTTTGGTTGTCATCTCTGGCACCCCTTAATCATTGCAGTTCGTCGACGAAAATTAGTTGCTCTTCATGCCAAGCCATCCTGAGCCTACACGACAAATCACCTTGCCTCCCGAATCCAGGGACTGCTAGAGCAGTACCTCAAGCCGCAGTGGGACGCTGATCGGTGGAGAATTTGGAAAACCTCGTTGTTGTACATTCTTGTCAAACAAAATAAAATCACATCAAAAGATGAAATTCTGATAACTACTGGCCATTAAAATTTCCACACCAAGAAAAAATGCAGATGATAAACGGGTATTCAGTGGACAAATATATTATACTTGAACTGACATGAGATTACATTTTCAAGCATTTTGGGTGCATGGATCCTGAGAAATCAGTAACCAGAAAAACCACCTCTGGCCGTAATAACGGCTTTGATACGCCTGGGCATTGAGTCAAACAGAGCTTGGATGACGAATACAGGTACAGCTGACCATGCAGCTTGAACACGATGCCACAGTTCATCAAGAGTAGTGACTGGCGTATTGTGACGAGCCAATTGCTCGGCCACCATTGACCAGACGTTTTCAATTGGTGAGAGATCTGGAGAATGTGCTGGCGAGGGCAGCAGTCGAACATTTTCTGTATCCAGAAAGTCCCGTAAAAGACCTGAAACATGCGGTCGTACATTATCCTGCTGAAATGTAGGGTTTCGCAGGGATGGAATGAAGGGTAGAGCCATCTGGAATGTAACGTCCACCGTTCAAATTGGCGTCAATGCGAACAAGAATTAAACTAGAAGTGTAACCAATGGCACTCCATCACGCCGGGTGATACGCCAGTATGGCGATGACAAATACACACTTCCAATGTCGCCAAACACGGATGCGACCATCATGATGCTGTAAACAGAACCTGGATTCATCCGAAGAAATGACGTTTTGCCATTCGTGCACCCAGGTTCGTCGTTGAGTACACCATCCTAGGCGCTCCTGTCTGTGATGCAGCGTTAAGGGTAACCGCAGCCATGGTCTCCGAGCTGATTGTCCATGCTTCAGCAAACGTCGTCGAACTGTTCGTGCAGATGGTTGTTACCTTGCAAACGTTCCCATCCGTTCATGCGATAAACAGCAATCGCGATAGGTTAAAATCCGACCTTTATCAAAGTCGGGAAAGGGATGGTACGCATTTCTCCTCCTTACACGAGGCATCACAACAACGTTTCACCAGGCAACGCCGGTCAACTGCTGTTTGTGTATGAGACATCGGTTGGAAACTTTCCTCGTGTCAGCAAGTCGTAGATGTCGCCACCGGCGTCAACCTTGTGTGAATGCTCTGAAAAGCTAATCATTTGCATATCACAGCATCTTCTTGCTGTCGGTTAAATTTCGCATCTGTAGCACGTCATCTTAGTGGTATGGAAATTTTAATGGCGAGTAGTGTATTACACGTCCTTCCTTTAATAATACATGTTTCGTTATATGACAGTGGATGAAAGCATGAATATTTTAACGTTTAGCTGTGCAGCGAATTCGTGGCTTTGGTTATTATATCTCTACAAGTGCATAAATAGATTTTGTGCGAAAGAGGGAGGAATGTAGGATTTTGAAAGGAACAAACTACAGGAATTGCTGTCTGCTGTCATCACCACCACTTGCACTCTCGACAAACCGCTCCCCCCCCCCCCCCCCCCTCTCACCCGCTCTCCCACTCCATCGTTCCGTATGGGAACCAGTTTTAATAACTGAGTACCGCCTGGTGACCAGATTGGGTGATATTTGGCCATTAACACTAAAAATGGCAGAATTTTGAGTACATTCGTTAAAGAAATACAACCATCACTGTTAGGCCGATATTTTAGTTGTCAACGCGAGTTTTGGGCAACGCTGACAAATCCAAAAAATGGTTCAAATGGCTCTAAGCACTATGGGACTTAACATATGAAGACATCGGTCCCCTAGACTTAGAACTACTTAAACCTAACTAACCTAAGGACATCACACACATCAATGCCCGAGGCAGGACTCGAACCCGCGACCGTGGCAGCAGCGCGGTTCCGGACTGAAGCGCCTATAACCGCTCGGCCACAGTGGCCGGCCAAGTTTTTAAACTCAGTAGAGTGTTCCTAGAGCCACTCTGTTGCAATTCTGGACGTGTGGGGTGTCGCTTGGTCCTGCTGGAATTCCCATCGTCCGTCGGGATGCACAATGGTCATGACTGGATGCAGGTGATCAGATATGATTCTCACGTACGTGACACCTTTGAGACTCGTATCTAGACGTATCAGGAGTCCCACATCACTCCAGCTGCACAGGCCCACACTATTACAGAGCCTCCACCAGCTTGTAGAGTCCCATGTTGACATGCAGGGTCTATGAATTCATGAGATTCTCTCCATATCCGTACACGTCCATCCGCTCGACACAATTTGAAACGAGACTCGTCCGACACCAGGCAACATGTTTTCAGTCATCAACCGTCCAGTGTCGGTGTTGGCGGGCCCAGGCGAGGCGTAAAGCTTTGTGTCGTCCAGTCATCAAGAGTACACGAGTGGCCATTCAGATCCCAAAGCCAATTTCGAAGATGTTTTGTTGAATGGTTGGTACGCTGACACTTTTTGATGGCCAGCATTGAAATCTGCATCAATTGGCTTCCGCCATGTTGAAGGATATTCTTTAGTCGTCGTTAGCCCCTTCTTGCAGGATCTTTTTCCACTCGTCGCGACGCCGGTGATTTGATGTTTTACCGGATTCCTGATATTAACGGTACATTCGTGAAGTTGTCGTATGGAAAATCCCCACTTCATCGCTACTTCGGAGATGCTGTGTCTCATCACTCATGCGCCGACTGTAACACCACGTTCAAACTCACTTAACCTGCCATTGTAGCAGCAGTAACCGACTTAAACAACTGCGCCAGACGCTTGTTGTCTTATATAGGCATTCCCGACCACAGCGCCGTATTGTACCTGTTTACATATCTCTGTATTTGAATACGCAAGCCCATACCAGATTCTTTGGCACTGCAGTGTATTTGGTAACTGTTACAAAGCAGGCAAAGTGTACTCCCCACCACCGCTACAAACTTCATAATCACACAGCTTAAGAGAGGCTGCATTTGTGTCACTTCTGCTTTCTCCCGGGGTGGGAGGGCTTTTATGACGGCAGAGGTCCACAGCACAGCATGTAGGACCCATCTCTCAACAGAAAACCTACAGAGAGATTACATCTCTGTCCGATCCTCAGCACTGCTGAGGTAATGCATGAAGTTACCAATGCAAGTCGCAGAAAAGCAAATCAGACTTGCAGAATATCTACTGTGGTACAGTTAATGCACCATTGTACATCGTATCCTGGCTGTCGGAACACATAATCGCGCTTAGGTTGGTCAAGAAGTGGATGAAGTTAAGATATTCCATTACGTAGACACCAGAATTCTGGGCGGAGCAAGGAGGCCAAGAAAATCTATCAGCGTCAAACATAGGTCTTAAACTGTAAAATAAATTTATGAGAATGTTCGTATGGAGCACGGTAGTGAAACATGAGCTGTGAGAAAAGCGAAACAGAAGAGTATCAAAGCGTTTGAGATGTGGCGCTACAAATAAATGTTGAAAATTAGGTGGACCGATAAGGTAAGAAATGAGAAGGTTCTGCGAAGAACTGGAGAGTAAAGGAATGTAAAGAAAACACTGACAAGGAGAAGGGACAGGATGATAGGACATCTGTTAAGACATTAGGGAATGACTTCCGTGAAAAAACCTGTACAGGAAGACAGCGATTAGAGCATATCCAGCAAATAATTGAGGTCGTAGGCTGCAAGTGCTACTTTGAGATGAAGAGGTTGGATTGTAGAGGAATTCGTGGACGGCAGCATCAAACCTGTCAGAAGACTGATGACTAAAAGAAAAAACAGTTTGGTAGAAGCGTGGGTGGAAGCGAGCAGTGAAAAGATGTGGCTGGTGACGCGAACTGTCCAGCTTGCCTGAAGATCGACCGGGCCACGAAGTAGAAATAAGTCTTGTTATCACGTTCCGTATTGGACACTGCTCTCTAATGCACCGACTCCTGATCCTCGACGAGAATCGTCGGCACATGTGTGTGCTGTCCGATTATGGTGTTCAATATTCTCACGGATTGTAGTCCACATTACCTAAAAGAACAAATGCTACGTTACCAGATTGTATACCTTTCGTCTCACCATTTTGTGAAAAAATGGAAAAATTATTATATTACGAAATAAGTAGCTTTTTCCGTAAATTGTTAGTAAGAAGATCTTCATTCCTCTTCACTACGGCTGACTCATTTATTTCTTTAGGTCATTAGGAAGTAAATATTTAATCTTTCACTTCATTTACCTATTCATTGCCATCCTATAGCCTTTCTTAAATTATCGTGTTACCAGATTTTACAAAATGGCTGAGTAAGTGTTGTTTGGCTGCTGAATATAAGACACAACCGAAATGTCTTAATGTAATTTTAATTGAACGTCTTATGCACTTCGCTTTGAATTTTATACATTTGATAGACATTTCGCTATCATGAATCGTTGAATTTCGCTCCTTTTAATACGTGCCAGCAAGAAACCACCTGAAAAAACTATCCTGAGGCGTTTTGCATCAGGAAATTAGCAACACTGATAAACGGTTCGTATCTGAAATGCATCTTAGCAGGAAACGTACCGTCTTCTTCAAAAAAATGGTTCAAATGGCTCTGAGCACTATGGGACTTAACTTCTGAGGTCATCAGTCCCCTAGAACTTAGAACTACTTAAACCTAACTAACCTAAGGACATCACATACATCCATGCCCGAGGCAGGATTCGAACCTGCGACCGTAGCGGTCGCACGGTTGCACACTGTAGCGCCTAGAACCACTCGGCCACCCCGGCCGGCCGTCTTCTTCCTACGTATGTGAAACATGATACTTGCTATACGTAAAACGTACCCCAGTCATATGCATGTCACTACGCTATACGCAAAATTTGCGGTACATCAGTATTAATTTGTAATACAAACAGTATTTTTCCACATGTTTAGAAAATAATTTTCGTTAGACTGTTGTGATAATAATATTTTCATTTGCCTCAGCGGCCTGGTGGCAGTCTTTCATTGGACACCATTTGTCACAGAGAAGGTTGACCCCTCATCATCCTGCTTCGTATGCACTACTGTTTTCTGTATTAAGGTCCATGAGAAATTTTTCCTAATTTCCTTTTCAAATTACGAGGTTAATGTTCCTACATTAACCACATATCGTTCAAATTATCAGAATGGTAGAAATAAATTCTCCCCACAAAACTTCATTATTCAGAATATTAAGTATTTTGTCCCGTTTGCAATGAGCTAATTAGTTTCATCAGTAATAGTGGCGACCAGAATTTTTGCGATTAGAAAATTTCATATATGTAGTCACAGGGAAAACTCTCATGAGCTAGTTAAATTAGAAAGGAAAAACCACTTCGAAATTAAAGAGCAATTTTTTCTGTTTACTGTAAAGTATTTACATCAACTCAAACTTAATTATTTAAAAGATATTCTTATCTAAAGATTTCACATGACCCAAACCTCAAGTGCCAGTTATATACCAATTATTGCAAACTTCCGGTATCTGTTGATAAACTTTAGATCACCTTTTTTTTAATGTGTTGGTACCCATGTTAAAGAGCAAGAGTACTTAATTAAAAATTGATCATTTTTCAATAACTAAATTTTAAAATACAAGATGGATCAAATGGTTATAAACCAGGGGCTCTCAATGTGTAGGCATGAACTAGTACTGTATACTTTAATACATATTGCTCGTGAGAAATAATATACAAACAAAAATAAACAGAAAATCAGTGGCCAATAAAAGGTAAACTTTCCGACTAGTGGAATTTGTAAACTGCTATAAATTAACAAAATTCACTTATATCCTGGTGTGAGTTTTTATAAGTACCAAGCTCGTGCCATATTCAGCCAGTCTGTTCATTTCTTTGTTAGCCTTCGGTAGGAATAGTCTAGTCTATTCTTTAGCCCAGCCACGGGAACCTTTAGAGTTGCATCTCCGTTCGTGTAAACCGGGTTGTTGAGAGAACATGTTTTATAGTAATGAGTAATAGACAAGCAGAATTGTGTGTTTTGAATAAAATTTTTTACCAACAGTTATGAGATTTTCTACTTAATGGCATGTCAAGGAACATATGCTTACTTTATCTGTATTATGTGAAGTTTTACATTCTGACGAATTAAGAACTAATATGCTTGACATATGTCCGTCCTATCTGTGTGTAAACATTACTACAGACCCGAATAGACCTGGCCATCACCGTTAGGATCTTGAAAACGTGATTAAAGCTTGGTAAATTTCCAATTTTTAAATTAAGAAGAAGTTTCTGGCTACTCATTTTAAGGGTAAGTCCCACAACAGCGCTTCCAGTTGGAGATCCAACGAAAGATCGCAGCTGTGAAGGCTTATTCCATAACAGATAAGACTAGATGACATGAAAACTTTGGCGACTTTAGTGTCCCTAACTCACCGTCAACCACGTGATTTCCTGGCGAATCTTCACTTTGTTGAAAGGTGAAGCCTAAGTTAAAGGCAGGGTGAATACGTCCATGATTTGATCGTTATTCGATACCACGACCTCTCGCTTTCCCGACACGTGCTTTAACTCTAGACAGACAGGTCCTGCAGACTATTACGATATATAAATCAATATAAAACGAAATTACGGTACTTTTATGAAGACAATATTCCACGAATTACGTGCGGCATACTAACGTAAAATGTTCAGTTAATGTCACATACGGCCTTAGAATGTCAGTGATAGTCTTCGTATATCTTTAATCAATCACAGATATCCATTACTGGAAGACATCGCGCAGTTGTATTGTTGCTGTAGGCCATCTTCTTAGTAGCCATCCCATCAAGCTCTCGGTAAGTCAACCTGTCACCAACAGCCAGCATTGCTAAGTTTCCCGCACATATTCGGTCAGCGTTCGCCTCCTGCAGTACAGGGCGCAGCACAGCTTATTGAGAGCTTAATGGGTTTCTGGATGCAGCCTTCACGATATTGATTTTATGCCGAAGCCCCTCAAGTCTGTTAAGCTTCAATCTTATCCTCTGCTCGCTCTCCCGATTAAGTAAATTTCGTGTTCCGAAGTAATGCGCGGCATGTCAAACGCACCAAAATAGTATTCTCTTATGAATCTATATTTACTGGGAAGACGTCTACTTTTAAAATTTCAGTGTTTAACTGATATAGGCGTTTGTGAGAAAAAGCGGCGATGGCTGCTGTGAGTAGCAAATATGGGTCTGTACATACTCCTACTTAAATTTATGACCCTTTATAATTATAAACGTAAGTTGTTTCCAGTCAGTAAACACAATCATAAGGAAACATGAGACTTCTTTCTTTGGGAAATATGATCATCAACAAACACGAAAAAAGAAATTCGACCACAATCTCAAAAAAAGTAGTCGGAGATAGAAATTAAACTAAGAGAAAATAAAGTCTGTGAAGTATTGGACACCTATAGAACTTGAGAGCGAATGCTTCAGAATGGCTTGTGCACAAGAAGCTGACGAAGAAAAATGCAGCAAACTTTACAGAAAGTTGGCGTGAAACAGCGCTCTCACGGAATGAAAAAGTTACGGTAATAACATTAACTAATAAAAGATTATTGTTGACGAAGCTGTAGAGGAACGAAATAAAGTGAAAACAGTTCAGATAATTTTGCCAGTAATTGCTTCGGCAATCATGATATCTCAAAATATATGTCGACGCTTATTGCTCTCACGACAGACAGTCCTAAGATAGGTGATGACTAGGGCCCAGATTTTAATTACCTAAAAAACAGTGAAATATGCAAGCATTTACAACCTAAAACTTACATAAATATGACTTTAAAAAGTAAAATATGACTTAATAGAAGTTTATTTAAAGCATTCTTGTTTGTTGATTTAATTTTTTATTCACCTTAAAGTAATACAAAATTCACTTCTCAAAATATTGTATGCATAGTTCTTTCTCTCTGTAGGGTTTGTGGCTAATTTGCACCAATTTCTTGAATGTCTGAATGTTTTATTTTCTAAACACGAAGTAGAGTGAAAAGATCATCTATCGAAATAGTAAAACAATGTTTTTATTTCTGCATAGTATTTAAAGCGTTTGACAATATTTAATACCGTATGTCAATCTTCAGTATCTGCAAAGTTTCACTGGATCACAAGGTGCATTTTCAGGTTTTCCTTTGTCAAAGATCTACGGTTGTCGTTGAGGATAGTTTTGTACCTGGAGAAGCTCCTCTCCACTTCACAAGACGTCACTGGAGCGTATTTCAAGGCAGCCAGGTCACTGGAGTTCAGCATTGCTTCAGTATCTTCAAATGTTGCGGCATTCCCTGAAAGATACAATACGAGACTGGAATAGAAGGGAGTACCGATAGAGGTACTCAAGGTAATCTCCGCCACACACCATCAGGTGGCTTGCGGAGTATGGATGTAGATGTAGATGGAGAAGATTGTCACTAATTTTGCACAGTGTGGAATATCCAGGATTCCGTTGGAGAACGCTTCGCAATTTGGTTTTCACTTTGTCAGCCACATGACCACGAGCTTGACCCAACTCACTCTGCACGTTGCACAACGCTCAGCGCCTCACATAGCTGAGTGCCAACAGCTTCCCGTCGTTTGATGGCTTTTGATATCACTGAAAAATTGGCGTTGGTATATGCCAAGTTTCGAGACAATGTATCTGTAAAAACTTCTTTCACAATTTTGATAGCACTTGATTCATCGCTATCAAGCTCACTGGAGATTGTCTTTATCTGGGTGTAGTTGGTGCAGTAATACTCAGCAGCATTAAGCCAAGAATCCCATAGGGTAAGAACAGGTTTAGGTGGGACAGGCTTTGAAGGTGCTTGTTCCTTGAATTTCTGCACCAGTAGCGGAGTCTTCACATAGATTTTCTTGCCACAGGAAATTAATTTGTCCACCTCAGGGTAATATGATCGCCCCCGTTCGGCAACTCTGTGCAACGCATGTGCAAGGCAAGTGGCGACAACCATACTGGGGTAGAGAATCTGAAGCCCTTTGGCTGCTTTAGCCGTATATGTAGCACCATCTGTTACAAGCAGCAAAACGTTGTCTCTTTCCACACCATCCGGCCACAGTAGCTTCAGAGAGTTGTCAAACAAAATAGCAATCGTCGAATTGTTTACTCTATCGAGAGCTTCACACGTTAGTAGGAACCTATCTCCAGGGCCATCAACTTTGAGAACACCAACAACAACATTTGCAATATATCACCCACTAATATACGTAGTTTCATCTATCGTCAGCCAGATCTTTTTCTCAGCAATAGTAATTCGTATTTTGTTGAGCACATCATTGTAGCATACGGATAAATAGTTCTTTCTCAGTGCAGATTCATCTGGAACTGGGTGTGTTATGTACTTCTCCAAGAACCGTCTGAAGCGTGGATTCTTCAGCTTTTCGAATGGGATGTTGCAGGACACCATCATCTCACACAAATCCTTGCACAATGATTGCATGGTTGACAATTGACCTGTCTGTTCAAATAACAGCATTTGCCTGCTGTTATTTTCAGCACTTCGTTTCACACAGCTGCTGTGTTTAGCGGTATTACAGTGTTGTTGCACATCAAAGCGCTTTTCTGCACAAACTTTAACTTTACAAAGTTTACAAAATAATATTTTCCCAACACTACTAAAGAACTTCTCTCCAAATTCTCGAACATATCCTCGCAACTTCACGCTGTCCGAGCACTCTACATAAGGCACGTTGAACAAGGCAAAGGCTGTATTCAAACTGGTTACTGGGAACACCTGTGCGACTGCGATGATTATTACGGCAGAAGCCGCCTCTGTTGGCTCTGAGAGCGTATTGTTGACTCTGCGCAACAATGTTTTATGTTCACAAAACGACTGTTGTGGTACACCGATTTTCTGCTACAGCCCTGAGAAATAAAACTGTGTACTAATTTATCTGTTTATCTGTCATAATAGCACGTTAAATATTGTCTCGTGAGCAACATATTCATTTTCTCATTCCTGTGTCCCGTCAGATACGAGAGAAACTGTTTATGCATTTTTGGCAAAACTTGACGGAAATATGACCTGTTATGTTAAACGTTAGCCGCAATGTGACCTATTACTAAAATTTGTTGATATATGACCTTACATGCACAATCAAAATACATTTTTCGACACTAAAATGCCTAGATTTGTGTATATTGTTCTAAAATTCACCCTATAGTTCAGAAAAAAATATAACTTGTCATTAAAATCCGGGCCCTAGTGATCACCAGTTTTATTTGTATTTTTTCGTTCTTTTTGGTTAGCATTTCTCTGTTATGTTACACTCCATGTTGAGAGTTATTAATTACATCTACTTTACTTGAAATAAAAAAATTATATACGTTCTACACTGAGAGGCTACGATCATTAGATATATTCTAATAGCGTGTCGGACCTCCTTTCGACCGGCGTAGTGCAACAACTCGACGTGGGACGGACTCAACAAGTCGTTGGTAGTCCACTGCAGAAATGTTGAGCCATGCTGTATCTATAGCCGTCCGTAATTGCGAAAGTGTTGTCGGGGCAGGATTCCGTACACGAATTGACCTCTCGAATGTGCCCCGTAAATGTTCGGTAGGATTCCTGAGGGGCGATCTGGGTGGCCAAACCATTCACTCGAACTGTCCAGAATGTTTTTCAGACCAATCGCGGAGCATTGTGGTCCGGTGACAGTCTTGGTTGTTTGAGAACGTGAAGTTCATGAATGCTTACAAATGGTCTCCAAGTAGACGAACATGAGCTTTACTGTCAGTGATTGATTCAGCTGGAGCAGAGGACCGAGTCTGTTCTACCTAAACACAGCACACGTCATTATGGAGCCACCACCAGCTTGCATAGTGCCTTGTTGACAACTTGGGTCCATGGCTTCGTGGTATCTGCTACCACTAGAACCTTACCAGCAGTTCTTACCAACTGAAAGCGGGTCTCATCTGAAGATGCTACGGTTTTCCAGCAGTGTATCGTGAAACATATCTCATCAAGAAATCAGGAGAGGCGCCGCAGGCGATGTCGTGCTGTTACCAAAGGCACTCGGTCCCACCATCTGTTGCTACAGCCCAGTTGCGTCAAATTTCACTGCACTGTCCTATCATGAGCCATTTAATTTCGCTCCTTTCAATACGGCCCAGTAAGCAACCATCTGAAAAAAATATACTGAGGCGTTTTGCATCAGGAAATTAGCAACACTATTGTTTTCTGTGGTTATTTCACGCAATGTTGATTGTCTGTTAGGACTGACAACACAAACGCCACTGATTTCGGTCTTTCAGAGTGTATTAATTCTCGTCATGTGGCTATAATCACGTCGGAAACCTTTTCATATGAATCACCTGAATACAAATGACAGCTCCGCCAATGCACTGCTCTGTTATAGCTTGTATACAAATACTACCGCCAGCTCTATACGTGCATATCGCTGTCCTGTGACTTTTGTCACCTCAGTTTTTACCCTCATTCATCTCACACTTAATATTGTTGCAAATAACCAGGCTTTCTTCTTGTTTGATGTGGTTCACGATCTCTTCCTATCTTGCATTAATCTCTTGATCTCTTGAAGCGTATAGCAGCATTCATCTCTTAATCTCTTTATACAGGGTGAGTCACCTAACGTTACCGCTGGATATATTTCGTAAACCACATCAAATACTGACGAACCGATTCCACAGACCGAACGTGAGGAGAGTGTAATTGTTTAATACAAACCATAAAAAATGCACGGATGTGTTTTTTTAACAGAAACCTACGTTTTTTAAGTGCAACCCCGCTAGTTTTGTTAGCACATGTGTACCGTGATGTGCCTACACCCCAGAGGATATGAAACAACGCATTGTGGCAGCCTGCGGCGACATTACACCAGATGTACTGCGACGTATACGACATTCATTACGCCAGAGATTGCAATTGTGTGCAGCAAATGATGGCCACCACACTGAACATCTATTGGCCTGACATGTCGGGACACACTCTATTCCACTCCATAATTGAAAACGGAAACCACGTGTTTACGTGTACCTCACCCCTCATGGTAATGTACATGTGCGTCAGTTCCGCACTGTCGCCTGATAAACAAAGTAAGAGCCTACGGAATATCAGACCAGCTGTGTGGCTGGATTGAAGAGTTTTTAGCAAACAGAACACAGCATGTTGTTATCAATGGAGAGACGTCTACAGACGTTAAAGTAACCTCTGGCGTGCCACAGGGGAGTGTTATGGGACCATTGCTTTTCACAATACATATAAATGACCTAGTAGATAGTGTCGGAAGTTCCATGCGGCTTTTCGCGGATGATGCTGTAGTATACAGAGAAGTTGCAGCATTAGAAAATTGTAGCGAAATGCAGGAGCATCTGCAGCGGATAGGCACTTGATGCAGGGAGTGGCAACTGTCCCTTAACATAGACAAATATAATGTATTGCGAATACATAAAAAGAAGGATCCTTTATTGTATGATTATATGATAGCGGAACAAACACTGGTAGCAGTTACTTCTGTAAAATATCTGGGAGTATGCGTGCGGAACGATTTGAAGTGGAATGATCATATAAAATTAATTGTTGGTAAGGCGGGTACCAGGTTGAGATTCATTGGGATAGAGCTTAGAAAATGTAGTCCATCAACAAAGGAGATGGCTTAGAAGACTCTCGTTCGACCTATACTTGAGTATTGCTCATCAGTGTGGGATCCGTGCCAGATCGGTTTGACGGAGGAGATAGAGAAGATCCAAAGAAGAGCGGCGCATTTCGTCACAGGGTTATTTGGTAACCGTGATAGCGTTACGGAGATGTTTAATAAACTCAAGTGGCAGACTGTGCAAGAGAGGCGCTCTGGATCGCGGTGTAGATTGCTCGCCAGGTTTCGAGAGGGTGCGTTTCTGGATGAGGTATCGAATATATTGCTTCCCCCTACTTATACCTCCCGAGGAGATCACGAATGTAACATTAGAGAGATTAGAGCGCGCACAGAGGCCTTCAGACAGTCGTTCTTCCCGCGAACCATACGCGACTGGAACAGGAAAGCGAGGTAATGACAGTGGCACGTAAAATGCCCTCCGCCACACACCATTGGGTGGCTTGCGGAGTATAAATGTAGATATAGATGTAGAACATATAAACAAATACGTAATCAGAGCCGTTTGTTGCATTGTAAAATGTTAATTACATCCGGAGATATTGTAACCTAAAGTTGACGATTGAGTACCACTCCTCCGCTGTTCGATCGTGTGTATCGAAGAGCACTGCAACATACATCGCGATTCTACAGAATGGTCTGCCAACGTTGCTCGAAAATGTCCCACTGGAAACGCGTCGACGAATGTGGTATCAGCATGATGGTGCACCTGCACATTCTGCAATTAACACTAGGCTGACCCTTGACAGGATGTTCGACGGGCGTTTCATAGGACGTGGAGGACGCATAACTTGGCCAGCCCGTTCTCCTGATCTTACACCTCTGGACTTCTTTGTGTGGGTTACGTTAAAGGAGAATGTGTACCGTGATGTGCCTACACCCCAGAGGATATGAAACAACCCATTGTGGCAGCCTGCGGCGACATTACACCAGATGTACTGCGGCGTATACGACATTCATTACGCCAGAGATTGCAATTGTGTGCAGCAAATGATGGCCACCACACTGAACATCTATTGACCTGACATGTCGGGACACACTCTATTCCACTCCGTAATTGAAAACGGAAACCACGTGTGTACGTGTACCTCACCCCTCATGGTAATGTACATGTGCGTCAGTGAAAAAGACCAATAAAAAGGTGTTAGCATGTGGACTTAATGTGCTGTTCCAGTCTCTCCTGTACCTAAGGTCCATCACCCTTCCCTTTGGATCCCTACGTAATTCGGTGCTCTCCGATACACACGATCGAACAGCGGAGGAGTGGTACTCAAGCGTCAACTTTAGGTTACAATATCTCCGGATGTAATTAAGATTTTACAATGCAACAAACGGCACTGATTACGTATTTGTTTATATGTTCAGATGGGCTAACAAAACTAACGGGGTTCCATTTAAAAAACCGTAGGTTTGTGTTAAAAAACATACTTCCGTGCATTTTTGTATGGTTTGTATTAAACAATTACATTAGCCCCTCTCTTGACGTTCGGTCTGTGGAATCGGTTCGTCAGTATTTGATGTGGCTTACGAAATATATCCAGCGCTAACGGTAGGTGACTCACCCTGTATACTCTAGCCTGTGCCCCTCTATAGCATTTCCCCCCTACAGCGCGTAGCTCCAAGCTAAATATTCCTGGATAACGTAGTAGACGTATCACTCACATGCCTCTTTTTCTGGTAAGAGTTATCCAAACACATTATCCTACGTCTACTCCTAATAAAACCCCTTTATTTCCATTCTTGTAACCTCTCTCAACTAATAACAGAATTCAGTAGCACCAAATTCCACAGTCCCCACCGTCATGAATTGCTCGACTGACACTTTGCCGGTAGAAGTGGCAGAGCGGTTCTACGCGCTACAGTCTGGAACCGCGCGACCGCTACGGTAGAAGGGGTTCGAATCCTGCCTCGGGCATGGATGTGTGTGATGTCCTTAGGTTAGTTAGGTTTAAGTAGTTCTAAGTTCTAGGGGACTGATGACATCAGCAGTTAAGTCCCATAGTGATCACAGCCATTTGAACAATTTTTGAACTGACACTTTCAGTAAATTCTCCCCCACATTAAAATAAATATTTGTTGTCAGAAGAGCTATTTTATCGAAAAGCGTGATGACTTCGTTGCTTCTGTTATATTGTATTACCTTACTTCCTTAACTGAAATGGGTGTTTGGTTGGGGGGAGGGGGCAATGTCCTCCAATGGAGAGTTGTTTCTCTTCTCCTATGTAATATAATATTCTGACTTTAAAGAAGTAGCTCCCGTTTCAGCTGTTCACTATCAGCTTCCAATGATTTTTTATTATCCTTCGTTTACATTATGAACAACGTATTGTGTCCATTTTATTCAACAGTTTCTCTACGTCGGCCTTACTATGTCGCCTGTGAACTACGGTATTAATACCTTATCCGACTGCACATTTATTCTTATTCCAACTTTTTAAACTTTCTTCGTGGCTTATACGCACTAGTCAGAGAATCGTATATGTACCAGCTGCAGCTTGTATTTCATCACCTTTATGCAAACATGTTTCGGAAAACTTGGAAAGCAGTAGAAAGAGATACTTTCAGAAGTTGTGAAGGCGTCTGGCAAGTCGTATCAAATAGCTCAGTCAGTAACAGAGTTGTCTGTCAAAATCCTTGATCTTTCTCTTATAATTCTTACTCTTGGCTTTGTTAGATGTGACAGACCACTCGGTGAGTACCTCAACCCCACTGACGCAAAAACTGTGAGTATTTCATTTTGTTCCACACTGCCGCTTTACTCGAGATCAACAAACACTAGAAAGCTATCTAATTTGGCCTTGTGGTTCTTTGCATTAATAAGCGCAAAGTCTAAATAATTTCCAGTGATACTTCACAAAGTTGTTTTTCAGCCTCTACTGGATAATTTTGTATATTATGATAAAATTACTTATTGCGGCTTCTTTACAATTCTAGTATATTTAATTGGTTGAGGAATTCTAGCACAAGATGTGAACTTCGAAATGTCTCGTAACATTTTCCTATGCGAGAAGTTATATCTATTTGTGATTGTCATTTCGTCTATTCAATGTTACAAGTTGATTCTTCAAAGGCTTTTAGAAATAAAGCATTTTCTAGCTTATCCTTCAGCCTGAGGAACATTCTGAGAGAGTGTACAAATATAGCGTTGTAGATGACCACATTTGTTCTCTCATATCTTAGTAAAAATCAGCAAATCAAGATACGGCACTTCGAAAAAAAAGTATTTCGTTCACATAGTATTTGATCCCTATTCTACATCATTCATTATACAGTAAGAGAATCGGCAATCGGCTCTAGTACTCATCCGTTGGCCCACTTATTCCTCACTTTGTTCTCATTATGCACCTGTTAAATATATGATGCGCTATACATAATTAAAAGAGTAAACCTATTCTATTCTTACCACTACACGAACGTCACCTTCTTGCTGTAAGCCCACTAAAATTTTCATAGACATTTACGAAACACTGTCTTAATGAAAGTGTGGTCTTTGAAAATCATTGCAACTCCGATATACCACTTTCTCAGACCAGTTTGGTGGAGATGTCAAACATACTATCGCTTTGTAACATTTGGGTAATTCACTGTTTTGTTTGCGACTTTCTTTGCGGATGATTAGCACTGTCAATATTAATTAAAATCACTTAACGTTCCATATGTGCATCTGAACAGGTTTGCCTACAATTAGCTTCATATGTTACAAGAAGAAGTTTTTAATGAGGAATTAAGAAAACCTCGCAAACATCTACATGTCTAAAACACGCATATCACGTGTTGTATTGTGTACACCGCACACATTTCATTTGCCAAAGGGTAATTATTGGGAAAGGAAGGAAAAGAACGATTGCGTTTGGATGTCCAGTCGAGTAGATGCAGTGACCACGTCGATTTTAAATTAAAGTTACAAATGTTTTCGTTTCGTTGTTTCGAAAATATTTTCGCCATTCATTTGCTTGGACACACATACGGTAACTGCAGTAAGCTAATTGATGCAATTAATAACTACGAATAATTGGCAGTAATTTGCTAGGCATTTATCTGTCAGCAAGTTTATTTTCGGGTAACCTCTGTAAAAATTGGTTTAAATATAGGGTTTGGATGTCTTAAATTGTGGAAGTAATTAAAAAGTGATAGACGGTATAATTGGGTTCCGCAAATTAGTTATTTGTCATCTCTGCGAAATTTTTTCAGCGCGAGACTGTATTTTGTTTTTACCAAACCGCATCATGGAAATACTTTTATTTGTGCTATCAGTCTGGAAGGTCCAGTCTGCGTTGTTCACATGATAAAAATAACTAAGATCCAACAGCTAAAAAAAGTTAATTGTGACACAGCCTGAGTGGTAGTTCGCTCACCGCATCACCGATGAGAATGAATCCTAATTATGTTGAGCTCACACACAGGTTATAACATTATCTGAGCTGCTTCTATGACTGAAAATTCAAAAAAAAGAGATGAAATAAAAATTTAAAAAAGAGTTGAAATGACCGGAGAAAATATTAGCCACCCATCCTTAAATGATTTTTCTGGTCGGTCTGGAGTACCGTACATGGTGTAGACGCGAAACCAGGGTGTTATATTACACTGCACAGTGAGGTTACACAGTTCGTTGTTGTATGCTTGGTTACACGTCCTGCCCGCCGTTCCACAGGTGCTGTGGACTTGGGTTTCCCTACGGTGCACTGGACGCCTGAATGTGTCCTGAGCCGTGAACCTCTCACTGCTGTCGAAGAGCAACTTACACATCTCGGAGAATAAAAGGTTTTGAGTACTGCGTGCTATGATTTACAAATACCTCGTTTAGATACCTTCAACCGTTTATGATATATGGCGATTGTTAAGACCACATGAGTCGCGATGTGCAAGGGCATGAATGGGCGCATCGCACGGGCGTTCTTTTAGGATGTAAAACCCAATAACCCGAGAAAGAAATGAGACAACTTCTAATCTCAAATTTAAATAAAATGTCGATATCTACATACCATTTCCGGCACTGTATGAGCTAAAATCAAGCAAACGGAAAGTTTATGCATTGCTTATTTACTTCTGCAATCTCTTTACGATTCCGTGCAAATGTTTTACTTAATTTGCCAGAGAGAAGTTGGTATGACGCATACTTACTTACTCACTGGTCATACCGGACTCGAGAGTCCATTACCGCAGCAATGTATTTTCGCCATCTGTCCCTGTCTTGGGATATTTCCTTCCATTCACCTTCAATACGTAGACTCCTCAAATTAGCCTTCACATTGTCCTCCCATCTACGCCTCGGTCTCCCTACAGGACGTTTTCCTTCTAGGTGCCCTACCAGTACTCTGCGCGCTGCCCAGCCCTCATCCATTCGAGCTACGTGACCCGCCCATCGCAGCCCACGTGATTTAATAATACTGATTATGTCAGGGCTTGACTAGAGTTCGTGAACCTCTTCGTTACGCAGTTTTCGCCACTCTCCGCTAATGTCATCCCTTTTTGCTCCAAAAATTTTCCCCAAAATTTTGTTTTCAAATACTCGAAACGGCTTTACATTTTGCTCAGTGAGAGACCAAGTCTCACACCCACACAGCATAACTGGTAGAATAATAGTTTTGTATTTTCTAATGTTTAAATTCCTAGACAATATCCGTCATGAAAGTAATCTATTCAGTGAGAAGTAGCACGCATTTCACGCCCGTAATCTCTTCTTCAGTTCGGATTCATTCTCATTTCTCGAAGTGATGTCCACGCCTAGATGCTTAAATGTCTTCACTTTTTCAAACTGCATGTCTCCAACTCTTAACTTTTCCTGTTCTACTGCTGTTGGCATTCTAGTAGTAACCAGGTATTTAGTTTTGTCTTCACCTATCCTCAGACCTACATCTTCACTAGCCTTGATTAACGCATTCGAATTTGCTGATACAGATTCTTTCTTATCGCTAATGATGTTTAGATCATCTGCATACCCTAATATCTTAATATTTCCATTTAACTCCACACCCTCTGAATTATCTGCTGCCATTAGTACAATATATTCTAGAACTAAATTAAAAAGTAGCGGAGACAGGGCATCTCCCTGCTTAAGTCCGTTCTTTATTACAAATTCTTCTGACTCCAATTTCCCCACGCGTACTCTACCTTTTGTGTTTTTCAAACACGGTTCTATAAGCCTAACATACTACTTTGGTATTCCAAGTTCTAAAAGAATTCTGTACAATTTTGACTGCAATACTGAATCTTATGCTTTTGCAAAATCTATGAAAAGATTAGGTACTGGTTTATTGTATTCCCATATCTATTACAAAATTTAACGCAGGGTAAATATATGGTCTATAGTTGATCTGTTCCTCTGAAAGCCGGCTTGGTAATCCCCAATTTTTATCTGTATATCGTGTAAGCCTGCTAGCAGAATATTCGAGAAAATTTTGAAACATACTGGTAATAGCGATATCCCTTTATAATTACTACAATCCATTTTGTCACCTTTCTTAAAAATTGGGATCAGAATCGACTCCTGCCACTCTTCAGGTATCATCTCTGAGTTCCATACTTTAGTTATCACTTAGTGAACTACTTCCACCAACTTATGTCCCCCATTTTTCACTAATTTTGCAGTTATGCAATCTGATCCTGGTGCTTTATGGTTTTTCAATTTGTTGATAGCGTCTCTTACTTCCTTTAACGTTGGCTCAGGTATCTGGGGTTCTGCTGTATGTATTTCGTACGCCTGCTCATTTCCTGCTTCCTGGTGTACATTTAATAGATGCTCAAAATACGCCCTCCATTTACTTAATATAGCACTGGGGTCTGTCAGTATTCCCCCAGCATCCCCTCGAAGTGTATTTGTCCTGGCCTTGAAGCCCTTCCTACACCCATTTATGTCTAGGTCAAGTTCCCTAATGTTTTTTTGTTTTACTGTTTGTTTCCATTTTTGTAATTTGATTGTTCAAATAATTCCTCTTCTTTGCCCGCAGCCTACGACCAACTTCCCTTCTCAAGTTCAAGAACTCCTCTCGTTTTCTGTCTCCCATTCTATCCCAATCTAACCGCGCTTTTCTCTTTTCCTCTACCAATTTCTTGCATTCATCATCAAACCACGGTTTCCTCCTGTTCTTCTTAATTGTACCTATTGTGACTTCCGCTGCCTCTTTGATATTATTCCTCACAGAGATCCACTGTTTATTTACATCCTCGTCTTGATCTTCGTGTGTCCTGAGAGCATCAAACATATTTGAAATTTCTATCATGTACCGTCTTTTAAAGGTTTCATCATTTAGCTTGTCAGTGTCGAACCTAACACGTTCTGCATTGTGACACCTTGATGTTGCTGTAGATAGCCGTTGGTGAACTTTGGCAACTACAAGAAAATGATCAGAATCGCAGTCTGCTCCTTTGAAAGTCCTAACATTTTCTGTACTAGTGTGCCATCTCCTATCTACAAGAACACGATCAATTTGGTTTCGGGTGTGTCCATCTGGAGAGACCCAAGTTGCTTTATAAATGTCCTTCCTTTTGAAATATGTGCTCTCAACAATGATGTCTTTTGAAACAGCGAAATTAACCACCCTTGTGCCATTATCATTCAAAATGTTACGCTAACTTTCTTTCCCAATCGTAGGCCGGAATGCTTCCTCCTTCCCTATCTTCGCATTAAAATCACCTATGATTAATTTTGTATCACACGAGCAGAACTCATCCCACTGTTGATCTAGTTCTTCATAAAAGCCATCTTTAACAACCTCTTCAGTGTCCTCAGTTGGTACGTGAACATTAATTACTACTAGTCATTCTACCTTCCGGACAACACTATAACTGATAGTCGGTCACTAATGAACCTTATATCTCTGACTGCGTGAAACACTTTTCTCTGTACTGCGAAAGCTGTTCCGAAACTGTGAGCTTCCGCACCTCCATAGAAAAATGTGTGGTTACCCCCCTTTATGCTACCCTATCCCTGCCACCGAGTTTCTTCAATAGCTGTAATGTCTACATCGTATCTATTTAATTCGTCTAATAATGTCTGGAATGTTCCTGGCCTGTTCAAACTTTTAACGTTCCATGTTCCCAACCTGAAAGTTCCTTTCGGCCTGAATCTCTTCGAAGTAGGTTCCGCCCGGAGATCCGAATGGGAACCTAGCTTACCTCCGGAATATTTTACTTCAAAGGGATCCATGCCCATTAATGTTGCTGATTCTTGATGAATAGATTTGGTAGTAAGAGAAGAAGAAACAGGGATGGTTCATCACGCCATCGCCTGCTCCCCACCGGCTGTCTGCGACTGCTTATTTTTTTGTATTCGCAGCTACCCTTCATATCTGAAGGCCGTATCCCCTATCCGCAACCTGGGGACGCGCTGTGCCGTGGTGGTACGGGCCCACGAGACAGTGGTATGACGCGTAACGCAAAGAAATTCAGTTGTTCATAGAGTGAAGAAAATCAAAGTTTTTCATGAAATAGTTTTTGGAAATTTGACGACAAGTTTTTCATGAAGGCTGGAGCGCCATCTCCCAGCACGGATACCAATATTTGACGAACAGTAGCACTATAACAATAGCCGTCTCAGCACGGAATGCTAAGCGTTAAGGGTCTGCTTCATGGCAATGAGGTACTGTGTATGTATCATTCGGTTGTATGGAATCAGTGCAGTAAGATGGAAAGACGAGGGGCATGACTGAATAGCTAAAAGACGTTATCAGATTCGGACTTGATAATGACCACACCGTTTGTGAAGTTGCCCAAGTTCTTGATGTATCAGTGAGGACTTTCAAAGTTGTCTGCAAGGAATACTGTACCACTCATATTCGTGTAACACGGCTTAAGAAAAGTGGTTGTAAAAAACTTCCTAACCGACAGAGACTGGAGGCAGGTGTCACGCTCTGTTAATGAAAATTTCGTTGAAAGCCGAGATGAAGTGCTGCTGTTTGCGAGTGTAGGACCAAGTGAACCAGATTCCGAGCAAACACCGCGAAGAGAATTGCATTCAGTGGACATTTAGCGTTAGGTGTCTAGCAAAAGCAGCACATAAAGGTACACGTCTCAAACGGGCTATACAACACAGAAAATAGGCAGTTGCTGGCTGGAGACATGTAATGTGCTCCGATGCGTCGACCCGTTGCTTGCTTTGAGGTAGTGTACGGCAATGACTGCACACACGCACCAATGAGGCGTTTAATCCAGAGTGTGTAAAGCACACAGTACAGACTGGAAGTGCTTGTATGATGTGGGTTTTTCGTATCGCACCACGACCTTGACACAATCAGTCATGTATTCACTTGAACAATTTCGGTGTCAAATGTTGCCCTCTCCTCTACGCATCCATGACGAGCATCCTGTGAACACTCCCGTCTTGCAAGATGACTACAGTTGTATTCAGAGGGCTGCTCCACACACATTCCTGGGTTAACTAAGTCAGTCACCCTATCACACATCGAATGGTCCCCTAAATCATTTGATCTTAACCCCGTGGCAAATGTCTGGAAGTAGTTGGAATAGTGGCTGAAGCGCAGCAATCAAGAATAGTTCAGCCTGATGGGTCCATGGGATGTAATCATTAAAGAATGGTTTTCGTATGAGCACATGTGGAGAAACTTGTTGACTCTTCTCCTTGCTAGATAATGACGGCTACAGGAGGTGTTTAAATGGTCTTAGAGGAGTGTCTCATGGTGATGAGTCCGCAGCTCTTGGTCTAAAGACTATCGTCGCTGCCTCTGGATCACGGGGTTCCTGGTTGGTGATTTTCTCTGCCCGGGGACTGGATGTTTGTGTTGTCCTCATCATTTCATCCTCATCATCATCATTCGTGACAGTGGCTCGACTGGACTGTGTAAAAAATAGGACTGTGAAAAAATTGGGAATTTGGACGGGCGCTGATGACTGCACTATTGAGCGCCCCACAAACCTAACATCATCATCATGGTGCAGACTTGTATATTGTCTGGTGTGTTTACTAATTGTATTAGAGATTGCTACGGAGTAAGAAACAGATTTTCATAGCTATCACAAATGAGGTAGCTAGGCCTTTCCACATGATTGGCATGTCGTCACAGATCGTACTGGCAAATCGCTCGGCAGTTGAGGTGCGATGGGCCAGATCGTGAAACCAGCTACTTTCATCGTGGATCCCCAAATATTTGCAAGATCGTGCAAGTACAGGATATGCTGTGTAACACCCCAGATATGGAATTCCTAATCAAAGTCCTTTGGTAGCAAAAGACAAAGCAAAATTACTTCTCCTGAAATTGACGGGAGCTACTGATATCAAAATTAACACTATTGCAAGTTTTACTAACAGGAATACTATATAACTAATAACGTTTATCATAAAGAAAGGACTAAATGAAAGACTATCAGATGATACGAAGCCTGAAACTTGAAATAAATAATTCAAAATATATTCTTTACGAAGGTTAAAGCCCAGACTATAAACAGATCACAGATAATATTTATCCAAGAAGAGAGTTGTAGCCGCATCGTGCTGTAAGTTCGGTACGACTACAATGTAACACTGCAATGGAGACGTTAATCCAGTCTCTCTTGAAGACGTCGCAATAGTAGTAAGCCTACTAGATTGTTTCAAACCGATCTGAAGTTTTAAAAGTTTTCCAGTATCGACTTGACGTACTAGTCGGAATTTCTAACTGAAGTAAAATATCATTTACGGTATAACCAGACAACGAAGCAGTTATTATATGTGAAAGAAAAGTAAATCGTGTGATACCTGATTAACGCTGGGACTTAGTCTTCGTGATCTGTGATTGTCACGAACCTCAAAGGACACAGCAATGTACTAACCGCCGACATAAACTCTCTTATTAGCCTTGAGTAGGAAACAGCTCCATGCGATCACGAATAATTTATAGTTACGCCGTGTTGTCGGAAGCTCCAGTCAATGTCAGAATCTCTGATGCAAATATATTCAACACCCTGAATGACAGATCGGTGCGTTTCCAGTGCAGATTTAAATAATAACGATGTTCAATAAACTCCAGTACAACCTTAATGCTTCCTGTCGGCCACGTTATTTAACGGAAATTTACTGTGTGATTGTGAGATTATCTATTTCGTGAGAGAACCCAGAAGTTGAAGGTGATTTGGTGATTTTATTAACGGTGAACAGCAAGTTTACACCGAAATACGACGCTTCCTGTACGTTGTCCCAAGAGCATTTTATCTCTGGAATTACGTCGTATTAGTTGCTGAATTAACACGGTGGCGACGCCTTGACGACGCTGTATTAATTAATAAATCAGCATCCTTGATAAACTATGATGTGGCATCGGCTTGAGTGATGGAATTAATAATTCAAGATATGCTATTATCTGCGTTTGAACAATCATTCGCAAACCGGGTATAATAACTAAAGTTATCAAGTTCGCGTAAGCGTATCAGCCTGCCGCGAACGCGCGAAGCATATTCGGTTAATCGTTTCAGATCAAGGGAGTTGTTGCGGTACCGACTGGTGCAGTCGCTGTGGATTCGAACTAATGAAGACCGACAGACTTCGAACACCAGTGCTTCAATCTTAAACAAAGGCTGCTTACACATTCCGGCGTGCTGCTCCATAGATACGCTGATATCAGTCTAAGGGAAATAGTGTCTGAAACTAATGAACCAAGCGAGGAGTGTTTTTTTTTTAAACAGTTACAGATCGGAGTCGTCGTGTTCGACGGCCACTGTTCCACGTCAGCCAGCCTGGACGAACCATCACCATCGAGCCGACACAAATAAAACGCCACAGCTGTTTGCACCTACAAAGTTCTTCCTCTTGCTTTTAGGCTGCTCTATATGCTCTCATCAGTAGAGCGGCACTGCACTTTATGAGCAGAAAATCACTGACATCAGCATCAGCATTCCTGGAATTGATGACATGAGTATCAGCTTCCTCGCAATCGTTGACGCCAGCATATGGCGCTTGGGTAACGATATTTTTCCCTGAAACAGATAGCCAGATAAAATAAGTTGGAAACTAGACAGCAGAAACGTGTTTGATTTGATATCCTCTATCTAATAGTCGATTCCGGCCACCAATCTGGACGTACCGAGAAGTAATTTAATGCTCAAAAGTACCTTTCCTCTTCTCCATCCACATCCCCCCCCCCTCCTTTTAATCATTGTATGTTTTTGCAAAAACGCTGAGGGGCTGTAGGACACCAATGACGTGCATGCTTGAACCCTAACCCCTCGAGTAAGTTTAATTTGTTTACTTTTATTGGAGAATCACTGTCGTTTCTTTGGTATCTGTACTTCGAGGGCGAAGGGCCTCCCACTGATTTTAAGTGATGTGCTCTCCTGTTTAGCTCAGTGCTACCTGTTACAATAATTATTTATTGCTCTAAAATATATCAAACAATTTGACAGCATCACACCAGCGTCACAACAGCGTCACACTGGCATTGCATCGGCGTCACATCTGCGTCATGACGGCAATGCAGCAGCACCGTACATGCGTCATGTCAGCGTAAGCTCAGCATCTGACATGTAATACACTACTACGCAATATCGCATCAACGCCACAATTAATTTAATGCAGGATGTCAAATCAAATGCCTTGCAGCCGTCTGGTTTCCAGACTTATTTTATTTGGCTACCAGTTTCGGCGATTTACTACGCCATCTTGAGGCCTCTGACCACGCGTAGAAAGACTCCACCTCGGTTCTGGTCAAAACAGGTGGGAGCAGTACTGGTATTAGTGGATTTCGGATTGCTATAGAGGTCACTTCGACCATCATCTGTCGAAGATGACGCAGTAAATCGCTGAAATTGGTAGCCAAATAAAATATGTTTTGGAATCTAGACGGCAGAAAGGTGTTGGATTTGACATCCTGTATGGAACAGTCGTGTCCGACAATCATATATGACAACATGGAAGTACCGTGAATTAATTTAATGCTGAAAAGTACCTGTATTGTTTATCAACCATGTGCTGTTGTTCTCCATTTGTAGTGAGACGAGTAGGTGCTATACAGAGAAGCAGAGTAAAATGAAAACGGTGAAGTAAGATGTATTGACAGTATGAAACAATATCATACAATGATCTGTGAAATGTCAGTCAGATGATACGAAATCCACAAACTGGAGGTGTTGGCTCTGGCATAGACAAATTTGTAGAATGACAAATTTGGAAATTGGTAAGAAACTGGTAGGATGCGCCTAACTGCAGTTGTGCCAGGGAATAAAAAATTGAGCACTATATGCAAACGTGTGTGTGTGTGTACCTAATGTGTGAATGCCGGAAATACATGCTGGAAATGTAAATAATTTGCTGCCTGACGCTAAGAGTAGGTCTTATCCCAAACACTACCCGAGAGCAGAAGCCAGTCCCAATGTCACAACATAGCCTGTACTAAAATGTACCTGAATTACCTACCACGCGTGCACTATAGGGCTCCACTGTTCTTAGCCAATAAGCTGTCCATTCTAGGTCTGTGGTCTGTGCTGAGAGTTTCAGGGTTTCGGTAGCGATATCAAAATCATTGCTATCAGAAAACACGTGTTGCACTGCCTCCTGTGAACATGTACATTAATGCATTCGACAGCACTCGCGTTTCTTCAAGTCTCTGCCTTTCCCTAAACATCTTCTTCTAGAGAGTCAGTGACTGCTAAAAGTATTGACAATTATAGAAGTTGTTGAGGTGACGAAATATTAAATTACACACATGGGAAAGGCAGCATCGCCATAGTAATATTGCTTGTGGATATTTCGGTAAAGATAATCTGTTCCTCCTGCTTTAATGTACCACTTATATGTGGTATTTGTTGAAGTCAGAGGAGCTTGTTAAAGGCTGAATGTAGACAGAACGTAGTTAATAGTAATAATGATTAGTGGCCGGGTGTTTTACCTGTACACCAGTAGACAAATAGGTAAAGTGCAGAGCGTTGTTAAGTCGGCACAGCAGCTGTTTGTTTGTTACACATTAGCTGGCACTACATGGAAGTGTGTTGTAAACACCATTTGTTAGTAATTAAAAATCACCTCTGTACTTCCAAGCACAAAGTTAACATGTTGTTTGTTGTGGTCTTCAGTCCTGAGACTGGTGTGATGCAGCTCTCCATGCTACTCTATCCTGTGCAAGCTTTTTCATCTCCCAGTACCTACTGCAACCTACATCCTTCTGAATCTGCTTAGTGTAATCATCTCTTGGTCTCCCTCTCCGATTTTTACCCTCCACGCTGCCCTCCAATACTAAATTGGTGATCCCTTGATGCCTCAGAACAGGTCCTACCAACCGATCCCTTCTTCTGGTCAAGTTGTGCCACAAACTTCTCTTCTCCCCAATCCTATTCAATACTTCCTCATTAGTTATGTGATCTACCCATCTAATCTTCAGCATTCTTCTGTAGCACCACATTTCGAAAGCTTCTATTCTCTTCTTGTCCAAACTATTTGCTACTAATAACTTTCCTCACTCCTAAAAATCGTAATCTGACATTAGTTTGTTACATATTTTGACTCTACATTTGGGGGTTATCCACATTACACAGCAAGTACATGACCCAGTGTCATTTTAGGAGGCAAATCAGCAAACATCCACAACCATACGGACTTCTGATCCAGTGTTGGCAGAACTGTTGGACTGGGACACTGTTGTGTTACGAAACCCAGTATTATGTGAACCATCACAGCAGCAGCAGCAAACATCAGCAGCCCAAGGAACATCTGATCCAATGCTAGAATAACTAATGGACATGGCTTTCTATGCCGCGTTATAGCAAGGTTCACAGCTGTAGCAGGGGCAACAACATACAAAAATGGTTCAAATGGCTCTGAGCACTATGGGACTCAACATCTGAGGTCATCAGTCCCCTAGAACTTAGAACTACTTAAACCTAACTAACCTAAGAACATCACACACATCCATGCCCGAGGCAGGATTCTAACCTGCGACCGTAGCAGTCGCGCGGTTTCGGAATGAAGCGCCTAGAACCGTTCGGCCACTGCGGACAGCCAACAACATACAGTATTAGCATAATTAATGGCCTTTGTGCCCAACAGCAAAGTAGTGGAGATTTGTGTAACTGCGCAGCAACTGTTATGGCGAAAGACGTCTTATCTATTTGTACTGAATACTGGAATTCTGTGAGTGATTTAGCAGTTATGAGCTTGTAGTGTACTTGTTTGATGCCATATGTCGATTTGGTGGCAGCAAGCCTAAACTACACATCTCAGGGTAAAAGGATTTTCCAGTAGGTGAAAGCTACATCAATGCATCAACACTCCTAACCTCAGCAGAACACTACAGAACGACCGATCCAGTGGATGCGAGTAAGTGTATGCCGACAACACTATTTGATTCAGCACCTCGGACTATGTTGCCCATTCAGTAAACTGGTTACATGTTGTAATTCTTCAGGTTTTCCCAGCGAGGCGTTGTCATGTTGATTAATCGTGTTTCTGCCGCTTATTCGCGTCTTTCCTGCACGATTTTTCAAATGCATGACTAGCAGTCTTCTTCAGGTGTTGTCCGATACTGATTCCAGTGTGGAACAAGTCCGGTACTGATGCCTACGTTGTGCTAGGCGTTCTCTCTGCGGTTCGCGCCGCGTCTGGCGCTCTGTCCCTGGTGTACGCCGACCAATAGCAACGGCTGTATCGTTTTCTTCTAGCCGCGGCAGTTCCGAACGCTGTGCGCATACTTGCATACTTTGTGGCTATTATCCGGTGTCAATACAGATGAATTAAGTTCTGAATGGCGTCCAAGCTGTGCTAGACGTTTTATCTTCCGATTGTCATCATTTGAGTCCTTCTGTGAATTGAGGCGTTCTGCTAGCGTGGTGTGCCGCGTTAGGCGTTCGGTCCGAGTTCTTGACCCCACCCCCCCCACCCCCACCCCCAGGAGCAGCTACAGTGTCATGTAGTCACATGTTGCTTTATCCACCATCTACATCTCTAACATTGACCTATCATTAACAGTTCACCAATATATAAAATGAGGCATTAGAGCAATGGCATGCAATTCATCCTAGGCATAAACAGATTTCCTGACCATGCATCGCCACCACTGTATAGCTTTAGCTAAAATATTGGTGACAATATCACACTACTTTCTGCTCAGGTCATTTCTCAAAAGATATCGTTGTCTGCACAGCAGTTACTTCAAGCTCTCATGTGATTAAAAAAATGTATAGGTTATACATTTATTTACCCACATATATACACTGAAAACTACTCATTTCTCTCTTTTTTGGAGAGCCAGCCATGCTCATTCGCTGCAGTCACTAGGCAAGTAACCTTAGTTCCCACATATCATGCATACCAAATGCCGCAGAAACTAATGGTGCTCAGGGCACGGTGGCCATCCGAATTACATAACGTGCATCTTGCTGGATATAGCCCTTAAACCATCTCTCACTTCGTGATTCAAAAGTCCTTGGACTCTAACAATAGCAACAACCACAACTATAGACAGAGAATATCATAACGTTATTAATTTATCACATAGAGGTCAGTTCATCTGTAAAAAGACACAATGCATGGAGGCAGCACAATGTTAGAAACTATTGTCACACACAGTCAACATTGCTAATAAGAAAACGAGTTGACAAACGCTTACTTTCAGGCTTTATCTGGCTGATTGCTGCTGGTGGCTGAGCTTCATAAAGGCCAAACATAAACCCTGTAAAATGTCATTGTGCACACAATCGAACTGTAAATATCATGGCGTTGATGGATGACGGGTATGAATAATCACTACATTATCGAGACACTGTCTGTTGTGTATTGATCATAAAGCTACTTTGTGTGCTTTACATTTCATTGTACAAGGATATTCATTGTGCATATGCATGATTTCGATAACTCAACTGATCTCACAGTCTTCTTGGCACTATTGAGAGTGCACCATATGCAACACTGACTGCTGCTTCTATGAGTTGCTGCCAAGCATGTAATGTTTATTCGGTGATATATTTTACACAAAAAGTGAAAACTTGCTTGTCATTGGTTATTAAAGAATAATCTGAAGAATTTATATGTCTCAGGAAACTGATCAGTCGAGACTACATAACACTCCACCCCATACATGCTACAAAAAGAATATCAGAATACTTCCAAATTGCGTCAAAATGTGTAGTAAAATACATCCAAATTCCAGTAAAATTCTTCCCAAACTATGGCTTCGTCACCACTACACGAGGTCTCCATGCCATTTGGCTGTCTGTGAGTTCCAGTAGTTCAATCGTGTCGCATATAAAGGTGGTCAAATAGGAGCTTGCCGATTACTTCCATGCAAATGACTTCTCGCTTTGGATGCTTGTTGCTAGATATATTTAATTGTAGTCAATGTTTCCAAATACAGTGTAGCCCAATTAATGTGGACGGTGCCCCCAGCTTTGTTACCACGTAATAGATGAATTCAATTGCATTGTAAACATGTGATTGTTCGTCTCCATCTGGTAAGGAATGAGGCTACATACATAAATATCCGCTACATGTTTGAGTCAGAGGTTGTTTCTATTTTTCGCACTGATTTTTGTAAAGACTATTCCATTCCATTTCTCTACACATTCAAAATTAGAATAGAACGCCGGCCGAGGTGGCCGTGCGGTTAAAGGCGCTGCAGTCTGGAACCGCAAGACCGCTACGGTCGCAGGTTCGAATCCTGCCTCGGGCATGGATGTTTGTGATGTCCTTAGGTTAGTTAGGTTTAACTAGTTCTAAGTTCTAGGGGACTAATGACCTCAGCAGTTGAGTCCCATAGTGCTCAGAGCCATTTCAACCAATTTAGAATAGAACGGATACAGATATATTTGTTAGCTGTTTAATTATGTTACATACTGTAGGACACCGAACCGCTGTCGCTAATAAATAAAAACGCACGCTGTCATTTACGTTTAACGTGGTTCGACATCTTTTTTTTTTGTGCCTTTTCAAGCTTGTTACGTCTTTCGAAAACTGTGTTCCGTTGAGAAAGAATCACATTTATCTGACTTACGTGCTTGTGATGCAAATAGGAAAGTAACAACTAGTGAGAAGCAAGATATCGCTCGTGGGTACGACAAGAGTGGAAATGCCGAGTTACTCGATAGAGAATACATCTATTAACAAGAGGAAGTACTGAAGTCTGGTTCAAATGGCTCTGAGCACTATGGGACTTAACTTCTGAGGTCAATCAGTCCTCTAGAACTTAGAACTACTTAAACCTAACTAACCTAAGGACATCACACATATCCATGCCCGAGGCAAGATTCGAACCTCCGACCGTAGCGGTCGCGCGGTTCCAGACTATAGCGCCTAGAACCGCTCGGCCGCTCCGGCCGGCGAAGTACTGATGTCTCATAGAGGTAAGTTCGAAAAGGTGACAGCAATTTATCAACTCCAAACGTGATACAGCTAGTGCACTAAATTCAATGTCGACATGCTGAAAAAATGGACCATAAAGTTACTTCTCAGTTGGAGAGTGTACATAACGTTCTCTCACTGTGCAACATGTGTGGAACTTGACACCTAAAAATCAGTGACATTGTAGCGGCGACGGTAGGGTTATCCATAACGAGGAAGAGCAGTTGACCCTTGTTATCTAGGCGCTGGTTACATTTCT
Source organism: Schistocerca serialis cubense (assembly GCF_023864345.2). Lineage (NCBI taxonomy): Eukaryota > Metazoa > Arthropoda > Insecta > Orthoptera > Acrididae > Schistocerca > Schistocerca serialis. The sequence goes on from NC_064643.1 coordinate 545,351,788, forward strand.
TAATTCGGTAAGCACAAAGTGCCGAACGGTTTGGCAGGTTCCGCTAGGGGAACTAACTTTACACTTGTCGGACACATGTACATTATATTCCGTCACCGGGTGGCAAAAACAGAGACGTAATGATAGTTCTATTCCGAAATCCTTACATCAAGATGGAGACTGTAGACTAAGCGATGGCTATGGCATGAAGACGCTGCCGAATTGCCGGTCGAGTGCCGCTGTGGCGAGAGTACGTATGGCTGGAGTACTTTGGTCGCTTAACGACGATAGGCGCTCTACCACTTCCGGTGTCTCTCTCCTAATGTTACATGTGACATTCAGGAACGCTACCTCACAAAAAAGTTGGGACACCCTTCATTATTTGAGTGAATGACTGCCGATGGGACCAGTCATATATACGTATGGACATTATTTTCGCTGATGAGCAGCATCTCAGAATAAAGGAACACATCGTTCTGTTCAAGATCAATGGGACAGTTCAGTATTACAATGGTTTCCGAAGATCTGGAACAAATTTGACCGTCTCATACAAGGAGTTAACATTGCAACATTGATAAAAAGTTGGAGAATGGCCAGGCATAGACATATCCTAAGGATGGAGACTGGAAGGACGACTAAAAAGGTTTTTGTATGAAAGCGAACTGGAAGGCGACAGTGAGGAAGGCAACGAAAGTGGCGGACAGGCAACGCAGAAGAGGGTATGAAGTATCTTAGAGTCAAAAGATGGTGGAGAACAGCACTGGGGAGGGTAGAATGGAGGAAACTTGCTGTAGGGGATTTAGACCCACACATGGTTTTAATGCTATGAGAAGAAGAAGACTCTACATAATTAGATGGGTAACGGACACATAAAAGTAATTGTGTAATAGATGTGAGACAATAATTCATTGGAAGAACCACTAGCAACTACAAGTCACACATTAAAAAGCTACTTTAAAATAAAATCTTTTTACTCTGGTAAATGAATATAGTTTCTCACTGGGACGTCGTCTGGTAGATATGATGGAGGAAACAGAGACGCTCCACAGAAGAACAGTGCAGTTCATCAAGGGCTCGATCAGTATACGTGAAAGCATTGGCATGATGATCCAACTCCAATGGCAGACGCTAAATGAAGTGTCAGAATTACAGCATGGTTTTCTGTTAAAATTCAAATACCACCTTTTTCTAGAAGTGCCAGGCTACATATTACTGCCTCCTAGAAACACAGCGCGAAAAGTCAATAAAGATAAAATTTCAGATATTTTTGCTGCCCACACAATTCGGAATTTTGATGGAACACGGAGAAGATATAGAGGGTGGTACGTAAGTACGATTTGTGACACACGGTACGGGAGCTTCCGGAGTGTAGCTTAAAACATACATATGGATGTACGTAGGGACTTCAAAAGGAAAGTTAATGTCATACCACGCTAAAACCTATGCGCTAGACGAGTGGGTACTACACGTTCCGGGATTCCTCTAGGCACAATTCTGATGGACAAGATAGGCATCGCGGCGTGGAAATATAACACGGCAACCGGAAACATACCACCAAACTGATGTATGTAGGACAGTACGTTTATTATGGAGAAAACGTCTAAATTGCACGTAGAATTACCGTGAAATACTGGCGATATGTCGACCAAGTGTGATGTCGCATCCAGCCATAGTGAAACGGTGCCAACAATTTCAAGACCGCACAGACACGGATAACGTTGATGAAGATGGAAGGCCATTGACATCGACCAAAAACGGCAACGTTCAGGGAGTCGAGGAACTGATTCGCAGCAATCACAGGCATTGCTCAGCAGATGTACATCTCAATTGGCTGTGCTCATTTCATTATCGCAGCGGCTAAAGGAATTAAACAAAGGTAAAAAACCAAACTATGTTAACAATAATTTTAAATCTATCATCAAATAGTACACAGAAGAAGATGTGAGTAAGAAGAATTTCATGACAGAAATTATTATAAAGTTAGTTTTACAATAGGGCGTGGTAATGAGCTAAGTTTCAATACTGGATTTCGAATTTTAAATTATAAGTTATTCATATGAAAAACGGAATAGATATATTGAAAAGAAAATATATTAAAATGTACGCAAAAAAGAGAATACAATTGGAATTTATAGGTTGTATCTAAAAAAAGCCAGATTCCAAATTTTGAAAGGTAAAAAATAAAAATATTAAATCGCGTATCATTACAATTTCAACGATGTGTCATAGACACTGGTGAAAGAGGAACGAGAAATCAGCTAAATTTACAATTATTATGAGTTTACATTTAAAAATTTTAGGGCGTCCCAGTGTAGACTCTTTGAAAATCACTTTACAGTCAATTTAACCGACAATCTTTCTCCCACGTACTATCAGCGAGTGGAACAGAGTTGGAGTGATCAGATAGAGGTACAGAAAGGTCGCTCCACCACACACCATTAGATGGCTTGCGGGGTATGATGTAGGTATAATAAATAGCTCCAGGTTGCGGTACTTGGCCATTTTTTAATTGTTTGAGCACCTCCTGTATTCCTGTATTTCTGTGGTATTTTCGATGCCAATCAGAGTAGCAAATGTCTTGAAATTCGATCGATCTCCTTTAATTGCTACTTCATGGTATATAGTACTTCCATGTAACTAGGTTTATCAGTTGTATGTTTATATTACTTTTGCAACTTTTAGGTTGATATTTTGCTACCTTCCATTGATTTTTGGACTTTGAACTGCCTATGTAGCTATTAATTTCTTCGCATTTAAGTTCCCACATAGCAGTTTTTGCTCTAATTACGGGTTTTTTGCCTTAAAGCCTATCATCACACCTATCATCAGACATATTGCTCGTAAGCCAAGTGTTACAGGCCTCCTTTCCCTCCTTCACCTTTGCTGCAGTATTGTCGTTCCAGACGTGTTCTCAATTACTCCGATACTTTCACAAGTAGCTTCATGGATAGTTGTCACAAATGGTTTATACACTACTTTTAATGTCGTATCATCAGTCTGACGTAGCTTTGCACACAATCTGAACTTGTATAAGAAGGCAACTGACTGATCCAGCGATAAATGTAATTTATATTTTGGTTATCCTAGTTTGTCTCCATTCTCTTTACAATTGTTTTGGCATTTACTAATTTTTAAAGGGGGACTAAAGTGTTCAGCGGAACTGAAAATCGTCGGATCCACATTCTGCTCCGGGTAGACTTTTCAGTCCTGCGTCTTAGTACAATTACTTTCTTTTCCCATTACACAATCAGCTATAGAGTCCAGCATCCTTGTGGACTGTACCCATATAAATTGGTAAACCTCGACGTGTTGGAAAAAACAATTCCATATATTAAGACAGTTCTTTTCACACATTTCTGCCAGTCTCTCTCCATTATGATTCAAATCATCCTCCCTACTCCTTCTTTGTCCAACACTTTTGGTTCTCTCTTTCTTTCTGCTATACATATGAACATAATCGTCTATTTCCCTTACTCCTTTTACTGTTACTTCCATTACATCTACATTGTTACGATGGATATCTGTCAATACTGCTGCTTTCTTAGTCACGACGCATTGATCGTACATGTACCAAAATTCATATGTTTTCCGCTTTCTGGGTCGATTCCGTTTAATTCCGATCTTGTTCGGAGGCTCTACTCTTGGACTGCTTGCAGGATGAAATTTTCTGAGTGCTGAGGAGCAAGCCCAGCGCCTCAACCCTCAACCTGGTGTGTTTAGTACAGACATGATAACTCAAGAATAACAGGTTGTTATATAGATAAAATGCCTAATAGCCAGTAGTTTATTTCTTAACAGCTTTGTTGTGATACTACAGAAGGACTTTGATGGAGACCATCACGTTAAAGGCAGAGTTAACGCTGTTCGGTTTGAGCGTCTTTCACTCTTTGAACAAGTAAATGTGTATTCGGGAGCAACACCACTCATTTCTAACATTGGTTAGTTCATTTATTGGTATTTATTTCTGTACTGTAAACAATTATGTAATCTCGAAAAACATTTACTATGTATTTGCGCACTAGCAGCTTTCCCATGAGCACTTATTGTCTATAACGTACCACTTGTGGCGTCGCAACTAGTGCGCTATCGCCCATTTGTCTATTAAAAGCTTTACTTCAGAATGTATGTGGGCTGCAATGTAACCCGGTAGAGTATTATACGGTCAGTAACGGACGAGTTGTGTCCTGCAGACTGACGTCACGACCATCTGTTGCAGCTGCGCGTGTGAAAGCAGTGGAGTAGTGCTGGCAGGCTCCTTACATTATACGAAACTAAAAATATTAATAACTAATAAAGTAATAACCTGAGGAACGTCATATTTGATGTGCAACCTTCTGTTTTGAAAAAAGAAACAATATGTCAAAGTCTGAGGTCAAAAATAGTGGTAATTTGGAAGTTAGTAAAAGTAAAAAAAAAAACGTTATTTTCCGACAGTCAAGAATTTAAATAAATACAGTGATGTAATAGTTCACCTTCAGTGACTATGTACGATGATCTGATAACACTTTCAGTGTTCATACATAAATTTGGAAAGTTTTTAGTTTCAGAAAATCTCTGTGACTTTTCTATAATAATAATTTCAAGAATTCTACGTAAGTAAGTGTATTGTGTGTTAGGGTGCATGTGAATGAGAATGCGTGCGTGAGAGTATGTGGGACGTTCGGCATTATTAAAAATCATTCATGTAATTCTCTACAGGAACTGGCAAGTGTTCCAACTCTGTAACGTGGGAACGAATCCACTAGTGGTTCCCCTACTAGTGAATGTCAGATGTCCCAGTATATATGCTTATGTATAAAACAGCCACAACATTCGCGACTACATAATAAATTTCTAGATGTAGAGTAAAGCTTAGAGGTTATTTTGTTCTGTTTATTTAATTACAGAGTTTTGTGTTACTTAATTTGATGAGGTCAATGAACCTAGAGAAGTGGTTGGTGCTTGCTACATTTTGGCGCGAGCCGCGCCCTAGAAGTGAGTTCTCATTGGTCGTAAGTGCCGATAGCCAATGAGAAGCGAGACGGTTGGCCACCTAACGAGGAGATATATAGTTTTGAGTGTGGGAGAGTGAGGAGAGTCGCGAGCTAGCTTTGATTGGAGGCGGTTATGATGGATGTGACTTTTCGCATTATGTGTAAGGTGAAATCTTGGGATGACTTCCGCGTTATGGTCCAGTGTCAATGGTATCTGGTAGTGACCTGAAACTGTTTATGAAAACTTCAGAGTGTTGTGATAATTCGGTCCGACGAAAATCGCGAGTGAACTATGAATTATATAGCGTGGCGGTACTGAGTATATTCTTACTGAGTATTTTATGGCGAGCATAAACTTTTACTAAAGACAATCACTGAATATCGTTTGCAGAAGTAATTGGCCGATCATTGACTGTGTTACAAGTAATTGGTTTCGGAATTTGGGAAGGTAAAAGTTCTGGCTGTTTTAGGTATGGTGATAACTGTGAGCAGAAACTTTAGTAATTTTCGTAAATGTGGGCTGATGATCTTGCTTAACGACAATAAAGAACTATTGAAGGTTAAAATTTGAACTTCATCTTTAAAGTACGAGTGACATCCCCTTTCTCAATCATTTCTTTAAAGTACGTAGAAAATTTTCAGCAAATTTTACTTATAGCGGCATCCGGCGTGTAGCTATGAGGTTACAGTTTCCTCAACACTGCTTTTCTGTGATCTCGTAAGTAGCTGCAGTCAGGAGTTTTACGTGTGAAGATCTACCGCTGTAAAGAGGTAGGTGAACAAAAATTATAAAAGAAATTGCATTGCAACAGCAACGTATAACCTGTCGCAATTGGTGCATCGCAATCACGCACGTAAAAAATCCGTCGCACACTCACGTGCAAAGTCTGTGACTTACGTTCACAGTGAGGTGAAGACTATTTTGGATTTTCAGTTCCGTAGCATTACATATGAGTGTTACAGGATCGCCTCTTTTGCTGTAACTGTCTACATCATATGTAACTAAGGAGACAAAAGTCATGGGAGACCTGATAATATCGTGTCGGAACTGCTTTCTTCCAGAGTAGTGCAGTAAATCTGTGTTGCATGGACTCAACAGGTCATTGGAAATTCTCTGCAAAAATATTGTGCCATGCTGGCTCTATAGCTATCCATAATTGAGGTGCAGGATTTTGAACACGAACTGACCTCTCTACTATGATTCATAAATGTTCGATTGGCTTCATGCCGCGCCATCTGGGTGATCAGATCATTGACTCAATTTGTCTTCAAACCAATCGCGAAAAATTGTGGCTCGCTGATATGGTGCATTGTCGTCTATAAACATTACATCATCGAACGGCTTACGAAGGCCTCCAAGTAGCCGAACATAACCATTTCCAGTCAATAATCGGTTCAGTTGGTCCAGAGGACCCAGTCCATTCCATGTAAACATGGCCCACACAATTATGGTGCCAACACTAGCTTGCACAGTGCCTTGTTGACAAAATGGTTGAAATGGCTCTGAGCACTATGGGACTCAACATTTGAGGTCATCAGTCCCCTAGAACTTAGAACTACTTTAACCTAACTAACCTAAGGACGTCACACCCATCCATGCCCGAGGCAGGATTCGAACCTGCGACCGTAACAGTCGCGCGGTTCCGGACTGAGCGCCTAGAACCGCTCGGCCACCCCAGCCGGCTAAGTCTGTTCTGTGAGGAACTCTCCAGGATCGGTTTCCAAAATTCACCATAAAGTTTTTAAAGTCCGTAAGTTAGTACGTTCCATGAATCACACAATCGAGAGAACTATATTCCGACAACTTCACTGGCGACTGTCTCCCGTCCTTTACTTCCTGCTTCTTTATAGCCCGGTGCACACGCAAAACGCTTGTCGATTTGTACACTTACACAGGATTCCTAATGGTAAAATTCACGTGATGAAATATTCAGTTGCTTTCTATTACCCAAATCAGGCAGCAGCTCCACGTCATTTGCCCTTGAAAGTAAATCACTTACATTGTCTCAATGGAAACCGTACTGTGGCCGTGGGAATTTTTCCGACCAAATTTTGTTTTGCGACGTACACGATATGCTTAAAAAATTCCTACCGCCAGAGCTGCCGGTACGGAGGATCCAGCCCGCCATAACTTTCTCATCTGAAGTGCTTCACCAAATGTTATTAATCATTTTGACACGCAACCAAACTGGTACTACATAACCTGCAGTTACAAGATCAAAAACGTAAACAAACATGAATAACACCAAACTGCTACTCAGATCACAAAGTACCGCTGACTCTGTGAATATATGTTTATTTAGGCCATCGTGAGAAGAATGATGATCGCAGATTTAATCCAGAGCCTTTCTTTCAATTTCAGTTAAATTTCGATAAAGCATTAATAACTCCCAAAATATTGCTAACAGGAGGACGAAACTCTGGCTCCTTGGGTATTTGGACATGCTGAAGACAACTCCCTTATCAAAATGATGAGAAATCCTAAAACGGAATTTCTGCAATCGGTAAATATGTCAACGACTGGTTACGGCGGCGACTCTCCGTACTAAAGACCAAATGGCCATCGTATCCGACAAAACGATAAAACGGCAGCCAGAGTTGTGCAGCCCTACATGTTCACCTCAGTGTTACGTGGTGGCTAGAGTCATTATGAGGTCCCAAGCAAGTTGCGTACGTCACCTCCAGGAATCGTCATTGAGAAACAATTGCACTGTAATTACTAAACATTTGAAACTGTTATGACCTTTCATGGAGACGGTCTTACAACACATCTTCACTCCAACTCTGCCTAGAAGTGACCTCTCGATCGTTCATAGAAACTGAATTTTAGGACGTTGCTTCAGAGATTCACCTGCATTCGGGTTCTTTCGTGTTGCGAACCCATTATGACTCTGAAAGTGCTACTTCTTCGCTTTAAGATACTACCGACAGACCGATCTTTTAAACATTTCTCGCTGAGAGCGATTACGCAAGACGCCAGTGACTAACATCATCTTTGGTCCTCTTGGAAGGCACTGAACATTATATTCCGTCTCTAACTCCCTGTCCCAAACATCAACTGTAGCAAAATACCGTCGTCCAAAGCCACTTGTCCCGAAACCAACGCCGTGCTGTCTCACATATGTAACGTCCCCTTTGGAAAATTATAAATGACTGTGCTGGTATATGTCTACGTTATTTGATTTTCAAACAGCTGAGCAAAACTGAACGTACTCAGACATTTCTCTCTTTACTTATTCTGATCACACTAAACTGACACACAATATTTTCAGCGCAACGCAGTCTAACTTTTACTAATCCCTACTAAAGAATGGCCATGACTATCAATAACTTATACCTTTCATGAATCACTTACCTCACAAAAATCTTCGTTACTCGAGCTACTGCAATACAGCGCAAAAGTAATAGAGGTTACCTCGCTCTATCCGTATTAAAACTATGGTTCAAAATGGTACAAATGGCTTCAAGCACAATGGGACTTATCATCTGAGGTCATCACTTCCCTAGACTTAGAACTACTTAAACCTAACTAACCTAAGGACATCACACACATCCATGCCCGAGGCAGGATTCGAACCTGCGAAATAAAACTATGAACAATACATAACTTATGAGGTACTAACCTAAATTCAAATGCCAATTCACTTATTTACATATTGATCAGAAATTTCTTTAACGAATTCAATTATAATACGTAATGTTGCCTCACTGGCATTGTGTGGTAACCAACCAAAATGCTATTTTGAACATAAATAGTCTCCAAAGAATAACGGCAATTAGTTAGCGTTCAGTGTTAAAGAGTGCTAAACTTCGAAGTTATCAGTACCTTGGCGTGAAATAAATGTAGACGAGGTTTGTTAAAATCTGCTAAAACGCCATTCATTTCTAAACCCAACCTGTATGAACAAACACAGCACAGTAAACAAGAATTTAAAGTATAAAGCTGACATTTGGAAGGTCAGAAAAGACAATCCATGGTATTCAGATAAAACAGCAGAATAACTATAGATAAAATCAGTCATAAAACACTGATACATTAAAAGGGACCAGATTACTATGACTGCCAGAAGACTAAAGGCTGACTTGTGACCAGACAGTCTGAAGCACAAAAATATCTCTTACCTAATATTATGGTAAGGAGTCCTGAAAATGTATGAATCCTTACAACATGTACTATACTGATCGCCGTCATTTAAAACAGAGGGCGTGTCCCGTATCAGACACAGACCTGCCATCACATCACTCAGCTAACTTATTTTCTACCGATATGTAAGAAAATATATTCTCGATTTGTGGGTTTTACGTGGCATTTTAAATTTACTTTGCAGTTATTCAGTAACGTGTCAACAAAACAACGCCATAGATAACGCTAGTATAAACTTTCGGAGGAAGTGACCTAAGCTTATTTGTTTTTAATTTTTTACTTTTTTATAGATCAGAATATCAGGAACCATCTCACACTTGTAGTGACCGACATGTGTCTTTCACTTTCTCAGAATCAGCCACGTATGATGTGCTTCTCGTCCCTTCTAAACAAATCTAATCCCCTATCCTTTAACACACAGTGAAAGTTCTGATTTGTTCGCAAGATAGAATTCATACTGCCAGTTATTACATGCGGTTCTGGCACCCTGTACTCTGTCTCGCTGAAAGTGATGAGGTTGTGCCGTTACAGAGCGTGTAATGACACAGGCTGGCGCTAATAGTTTTATCGGAAACCGATAGGGGCTCTGGTTTATTGGGCCAAGGCGGTCCTCATTTGTATGTCGGTGCTGGAGTGCGTCAGCTGCTGACGGTTTCACGTTCATTATCTGTCACCGGGTGCAACTGCTGCTGTCGATTCGCTTTCATGTCCCTGACACATGATTCAAACTCAATCTGTGTTAATATCACATATCAGAAACTTTTATTCGTAGTATGAGATAATTTTAGTGGATCACTAAATGACAAATGAATACACACGGGAAGGGCTGCATCTCCAATTGATTAAGCAGGATAGTCTTCTTTTACACATTTTGATGTTTAAGCTAAATGTTTGTTGTTTTATATTTTTTCAATTCTGAAATGTTAACTACTCAAATGGCTCCATAGACAATCGACGAACTTACTAATAACCAATAAATTCTTCCGGAAAGTGGATAATATCACTGCCACTGACGTGAGCGGAAATTAATCCCTAAAAATTTCAAACCAGCCATTTCTGATATAAATTAGTTGGTGGATATTGAGGCGTGTGATCCCATGAAACCTAAATTTTGTACGTGACACATAAAACGTATTACATCCTACAGAACTGAAGCTTATCGCTCTGTATAGCAGACGATTTTCAATATGGTTACTATGTTTTGCAGAAATATACTTGCTTATAGAAACTTACATATTGCTTCTATATTGTCAGGAAGCACTTAGTCTTGAAATCCACATGATTATTTTTTGCAGGAACAATGTTAACCCTCGAATGCACTTCAAAAATAAGTTTCTAGACTACATACTGCTCTTTATAAATTAAATAAAAAGTCGAAACTGTAATTTCGAATAGGAATGGGAAAATGTTTGAGAAGTGAACATTTTTTTTTCTTTTGATTCTTATGACAGTACATAACAGAGAGCTACTGAAACAAGCTAGTAGGCGACGGAACCATGATCTGTTGACATTTTTTAATTAGCATGCCAGGCAAATGCAACAGTCAACATGCCTCCAGAGAGTAACATCTCTGCGTTAGGGATCTGTTAAGATTTTGGAGGCAGAAATTTTGAATTCAAGGAATACATTTACGTTTACAATGTAAACGTAGTACTTTGCAACAGCCACGTGCTAAACGTTGCTCGTTCATTTGTACTTCATTTTTTTATCAACATATTTTTGCTTTTCTTAAATCGCATCATTATCTTTGTAATACTTTGGGAGTTTCTACTGTTGTCAGCTTCGATTAATCGAAATAAGCTCCTTGGGCGCCCTCTTTTTATGCTCACTAAGGCGTTTGGTATATTTGGAGGCCGGTTTCAGCCACCAGAGAGAAACTATAGTATCATCTGACAGTTCAGTACTTCTATGTCAAACTATTAACCGTTTTAATTGTGTAAATTAGCAGTGCGCCACTGATTGACCTAAGATTATATGAGTAACTTATCGCAGCTGTAACACGTGCTCTGTGCGCTGGTTAAGAATGACCAACGGCCAGAGCGCATATTACAGCTACAATACCGAGTGGGGGATACCAGGGCACGATAATCAATATATATTATTTCGTTAAAATGCCGCAGAATACGCCACCGAGCAAAAAGGTCGGTAGCAACAATTCCGTCGTTCTTCCACAGACACGTCAATGCAGTTAAATTGGCAAGCGAGAATGGGCATGCATTTTAAATTTTCTTGTTGCTGAGAGTAATTATTGGGTACTCAAGATATTTTGTTCTGCGCTCGAAGACAACGGTCAATTATTTTAGAAGTTCTGAACAGTAAACTTTTGAATAATCCACGTTCTGACTTGCTAGCGTATGTTTCAGCCTAACGAGATCGAACCACACACGTTGCTCACTTGCTATTAAATGGAGGCTGATTGTAGGGGCGAACATTAGCTTCTTCGTTTGTCGTCCTGTAGATTCAAACTTCCCACCATTCTCTCTACTGAGCTGTAAGTGAGTTATTATCTTTGTTGTCTGTAGCGTATTGATCACATGTACTTTATTACATTTACTTAAAGCAGGTGCATTCGGGCTCTCCGCCATATTGACTACACTTGAAGATGCCGAATGAAGCACGTAAATAATATAAGATGGTTTAGTCAGTTAACTGACCTCCTTACGTTTTAAAATTACAAACTACTACCATTAAATATCATTTATTTTGCATGAAATTATGTTTCAGATAAGGCAAGGTAGCTCGACGGCTGCTATTTTCGGTGATCACTACTCTCTAAATACACTGCAAAGTATAGTGGAGTATACTGCAGAGTATAGTGAGATATACATTATGGAATACATAATAGCAAAGAACTTTCTCAATACAATACTGGGTGGAATTTACGCTTCGAACTTGTAATCTGACATCTGTTCTTCAAGCAAGTACTTATTTAATTGCTCTTACAAATACAGTGTCAATGAGAACACGTGTGAAGGAACATCCTCGTCTGCGTTGCTTCCAACTGTAAGCTAAACGCACTATTCATTTCATGGACAATTTCCAGGTGAATGATTAATTATTATTTAATAAAAGTAACTATATGGTTATTTTAATGCGTAACGGTAGCCACGCTGACTTCATTTTCAGTTGCGCTTCGATTATGTTAAGTGTGGACGTCTGCGATTGTTCCATTAAACGTTCGTGGTAAGACACCGTTTCCAGTTTGTTTCCTGGGGCACAGAGATTCACATTTTAACAGCTTAATAGTTCAGTGCTTTAACTAACTGTTCGAGGTAGCAGTTCAGCTGTTTCCTCCCACCCACAAGCTCACACACACACACACACACACACACACACACACACACACAAGCACAAGCACACACACACACACACACCACAATGCGCAGAGTACAGAATTAGCGCGAGCTGTAGAACAATAATTATTAGCCTCTCATAGTTACTGTATTTTGACCTATTTATGTTCCAACTTTTGAGTAATGTATGATAAGTCAAGGGCATTAGTTTAAACATAGTTTGGTAATTTTCTATGTGACATATGTGTTACTGTGTTTTTTTGTTTTGTTTAATTAAAAATTACTGATTGTATTTTTCATCTGAATTGTTGCACACCTGAAAAAAAATTCAATATCTTATTTAACAGTGTTGCGAGCGACTCCTGTGGCGGTTTTGGTTGATCATTTACTATGTAATATTTTGAAGTACATATAGTTCTTTTCCTTCTTTCTCTATCTCAGGCATTAAACCACTTGATCCACTACGACTTCTTCAGCTATCCACCTTCTCACCTACTCTTGGGTCTACAAATTCTCCTTACACTTTCTAGAATGTATTGTACCCTCGCTTAGGACACCATCTTACCGAAAGCAGCTTCAGTGCTGGGGAGCACGTTTGGCGCGCTTCCATGAAGTCGAGAGCTACGCCGGCGGTAGCTTAGATACTGGTAGGGACACACAAGCCGAACAGGGCTTGGTAGAGAAGCCACACAGTGTGTGTCCGCAGCACAGCGCAGGGAGAGCGCGAGAGGCGTAGTAAAGGCAGTTTCGCTGAAGAACTGAACCCTGAGTACAGAAATTAGTTTTCGTTGTAATTTAGTTTCTAAGTAGTTTTACCCAGTTTCCGTTTTCTTTTAAGTAGAGCTAAGACGACGGTTTTTTGTGGTGTGCGAGTATTACAGGACTGTTACCTGTTCTTGCGTTGAGATACATTTCCTTTTGCATTCAAAAAACACTTTAATCCCTCTAGCAACCAGGCATTTTTACATATTTGTTTACTGACCTTTCTGAATAGCTTACGCAGGAAACTATTTCCCATGCGTTAGACTGAATTTTCTGTCAGCATTTAATTCACTATTAATTTCATCCCATGCAGTCTCTTGTAAACTAATCATAAAAGATGTTCGTCCTGATATCGTTAACTCCTTTGTGAATTGTCTGCGTAATAAATATTGCGTTTTGAAGACATGTTTTCAATTATCAGTATGTACATGCTACATAACTAGAAAAATCTGATAGCACAAGTAAATTCTGAGGTCAGAAACCAGGCATGTGACTGCAGCCACTGAAATTCGTTGCGTGACATTTAGTGCACAAGTTTGATCTGTGGTATTATTGAATAGGGGCACAGAATTTATTTTCATTTTCCACAAGCATAGAGAACGGCCCACCATCCACGCCTCCCTACACCTTCTGGCAATCAAAATAGTATTAACGGTGTTCTTCAGAGACTAACTGTAAAACCAGAAGACCTCAATGATGCACTGGACCAGCAGTAAACACACCGATGTTGTTATACAAAATTGTGGCCGGCCGTTGCGGACGAGCGGTTCTAGGCGCTACAGTTTGGAACCGCGCGACCGCTACGGTCTCAGGTTTGAATCCTGCCTCGGGCATGGACGTGTGTGATGTCCTTAGGTTAGTTAGGTTTAAGTAATTCTAAGTTCTAGGGGACTGATGACCTCAAAAGTTAAGGCCCATAGTGCTCAAAACCATTTGAACCATTTTTTTCCCCATCTTGGTGCCTTAAATAGCAACTATACATTTTAATTGTATTGTTACTCTCCCTACGCCCGAGTTGACTTTAATGTTGAACAACTACACATTTCGTGATTTTAATACAGTAGGATTACGTACCCCTGCGATAGGTGGAAATGAAACACACAAAGATTCATGTGTAGCGATCAACAAGAATCTTAATAAAATTTATTACTACTGAACATGGGAAAGGTATTGTAGAGCTAAGTACATAAAAACGTGGTCCACAGCCTCAGGTTTAAACTGGGGTGGATCACCACTCTCTCTTCGAATAGGAAGCTTTAAAAACCCAATCGAAAAACCAACAGGATTGTCACATGATATTGTAAATAATTTAGTGAGGCAGTGCTTTTCCAGAAGAGAGAAATAAAAGAGTGTCAGTGACTAGATTTGAGTCAATCTTGTAACCGTTATCAGTTGACCAAAATAATACTGCTCGTGGTAATCGTGAGAGCTATCAGTAGTGTAGAAATTATTTTAAAATGGGGATATTTTTAGTAGATTGCAGATTTAGCGCTTCTGCATCAATTTCGGTAACATCTTCACACATTATTTTATACCCTTTTGATATCATCTACCCATTCCATTCATTTCACTTCAGATAACGTGCAGGGGTGGACAAAAATATGGAAACGCAAAGAACACAACATCTTACCATGCCTCATACGGTGTCGGATAATAGTTGGCATTCGAAGCAGCTTTCAGACTTCTGGGATACATATGTACAGATCGTGTACAGTTTCCAAGGGAATGTTGTACCGTTTTGACAGCAAAATAGAGGCAATTTCATGTGAAGATGGAGTAGGTGGAAAGGGATCACGCATCCTTCTCTCCAAAGTAGACTACAAAGGCTCAGTAATATCGACATCTGGCGACAGTGGTGGCAAGGGAAGGTGCTTCATGCTAACAAAACCAGTCCTGGACAGTGTGACATGTGTGAATGAACAGGGGGCCTGTCCCCTTGGAATACAACATCAACTTTGTACCATGGGATGGACCTGATCAGCCAAAATGATAACATAACCATTGGCAGTAACGCGACCTTGCGAAGTAATTAATCATAGGCCAAAATGGTCACTGATGCCCGTCATGTTTCACTCCTCGTATGTAGCTCGACCAGAAGTTGGAAACATTGTGTAAGAAGGCTCATGCGACCAAATGACTTTCTCTCGTTGTTCCAGGTTCTATGGCTTATGGGCATTTGCGTGACAGGCTTTTGCAGTTGTCGTCCTCTTGTTTCTTCGTCAAATTCTTCTTGAATGACCATCTGTCACGAGCCCTCATCATATGCTTTCGTCCTCGATGTAGCTTAGCAGATGACGTTCTTTCGATGATTCCATATTTTTGTGCAACTGGTGTAATTCAGTTGATATACGTAGCGTGCGATAAATTGAGAGTTTCGGTCAGAGTGACAGTGTGCATGATAGCCAAAGTGATTAAGGCGGCTGCTCGCGTAACGCCGGAAATTCGGGTTCGAACCCTGGTCAGGCACAACACTTCCACATTCACCATTGAATTATTGCACTGCCCCATTAGGGCTGATGTCAGTACCTCGCTCGAAATACTGATATTTACAGCCACTGTATCAAAAACAGTGGTGTACGTAAGCTTGACGTATATGACATACTCAATCCAGATGCACAATATGGTCCGAACCTCTTGCGGGAATATAGGAAACACTGCGAGCAAATGAGGCACGTGGATAGGGGTGCAACTCAGTAGAGTGCGAGAAGCTAAGAATTGACGTCAGACTGAAAATGTGTTCAGATAGCCCAAGCAGTTGACACGACCCGCTCACTTAAAGAGGGAAATCCGGGTTCGAATCCCGCTTGTAATGACAACGTCAATTTTTTATGTCACCATTGTATGTGACAGTGCTGGAGATTTATGAAGTGTTGAATATATTTCCAGAAATGACTTTTAAGCCTATTTGTGGGAGCTGAAAGATGAGTTATAATTATATAGTGACTTATTATTATATTGTGAAATGTCCTAAAACAATATGTTTTATTATTTTTACAGTCAGCTTTTTTACAAGGAATAATCATATAACAAAAGATAGTACCACTAAAATAATGTATTGGCACTGTACTGTGTAATATCCAAGACCATATTTTATTCAGAACAATATTCACGACAGCATTGTGTGTGGAATTCCAAAGAACATTCTCGTGATATTAATAAAAAAGGACTTCATCGATACTAAAACAATAATAAATAATTACTGTCAGTGACGTAATTTGATTTTCTGTGAAAATCACATCTCAGACAATACTGGTGGAAAAAGATAATGGAAATCTTCATCTTATGTTATCTGCGATTCTTCTACAATAATCCTTGTTCTTGTTCGAACTGTTGTAATGATCGGACGTGATTGACGTCTCGTAATACAGAGGTCTGCAAGAACTGTATTAGGTTGTTAATTAATATTTGAAAAATAGAGTTTCTGTGTGATTCAAATGAATCTTTTTCTTTAAAGTTTTATTTTATTGTAATTCTCGTTCTACATGAATGTTATGTTTTCTCATCAGCAGCAAAGGAGCGCAGCCATTAGCGATATTGATCTACAGCGCGGTTTATTGGTAATTCCTGAATAATAAGCGATTAACATTGAGAAACATTTTCAAATGTCAATGATTATAGTGAAGGCACAAAAAGATTTAACATATATTAATTGTTAGTAGTAAAACAAGGTCTGAAGCAGAATCGATAAGTAATTGTTTTATGTTAGCCGCCATGTCAGTTAAATATTGCAGCGGCAGTTTTAAGTTGATTTTCTATTCGGACAAATGTTATTGGTCATAATTGCAATAATAATTGTGTAATGGTGGCCCAGAACCCACTTTGAGGCAGTAAATTCGACTTTGATTGTGAATAATCTTTAAATATAGTGCAAATAGCATCTTACGTGATATAAATTTTTATTTGATGATGTATGAAGCCTGGTTATTTCTTAACAACTTTTATGAAATATTTGGACAGGAAAAATAGATTAGTTTTGTGTGTGTGTAGTGTTGTGTGACAAAACTGTTTATTTGGCTACAACAAAAGTACTGTCACCTCCAATAACAGTAGCGTTAAATTCGATAATCGATCTGCAACTTAGTGCTATTAACACTGCTTGACAGACAACGTTGGTACACGTTCGCAGGTGGAGATTTCTTTAACAAAGTAACGAGCATTAGCAGGCTAAAGCAGTGTCTGAATAAAATCTCATGTTACATTGATAATAAGTAACCAGTTTTATTGTAATGTTGCTGATATTGTACAACACTTAATCAAACCACAATACTCGCACGCTACAATTATCTGTGACATCTTTCTTCTTCAATTGTTCTCCATGATGTATGAAGTGGCTGACATCGAAGAATAGCTGAGGCTTCTTCATCTAAATATTGTAAAACGTAGTCATAAGTGATCAAAAGAAAAATATAACGTACAATTTAGTAAATGGAATTCTAGTGTACGGACTTTTATTTGTAACTAGATAACCAACTATGAATGTTTTAAGATTTGTGTCCAGCGCAGTCCAGACTGTGCTTTTTCTGCAGCCATTACGTAATCGTATGGAGAGGCAATTTCACAGCAACAATGTTCCAGAAGATATCCATTGTGAAAGTGTCTCACCCGCCAGGAATATTTGTGTTACGTTTTCAGTGGATTATTAAGAAAGATGACGCGCCTGAAAAGCACTGAGTATTAAAATTCTTGAATCCATGTAGTAAGGTGCTCGACCGTTCGTGACCCTTAAGACCTCTTTCTCTGTCCCAAGAGAATCAAGTACAGGGAAAGCCGCAGCGAGCCGCTTGGATCAGTAACCCTCCAAACGATCGGCCATCAGAGTAAGTAAACAGGTTTCGCTCTAGCACAAGCACCCTTTTGAATCTCGCCCCGTCTACGAAGACTCGCTGCACCAATTCGCCACTCAAAGAGTCCTGTATCATGTCCTCCGCTCGTCCAACCGTTTTACAGCACCGTTCTATCTCCTCTTGACGTTTCACGATCGAAGACTCGTATGTGTGGTACTATACATCGTTCCGAAATGACAGCTTAGTGATGATAGTGATAAAGTGTTATAAATGTTGATGAACGTTTGAAAAGTTATTAGAATATACAGTAATTAAATTTATGCCTATTCTATTCAACCGGCACACTTTCTTTATTCCTAGTTAAAATGTTAATTTCAAATACGGTCCTGGCAACAGAAGTGAAACACCCTGAAGACGTGGTTAACTGTAAATGTAACTTCATACACATACACACCATCTGTGGATAAGTACATGATTGGAGTTCAACTCAGTGTGACAAGTACAGAAGCCAACACAGTCCATTAGTGTTGTTCGTATGGAGTGTTGCTTCTAAGCCTTGTAAGTTATACAGGGTGTTACAAAAACGTACGGCCAAACTTTCAGGAAACATTACTCAGACACAAAGAAAGGAAATATGTTATGTGGACATGTGTCCGGAAACGCTTACTTTCCATGTTAGAGCTCATTTTATTACTTCTCTTCAAATCACATTAATCATGGAATGGAAACACACAGCAACAGAACGTACCAGCGTGACTTCAAACAGAGTGTTACTGGAAATGTTCAAAATGTCCTCCGTTAGCGAGGATACATGCATCCACCCTCCGTCGCATGGAATCCCTGATGCGCTGTTACAGTCCTGGAGGATGGCGTATTGTATCACAGCCGTTCACAATACGAACACGAAGCGTCTCTACATTTGGTACCGGGGTTGCGTAGACAAGAGCTTCCAAATGTTCCCACAAATGAAAGTGAAGAGGGTTGAGGTCAGGAGGGCGTGGGGGCCATGGAATTGGTCCGCCTCTACCAATCCATCGGTCACCGAATCTGTTGTTGAGAAGCGTACGAACACTTCGACTGGAATGTGCAGGAGCTCCATCGTGCATGAACCACATGTTGTGTCGTACTTGTAAAGGCACATGTTCTAGCAGCACAGGTAGAGTATCCCGTATGAAATCATGATAATGTGCTCCTTTGAGCGTAGGTGGAAGAACATGGGGCCCAATCGAGACATCACCAACAATGGTTGCCCAAACTTTCACAGGAAATCTGTGTTGATGACGTGATTGCACAAATGCGTGCGGATTCTCGTCAGCCCACACATGTTGATTGTGAAAATTTACCATTTGATCGCATTGGAATGAAGCCTCATCCGTAAAGAGAACATTTGCCCTGAAATGAGGATTGACACATTGTTGGATGAACCATTCGCAGACGTGTAACCGTGGAGGCCAATCAGCTGCTGATAGTGCCTGCACACTCTGTACATGGTACGGAAACAACTGGTTCTCCCGTAGCACTCTCCATACAGTGACGTGGTCAACGTTACCTTGTACAGCCGCAACTTCTCTGACGCTGACATTAGGGTTATCGTCAACTGCACGAGAAATTTCCTCGTCCATTGCAGGTGTCCACGTCGTTCTAGGTCTTCCCCAGTTGCGAGTCATAAGCTGGAATGTTCCGTGCTCCCTAAGACGCCCATCAATTGCTTCGAACGTCTTCCTGTCGGGACACTTTCCGTTCTGGAAATCTGTCTCGATACAAACATACCGCGCCACGGCTATTGCCCCGTGCTAATCCATACTTCAAATGGGCATCTGCCAACTCCGCATTTGTAAACACTGCACTGATTGCAAAACCACGTTCGTGATCAACACTAACCTGTTGATGCTACGTACTGATGTGCTTAATGCTAGTACTGTAGAGCAATGAGTCACATGTCAACACAAGCACCGAAGTCATCCTTACCTTCCTTCAATTGGGCCAACTGGCGGTGAATCGAGGAAGTACAGTTCATACTGACGACACTAATATGAGCTCTAACATGGAAATTAAGCGTTTACGGACACATGTCCACATAACATCTTTCCTTTATTTGTGTGTGAGGAATGTTTCCTGAAAGTTTGGCCGTACCTTTTTGTAACAGCCTGTATAATGGGCTGGAAGAGCATCAGCTGTTAGGTGATCATGAAAGATTATTGTTATAGTTCAAAACTAATGTACACTACTGGCCATTAAAATTGCTACACCAAGAAGAAATGCAGATGATAAACGGGTATTCGTTGGACAGATATATTATACGAGAACTGACATGTCATTACATTTTCACGCAATTTTGGTGCTTAGATACTGGGATATCAGTACCCAGAACAACCACCTCTGGCCGTGATAACGGCCTTGATATGTCTAGGCATTGAGTCAAACAGAGCTTGGATGGCGTGTACATGTACAGCTGCCCATGCAGCTTCAAGAGTAGTTCATCAAGAGTAGTGACTGGCGTATTGTGACGAGCGAGTTGGTGGGCCACCATTGACCAGACGTTTTCAATTGGTGAGAGATTTGGAGAATGTGCTGGCCATGGCAGCAGTCGAGCATTTTCTGTATGCAGAAAGGCCCGAACAGGACCTGCAACATGGGGTCGTGGATTTTTCTGCTGAAATGTAGGGTTTCGGAGGGGTCGAATGAAGGGTAGAGCCACGGGTCTTAACACATCTGAAATGTAACGTCCACTGTTCCCTAACACATCTGAAATGTAACGTCCACTGTTCAAAGTGCCGTCAATGCGAACAAGAGGTGACCGAGACGTGTAACCAATGGCATCCCATACCATCACGCCGGGGGATACGCCAAAATGGCGATGACGAATACACGCTTCCAATGTGCGTTCACCGCGATGTTGCCAAACACGGAGGCGACCATCATGATGCTGTAAACAGAACCTGCATTCATCCGAAAAAATGACGTTTTGCCATTCGTGCTCCCAGGTCAGCTCCTGTGTGTGATGCAGCGTCAGTGGTAATCGCAGCCATGGTATCCGAGCTGATAGTCCATGCTGCTGCAAACGTCGTCGATATGTTTGTGCAGATGGTTGTTGTCTTGCAAACGTCCCCATCTGTTGCCTCAGGGATCGAGACGTAGCTACGCGATCCGTTACAACCATGCGGATAAGATGCCTGTCATCTCGACTGCTAGTGATACGAGGCCGTTGGGATCCAGCACGGCGTTCCGTATTACTCTCCTGAACCCACCGGTTCCATATTCTGCTAACAGTCATTGGATCTCGACCAATGCGAGCAGCAATGTCGCGATACGATAAACAGCAATCGCGATAGCCTACAATCCGACCTTTATCAAAGTCGGAAACGTAATGGTACGCATTTCTCCTCCCTGCAGAGATATCACAACAACGTTTCACCAGGTAACGCCGGTCAACTGCTGTTTGTGTATGAGAAATCGGTTGGAAACGTTCCTCATGTCAGCACGTTGTAGGTGTCGCCGCCGGCGCTAACCTTGTGTGAATGCTCTGAAAAGCTAATCATTTGCATATCACCGCATGTTCTTCCTGTCGGTTAAATTTAGCGTCTTCGTGGTGTAGCAATTTTAATGGCCAGTAGTGTATTTTTAGTCTCAAGTTGGTATTTGAAAAATTTGTAAAACTTATTTTGCTATCGAAATACGTAAAACTCAGTCCAGTGAAACACAACCACCTCTACACGCTAAGAAATCTAGGCTATCCGGTATACCGAACAATTTATTTGCGAGAAGGCCATCTGTTTTCAATGCAATTTAGATACGCTATTTCACAGCAAAGCCAACGACTCAGGCTAAAATGGCGCCCCTGAGTATTGCTAATCTTTATCTTTAGTCTTGCATTCACAAGATGGCACTTTATTGGGATCTTCTGCTGGTATTAAGCCTCTGAACTGGTATGATGTATTTTTCACAAATACACTCTGACAATCACTGTAGCTCACAGTGGACATGAACTGTGGCGATAATTACACTCCTGGAAACGGAAAAAAGAACACATTGACACCGGTGTGTCAGACCCACCATACTTGCTCCGGACACTGCGAGAGGGCTGTACAAGCAATGATCACACGCACGGCACAGCGGACACACCAGGAACCGCGGTGTTGGCCGTCGAATGGCGCTAGCTGCGCAGCATTTGTGCACCGCCGCCGTCAGTGTCAGCCAGTTTGCCGTGGCATACGGACCTCCATCGCAGTCTTTAACACTGGTAGCATGCCGCGACAGCGTGGACGTGAACCGTATGTGCAGTTGACGGGCTTTGAGCGAAGGCGTATAGTGGGCATGCGGGAGGCCGGGTGGACGTACCGCCGAATTGCTCAACACGTGGGGCGTGAGGTCTCCACTGTGCATCGATGTTGTCGCCAGTGGTCGGCGGAAGGTGTACGTGCCCGTCGACCTGGGACCGGACCGCAGCGACGCACGGATGCACGCCAAGACTGTAGGATCCTACGCAGTGCCGTAGGGGACCGCACTGCCACTTCCCAGCAAATTAGGGACACTGTTGCTCCTGGGGTATCGGCGAGGACCATTCGCAACCGTCTCCATGAAGCTGGGCTACGGTCCCGCACACCGTTAGGCCGTCTTCCGCTCACGCCCCAACATCGTGCAGCCCGCCTCCAGTGGTGTCGCGACAGGCGTGAATGGAGGGACGAATGGAGACGTGTCGTCTTCAGCGATGAGAGTCGCTTCTGCCTTGGTGCCAACGATGGTCGTATGCGTGTTTGGCGCCGTGCAGGTGAGCGCCACAATCAGGACTGCATACGACCGAGGCACACAGGGCCAACACCCGGCATCATGGTGTGGGGAGCGATCTCCTACACTGGCCGTACACCACTGGTGATCGTCGAGGGGACACTGAATAGTGCACGGTACATCCAAACCGTCATCGAAGCCATCGTTCTACCATTCCTAGACCGGCAAGGGAACTTGCTGTTCCAACAGGACAATGCACGTCCGCATGTATCCCGTGCCACCCAACGTGCTCTAGAAGGTGTAAGTCAACTACCCTGGCCAGCAAGATCTCCGGATCTGTCCCCCATTGAGCATGTTTGGGACTGGATGAAGCGTCGTCTCACGCGGTCTGCACGTCCAGCACGAACGCTGGTCCAACTGAGGCGCCAGGTGGAAATGGCATGGCAAGCCGTTCCACAGGACTACATCCAGCATCTCTACGATCGTCTCCATGGGAGAATAGCAGCCTGCATTGCTGCGAAAGGTGGATATACACTGTACTAGTGCCGACATTGTGCATGCGCTGTTGCCTGTGTCTATGTGCCCGTGGTTCTGTCAGTGTGATCATGTGATGTATCTGACCCCAGGAATGTGTCAATAAAGTTTCCCCTTCCTGGGACAATGAATTCACGGTGTTCTTATTTCAATTTCAAGGAGTGTATATTTGTTGGTCTACTTGGGCGCACGGAACGATCGTCTGCTCATGCAAGGCTGTATCTTACCAATTTTCGTAAATGCTTCTTTGTACAATGCGAGTTTTCACACACACATGAAAGTAGAAGAAAATGGAGAACTAATCTGAACGACTGATAAATGAGAACAAGACTCCAAGTTTAACTACGTTTTATTAAGCCATGACAACAATACACCTTTTCATACCGTTCTCACAGACAAGTTACAAAATATTTCTTAGTAACTTTCTTGTGTATAGTTACTTTCCTTGACACTTGTTTCGACTGCACTAAACTTCAGCCATAAGCAGTGTTCCAAAAATAAGAAGATACACAGGTAGAAAAATATCAAATAACTGGATTACCCTAAAAACTGGCTTTTGACAATCTTCCATTAATATAATCTGATTTTCTTCCTTCAAAACATATCAACACAAAATTCTTTTCAAATGAAGCAGCATCCACTACACGACAGGACGGATTCCATCCTTTTGAAACCAAATACGTAGCCACACTGTCCAATACAAACTGTTTTTTTTTTTTTTTTTTGGTCATCAGTCTACTGACTGGTTTGATGCGGCCCGCCACGAATTTCTTTCCTGTGGTAACCTCTTCATCTCAGAGCAGCACTTGCAACCTACGTCCTCAATTATTTACTTGACGTATTCCAATCTCTGTCTTCCTCTACAGTTTTTGCCCTCTACAGCTCCCTCTAGTACCATGGAAGTCATTCCCTCATGTCTTAGCAGATGTCCTATCATCCTGTCCCTTCTTCTTATCAGTGTTTTCCACATATTCCTTTCCTCTCCGATTCTGCATAGAACCTCCTCATTCCTTACCTTATCAGTCCACCTAATTTTCAACATTCGTCTATAGCACCACTTCTCAAATGCTTTGATTCTCTTCTGTTCCGGTTTTCCCACAGTCCATGTTTTACTACCATACAATGCTGTACTCCAGACGTACATCCTCAGAAATTCCTTCCTCAAATTAAGGTCGGTATTTGATATTAATAGACTTCTCTTGGCCAAAAATGCCTTTTTTGTCATAGCGAGTCTGCTTTTGATGTCCTCCTTGCTCTGTCCGTCATTGGTTGTTTTACTGCCTAGTTAGCAGAATTCCTTAACTTCATTGACTTCATGACTATCAATCCTGATGTTAAGTTTCTCGCTGTTCTCATTTCTACTACTTCTCATTACCTTCGTCGTTCTCCGATTTACTCGCAAACCATACTGTGTACTCATTAGACTGTTCATTCCGTCCAGCAGATCATTTCATTCTTCTTCACTTTCACTCAGGATAGTAATGTCATCAGCGAATCGTATCATTGATATCCTTTCACCTTGTATTTTAATTCCACTCCTGAACCTTTCTTTTATTTCCATCATTCCTTCCTCGATGTACAGATTGAAGAGTAGGGGCGAAAGGCTACAGCCTTGTCTTACACCCTTCTTAATACGAGCACTTCGTTCTTGATCGTCCACTCTTATTATATCCTCTTGGTTGTTGTACATACTGTATATGACCCGGCTCCCCCTATAGCTTACCCCTACTTTTTTCAGAATCTCGAACAGCTTACACCATTTTATATTGTCAAATCCTATGAAAGTGTCTTGACTTTTCTTTAGCCTTGCTTCCATTATTAGCCGTAACGTCAGAATTGCCTCTCTCGTCCCTTTACTTTTCCTAAAGCCAAACTGATCGTCACCTAGCGCATTCTCAATTTTCTTTTCCATTCTTCTGTATATTATTCTTGTAAGCAGCTTCGATGCATGAGTTGTTAAGCTGATTGTGCTATAATTCTCGCACTTGTCAGCTCTTGCCGTCTTCGGAACTGTGTGGATGATGCTTTTCCGAAAGTTAGATGGTATATCGCCAGACTCATATATTCTACACACCAACGTGAATAGTCGTTTTGTTGCCACTTCCCCCAATGATATTAGAAATTCTGATGGAATGTTATCTATCCCTTCCGCCTTATTTGACCGTAAGTCCTCCAAAGCTCTTTTAAATTCCGATTCTAATACTGGATCCCCTATCTCTCCTAAATCGACTCCTGTTTCTTCTTCTATCACATCAGACAAATCTTC
This sequence comes from Schistocerca serialis cubense, assembly GCF_023864345.2. Lineage (NCBI taxonomy): Eukaryota > Metazoa > Arthropoda > Insecta > Orthoptera > Acrididae > Schistocerca > Schistocerca serialis. Next base: position 545,377,248 of record NC_064643.1, read on the forward strand.
ACCCTCATAGAGGATTTCAATGTATTCTTTCCACCTATCTGCTCTCTCCTCTTGGTTGTTGTACATACTGTATATGACCCGGCTCTCCCTATAGCTTACCCCTACTTTTTTCAGAATCTCGAACAGCTTACACCATTTTATATTGTCAAATCCTATGAAAGTGTCTTGATTTTTCTTTAGCCTTGCTTCCATTATTAGCCGTAACGTCAGAATTGCCTCTCTCGTCCCTTTACTTTTCCTAAAGCCAAACTGATCGTCACCTAGCGCATTCTCAATTTTCTTTTCCATTCTTCTCTATATTATTCTTGTAAGCAGCTTCGATGCATGAGCTGTTAAGCTGATTGTGCGATAATTCTCGCACTTGTCAGCTCTTGCCGTCTTCGGAACTGTGTGGATGATGCTTTTCCGAAAGTCAGATAGTATATCGCCAGACTCATATATTCTACACACCAACGTGAATAGTCGTTTTCTTGCCACTTCCCCCAATGATATTAGAAATTCTGATTGAATGTTATCTATCCCTTCCGCCTTATTTGACCGTAAGTCCTCCAAAGCTCTTTTAAATTCCGATTCTAATACTGGATCCCCTATCTCTCCTAAATCGACTCCTGTTTCTTCTTCTATCACATCAGACAAATCTTCACCCTCATAGAGGATTTCAATGTATTCTTTCCACCTATCTGCTCTCTCCTCTGCATTTAACAGTGGAATTCCCTTTGCACTCTTAATGTTACCACCGTTGCTTTTAATGTCACCAAAGGTTGTTTTGACTTTCCTGTATGCTGAGTCTGTCCTTCCGACAATCATATCTTTTTCGATGTCTTCACATTTTTCCTGCAGCCATTTCGTCTTAGCTTCCCTGCAGTTCCTATTTATTTCATTCCTCGGCTACTTGTATTTCTGTATTCCTGATTTTCCCGGAACATGTTTGTACTTCCTCCTTTCATCAATCAATTGAAGTATTTCTTCTGTTGCCCATGGTTTCTTCGCAGCTACCTTCTTTGTACCTATGTTTTCCTTCCCAACTTCCGTGATGGCCCTTTTTAGAGATGTCCATTCCTCTTCAACTGTACTGCCTACTGCGCTATCCCTTATTGCTGTATCTACAGCGTTAGAGAACTTCAAACGTATCTCGTCATTCCTTAGTACTTCCGTATCCCACTTCTTTGCGTATTTATTCTTCCTGACTAATGTCTTGAACTTTAGCCTACTCTTCATCACTACTATATTGTGATCTGAGTGTATATCTGCTCCTGGGTACGCCTTACAATCCAGTATCTGATTTCGGAATCTTTGTCTGAGCATGATGTAATCTAATTGAAGTCTTCCCGTATCTCCCGGCCTTTTCCAAGTATACCTCCTCCTCTTGTGATTCTTGAACAGGGTATTCGCTATTACTAGCTGAAACTTGTTACAGAACTCAATTAGTCTTTCTCCTCGTTCATTCCTTGTCCCAAGCCCATAGTCTCCTGTAACCTTTTCTTCTACTCCTTCCCCTACAACTGCATTCCAGTCGCCCATGACTATTAGATTTTCGTCCCCCTTTACATACTGCATTACCCTTTCAATATCCTCATATACTTTCTCTATCTGTTCATCTTCAGCTTGCGACGTCGGCATGTATACCTGAATTATCGTTGTCGGTGTTGGTCTGCTGTCGATTCTGATTAGAACAACCCGGTCACTGAACTGTTCACAGTAACACACCCTCTGCCCTACCTTTCTATTCATAACGAATCCTACACCTGTTATACCATTTTCTGCTGCTGTTGATATTACCCGATACTCATCTGACCAGAAATCCTTGTCTTCCTTCCACTTCACTTCACTGACCCCTACTATATCTAGATTGAGCCTTTGCATTTCCCTTTTCAGATTTTCTAGTTTCTCTACCACGTTCAAGCTTCTGACATTCCACGCCCCGACTCGTAGAACGTTATCCTTTCGTTGATTATTCAATCTTTTTCTCATGGTAACCTCCCCCATGGCAGTCCCCTCCCGGAGATCCGAATGGGGGACTATTCCGGAATCTTTTGCCAATGGAGAGATCATCATGACACTACTTCAATTACAGGCCACATGTCCTGTGGATACACGTTTCGTGTCTTTAATGCAGGGGTTTCCATTGCCTTCTGCATCCTCATGTCGTTGATCATTGCTGATTCTTCCGCCTTTAGGGGCAATTTCCCACCCCTAGGACAAGAGAGTGCCCTGAACCTCTATCCGCTCCTCCGCCCTCTTTGACAAGGCCGTTGGCAGAATGAGGCTGACTTCTTATGCCGGAAGTCTTCGGCCGCCAATGCTGATTATTGATCAAAATTTAGGCAGTGGCGGGGATCAAACCCGGGACCGAAGACGTTTTGATTATGAATCAAAGACGCTACCCCTAGACCACTGTCACTACTCTTCAAGAGAAGTAACCTCTCTCACCAACATTTCTGGTCTCTTACGAAGACTATAATATTTCGGAGATTGAGTACATTCATCAAATGCGCAACTTTAATCACATTTATGGTTAAATCTTCCTGGAAATCGTCGTGGCGAGTAGAACAGCCCCCTTTCAAGCACTGTGAAAGATACGGATGTGCCACGTACTCCCCTGAGACTGCGTTATCAGCACCTGGCACGGTTCTAAAGGGACGTCTTGGTGTGTCTCCGTTCAGTCGGCTGGTTGAGTCGTGCAATATCCAGATTTGCTGCACATTTGGATGTTGCAGTGGCACCATGTTGGACTGCTTGGGAACGTGAGGCCTGATATACTCGTCGCAAGGTTCCCGTCAACCACCACAAGGGAGGAATGCCGCACTGTGCACCACGCGCATTGTAAACCTCTTCTACTGCGCCTGCCGCCAGAGAAAAAGTAATGGGCTCTCAGCAGTATTCTCTGCCATCTCGTACCATTGGACTAGCAGCAACCGGTCGAGGTGATTGCCGTCCCCAGAATGGGACACAAACAGATGCGTTTGGAATGTTATCGTTACTAGAAAGGATAGATTGGTAATGAATGGCGTTGTATTGTGTTCAGCGGTGAATCCCGCTTCTGCGCTACCCGGGATGACCATCGTTGGCGAGTATGGACCTGTAGGTAGGTCCCGTTCTTCCAAAGTTTGGGAGATGCACAGCGGTGCTGCACTTACTGCCTTCGGCCGTCACCTGGAACGACGCCAAATCAAGGCTGGTAATGACTGAGGGAAATCCGATGGTGCAACGGTACATCACGCACATTCTGCATCCTATGTGAAATGTCTCATAGTGCCATTTTTCAACAGGATAATGATTGTCCACGCACGGCATGTGTCTCTGTAAGCTGTCGGCAAAATGTTCAGGTACTCCCGTGGCCAGCTGGGATACTAATATTTTTCCCCGACTAAACATTTGTGGGATCATCTCGTGCGTCAACTCCATCCCCACGCCAATATGTAGGATTTTAAACATCAGTTGCCACAGTTACTGGAAGGGAAAGTACAATTGCTTTTTGACACTTTTCTCAACCTAATCAGTGCATGCATCCAGGTGATAGGGGTGGAACTTCATAATAATAACTGGACTCATACTTCTAAATTCTTCTTAAATTTGCCTTGATATCAGAGTGACTTACGTAACGTCACATACCGCCTCAACATGCTAAGTTTCATTTCGTTTCCTCTTCCCTATCTGGATGTTTCATCTTTTTGTCCACCTGTGTATGAGGTTAGGAGAATGACTATAAACGGTTGATGAGTGATGAAATAGGGGCAACAAGGCAGAAAAAATTTTTATTTATAATTTTTGAGGACATTTGTTTCATTCTCACTACTAAAATCACATGAGCCGCAGCCCAGTTCCGTGTTTCGGGTAATACAGTACCGGGAAACAAATTTCAGTGTAGTGTGGACACAAAGTAACGGTGTATGAGACACGGCATCCTCACTACCGATTGTCTGGGAAAAAAGAATATGAGACTGTAACGATCAGTCGTTGTACTGTATTCATTTTGGACTAGTTGATTTATAGCTGCGCCACGGCTAATGTAGTTATCAGTGATAATTTTCAAAGACTGTTTGAAAGTTGCCAGTATATGTGTGGTGTCACCGCCAGACACCACACTTGCTAGGTGGTAGCCTTTAAATCGGCCGCGGTCCGTTAGTATACGTCGGACCCGCTTGTCGCCACTGTCAGTGATTGCAGACCGAGCGCCGCCACACGGCAGATCTAGAGAGACTGCCTAGCACTCGCCCAGTTGTACAGCCGACTTTGCTAGCGATGGTTCACTGACAAATTACGCTCTCATTTGCCGAGACGATAGTTTAGCATAGCCTTCAGCTACGTCATTAGCTACGACCTAGCAAGGCGCCTTTATCAATTGCTATTTATCTTGTGATGCATGTACCGTCATACCGATTTTCACCAATTATGGATTAAAGTTAAGTATTCCAGCAGCTACGTACTATTTTTGCTACTATAAAGACCTTGTCATTTTCCAGACCTCACGCCATCCTGCGTGAGCTTAAACGCGTGCCTTTCGGCTACCTCCTAGTGGCTTGACTGTCTTGCCAAGCCACAACAATATGCTAGATTCTTTAAAGAACCCTACACCCATGTATAAAACAGTTTCAAACTTCTGATTACTTTGCAAATGAGTTAAGTAATTAAATATATGACGTTCTGCATCCAAACGAGAAATAGCTTAGAAAAGGTTTGAAATTGTGTTTAAAGTTTAATGGGAGTCTCTAAGTGCTTGGTTATCATACAATTTATGAGTGTAGTGTGAGTAATTTGCCCTCTGTTTTAAAAGCAAACGAGAGTTTTTCACACGTTTTAGTGGTTAGGTCGGAATATCTCTTGAACCATTAATAATCCAATTATATAATTTTGTGGGTATATTCAGTGGTATATGTGGATACCGTCTGCTAAATGCGTTGACAATAGAGTTGATGGTAATGAAGTAATAAGTTAATTCGCCATGACTTTTGCAACAGCTTTACCGCATGAACAGACAAAATGTAATAAAGAATGAACATTTTTTCTTTCATTAATTGGTGGGATGTACCAGAGAGAAAAAGTTTCGCAAAGGTTTGAATTCACGTGTAAATCATGTAGCAAGTCAATAAATGTTCTTCTCAAATATTGGAGGAATATAAACTGAGAAGTTTGCACTCATTTAGTTACCGTCCCTCAAGAGATACACACGATTTCTAACTGTAATATTTGTCTTAGTGTGATGAATCTTTAATATAAAATTATACCTCTTTATTAGTAGATTATGAAAGCGTTTTAAATTATTAATTACACGAAATGCTGAATGTCTTTTGCTACTAGAGGCCATTTAGACAACTTGGGGCTGTGAACCATACATCATTAACTAGAAACATCAAGCGGGATAAGTATTTTGTAATATACGAGGGCCTTTCCAAAAGTAACGCCCCCTATTCTTTTGTGGTGATTTTGGATGTCCACGCCGTGTGTCATTGGTGTAGTGCTGATGCCTGAACGTTCCTCTTTCAATTGCAGGTGGTTCTGTTGTTCTGTGGCACCCAGTGCCAACAGAGGGGTATTGATAAATGCTGTCTGGTACGGACGAGAATATAAAACACGATGTGTGATTGATTTCCTCACTGATGAAGAAATTGCGCCGATTAAAATTAATCGACGCTTGCTAAAGGTATATGGAGACGATATAAAAGACGTGAGCAATGTGAGACGATGGGTACGGAATTTTTTAAGGTGGTGAAAAGGGTGTACATGACAAGCCACGGCCCGGTCGACCCTGCACAACTGTCATCCCTCGCATTAAAGAGCGTATTGATCAACTCATCAGTGCTGATCGCCGGATATCGACCAGAGAATTGTGTACATAGCTGAATGTCGACAGTAATGTCTTGGACACAATATTGGAACATCTTGGTTATCGCAGAGTCTGTGCAAGATGGGTCTTGCGGATGCTTACAGCACGAAAAACTGATAGAATGAAAATTTGTCGGAACAAATACGAAGCTGAAGGTGACAATTTTCTGAATAGCATCGTCAACGGAGACGAGCTCGAATCCAAAAGAAAATCCATAGAATGGCTACATGTGAATTCTCCGCCAAAGAAGAAATTCAAGACAGCTGTGTGCAGCCAAAGTGAAGTGCACAGTCTTCTGGGACTATCAGGGTGTAGTCCTTTTTGATGTCCTGGAGCCTGGAGAAACTGTCAATTCAGCACGCTAGAAGACGACACTGACGAAGCTGAAAGCCCGAATTTCCACGGTAAGGCCAGAGACGAAGACCAGCTTTCACCTGCAACACGATAACGCCAGGCCCCACACTAGCTTTGCGACCAAGAAACTCGCTGCAAAATTGGGTTGGATTCTTCGACCACATCCACCGTACATACACGAATTACCACCTTCGGACTTTCATCTCTTTGTACCTCTGAAAGATTGACTTCGTGGCGAACATTTTCAAGACTCGGATGCTGTTGTCAAAGTTGTAAAGAAGTGGTTAGCGTCAACGTCTTCCGATTTTTACAATCGCGGAATGCAGGCTCTGGTTCATTGCTGGCAAAAGTGCATAAAGAATGCTGGTGACTAAGATAACAGAGTATCTGTGGACGAAGAAAATTCTCCAAATCTGGTGCCAAGCTGTAATTATTATTCCACATAGACCTAAAGATAGAAAGTCATAAGAAACTACAGGCCTATCAACATCTTCTCATTAACATTTGAGATATTCTTTAAAATAATCGCCAAGCTCACAGAAAAAACTTTAAGTTTTAGTCAGAGGAAGACCAAACTGGTGACAGAAATGGCTATGGCAAAATTGACCTTTGGAGGGTCGTAAACAAAATTATACAAAAAGCAATGAGTTTGTGTGGTATTCGTATATTTTTGAAGAAAGTATTTTGACTCATTTAAACAATTATAGATGTTATTTCTAAAATCAACATTCCTCTTTCTCAACACTCACTAATCGTACAGGGATGAATGAGATATTATTGGAAAGACTTTTTAACCGGCTTCTGGCATTGCATACCGATTTTGCGATAAAACTTACTACTTGTGGAAAACTTTAACACGAAAGAGGTTTTTAACTATCATAGGCAGAAGAGCATAATGGATGTCCAGCTTCATACCTGTAATTTATGAAGCTATCTTACGGATAACGAATAAGAGACCCCTTTTTTATTTGAGCCAACTGTTTCGCTGTAGTGGCAACACTGGTTCCCGACAGATGACAGAAATTAAGGGCTGTCGGGCTTGGCTAGCACTTGGATGGGCCATCATGAGAGTTAGTTACCGCATGAAAGCTGAGCTTCATTAACGTAGATTAAACGTACCAGTCAAACGTGGTGGTACGATTACTTTTATATTCACAAATGTTGCACTGGCAGTGTACAGATGGGAAGGTGTTTACAACAGAAATATATATATACAAAATCCGTTCTTGGCAAGCGGGGTTCAGTCAGTCCTTGTCAGTACAACTGAGGAGCTACCTGACTGAGAAGTGGCGGCTATGGTCACGAAAACTGAAGACGGATGGAAGAGCGGTGTGCAGACCACATGCTCCGCCATATTCACGAGCAGTGCACCTATCGGCTGAAGATAACACGGCAGTCGGTTGGTACCGTTGGGCTTTCCGAGGCCTGTTCGAGTACAGCATAGTTTTTCACACTATCTTATCACGAATATAATTTCATTTGTTTTAAACTATTTAGTAACTGGGTAATTTGTAACACAATTGTCGTAGATAATAACAGTGACCACTGCGGTTGTCCATTATCATTCTCTGCTAGTCGTATTTGACTTTTCTAAAAGAATATAATTTCCTAAATCACAATCATATTTGTCATTGTCGCTCTGAATTGCAGTTTACCTAATGTTTGTTCTGCCTAACGTGCTTACTGTAACTGAAAGTGTCTGTCAAGTTAAAGTTATAGTTTATCCTACTGACAGGCCTGATCTTTGCCCGTCAACATTCCAAATGAAAAACAGTTTTTTGGACACATGAGGATGTATATGCAAGGATGTATCATAAATTCATGATTACTATTTCATGTCGTCCGACGCATTCTTAAATACATATTCACTTGACGAAGTATTTAGGGCAATTCAAGACAACTGCAGAATAAACAGTATAAGTCGTAAACATATAAGTAAAATTTACCTGAGAAGCTTTTTGGTGAACTATGAGTTTAAATAGTCATTACACGTGTCAGAAAACGAGGGTTTTCAGTCTGCATACTTAAAGCAGTCACTAACTGCAGGATTCGCACGATTAAAGGAGAGAACGAGTCACAGCCTTAACGCTATGCGCTTTCGTTGAAACTACCTCATGGAGACTAATGTAAACGTTGGTTGGTTGGTTGTTTGGGGAAGGCGACCAGACAGCGTGGTCATCGGTCTCATCGGATTGCGGAAGGATGGGGAAGGAAGTCGGCCGTGCCCTTTCAGAGGAACCATCCCGGCATTTGCCTGGAGTGATTTAGGGAAATCACGGAAAACCTAAATCAGGATGGCCGGACGCGGGATTGAACCGTCGTCCTCCAGAATGCGAGTCCAGTGTCTGACCACTGCGCCACCTCGCTAATGTAAAGCCATACAGTACTAAATAACGGTAACATCACTGAGCTATGACATATATCCGCCGCTTTTTTGGGCATACACACACACAAATCTAAAAAACGGATTTGGGCATTAACACAGTTTTCTAAAGGCATAGTAAAATACAAACTCCGATGACAAATGACCTTTTCACTGGAGTTAACGAACGTGTCACGTATATAACCGGTTAGTTACCGCATGAAAGCTGAGCTTCATTAACGTAGATTAAACGTACCAATCAAACGTGGTGGCACGATTACTTTTATATCCACAAATGTTACACTGGCAGTGTACAGATGGGAAGGTGTTTACAACAGATATATATATATATATATATATATATATATATATATATATATATATATATATTAGAATATAAAGAACATCAATAAATGAAAAAGAGTGAGAAGCATTTAATATTTTACCGAAAATGGAGGCTTGGGTAAACAATCAGCCAAGCAGCAGTATCTATGTGCAGCACCATCTATGTACTTATATATATTACAAAACATATTAGCCATTGTTTAATACCTTGTTTGTTGCATTCAAGAGCGAACCCAGAAAGGGGCCTCACTGTATGCATTAGCTGGTCTTGTGGCTTTTATCAGATAATTTTTGGTAACGTAAACTCCCCGTACATTTGTAGAAAACGTATTTGTTTTTTTTATTATTTTTTTAATCTCACCTTGTACCCATAAATACTTTTAATTGTACTTACTTATGTGTTAAGTGTCTTATTTACCAGTCATTAGAGCTTCCACTATTAATTGTTGATTTCACTAACTATAAAGTGTTCAATTGTTATTGATAATAAACTACCGTTTAAGTAAACAGAGTTTAGCTAACCCAGCACCTTAACACTTCCCAACCAGGCACCTTCTGCCTCGCTGCATATGTTTACTACGGAAAAAGTACTTTCTGTTTCACACAACATGAAAACGCCACAGAAGGTAGAAAACAAACGGTGTCATACACTCCTAAGTATGCAATAAGGTGCCAACAAGGAAGCGAAGAACAAGGAAGTGTTTTAAATAATGAAAAAGTAGATGGAAGCTACATTAAAACGTTAGTATTAGGATGTGACGATCGTAGAGATTAAAAGTAACAAATAATTTGTGCCAATGTTGCAGTGTTATCATGGAAGGTAATGTAAGTTTTGGGGAGAAATCAGAAATCCCCCACCCCTCTCCCTCCTGTGATGTCACCCAACCCCCACCACAACCCCACTCCTGGAGATGGTGGTAAATAGTAAGTCTCTGTCCAGCTGCTGGAGAGGAAGATTAGGTTAGTGTAATTTATTTAGTTTTGGTGGTAAACTGAAGTGTATCTATGTTTTTTTAATCAATATATTTTTTTAATGAATGCATTTTTCTTCCTCTCTCTACAGCCGACTCATCAATGTGCTTCGTTAATGTGATATAGCTAGTCAACTGGCAGTATCTGTGGGAGGGCTACCTCCCCCTGTGTGGTTACCATGTGCACAGCTTGTGCAAAAGCCAGCTCTATCCATCACAGACCAGCCCAAACCCCTTAGCCAGAGAAACAGCGGCGCCGCTACCCACAGCCACATCCGCAACGGCTAGCGTCTCAACCACCTGGCTGTTCGTTCTGGTCATGCCAGAGTGCCACTGCTCTGCACCGGCGTCCTGCAGTCAGCCTCAAATGCTGGTTCTCTAAATTTCCTCAGTAGCGATTCACGAAAAGAACGCCTCCTTTCCTCTAGAGCCTCCTGCCCAAGTTCCTGAAGCATTTCCGTGACACTTGCGTGATGATCAAACCTACCAGTAACAAATCTAGCAGCCCGTCTCTGAATTGCTTCTATGTCCTCCCTCAACCCGACCTCATAGGGATCCTAAACGCTCGTGCAGTACTCAAGAATAGTTCGTATTAGTGTTTTATAAGCGGTCTCCTTTACAGATTAACCACATCTTCCCAAAATTCTACCAATGAACCGAAGACGACTATCCGCCTTCCCCACAACTGCCATTACATGCTTGTCCCACTTCATATCGCTCTGCAATGTTATGATCAAATATTTAATCTACGTGACTGTGTCAAGCGCTACGCTACTAATGGAGTATTGAAACATTATGGGATTCTTTCTCTATTCATCTGCATCAATTTACATTTATCTATATTCAGAGTTAGCTGTCATTCTTTACACCAATCACAAATCCTGTCCAAGTCATCTTGTATCCTCCTACAGTCACTCAACGACGTCATCTTTCCGTACACCACAGCATCATCAGCAAAGAGCCGCACATTGCTATCCACCCTATCCAAAAGATCATTTATGTGGATAGAAAACAACAGCGGACCTACCAAACTTCCCTGGGGCACTCCAGATGATACACTCACCTCCGATGAACACTCACCATCGAGGAAAACGTACTGGGTTCTATTACTTACTAGTAGCAGCCCCCTCATCCATCCTATTGCAGGACAGCAGATTGCAAACATCACTCCAATCACTCCAGAAGTAGACTATCAAGGATGCGTTTCATGAGTACTTCTCGTTTACATGGATCGAGAATCCGGCAGGGCGGTACAGGGATGTTACACTTTTCCTGTTGGTGTATCGCCCCGTCACGAATAGAGATCATCAAAGTCGTAAATGATCCGCGATATCCCTCAGTCAAATGTAGTCCTATGCGATGCTGCGAAATACTGCATCTTCCCAAAGAGGAAGGCCCTCTCGAACAGAAAAGTGTTGTATTTGTATATCTCTGGGGGAGACGCCGTGATATCACTGAGCACCTCGATCAGTTAGTGGTTCTGTGACTTCACCTTTGGTACTATTAGAACCAGGCTTTCAGAGATGGTCAGTAGAGGCTCTGGTAAAGCACTCAGTCAAGTTTCACACATCGACAGCCACTCACATCTCCATGACCCAATAAATGAAAGGCTCAGCTATATCAAGCTACCGAAAGATACAGGTGACAGGAAAGCTCGTATTAATGTCCAGAATGAAACAGACAATGCCTGTTTCGCGAGGTCAATCCTGACTTCTAAAACAAGTTATATAACTCTGAAACGTCTTAAAAGATACAATGTAGGTGATAATGCTCATGGGTATTGCAACTTGATGGTGTTGATTTCCCTGTCAAATGTCAGGGCATACAATATTTCGAGAGGCAAACTGAGGGTCTTGAGAAGAACAAGCCAGATGATGATGATGATGATAACAATAGTATAATCATCCAAAAAGTCGGACCCCTCCATTTAACCAATTTTACAGGTGAGTACAAGGTGCATGTTAACATGCTGCTAATCTCAGATGAGAATGAAAATCAATACTACGTGTTGGTTGAGGATATTCCCAACTCATTTATTCCCAACAGAATAAACACAAGAATAAAAGGCACATTTTCTGTGGTTGCGTCAAATACTATTCTTCAAGTGAGTCATTAGCAGAGCATACTATTGATTGATTTTTGGTGGATGTAGTATGTGAATTGAAAATTTGATAGAGGACAACAAAATGCCTAAAGCTTAAGAAGCACCATCACCAGCAGTGATGTCCCTTTGTACTTTGTGCTGATTGAGTGCCTCCCCGCTTCTTTGACACGATGTGAAGGGGCCCTACAGCTTCACATCCGACCTTCACTGAGAAACAACTTCTGAGCATGGTGGTGTTCCAGGTGGTATGTTACTTGTGAGTCATTTATTAGGGATGAGCCTGCGGTTTGGTTCCTCATCGAACTTGAGAAACTTTCATGGGAGGTTGATATGCTTTACAGCACCATCATTTTCATGACTGAATCGGAGAAGAACACTGATCTGTACAACAGCGTGGTTGAGTTTCATATTTGTGGGTTGTGGTTAGAAAGGAAAGCTGAAACTCCTCATAGAGACGATTGTCATTTTATGGGGAAATTTCACGGCGCAGCTCACAATGCATGCAACCTGTAGTATCAGTTACCATGACACATACCAGTTTTCCTCCGTAATTAGAGCAGGTAAGATGCTCACTTTCTGGCTGAGCACTTGGCTACATTCAGTGTGGAGAATGATCAGGTCAGTGTCCTGCCTGAGAGAGTTCAGAAATATTTTTCATTCTCCAAACGAATAACATCTAGAATAACGCTCCGCATCCTCGATTCACAATGTTTCATGCAAGCACCACTCAGGAAACTTGTTGAAACTCTCCCTTTGAGCCGGCCGTGGTGGCCGAGTGGTTCTAGGCGCTACAGTCTGGAAACGCGCGACCGCTACGGTCGCAGGTTCGAATCCTGCCTCGGGCATGGATGTGTGTGATGTCCTTAGGTTAGTTAGGTTTAAGTAGTTCTAAGTTCTAGGGGACTGATGACCTCAGAAGTTAAGTCCCATAGTGCTCAGAGCCATTTGAACCATCTCCCTCTGAGTGATATGCAAATCACCCAATCTATATTTCCCGACGAGGGAAAGCTCCAAATTGTAACTAGGAAGCAGGTTTCCCACATGAGTATTTGGATACCACGCCAAAACTCAGTGAAACAGAACCACTTATCATTATTGCATTCTCCAGTAATCCCACCGGCGATGTTTTAATGGATGCACAGTATGAACATGCTGTGAACGTCTAGCAGGAATTTAATATCCCAACTTTGAGCCATTACGCAAAACTGTATGTGCACTCGGACGTATGTTTGCTTGTTGACATTTTCCAGAAATTCTGAACTGTATGTACGACCATATATGAGGGACGTTTGAAAAGTCCGTGCAAAAATAAAAACTAATTACGTGTTTGGGGTAAACCTTTTTTATTTTTCGACATAGTTTTCTTTCAGACTTATACACTTCATCCAACGCTGTTCTAATTTGTTGATCCCTTCCGAATAATAGGAATTGTCCAAGTCTCCAAAATAGCTATTACTTGTTGCAATCGCCTCCTCGTTTGAATAAAATCTTCGTCATGCCAGCAATTTCTTCAAAATTGGGAACAAATAGTAGTCTGAGAGAGCCAAATCTGGAGAATAGGGGGGATGCGAAATGAGTTGGAATCCTATTTCCATTAATTTTGCGACGACAATTGCTGAGATGTGTGCTGGTGCTTTGTCTTGATGGAAAAGGACTTTTTTGCAGTCCAATCGCCGGCGTTTTTCTTGTGGCTCGGTTTTCAAACAGTCCAATAACCATGAATAATATGCACCTGTAATATTTTTACCTTTTCCCAGATAGTCGATGAGGAGTATCCCTTGCGAATCCCAAAAGAGAGTCGCCATAGCCTTTCTGGCCGAAGGAATGGCCTTCGTCACTTCTGGTGCAGATTCTCCCTTGGCAATCCATTGTTTAGATTGTTGTTTGGTCTCAGGAGTATAGTAATGTATCCATGTTTCATCCACAGTGACGAAATGACGCTTAAACTCCTGTGGATTCTTCCTGAACAGCTGCAAACCATCCTTGCAATACTTCACACGATTCTGTTTTTGGTGAAGCGTGAGCAATCGCGGAACCCATCTTGTGGATAGCTTTCTCAAGTCCAAATGTTTATGCAAAATATTTTGTACCCGTTCATTCGAGATTCCCACACCACTAGCAATCTCACGCACCTTACCTCTTCTGTCATCCATCACCATATCATGGATTATATCAACGATTTCTGGAGTCGCAACCTCCACAGGGCGTCCAGAACGTTCAGCATCACTTGTGCCCATATGGCCACTTCGAAAATTTTGAAACCACTTATAAACTGTTCTAATCGAAAGTGCAGAGTCACCGTGATGTTTATCAAGCTTCTCATTAGTCTCCTGAGGCGTTTTGCCTTTCATAAAGTAATGTTTAATCACTACACGAAATTCTTTTTCGTCCATTTTTCGACAATCACTCAACTTCCTTGATTCACAGGAATGCCAAACACAAAGAAATACACCAATATGGCTGAAACTTGGTGTGCGTTCTTTCCAATGAAGCTACTAACTACACATGACCTCGATACGCGCCGGTGGTGCCATCTCTCGGACTTTGCACGGACTTTTGAAACGCCCCTCGTAAACTTGATCCGGCGTTTTATTACACAAAACTCGTTGTCTTCGGATGGAATGCTCAAGAAAACGAACAAAACCATAGAACTATTGACTGATGTGAACATACTTGTTTTCTTTGAGCGAGGAATCCATGGGAGATTTTTCCAATGTGTCCATAGGCACACCAAGGCAAATAACCCGCAGATAGGTGTGATCTTCAGTACATCCAGTGAGTCTAGTTATGTCATGCATTTGGATATGAATAACTTATATGTCCACGCCATGCAACAGTCACTGCCAATTGGTGGATTTCAATGGGAGCCCGAAGATCTCAGAGGATTAGGAGAGCTATTTTAAAAAAGGTAGATGAGTGTGATGTATGGCATGATGTGTAGACAGACCTCACATACTCTGTTAGTTTGCATGACGCACATTCCGGCGCCCAGAGCAACAATTTCTACAAGGCACAAGTTCCATCCTGAAGCTGATTACAACAATGGGAGTCAAGCAGAGGTATATTATTCATTGCCATAATCTCCAACAGTGCCCTCAGTAGGGCTAGTCCTTGTTGGGCTGTGTATATAAGAACCACATTGTATCAGTTGTGACTGTTCAGCAAAGTATCAAAAATATATCTGTTTTGTAAAAAACTTTCTGCATCACACGAAACTAATTCTATCTGTGAATTGTATTACAAGAGTCAATGTGTAGTAGAAACTACTCAGCACTGAGATGCATCTGTGTTTGTTTCTAAAAGAACTGAATTGTATCTCAAGAACTAAATTGCGTCTCAAAAATCAAATCATAACTGCAAGAACTGAATAAACTAAAAAATTCGTTACCATACGTCTTTGTTGTCGTTATTTACAGGAAACCTGTCCCAGTTGTTTGCATGAAGGATGTGTAGGAGACAAATGACCAAGTTCTGAGCATAAGTCCTATTAAGAATGTGATGTGCAAGATGGAGAATAACGAAATACATGTAATGGTTGCATGGGACTAAGCCTACATAACTACAAAGGTATCGTTGTGGGAACAGGTGACATTCGACTGTGTTCACTTCCAAAGACATACTACAAAAATGTCTAAAATTATATCTCCTGTGCTTGAGGAGAACCATAGGCCTGGTGTCTGGGTAAAGTTACATATTGACAAAGTGTGAAAGAAAGTACACACAGATTGTTGTTGTTGTGGTCTTCAGTCCTGAGACTGGTTTGATGCAGCTCTCCATGCTACTCTATCCTGTGCAAGCTTTTTCATCTCCCAGTACCTACTGCAACCTACATCCTTCTGAATCTGCTTAGTGTATTCATCTCTTGGTCTCCCTCTACGATTTTTACCCTCCACGCTGCCCTCCAATACTAAATTGGTGATCCCTTGATGCCTCAGAACATGTCCTACCAACCGATCCCTTCTTCTGGTCAAGCTGTGCCACAAACTTCTCTTCTCCCCAATCCTATTCAATACTTCCTCATTAGTTACGTGATCTACCCATCTAATCTTCAGCATTCTTCTGTAGCACCACGTTTCGAAAGCTTCTATTCTCTTCTTGTCCAAACTATTTATCGTCCATGTTTCACTTCCATACATGGCAACACTCCATACGAATACTTTCAGAAATGACTTCCTGACACTTAAATCAATACTGGATGTTAACAAATTTCTCTTCTTCAGAAACGCTTTCCTTGCCATTGCCAGCCTACACTTTATACCCTCTCTACTTCGACCATCATCAGTTATTTTGCTCGCCAAATAGCAAAACTCCTTTACTACTTTAAGTGCCTCATTTCCTAATCTAATTCCCTCAGCATCACCCGACTTAATTAGACTACATTCCATTATCCTTGTTTTGCTTTTGTTGATGTTCATCTTATATCCTCCTTTCAAGACACTGTCCATTCCATTCAACTGCTCTTCCAAGTCCTTTGCTGTCTCTGACAGAATTACAATGTCATCGGCGAACCTCAAAGTTTTTATTTCTTCTCCATGAATTTTAATACCTACTCCGAATTTTTCTTTTGTTTCCTTTACTGCTTCCTCAATATACAGATTGAACAACATCGGGGAGAGGCTACAACCCTGTCTTACTCCCTTCCCAACCACTGCTTCCCTTTCATGTCCCTCGACTCTTATAACTGCCATCTGGTTTCTGTACAAATTGTAAATAGCCTTTCGCTCCCTGTATTTTACCCCTGCCTCCTTTAGAATTTGAAAGAGAGTATTCCAGCCAACATTGTCAAAAGCTTTCTCTAAGTTTACAAATGCTAGAAACGTAGGTTTGCCTTTCCTTAATCTTTCTTCTAAGATAAGTCGTAAGGTCAGTATTGCCTCACGTGTTCCAGTGTTTCTACGGAATCCAAACTGATCTTCCCC
Organism: Schistocerca serialis cubense; assembly: GCF_023864345.2. Taxonomy (NCBI): domain Eukaryota; kingdom Metazoa; phylum Arthropoda; class Insecta; order Orthoptera; family Acrididae; genus Schistocerca; species Schistocerca serialis. The sequence goes on from NC_064643.1 coordinate 545,394,127, forward strand.
GAGGTTGGCTTCTACTAGTTTTTCCATTCGTCTGTAAAGAATTCGTGTTAGTATTTTGCAGCTGTGACTTATTAAGCTGATAGTTCGGTAATTTTCACATCTGTCAACACCTGCTTTCTTTGGGATTGGAATCATTATAATCTTCTTGAAGTCTGAGGGTATTTCGCCTGTCTCATACATCTTGCTCACCAGATGGTAGAGTTTTGTCAGGACTGGCTCTCCCACGGCCGTCAGTAGTTCCAATGGAATATTGTCTACTCCGGGGGCCTTGTTTCGACTCAGGTCTTTCAGTGCTCTGTCAAACTCTTCACGCAGTATCGTATCTCCCATTTCATCTTCATCTACATCCTCTTCCATTTCCATAATATTGTCCTCAAGTACATCGCCCTTGTATAGACCCTCTATATACTCCTTCCACCTTTCTGCTTTCCCTTCTTTGCTTAGAACTGGGTTTCCATCTGAGCTCTTGATATTCATACAAGTCGTTCTCTTATCTCCAAAGGTCTCTTTAATTTTCCTGTAGGCGGTATCTATCTTACCCCTAGTGAGATAGGCCTCTACATCCTTACATTTGTCCTCTAGCCATGCCTGCTTAGCCATTTTGCACTTCCTGTCGATCTCATTTTTGAGACGTTTGTATTCCTTTTTGCCTGTTTCACTTACTGCATTTTTATATTTTCTCCTTTCATCAATTAAATTCAATATTTCTTCTGTTACCCAAGGATTTCTACTAGCCCTCGTCTTTTTACCTACTTGATCCTCTGCTGCCTTCACTACTTCATCCCTCAAAGCTACCCATGCTTCTTCTACTGTATTTATTTCCCCCATTCCTGTCAATTGCTCCATTATGCTCTCCCTGAATCTCTGTACAACCTCTGGTTCTTTTAGTTTATCCAGGTCCCATCTCCTTAAATTCCCACCTTTTTGCAGTTTCTTCAGTTTTAATCTACAGGTCATAACCAATAGATTGTGGTCAGAGTCCACATCTGCCCCTGGAAATGTCTTGCAATTTAAAACCTGGTTTCTAAATCTCTGTCTTATGAGCTAAAAATTCATTTAGTTCTCATCCACCCTGAAAGACGTTTTACATTTTCATAAGCAGAGGTTGTACTGTTTTGAAATAACATCTTCTTGAGTCGATGGAGATCATGGCACCCACAGAATTCCACATCTTTCATAGCAGAATACTTGAAGATTCGATACATCCATGTGACCTTCTCCTCGCCTTTCACACAGATGATGGTATCTAAGTGGTCAAATAATCGTTGCAGTACATACCAGGATCATCCCAGAGAATTCCAATGTTGATATGCGTTGGCATCTTTATACTCCTCGGTGTTTTAAAACATTTAACGTCCTTGAAAGACTTTGGTGATGCAAAGCATGCTGAGAATGTCAGTACTACATCAGCATCCTCTGTGTACACTACGGATGAAACATCTTTAAATATGAACTGCCCATGCTCTTCATCACAGACACCTTGAATGCGACCAATGATATCCACAGCTTTATATGCCATTATGAGATGCTTAAGGTATGGCATAACACTTGTTCATTTATACAGCTCATTGCACAACATCACTGAGCAGGCAATAGGTAATCACACAACTATGTCGAAATATGTATAATTATCTTGTTCTCTTATGATGGTTGGTGCCAGCTCCTTGAATATCTATAGGCTGAGTGGACATCCTCCCTCTTCATAGTAAGAAGAACAGAAATATGCATATATATCAGATTATAGACGGTGTACTTTTTCATTTTACTACAGGCGTAAATAATCACACAGGTAGAATCCAGAGTTCAGGTAGACTCTGGAATTGCTTAACCCACAATTACGAAATTTGAGGGGAACATTTGCTATTTTCCCTCTTCTGTTGGTTTGGAACGCAAGTATGATAAACCTAGGTGTCTCCAATTGAGCAGAGGTGTTAATAACCCATGTCTGCCTGCTTTCAGTCGTTAGAAATGGCTATTAAGGATCGACCATGAATGGAAAGATAACAGTAAATATACACCTGCACTCAGAAGTTTTAGAAGGGTCAACCACTGCTCATCAACTACGCTGATGAGGGGAATTTTCCATATTGTTACATGAATGATGATTTCGCTCTCCTCTAATGAAGAAAAGATCTGGGTTATTATTGCCTCGCCATGATGGTTGTCCAGTGGCTTGCCTTGTTTCCTCTCTGCTTTTATAATTAAAAGATGCCAACTAGCGCGTTAACGTTGAATTCAATAAAGTACCGTATGTTGTCGTGGTAGTCGGCATCTCGTCATTATAACAGCGGCGAGGAAACTAAGCGAGTCGCTGGAGAACCAACATAGCGAGGCACTATTACTATATTTGAAACATTAGTCAAGATTTTAAGAATGTTTCAGCTACAAACACTTACCCAAATGAAAAGAGTAAAAATGCGATTTAAGCTGCTTGTGTGGAGATATTTCAACTAACAGAACTTAATCACAAAACTTTCTGTGTCAAACATAGCTTCAGCTCAGACGAGGCTAAGATATACGGCATTTGAACAATATCTCTTAACACCCCTTTCAGGAATTCCTTGTGGAGAAATCAGCTTACATTTTTACAATTACCTAAAGGCAAATAACATGTTTCGAAAAATGAATATTGATAAAAAAAATCACGTTTGTTTTTGAATTGGAGTAAAACGGAATTGACGCGATTTAACGAGTATTTTGATACATTCCCTTGCGCGTGCCGTATGAAATTATTTTTTAAATCCATTATACATGTACATGTCATTCAAAAATAGCTGGACGATGAGAAACAGGAATCTGTCACGTCAACTTATAGAAGGTTGACGGAAGCTAGCCTGAATGCTACACCATTTTCTGAGACTGTATGCACACTGAAAGGAACGCAAATAAACAGGAGCGGAGAGGGATAGTGTGAATTGTCCTTTATTCCGAACGTGGTAGAATAGTCCGCATACGCGCATGTGGCTGGACGGAGCACGACTCGGACCGAATCAAGCCGAACTGGCCCGAACTTCACGTCACGAACACCCCCCTCCCTTCCCCAACACAGTGAAGTACGGCTGTCTACCACGGCGATACCTTCACGCATCATTCATTAACATAATTCGTCTACCGTACTTTTCTCTTTATATTCATTAATATACGCCCCTGTGCACAGTAACACATGATCACCAGCCGCCACAGGCTATAACGTCATGATGTAGCAGCGCATTTAAGGAGAGGTGGCTTCCGTAACAGACGATTAACAACAGAGAAATATTTTGTCGCCTTTTTTACTGGTTGCTTATCTCCAGTATATCACCAATAGTCTCACTGTTAAACTCAACCGCATATGGATGCAACGTTAGCAAAAATTGAATCCACATTTCCAACAAATTGGCTACACTATTTACTAATGCTAAAACAGTACAGTAAATACATTCCGTATTACATTAACCTTCGTAAAATTAGTTTCCTATTTAGAGAGATTAATTGGCTCCGCCTTACTGGCGCTGTTGCCAATTGTAACCTAAATTAATAAAGTCTTCGTAAAAATTAAGAAACACTGCGTAGCGTTCTGAATGTAGTCACTTATAAGCCGGGAGAACTGCTTTGTAAATTTGTTCAACCACGTACCAACAAAAAATTTCATTAGTTTCACCCAACAATTGTTTCAGGAATCAGGCAAAAGAAAAAAATCCTTTGGGGCTTAGTTTCGTAATCAGAAATGAGAGAAGGAAAGGCAAAAAGAAAATCTGGCAGGTTGTATTACGAAATTTTTGACCAAATCTGTAAATGACGGTAAAGAAGCTGTTGCCTCTGCCACATGCTCGACGTCTGGATCTGAAACTATGGAAGCAAGTGAAGACAAGACATGCTGCGCTTCTAGTGCGATCCAAATGCAATGTGAAAATCTTATTCTCAGTTGCGTTGCAATATTATCTAGTACTCCATCCATCATTTCAGCATGGAAGCTTCAGCTTGTGAATTAGTTGATCATTTCATGAACTTTAAAAAGTCAATAAATTGACTGTCATTTCTTCAGTTTCTCATGTAACATATGCATTCTGAGACAGCATTGTTACAAAACTGTGCATCAGTTTTTGAAGAATGTTGAAAATCAGTACAGTCTTCAAAAATATGCTTTGAAAAACAGAGAGAAGAAAAACAAAGTTAAAGTCTAGGAGACTCTTTTAACCACAGGCTTCTTTTGTAGTCATTGAACTAGAGTCTGGACTCTCAGTTACTTCATTTAAATTGTCATTTGTACTTAGATGATTCATGTAAAAAGGTTTCCGATGTGATTGTGGCCAAACTGCAGAAGAAAACTGCCAGTTACGTTTGTACCCAATGGCAAACAGAATCTTGTCATCCATTATTTTGGAATATGCAAACTCTGTTCCCTCACATATATTTATGAAATTATAATCTTCCTACACAACCCGCCAGGGTAGCTGAGAGCGCTAATGCGATGCTTCTTGGACAGAGGTAGGCGCGCTGGCCCTGCATCGAATCCACCCAGCGGATTAACGATGAGGGCCGGTATGCCAGCCAGGCTGGATGTGGCTTATAGACGGTTTTCCACATTCCACTAGGTGAATACTGGGCTGGTCCTCAGTTACACAACTTGCAGACATTTGAAAACGTTCGCACTATTTCATGGCTTGCACTAGATGCAGACAGCTGGGGTACACTAATTCTGTCTCTGGGGGTTCGGGGCGGCGACAGGAAGGGCACGCGGCAGCCCTCTGCAACTAACACTGTCAAATCCGTAGATTAGAGACAAGGGCCCAAAGGGAATAATGATGGATCTTCCTACACAGCAGACAAAAATTATTCAAGGAGAAATATAACACGGGAAGTATTTTTATGCTATCTATGCACCAACTGAAATTATATGCATGGACTCCACAGCATATGAGGATGACAATATACAACAAGTTAATGGGCAAGAACATATTAATACGAAACCAGAGTTCTAAAAACAAGACCATAGCAGATTCTGTAGGAAAAATGCTACTATTCAGTACAACAATTCACACAGGATAAAATGATAATTTGAGCAAGGTGTAGTTAAGTGTTGGATTTTTTACTGTGTGTGTGTGTGTGTGTGTGTAAGAAAATTTAACACTGGAACATCTAGGATGGAATAATGACAGTATTATGAAAAGGATAGATCGCTACTCACCATCTAGTAGAGATGCTGACTCGCAGATAGACGAAAAAACCTGTCTAACAAGGAACAACGGCCAAAAAGGTCTTCATTAGGCGCACACACACACACACACACACACACACACACACACACACACACACACACACGTGTTCATGCAAACACAACTCGCACACACATGACCACAGTGTCGGGCAGCTGAGACCAAAGTACAAGCAGCAGCACATGATGGAAGGAGCAGTCTGATAGATGGGGGTAAGGAAGTGGCTTTGGGGGAATGGGAGGCGTGGAGTGATAGGTTAAGGGTGGGGGACAGTGACATGCTGCTTGTGGGAGCATATATGAGGTGAAGAGAGTGTAGGGTAGCTAGCTGCAGTCAGGAGACTGTTCTGCCTTTCCTACGCAATGGATAGCACCATCCATTGACTGAACAAGTTTTTAATGATAGAGTACAGTAAATAAATGGACTTACAATCCGATCCCAGGATGAGCGCAGCGCAATTGTACAGTGATGTTACGGAGAGCATCAGGCCAGCACAGAATATCCATGGAGGAAAGCGAGGTGGATATAGCCGGTGGTCATTTGCTGATTAATGTAGGATTATGCACTATACAGTTCATCCCCTTCCAACTCCGCAAACCTCACTCTAACACCTCTCATTGCATTTTCAATCTCTAACACAACACGCCAGTCACTGTTCACAAATGTTTCTACAGTTAAATTTAAGCGCTTTGAGGCGCTGACTGTTACATTATAATTTCAATTGAATAACTTTAGAGGACTGGGAGGAATTGGCAATTTCTCATCCAACACACATATAATCTGTCCTTGCAGTACCTCCGGAATGTTCTGGGATGAGACATGTCAGAGACCAGTTTTGACATGTACTGTATGAAGTAAGACTACCGGCACACTTCTTTAGAGATTCAGGTACTGACTGGGTGTCTTCATTACACAAATCGACAAGGTGGATGCATATCAGAAAATTGTGGTCCTGCTCCAACATGATAACCGGATGTGCTACAGCATTCCACTATGTCGCAGATCTTGACATGTTTGATGTCACTGCAGGTCCTGACGTGCTGCTGGTGGCCGCTGCTGCTGGTCTGGACAAGTCGGAGGTCGCTGCCTATTCCGACAACCTGGTGGGTGCTGCTGCTGGGTAAGACATTTGGGAAACCACTGAACAAAGACTAGGAGAAACAATAAATATCCTTAGACCAAGACATTGAGTTGAACAAAGAACCACTCCATGTGGTAATAGTAGCAAAGACATGTAATGAGTGCTTACTATTCCACTTCTTTTGCGAGATGGAGGTGGATGGGAATCTCGGTTGCTGTTGACGCTTCATGGCTACTACTACTCCACTGACTGAGACTTGTGGACCGCTGCACTCACCTTAAATCACCTTCGTCGTCATGATCACATGACCAGAAGCAACGTTCCTGCATTGCTATTGGCTCCCGCCAATTTTCAGATGGGGAGGGGGAATGCTGCGTTCCTTTTGGTTCTCTGAGAGGGAGTGGTTGGAGAGCAAATCCCACTTCAAGCACCCTCTGTGGCAGTTTCGTGAACTAGCTCATTTGGTATGGGATATCTGGTGAAGAAGACACATACTGGACATACTGATGGGGCATTTCAAAAAAGGTAGACGGTTATACCATAAGCAGCCATATGCACGATTTGCGAAATGAATTTTCAACCCATCACAATGCATCACCATTATTTGCTGAAAAGTAGTCCATTACCTTTACTTTCCAATCCTCATATAGGGAGCTATGGACATCGTCCTCGGCTGCATGCTTACACGTAGTACACTTATTAATATCCACCCTTCTCCTTACCAGCATCTTCTCCATTGAACACATTCATATCAAAATGCCTACATTGGAGTGGATGAGGGTTTCGCCTTTTGCACTTTGGAAGACTGATTTGACTTTTCACGAAAGGTGCACATTTCCAGCACGAGCATCTGTCAGAGTGAGTTGCGAAACATAGGCTGAGTCTATCACGCTGCATCTTCATTATTTGATGAAACGCAACCTTATTCTTGCGCTCAGCCAATAGCCTTGCCTTCCAAGCATCATGCAGGGAGCTATGGACGCAGTACTCTTTGAATGAACTAAGGCAAAGGATCAATGCTGGGTTTTACAGTTTCCATGAACTGATGACTGCTGGTGAGTGCGTTAGCAGATCATAGCCCTCGACATTTTGGATGACGACCTATAGCTTCAAATGAGCTGAATTAGCTATACATCAACTACTTAGTAGTGACATATTAAAAGCTGTGCCAGACTGGGTCTTGAACCTGGAATTCAAATCTTATGATGAGCAGTCACATTAACCTCTTCTGCTAACCATACATGCTCCACAAGCGGGCCTGAAGTTTCATATCTCAAAATGTCTATATCCTCGCACTATAGTCCGCTAAATTTTTGACCTAATGCTAGCAACATTACTTGGAGTATGTGAATGGATATCGTCTGACTTTCAGACATGTCCGAAAGACGAGATATCACATGGAATCCCCCGCTGTAATAGATTGCCAGTAAACTGATCGTGCAGGGCAAGAAAGGAAGGGAAATGGAAGGGATTGTTAATGTTAGCTGCATATGGACCTGAAACGGAACCAGCGGTGACGAGTCAAAATGTAGATGAATTCGAACCCGGGATCTCCTACTTAAATTGGTAGCTGTGTTTCCTGAAATGGGAATCTCAAAGTATTGAGTATGGAGCACATGGACAGAGCCTGTGGATATATGGCGCTGGGTGAGAGTGTGGGTTGGTCGAGGGGAATGCCAACGTAGTCCGCACAGTTGCCACAAACACTGTGTCTGGGTGGCGCAGTGGTTAAGGCAACTATGTAGTCAGCAGAAGATCCCGGCTTCGAATCCAGGTCTGGCACAAATTTTCATTCATCTTCGCTGATTCCGCGCCTAGTCCTGATGCAGCTGACAACAGTAATTACTTCCTTCTCCTTCCCTTTCTACCTCCTCCACATTCAATCTACAGATTACTGTGATTGATGCAACAGAGAGAATGACACAACGAGGAATCTAGGCCAATGCTATTACCGTAGCGACCATTAGGTGTAGAATTTAGTAGACTGCGATATAATGGTATACACAATGTGGCATACGGAAATCTGGTCGGTCTATGGAGCGTGCATGGATAGCCGAAGCTGTTAAGGCGTCTACTTGCAATAATTGCGAAACTCTGTTTCGGCACAAATTCTCATATATCACTGTTGATTAGTAGACCTATCCCTAATACAGCTTAAGTCAAGGAATTAGCAGTCGGCGAATTAACTTCGAGATACTTCACACAGTTGTGGATCTTCAGCAGTATGTGTTTTTTCAGACATATATACAAGTATAGCGTCAGACCAGTTTTTCAGTTGGACACTAAGTCATGAGCTAGAAGTACATCCGCCTCTGGTTACAACTGACGTATTTTCAGATACATGATCAAACTATTGCTCTGTCTGATGAGTCTTGCTACGTAATGGTACGTTCTCTGGTTTAGAGACAATTTTGGAACTTTATTTCCTTCAAAATATTTCGACACGTGGCATTTTACGAGCAAAATAGTTTGTGACATCGGCATCAAACACGAATTACCAGCATCAACGAATCAGGCAGTGAAAACCGTCTAAATTCTTGCTAAACTTTTATAAACATGGGCATCAGGTTTATACTTTCTGGAGTCACAGGTGATGATACGTGTGACTAGATATTAAACAGAAAAATAATCGCCATATCATGAAAATCGTAATTCGTAAAGCTACATTGTTGCATATGTGCAGCAGATGGACCAATACTCAGTCCGATTACAGTGCGCGATATCTTCTTATTGAGGACATTTTTACGTCATTCCTGGCTTCCTTGTAGAGATAATGTGGCCTTAGCCAGAAAGGCTTATCTGGGAGTTTAACGGAGTGCAAGAGACATAACTTCAAAACAGCGTGCGTTTTAAAATTTCAGATACACACAGAACGTATTTGTCAGTACATACTGTTAAGTATAAGCGCGCCTCCTAGTACCTCACCACAAAAAAATTGTTTTTGGCAGTTAGGTAGAGCGGCTTGTTTGTATTCCTGCTCTTCAGACTTGAGAAACGCGTTATACTGCAGTAATCATTCCGCAAGTGTACTCCGTCTTCAGGCCACGAGTGGCCTACCGGGACCATCCGGCCGCCGTGTCATCCTCAGTGGAGGATGCGGATAGGAGGGACGTGGGGTCAGCACACCGCTCTCCCGGCCGTTATGATGGTATTCTTGACCGGAGCCGCTACTATTCGGTCGAGTAGCTCCTCAACTGGCATCACGAGTCTGAGTGCACCCCGAAAAATCGCAACAGCGCATGGCGGCCTGGATGGTCACCCATCTAAGTGCCGACCATGCCCGACAGCGCTTAACTTCAGTGATCTCACGGGAACCGGCCGTTGCCCCATTCCACAAGTGTGACTCCTTTAATTTTTTAATTAGTTTTTTTACATAAATGTAAGTGACAGCAGGCTCGTACAATGTCTTATGTTCTGTATCAGATGCTATATCGAAGAAGGAATACAGGCGTCTGCGTTTGTGAAGAATGCAGCATTTGGAGGTTCGTTTTGAGAATAACTATTACTTTGGAATGTCCGTTACCTTCGGAGTGAAATTCAGGGTGTTGCCGTATCTCCAAGTGAGACACACATCATGGATCATCGTAAGTTATTGTATATCACTAGCCCTGCAGCCGCTGTTCCTACGAAACTGGTGTGTTGCAGTAACAGGTGTCACGACAGACTCTCGCTAAGTTGTGACGTTGTCCCGGAAAACTTTACGTAGTAAGTATTTGAGCTGAGAGGATTTGGCAGCCACTGCGCCACGTCCATGTCTCTGGGGAAGCCGAGTTCCGGAGAGTTGGTAAGCGCCGCTCGCCGCCTGTTCGCTGGCTCGGCCGCCGCTGGGAGACTGCCCATGGACGTAACTGTGTAACTGGCTGTTTACATGTTTATTATGTAAGTAGGCTGTTTAGGTTTTTATGCTGGTAACGCCACGTAGCGCTCTGTATGAAAATCGCTAACTGCGCTGTGTGCAGTCTGTGGCTAGTTGGACCCATTGTTGGAATATTCACTAGTGTAGCGTTGGCAGTTGGATGTGACCAGCGCGTAGCGTTGGGCAGTTGCAGGTGAGCCGCGAGCAGTGATGGATATGGGAGAGAGATGCCAGAGTTTTGAGAGGTTAAGTGGACGATCTGGACGTGTGTCCGTCAGGAAAAGGAAATTTGTAAGACTGGATGTCATGATCTGATACATGACTTTTGAACACTATTAAGGTAAATACATTGTTTGTTCTCTATCAAAATCTTCCGTTTGCTAACTATGCCTCTCAGTAGTAAGTGCCTTCAGTTGTTAGAATCTTTTATTTAACTGGCAGTATTGGTGCTCACTGTATTGCAGTAGTTCGAGTAACGAAGATTTTTGTGAGGTGATTCGTGATAGGTATAGTTTATTGTTAGTCAGGTCCATTCTTTTGTAGGGATTATTGAAAGTCAGATTGCGTTTCGCTGAATATGTTGTGTGTTAGTTTAATGATGATCAGAATAAGTAACGAGAGAGCTGTCTGATTATGTTCAGTTTTGCTCAGCTGTTTGAAAATCAAATAACATAAGAATTTTTCCAGCACTGTCATTCCTTACGTACAAAGAGGAAGTTTCGCCTGCTCTTGTCAACTGGAGCATGGTTTATTCGACAGCTTGTACCGGATACTCAGGCAAGAGGGAAAACTTAAATTCATTCGTAAATTATCGGCATTTCAAGTTTTTTCCTTGCATACAAAGTGCTCCTAAATAATTAGGTTTATAGAAGTATAGGGTGTCCATAGTTAAAGTCCCAATTTCAAAACGCTGTAGAAAGAGAACCACTTCTCAGAACATAAAACTTCAACAGCGTGTCGTAGACGCAGGTGGAAACGTCATGGAACGAAAACAAAATGTAGGAAAATTTGCCCAATAGATGGTGCTGTAAGCGTCACAATATCCGCACCAACAGACACACAACAAACGGCTGTTACTCAGTTTGTGTCCGAGGCGTACAGCTTCGCTGTTTTCCCGAAGAATTGCGCGTTGCAGGTAAAGCTCTTTTACACGAATGAAGACTGTGCGACAGTAGTTCTGCAGAAATTCCGGACACTCAAGAGTATGAAGAAAGACGTTGGTCCGATGTCTGCTAAGAATCTGGAGAAAATGATCGCGAAATTCGAAGAGGCAGGCACTTTTCAAATGAAATGTAGCAGAGAGACGAGAGCAGTTGATTCGGCATCTGCCGAAGGTGTGGTCGCAGCACTGAAGAAAGAGACGAGCGGTGTTGTGCAAACATGCAGTGCACAGCTGACGTGCGAGCACGATGCATAAAATGCTGCGGAACATCCTGCATTGTTCTCCATACAAAGTCACCCACGTTCACGATCTGCTGCCTGCTGACCTGCCAGCAAGACAAACGTTCGCTCTGGATTTTCTTGCTCACATTCATGTGGACAATGAGTGGCAATAGAACATTCTGTTAAGAGGCGAAGCCCTCGTCCATCTCTCAGGATATGTCAATACGCAGAACTGCAGGACATTGGACAACGAAAAACCCACACTTACATCAACAATTACCACTTCATTCTGCAAAGATGTCTGTGTGGTGCGGATTGACAACATCGTTTATCGTAGGGCGGTATTTATTCCAGAAGACTTTTGATACCGTTACTCACAAGCGACTATTAATCAAATTGCGTGCATATGGAGTATCGTCTCTGTTGTGTGACTGAATTCGTGATTTCCTCTCAGAGAGGTCACAGTTCCTAGTGATAGACGGTAAATCATCGAGAAGAACAGAAGTGATATCTGGCGTTCCGCAAGGTAGTGCTATTCAAAAATGGTTCAAATGGCTCTGAGCACTATGCGACTCAACTGCTGAGGTCATCAGTCGCCTAGAACGTAGAACTAATTAAACCTAACTAACCTAAGGACAGCACACAACACCCAGCCATCACGAGGCAGAGAAAATCCCTAACCCCGCCGGGAATCGAACCCGGGAACCCGGGCGTGGGAAAGTAGTGCTATTCCTGATTTATATAAATGATTTATATAAATATATATATAAATGATTTATATAAATGATGTATCGAGCAACGTAACCTCTTAGCTGTGTTTACATTCCGCGCTGACCAGCTGCAGCTGTAGCGGCGCATCGAAAGCTAAGTACTGATTAATTGTTTGTGTAGAGTGGTTTATTTAGGAACTTTAGTAGACTTCAACCGGTGTTTTTTGTGTTTTCTGGTGAAATAATTTCAGAAGAACCTTTTGGGAACTGTTTTCAGCTTCGTTACTGTGTCATTAGACGTCTGATTCTCTTTCTGTATTAGTCTTTTGTTATATTCACATTTGTTGTTTATTAATACTGTTAATAATAGTAGTTACTTCCCTTGTAGAGTAAGTTTGTGATTATTGTAGTCAGGTTTTTAACATCTTCTTATTGTAGTGGCGAAACTTAGAAAAAGTAAAATTATACCATGAGTGAGAAGTGTGGGCTTTGCCGTAGGTTCGTGAGTATTGGATTGCGGTGTGAGACTTGTTCGAAGTATTTTCACTGGGGGGGAATGCAGTGGGGAAGCCAGTGGGCATTCTGGTGAGATCCTCTCCTGGAACTGCAGGTTATGTAGCAAGAGTAAGTTGATAGAGGAGCAGGAGCGTAAGATCTGTGCCCTTCAGGTGCAGTTGAAAAACGCACAGGAGGAGCTAGATAGGATGAGGAGGGAGAAGGGGGTTGGGGAATGGGAGCTGGCTGTTGGCAAGAGATCTGCTAGGAGAAGAAGATTTTCAGATAGTTTTACTATTGGTGTTTACAATAGATATGACCAACTGTCAGAGTCTAGTGGAGAGGAATCTCTAGTAGCTGTAGATGTAGGAAGTATACAGCAGACCTCAGCAGTTACGGTGGCTAGAAAAGTTGCAAAGTCGAAGAGGAAGAAGAAGGTTCTGCTGTTAGGTAGTTCTCATGGCAGAGGTGTAGACCAGCAGTTGCAGGAAGCGCTGGGGAGTGAGTACCAGGTCACCAGCATTGTGAAGCCGAATGCAGGATTGGCTCAAGTGACTGTCAACATATGGGGGTTATGTAGGGATTTTACTAAAGAGGATCAGGTAGTGATTGTGGGTGGGGCTATAATAGTATTGATAGGGATGGGGAGTATGACATATATGGTGCCCTGGAAAAGATAGCCACTCACACTCGCAACACGAATGTGCATTTCGTCGAACTGTTTCAGCGTCACGATCGGCCTCATCTTAATACAGCCGTCAGGCGTAATAACATGAGACTTGGGAGTGCGCTGATGACAGGAAGCATGGGTCACATTTCAGTGGAGTCGGTGGAGTCTATCAGCAGGACGGGTTTCACTAGACATGGCCTGCACCTAAACAGGTATGGGAAGGGAAGGTGAGCAAAGCTTATAGCTGATAGCATAGGTGGGGTTGGTGGGATCACTCATGGGAAAATTCCTGCAGTAGTGGGTGTTAGAGCTGCACCTTTTTTAGATTAAAGTCAGCTGATAGGTATTCCTGCTTAAGGGAAGTCTCTCTAACAAAGGAACCACTTTAGACAAAGCTTAGGTATCCGATTAATGAGGGAATTAGTGTATTTCATCAAAATATACAAGGTACTAGAGATAAAGTTAGTGAACTGCTTATAGATGTTGACTCTGAAATTATTGGCATATCTGAACACTTCTTAAATAAGGAGATAATTCAGAGGCTTCCTTTACCAGGATACAGGTTGGCTGGCAGCTTTTCGAGGAGCTCTTTGTGGTGTGGGGGAGCAGCCATGTATGTGAAAAACGGCATCCCATTTGAGTCAATTGATGTTTCAAGGTACTGCACTGAAAAGCTGTTTGAATGTTGTGCAGGTGTGGTTAAATTTAACGGAGCTTAACTTCTAACTGTTGTTATTTATAGATCCCCAGACTCCGATTTCACAACATTTTTGCTAAGGCTAGAGGAGGTTCTTGGTTCACTTTATAGGAAATACAAAAAGTTAGTTATATGTGGTGACTTCAATATTAATTGTATAAGTAATTGTGCAAGGAAGAGGATGCTGGTAGACCTCCTTAATTCATATAATCTTATGCAAACCGTATTCTTTCCAACGAGAGTGCAAGGGAACAGTAGAACAAACATAGGCAACATTTTTGTTCATTCCTCATTACTAGAAGGGCATTCTGTTAGCAAGAAGGTGAATGGTCTTTCAGATCATGATGCACAAATTTTAACTCTAAAAGATTTTTGTGCTGTAAAACGTGTTAAATATAGTCATCAGCTGTTCAGGAAAGCTGATCCAGTTGCTGTAGAGACCTTTGTAAACCTTATCAAGGAACAAGAGTGGCAAGATGTTTATAGCGCTGATACAGTAGACGATAAATATAATGCCTTTCTCAAGACTTTTCTCGTGCTCTTTGAAAGTTGCTTTCCATTAGAACGTTCAAAACAGGGTACTAGCACAAACAGGCAACCTGGGTGGCTGACTAGAGGGATACGAATGTCCTGTAGAACAAAGTGGCAATTATATCAAAACGTTAGAAACAGTCAGAATCTAAATGCAGCAGCCCTTTACAAACAGTATTGTAAGGTGCTTAAAAATGTTATTAGGAAGGCAAAAAAGTGTGTGGTATGCAGATAGAATAGCTAAGTCTCGGGATAAAATTAAAACCATATGGTCAGTCGTAAAGGAAGTGGCTGATCTGCAGAGACAGGTCGATGGTATAGAATCAGTGCGTAATGAGAATGTCCGTGTTACTGATAAGTCGCATTTCTGTACAGTATTTAATAATCACTTTCTGAATATGGCAGGTGGACTAAATAGAAACCTAGTGCCAACAGGGAATCATATAGCGCTCTTAGAAAAAAGTGTTCCGAGACTGTTACCTGAAATGCTCCTCCATGATACTGACAAGAGGGTTGGTTGGTTGGTTGGTTGTTCTGGAGGAGGAGACCAGACAGCGAGGTCATCGGTCTCATCGGATTAGGGAAGGACGGGAAAGAAAGTCGGCCGTGCCCTTTCAAAGGAACCATCCCGGCATTTGCCTGGAGCGATTTAGGGAAATCACGGAAAACCTAAATCAGAATGGCCGGACGCGGGATTGAACCGTCGTCCTCCCGAATGCGAGTCCAGTGTGCTAGCCACTTGACAAGAGGGAGATTGAGTTAATAATTAAATCACTAAAGACCAAGAACTCTCATGGATATGACGGGGTATCTAGTAGAATACTGAAGTATTGTTCTATGTATGTTAGCGCAGTACTTAGCCATATCTGTAACTTTTCCTTTAGGTGTGGTCTGTTTCCTGACTGATTAAAGTACTCGGTAGTGAAGCCACTTTATAAAAAAGGAGACAGGTATAATATTGACAATTATAGACCTATTTCTATGCCATCGGTGTTTGCTGAAGTTATCGAGAAGGTTGTATATACAAGGTTACTGGAGCATTTAAATTCACATAATTTGCTGTCAAATGTTCAGTTTGGTTTTAGAAATGGTTTAACAACTGAAAATGCTATATTCTCTTTTCTCTGTGAGGTTTTGGACGGATTAAATAAAAGGTAGCGAAGGCTAGGTGTTTTCTTTGATTTAACGAAGGCTTTTGACTGTGTTGACCACAAAATATTACTGCAGAAGTTGGACCATTATGGAGTGGTTCGGCTCTTACTTTAAGAACAGAAAGCAGAAGGTAATTCTCCGCAATATTGAGAGTGGTAGTGATGTTCAGTCCCAATGGGGCACTGTTAAGTGGGGCTTTCTCCAAGGGTCGGTGCTGGGGCCACTGCTATTTCTTATTTATATAAATGATATGCCTTCTAGTATTACAGGTGATTCAAAAATATTTCTGTTTGCTGATGACACCAGCTTGGTAGTGAAGGATCTTATGTGTAATATTGAAAGAGTATCAAATAATGTAGTTCATGAAATAAGTTCGTGGCTTGTGGAAAATAATTTGATGCTAAATCACAGTAAGACTTAATTTTTACAGTTTCTAACTCACAATTCAACAAGAACCGATATCTTAATCAGACAGAATGGGCATATTATAAGCGAGACGGAACAGTTCAAGTTCCTAGGCGTTCGGATAGATAGTAAGCTATTGTGGAAAGCCCATGTCCAGGATCTTGTTCAGAAACTAAATGCTGCTTTATTTACCATTAGAATAGTATCTGAAATAAGTGGCACTTCAACACGAAAAGTAGTCTACTTCGCACATTTTCATACGCTTATGTCGTATGGTATTATTTTTTGGAGTAATTCTTCTGATTCAAAAAGGGTATTTTTGGCTCAAAAACGGGCTGTTCGAGCTATATGTGGTGTAAGTTCGAGAACCTCTTGTCGACCCCTATTCAATAATCTGGGAATTCTGACAGTGCCCCCACAGTATATACACTCCTGGAAATTGAAATAAGAACACCGTGAATTCATTGTCCCAGGAGGGGGAAACTTTATTGACACATTCCTGGGGTCAGATACATCACATGATCACACTGACAGAACCACAGGCACATAGACACAGGCAACAGAGCATGCACAATGTCGGCACTAGTACAGTGTATATCCACCTTTCGCAGCAATGCAGGCTGCTATTCTCCCATGGAGACGATCGTAGGGATGCTGGATGTAGTCCTGTGGAACGGCTTGCCATGCCATTTCCACCTGGCGCCTCAGTTGGACCAGCGTTCGTGCTGGACGTGCAGACCGCGTGAGACGACGCTTCATCCAGTCCCAAACATGCTCAATGGGGGACAGACCCGGAGATCTTGCTGGCCAGGGTAGTTGACTTACACCTTCTAGAGCACGTTGGGTGGCACGGGATACATGCGGACGTGCACTGTCCTGTTGGAACAGCAAGTTCCCTTGCCGGTCTAGGAATGGTAGAACGATGGGTTCGATGACGGTTTGGATGTACCGTGCGCTATTCAGTGTCCCCTCGACGATCACCAGTGGTGTACGGCCAGTGTAGGAGATCGCTCCCCACACCATGATGCCGGGTGTTGGCCCTGTGTGCCTCGGTCGTATGCAGTCCTGATTGTGGCGCTCACCTGCAAGGCGCCAAACACGCATACGACCATCATTGGCACCAAGGCAGAAGCGACTCTCATCGCTGAAGACGACACGTCTCCATTCGTCCCTCCATTCACGCCTGTCGCGACACCACTGGAGGCGGGCTGCACGATGTTGGGGCGTGAGCGGAAGACGGCCTAACGGTGTACGGGACCGTAGCCCAGCTTCATGAAGACGGTTGCAAATGGTCCTCGCCGATACCCCAGGAGCAACAGTGTCCCTAATTTGCTGGGAAGTGGCGGTGCGGTCCCCTACGGCACTGCGTAGGATCCTACGGTCTTGGCGTGCATCCGTGCGTCGCTGCGGTCCGGTCCCAGGTCGACGGGCACGTGCACCTTCCGCCGACCACTGGCGACAACATCGATGTACTGTGGAGACCTCACGCCCCACGTGTTGAGCAATTCGGCGGTACGTCCACCCGGCCTCCCGCATGCCCACTATACGCCCTCGCTCAAAGTCCGTCAACTGCACATACGGTTCACGTCCACGCTGTCGCGGCATGCTACCAGTGTTAAAGACTGCGATGGAGCTCCGTATGACACGGCAAACTGGCTGACACTGACGGCGGCGGTGCACAAATGCTGCGCAGCTAGCGCCATTCGACGGCCACCACCGCGGTTCCTGGTGTGTCCGCTGTGCCGTGCGTGTGATCATTGCTTGTACAGCCCTCTCGCAGTGTCCGGAGCAAGTATGGTGGGTCTGACACACCGGTGTCAATGTGTTCTTTTTTCCATTTCCAGGAGTGTATTTTCTTTAATGCCGTTTGTTGTTAGCAATATTAGCCTATTCCAAAGAGTTAGCAGCTTTCACTCAGTTAATACTAGGCAGAAATCCAATCTGCGTGTGGAATGCTCTTCCTTGATTCTTGTTCAGAAAGGAGTGCAGTATTCTGCTGCATCCATTTTCAATAAGCTACCACAGGAACTCAAAAATCGTAGCAGTAGCCCAAACTCTTTTAAGTCTGAACTGAAGAGTTTCCTCATGGCTCACTCCTTCTATTCTATCGACGAGCTCCTGGAAGAGCTAAAAAATTAAGCAAATTCCAGTGTTACATTGTTGATTTTCTTTATTTAAACTTACTTGACACCTGAATATGTTTTTTTTATATTTCATTATATCTGTTTCTAATATCGTGTTATAATTTCATGTATTGACTCGTTCCATGACCATGGAGACTTCTCCTTAATTTGGTCCCACGGAATAATAAATAAATATATAATAAAAAAATAAATGTAGGTGATAATCTGAGCAGCCCCCTTAGATTGTTTGCAGATGACGCTGTAATGTACGGTCTAGTAAAATCATCAGACGATCAATTCCGATTACAAAATGATCTAGAGAGAATTTCTGTATGGTGCAAAAAGTGGCAATTAACACTAAACAAAGTAAAGTGCGAGGTCATCCACATGGATACTGTTGTGTTGGTAGAAGAGCCAACCAACACCGTGTTACTAGAGGAGGCCGAAATGCACGCGTTTTAGTCTCAAGCAGGCTGGCGTCAGGAGGGAAGGACTATGCCGACGTGAGGTCTGGAACATGACAAGGAATTAGAATTCAGAAAGCGGACGTAATTAGTTTGATACTGAAATCCATTAATGATGAACGTCGCTCTTGACGGTACATGATACACAATATTATCTGTTCAGATTATAGTAACTGAATATGGCGCCTTGCTAGTTCGTAGCAAATGACGTAGCTGAAGGCTATGTTAAACTGTCGTCTCTGCAAATCAGAACGTATGTAGACAGTGAACCATCGCTAGCAAAGTCGGCTGTACAACTGGGGCGAGTGCTAGGGAGTCTCTCTAGACTAGACCTGCCGTGTGGCGGCGCTCGGTCTCCAATCACTGATAGTGGCGACACGCGGGTCCGACGTATACTAACGGACCGCGGCCGATTTAAGGGCTACCACCTAGCAAGTGTGGTGTCTGGCGGTGACACCACATTCCTCCACTGCAAATCGACGGACGGTTGTGGTATAAGGCCTCCGCCCACCGTGGGGAGGACCCCATTTTGACATATGCGAAGAGGTGGAGAGCCTAACAACAGGCGAGGCTGTGCTACCCGCACCCTGCCATTCGGACCGCGGGGAGCTAGGGAACGCCTGAAAACCTATTCCAGGGCGCACGCCAACATGCGGTGTATGCGCCCGTTGAGAGACAGGAGGGGCCGAAGGGTGGACCTCCATGGGGTCGGGGCACCCGACGGGCGAAGACGACAGATGGTCCGGAGCGGACAAGAGTTCCATGTCGGAGGACAACTGGTCCTGGGGAGCGATCGGCGGCGCGTGACCCAGGGGGGCGCCGGCGGCTGCAGCGACGCGTCCACTGCGGGCGTCGCCGGCGGGAGAACAGGCGGCGGCGCGTCGCCATGGGGCAATATGGAAGGCAGCGTCGCTCACAGCTGGGGCTGAGGCGAGCCAGTAGATGGGTCCCCGGGGCGCTCACCGGACGGCACCGTCGCTGAAAGCACACGGCGAGCGGCAGATACCGTGCGACGACTGAGGCGCAGCTGATTGAGATGCCGGCGCACCTCACCAGAGGCCCCCAAAACCAGATACCTAGCGCGTCCGAGGCAGCGAATAATGCGCCCTTCTCGCCAACGCCGTGAACTTCGATAGTGGCGGTAGCAGACAACGTCGCCTGGGGCAAAAGCAGGTGTCTGCCGCTGCAGAGGAACCTGATGCGGCGGATGTAGCAAAGACATGAAGGGTCGATGATGACGACCGTGGAGCAACTCAGCCGGCGAGCGACCATCTCGGAGCTGAGAGCGATACGAAGACAAAAAGAGCAATTACACGTCCTCCCGAGAATACGACTCTGTCAACTTCAACATCTGTGACTTGAAAGTCCTGACCAATCGTTCAGCGGCACCGTTTGACTGTGGCGAAAACAGCGCGGACGTCAGATGTTGAATACCATTGACCTCGCAGAATGACTGTAATTCTTTGGATATGAATTGTGGGCCATTGTCGGAAATTGCCTGTGGAAGACCTTCAATGCAAAAGATAGCAGATAACGCTTGGATGGTGGCAGATGATGTCGTCGAAGACATCCGGACAACAAAAGGAAAATTACTGAATGAATGTATCACAACCAACCATCGAGAATTCCGGAATGGACCAGAAAAATCGATGTGTGAGCGTTGCCAAGGGGAAGTGGCTTTTGGCCATGCAAAGAATTTCCGCGGTGGTGCGGATTGTTGTTCGGCACACCCCATGCAAGAAGAGCACATATTCGTAATCGCAGCATCGATTCCGAACCAAGTACAGTGCTGACGAGCAAGTTGTTTCGTTCTCACTATACCACAATGTCCGTGGTGGAGAAGCTTTAAGACAGAGGACTGTAACGAACGTGGTACCAGACCCTGGACTGATCATTATCAGAACGCGACAGCAAAACACCACGTCGAACAAGAAGTCTCTCCTTGTGAGCAAAAAATCGGCGAACCAACGGGTCCCCGATCCGTGACTTTGACAATGGCCATTGCGTAGCAAGAAAACGCAAAACGGTAGCAAGGACAGGGTCGACAGTTGTGCTGTAGCTACACGACGAACATCAATCGAAACGATTCGACCACGTCATCGGTTTCCGAATCAATGAACAGGCAAGCAAGTTCGGAGGAATCGAATGCTCTATCCTCAGCAACAGGCAAACGGGACAACGCATCGGCGTTCCCGTGCATAGCAGTGGACCGATACAAGATATCGTAGCGGTACTGCGAGAGGAAATTATATCAGCGAATGACTTTCTGCGCTGTACGTGGAGGTACAGGCTTGTTCGGATGAGAAAGCGATGTCAAAGGTTTGTGGTCTGTGATGATGGTAAAGTGACGACCATACAAGAAGTCATGAAACTTTGTAAAACCAAATACGAGAGCCAATGCTTCTTTCTCGATCTGTGAATAATTCCTATGTGCAGACGAGAGCAATTTGGACGCAAAGGCAATAGGGCGATTGTGCGAGCTATCTTTGTGCGCAAGCACAGCACCGATCCCTAAATCCGATGCATCCACCATCAACAAAAGGGGCTACTGGGGATCGAATGGCGTAAGGCAAGTATTGGAAAGCAACGCCGATTTCAACCGGCCAAAGGCGCGTTCCCATTCCGTCGTCCAGAAGAACGGAACACGTTTATGGCGTAAGCGATGAAGCGGAGCTGAAATGGAAGAGCCATGCGACACATATCTGTGATAATAGTTGATTTTTCCCAGCACGCTCTGCAGCTGCTTCGAATTCTGCGGCGAAGGCAAGTCTTGTATGGCACGGAGGTGCGTGGGACTGGGATGTATGCCTTGCGCATTGAGTACATGGCCCAGGTATGGCAAGTCACGAACAAAAAACACATATTTGTCCTTCCGTAAGCGAAGACCATTTTGTCGCAAGACCTGAAACATCTGAGGTTGGCTAAATGTTCTTCTTCCGTCTTTAAGGAGATCACAATATCGTCCAGATAGTTTGCTGCACTAGGGATCGACGCACAAACAGTTTGTAGATATTGCTGAAACAATGCAGGGGCGGATGCACACCCGAATGGCTGTCATTTGAATTGATACAAATCAAGATGCATGTTAACCACTAAAACGCGCTGGGATTCTTCGTCCACCGGTATTTGCAAGTACGCATCTGCTAGGTCCAACTTCGAAAAATATTTGCTCGGGCACAGTTTGTCAAAAAGATCTTCTGGGCGAGGTAAAGGAAAATTTGCAGGCACTAGTTGTGGATTCATTGTTGCCTTGAAGTCCACACAAAGTCTCTATATTCCCGAAGGTTTTGGCAAAATTACTAAGGGTGATGCCCAGAGAGAAGCCAGCACTCGTTCAATTACACCTTGTGATTCCAAATTGTGTAACGTTTTTCGACCTCACCACGCAATGCGTGGGGAACATTGCGCGCTCTGAAAAATTTCAGTTGCGCGTTTACTTTCAGTTCCAAATGTGCTTTATAGTTGTTAGCGCAACTGAGGCTCGGTGCAAATCTGTCTGCAAATTCTTCACATAGACGAGAAACACTGTCTGAAGGCACAGTCTGGTTCACTGATAGGACCTGATGTACTGTAGACAAGTTAAACAACTGAAATAAGTCGAAACCAAACAAGTACACTGCAGAAGAAGAACGAAGGACGTAAAATGACACAAGTTTTGTTTGTCCTTTGTATGTTGCAAGAAGGCTGCACTGTCCTAACACAGGGATCTCTTGACCTCAATAGCTAGTTAACTGAACATTTGCGGCACACAAAGGAGGTGTGCCCAGCAGTTTGTAAGTGTCTTGATTGATCAGTGAAACTGCAGCTCTGGTATCGAGCTGGAATGGCATCACTCTGCCGTTAATGTCCAAGTCTACAAAAAGTTTATTGTCCTGCTGACGAAATGAGCGACTGTCTCGTGCAATGTGAACTGACACTGGTACAAAATCACTTGCGACTTGACGGGAGTTCCGGTGATGTCGACGCACACTATTTGTGGGACGAACACAGTCCCTGTTAGAGAGAGTGGCACTGGGCGCAGTGGAATGAACGACATGACGTTCCATTCGTGAAGTTTCGCAAGCCTGAGTATCCTTGGTTCAATGCCAGTTCCGGCTCGAAGCAAAGGGCCTGGAATGGTTGTGAGTTTCAGATCTGAGCTTTTTCTGGCAAACAATCTGAACATGTCCTTTTTTTAGTACAGTAAAAGCAAATAGCTTGGCGTGACGGGCAATTATCACGCGAATGTTGAGTAGCGCACTGCGGGCGTGATTTTAGCACTGCATTTGCTTGCCCGCGCGGCACACGTGGCTGCGAGCCTGGCGGCAGTGGCGCGGCCGGGCTGCGAGGGCTGTTTACTGCTACGTGCAGCTCGCCCGGCGAGCCGGCTAACCTGACACACGGCTGGCGAAGTTTCAAATGATTCCTGCGCAAAGTCAAGTGTGTCCTACCGATCCAATATGTCCATCACTTGTTGAAGGTAGGGATTGACTAGTTTCAAAATCTGTTCCCCTATACGAACATCAGAAATGTTCTGTGCAATTGTATCATGAAGCATAGTATCTGAATAAGGGAGTCCACATTGACAAAAGCACAATCCCTAGTAAGGCCTTGCAAGGTTGCAACCCACTCCCGATTAGTCTGACCTGCCGTACGTTTTGTACGAAAGTAGGTATACCGTTTCGCAACTACATTGACTGATTGTTTGAAACATGCATCTAATGCCGACAAAATTTCTTCGTAAGACAGAGTTGTTACATTGCGTCGGGGAAATAATTTGACTATCACACAGTAGGTTTCCACACCGACGGACGACAAAAGAAAAGGCTACCGCTCGTTACCTTGAATTCTGTAGGCGTCGAGATGGAATCCAAATTGGCGTGACCAATCTGTCCAGCTTTCCAGTGCAGCATCAAAAGGTCTGAAGCTCGGCGGAACTGCTTGTTGTAGCTGCGTTAGCGGTGGAGCGGCGGCTGCCGCATCGTTTTGCATTGCACGTTGACCCTGGACGAACTGTCCAAGGGCATTCAGTAATGCCTGCATCTGCTGATTCTGTAAGCGTAAAAATTCGGACAGTGCATCTGGAGATTGTGGCGCAGCCATAACACAATGAAATCAGGGCTGTATAGACAAGAACACCGTTTTGACACTCGTCGCCAATGTTGTGTTAGCAGAACTGACAACACCGTGTTACTAGAGGAGGCCAAAATGCACGTGTTTTTGCTCACGCAGGCTGGCGTCAGGAGGGAAGGACTATACTGACGTGAGGTCTGGAACATGACAAGGAATTAGAATTCAGAAAGCGGACGTAATTAGTTTGATACTTAACTTTAATCCATTAATGATGAACGTCGCCCTTGATGGTACATGATTCACAATATTATCCGCTCAGATTATAGTAACTGAATATGGCGCCTTGCTAGGTCGTAGCAAATTACGTAGCTGAAAGCTATGCTAAACTGTCGTCTCTGCAAATCAGAACGTATGTAGACAGTGAACCATCGCTAGCAAAGTCAGCTGTAGAACTGGGGCGAGTGCTAGGGAGTCTCTGTAGACTGGACCTGCCGTGTGGCGGCGCTCGGTCTGCAATCACTGATAGTGGCGACACGCGGGTCCGATGTATACTAACGGATCGCGGCCGATTTAAAGGCTACCACCTAGCAAGTGTGGTGTCTGGCGGTGACACCACAGATACTAAGTTAGTGCCTTCCGTAGTTTGAATCTTTTATTTAGCTGGCAGTAGTGGCGCTCGCTATATTGCAGTAGTTCGAGTAACGAAGATTTTTTGAGGTAAGTGATTTGTGAAAGTTATAGGTTAATGTTAGTCAGGGCCATTCTTTTGTAGGGATTATTGAAAGTCAGATGGCGTAGCGCTAAAAATATAGTGTGTCACTTTAGTGAATGTTTGAGTACGTACAGTTTTGCTCAGCTGTTTGAAAAGCCAATAATGTAAGAGGTTTATCAGCACAGTAATTCATAAATTTTTCTAAAGGGACGTTTCATATGTCGACCCTTAGCCGAAGATACCTCACTGGAATCTTCTGATTTTTTTCTTGTAGTTTGTGTAATTAGTGTAGCTATGGTTTATTGCTAGCGCGTAATTCTAGAGAGAATCTCCTTTGTATTTGCAGTCTTTCATTGTTGTACAGTAAAACAGTTGTGGCATGCATGTAGATTTGTACCAAGTATTTCGCAGCTGCGCTTGCAATTAACTAGATATTATTTTCAGTGCTGTGTTAATGTGTTCTCTTATTTTGCTCTTCAAATTGTGCTTTTCTGTGATGTCGTGTGAAATATTGTGACAATAATGGCGTGTGAAAAACGTAATACTAGGCTCCAAAGTAAACTGAGAAATGACACTGAAGACGAAAGCAGTGTGTTAGCGCCACCGTGAAATGAATTAACTAATGTTCAAAGTAGTAATTTGGTAATTGTGCACAGGGAAATGGAGCTGGCGGCAAATAATGGCGTAGACAGTGAAACAATTACAGAACAGGGAAGCATAATCGATCGATCGGTCGGCAGCAGCTCGTCTCAGGAATCCGAAATGACAGGACACGATCTTGCCAATACTGTAGATTCAGGTTTTGCGTCCTCACCGTTTTCTCAAATACGCCAAGACACATTTTCTGCTTCTCAAAATGTGAATGTTGCCGGTGCAAATGCACTGCCGAAAAGCATAGAGGAACAGATTCCAGACACTAATACATTATTACTGCAATTAATACAACAAATGGGAAAAAAACACAGCAAAAGCTACAAAAGTTAGACATAATGGAACAAAATATTCAAAAGTTAGACACAATGGAACAAAATCTTCGGGAGTTAGACACCACGCTTGAACAAACACGTGAAGATTTAACTACTGAGTTACATAAAATCGAAGCGAAATGTCAAAAAGTCTGTAATGACGTAAAAACACAAATTTGTGAGCATTTCCAACATATTTTTTCGCGGCATGAAAATGCATTACAGAATCACGAAGCAGCCATAAAAGAACTGCAAACTATTGTTCATGAAAATCATGAGACCTTGCAAGCTAAAATTGACTCAGTTGCATCTACCGATTCGGTTACGCAACTTGCAAAAACTCAGGAAAACTTAAAGCACAGTAGATACTCTGAAAATTGGTTCAGAAAGACACATGGAGGAAATTAGTTGATTATCAGAGAAAGTAGTTGAACTTTCGGATCAGCTAAATAATTTATCTACGAAGGTAGATGATAATCTGAATGACACAAAACCGGTAGTCTTTAATGACACAGAAAAGTGCGAACAAATTACGAAATTCAACAAAATCAGAATCAAATTAATACGCAACACCAAAGAGAAATCCGGGAACTACATGATCAGCTGACACAGGTAATACATGAATTACATATTTCAGAGGACACTCGCGCTCCAGTACGGGAAGAGGGACATAGAAATATGGAACAACCACAAAATAATAACACAGGACACTTCGGAAATTATGAAAGAAATTGGCAAGGTGCATTGAATTTTGAGATGGAACCACCGAAACGAAGTAACAATGAGCGATGTGCGACTCGCCGACACGATGATTTTGACTGTAGGCTGTTCATTACTACACGTAAATTCAAAACATTTAAGAATTTTGGCAACGACATTCATCCACGAACATGGCTTCATCAATTCTCTCATTGTTTTCCTCCAAACTGGTCATTGCAGCACAGATTACAATTTATGTGTGGCCATTTAGAGAATGAACCAGCTGTAAAAATGCGATCGGTCATTCACGATTGTCACAGTGAAGGAGAATTTTACTATGCCTTCCTCTCGGCATATTGGGCTCAAACTACACAAGACCGAGTAAAACATAGCATCATAATGATGAAACATTTTGAACAATCTGAATTTTCCAGTATTGTGAAATATTTTGAAGACATGTTGCAGAAGAATCAGCACTTGTCAAACCCATACAGCCCCTCAGAACTCATCCGCATTTGCTTAATCAAATTACCTGAACATTTACGACATATTATTTTGGCAGGACGCAAAGACGACATTGAAGCTTTTCAGGGACTGTTACAAGAATTAGAAATTGACCCTGACAATCGCGGAACGCGAAAACAGGAACACAACAATTACAGATCACATCCGTCGCAATTCCACGATGAAAGAAATAATAACTGGACACGGCAAGGCTATTCTCACAACACAAATCGTGACCAAAACAGACACCACCCATATGATAACCGTTGGCAGAGTAGTAATAATTACAGGGAAAGATCACCTCTCTGCAGTAGTGACTATCACAGAGACAATCAGAGAAACAGACAATATGGGAACCAATAATTATTATCAAGGGAGACAGAATAACTTTAGACGCAACGGTCCAGTGCGCAGTTACGATTCCGGGAGAAATTCTCCACCACATGACCGACAAACAAGAAACTATGTAAACTACCGACAAAACGGCAGACCTGTATTCCATCAGAACTGGCGGGATTCAAACAGAGCAGGGCACTCTCGACAAGGTGAATTTGTAGAAGTTAGGTCTCCTAATCCCAATAACGACGCACGCCAACAAAGAGACAGACAATGACTCGCACCGCAGGGAAAAATTACGTAGACGCTAACCTTGAGAAAAATTCCAGTATTCTATACCGACGTATACCACATGATAATTGCGTCGAAGTTGAAACACTGCGTACTAGGAAGAGTAAAGGTTTACACCACATTTCACATGTAAAACCGTTTATTGGGAGATAATCTGCTTTTTAACTTTGTCTTTGCCATAAAACTTTTCACTTCACATTTCTAGTATGCATTGTCAGACTTAGAAACCGTTACCATGCAACAATGTTTGAAGTTAAATATCCAATCTAGAACCAAGAGAACTTATTTAAACAGAAATTACGGATGCATTGTTATGGTCAACAGACATCACAGTGTTATTGTGTGTGTACATTCTTGCTTGTTAGTTGCACGATTACGTAACGACTATAAGGCTTACATGCTTAGAACATATACTGGTACTGCTAATGAGATTTTAATGCAACATTTTGGTTTACTTGAAAATATATTCTAGATTTAAAGTACTTTCAGTGAGATACCAGATGACACAGTGGTTAGTTTATGTGAGAGCTACACGATTTTATCACGATGCTACTAATGAGTGACAATTTACAATGTTGCTTTTGCAGTGTTTCTGTTTTATATCTGCACAGGTTTTCTGTATTATTCTGGAAAGTAAAACATGTTTTAGTAGTAACTTTTGTAGTATAGCTACAATGAGACTGCCTTTTCCGTAGCACAACAATACATCACAGCACAGTACTTTCTTCATCACGGCAATAAGCATAACAACTAAGATATCTATACGCAATGCATTTCACTTTTGTTAGCATGAGGTAAGTACATTGGCTTCTGCAGAACTTAGCTTTCGGTGGACAATAACTACGACACTTCCACAGAGATTATCTTACAACAAGACGCACAGTTTAGCACTCCAGTACACGTATTTGAATGATTAATTTTGTACTTAAATCATTTATTTTTAAAGATACTTGAAGTACAATGATACAAATGTTTTCCGTGATACATTTCATTCCATTGCTGTAATCTGTAACACCTGAGGGTATAATTACATTAATCCTCAGGGGGGTACACGCTTACCTTGTGTACCATGTGTTTGGCAAGCACAGGGAGCCCTATCTAATATGGTATTTGCTTATGCAACTTTACACATCGGTACCATATTTCTCTAACTCACAAATTACACAGCTATCTTATCATTTAACTGAGAGATAAACATTTTTTTTACTACATCAGAGACACATGTTTACGCAATTACACAGTTGGGTAACTTCACACACATAAAATTGTATTTTGTCTTTACTTTGTGAACTGTTCATATTTTTTCGCAACCATTGTTATACTATGAGAGCTTTGAATGATGTATTTGGTAAGGGAGCATGATTTTAAAGTATGTTTGAGGTAGATGACACTATTGAAATGAGCAGAGAATTTTTTTAGGTTTTGACATTATTGCAGAAAGCTATGACGTTTTTGAGATTTGACTGAGGTGTTATGATGTTAGTTTTACGATGACGATGTGTATTATGCTGTTGAGGTATGTTTTTGATCAATAATCTGATGTTATATGAAGAATTTGATTATGCTATGTATTTATTAAGATGAAATATTGAAGAAGTGTCGACGAATATGTATATGTGTAATAAGGTAAGGAATAATGAGTAGTGATTAGGGACTCTGATTTATGAAAAGGATCTTGGAAACCAAGAATCGTACTTTAAGAGTTATGAAATGTGTGTAAATGAGTGAATGTATCACAATGCCGGCGAAAATTTTTTGGACACCGTTATAACCACAGGATTTAGTTTCTACACATTTGCAATTCAAATTCTCGATGTGTGAAATTTTATATGAGACTGTCACTGTAGTGCAAACTGGTGTCATAAATATTTCAGCAAGAAAGTTAAGTGACCACCTTCATGTAATGAGTCATGGGCACCCAGCTGCGCGACAGTCGCCTGGAAAAAAGCCATTAGTGTGTGCCTTTCAGAGGCACAGGTGGAGAAAAAAGAAGGGCCATTAGCCTCGCTATTGACATTCCTTTGTAGAAAGCATCGCAAATACGACATGCTCAAACTTGAAAACATATGATTACACTGTGGAGCTCTTAATTTATAATATTTACTAAAATGTCTAATGAAATGATGAGAAACATTTTACATCTATTGTTTTTCTAGTTGAGAGAGTTTTTTGCCTTTGGAGACGCCATTTGCCTAGTGAATGACGTTTCATATGTTGCTTTATATATATATTTGCTCATTTTGTTTAATATCAAGTTTCTAGCTGCACTGCAGCATTGGTTAAAATAAAATTTAATAGATGTACTAATATCACTATTTTCTGTCTACAGACCCAGTAAAGAATACGTTTATGATGTACTTTCTTAGAAAAAAGAACACAAATAATCATTTCCCTTCACAGGATTTGCATACATAATTTTCTTTTCAACTACTAGGTAATATTTCTCGTAGAATAGTTGTGGTGCACCACTTTAATTACATAGACATTAAGATGTGAATATACATTTCCCTTGGCTGCATTGTTCTCTTTAGTGTAATATTTTTTCTGCTTGAGCTATGTCATGTTTAGATATAAGTTATTGCATTTGCTGCTGCTGTTTGCCAGGCATAGTGCTACTAAATTTCGCTTTACATTCCTCTGTTAAGCCAGTTTTACTACTGATTTATTTTTGTTGTTTTCTGCTCATTGCCTTATATTAGTTGTAATATTGCTGCTTGCTTCGCCAATTTGTTTTTTTTTTTTTTGTCATTGCTGTTTGTGTTAATTGTTTTGTGCTGCTGCATTGCCTCGTTCTTTAGTTTAGCTTCTGAGCTCAGTAGATTTAAGTTAGCTTAAGATGGGGTAGGCCATATAACTGAACAAGTTGCGATGAATTGGAAGAAATGCATTGAGAAGCTATATGAAAATGGTTTGGCCAAAAAAGTATTTGGAAAGAGGATATGAACAAAAAAATAGGGTTTAGGGACAACTGGTTTAGGTAGGATTTTCTTGGAAATAAATGATTAGGTAAGATAATGGTAAATAAATAATGAGGTAAGAAATGTGTGAACATATAAATACAGAAAGCATGCTTGGATAGAATTTTTTTGTTGGAATCAAATGTTGGAATAAGTGGAAAGATATATGGAATGAAGTTTTGGGGTGGACTGCAATACCAAATGTCACACTGAGAACAAACCCTGTTCTGTATTTTTGCGTTATTACGCTACGTGAATTTGTGTTTTTCCTGTCTTAATGTGTTTAGCTAATAAGAGTTATGTTGCAGAATTTTTCTGATAATTTGTTATTTTCTTTGTAAACATCTTTAGACATTATTTATTCTCTTCTGTTTTAATGCTCATGTGTGAAGTTAATGTTTCGAAAGTTATTCTGATCTTTTATGTAATTACTCATGTCATAATTCCTGTAACACTGATGTATATGTTATTTCGATTCTTTTGTAAAGCCTGTACTACAAATGTTATCTGTATTGTTATGTTCTTTAATGATGTATTTTGTAGCTTTCTAATTGTATTCTTATGTTATAAAATTGTAATTGACACCAGTTCATCATATTATTAATTTGTAAGTTCCATTTCACTGCACACGTTTCTGTTGGTCATAGTATATGGACAATATGTGAGAAGTAGGGACTGTTAGTGTTTGCACGTGTGTTAATAATTCAGCAAGGGACTGGATAATAGCATTGCTGGTTCTAAGGACAATTCCAAAACTTTGTGAGTGCACAAGTGGTGGTTATGGACTTGCTATATTGTCTGCAAGACTCTTCGATGTTGATTGTGCACCTGCACAGTCGCAGCAGACAGCTGCTGGCCATTTCTACAAGGACTACAGTGGGTCTACACCTTTGATGATCCATCAATACCATTATTTCTACAAGGACTGCAGTGGGTCTGCACCTTTGGTGGCCCACTAATACCATACTCTCTACCAAGACTATAGTGGGTCTGCTCTGTGATGACCTACCTACCAATATTCTTCAAAACGTCGAATGAATCTGCTGTTGGTTTCCTCTGTTGTGGCCATTACCTGTCTGCATGTCGAGAGTCAGCACTGTCTTTCCATTGGAAGGACAACACTACTTCTTCAAGACTGCATGGAAATCCACTACTTCCGTGTGCATTTTCTTTTACTGCTCAGACTTTGAGAAAAACTGTGATGAATGATCAGGAATGTCTTTATGGACTGTGAGAAAATTTAGCTTTTGACCAACATTGTATCAATAAGTGTGTGCAATTGATATCTTTGTTATTGTAATTATGAAAAATTTTATCAAATCATTATTGGCCACTGCCCAAAACAATTTGTAAATTGTTTTTTAAAGAGGGGAGCATAGGGGCTATGTAAGTAGGCTGTTTATGTTTTCTTATTGGCAACGTTAAGTAGCGCTCTGTATGAAAATCACTGGCTGTGCTGTGTGCAGTCTGTGGCTAGTTTGCATTGTTGTCTGCCATTGTAGTGTTGGGCAGCTGGATGTGAACAGCGCGCAGCGTTGCGCAGTTGGAGGTGAGCCGCCAGCAGTGGTGGATGTGGAGAGAGAAATGGCGGAGTTTTGAAATTTGTAAGACTGGATGTCATGAACTGCTATGTATATTATGATTTTTCAACACTATTAAGGTAAATACATTGTTTGTTCTCTATTAATATCTTTCATTTGCTAACTATGCCTATCAGTAGTTAGTGCCTTCCGTAGTTTGAATCTTTTATTTAGCTGGCAGTAGTGGCGCTCGCTGTATTGCAGTAGTTCGAGTAACGAAGATTTTTGTGAGGTAAGTGATTTGTGAAAGTAATAGGTTAATGTTAGTCAGGGCCGTTCTTTTGGAGGGATTATTGAAAGTCAGATTGCGTTGCGCTAAAAATATTGTGTGTCAGTTTAAGGACAGTCATGTATAATTGTTCAAAGAGGACGTTTCAGATAAGCCCCGCAAATCTAAGGGGTGTCAATTTGACTAAATACCTAGGAATTACAATTACGACCAAATTAAATTGGAAAGACTACACAGATATTATTGTGGGGAAGGCGAAAAAATGACTGCACTTTGTTGGCAGAACACGTAGAAGATACGACAAACCAACAATAGAGACTGCCTACATTACACTTGTAGTCCTTTGTTGGAACGTTGCTGTGCAGAATAGGATCCATACTAGGTACGATTCACGGAGGACATCGAAAAAGTGCAAAGAATGGCAGCTCGTTTCGTGTTATCGTGCAATAGGGGTGAGAGTGTCACTGATACGGCACGCGTGTTGGGGTGGCAGTCACTGAAACAAAGGCGATATCTATTTACGAATTTCAGTCACCGACTTTGTCTTCCGAATGCGAAAATATTTTGCTGACAGCCTCCTAAGTAGGGATAAATGATCGTCATGATAAAATAAGAGAAATCACAGCTCGAACGGAAACATTTAGGAGTTCTATTTTCCCACTCGCCATTAGAGAGTGGAATGGTAGAGAAGTAGTATAAAAATGGTTCGATACACCCTCTGCCAGGCACTCAAGTGTGAATTGCAGAGTAACCATGTAGATATAGGTGTAGATGTCGAAGATGAATCAAGGGGGTCCTGTTACCTGTACCGTCTTTGGTAAAGGCTGTGAGAGTCTTTTGCACAACAACTCATTGCACCCTTCAACAGCGTGGATTTTGTGGGTTCCTGCCCACTCGTGTAATATAGGGTGCCCAGGAAGCTGTTTTCGCGGGTAGATAGACAACATACAAGAAAATCATTTTGCTGTAGTGTATTACAGTAACTGAATTGATAATACTTAACTGGCCTTTCTACAATGAAGTGTCGCAAGCAATTGGCAACATTCAAATAATCAATGTCCTTCGATGTGTACAATGTCCATGCGACCAATTGATATAGATCAAAAGTCTCAGTTACACATTTAGGATGACGGCTCGTCTTCTAGGGCGGCTAATTTAGTGAGACTTTCTTAGTGTGGCCGAGGATAGCTGGTGCGGCGCCTATATTCTCTTCGGATAGAGGCCGCTCCTGTCATGGTGCTGTCCTAGTCAGCGAACTAGTGGCTGGCGTCGTTTCAGAGCATTCTCTGCGGTTGCATTCCATGCCGACGTGTCTGCGCATGATGTTACGCCGGAACAGATTTGTGGGTGGGATGATTTTTATTCAAGATGGTGTAAGCGGCTGCTGCAGAGGCATTTTGGAAATACTAGTATTATCATATGTCATTTCTCTACCATTTTTCACCTGATTTTAACCCGTGTGACGACTGGCTGTGTGGTTATCTGAAAGATCTGTTCATTGCTCCCATTACGAACGTAGCTGAATCGGAGGCACGCAATGTGCAACGTATTCTGAACGTGCCCCAAGACACCCCGATCTGTGGTGGAACATGCTGTTCCTACAGTTCAACTTTTGGCAGAAAACGGTGGACAGCATGTTGAACATGTCTCGCGCCAGTCTGACGACAATTATAAGCCGACATCATTGTTGCTTTGTATGTGGACTGTGGCCTCAGGACAACTACAACCGCATTTTTCCCATCTGATGTGGAACGACCTGGACGTGGTAGATGGGCTTACCTGATAGTGCCGCAACTGTTGACTGCCGAACTTGAGCAGTACGGATGGTGTAATTTGCAGCTGAGACAACAGCCTTCGTATTGCGATTCATCTGTCATTTACGCTAAGTTAGTTTCAGCGCCATTTATTCGTAAAATTTTCGTAAATTTCTTTGTTCCGTGTCGTTCACCCCTGCGTCAATAATATGCTTTACTAATTTCACGTCATTCTCAGCTGTGGTTCTCTCTACAGCGTTTTCGAACTAGATCCATGAGTACAGTCTAATATCTTCCAAAATTTACTACTTTTCCATCTCTTTCTCGCTGCAAGCGTCTCCTACTCTCTCAGCATAAAAAAGTGCGAATATGTTCGCATGCAAATACTTTTGCGAAACTTTTTAAAGGTGCTAAAGAAGATAGAATGAGGCAATTGGTATCACACTGTTCAGTCAGGGTCTTTCAATAAATAGGCGCATATTCGCCTTTCCTGTGCTATGAATAGATTATCTTCCGGCTGGTTCCCTTCATGTCACTCATGTGAAAAGAACTTGATGGGTCAGCAAAATTTTGATAGTTTACTTATATGAAACTGAAGTAACGAAAAACCAATTTTATACCTCAGAGCGGATTTTATGAGCACAAACATCCTGCTTATGCTTCACTACTACATCTTTGAGTTCCCAGAACCCTTCCGATGTTAACGGACACGCTTTATATCATATTTCTCCGTTACACGTCAGTTTATACAGTACACTTCCAGTTCACGACGCATTTGACATGCACGAGTAGGGTAACCTTGAACATGTGTATCTCAAAAACGCCAAACGCAAGATTGTTCGAGACCAGAACCTTAGGAACACGCCGTAAAAATTCCAGCCATATGCTGTGCGTAACCGTCTTGGAATCCGCTACTGGGGTATGGCCCGCTGCTGACGGCGAGAAAATGCGGAAAAACGCGGTTTTTTTGGGGAGCGGGAGGGGTTCCTCAGGAACCGCCCATGAATTTACGCAAATGCATCATTCATACATTCGCAGGTATACCCGTCACTTGTCTGTTAAGAGGTTTCTAGAGAACGACATCATGCCATTGTTAGACAACTGGCATTATTCGCCTGACCTAGCACGATGTGGCTTTATTCCTCAACGTCAAATCTGTATTGAAAGGAACAATATTTCAATTCGCTGAGGCAATGAAAGAAAAATTGGCACGTGTCAGCAAGAGGCTCACAGAGGAAGGCGTCCAGCATGGTCTCCATCAAGAGAAGGGGGTTGTATTAAGGGTGACAGTAACTAAGTATGTATAGCTTTGAAATAAAATGTTTTATGGCGGTAGTCCCGTAATCGCATTGCCTCATTTCGTACACAGGGTTTTTTATGTGTAATGTGAGATCGGTACCCGCCTTTCTGCCGGAACTTAACGCAGATAAGGCACGCTCCGATCGCAGCATACGTTGCCGAATCTTCCTCGGACTTTTCCAGGTGGCTTAGAGGCTTCAAACGAATGCGAAGAATTCGAAACAGGTCAAATAATATCGTGGTGACGGTCAGCGTTTCATACTTTTGCGTCATTAGAATCCGCTCCAAGAACTGAGCACAGACTCAGACTCAAAACTTACAACTTGCCGGAAATGCATCGACAAGATGTTTTTCATGTTAACAGGTACCCTCATAATACTGACTAATTGAAGCACCCTCTAGCTGAACCATAGCAGTAGGTTACCAAGGAACTATATGTGGCTGATCTACGAGCTGATCACGATAGTGAACTAATTAAATGAGATATGAAAATCACTGATCTTCGCTCAGAATACGTAAAATATCGGCTACAACTCGTTTCCATATTCCGAAGGATAATAAAGGAATTAATAACTGAATGTCAAGTCACCGGTCTGTTGTTAATGCTAAACGAGCCGTTGTTAATTTGCTGTGGGCTATCAAAACATGTAGACTATATGAAGAGAGTCCGTTGTCACATTGTTATATTGGTGTATTGCACTATACGTAGAAATATTACTGTTGTGTATTTAATACATATTTATGGAAACCTACTGCTTAATTCAGATACCCATTTACGTATTGCTCACGACTATCATATTAAGTAAACTAATTTTTAAGGATGTAATGCAACACTTTGAAATTAGCAGACAACATATTAACTGGAGACGCTTTACTTCCTAGAAAATTATTTAAACTAATAATGTGCAGGAACATAACCGCTGATGGTATACCAGTTCCGTAATAAAGCCACTTAGCACCTCTTCCAGCTTGGACAAAATAGATTAAGCCTGTAAACTGGGATGCTTAGAGCAAAATTTTCTTGAACGTGCTCTTACCGACGCCGCTTAAAGGCACTTAATAGTTATTAGTTACGAGCAGGCCGCTATAGAGCGCTTCAACGGCGTCGGAGGGTAACGATGTACAGCGAGAATATACTGCAGTTACCCGTTAAGATATTTACACCTCCCCTTGTCGAAAAACTTAAGACTCAGTCTTTTCAGAAACTTTTTCTTCTTTTTTAAACTAGGGCTGTACTTGTAGAAGAGACTTTTGTTTCTTTACGTAGGCTGGTAAGTCATGTTAGAACAGTTTGCTTTCCTTGCGTTGTAGATGACGTTATTAGTTCCTTACGCTGAAATACTTCAAGTTGCGTCGTAGAGGAAACACCGTTAATGCAAGTCACTCTAACGCTTTAGTAGCTTTAGTGCACGTACGTTGTTGAATAATTGACTGTGTAGACACTCTATTAGCTTGGTGCGTGATGTAGACACTTAAACGTAGTGGTCACAACTAAATACATAATGATTATGATATTTTAGTTTGCATGGCCATCTTCTGCAGTAGCTGTTATACAGAAATTATTATGGGTTTTCCGGACATAAGCGAGATGTTTAAAATGGAAAAACCAACACCAACTGATAATGATGTTACTCCACATGTTATGTTAACGTCTATAAATGTGAGTTTTCCTTAATCTGCATTATACGTTGGTTACAAAACAGCATAACATTGTGCAGACACATTCGAATAAGGACGCAATATACTCATAATCAAACAAAACTTTTGTAATAATTACGATTGACATAAATGTGTTTTATAATCATAATGTAATTAAACGTGTGCTAAAGAACACTTTTAGTTGCCGTGTTTTTGAATTTCAGACCTGTTGGTCTAAACAATTCTATGTGTTTCGGGAAATATAAGCTTGGCAGACGAGAAATCAGGTAGCATAGAAAGGTAGTCGTGTCGTGACAATGAACGTTAATTGAAATACTTGTGATCCTTGTTGAGCTTGGGGCAGACGGATCATTGGTTTGATCTACAGATTCATACACATAACATACAACAGCCTAATGACCAGGATCATTTTAAAATGACATGGAGACCATAATCTTAGTGTGTGGCGGATACGGCAATATGCACTCATTCTTAAATACTATCATTGTTTTCATATAATAACATGGATCTGACATCCAATAAAATTTTCTTTTAATAATCAAACCAGTAACGGATCCTGTACATCTTGACTTGTTCTACATTAATCGAGAAATATAATCATTGCTACCCAATACCCCACAACTACAAATCACAATTTACTCTTATTAGCTTTATTTACAAAGTAAAACAAATTCACTTGTTAGAAATAATGAATCCACGCATCATGGAACTGAAATGGAAATGAAATAGAAGTTCTGATTCACCAACTACTTAGGCCGTGTAAACACTGAAACTTATCATGTGACTACATAACAGTTCTGCTACATTGTCCATAATATTTTTTTTCTCAGAAGTTACCAAATACTGCGCAGTTCTGTTTCAGGGTACACAAAGAGATAGTGGGACGAGAGTCAAGAATACCAGGCAAAAAGCTTCTTATTGGCGGGACAGCTGTTAGGCAAGTTCATACAACTATTGTCGTTATATTGCGTGAATTATTTAAAGTGTACATTTATTCCTAAACGAGATTTCTTTCGGGTAAAGAGGAAACTACTAAGTTTTTCTACTATTCTGAACCTCAAAATAATTTAAAAAAATTAATGTTGCAAAGCAGTGTGTGCTACGGTAAACGAGAATGTTGGTTAGAGGGAGTAACAGAATGGTGGACGATATACGACTGTGGGTCCGCCGTGACAGAAGCAACCATGATGCTGCCTTGCGTTTGCAGTCCGCCGCAGTGTGTGCGCTGCATACGGGACGGCGGTGGCAGCCAATAGGAGGTCTTCGGCATGGTCAGGCGAAGCAGGAACGTGACACCCGTCCCCTGCTGACGCTGCCACCTAAGTTGATCCCATTGGAGACTCCACCCGGAGTTACGGACCAATTTAGCTCGTCGCACCTCTGCTGCAAGGATCTATTCGGCAACAGTGTCGGTAGTAAAGATGGTTATCGTGTTTCTGAGCCACATAAGCGAAATGACCGCCGCCATTTTGTGAAACGACTCCCGTATCTTCAAAAAATTACTGTGCGAAGGTCTTTATCAGTTGATTTTATCGTTGTGGTGATGGTTCAGGACTTCGATTATGTAAGCTGCAGTACTTTCCATAGGTGTGTAGCTGATAAGTGATACCTGAACCTGTGAGTTATTGTTTCCATGATGAAGTATAAATTACTGGCTGAAGTTTCTCATGATGAGATATTAGAAGGAGCGACGTATATGTACTTCAAAGAAATATTTGTACCGAAAATTGCGTTTAGAACTGTTTTTTATTGACCGCTTTCGACAGGTAAGTCTACTTTGAGATCTTTAAAAACTTGATTGGCTGTGCGTACTGTCCCATTGTGCGTTCATCACACAAGCCATGTTAAAATTTTAGTGGAGATTATATTTCACATTGCACACAGGTTTATCAAAAATAAAATTACAAGCAGGTTTCTCACAAGCAAAAATGTACACAGCTAAAATGCATCTTGTAGAACGTGGCACGTCTACATGTGTAGCATTCCTTTATTGCTAATCAGCTGTTAAAATCCACATTATTTTGTTAAAGTGCACATTTATGGCAATGTTTAATTTACGTGATGAGTGAAGCATATATTGAAACATTCTTATTCGATGTACATATTTGGGAAAACAGTTTTGAAAGAGATCTTGGCTTTAAAAATGTCATTAACATAAATTAGGGACTTTTTTCTCTTTGTAAACTTTCTTACAATGAAATTAGAGGGGGACGATATCAGAGCAGATAGGGAGCTGATTAGTCTTGGTGAAGTCAGTGTTACAATGACATTTCAAGTAACTGGACTCTCTGATTACACAGAACTGCGACCACCAAAATTTCATACAGACTTAGCTACCTGAATTACATTTTGCTTAATTAGCCCTGTCACTATTGTAGCTTTTAGGTACTTAGATAAATAATTACTATTTTTCACATTAATGTATCACTGGCAGAATTAGTAAGAAAATTTAATATTTCGTCTTATTTATGTGTGTGTGCCGGGCTCTATTTCTCCATCATGTTGAGTCACCTTTCAGCGTTGTTAGCTACTTAGTTAGTTACCTCTCCCATAGATGTAATTCATGATAAAAAGTGTCTACAGATCGAATGTATAACATACATATGCAATAAAAAATAATACAAAATTATGTTCATATGGCTACATGGGAGCAACTGACAAGCTTGTTTTCATTGAAAAGGACGAATTTTCTCTACTCAAGAGTTTTTCTACGTTGTGGAAGGTGTTGTTAAGAGGAACCATCTTTAATCTACATTTAAAAGTACTTGTACTATTTGTCAGACATTTTGTTTCCATGGGAAGAGTCTCAAAGAGTTTTGTAGCTGTATATTTCACCCATACCTTTCCAAAGGTATATCCATTAAACGGTACTACAGATAATAGTGTTCTTAATATCTCAGTAATTCTCAGACTCAAATACAATGTTGATAACAAGTTTCATAAGTAAATGTATGTACTGTGAGGCTCTAGTAAATTTTTCCAGCTGCCAAAAAAGAGACGTGGAATATGTACTCGTGTGACCTCCCCACCTACACTGTCCCGTCACATTAATGCAACCACCGCTTATGTTCAACTTCTACATACAATAACTACTCACGGACGGCAGATGGCAGCACCAGCGATGGAGAGCACATAAAGCGTTTCGGGGACGCGGAAAACAGTGCAGTTCTTGTCGTAATGAGGAAACGGAGCGATTTGTATAACGTCGATAAGGGCGTGGTTGCTGGCTTTCGGGCCAAGTGTGAAAGCGTTTCCGAAACGCGTACGTTGGTTTCCCGTTTTGCGTACTATGGATGGTAAAATGGCGCTGTACAAAAGCGGCTCCAAAGCAACTGTGGTGTGCCACGGACTGTACACGGCAAGGGTGAATGACAGCTGCGGAGATGTGTTGTACAGGCGAACATACGTGCAACTGTTGAGTAGCTTCCCTCTTAGATGAACCAAACGGCTAGCAACAGTATCTCCTGAACGACCGTTCGGCCAACGTTGTCGCGTATGGGCCTCAAATGCGTGGTTTAAGCATCCAAGGTGACTGCTGTTCATCGGCGACGAAGGCTGCAGTTTGCATGCCAGCACAGCGACTGGCCGTCCACTGAAAGGCCAGAGGTGGCCTGTCCACAAGAATCATCTTTTATACTC
The DNA here is from genome assembly GCF_023864345.2 of Schistocerca serialis cubense. NCBI lineage: Eukaryota > Metazoa > Arthropoda > Insecta > Orthoptera > Acrididae > Schistocerca > Schistocerca serialis. The sequence goes on from NC_064643.1 coordinate 545,434,565, forward strand.
CATCGGACAGAGGGACCTTAACATGTATGGCGTGAAGAGTCAGAAAACCTGCAATCACGAGGAAGCATTATGGTCTTAGGAACGTTGCTGTGGCATTCCCTGGGTAAGCTCGTCATTCCAGAAGACACAATGGTTCATCACAATTATGCGTCTGTCTTTGGGGACCATTTCGATCCGTTCATGCAGTTTGTTTTTCCGCTGGACAATGCTAAGTACCACACTGTTCAGAATGTACGTGCGTCGTTCGAAGTGCATCGGGTTTAGTTTAGCGTACTCTCTTGGCTGCCATACTCGCCGGATTTGAACCCAATCGTGAGAAGTTTGGGACCACCTCTGTCGGGCTGCTCGTTTCATGGATCCTCAACCGAGAAACCTAGTGAAACTGGCTACGGCTCCACTTCCCTGTGGGTATATTCCAGAATGTCATTGACTCCCTTCCTGCACGTCTTGCGCCGAAAAGGCTGGTTATTCTGGCTTTTGATCGTGGTGGCATTAATGTGATTTAGAAGTGTATAAGAATGTTGTTAGAAATGAGCTACCAAAATGACATATGCTAAGACAATAGCTCCTCCGTCTGATTTAGGTGTTAACATACCTGATTTTTTACACTTCATATGTCATATGACTTAAGTCATCAGCAATGGGAAAAGGTTTTATGTTTGTGAGACATACAGCGATATGACTCGTTTATCTTGAAGACGCCAAAAACGATCAGACATAACTAAGTAATTTGGAAAACTGTTGATAATCCCACTGAAAGCTAAAGGCAACACTATTCGTCAAAGCTTACTGATACTGATCAACACCGTTAAACCTATTATAGTCATGATGGTCTTTCGTATTCCAGATAGAGAGATTAATTTTTAATTCACTAAATGTGCTCTGTGTTGATCCTTCAGTGTACTGTTTTGCTTTCTCTTCTGAACTATTTGCATCCATTTTCCCATCCAATTTGAAAACTATTTAATTAAAAATATGTGCTACACCTTGACTTTATCTTACAATACTTCCATTCTGTTTCACAGAAATAGTGCCCTCTTGTGAGGGATGTTTGCCTATCTCTCTTTTAACAGTATTCACCCCGGATTTTGTTTTATTATCTAATCTTCCCATTTCAGACAAGATGTGCAGATTCCCGTATTTTTAATTTATTTTTTAATTTCAGATTACATTTTATAATAAGATGGCTATTCTGGCCCTTTTGTACATTGATGTTTTTGCTATGAAGAGTCTCTAATACTGCAGTGATACAAGGTTTCCTTAACGACTTGCCATTATAGTACTGAAATAAATTTTATTAAAATACTTTGAAAACTGGACACAAATACTTTAGGAAACATGTTAATTTAGAATTAGAATTAGGTCCACTGTAAACTTCACCACAATAAACATTTTTAAGCTTTCTTTAAAATCTTCAGTGGGTTGTAATTAATGAGCGTCACTGTTTCCCTAGAGTTTCCGAACTGTGCATGAAGATATGATACATAATTTAACTCACTGTGCAACGTGATCTGAAAATGCATTTATCAACAGACATGTGTTACCTAACTCCTCTTCGTTGAATTAATACAATACCAAAAAGGTTTTTAATATCTTGAGCACGTCGGATAGAAAAATTTGTGACTGATACCACAAGAAAGTTATATTAAAGGACAGCAGGTAATTTACATTAAATGAACACAAATCATTAATCACTTCCTTCAGTCTCACAGAGAGCACAATAACTTGTCAGAATTCTTCACTAAATTTCCATTTTAGCCTGTGAAGATCAGTATACTGCAACAATCATGAATATGACATGTCTCAATGTTATCTCATAAGCACATGCTTCTATATCCTGATATAAACAGAATTTACTTATTTATACATTGTTATCTCCGTTTTATGAGTGTGACATTCTCTTATTTGTATTAGATCTACATGAATCTGCAGTTAACTTATAAACACTTACATTAATGTTCCCTATCCCTGTAGTTACAATGACGAACCAAAACGCTGTGATCACCTGCTTCTTGGTCCATCTTTGGAACGCAATGCAGCACCGATTCTGGTTATCATCGATTCTACAGTTTGTTGTTAGGTTTGTGGAGGTATGTGGCATCAGACGTATACACACAAGTCACGCAATTCCCGTGAATAAACGGACCTATGGCGACCCAGAATGAATTCGGTGGCCCAGACATCGATCTTACTTCACTATCATGCTCTTCAAGCCACTGTTGCTCGACTCTGGCTTCGAGCCATCGACAAATATACTGCTGAAAGATGACATCGCCGTCAGGAAAGACATCAAGCATGAAGGAATGCTGATGGTCCGCAGCTGAAATGATGTCTTCGATTACTACCACAGGTCCCATGCGTAGGAGAATGTTTTCCATTGAATAACACTGCTTCCATTAGCTTTCGTTCTTGGTGTGGTGCATGTTTGAAGCCACCATTCGCTTCGATGACAGCGTTTATGGAGACGACCATTGACCTAGTGTAGCAAGAAGCTTGATTCATCCGAAACACTGAGACGTTTCCAATGATCCGCAACCGAAGCCCAATGTCCCTGTGCCCCTTGCAGTCGTAACTGTCGATGTCATTGGATTAGCATGGGAACACGCAGGAGTCGCCTGCTGTGATGTTCCATGTTCAGCAATGTGTCATGACCTAAAACATTGACTGCACACCAACCAGTGTAGCGCCGCGCAGTGGCATCAGAAGGCGCTGATGTTGCGCCAGTGGAAAGATCGGGCAGTGCCACACCTCCAGGAAGACAAGAGTGCAGTGCCCTCTGTCAACACTGATTTAACCAGCTGCCCATCGCTGGTCGGCCCCCACTTTGGTTGCAGACTTTGTGGGCATCAGTAGGAAGACGGTACTTAGCCTCCATTCTGCGAGTAATAATAGTGAACTACTCTCATGTAGGTGGCACAGGAAGAAGTTAAATTTTTCTTCTCAGAAACAAAGTTCAATTAATATTCAAGTGTTATCTACTGATCATTTTGGTTTCCTGCCACCGGCCATCATAATCTCTCTCCTTCCTTGTCTGTGTCGTGCTGACAGTCCACGGTAGCAGACAGTACATTTGGCAACAAGGATTACAGAAAGAATGCTGGCTTCGCTCATCGCCACTCCATCACTAATCTTTCTCTCTTTCTTTTCAGAGGCGCATTGCTATCAATTGTGTATTTGTATTTTTTACATACCTTCTCGCGGGTCTCCTCTCACTAAAATGGCCTCTAACCCGCCTCCTGCACTACCTGCACCTGCGCCTCTGTCTGCTGCTGGCTTTGATCTAATGATTTTTATCCAGTTGCAGAACTAACAAATGTCGCAGTTACTGACGGCACTTCAGTAGCTCATTAATACTCAAGCCACTGCCGCATCAACTCCGCCACAACAGCCTGCAACATCCACGGCACCTCGTCCATCCATTCCTTTATTCTGAGCTTTCAATGAACAAGAGGAATGCTGGACGCTGTAGCCGAGCGGTTCTAGGCGCTTTTGTCTGGAACCGTGCGACCGCTACGGTCGCAGGGTCGAATCCTGCCTCGGGCATGGATGTGTGTGATGTCCTTAGGTTAGTTAGGTTTAAGTAGTTCTTCGTTCTAGGGGACTGAGGACCTCAGATGTTAAGTCCCATAGTGCTCGGAACTATTTTTAACAATTTTTTTTAACAAGAGGAATGCAACGAGTACTACTCTCATTTCAACACTTATTCGGCTACACATCAAATGCAATAGACTGTGAAACTTTCTTATTTCTTGTCAACAGCTGGCACAGGAGTTTATTGCCTCGCTCGGAAGTTATTATTGACTAGTAGGTCAGAGTTGGTAGTTTTTGAAGATTTAGTTTCCACCCTCTCTAAGTATTACGAGGATCAGGTATAGCTCGTTTCAATTTCTTTCGACAGTGGAAAGAGCTAGAGCAGATATAACGTCAGCGGGTCACTGAACTTCAGGGTTTGACACGAGAGTGACGTTATCAATATAGCTGTGGACAGTACTATAGTGACGCAATGATTCGTATGCAATTACGTATAATGTGCCGGACAAAAGGATTCGTGAACAAATTCTCAAAAATTCTTATCCTACTTTCAAACAAGTGTTACAAATTATTGAACACGAGGACTCGTGTGGTAGTGCCGTGGAAAACTCTGAGGTACCTCCCATTTGCTGTGCAGCGCAGTCTCACAAACACGTACGGCCTTGCGACCAACCACCGTGCGCAAACGGGTCCCTGCACCATAGCCAGAGCAAACAAGTGTCACCGCGTGTCTCTGGTGTCTAGTCACGTTCCCGCTATTTTTGCACGCGTAAAAGACAAAATTGTCTTTCCAGAACGCGACTTGCTTTGCTTGTGATAAGTGCAGTCTTCGTGCTTGCAACAGAAAAAGAACTCTACCCACGTTCGCTCTCATAAGCGCAGAGCATTTTCTCTCTCGGTGAATATCATTCTTTTCTAAACCGGTTACCGGTACTAGTAATGACCAATTTCAGGAAGTGCCTTCAGTCCTCCCAAGTGTTTGCAACGACAGTCTGACGCAGTTGTTGGATTGGTTACAGCTGATACAATGACAGGTTATCGAGATTTAAGTGAGTTTGAATGTAGTGCCATAGTAGGAACACGAGTGACGGGACACAGCATTTCCGAGGCAGCTACGAAGTGCGGATTTTTCAGTACGACCTTTTCACGAGTGTACCGTGAATATCAGGAATCCGCTAGAACATCAAATCTCCGACATCACTGCGGCCGGAAAAAGATCCTGCAAGAACGGGACCATCGGCGACTGAAGAGAATGTTTCAATGTGGCAAAGTGTAACCATTCCGCAAATTGCAGCAAATTCCAGTGCTGGGCCATTAACAAGTGACAGCGTGCGAACCATTAAACGAAACATCATCGATGTGGGCTTTCGGAGCCGAAGATCCACTCGCGTGCACTTGATGACCGCGAGACACAAAGCTTTACGCTTCGTCTGGGCACGTGAACACCGACATTGCACTGTTGATGACTGGAAACACGTTGAGTGGTCGGACGAGTCTGGTTTCAAATTGTATCTAGTGGATGGATGTGTACGGGTGTGGAGAGAACCTCATGAATCCGTGTACCTTGCATGTAAGCAGTGGACTGTTTAAGCTGGTAGAGGCTCTGCAATGATGTGGTTCAAATGGTTCAAATGGCTCTGAGCACTATGGGACATAACTTCTGAGGTCATCAGTCCCCTAGAACTTAAAACTACTTAAACCTAACTAACCTAACGACATCACACACATCTATGCCCGAGGCAGGATTCGAACCAGCAACCGTAGCGGTCGCGCGGTTCCAGACTGTAGCACCTAGAACACCTCGGCCCACCTCAGCCGGCCAATGGTGTAGGTCGTGTGCAGTTGGAGTGATATGGGACCCCTGATACGCCTAGATACAACTCGTAACAGGTGACACATACGTAAGCATCCTGTCTGATCACCTGCAGCCATTCATGTTCATTGTGCATTCCGACCGCCTTGGACAGTTCCAGCACGACAATGCAACAAAACACACGTCCAAAATTGCTTCAGAGTGGCTCCAGGAACACTATTCTGTTTTTAAACACTTCCGCTGGCCACCAAATTCCCCAGACATGAACATTATTGAGTATATCTGGGATGCCTTGCAACGTGCTGTTCAGAAAAGTTCTCCACCCCGTCGTACTCATATGGTTTTATGGATAGCCCTGCAAGATTCATGGTGTCAATTCCCTCCAGCAGTAGTACATTAGTCGAGACCATGCCACGTAATTCTGCGGCACTTCTGTGTGCTCGCGCACCCTACACAATATTAGGCAGGTGTACCAGTTTCTTTGGCTCTCCAGTGTATGTTTAAAAAGACGGAGTAAAATTTCACGTGATCTTCACGCAAAACATTGGTCTGAACAATACTATGCCTAAGAAAGTCAACAATGTTTTAAAGAGGGTACAATGTTAAAGGAAAATTTCTATAAAAATCGAACAGCTTAATCAGTTAATTTGTTAATGCATGACTCAGGGAAGTGGGGTGGTCTTTCTTTCAGCTCTGAGGAAGTTGAATAGCTGACAATAATCATCCCAATAAACTAGCTGTGCAATGCTCCAGGCTCAGCTCAAACTCCTTCTCTTCAAAAAATTATAACATTATTCAAAATTTATATTCACTTCGCGGTCTAACTTATACATCTAATTCTTCCTGGCTGTCCTTTACAATCAATCTCTCTTCACGTAACAGAAACACTTACAAGTCAACACACCACTACTAAATACGTCCAACACCTACCATACTTCAACTAAGTATGTATCAGCCTGCGCAGAGGCAAAGACTGTGCCAAGGCAAGACTAAAGATTGACAGTTCCTGGTAGAATAAAACAGTGTGCCGGACCGAGGCTAGAACACGGGACCTTTGCCTTTCGCGGGGAGGTGCTCTACCATCTGAGCTACCCAAGCACGACTCACGCCCCCTCCTCGCAACTTTACATGTGCCATTTCCTCGTCTCCTACCTTCCAAAAAATCTCTTTCAAAACCAAAGAGTGTTTAACAATAACGTAACTTGCTCTCTCTCTGACGTGCACATCGATAACAAATAAAAACCAAAATGACATGACCAGCTTATAATCCTACAGCCTCAGAGTCATTGAGAAGGGCTGCCCACAAAAGGCTCCGATATCTACGTGGTGATTTCCACCACGGTCTGGCCTCACATCGTCAAGCTACTACTCTAGGGATGCTCAGCAAGTCCAGGATGAAGGCGTCAGCAAAGCATGATGTATGATGGCCGATTATAGACGCCGATATCAAACGTATGTTCTTGGCTCGTCAAAACGTGGGTGTAAAACCAGTCTCATCCTGTTGGATATTTTCAGGCGTTTCGTACTTCCGACCACAGACGGAATCGCATGCGCATCCACTTTGGAGGCCTGTGCTAGGGGAAAGTGTGGTTGCTTCTGATGGAGGAACTCTCCAAGCTCCCTTACGTTGCTTGGATGTCATTAAAAATCCAGGAAGCACCTACTAGTGCAAGTGCCTCGGGTTTGCACAGGAGAAGAGTTCGTGTCGGGACTCATCAAACCAGTCAGAACACAGATGACCCCAAAAAAAAGTCACAGTGACGGTTACTCTTCACTCGTTCCACGTACTCCAGCAAATCTCCGTTGTTTACAGAAGAGGGAATTCGAGACTCAGAACTTAACATCCCTTATATCTGTACATACAGGTCACTTGTCTGCTTTCTTCCCAGAATGAGTTAATATTCGCAGCGTCAGAGTATTAAATCGAGGCTACACACGTGAACCACATCTGATGGAGTCCCTTTCAAAGTTGTTGTCTCGACAGGCGACTATTTTTCATATTATGTGTCTTCTAAATACTGAATCCTCGTGCTGTGTACCTTATATATCTTACCGTGAACGATTATCGTCATTCAAGTTCTAGCGATCGTGGACCGGAAGAGAATGTGTCTTAGTGCTGTGCCACCGACAGTGGTTCAAATGGTTCAAATGGCTCTGAGCACTATGGGACTCAACTGCTGTGGTCATAAGTCCCCTAGAACTTAGAACTACTTAAACCTAACTAACCTAAGGACAGCACACAACACCCAGTCATCACGAGGCAGAGAAAATCCCTGACCCCGCCGGGAATCGAACCCGGGAACCCGGGCGTGGGAAGCGAGAACGCTACCGCACGACCACGAGATGCGGGCGCCGACAGTGGTCTAAGATGTAAGTACACATTCCATTACCAACTTTTGTGAAAGAAACGTACAAGAAATTTCTCCCAAGCAAAATGTCCCTTTCTATGACAAACAATTCAGCTTCATTACGCTACAATCTGAGACACTCGACGTCGTTTGCGTATCATTTTTCCATTTAAATCGTCCTAAACTACCAGTCATTCACATAAGTTACCTTGGTACTGCACAATAAGTAGCAATATTTCCTGACACTATTGACTGAGGAACTGTTAGATGACGATCAGTTTGCCTTTACGAACGGTAAAGCCTCTAGAGAGGCAGCTCTGATGTTGCAGCTGATAATGGAAGCAAGACTGAGCAAACAGCAAGACACGTTCATTTGATTTGTTGACCCGGAAAAAGCGTTCGACAGTGTAAAACAGCACACGATGTTTGAAATTCGGAGAGATGTAGGAATAAGCTATAGGGAAAGAACAAAAACGAACCAATAAGAGAGGGAGACTAAGAGATACAGGATGCAATCTTTCGCCCCTACTGTTCAATCTATACGTCGAAGAAGCAATGACGGAAATAAAAGAAATATTCAAATGCGGGATTAAAATTCAGGAGGAAAGGATATCAATGAAAAAATTCGCTATTAATATAGCTCGCAGCAGTCAAAGCGAAGAATATCCACGGAATGTGTTGAATGGAATGGACAGTCTAATGGATGTAGAATATGCACTGAGAGGAAATTGTAGAAAGACAAGAGTAATGAGACGTAGCAGAAATGAGAGCAGCTAGAAACTTAACGTCAACATTTGGGATCACGAAGTAGACGAAGCAAGGAATTCTGATATCTAAGCAGTAAAATAACCCATGACGGACGGAGCAAGGAGGATGTAAAAAGCAGACTAGCACTGGCAAAAAGGGCATTCCCGGCCAAGAGAAATCTACTGTTATCAAAAGTAGGGCTTAATTTGAGGAAGAAATTTCTAAGGATTTACGTTTGGAGCACAACATGGACTGTAGGAAAACCGGAAAAGACGAGAATCAAAGCATTTGAGATGTGATCCTACAGAAGAATGTAGAAAATAAGTGGACTGATAAGGTAAGGAATGAGATGATTCTCCGCAGAATCAGCGAGGGAAGAAATACGTTGAGAACACTGACAAGCAGGAGGGACAGGATGGTAATACATTGTTTAAGATATCAGGAAACTATGTCCGAGGTACTAAAGGGATTTGTAGGGGGTAAAAACTGTAGGAGAGGATTTCGAGGCGGACCGCGTCAAACCAGAAAAAAAAGTTGTGAGGACAGCAGTGTGCATTGCAGTGAAGGAAAAAAAGTTTGAAATTAATAAGCAAAAGGAAATAGACATATTTTTAAATAAAATCCAAAATTTAGACAGTGATATCGGCTTTACGTAAATGCAAAGCCTCGTCTAGGAAATTAAGAAATTCAATGCAGGCAGTGGCATGTTTAAATACAGCCAGCTGTAAGACAGTTGCATTGCACGTAACACATCCATGTCTCACGGACTTTAAGCCAGTGACAATATTGTTAATAACCTGTCCGTCGAAAGGCAGCACTAAGCTCAGTGGATCCCGTAATGCTGCTCAAGAGTAGGAGACGTTCTGCCCATACCATGTTTCAGCCTCCATTTTGCTCCTCAACATCATGAATGACATGACAGCACAGACGCATTACCGTGACCTGTACTTTACAGTTTTGCTCATGAAAATATGAATGAGTTGGTACTCCTGGAAGTGCAAGATATCTTCCAGAAATGCTTATTGAACTGGATATTTCCAGAAAATATTCAATTTGCAATTATGTTTATACTGCAGCTGGCAACGACGATTTAACACCGTTCATTGTGTGATCGCGCTGTTGTCACCATAAACACTCAACAAAATAGTGCAAATGGATCGGAGCACTATGGGACTTAACTTCTGAGGTCATCAGTCCCCTAGAACTTAGAGAACTCCTTAAACCTAACTAACCTAAGGACATCACACACATCCATGCCAGAGGCAGGATTCGAACCTGCGACCGTAGCAGTTGCGCGGTTCCGGACTGAAGGGCCTAGAAACGCTCGGCCACCGCGGCCGGCCATAACCACTTAACACGTTCCAGTATTATTCGTAGCTGAATCGAAACCATTGGAGTGATTAAAATTACAACTTAACTGCCAACTGGAGCATTAGAAAAAAAATCACACTTGTAGACAACTAAATCACGAACAGCGTCAACTAAACTAGCGCCGTAACATAAACAAGGTATGTCATCCAGTTATGATCATTGCTTCACTTTTTTTAAATAAATTAGCGACACTAAACTCCTTACTTTCGAGTCATATCATAATTTTTATATGCACAGACTGGTATAACCCTCCGACTATCAGTTCCCCACTTTTTTTCGAGGGTAACATTTGTAGTGACCGTCTCTAACATGTAGATAATGCATTACCGGTTGCTTCATCATGGCTGGTTTTGCTACTGCCCATAACCCTAATCGACTACAATTTACCACTGTCTGTTAATAGCTTGGTTTGTTATGATATGTTTCCTTTCCCTGGAATCGGAAAGTAAGAAGTTTTTTTCCGTTCCGATTAACGCAGGGACGTTAGTTGTAATGTGCACTTTCCGCTTCCGGGAGCAAACGCAGAACCTGCACAGCAGACCGCAGCGTCGCGACACGCTGTTTGCCCCTTCACGCACAGCGCACTCGGCACACCCCCGCCTGCCAATACGTCGGCTGCGGCCGCACCACGCCGCGATATTGACCTGCGGCACGGCACTCTCCACTGGCCCCAGCAAGAGAGAACCAGGACGCACCGGTAGGGCTGGGAAGTCCGTACCAACTTTCGAACGGGCCCGATATTTCCCGACATGTCGAAGAGCTTGGCACCTTGATGTGCCCTGCTCGAACAGTGTCACGGCAATTTAACTTACGCGGCGTGCGTAAAAACGAAAAGCGAGAAACTATGAACTGGACACAGCGACATGCTGAAGTTCTGCTAAAATTTTAACAGTTTCTTGAAACACGGAGTTAAATGCAACCACTGCACAAATTCCAGTTATACTTTAACATTTCAACAGTAAGAATTCTCATACGGCATTCACACATGTGTTCACACGTATGTCTATTTTTAAGCAATGAAGTGTTGTCTTTAAGAAAATATTGCTTGAGTTTGAACCCAATACAATGATAAACAATATCTCTTTCGGTACTACAGTGCCTGTGTTTGTAAGAAGTACGATGCGATGTTGTTTCGGACATACATGCATATCTGAAGAAACAGGCACTATGGCGACTACAGCCATTATGAAGTACAGGAATTGTATTCGTAGTGGTGAATACGGGCAACCTTCAACTGTAGAATGAAATGACATGTACGTCCGAAGGAAAACTGCATTATACTTCTTCCAAACACAGGTAGTGAAATATCTTTTTTATTCACTGATACCAAAATGTTCAAATGTGTGTGAAATCTTAAGGGACCTAACTGCTAATGTCATCAGTCCCTAAGCTTACACACTACTTAACCTACATTATCCTAAGGACAAACACACACACACATGCCCGAGGGAGGACTCGAACCTCGGCCGGGAGCAGCCGTACTGTCCATGACTCACTCATACCACGCTAGCAACTTTCAATTAAATGGTCCCTCCAGTATGGGAATTACAGCAAGCGTCGAGTGCAGGTTAATTGACATGGGCGACGACATACAGAAGTTGGGGTCTGGCCGTGAAGAGAGCACGGATAGCCCAAATGGTTAAGGCGAACACTCGTAACAAGTGGGAAACTCGGGTTCGAGTCGCGGTCTAACACAGATTTTCAGTGTCATCTCTCCATTTTACAGTGGGAAATTGCCCGTATTCGCTAGTGCGAATACTGTTCCACTATTTCTCTTGGTTACTGGAGACTGTACTGTATTACAAAGTGAGTAGCAAATCAACATCTCGATTTCTGTTCATATGTTAGAAGAGTGAGTAAATAAGGTACCACCTCTTGATCAGACTGAAAACAAAATGGCGACATTCTGATGAAACAAGAAAGAAAAGTAATTAGTAATTAAAAGCGTAACAACGTGTTAAACAGACTGTAATCGAGAGAATGAATTACAGCAGAATGAGATATTACCAACAAATGTCACTAGATCGTGGGACGAACGGAAGGTCGAGAGTTGCAATGAATCGTGTTTCAAACCTTTATGCATTTATTACTTCCTGTTTATACACACAACTTGCGCCCTAGGAAATACTGTCGCCTGTGTTTCACTGTTGTTATTAAATTTGATATGATTTGATTTTGACAGGGAAGCTACAACAGGTTAGGTCTAACCCGCCACCGCCTGCACCAATACCGAGTTAATGGTGCGGTATCGCACCCTGTATATCTAGCAAAGCCAACCAATGCCCTCAAATAGTGCAAGGAGTCCCTTTAGCAGTTTCTTGCAAGACACAATTTCTTCAGATCTAATTGTCGCGAAGAGTCTGTATCTTTTGCTCTTCAATGCCATGCACTCGAAGATTAGATGCCATGCAGTTTCTTCACCTTCATGGCAGAGCCTACATTTAGGGTCTTCTTCAATTATACCCATTCTGTGTAGGTGTTTTTTGAAATTCCCATGGATGGTCTTCATTCCAGTCTTGAGTTTTAACTCTTTCCTGTTCAATCCCAGGATTACAAAGCTTCTTTTAAAGCATGGCTAGAGCATCATTACCTTACCAAGATTTTGTTTATGGACATTGGTCCAATATTCTACATGCTGTTTCCTAAACTAGTTCCGTAGTTCTAGTTTGATCATAGCCTTGGTGATTGTCAGGACAGGTTCCCGCCCAATAAACGGTGTCGTTGCCCCCATCCTGACCAATCTGTCAGCTTGTTCATTGCCACAGATCCTGAGTGGCCACAGACCCACACTAGGTTTACCATATTGCCTTCCCCATAGCTCCATCAGAGCCCTCTGGCTTTCTGCAACGATCTTAGATCTTGTTGCAGGAGCTTCCAGTGAATTCAGGGCTCCCAGGCTGTCTGAGTAGGTGAAGATGCTACAGTCTTTGTAGCAATTACGCATATTCTCCTCCACACATGCATTGATTAGTAATTTTAGCTTGGAATACAGAGGCCAGTTTTCCTAGAGAGATGATGCCCTATAGTCTTGGCTGAACCCCGCACACCCCTTCCACAACGCCTTGGTCTGATTTCAACCAGTCGGTGAACCAAACAATGTCCAGAATACGGTGTCGGACTGTTTTTTCCCACTGCTCCCTGCTTCCAATTATTTTACTGTAAGGCTTGTTGAAGCAGCTGGGAGTTATTATATAGTCGGCCAGCATTTCCCCGCCATTCCAATATTTACCTCACTCACTATGTTAGAATCACACACTATGTTACGGTGTGATTCTAGATATCCTGATGAGATCCAGTTTTTACCAGTTCTAAGTCTGTATGGCCCAGCTGCTGCCTCCAACTTGACCCAAAGTTGTGGCTTCCATCCAGTGGTTGGCGTGCTGCTAATTCCACCTGTTATGGCTAAGCAGGCCAGTCTCTGCACCTTAGCAAGCTCCTTAGCTGCATACCGCTGTTCTACCTACTTCCACCACACTACAGACCTGTAGGAAATACTAGGTCTAACCGCCATGATGTATATCCAGTGCATACCTCTGGGGCTTATGCCCCAGTTTTTACCACAAGCCCTTCTGGTACTCACGAGAGTACTTTTCGCCTTGGAGCAGATGCTCTTGATGGGAGGGGTCCATGTTAGTTTCTCATCTAAGGCTACCCCTAGAAATTTTACAATCCCCTTCAAAGGTCCAGTTTCATCGAAGAGCTTTAGATTCCAACTTTAGTGTTGGAAATGCCTCTTCAGTGAATGGAACCAAAATAGTCTTCTTAGGATTAACCTCATATCCTATTTAATGCACCAATCTTGCACAACATCCAATCCTACTTGTGACATATTTCTAACTATCAGTAAATTTCCCAAGTATTACTATGACAAGGTCATCTGTGTATCCTTGGCAGAAGCACTGTCTGGAATTTACTTCCTTTCGCTAAGCATGGCCCTGGTGCACCTACATATAGTGGTCTCTACGTCATGCACCTCTGCTGCCCGTAACATGGAATCGAAGGTTGTATTACTGAAGGCCCCCTCGATATTCAGGAAGAAGCAGAGGGCTTTTCTTGGAAATGATGTGCTTTCTCCACCTTCCCAACGAGTCGATGGAGAGCTGTCTCACATGATTTAGCTGGTTGATATGCGTGTTGCTTTGAATGCAGAGGGGCCCTAATTAGGCACCTCTCTCCAATGTAGACATAAACCAGTTTTTCGAACGTTTTGAGAGTGAAGGAGGACAGACTGATTGGTCTCATATCCTTGGGCTCGGTATGATCAATTCTCCCTGGCGTTGGAATGAGGACAAACTTCACTGCCCTCCAAGCACTGGAAATGATTCCTACTGCTAGGCTAACCCTGAATGACCTGCAGTAGATTCTCTCCTGCCTGTTACAGGAGACCTGGATAGATTCCATTTGGACCAGGTGGCTTGAACGGTTGGAATTTTCCCATCACCCATTGGATTTTATTGAAGTCCCCACACTCCTTGGCCGATCCGCTGTCCTCTCTTCGAGTGCCTGAGAACCATTGTCTCTCCATAATCACATTCTGGTCTGTGTTGTCTGGCAGAGAATACAGACGAAAGTGAGTTTTGAGGAGCAGTTCCAGCATCTCATGTGCTGTTTTTGTATATTCCCCATTCTCCTCCCTCAACTTGCCTCCTGGATTGGGTGGTACCCGAGTGAGGATTCTGTGAAGTCTGGCTTGAGCAGTTGCGCTCTCCACAGAATGCCTTCCAGGATGCCTCCTTTGCTTGCCTGATTGCAAAGTTGCGGTTGACAAGGGCCTCACGATATTTTGCCTATTGTCCTTTATGTCTCGAGAGGTTAACAGTCTTTGTATCTGTTTTCTTTGGATTCCCAAGTTATTATTCCACCAAGGCATACTCCTATTTGAACACTTCTTGGTGATTGTGCAGTTGTCCTGATAGGAGGATACTATGGCAGAGCCTCTTCTGTTTCCTCAAACTCTACTGGATTCCTTATCAAGATTTTAATTTCCAATAATCCTAAGTCAAGGTCCCTCCAATATGTGTCCCAGTCTGTTTTCCTGGGATTCCTATAGGTCATTGTCAGTCTGAGTCCCATTTCATTGAATTTAATGTACATGTGGTCCATTGAGGCTGGCTCTAACACAACATGCCATTGTTTGACATAGCTGCCCATCATGGAACCAAAGGTTATGTCAATTACTTCTTCCCTTCTGCTATTCTTGAATGTAGGTTCATTGCCCCTATTCAGGACCTCCAGGTTGTTAGCTAAAAGAAATTCAAGAAGGTACTCACCTCTGCTGTTGGTGTCCTTGCTGCATCACACTAGGTTGTGGGCACTGGCATCACACTCCACCAACAGTTGGTCACCTTGCCAATGGCAAGCTTCTACCAGTCTCCTCACCTGCAAAGGAAGAGGAGAGCTGTCTTTGTAAGGAAGGTATGCTGAGGCCAAAACAATTTCCCTCTTGATACTTTCCTCCCATTGCTGCGTTCTAATGGTCACTAGGTCCCTGGAGCAGAAATTCGTCATTGTCATGAAAGAAATTCCATTTCTTACATAGATACATGTTCTGCAGTTTCTTAGCTTTTTAGCATAAATCAACTTACTCCAGGCCACTGACGCCCGATATGCCCCTTGTATAAATAGGGTTCTTGTATCAGGGCCATGTCCACTTCCTGCCTCTCCAGGCAGGGGCTCTGGGCAGCAGAGGCTCCTTTAATGTGCTGCAGATTAATCTGCAACACCTCCAGTGTCCATCTTGCTGCCATCACGGCCTTTCAGGTCTTTGATAACCCTGATAGTGACCTGTGAGAACCCTAAAAACAATTTCAGGTCTTGCTCTCACATCGCCTTCAGGGACTTCTCTCTGACCTCCACCACCAGGGTTCGACCTTCTGGTACAACCTTTTGGTTGATCACTCTCCAGTCTTCTGTCGAGACTTTTTGGTTCTGGGCCTCTCTTTTCTCGAACAGAGTTTTAGGAGAGACATCCTTAAGTATCTTTAGTGCCTATACTGATACCTTTGCGATCTTAAGCTCTTGTGCCGTCTTGACCAGCAGCTTCGCATCTTCCCACGGGGATATCGCAGGTACCTTGACCTTAAGCCATTCCACCATGTGCACCCCCTCACATACAAAAATGAGGGTATCACAATCTAGATAGACCCTCCTGAAGTTGGGTGGTGGATCAGTGTCCCCTCCCCCACCCCAATCTTTTCAAAGAAGGCCATCTGTACAAGTTCCTCCTACTGTGAGATGATGGCTACCAGTGGATAGCCTTCCTGTGTAACTGTCATCTTAAAAACCGAGACTGCAGTACTATATGTCTGTTTCCCCATTTCTTGCCTTGCTTCTTTCTGGGCTCAGTTATCCAGGAAGGAAGGAGTCTTAGATTCCTCCCTTATCCTCTTGCTGCCTGTCTTTGATGTTGTGGGTGTCTGCTTATTCCCTTCAACCTGAGACAGTTTTTTCTTGGGGGTGTTAGGGTCAAGTCCCTTTATTTCCCTCCACTTGTATTTAGAAAGCCACTCTTTCCTTTCCTTTGTTCTCTGTTCCATGAATAGTCTTCTCCTTTGGGCCCAAGATCTGATCTGGTCCAACTCTTCAGTTACAGTTCCCACTTCTGGCTCAGGTCTAGATCCTGATTCAGTAGTGGGAATGCCTTCCAGCGGTCCTGATCCCGATGTCTGGGTGTCTGAGGTCTCAGTTTGCCTCTCAGTTTGTTGTAATTTATTTTATTTACTCGTGTCCATATTGGTTCCACGAGATTTAGGGATCTGCACAGTCTACACCACGAATACCCCGCGTGATGTAACGTTACTTACTCAGGGAGGGGGGCCTGGTATCCTTGAGGCTCCGTTACCGACACATTTTCCCATGTCCCACCCACCCCTCAGCACATATCGCATCACACCTTGGGTTGGGACAGGGAATTGGGTAAGGACTAGGAGTGGATAAGGAAGATGGGACGTTGTGGGACACTCTTAGTCTGATCCATCTGCTGAGCCCTTTCCGGCAGTAGGCCTCGACCTTCAGTGTAGTCCTCAGCTTCACGCAGATACGCAAGCCTCTCCACCCACATGGAAAGTGCTGCGTCAAGGTCGTGACCCCTTGAGAGGTGTTATTAAAAACATCCAACTAACATGCCCATTTCTCTGTCGCCGCTGTGTGTCGTCTCCTTGTAGTGTATGTGTTGGTCTCCAAATCGCTGTTGTGTGTCTTGTGTGTCGTGACCTGCTTGCCTGCATCTCCTTGCTGGACGACTCATCTCGTAGCGGTTGCGTCCTTATCACCTATGGAAGAGTAAAATTTTCTGTATTACATCTCGCCACCAACAAGAACTCGTCCTTTCACCTCCGTAGTATTTCCACTAATTTCTTCCACCCATCTCCTTATTACTTCTCTCTCCTTCCTGTATTCCCTTTCCATATCCTTCCCTGCTCGCTACAAATCAGCTCCTGCCAACATTTCCCTGTGCAGCAACGCTCTCAGAACTATCGAGAGTCACCACAATACCCAAAGAACTGTAGCCTATGATTCAAGGGGTTTGGGCTGAGGGATGTGCATACGTGGAGCTCAGTTTGTTTCACTCAGCTTCCGAACTTCAAATAACAGAGTGGTTAACCACTTACAGTAAGATAAAATATATGTTTATATAGCCCGTAAGTATGGCCAAAATAAACCAATGGCACAGTTATACTTGTAACAATAACGGAACAACTTCAAATACAAAACAAATTTAATCTTGGCCCATAACCAACTATCGGACAACAACACAATTTAAAAGGAATGTCATTCGGGCATAACTATATACAAGGTGGTTATAATTAAACTTTCAAAGCGCTGTACAAATAACATCATTGATCAGAATGACGTCAAATTGCAACGGAATATTATTGGAGAAGGGGGAAAACGAATAGCAGAATAAAAAGAATATAGTGTGAAAACTGATCAATAGATGGCGCTCTATTTGTCAGAATACGTAAATGAAAACACGTGTCTTGCACATGACCCATTGAAGTTGGTATAAACACGCCGGGTACACGCCTTCCCTCCTTTCGCGTCTGCGACGTTCACCATGACTGTCTCAATGCAGAATCACGCTCTGCTTGTAAAGCTGTATTACAGGAATCTTGGCTGTGCACACGCCGCTCTGCAGAAGTCCCGGACAATGAATGGCTTGAAAAAAGGCGTTGGTTCGATGACTGCCTTGGGCCTCGAGAAAATGATTCGAAAATACGAAAAGACGGGTTCCTTTGGTGTGCAACTTGGTAGAGGGAGGAAACGAATTGATTCGACAGTGGAAGCAGTGGCCACAAAAATGCAGGAGGAGACGAGTGGTGATGAGCAAACGTGTAGTACAAGAAGAATTGCCCGAACATTGCACATACACGTGAGCACAGAGCGTGAAATCCTACGAAACATTCTTCTTTGCTATCCATTCAGAATTACCCACGCGCACGAGTTGCTTCGAGCTTACCTGCCAGCAAGAAAGATCTTTGGTTTAGAATTTCTTACTCACATGGAAGTTAATAATGATAGGCAGTGGAAGATTTTGCGGACAGACGAAGCCCAATTCCACCTGACAGGATATGTCAGTACACAGAATTGACGAGCACGGGCAACGAAAAATCCACACGCAAATCAACCAGTACCACTTCATTCTGAAAACGTCACTGTGAGATGCAGGTTTATGGCATCATTTATCTTAGGACCATATTTTCTCGAAGAGACAGGTCTTCCGGTCCTGTTACCTGTACCGCCACTGGTAAGCACTATGAGGGTCTTTTGCGCCAGCACGCCATTCCAGCTCTCCAACAGCGTGGATGTGTGGATGGAATCATTTTATGCAAGATGGCGCAGCTCCGCACATTGCATATCTAGTTAAGCAGCTGCTGAAGCGCCATTCCCAAAATGTTAGAATTATCAGCCGCCATTTCCTTACAGCCTGGCCGTCCCGATCACCTGATCTTAATCCGTGTCACGTCTGGCTGTGGCGTTATCTGAAAGATGTTGCGTTTAGTGGTTCGAATGCCAACTTAGCTGCATTGATGGCATGCATTGCGTAAGACATTCAGAATGGGACCTCGGAAACACTTTGATCAGTTATGGAACATGCTGTTTCTCGATTTCAGCTTGTTACGGAAAACGGTGGACAGCATATTGAACAGTGCCGGTCACACGGAAATTAATAATACGATTTATTTTGATACATGCTTTTTATGCGGTTTTTGGCCTCAGGACAATTAAAAGAACGATGTGGTTAGTGCTTTTCATGCGGTTTCCGGCTTCAGGACAGTTAAAAATCTGTTTTTCCCATTCTCTGTGATATGACCTTACATGCTGGATGCACTTACGTAACTAACAGTATCACATCTGTACACCCATGCACACTGAGTAGTACAGTTCGTTTAACGTCAAACGTACACCATTCGCCTTTGTCATTTGTAGTCGACCACTATTAAATAATGATTCTTACAGTCCACCTATTGCTGCATTTTGTAGCTATTAATTTTTCTTCTGCCATACGTTTTCACCTTTCTCTGATAATATTCCGTCGCAATTTGACGTCATTCTGACCACCGGTGTTATTTCTAGAGCGGTTTGAAAGTTTATCTTCAGTTATAATCACCCTGTATAGTAACTGTAGACTTAAGCTACCAAAGAACTCAACCTTATCTACAATCAGTAAATACAGCCTCTCACTACACTCTGATCTATTTCTACTGCCACTGGGCAATTGAACAACTACCTATTCACTACACTACTAAACTATCCACCCTTATCTCTGAATATCCTGTTATACAGTACCATATGCAAAAGCTTATTCACCCAAAAGCAATAACAACACAGTCTTAACGTGGTAAGAGTGGGACACAGGCCAAATCACATAGAATAATCAACAGAATAAACTCTTAAAACTCAGGGGTAACCAATTAATTTTTGCTTATAATGATAAAAAGTCCCATTCTCTTTAATACGCATAATCACATGCACAGCGTATAATAAGACAATTACGCCTGCACGGCCCCACAACACACACTTTCGCTAACCCTGTGTGCGCGAGTACCAAATAATCAGTTACATAGTACCCACAGGCTTACTCACAGGAAGGTTGTTACAGGTGGCTACACTTAGTGCACTGTTCGCACATACCACTGAGTCCTGCAGCGATCACAATTCCACCAGGATGCCACCATTATTTGTAAAACTATGAACTCTCTTTATGACATGTGGAAGCCGTTCGTTGACCTCCACTGGAATTAGCGTGTATCCGTACGGGAAAGGTAGCGTCTGCTCCACCAGGTTGTAACACACAGAGCAACACTGCTTTTGCTTACCCCCGTCTCCTCCGGTAATTGTTTCACCCAATAGCTTTTTGAGGCTCTCGGAGCTGGCTTCATCAATAGCTGTCTACTTTGTGTCAATCTAGCACTCGTCTACACCATGAGCTTGCCTACAGAGGCTTCCGCGGCAATCAAGATACTGCCTCTTCTGCCCTCTGGCAGCCCAAACAGAAAACACTGTTGACAATAGTCTCTGACAATGGGAAAGTAGCCAGATCATTCAACACAGCACAATATCACAATCTGACCATCCCTCCTTCCTTCCGTAAACTATTGCCTTCTCTCTCGCTAGCGGAAAGGGAGGAAAACGTACTGTGATAGAACAATAATTGATGACTAACGGGGACTAAGTTAAATAAGTTTTCTCTTATATAGTTGCAGTTCATAGGCATGATCGAGCTGAGATACGTGTGTCTTGAATTCCTTAGCTGTAGGCTCATTAGCACAGTACCAGAAGTTACAAACCGCATATTCCCCAAAGGCCCCTTAATGCGAGCGGGCCGGCCGGTGTGGCCGAGCGGTTCTAGGCGCTTCAGTCTGGAACCGCGTGACCGCTACGATCGCAGGTTCGAATCTTGCCTCGGTCATGGATGTGTGTGATGTCCTTAGGTTAGTTATGTTTAAGTAGTTCTAAGTTCTAGGGGACTGATGACCTCAGATGTTAAGTCCCATAGTGCTCAGAGCCATTTGAACCAATGCGAGCGGGTGTTTTCCCTTCAGCCTGGCCTCCACACTCCTCCGCAAACCAAAATTATAGGATATATCCGGTCTCTCATCTTAAACGGATTCGGGCGTGCCAACTTAAGGTACCCTCAGCCCTTTCTTTGTTAATGGGTCACAAAAATATTACTCCAGGTTTTGCACCACTTCTGTCTTATGGAAATGTCTTGCCTGTTACTGAACCTCTACGTACCAAAACTTAGCTAATGGGGAGTTAGTTTTGACGACAAGTATTAAACGCACCAAAGTACTCCTACGCATTCCATGGCTAGCTGTATTAAAGGCATACATTGGTTATTCCAGAATTTCATCTCACCTAGTAGACTGCAGTAATGGTAAGCAATGAAGGTGGCTTTTACTTTATGGATCACTCTCTCCGAAAATGTTGGTTTGGATAGTAATGTGTAGTGGTAAAATGCCTGATTCCCAACCCAAACAGGAACTACTTGAAGGCACTGCACATAAGTGCCACGGCATTGTCGGAATAGATGTGCCAAAAATTTTCTTTAACCAATATGTAGCAGACAGCGTCGTCACCGGCTTAGTAGGAAACAACAAAGATCCTCGAAAAGACATCCACGCATACAAAATCATATTTTTTTCCTGCAAGCAACACCGGAAATGGGTCTCATGATATCCACATCCATACACTTCCATTTGAACTTTCCACAGATGTTCGTCCAAATGTTAAACACGCGCAAGCGCTCTGCATTTGACTATTCATGATAGTCCTGTGGCCTAATAGTAACATCTTCGACTAGAAATCAAAATGTCCTGGATCTTGGGTTCGAACCCAGATACTGCTGACACTCTGAAAAAAAAACATCATCAATAGCGGCAGAAGACTTTCAGCATGAGAAGCCTCCCGGATCCATACTGCCTTAACGTCAGTGACGAGGTTTCAGGGTTGTTTGTCGTACGGTTTAATAAATATATGTGTTTGAAATATCTATATTCTTTTTCAAACATGCTGTAATACACTCACAGTAACAAATAATTAAATTTTGAATAATACACATAATCACATAAACAGCGAGTGGAAATACAAATATTCCAGCTTAGCCTCACAACACACACTGTCGCATGTCCTGTATGCCATTTTTAACAAATAACCAGTTACATACTCAATTTTGTTCAGGAAGTTACACTCCTGGAAATTGAAATAAGAACACCGTGAATTCATTGTCCCAGGAAGGGGAAACTTTATTGACACATTCCTGGGGTCAGATACATCATATGATCACACTGACAGAACCACAGGCACATAGACACAGGCAACAGAGCATGCACAATGTCGGCACTAGTACAGTGTATATCCACCTTTCGCAGCAATGCAGGCTGCTATTCTCCCCTGGAGACGATCGTAGAGATGCTGGATGTAGTCCTGTGGAACGGCTTGCCATGCCATTTCCACCTGGCGCCTCAGTTGGACCAGCGTTCGTGCTGGACGTGCAGACCGCGTGAGACGACGCTTCATCCAGTCCCAAACATGCTCAATGGGGGACAGATCCGGAGATCTTGCTGGCCAGGGTAGTTGACTTACACCTTCTAGAGCACGTTGGGTGGCACGGGATACATGCGGACGTGCATTGTCCTGTTGGAACAGCAAGTTCCCTTGCCGGTCTAGGAACGGTAGAACGATGGGTTCGATGACGGTTTGGATGTACCGTGTACTATTCAGTGTCCCCTCGACGATCACCAGTGGTGTACGGCCAGTGTAGGAGATCGCTCCCCACACCATGATGCCGGGTGTTGGCCCTGTGTGCCTCGGTCGTATGCGGTCCTGATTGTGGCGCTCACCTGCACGGCGCCAAACACGCATACGACCATCATTGGCATCAAGGCAGAAGCGACTCTCATCGCTGAAGGCGACACGTCTCCATTCGTCCCTCCATTCACGCCTGTCGCGACACCACTGGAGGTGGGCTGCACGATGTTGGGGCGTGAGCGGAATACGACCTAACGGTGTGCGGGACCGTAGCCCAGCTTCATGGAGACGGTTGCGAATGGTCCTCGCCGATACCCCAGGAGCAACAGTGTCCCTAATTTGCTGGGAAGTGGCGGTGCGGTCCCCTACGGCACTGGGTAGGATCCTACGGTCTTGGCGTGCATCCGTGCGTCGCTGCGGTCCGGTCCCAGGTCGACGGGCACGTGCACCTTCCGCCGACCACTGGCGACAACATCGATGTACTGTGGAGACCTCACGCCCCACGTGTTGAGCAATTCGGCGGTACGTCCACCCGGCCTCCCGCATGCCCACTATACGCCCTCGCTCAAAGTCCGTCAACTGCACATACGGTTCACGTCCACGCTGTCGCGGCATGCTACCAGTCTGCGATGGAGCTCCGTATGCCACGGCAAACTGGCTGACACTGACGGCGGCGGTGCACAAATGCTGCGCAGCTAGCGCCATTCGACGGCCAACACCGCGGTTCCTGGTGTGTCCGCTGTGCCGTGCGTGTGATCATTGCTTGTACAGCCCTCTCGCAGTGTCCGGAGCAAGTATGGTGGGTCTGACACACCAGTGTCAATGTGTTATTTTTTCCACTTCCAGGAGTGTATTTACAAGTGGCTACATTCACTGCACGATATGCACATAACATAGCACACTGCCTCAGTCACAGCGCCATGAGGACGATACGATTTGTAGCAAAACATCTCAGGAAGTGCTCCTTATGACAGGACCAAAGCCGTTCCCTTGTTTCCACTGGAACTGCTGTGCGACCGTTAGGAGAGACAGCAACTGCTCAATGGTAGCACTACCCATGCTGAACTTCGTCCCGTTCAGAATTAGTCCTGCACGACAGCTCCTTGAGGCCCTTGGACTAGACTGTCTTCTTCATGTCATTTCAATTACTTACCAAGCTATCGTGCGTCTACGCCTCCAGCTTGACCACAGCAGTATTCACGTGTATGCCTCATCTGGCCTCTTGGGGTACATCTACATCTACATCTACATGATTACTCTGCAATTCACATTTAAGTGCTTGGCATAGGGTTCATCGAACCACAATCATACTATCTCTGTACCATTCCACTCCCGAACAGCGCGCGGGAAAAACGAACATTTAAACCTTTCTGTTCGAGCTCTGATTTCTCTTATTTTATTTTGATGATCATTCCTACCTATGTAGGTTGAGCTCAACAAAATATTTTTGCATTCGGAAGAGAAAGTTGGTGACTGAAATTTCGTAAATAGATCTCGGCGCGACGAAAAACGTCTTTGCTTTAATGACTTCCATCCCAGTTCGTGTATCATATCTGCCACACTCTCTCCCCTATTACGTGATAATACAAAACGAGCTGCCCTTTTTTGCACCCTTCCGATGTTCTCCGTCAATCCCACCTGGTAAGGATCCCACACCGCGCAGCAATATTGTAACAGAGGACGAACGAGTGTAGTGTAAGCTGTCTCTTTAGTGGACTTGTTGCATCTTCTAAGTGTCCTGCCAATTAAACGCAACCTTTGGCTTGCCTTCCCAACAATATTATCTATGTGGTCTTTCCAACTGAAGTTGTTCGTAATTTCAACACCCAGGGACTTAGTTGAATTGACAGCCTTGAGAATTGTACTATTTATCGAGTTATCGAATTCCAACGGATTTCTTTTGGAACTCATGTGGATCACCTCACACTTTTCATTATTTAGCGTCAACTGCTACCTGCCACACCATACAGCAATCATTTCTAAATCGCTTTGCAACTGATACTGGTCTTCGGATGACCTTAGTAGACGGTAAATTATAGCATCATCTGCGAACAACCTAAGAGAACTGCTCAGATTGTCACCCAGGTCATTTATATAGATCAGGAACAGCAGAGGTCCCAGGACGCTTCCCTGGGGAACACCTGATATCACTTCAGTTTTACTCGATGATTTGCCGTCTATTAATACGAACTGCGACCGACAGGAAATCACGAATCCAGTCGCACAACTGAGACGATACCCCATAGGCCCGCAGCTTGATTAGAAGTCGGTTGTGAGGAACGGTGTCGAAAGCTTTCCGGAAATATAGAAATACTGAATCAACTTGGGATCCCCTGTCGATAGCGGCCATTACTTCGTGCGAATAAAGAGGTAGCTGCGTTGCACAAGAACGATGTTTTCTGAAACCATGCTGATTACGTATCAATAGATCGTTCCCTTCGAGCTGATTCATAATGTTTGAATACGGTATATGCTCCAAAACCCTACTGGTAGCAGAGCGTTATACTGCTCACCATGATCTCTGCCATTGGGGAAATAACCACACCATTACACACGGTACAGAGCAACTGCAGCTACACCATCAACTACTTTTTATTTGAGTCATCAGTCTTCTGACTGGTTTGATGCGCCCTGCCACGAATTCCTCTCCACAGCCAAACTCTTCATCTCAAAGCAGCACTTGCAAACTAAGTCCTTAATTATTTGCTGCATGTATTCTAATTTTTGCCTTCCTCTACAGTTTTTGTCCTCTACAGCTCCCTCTAGTACCATGGAATTCGTTCCCTGATGTCTTAACAGATGCCCTACCATCCTGTCCCTTCTGCTTGTCGGTGTTTCCAAATATTTCTCTCCCGGTGTTTCCAAATATTCCGCTCTACGATTCTTCGTGAAACCACCTCATTCCCTACATTATCACTCCATTTACTATTCAACATATGTCTGTAGCACCACATCTCAAATGCTTCGATTCTCTTCTGTTCCGGTTTTCCCGCAGCCCATGTTTCACTATCATACAACTCTATGCTCCAAACGTACATTCTCAGAAGTTTCTTCCTCAGATTAAGGCCTGTGTTTGACAATAGTAAACTTCTATTGGCTAGGAATGTCCTTTTTGCCATTGCTAGTCTGCTTTTTATGTCCTCCTTGCTCTGTCCATCATTGGTTATTTTTGGTAGTAGAATTCCTTAACTTCATCTACTTCTTTATCACCAGTTGTGATTTTAAGCTTCTCGTTGCTCTCATTTCTGCTACTTCTGATTACATTCTTCTTTCTTCGATTTATTCTCAGTCCCTATTTTGTACTCATTAGACAGTTCATTCCATTCAGTAGATCATGTAATTCTTCTTCGCTTTCATTCAGGATTGCAGTGCCATTAGAGAATCGTATCATTGATATCTTCTCACCTTGAATTTTAATCCTTTCCTGAACCTTTCTTTTATTCCCATCAATGCTTCATCGATGTACAGATTGAAGAGTGAGGTCGAAAGACTACACCTCTGTTTAACTTTGTTTTTTATCCGAGCACTTCGTTCTAGGTCGTCCATTCTGGCCCCTGAATGTATCATACATTACCCCTCTCTCCCTATAGTTTACCAGTATTTTTCTCAGAATTTGGAACATCTTGCACCATTTTCCGTCATAGAAGGCTTTTTCCAGGTCCACAAATCCTATGAACGTGTCTTGATTTTTTCTTTAGTCTTGCTTCCACTATCAATCGCAACTTCAGAATTGCCCCTGATGGCTTTATACTTCCTAAAGCGAAACTGATCGTCTTGTAACACATCCTCAATTTTCTTTTCCATTCTTCTGTATTTATTCTAGTCAGTAACTTGGATGCATGAACTATTAAGCTGATTGTGCGGTAGTTCTCACTCTTGTCAGCTCTTGAAGTCTTCGAAATTGTGTCAACATATTTTTCCGGAAGTCGGGTGGTACGTTGTCCGACTCATTCATTCTACACACCACCGAGAATATTCGTTTTGTTGCCACTTCCTCCAACAATTTTAGAAATTCTAATGAAATTTTATCTACTCATTCTGCCTTATTTGATCTTAAGTTTTCCAAAACTCTCATAAATTCTGATTCTAATACTGGATCCCTGCTCAGACAAATCTTTCCCCTATTTCTGAATTCCTGAATTTCCATGAACATTTTTGTACATCCTACTTTCGTCGATCAACTGAAGTATTTCTTCTGTTACCCATGATTTCTTCACAGTTACCTTCTTTGAACCTATATTTTTCTTTCCAAGTTCTGTGACTGCCTTTCTTAGAAATGTCCATTCCTCTTCAACTGTACTGTCTACTGAGCTCTTCCGTATTACTGTATCCATAGCCTTAGAGAACTTCAAGCGTATCTCGTCATTCCTTAGCACCCGTATCCCACATTTTTGCATACTAAATTTCCTGACTAATCTCTGAAACTTCAGCCTACTCTTCACCCTTACTAAATTGTGATCTGAGTCTATGTCTGCTTCTGGGTGCATCTTAAAGGCAAGTATCTGTTTTCGAAATCTATGTCTGACCTTGGTGTAATCTAACTGAAATCTCCCGGTATCATACCGGGCAAGTATACCTCCTCCTCTTGTGATTCTTGAACATAGTATTGGCTATTACTTGCTGAAATTTATTACAGAACATAATTAGTATTTCCCATTCCTTGTTCCTTGATCCAAGCACATATTCTCCTGTAACCGTTTCTTCTACTCCTTCCCCTACAACTGTATTCCAGTCCGCCATGACTATAAGACATTCATCTCCCTTATGTACTGCATTACCCTCTGAATAACCTCATATACTTTCTCTATTTCTTCATGTTCAACTTGCTAAGAACAACCCTATCACTGAACTGTTCACAGTAACACACTCTTTGCACTACCTTCCTATTTATAACGAATCCTACTCCCGGTACATCGTTGTGTGCTGCTGTTGATATTACCCTATAGTCCAGAAATCCTTTTAGTTTTTCCATTCCACTTCACTGGCCCCTATTGTATCTAGATCGAGCCTTTGCATTCTCCTTTTCAGATTTTCTAGCTTCCCTACCACTTTCAGACTTCTGAATTTCACGCCCCGATTCGTAGAACGTTATCCTTCCATTGGCTACTCCATCTTTTTTTCTTGTTCACCTCGCTCTTTGCAGTCGGGTTGGCAGAGGAGACAGAGAAGATCCAAAGAAGAGCAGCGCGTTTCGCCACAGAGTTACTTGGTAAGCGTTACGGAGATGTTTAGCAAACTCAAGTGGCAGACTCTGCAAGAGAGGCGCTCTTCATCGCGGTGTACCTTGCTGTCCAGGTTTCGAGAGGGTGCGTTTCTGGATGAGGTATCGAATATATTGCTTCCCCTTACTTATACCTCCCGAGGAAATCACGAATGTAAAATTAGAGAGATTCGAGCGCGCACGGAGGCTTTCCGGCAGTCGTTCTTCCCGCCCCCCGTATGCGACTAGAACGAGAAAGGGAGGTAATGACAGTGGCACGTACAGTGCCCCCCGTCACACCACCGTTGGGTGGCTTGCGAAGTATACATGTAGATGCAGAAGTAGGTGTAGTCCTCTACTGGAGATCCGAATGGGAGACTATTCCGGAATCTTTTGCCAATGGAGAGATCAACTTGAAACTTTTTTCAGATACACCTCTCATGTCCTGTGGGTACACATTATGTATCTATAATGCAGTTCTTTCCGTTGCCTTTTGCATCCTCACGCCGTTGATCATTACTGATTCTTCCACCTTTAGCGGCAGATTCCCTCCCCAAGGACAAGAGTGTACCCTGAATCTCTGTCTGCTCCTCCGCCCTCTTTGAAAAGGGCGTTGGCAGAATGAGGATGACTCCTAATGCCTGAAGTCTATGACAGCCAATGCTAATTACTAATCAGAATTCAAGAGGTGGCGGACCACTAACGCTTCGCATAAGAATTATTGACTCCACCTCTAGGCCACGGGTCTATGGACCATTTTTAAGTAACCATAATGATGTTTCATTGCACCACCTCCTATTCCTCCTCTCCATACTACTGCAACCAAAATGTCATACAGGCACCATTTGCGACATAACTACCAAATATCACCACACTAGAGCAAAACATACGTAAATGTGTCTAACAATTGCATTCTCTTCCATCGTGAACAAAAATATGTGAATCCCAAAACCTTATGACCCGAAATCATTAGATACATCGCAAACGACACTCTACAACAAATTATCCCTAGGAATAATTCAGAGGCGCTGCAGTCTGGAACCGCAGGACCGCTACGGTCGCAGGTTCGAATCCTGCCTTGGGTACGGGTGTTTGTGATGTCCTTAGGTTAGTTAGGTTTAACTAGTTCTAAGTTCTAGGGGACTAATGACCTCAGCAGTTGAGTCCCATAGTGCTCAGAGCCATTTGAACCATTTGAATAATTCAGTTCTGATCAAATCACCCACTCCCTATATCCACAATGACCTCCTCTTTGAACTCTCACTCATTTAATTCCGTCCCCATGCTCTCCCAATCCCACCAAGGTGCTCCAGGCCAAACCACCATAAGATCTCCGTTGTCCTCACCCTCACCACTGTCGTCACAGTGGCCGATCCTGTGATGATGGATAAGGAGATGAAATATGTACTCACCTCCCATAGTGGTGTCGCACTTGCAAACCACTCCAAATCAAAATTGACCTTCGTGCCACGTTCCTCACTCAAATATTCATTGAACTCGCCGCCACACCTATATCTTACCTCCTCTCCCACTAGCACCATCTGTGAGCAGTACAGTTCCGCCCATTCCCCGAAGTTTAAAGTCAGCCTGTAATCTCCCCACGGAAAATTACCCTCTACCACGCAATAATTAATAATGGTCAATCAAATCATCCACATTTATTTACGTTTGAAAAGTATCTGATCAGATTTTCTAGTAATATATGCGCCGACAGCTCGTCGACGCCAAGGTATTTTTCTAGTACGTTTATTCTTTGGAACAACAGAGGTACAGATATGTATGCTCCATGGTGATGATAGTGGGAGAAAGGAACAGCTTCGGAAGTATCGGTTGGAAGATTTTCGGATTGCTAAAAGAGATTTATTTACTCCTCTTCGCGCTAAAGCGAGCTAGGAAAGTTTGTGCCGCTAGCGTGATAGATAAAGAGAAAGAAAACCTGTAAAAGAAAATTCCATGAGACTTGGAACCAACAGAAAACGGAACATGTACGAAAATGGATTCAATATACAATTTTCCTCAGAAATAAGGTTTGTGACCATTTTATTCTAGAGTGAATGATGAATGAGTTCTCTGTCTGAATCACTGATGATTGTCTGGGCCCTGTAATTAATTGGGAAGTTTCAGCTGTGACGAAGAGAGCCTGCAATCTCTGAGTTTTTATAAATCGTCCAAAAAGGCTTCGTCCACATCTGAAATTTTAGATCTGTCGTAAACTGAACGAATTGTTCAAACGATCGATTTTCCCAACTGAATGCAGCGCTTAATAATAATAACAAATGTAAAGATCTTTTCCAGCAAGCCAGCCGCTGAAAATTAAGACGAAGGGCTCCACCAGAGATTCTACTAGGCTGATTTCACGTAAATAATATAGTTAAACTGTACACAGATAAAGGACAGAGAGAGAGAGAGAGAGAGAGAGAGCGAATGAAATTCGAGAAATTACTCAGAATCCTCTATTAGCATAATTGTTTGTCTGTCTTTTCACGGATCAGCCTAATAAGAAAACACGAAGCCCTGACTTTATTGTACCGATTTATGTGTGAGGGTGAAAGAGCGATAAAGGCGACAGATACACTTCTGTACAGACAAAACATTACACCAAGTTAGCGGCAAGCTGTATTCATATAGACTTTCATCATTTACAGAGAAGAATCCATTATAATGGCCAATCCGTGACAGGACACGTTTTTGGACGTTGTTAAAATAATTTTGTTCTCTGTTTCATGTGAACTACGACGAGACAACTTAACTTGGAAAAGAGAAGAAATACTCGCAGCCAAATTAAGTGCATCTACAAATAAAACCAGCACGCTGGGTTATAATTTTTTATTAAAGCTTGCTAGTATTGAGGATGTAGACGTAGATTTGAACATTTACCAATTTTGTTCATGCCAGACGTAGTTTGATTGACCTGCCCTATTTGCATTTACCTGTATAAATACTATAAGAAAGTAGCCACAGAAGTGCTCTTGTGTGAAGGGAGACATATACATATTGACGATAGAACATTTATATGGCTTTAACTAGGGCAATGTTTAAGATGAGACAAGCAGAGCTGAGCAACACGCAACAACCCTCAGCTGTTAGCACGGATAATAGTGATGCAGTAAGAAGTGTTGTAGAACCGATCGCTACAGATAGCGCGATAGAACGCCCTGTAGACACGGCTGGAGATGTAACAGCAAGTACGCAACAGGGATTAGATCCATTGGTCATTATCATGAGGCAGATGCAGATGTTAACTGAGACCATGAATAATATGAATACGAAATTAGCCTCAGTTACTGAGGGGCAAGAAAATCTAAAAATTGACATTAACGCGAAGTTCGCCTCAGTTAATGAGGGGCAGGAAAATCTGAAAGCTGAGATTAAGCAGCAGTTACACGACAGTTTTTCCGAATTAGAGCAGCGGATAGAGGCGAAGACAAAGGAACATAAAGATCAGGCCGAAGAGACGGAACGAAAATTAACTGCACAAACAGAATTGGTTAAAGCTCAATGTGAGGAATCTACTCAACGCATACGTATAGAAATGAAGGAGTATGTGGCGATTAAGATAGATACCGTACGCGAACAGATGGAAATGGTTCCGCAGTTAGTACAAAAGCAAGATGCCATGTCATGTGCAATTGCGCAACTTCCTGAATTGGCACGTACGCAGACGAACCTAAAGGAAAGTGTGGAACATCTGACAGAACGTCAAGACGTTATAGATCACCAGATTAATGTATTAACGGGTAAATTATCCGAAATCACATTAGAAAACAAAAGGCTAATGTGTGAAAACGTTGAGCAAAATGTTAAAGCAGCATTCCAGAGTCTATGTGGCAAACAGGAAGAGAATTTGTTTGCGAAAGGACTTGAGGAAGTGCGACAGCAGTTAGGTGCTGATTTCGAGCATTGGAAACAAACGATAGAAGAGTCGATACGCGTTTCACAACAAGGCTCAGAACAAATGAATACCGGCCAGCAGCAGAAGTCGGCAGCGACGATAGAGCCAGTTACTGCACATTCGCACACAATACCGACTTGTGTGAGTAACTCGTATATTAAATTGCCACGAGCTAGTTGTTCGCGTGAAGTTTTATCTGACGGAGATTACGAAAGTCTTCGCCATGCTGAAGAAAAAATGATAAAGCATCGGCAATTTCAGATTTTTAACACTGACAAAAGGGGGGTTCATCCGATTGTTTTTATTCGAAGTTTTAGAGGAGTGCTACCCAGAAATTGGTCTGAGTGGCAGAAGATCAGTTTCGTTACGGGGTATATACAAGGTTCGGGGGCGATCTGGGCCTCGGACATGACTTCTGTATGCTCGACATATGACGATTTTGAGAAAGCGTTTTTAGCAAAATTCTGGTCAGAAGGGGTACAGGAACGCCTAAGGCAGGAGGTGCTCTACCCAGAGCCATTCTCTTTTTCAAAAGGAAGCCTTAGGAAGTATTTTGAAAAATATATAAATAAAACTAGATATTGGGACAGACCTATGCCTTTGCCAGACATAATAAACATACTTAAGGCAAGATTACCAACTAACATCCGGAATCAATTAATTTACGGGAACGATAAAGACTTGGAGTCATTCCTCACGACGTTAGATCATATAGACATTATAGAAGAGAGCAACCAGAAAGCCCGTAACAACAGATTCCAATATAGGGAGATAGAACCTCCGCCAAATGGTAGGCAAGGGAACGCACAGAGATAGATAAATAGTGGAGAAACCCCTCAAAATCTCAATAATAATACCGGCAATAGTCTTGCGAGGGGCTATCCAAGGAACAACAGGAATGGGAAAAGATATAATCCCGTATGGGGAAACGAAAGGAATTTCAGACCGCAAGCCTGGAACAATAACGATAATAGAAAGTGGAATCAACCGGGGGGAATAAACTCAAATAACCAACATCAGTGGGGACGGACATCTACGAATCAACCGGTAATTACCGAAGTGACGGACGATGTCAACCACCAGGCGAATCAAAATCCAACAAACTTGTAAGGACCCACTCGTGCCCCGGAGGAGCGGTCAACAATTGGTTGAGGGGCAACAGGATATGTGTACCAATGCTAACGTATAATGATGGACGATTACTGGCAGATGAATTGACCGAGGACTTAGAACCCCAAGATGAGGATAAGGAACAGGTGGCAGTAGCCGAAGTGCAAGTCATTTTAGAGATTGTACCGATAGTGGCGGTTTTAGACACAGCTGCAACCACAAATGTTATTTCGGAGGCTCTATTCAACAAGATCAGAAATATAAGACGAGTTATCCACGATAACTTGTGTTCATTTCTTCTGTCTTCAACATTTCTTTTCTTCGTCTGTCGCAAACATAATATTCTTTTCCAGTCGGAGGACTGACAATCATCACTTCCGGGTTATCCACGATAATAGATAGCTCGCGAAGTGTGTTCGGTAAATAAAAATTGAGCTCACAAACTTCGCTCGCTGCGAGGGGCATTGTAATCTCCCCACGGAAAATTACCCTCTACCACGCAATAATTAATAATGGTCAATCAAATCATCCACATTTATTTACGTTTGAAAAGTATCTGATCAGATTTTCTAGTAATATATGCGCCGACAGCTCGTCGACGCCAAGGTATTTTTCTAGTACGTTTATTCTTTGGAACAACAGAGGTACAGATATGTATGCTCCATGGTGATGATAGTGGGAGAAAGGAACAGCTTCGGAAGTATCGGTTGGAAGATTTTCGGATTGCTAAAAGAGATTTATTTACTCCTCTTCGCGCTAAAGCGAGCTAGGAAAGTTTGTGCCGCTAGCGTGATAGATAAAGTGGAAGAAAACCTGTAAAAGAAAATTCCATGAACCTTGGAACCAACAGTAAACGGAACATGTACGAAAATGGATTCAATATACAATTTTCCTCAGAAATAAGGTTTGTGACCATTTTATTCTAGAGTGAATGATGAATGAGTTCTCTGTCTGAATCACTGATGATTGTCTGGGCCCTGTAATTAATTGGGAAGTTTCAGCTGTGACGAAGAGAGCCTGCAATCTCTGAGTTTTTATAAATCGTCCAAAAAGGCTTCGTCCACATCTGAAATTTTAGATCTGTCGTAAACTGAACGAATTGTTCAAACGATCGATTTTCCCAACTGAATGCAGCGCTTAATAATAATAACAAATGTAAAGATCTTTTCCAGCAAGCCAGCCGCTGAAAATTAAG
Source organism: Schistocerca serialis cubense (assembly GCF_023864345.2). Taxonomy (NCBI): domain Eukaryota; kingdom Metazoa; phylum Arthropoda; class Insecta; order Orthoptera; family Acrididae; genus Schistocerca; species Schistocerca serialis. The sequence continues at coordinate 545,468,525 of NC_064643.1, forward strand.
ACGAAGGGCTCCACCAGAGATTCTACTAGGCTGATTTCACGTAAATAATATAGTTAAACTGTACACAGATAAAGGACAGAGAGAGAGAGAGAGAGAGAGAGAGCGAATGAAATTCGAGAAAATACTCAGAATCCTCCATTAGCATAATTGTTTGTCTGTCTTTTCACGGATCAGCCTAATAAGAAAACACGAAGCCCTGACTTTATTTTACCGATTTATGTGTGAGGGTGAAAGAGCGATAAAGGCGACAGATACACTTCTGTACAGACAAAACATTACACCAAGTTAGCGGCAAGCTGCATTCGTATAGACTTTCATCATTTACAGAGTAGAATTCATTATAAGCCCCCAACCACTAAACCAGAATTAAGTATAGATATTCACATCATCCACTACCCCATCCATCCTAATACCCAGTTTGCAGCACAAAAATTCAATCAGATACATACCTCTCGTCTTACAAGCTATTCAACCGATCCAAAGATCCCATACCCTCCAAAAATCTCCCTTACAGCCCCATCTGTGTTCTAACCAAAACACCCAATCCCCGTATTCACCAATCAGATACACAAAATTTTTAACTACCTCAACACCTTAGGTTAAATTACTCCTAGTCTTCAACTCTCCCGAAATGTGTCATTGAATGGAAGATGTACAACATCATAATTCACAATGCCTGTTATTCTACAAACAAACCATTATTTATGCACACACTTTCCTAATGTGAAGTCTGTAGCTCCATTCTCAATGAAACCTTCTTCCAGCTTTACCACAATACTGAATCCTCCATATATATTCAGCGTCATATAGGTAATTCAGCCTCCATGGCCAGACGTACAGTATGCATTTACCACCAAAAGAATACCTCTGTCTGGCAGCAACAACATTACAATCTAAGTGCTGAATATCCCATCACTCTCTTCAACAAAGCTGTACCGATAACCTGAGCCACAACTTGTAGCAGTCAGAAGGAATGTCGGATGTCGGAGTAAACTTTGTACATGTACACAACATTCACGGGTATGTAAAGGATTTAGTTGCAATTCTGTTGTGATAGGTGGAATGGTCGCCACAGCGCAGTAGTGATGTTCGCGTTTAGTGTTGTTGCCACGCCCACTAGGATATATAAGTGTAAATAGCGTCATATGTCGAGTAATCCCTGTATAGGACACGGAAATTTCCTGTAGCTGTATGATACAGAGCTATCAGCAACTAACAGAGTTTGAAAGGAACCCCACTGTGGGTGTCCATTTGCCTGTATGGTCGAATCATGCAGTATTCGGATATGTGAAGCATTGAAATCTGACAGTGGCCTCATGTTGGAGTGTACAGAACGCCAGGACAGGCATATTTGCTTTAAAAGTGCCTGATAATCACATCTGACCACTACAAGAGAGAATCAGGACATTGAGCACAAAGCGCATCGTGATTCTCTGACATCTGTGCGTGCCATCAGAGAACATGTAAGGGACTCCCCGCACTCTCTGTCATTCCACTAGTAGCAGACTACATTTTGGTGTGTTTTAAAGACAGGGAATCGTAGACTGATGATGAATGGTACCGCGTTGTGTTCAATGACGAATCGTAGTACTGCACTACCCTGAATTGCCCTTGTCGGCAATTATGGCGACGACCTGGTGAGAGGTTTCTTTCTTCCAGTATTTTGGAGCAGGTGGTAATTATTAAGTGAACTCCTCCTCCATCGTCTTGTTTTACGTCTCATGCAACAATATGGTGGTATCATTTTTCAACTGGATAATTATTATCAACACATGGCACGTGCCTCTAAGAACCGTGTATGTTGAGGTAATTCCTTATCCAGCAAGATCCCCAGAGCTATTTCCAGTGGACCACATGTGGGCCCAGCTCTAACATCATTTTCATCCTGGTGCAAGTAATATCAAGGGCCAATACAACAACTGTGCTACAGATTGCCTCTTGAGAGGATAAAACGGCTGTATGACACCATACGCAACCCTATAAATAATATCTCTTTCTCCTATATTCTTGCCATCGACATCAACATCCACAGTCATTCCCAAGCTGGACCACATCAATGGCGTCGCTTTCCTGAACACCTCTAAGGTGACACACTCCCTGTTCCGCATTACACTCCCGTCGAAAGTAATTTCACAATAAATATCGTTCTAGCATCAGATAACGTCCTTGGACATATACTGCAGAAGCCCATGATCCAATAGGAAATGACCCGCTACGAGCCTTCTCTATCTCGTATGTATATCCAACTCACATAATCAGACACAAGGCCTATCCTAAAGTTAACCAAGACACCACCAAATCGGCCTGGTGATATCGCCCATACTTCTTCCCTTCTACAGCACACCTTGTTAGATGCAGTACCCTTCTATACCCGAAACAATCTTCCACGGGCTATACTTCTTCTCTAGTCGATTATACCAGTCTTCCCTAAGAATACGTGGTCGGGATACATTCACACGACACTGCCAAATACAGAGACACATCAGTAAACCAACGCTAAGAAACGCTAGGACTGGTGACAAACGTCGGCCGGTGTGGCCGAGGGGTTCTAGGCGCTTCCGTCTGGATCCGCGTGACGGCTACGGTCGCAGGTTCGAATCCTTCATCGGGGATGGATGTGTGTGATGTCCTTAGGTTAGTTAGGTTTAAGTAGTTCTAAGTTCTAGGCGACAGATGACCTCAGATATTAAGTACCATAGCGCTCAGAAGCATTTCAACCATTTGGTGACAAACAAACCAGAGAAACTTTCCGAAGGAAACGACTCAACCAAAATAACCATACCTTGCCTGACAACTTGATGGAAGCTAATCAATACCTCTTCGACACCGAAAAAGTTCCTGATGACGCTCATAAGAACTTCCTATCTACCTACAATCCACGAACACACAGATACCATTGCCCGACCCATTGCCATAGTTTCCAAAGCTTAGACAACATAACACAAACACAACTGTTCTCTACAAGAAACGCAAAACTACTCCCAGTCATGACTACCTCACATACAGACATCTAAAGGAATACCTCTATTTCTTCCTAGTAATCCTTGTGCACAGACTGTAATTCTGAACCGAGGAAAACCTCCAGAATCATACACTTCTTAAAACCCAATAAACCATATTTAATCCTCGTCCTACCGCCCCATCAGCGTCACCTCAGTGTTTGGCAAGGTCTTTGAATCCATTATCCCTCAATACATTCACAACCACCTAAGCCAAATCTGTTCCTGCCTACAAACTATTGTGCCTTATGATCCAATTTCTCTTCCGATAAGCAAGTACTCACCATCTGCCCAGTCACCGTGATTATCGTTAACACACAATTCCTTAACCTAGAAAAGGTCTGTGATGATGTACAACACTCCATTCTTCTCTTCAAACTCCACCCTTTTACACTCCCAATGTCCGACTTACAGCATCATTCTAATCTAGTCGCCCATCCTTTGCCATTATTAACAATACGAATTTCAATGTCTTTTATCTTGTTCCATGTTATGGTTCAAGGCTGTGTCATTCCTCCACTTACAAAAAGGGGTCGGACAAAAATATGGAAATACCACGTAATATCTATATTTAAACATAAATACTCGCCAAACCTGTAGGTTGCAGAATTGTATTAGGCCACGAACAGCAACTGCACAATTTTCAAAACATGTCGCTAGTGGTAGTCGTGGTCGGAATAGTGACCTGCGCAGTTGTGAGTGCATTACGTCGAAGCTCGAAGAACTCTAACATTAGCAAACTGTTGGAGTTCGTACGGTGGGTGCTTCTGCAACCACGGAAACGTTCAGTGTTTCAAGAGGCACCATACTGATGATTTATACCGCATAAGAGAAAGCGGGAAAATATCATCCGCTAAGTCACATAGCCGAGGAAATTGTGTCTTGAGTGTTAGTGATACAGTCGTTGAAGAGGACTGTGACGAAAAATAGGAGGATGACAGCTGCAAGATTCACTGCAGAACTGAATTTCGCACTCACGAATCCTTTCAGCACCAAAACAACACAGAGGCAGCTCTGTAAGCGGAGAATTTCAGATCGAGCTGGAATTCCAAAACCACTCGTCAGCGATTCATATTCCCGTAACAGAAAAAGGTGGTGGTAAAGCCGCAGAATCTGGGATATGGATCAATGGAGGAATGCTATTTGGTCACATGAGTCTTGTTGCATACTGTTTCCAATTTCTGGCCGTGTTTACTTTCGAAGAATGAAACGTGGCGGAGGTTCGGTGATGATCTGGTCGAGGTATTCTATCGACCCCATGGGTACTCTGCAAGGTGGCATTACTGCCTTGGATTAAGTGACCATTCTGACTGATAATGGCCATCATACGGTACAATGTTTGTTCCTCAGTGGTGATCCTGCGTTCCAATACGACAGGGCCCTGTTCGTACAGATCACATCGTCCTGGGCTGTCTTTGCGAGCAGGAGGATGTATTGTCGTGTCTCTTCTCGTCATCACAGTTACCAGGTCTCAATTTTATTGACACTTTTTCATCCACTATGGAGAGAAATGCATGTGATAGCCACCCAAATCTACCACCGCCTTGTGAACTTACCATTATTTTGCATGAACAATGAAATAACAGAAATATCACTCCCCTGAAAACCATGCAGGACCTTTATTTGTCTATTCCGAGACGATTGGAAGCAGTTTTCAATACCAGCGGTTTTCTTATACCGTTTCACCTATGATGTTATGATTTTCGTCTTTCCATATTTTTGCCTCTCCCCCTTGTATCTCTTAACTGATGACCAGCTGAACCATTATCGTCCTTTAATCTCCTCCATTATATCAATGGGACAGCCTTCCTAGCCCTGTACGTTACCCAATTTTCTTTCCGTATCCATCTTAAGCAATTCACATTCCGGTGCAACCAATAGCTCCACAATAACAGACCCTCCAAAACACACACAGTATTTATAAGACAAACGAACAACAATTTCTGACTGCATGACTTTTACCTCACTATTTATGACCGTGGCAACTAATTAACCAACGACTAAAATACATCGAACTAACGAGGAAACTACAGTTTCTAACCCTCCAAAGGAAAGGACATAACAGATTAAAACTGCTAACTGGCCAAATATGGGGATTGGATCCCTTTAACATCCTCCACCCCTACAAAGCCTTGATGTAACCGATCCTCTCCTCCATAGATGTCACCTTGACATGTGTCACACAAACATTCTTTCAGTCCCTCCGGATCCTTGAACGCCACGAATCCGCTTACTCTCCGTGGCAAGAACTGCTTACCATCTCATTTCTTTTTCCCACTTCCTTGCCCACATTGAAGACTTACGTATACCCTATACTTCCCGTAATGTCGACTCGAACAACCCAATCACAAATTACCGTCTTCCATCGCACGTATATGAACACATCTCACTCTACAACAACAAACTGCCGTATCCGCTCCCAGCGCTATTATAGCTAACTTCCACACCCTGACAATGAAATCCGCCCTAACTTCTGTCCATCCTACCAGAGGTAACCCACTCCTCCATGTTAGCCTCTCCTCCACATTCCATTCGATTTCAGGGCTCCCCACCATACATATCCCTCCCATTTCATTCTTCTGCACCTTCTTGACCTGTTTGCCATTCTAGCTATCTGTCCCCCGAACTTCGTGTTTTCCTATGAGCTATCCCCCGACATTATACTTATCTCACACCCAAATTACCTCAACCAAATATTTCCATAAACACTTTAACTAGTTCGGAGGCCAATCCACCATCCCTCTTCCCATCACATCTCCTAAATGCAGGATCCCTCCATCAAGTGCTAGTGAAGTGTAACACAGGGCAATGTTTGTTTTAATTTTCTGCCAACTCATTGTTTTTAAATATCGGACAGAGTGCAGTGTTTGCTTTAATTTTCTCTCAACTCACTGTTTTCAACGTCGGACAATATTTTGCTCTGGGTTGTTTTAAGTATCATCAATTAATAGTGTTTTTTTGTGTTTTAAAATACTTCTGTACAAACTTCGCAACAAAATTAAATGGCCACTGTTTTAACACCCTGTCATTTTCTGTGAGTGTGACACCGTAGCTGGAAATCTGGATCGAAGGTACCTAGAACCATTCTCTCTAATGGCGCAAAAGCGTGACGCACTGCGACATCATCGTCGGCCTCGGCGGCGCTTCAAACAACAAGACATCGACACGTACAAAAACAAAGACAAGACCTTAGGAGTTCAAGTTTGGTGCAAGGTGGGTAAACGACGTTACATGGTCACCACAATTCACCCAACATCACTGTAGACCTGACAAATAGTAGATAGGTCGTCACATCTTTCCTCACCAACATATCACCCCTTATCATCACCAGAGAAGGAGGCTGCAATTGAAACCCGCATTGTTGAAGTCAAGAGTTTTCGTATTGGTGACCGACGACAATATTTAGGACAGACCGCTGCTCAGTATAGACATAAAAAGGCCACAGGAGGTGCCATGCCGGCCGCGGTGGTCTTGCGGCTCTAGGCGCTCAGTCCGGAACCGCGCGACTGCTACGGTCGCAGGTTCGAATCTTGCCTCGGGTATGGATGTGTGTGATGTCCTTAGGTTAGTTAGGTTTAAGTAGTTCTAAGTTCTAGGGGACTGATGACCACAGATGTTAAGTCCCATAGTGCTCAGAGCCATTTGAACCAGGAGGTGCCATGAAGACGTCAATGAAACTACCCTTTTCGTTGGGGAGTCCATTTTCATACTTCACGGCCGAAAAGGACGATTTGCAGTGCGCTGTACATTAGGACAACGTTCTTGATTATCTTTGACACTGCCGACACCTGCTGAAGGTTCAACCTTTCTCCAAGAACAAAGTGGGGCTGCTACCCCAATGAATGTGATCTCACTCCGTTCGTATGTCACGCGACCGTAAAACTGTTCCAACCCTGTAGACAAAATTTGAATGTGAAGCAGAAAAGCGTATTTACGTTTCTTTTTACTCCCTTCTTTTCCGCGTCTTCCTGTGGCGTGTACAAAAAGGTGTTGGAAGGGGGGACGGGAAGCGGGAGGTGTTACATTGATATCCACGTGAATGAAATGGCAAAGCGCCCCTATAAGACCCTCCAGTTCGGAAACAATCTCGGTGCCACACGCACACAGCTTGTGACACTTTAAAACTGTGCCAGTACATAGACATTCATTCACCCATACAGGGTGTCAGCGGTGTAACCCTTTCAACATCCATTACATTTTCATTTTCCATGCGGCCAGCGGAAGGTGGTGCACTAGCGTAGCCCGACTTGACTGTTTTGTTTTGATGCATGATGTAATTGTCTTAAGGAAAAAGAAAGCTAAAATTCGGATAATTGATTTTTTAATGAGGTTAATGAATTTTTAGTTTGAAGTAGCACCACCTGAAGCATTAATCAATGCCTGCCATCAGAAATTACAGTTGCAGATCAAGGAAATGTTAGAACCCTGTGCGATGTTGTTCCACATTTTTTGTGAAGCACTGGCCAATTTTCCAAGTGGTTCTGACTAAGTATTTATGTCCCTTAGCATTCTATCGATGATCTCCCATTCATATTCAATTTGGTTTCAGTCAGAGTTGTAGGCAGGCCGTCCCATCATCGGGATGTCCGCTGCATTAAGACAACCTTACACAACATAGATGTAAGAAGCCGAGTGTCATGCTGCATGAGTATGAAGTGGTCCAATTGGTGCGGCCTCCAGAATGACGTAAGGATTCACTGAGCAGTAGCACTGGGCATTCAATGCTCCCGGTTGCATGACGACAAGGGGCGTTTTCATATTTAGATTGTTGCTTGATACGTCCATCCCCGAATGTGATTTGTGGGGATATGATATTGGATGATTCCCCTCGTCTGCATCATGATGCCAGATATGGATCGTGCCCATTGTGAAGAATAATGACTTATCTCTGAGGAGCAAAGTATGCCAACATTGCATATCCCACTGCGCTTGCTGCCTGGCAAACTGCAACATGGCTGCATGTGTCAAATTGGGCACCTTAATTGACTTGCATGGACAAATGTGCCGTTCCTACAACTATCAGTCGGTCCTGGACTACCTGCTTGCTGCCCATCAGTATGACCCTCCTGTGTTGTAGTGCAATTCCGATGTTCCTGACCTCGACCACGCTTAATAAGTCAGTGTCCCGAGGTCGTTGCAGCAGATTTCCAACGATGCTCTGTGATATGTCTGGCACGTTCACTGTGTATTGCTGTAACCTGGAATCTTCAGACTGAGCAACTGGTTGGCTAACTTCAGCAGAAGTCAGCTCTCTGCGTTCCATAACACAGAACAAAAATTCCACTCCCTCTGTGCTGATATTCACAGAATCCTTACCATGCATTAAAAAAATATGCCAACGGGAGAAAGAAACACGCCAACCCGTACAAGAGCTGTCTATTATATCACACAGTTTTACAGCAGTCCCGTTCTGAAACTCAACCACCTCAACCAGAAAACATAAGCAAATAATAAACAGTCGTATTTTAAATGCGTCACTATAAATAATTAAATTCTCTGGTATGAAACGTGTCAACATTTATATCTACAGTTGTGGCAAGCTGTTCTCGCAAATCTGTTGGGTCCTAATAAATTTTAGTCTTTAAATAAATCAATTCCACGGACCGAATGTAGACTTTACAAAGTTTAAATGATACTACTCCTTCTCTTTTGCGAGAAATGGGGAGTCTCTGAGAGCATTGTCTGTGAAAGCAAATGCTCCGAAATCGAGTCCCGATTCAGTCCAAACTTTAAGAAGCCTGACGTTGAGATTGTAACTTGCGCACTCTCTGCTGTGGAGCGAAAGCTATATAACGCGGAAAATTGTCTTGTAGACGATGGTGGATTTAATCATTGTCTCCGAGTTTGTTATGGAGTGGTTACTTGTGATCTTTCGTGACTGGCGTTCGACAAGCATTTGCTCTATCTCGAAACTGTGGCCCAACTTCAGGAAATAACTTTCGTCTCTGCTGAGACTGTCTGCTGTGTCCAACTTGCATCAGCAAGTCCATGGAACACAAAAAAATTTTACCTCTTGTATTACCACTGCTCTAAAAGTCTTAAGAGTCGTAAGTGTGCCTCTGATCGTTTTGATAGCGTGTTGACCTGCATTTCTGTCAGACAGTGTGAACTTCCACTTAGGATTAATTATCGGCGCTCACGTAGTCAGTGCTTTTCTGATAACATTATCCAGTGCACTTGGATTACCAAGACATTCTGTGTCTGATGTCACGTCATCTAGCGCCGTATCTACGACCAGTCCGTCTAGGCTGTAGAAACTGCACCACAAAAATTAAAAGTACGAAAAATAATCTTTCTTGTAATATTGTTGTGCAGGTCCTCTCATAATAGCATGAGACGTAGAAGTAATTATTTTGCATGGACTGATTGCCATGCAGTGGACCCAGGTTCGAATCTCGGTACTGTCTGATATTTTTGCTTCGTGGGAGATTGGCACGAGGCGCTCTCAGCCTCGTGAGGCAGACTGAGGAGCTACTTGGCCGAGTAGCAGTGTTTCCAAGGTCAAGAAACCCGACAACGACCGAGAAAGAGGTGGGCTGCTCACATGCCTCTCAATAATGCATTCGATGACGCTGTTGTCTCACCGTCACTATGTATACACTGAGGACTGTGTGGACAGAATTAGACTAGCGAGTAGATGTGTGCCATGTGACAGCGGAGGACACATAGAATATTTATAAACACCGTAAAAGAGCTGCCATAGTTTGTCTTTCACATACTGTATCAATAGTTACGATTCTATTGATGTATATATGCAGACTGAAGCGACGAATGAAAATATGTACCGTGCCCAGGATTCGAGCCCGGATCTGCTGCTCACTAGGGAGATGCGCTAACCACTATGCCACCCTGGTATAGTGGCTTTGCACAGCTGCACTGCCCGCTCTAGCACGCCTCCCTCCTCGGTCATTCACACCTCATAAAACAGGCATTAATGGGAATTTGGATTGAGGAGGGAAGCTTGACATGGTAGTCCATGCAGTTGTGCAAAGCCACTGGGTCAGAGTGCAGTAGAGTTACGCGGTCTGCCCAGGAAGCAGGAGACCCTGGTTCGAATCCCGGCCTTGATACAAATTGTCATTCGTCGCTTCGTCTGTATGTACAGGGCTATTCATTACATTTTTAGTATATGTGCTCATCTTTATTTACCAACGTAAGCTGTTACAAGATGATGATTTTACACCTGTCATTTGGAATGGAGCGAAAATATATCTTAATTTATAGCCAACTTTGAGTCTGACAACATGTTAAGTATCCTGCAATACACGTTAAAGACATAATATCGAATACTTGAAAATGACATAAAGGCTCTAAACATGGGTTGTACTCAAATAGACAATTAAACAGTTAAAGGGCGGATTGTTTCTTAAAAAAATTCCAACTTTTATTACTTATAAACTACAAAAGATAGGAGCACAACTCCAATGAATGAAACACCTACTGACCTACCGACGTCCTTATGGTGTCATTTTTATATGGGTACCAGTTTGGGCGCTTCAGTGCACCACCTTCAAGCCTTAGCTCATGCTGGTTTTTGCAGACTACCTGTAACCGCGACGTCTCTCCAACGATACGGATGGTGTTAACCTCCACAACATAAAATAAGGTAGTCTGCGAAAACCAGTTATAGATGTTGGCCACTGATGCATGAAATATACAGATGGCGTTAACCGTTACTATCACCTAAGATCTGAAGCACCGAAACTGGTAACCATACAATAAATGACGTCATAACGACGGATGTAGGTGAAACTTCCTGGCAGATTAAAACTGTGGACCAGATCGAGATTCGAACTCGGGACCGTTATCTTTCGCGGGTAAATGCTCTACCGACTGAGCTATCCAAGCACGACTCGCGACCACTCCTCACAGTTTCAGTTCTACCAGTACCTCGTCTCCTACCTTCCAAAATTCCCATAAGCTCTTATGTGAACCTTGCAGAACTAGCAGTCCTGGAAGAAAGGAATGGATTGTTAATTCTGCAAGACTGGCAGAAGAGCTTCTGTGAAGTTTGGAAGGTAGGAGACGAGGTATAGGTATAAATGAAACTGTGAGGAATCTTCGCGAGTCGTGCTTGGGTAGCACATTCGGTAGAGCACTTGCTCACGAAAGGCAAAGGTCCACAGTTCGAGTCTCGGTCTGGAACGCAGTTTCAATGTGCTAGGAAGTTTCATAACAGCGAACACTCCACTGCAGAGTGAAAATCTCATTACCGCTATAGGTCCTTCATTTTCTTACGTAAGTGAACGGTTGAAGTCTCCCAGACCTCCAATCACAAAGATAGACATAAGAAACAATTGCAACCTTCCTGGAAAGAGAAACGTTCAGAATTTTATGCATTCAGTGTGAGAACCGCGAGTTAAATGACAAATATCAAAACTGAGATTCTCTAAACACGTCCGACAGTATCTGAATGTCACCCTTCTAGGATGTTGGATTGGAAGAGCAGGAGCAGAAGATGAACTTCATCGCCGGTGGTCTCCCAGGTCTCCGGAGCTCACATCTTGTGACTTTTATTTGTGGGCTTACGTAAAAGACCGCGTTTTTATCCCTCCTTTACCTGACACCCTTGAAGGTCTGTGAATCCGCTAACGAGAGACCAGCTGCTTCGTGTGTGGTAGGAAATGAGCCACCGTTTTGATATTTGTCGCTTAACACATGTAGCTCACATTGAATGCATAAAAACCTGAACTGCCCTCTTTACAGTATCTTTTGTAGTTTGTAAGCAATAAATGTTTGAAATCTGTTTCTTCCAACTCAATAGCCCTGTATATGTCAGAGATGTTTGATAACTGAAAGTTCTCTGGAACCATATACTTTTATTTGATGATGTTATACGCCAGTTGTTTGAAGTGTTGTATTGTATTGTATTGTATGTTAACCGGAGTCCTAGAAACGACGGAGAGGCTCCGTCCCCGCCGTAGCCTCAGTGGTCCACAACCCCACGACGACTACCGCAGTCCACTTCGCCCTCCGCCGTCCCACATCGAACCACTCGTTCAGGGTTATTGTGCGGTTCGGCCCCCGGTGGACCCCCCCCCCCCTCCCCCACCCCTGGGAACGTCTCACACCAGACGAGCGTAACCCCTATGTTTGCGTGGTAGAGTAATGGTGGTGTACGTGAAGCGGAATAAGGTGAACCAGCCCGCATTCACCGAGGCAGACGGAAAACCGCCGAGAAATCGTTTACAGACTGGCCGACTCACCGGACCTCGAAACAAATTCGCCGGGCGGATTCGTGCCGGGGACCAGGCGCTACGTGCGTAAGACCGCACGGCTAACCGGGTGGACAGTTTCAAGTATTTCATGAACTTCATGTTTACTCTGTATCTTATTAACTATGTGGAAACTCTTATGGATATATATGGAATTTTATTGTTTACGTTGGTAAGGGTGCATATTGCGGCAGTCATTATTCTGAAGATAAGATAACGTATCTAATTGTTTTGAAATTTGCTCATGATTTGATCAGAAAGATTTACTGTATGTACCTGGACAACTGGGGCATTAGTCTGTATTTGGTCGACGAACTAACTAGTGACAATACCGACACTGCCGGACCAATGCAACAAAAGAGAAAGGTTTCCGCCAACTCCATGAGTAATTAGGAACTGCAGGAGAGGGTAACGGTGTATATAAAGAAGCAGATGATGATGAAAAGGGAAGGACAAGAAAGACATCGTGAAGGTTAGCTTTTCAAAGGATGGTGTCACGCAAAAGCGAGTTGTGCTCATGGCTTTTTGGACGTTGCACTCTACAGTGAATATTTTCTGAACAAACACACACACACACACACACACACACACACACACACACACACACACACACGGAATACGGCGGCACAAAAAGCAGGTTTGACGTTCATAGCTAGTTTCGGGGAAAATTTTTCGTGTTCACAATAAGGTTAATCAACTGGAAAATCCACCAAAAGCGACTCTGCTTTTAGCCATGAAATTTTCATAATTTGTGCCAAGCACAACGAAGAAAGGCCAACTAGAAGATTTGGAGGCAATTAGCGAAGTGCAGAATGTGTATTTTCCGTATGTGCAGGACCGTGTTTTAAAATATTTCACGCAGAAGAATCTCTGTAACTGTGTGGATATAAAATTTCAGTCCTTTCATTAACACATTCTTTTCGATACTAATCCGCCTTTGGTTTGATCCATGAACTAAAAGAAACAAACCTTGTGTTTTAGTGAGTGAGCAAGGGACGTGCCGCGACTGCGTCAGTTCAGAGAGGCAGAGTTGCAGTTTTTGTGTCTAGCATATTAGGTACCATGAATTTTTCTCTTTGGTTATAAGTCACACAGTCGGGACCTGTCCACTTCCGGAAGCATAAATGTAAAATTGGAAGGGTGGGATTCTTAACGCTAATGAGGTATAATGCAGCTGAAAAGTCTGTTCAACATATGGCTTGAATAAAAGATGGTAGAACACAAGATGGCAAAACTGTAGATAGGCGACTGTGTTTTAATTATTTGTACCGCTGTGTGACATCTGTTTGGTTCGGTTGACAAAAGTTATGCATGCGATGTGTAGTTTTTGGATGTTCAATTTGTTTTAAATTCTGATGCTATCAACTGAGGAACGTATTTTTCTTGTTGAACATATGATTCGACGAAGCGATAAATATCCTCGTGCTTTGTTTGAAACGCATTGTATGATAATAAATTTGGAGCGTGGGTTGCAACACCCAGACGGCTCGTATTGCCGTTTTTTGAGTGAACTATGAACAGTGAGCGTTATTGCTTAATGACTCACGGTTTCATTGGCCGGCTAAAGAAAGACGAAATCAACTACGCATGGTTTCAGTTACATGGTGCACGTAGCTAACAACACTATGCGTCTTCTGGAGAACTGTTTTGGCGAACATATCATTGCTAGACCTTAATCCACGATACATTTGAGGAGCAGCGAAATCTGTAGTGTATGTCAGTCGTCAGGCACGCTTTGTAGATCAAAATATTAAATAACTGGGTAAGTGTAAAGCGTATCGCTATCAGATCCGCAGAACGTCCTTTCCAATAAAAGTAAGCGGGTCCTATCTTGTTTAGATACCCGTGAACGTCATTTCTAACAAGTGTTGTAAATGCATGGCAACTTTCCGAACACACTGTAGCTGGCTACATGTCGGGGCACTTCTAGCGCTGTCTCGGTCGGGCGTGTAATGTACTTACGTTTTCTTGTTGTCGAACGAAGTGCCGTTGAAGACAATGGCTACCTGGTCGCGTATCTTCTCAATGACATATTTCTTCTGTAATGACTCTTCTATTGTTGTCATACTCGTTAACCATTGAGTCGTAATCTCCATTTAAGGTATTCGTTTTACAGGGATTGGCGTTCTTTAATTGTGGCAGGGCCAGTTGTTCCCAAAGCTGCTCTACCGTATAGAAGTGTGGGTTATACACTTTGTCTGTATAGTCAATGCTTAAGTAACAGGTTGAGATTTTTGCTTAAGAACGTAGATATCTGGGCTAAGATTATCTTAAGCATTGTCTTCTGCTTCTTCATGATATGTGTGGTAAAAATAAATACTATTTCTACCCAGATGAAATGAGCAGTGGGTTTGTCTCGGGTACAGGTACAATGTCTAGTCGGTGGATGGCGATAAAGTCTTGAAGTTCCGCCTTCTGTGTCTTCAGTTCGTTAGCTTCCGTATTCTGAAACGGAAGTGAACGGTATTTCGTCAGTTGGTAATTTTAATACAAAATGGATGCTTTTCTAAAAACTCCAACAAGGATCAGTACGCTCGTAAATTTTCATTGGAGCATGATCAACAACTTCCGAAAATCTGTGACAACAAGCGTAATAGGTCCCACGACGGATGTGAAATCATTGTCTAGATTTTTCTCCGTCATCTTCTTTCCTGGTTTTTTAAAGTTTTATGCAAACCTGCCTTAGTAAATTTGACACAAGATACAACTGTTTGCGGTATACCTTGCTATAAAACGTTACTACCGCAGAGGCGGTTGCCCAGAGCGTACAGTAGTTCTTTGTCAAGTTGCGGTTGCAGGTCAGCGCTCGCAACTCACGCATAAGTCGATCGTCGAGTCTGGGACGTAAATACGAGTCTGTTCGCTGTTGTAGAGGGCGTTGTTGTCATTGAGGCTGCTGTGTTTGACTGGTTGGCTCAGGACATTCTTCAGAGAACTGATGAATGTCCTTGGATGTCGGCCTGATGATTGTTGGTGCCTAGGTGGTTGTTGTCGGGAAGAGGCTCCTCTTTGATAGATGTGGAGCTGTTCCTGATACGTTGACCAACTTCTATACAAAGCAGACTGCTCCTGATCATAACTGTGGCTTTTAGTTTTAGTTATCTACGACATAGTACAGTTATGAGAATCGTGATATCCAGCACAATGCGCACACCGTGGCGGAAGGTGGCAATAGTCTACCATGTGCTCAAAGAACTGGCAGTGCTTACATTGGGATGACCCTGGCTTCGGTATGTAGTTTCCAACACACACACTAGAATAAAGTACTAATTGGAGTTCCAAATTCGATCTTTTTTCTTGTCCTTCAGCAAAATGATGAAATATATATGAGAAGAGGTGACAAATCCTTGGTCGTTTCTCCTTGTTATTTGTAGCGGCAGAGTGTGGTGAACACCGTGACCATATATATGGTCAAGGAAGTATGCAGCATTTCTCCTCATGTACCTCTCGTACGGGTCATGCAATATCCTCACACTGATTCTTCTGTTTACTTGTTCCCATCATCTTCTCAGGATTGAGTTGCGATGCAGTAATAATGCAAATTTGTGAAGCATTGTGAGAATTAACAATCATTGATCTCATTGACACTTGGTGTGCTCCGTGCTACCTCCCAACAAACTTTTTTGTCTTAGCTTTTGAGGTATATAGGCTCGACAACTGTAGATACTTCCTTACCTCACAGAGTGGTAATTTTCCCATCTGTTTACTATTGCCTGCTGCCATTCCAGAGTATTCATATTAGCTTTTGTACATGCCTCTGTACTTATTTTATTTACCTGACAGAATTACGACCTGGCTGCCCATTAATGCCGTTTTTCTGTAACTATACCAAATTTTAATGATTACTTACTCCCATACACCACCTCTTACAAGGATAGCCCAATAAAATTGTGAGCTGCCTCGATGATGACAGGTATGGTGTTAGTTCATGTAGTGACTCAAAAACCGACCTGGAGCACTGTGCACCCACTCCATTCTACCAGTAGTATGTGGGTGCAATGGACTAATCCTTAATTTTCGAATCCATAGCAAATGACAGTTATTTTATCAAGTCTGACATGAAATTCATCTCTTATCAGTGCTCATTCTATCAGGTGCACCAAACTTGAGAAAAAAATTCCTGATCTTGGCTAGTATCACCATATTGGTTTGTTTATCTGAGTTGATAACCATTCTCATATTTTGCGAGAAGTTGTCCATGATTGTTAAAACAAAATGGTTTCCCATTGTAGTCAGGTTAAATGGACCTAAAATATCATTCCCTATCATTTCAATGGTTTCATAACTTGCAGTAACTATTGCAGTGGGATTTACATGTGTTCATGCCTCTCATTGTGTGCACTGTACACAACTCTTCATGTACTGGTCTATATCTTTCTTCCTCCCCTTCTGCCAGTAACTTTCTGCTACACCCCAGTTTAGTGCCACATAACACTCATTCCCAGATAGCTTGTGACCATGAGCTTCTTTCAGTATGCTTGGCTGGTAGTAACATGTGCAGCCCCAACTAGTTAACCTATATAACAGGCTGTCACACATGCTGAACTGTGGCTGTGCCATATATAGCTAACCATCAGCACCAGCAGTTTCTGTTGCCTGTCATTAAGGTAGGCCATCACCCAGAGCCTGTATTACATCTGCCTAGCTGCTCAAAGCACCTGAGTTTCCATGCTTCTTTCTTGGCTTATATGCCACTTCATAATGAAGCTCTGTCAGCCTCAATGCCCACATTAGCAGCCCACCTGATGTGTCCTTCAACCATGATGACCTTTTTAGAGTTGCATGATTGGTCAGTACCTTGAAATTTTTCCCATACAGGTAGCACCAAAATACATAATGCCCTATACAAGTGGAGAATTTCCTTCATTATTGTGGAATAATTCTGCTTTATCTTACTCAGTTGGAGTGAATTGTAAGCCAGTGGATGTTGTTAACCATTAAATACCTAACCCAAAACACAGCCTAAGATCTAACTAGATGTCTCACAAGCCAATACAAATTCCTACTGATGATCTGGGAAAATCAGAACCATGCTCCTCACCAACACTTCCTTCAATCCCTCAAATGCAGCTTGACAACCTTCTGCCCACTCGAATTTCATGACCTGTATTAATAGGTGGCTGACTCGTTGTGAGCCACCCCTTCACAAATTTTCTGTAATAAACTGGGAGTCATAAAAAGTTGTATCCCTTACTCATCTTTTTTTTGTCATGTTAGGTACGATGAGATCCTGTACCACTTGTGTAAGTTTGGGATCTGTGTTTACCCCATCATCATTAATTATATGCCCTAAGTAACCCATTCACTCCAATACAAAATGACACTTCTCCATGTTCAGTGGAGAGTGTGCTGTCCACAGCCTTATAAAAATCTCTTAAATGTATTCCCCCACACACCTCACAAACACGATTATATCACTGACTTACACCAAACCCCATCTAACAGCCACTGAAAAGTTGAAGATGCGGTCTTTAATCCGAATAGCGTTACTTGGTATTAATAATGACCCCCAAGGAACAGAAAACTCTGTCTTCAGTCGATCCTCCAACCACCTCAAACTGATTGTACTCATCCCTTAAATCCAGAGTAGGTGTTATTGATGGCCACGTGATATTGGGTATGGAATACGTGTCAGATGTCACTTTACTAAGATGGTCATAGTAACAGCAGAAACTATATTTCGTGGAACCACCAGTTACCTTCTTCAGTACGACCACTTTGGTGGCACCATATTGGCTAGTGCCCTCCTCTGCTACTCCATCGTCCCATTATTGATTACAGAAGTCCCCCATAAGTGATTGTAAATGTCGAGATATATGAGATGGTTTTTGAAACACCGATGCTTCATTTCCCTTTGAAATTCAGCGTTGTGTTGTGGACGTTGCTGACAACGGTCCCTGAGGATAAAACAAGTCCTCTAACTTCAGTAGTAACGGCTTGAGCTCTCCCCTTTCTGTCCCCTCCAGATACTCCACCTTTTTACATAATTCACTTTTAGTGACAGCTTGCGGTTGATTAAGGTTCACTCTCGTTGTGTCACAATCATTATCCTCCAGAATGTCCCGATTTGCTACTAACAGTTCCTTTGTTAGTCTCACTTCATCAGAGACAAAACTGTTCAAATTCGCTGGTACCACTTTCATGTCATCTCTGTCCTGCACACATACAATTTTTCTCTTAAAAAAAAATGTGATACATAATAGAATTGTTCTTCTCTAGTGGCTCCATTACAGACAACATATCAATACACAGTTCCAGCCAACACTCATCCAACGTATCTTATTACCCCCTCTGGCACATTATCATGCAAACCAAGCCCTAGTATGTACACAGTTTAATCAATTCGCCTCTTTCAATAAGCGTGCCTCAATACAGTATTACCCTGGTGACAGCTTTCCCTAGATGGAATACTGTCCCACTAAGTCCCACATAATCGAGAGTCAATTTTGGCATTATGTTCATGCAAATAGTCTAACCCTTGGATCATACACGAGACACTACTTCCACACGTTTCTGAAACTGAACCGCTGCGACATGAAAATTTAATCCCATAGACAGTAATTCACTCAAATCACTTTTTCCCACCCAATGCGACATATAGAGTGAGTTAAATCACTTCCACCCCAACTGCCACTGACATATGCGCTCTTGTGTCTAGCAAAAACATATGTTTCCTGACCCTCACAATCCCCTATAGTACATTCCGCCGCAGGATACATGTTCGCTGCATCTAAAATGTTGAATGGTGAGGTTCCCTCTTGCGTTTAGCGCTTGCCCTCTCCCCTTTGTCTATCTCTATTACTGTTTCCACCATATACGTGCTGGTATCCACAACCTTTCGACCCAATTTTGGCTGGCGACACTGCCTCTGAACATAGCCCATTCATCCACATCCTTAGCATTTCACATTAATGGAGAACGCTTTGCACTTATCGCGTACCCCATTTCCATATCAATATCTTCAAATTCTGTTGCCACCCTAACACAGTCTACTTCTCCTTCAGGATACCTGCCCAAACCCTTCTCAACATATCAGGTAACATCTCTCAGGAACATGTATAATATTATTCATCTCATCAGTCTCCCCAACACAAACATTTTACGTGTACCAACTGCAAAACTTCCCTATATTTCGCCATTGTTCATTATGACTCCATTAATTCCTCACTAAAAGAATCTCATGCGGTTTACTTTCTTACATCGCCTTGCTTCAATTGCCCAATTGTCTGTACGTTCCTCAACTCCTCCAAATTAGCAAAATATTTTGCCTCTCCTACCAACTGAAGCTTTGTCACCTGAAACAATTGGTTATTCAACCAACGTCCAATCCCTGCAGATGATTTCAGTACCACTATGAAAGAAACTATATCCTCAACTGACCTATCCAAAAAGGGAGCGACAGCTGGATCTGTCCGGGGCTTTGGCTACTGGAAGCATGCTATCTGCACATCTTTAATTGTAATTTGCGCTAATAACTGTGTTTTACCTGCTGTTAACTGCAGTACTTTATCAAGTAACACCAACAGTGCCTCTCACTCGGAAACACTCTGTGGCGCAGGCTCTGCCATTGTGAAACCCTTACATCACACACACAAATAACTACAACGTCGGTACTCTACATCTTACCATCAGCCAACTACATTCAGTACACCGGTTAGTAGTATGGCCATAACAGCGAAATGTAAAATATTCTACTCATACAGAGTGTACTACGCCCTAGCAGGTTACGTTGAGCACATCTCACTGGTATCAAATAGTGCTCTCTGCAGTTACCGCGAAACGGTGACATGTCAGATTGTTCCAGTAGTTCGACTAACGTAACTTTCATGTACCTGTGTATCTCAGATCTAGGTACCGTCTCTTCCACACACGAAAGTAGAGTCATACAGTTGGCTCACTCATCCACTTTGTGGTGGCACTGCTGGCTGTGGTTGTGATGTTACGCTGCGTGGAAGTTGGCTCTTCTGACACCAACTGAAGTGGTCATGGGTGTGACAGGCAGCTTCTGCGAGACTGGCCGGGGGTGAAGGGTCGTGGTGAGGAGACCAGTGGGAGCACAGTAAAACATGGTTAGAAATTAATTGATTTATTATAGCTCATATACAGTATGTGATCAAAAGTATCCAGACACCCCCAAAACACACGTCTTTCATATTACGTGCATTGTGCTGCCACCTACTGCCAGGTACTCCATATCAGCGATCTTAGTAGTCATTAGATATCGTGAGAAAGCAGAATGGGGCACTCCACAGTACTGACGAACTTTGAATGCGGTCAGGTGATTCGGTGTCACTTGTGTCATACGTTTATAAGCGAGAATTTCACACTCCTAAACATTCCTAGGTCCACTGTTTCCGATGTGACAGTAAAATGAAAAAGTAAAGATACACATACAGCACAAAAGCGTGAAGGACGACTTTGTCTTTTGACTGACAGAGACGGCCGTCAGTGGAAGAGGGTTGTAGTGTGTAATAAGCAGACATCTGTCCAGACCATCACACAGCAATTCCAGACTGCATCAGGGTCCACAGCAAGTACTATAACAGTTAGGTGGGAAGTGAGAAAACTGGGATTTCAAGGTCGAGCGGCTGCTCATAAGCCATTCATCACGTGTCCCTTGGTGTAAGGAGCGTACACATTCGACGATTGAAGAGTGGAAAAACGTTTTGTGGAGTGACGAATCACGGTACACAATGTGGCGATCCCATGGCAGGGTACAGGTATGCGAATGCCCGGTGGACGTCATCTGTCAGCGTGTGTGGCGCCAACAGTAAAATTCGGAGGCGGTGGTGTTGTGGTGTGGTCATGTTTTTCATGGAGGGGGCTCGCACACCTTGTTGTTTGCGTGGCACTATCACAGCACATTCCTACGTTGATGTTTTAAGCACCTTCTTGCTTCTCATTGTTGAGGAGTAATTCGGGTATGGCTATTGCATCTTCCAACACCATCGAGCACCTATTCATAATGCATGGCCTGTGGCGGAGTGGTTTCAATTGCAATAACATCCCTATAATGGACAGGCCTGCCCAGAGTCCTGACCTGAAACGTGTAGAACACCTTCGGGATGTTTTGGAACACCGAATTCGTGCGAGCCCTCAGCGACCGACATAGATACTTCTCCCCAGTGCAGCACTCCATGAAGAATGGGCTGCCATTCCCCAGAAAACCTTCCAGAACCTGACTGCACGTATGCCTGCGAGAGTGGAAGCTGTCATCAAGCCTAAGGATGGACCAACACTATATTCAGTTCCAGCATAAGCCGATGGAGGGTGCCACGAACTTGTAAGTCATTTTCAGCCAGGTGTCCGGATACTTTTGATCACATAGTGTAGGTATCATAATGTGTTGTGACGGCCACACGGCATAGTACTTCTGTAGGTGCATGGCTCCCATTTTGGGTTAGTGCTTAGCTGGTACGTCATGATTTATGACTCAGTTAGTGGCGGCATGGGGTGCAAGAGGGCCTGTACTAGCGTAGAAGTGTGGATGGCTGTACCACACCAATCAGAACCTCCGTCCCTGGGCAGGAATTGGGCTGCTGCAGGAGTGACCCTGGAAGTGGCCCGTCAGTGGTGAAGCGCCAAATCCAAGTAGGAGGGCTAGGTGTTAGAAATGGTGCAACAGTGACGGCTGACGGGGCTCCGGAATCCTGATGTCCACTAGCCAGCTAGCACCAGAAGAGCCAGTTAGGTGCGTCATGGCTGCTTTCAGGTGGCGCGGTTCTCAGGAAGGTGGCTAGAACACTTGAACAGGAAGCCTGTCTCCCGACGGGAAATCCCACGTCAGTGAGTGGCGGCACGGGGTGCAAGAGGGCCCGTACTAGCGTAGAAGCGTGGATGGCTGTACGACACCAATCAGAACTTCCGTCCCTGGGCAGAAATTGGGCTGCTGCAGGAGTGACCCTGGAAGTGGCCTGTTAGTGGTGAAGTGCCAACTCCAAGTAGGAGGGCTAGGTGTTAGAAAATGGTGCAACAGTGGCGGCTGACGGGGCTCGCCATGGCTTCTTGCTGACTCATGGTGCGATGGTGGGTAGCATAAGCCCTGTTGCAGAAGATGCTTTTGGGCTGTGAATATCTCTGCTAGTAAGTCATAGCTCTTTATTCAGGATAGTTTCTCACCTGCTGTGCGGATGTACAGCTTCCATTCACGTTCCTGACAGCAATACTGTGGCGCTCTGGTGTAGAAACGGCTCGTCTCGACCCGTAACAATTGAGCCGTACCACTGCACTGACGGGGTTCTGACGTCAGACCTAGTCTGTCTCCCAACGCATAAACAGCCCTGTTGCTGTAACTGGCGTGCCGACACCCTGTACTCACCGGCTGTCAGTGGCTTCTGCAAATGCTGCACTGCAGTTTTTTTCGAAGTGACATCCAAATAACAGTGACAGTGTTGCTAATCTGTATTGCCAAGGAACTTCCCCTTGGCTGCTAACAAAACATTTCCGAGGCTCTTCGTCTACTTCTTCATCATTCTTTGGGTAGTTATTACCACCTTGTTGTCACAGTGGTAGCAGGCTATCAGCTGGTAGATTTTCATTTGGCCAATTTTCACCTATTATTTCGACTGTTTCTATTATTTATTGGTCGAATAAAGCTTCGGGAGCGTACACATTTTCAGAATATTTTTCAGACAATAACCAAACACGTGTGCAAAAAACGGCCTAAATTACAGACTCCATACGTTCTCGGGACGGGACAAGTGGTTTTCACAACGCTGTAAATAAGCTAGACATTACAAAAAAGGAGTTTTCCACTGTTCAGATTGCTCTAAAGTGTCAGTAATTATGAATTCTCATGGAATCTTCACTGCTAAAAGGGGATGGTTTAATAATAAGAATTTTTAAAGGAAATCATCCTCGGCTACAAAAACATGTGGCCCACAAAACTATTCTTCCTGCGAAAGGAGTCTTTTCGAAACCAGTTCTTGCTGTTTCAGTGATATCTGAAACTCCACTTGCTCTAAAAACTCCCCCATTTGATACTCTTCCAAGTCTGAAACTGTGGGGATAAGGCAACTAAAATTTCCGTTAGGACAACGCTGTGTTATCATTCCAGTTACAGTACAAAGTCTCTCTGTTCTTTGAGGCCTGGATAAGAACTTGTTTATTGTTCACAGCACCCAAATATTTGGGGAAATTCTACTTCAGCTTGAATTTGGTGGCAACATTTAGCCAGTCTTCTGCTGTAGAAGAGGCCTGAGGAAAAAAAAAATTAACTAACTCATTTTTGAAACTGTCACTTGACTTGGATTCTGCAGTGGAGAAGACCGCAAATGAAATAAGACAACATCTGTCAATCAAGATGCATAGAGCAGTCTGGGGAAATGAATCGTTCTGCTGTACACCCAAATCATAAAGCGATAACAAAGATTAACCACACTATGAGGACGAAAATTGTTTCATCAAATTATTTACTTATATAAAAAGCAGTACAAATATTCAACGAAGAAGAGGCTCCATATGATGTTTTTTGTACATATGTTGCACGCTAAATGAGAAGTCTCTCTTACTATTATTGAGGTAAAAAAATTAAAAGAAACTGTCAGAAAGTCATACTGGAGATAAGTGAGGAAGACGACCTGCCATAAAAACCTGCTTCTCATAGCTATAGTAACAAGAATTCGGTTGCTTTGGCAGTGGGTTTTTCGAATCCTCAAGCAGTTCTGAACAGTATATAAATCTACAACTACCACAAAGCTTAGCATCTTAAGCCTAGTTTACACGACAACATTGGGTTGCGCCACTCGATGCATAGAATGAGTTGCACGCAAATGGTTTCATATGTGACTGTAGACACGGCGACGCCAGTATACACTTCAGTTTTCTCCTTTAGTTAGTCCCTGAGTCGTGTCTGGAATGAAAGTTTTGGCAGTACACATCACACGAGTTGTGATGGAGTGAAAGCTTGTTGCGTGGAATCGATGCATAACAAAAATATAAGTAACGTGTTTCGATTCGTGACTGGGTGAAGAAAAGACGTCAGCCCGGTTGCTCAGCATCCTTGCGGAAATAATTTATAACCGAAGATCGAATAAGTTCTTTTAATTATCTTAGAAAGTCACCAGAACTGTTCACGTTTCTTCTAAATAGAGTTAATTATGAAATAAGGAATAATGGTACTGTAATGCATGGAGCACTGTCGCCAGAACTGAAATTACATATCACATTTTTCGCATTACATTCGAGAACACTCGACATGCTATAAGATACGGTTTTAGTTGGTCATGACGCTATTTAATCAACGTCAATAATTATTAACGTTAACAGTAATTATTACTACCATTAGCAATAACAATTATTCGAAACAGGCCACATTAAGAAGACAATGGTTTGCAAACTACTCTCTTGAAGATAGATCGGTACAGTGGCAATATTTCAAAATTATAACATATGTGAATGGGGAGCACTGCAGCGATGTTTTATATGGATGAATATTGAATAAAGAATGCAGCTTCTTGAATCTGTATAGCCTTCCCTCCTGTCAACAATATTACTTAACAAAGAGTTGTCCAACTCGAATGATGGGATTTTAGTCTTATAGACGAGACCATTGCCACAGCCACAATTACACTTGCTCGTATTTTTCTTAATTCAGTTGTATATGTGCTCCTAAAACAAATTTTGCCTTCCGGCTAAGATATTGTCAAACCATCTATGATATGATCGCACATGACGGTCGCAGCGGCAGCAATATGTTGCTTGTTTTTGTAATCAGCATCACTGAAATTCTACAAACACCTATGCAAAGCATAGATATCCTAAAAGTGAACATTATTCTCCGTTCCCTAGTTCATATTTAAGTTTGTCTACACTCTATGAACACAGATAACCTCAAAACTCATGCAACTAGTGTCGACAAAGTTGGAACACGCCAAAAGTTTTTAGTTTCACCAACGAGTTGCGCAGTGGCTGATAGCGCAGTTGCCTGCGAAGTAGTGTCGTTGTGTAAACTAGGCTTCACATACTGACTGAAAGTACCTTTACTCCTATTAAAATCCTTGTAGTGCTGTCGTAATTGTTCTGCTTGATTCTGGAACAATAAGATTTAGTGTACATTTTGCTATTCCGAATAGCACTTGTAATCATATAATCTTCACTTCAAACAATATACTTTTAATGTACATTTCTTAAAATAAAACACTATTTTATCAAAGAGTGTACTTACCCGGTGCAAAAAATTGCAAAGTTATAGCAGCTAATTCTTTTACGTCAATAGATTTCTGAATATTCTATCTTTATTGGATTTAAGATGACCAGTTTTACAAGCATTTTATCCGCATCAGCTAGTTTTATTCTTAATAATTTCGAAAACTTCGCTGGATCCTAATTACGCAGTTCGGCCACTAATTGATTCTAGGCAGCGAAATTTACACATCTGAAAATCCACTCTCTAACCCACACACAACGGTTTTTCTGCTTTGTCGACATCTTTGGAATTATTACACAGCCCTTGAGTTTGCTTTACGATGCTATCAGCATGGCAAGTGAATGAAAGGGTTGTACGACACAGGACACATTTGTATGTATCATGCAGTAACTGGCATACGTAGAAGTACGTGTGTGGAATGTACATTTGTTACAAATTTTAGAGCCGGCCGGTGTGGCCGTGCGGTTACAGACGCTTCAGTCTGGAACCGCGTGACCGCTATGGTCGCAGGTTCGAATCCTGCCTCAGGCATGGATGTGTGTGATGTCCTTAGGTTAGTTAGGTTTAATTAGTTCTAAGTTCTAGACGACTGATGACCTCATATGTTAAGTCGCATAGAGCTCAGAGCCATTTGAACCATTTGAA
The DNA here is from genome assembly GCF_023864345.2 of Schistocerca serialis cubense. Taxonomy (NCBI): domain Eukaryota; kingdom Metazoa; phylum Arthropoda; class Insecta; order Orthoptera; family Acrididae; genus Schistocerca; species Schistocerca serialis. Next base: position 545,494,531 of record NC_064643.1, read on the forward strand.
CAAATTTTAGCACTTCAGGAGCTGTCAGATACATATCTATGAAATTAATTTCTAGAGATTTCTGTCAGTGAATGCCATTTTCTGTCCGACAACCGAGATATACTTCCGGAGAGAGGTGTCAGATGTAACCGCATCTGTGAGCAGATATGGAGACAGAAGAGGCTGTGTAGAAAAATTGAACACCAGTCCACTGTTTCGCTCTCTCATTATTGCATGTGATGCTGCATTGCGTGCAATTATACTGAAGACATCCTATGTTCACTGTACAAAAAGATAAATTACTCTTGGGAACCTACGGAAAGCATCTATGACGTACTGGTATAGACGACTGGGAGAAAATAAAATGTTCGGGTTGTAACAGCTGCCACCACTGGTGGACCAAAATATTACTTCTGATGAACAGTACAGAAATGGGCAAAAAGCATTTTCCCTAAAGCTACAAGACCGGCGATGTCCAACAATTAAAATTCACTGCGTAGTCACTCATCGCTAAGCTGCGCAGTCATCCGAGTTGGCTACATATACCATTTCGAACAGATTTTCATTCACCAGCTGACTTGTTACCATAATGGTCACATACCTCCTCAAAATTCCAAACAGCTGAAGGGTTTCTGCTGTCATGTTCTCAGAGTTACCGTGACACCACGTGAATCTGCACCCACTGTCTCAGTTAGAATACACTCAGTCTGAACGATGTGTAGTCCGAGAGTAAATTTACGCAACGTACTGATCAACAGGTTTGATGGGAATTCTCTTCCCTACTATACTATCAAATCAGGATCTACTAGAGCCACCTTGACCTGCGACGCGGGATTAAGCTTATCACTACTGCAGTACCAATAACCAATGCCCCGGTTAAGTCACATAATGCTCAGAGCCATTTGAACTAATTTGAACCAATGCCCTGTAACTAGTAACCACTGTCAGAAAGAACCCTAGACCCACCTATTGGACTGGAGAATGTACACCGCTAACGGTCAGTGCACTGACTCCTGCAGGCTGCTGGTAGCTTCCACCAATAATCTCTACAAAATCAGAAACATGATAACAACTTTAAGTCAATGAGTAAAGATTCACACAGTAAAACGACACTTGATTTCCCACAGAATCAGATGCCATCTATTGGTTTAAATTAGATATCGCCAATCGAATTTCGTTTCTTAATCACCACCGTCCTGCTAGCTAATTGCCCCACACTAATATGACTCTTTTTCCACCATTCACTCACAAAATGCGAAAGTACGTAAGCAGAAAGCTACATCTGCGCACAGAATATACTTTAGATTCTTTTTCTGTCTGTGGATTGCAAAAGTAACTTATAGATAACGGAGAATCACTAACTCCTGGGTTATGAAACGTTAATCACTTTAAAACCCGACCTAAGCGCAGCTCACATACAACGCGCCTCCCAACCCACGAGGATTATAGACGAAATTACTTTTAGTAAGCCACGGTTGGTTACACGAAATCGATATTAACGTTCTGAACTTGCAACCAACAAGCCTCATGGGCAGAATGGGACATCTCCAGCTAGCGTTAATAGCACTCCCCTGCAAACTGCTGCTTCCTACCCAGATTTCTCAGAGGTTTGTTTCTAACAGGTGCTGTAAAAGACCCGCCTCCATAAGAAACTCACAAACCATCCAGGAGCGTAGTAGCTTCCGACCACAAACCATTAAGGATTGTGTACACGACGGTTTTCTCCTGAAGATGGGCCCACAGGCCTGAAATGCGTCCTGTTATTTGAAAAAGGACTGAGAGCGTTTTTATTAGAATTTACTGTGTAACCAAGTCGGACGTTTGATTGGACGTTTTATGGGATGTTCGATCTGTATCCAGTTTGGAGAAACCCCACATTCCCCACAGCGGAAACTGGCTCTTTCTCTGTCACAAATAGGCAGAGCGGAAATGATACGTTATGCATCTAGTGACCCACTGCCTTAATAGCTTCGCAACATTCATGGAGAATCGGGTGACATCGGTAATGAAGGTTACCTGCCAACATCATAAATCATAAGTACTTTTGCTCGTTGTTCTCGAGAGCCATATTACCTTCACACAATATGTTCCCAGCCCTGTTAATTTGATAAATAAAGGTTTACATGGTCTGTCATCGAGCAGTCATTACTTTTATTGACAGATGTTCAACAGATAATTTGGCACCTACTATGGCGCCAGGATAGCATACCATTAAAACTTTGGCGCCCAGTTTTTCGCCTACAAATATGACCATTCTTCTTTTACCTTTGGTTTCAGTTTGCATCATTATGTGTTGCAAAATTTTTATGAGATCTCGTGTATAAATTCTGAATTGGAAATGTTAAGTAATACTTAATTATAATGTTACTGACTTACAGTGAGCCGGCCGGAGTGGTCTAGCGGTTCTAGGCGCTTCAGTCTGGAACCGCGTGACCGATACGGTCGCAGGTTCGAATCCTGGAATCCTGCCTCGGGCATGGATGTTTGTGATGTCCTTAGGTTAGTTAGGTTTAAGTAGTTCTAAGTTCTAGGGGACTGATGACTTCAGATGTTAAGTCCCATATTGCTCAGAGCCATTTGAGCCATTTTTTTAAACTAACTTACAGTGAAGCATGATACTTTCTTTGAGGCTGCTGGCTCAGCGAAGAAATGCAGATTTCAGAGCACACTAATCAGCTTTATAAGCGGATTCTGTAAGCTACCTCTTTCGAAAGTAAATTGCAGTTGTTTGAGATAATTCTAATCAATTTTAGAGTGCAAATGATATTCCTACATATCAATTGCCAGCCATTAAAAATATAACACTACTGTTTGACAAACCCGACATTGCCCGGCTATTCATTTTGCCAATTTGATCTGTGTACAAAAGGAACAGTTTTCTTTCGTTTATTACTACCTTATACGTACTCCTGCAGTATACTCGGTGTGTGTGAGTTTCTGTATTACGGGGCCTGCTACTTCGCATGTCCACAACCCGATTTTGCAAACGTGTCAATGCCAGCGACTGTTCATAGCTCTATAGATGGCCACTGTTTTTACCTACTGCCGTTTGCGTTTCGCAGCTGAAAGCTGTCAAAAGCACTGGCAGGTGTCAGGAATATCCTCAATTTGACTCGTCTGTCTGAGTGTCTTACTAGTAAACAGCAATTCTATGAAAACTTCAGACATGTCGCAGAATTTTTTCATGCAACTTAGTTTCTATCACATATCTCTTGAACTACAAGCGTGTGTCGTACAATTGTATATCTGTGTAGGCACATCCAACGGCACGTGTGTATGCTGTCTTGGAAATATGTTACGGATGGAGTTAGTACCAAAGAAGTAATGCACGATGAAGCAGTTTCTCAAGCACAGCGTGTTTATGACGTCGTATCTCCTAATATTCGTGTCATACAATGATATAATTTTTTAGGTACACTCAGCAGCGAAGTATGTGGATACTGTCTCTGAAATTCGTTGCGAATAGAAATAGTAGCACACAAGTAGTAAAAGTAAACGATTTGCATCATACGGCAATTTTTCACGTATCTCGTTGTGGGTTATACTCTGTCTCACTATGATACGTAGGCGGTTCTTGCATCCACAGCCATTGTTCCCTCACAGTAAGGGACAAGTGTGCCAAGTATGGTTGAAGTCGGATCTGTGGTGGGAGATGTGAAACGTACACACATAAATATATCCATTTTTATAGTATATGTGAATACAATAAATAGAGAAATTGTTTTTATTTTACATATCTGTGTAGTAGGAAGGATACATTACTCAATTTTTAGGTGATTCGCACGTGTACACAGTGTCAAACGGAGTACACAGAGCTGCCATCTCTGGTAGGAAATACAACTCTATCCCAGATAGCTCTGAAGTGGAACTGAGTATTAGTGACAGATGAGGGTACGTCATTTCAGGACACAGAGCACTGTGCCACAGCTGATCAGTCTCGTGGTTGGGGAGCAGCAGCTCTCTAGTCTCTCGGTAACTCGTTGTGAAATGACAGACGTGTGCAAATGGACATCGGCTGGTTTGACATGTGACGTAGTGCGGCGCGGCGGCGGTCCCCACGCAGGCGTGCACAGCTCACGACAAGGTGGCGCGTGGAGCCGCCCGTCGACGACTCAGCAGCCTCTGCTATTGGCCGAGTATAAAGGTTACGAAGTCAGCCGTCATAATGGCAGCAGGCAGCCTGTAGGGTTACTGCGGGTGGTTCTCCACAAGCGAGAGGCCGCTGCAGCTCTGTGCGTCACGTGTGAGTACCGTTGCGGTGAAAACTCAGAGGCCGAAAACTATTTCATGGCCGCCGCGTAAGTAAAACCCATGTTAATAAAGATAAAGAGTAAGCAATGGTACTAAACGAAGGAGAGATACGAGGCCTATTCGGAAGGTAAGGAGCGATAGGTGGCGAAATGGAAACCACAGTGAAAATCAAAACTTATTTACAACGGTTAGCTACACCTTCCAGCTACTTCTCTACACAGTCGCTGCTCCAACTTAGAGATCTGTCGTAGCGTTGTACCAACTTTTCAATTCCCGCGTCATAGAAGAAAGCCACCAGTGCTTTTCGACAATTTTCTACTCTGGACTGCAGCTCGTTGTCTGTGTCAAAATATTGCCTTCATAGCCAGCGGTTCATTTGAGCAGAGATTAACCTCAGGTGCAGCCAATTTCAGGCTGTATTGTGGCTGATCAATCACTTCCCATCGGAAACGCTGCAGGAGCATCTTCATTGCCCCTGAAGAGTGCGGCCGAGAATTGTTGTGTAGAACGAACTGCATGACAGTTATGTCAGGTGGATTGCATAGCTTCAGGCGAAATCTTTCGCCGGGGCCTCATACTTGGCTGGAGACGCTAATTTCTAGCTATCTTTACATTCCCACTGTGAGCTCAGAACTGAAAAGTGCGACATGACGCGAACGACAGGCGTACTTGACACAGACCCCAACGTATCTGTGCAAAGCTTCATCAGATTTTCACTGTAGTTTCCATTTCTTGACCGATCGTTCTTTGCTTTCCGAATAATCCTCGTATGATGCGAGAAAGCTATCTAAACATGCACTGTACAGACACAATAACACCTCTGATATTAACGATGGACGACAAGAATACACGTAATGCATTGGCCTTACGTGATATTAAAGAACAAAGCGTGAACAGACAGCGCTTGAACATGACTATCTGACAGAGCTTCATAATTTCAATTAAAGCACTACAATAACTAACAGTAAATGTTTGATTCTCATATACCTTAAAACAGACAAAGGAGAATAATGCTAATTTTCCCACTTTCATTAAGTTCGATACAAGTAACCCAAAAACCGACGGCATCAAAAATAAAAAAAAATAAAAATATTCACCACGGAGAAGCTGATGCAACTCTAGCCCTAGATCATGCATATTTCCTTTAGTACCGTTATTTTTAAAACAACTTTTATTCCATTAACTGAATTTTTCGTTGATACTAGGCAGAAGATGATAATGATATTAAATAGAAAAGTACTTCCTAATATTCTGCAAAACCATGTTTATTTGATCGCAACATAAATAAACTCTTTTTGCAATGGAGATGGAACACTCTCGTACAAAAGTTTGGATTTGATATTGATATTTTCACACGAAGACACTTGAGTACGATTTACAGAAAGAACATAGTTACTGACACCCGCAAGCTCCCAGCATCTACACGGCCAAAAACATGCAGCTTTTGTTTCGGTGGTGCATCGCCTCTCATCGATTCCTTTATATGAATCAACCCTCCATACAGAACTGCAAACCATCAAATATATCGCTTCTAACAATGGCTCTAGCTCTGTCCTGTTTTATAACATGATGCAAAAAACGGAAATGCTAAAATTAGACTTCTGTACGCTTACCAACAGTAGTCAGTCGGCAGTTACAAAGCCTGCTGAAAATTTCAATACACTAGTAACATTTCAGGTAACCTGGCAAAAAAGTTAAAGTCTCGTAACTAGAGACCTGTAGTTTATAAGACCATTAGCATATCAAAAATTACATTCAGCTGTAAAAACAAATTGGAACCCCTTGGCGCATACTAGTATGTATAACATCAAATGCAGGTAGTATGAAAACATGGTCAGTCAGGCAGAGCTGTAGCTACTGTGTAGAATCTGGAGATTAAGGAAGAAATATTGAACCTTTGCTGGTCGTCTTTTAGCAGAAAACCATTCACAGGACGTACAAAGTGAACTTTTACGTTGTGTTAAGAAAAGGAGAAAGGCAATCCCACTGGAAATATTAGAAAACAGCCAACACATGACACAGGCTGAGGCATGTGTACTAAATCATCCTTCACATTTCTTTTTCCCTTTCTTAAATTAAGTTTTCGTTACAAATACTAGATTCATATTGCGAATTCATATTACTACTAATCAGCCATTAAACTTACCTTTTTTTCCACCTCTTTTAGTTAATGCAATTAATTCTGTGAAACATAAAATGTAATGTTTTACAATGTATATGTGTACATGTAATACCTAAGTGCGTCGCTCACAAGTCTTATCTATGTTTTCAGATAGCTCTGAGCACTATGGGACTTAACTTCTGAGGTCATCAGTCCCCTAGAATTCAGAACTACTTAAACCTAACTAACCTAAGGACATCACATACATCCATGCCGAGGCAGGATTCGAACCTGCGACTGTAGCGGTCGCGCGGCTCCTGACTGTGGCGCCCCGGACCGCTGCAGGTAGAATTGAGCCATTGTAGCGAGAGTTTACCTAATTTATATGACCATGCCGTCGTGTTCCTCTCCCTAGGTTCCTACTTCTCAAAGAATTTCTTACTAGCTCTATCATTTGTGACTTCTTATAGCGGAAGACTTTGACCGTCATTGCTAACAACTTTTATTCAGAATTCATGCACGGACTGTGTTCGAACGCAATGCACTGGATGTTTTGATTACTAGTCAAAGAAGCTACCCCTAAAGCACATAATTTGTATACCCAAGCATTTAGTGCGTTATTATCTTCTGAAATTACCTGTTTTGACCGTCTGTGGGTTGACATCTTGTGCAACATACCTCAGGAAATACACCACGAACTCGTCACATTGTGTTTCAGAGGTCTACCTACACACTGTTAAGCAGGTGGAAATAATATTTTGGTTATCGGTGTATTTGTGGAGTACGTGATGGCTCCAGCAATCTACAAACGTGTAAAAAAATGTTCCATACTTTTTCAACACGCTGACGTCATTGATGTAGGCAATGATTTAAATCACCCTTCTTTAATACGAGAATGATCTCCGGCCATTCTTCAGTTGATTAGAATGCTTCGTAGCTCCAGCAATGTCGCAAAGCATGAGGTGCTGCTGTGTTGAGGTACTGGACTCGGATTAGGGAGGACAATGTTTCGTACCTCTGCCTCTCAAACAGAATTAGGTTATCCGTGATTATCCTACATCACTTCAGGAAAACAACGGTATAGTACCCTTAGAAAAATACCTTGTAAATTTAAAACTTTGAACATAGCTGCTAAGGTTCAGTGACCGTGTCAGAATAATATGCCCTCGGTCACAAATATTAAGTCAAAATTTTGACTTAATATTTGTGAGCGAGGGCTTACTTGTTACAATATAATTACCTTGTAAATTTCCTTGTCCAACCGAACTTGTGGTTCGTCTCAAGTCATCTCATAGTAGACTGGACACAAAATCAAAACCTGCGTTCAGCTGCTGTTGAGAGGGGAGCATTTTTTCCCACAACTTATGTAGGGGGGTGCAGGGTCTCATTATATACAGTTGCCTTCTCATTGTTGAGCTACTGTATTTAATCTTCTGTATTGCGGTCTCTTATATCAATATCCATCATTTCGCCACGTTGCGAATAATACGTATTACGATATTCTCAATGTGCAACGATTTCCGAAGACTGAATTCCGTAATACTGCCTTCACTGCATCATCCCCCGTTTCGGAGCCAGTACGTTCTTAAGCGAGTATGTACATGACTCATATATTTACCGACTACTTAGGATTTTTTATCACATCGGTAGGGAATTTATTCTACTGAAGTCAGCTGAATGTTTCTCGAATTACTCTCTTTATGTTCATTGTACTTAGTTCTGCTTCTAGGAGGCAACTGAGTTTTTAATTCGTTGAAATCAGTAATGAAGCTCCGTTTGATTTACACTACCTGATCAAAAGTATCCTGACACCTGGCTGAAAATGACTTACAAATTCATGGCGCCCTCCATTGGTAATGCTGGAATTCAATGTGATGCCGGCCCACTCTTAGCCTTGATGACAGCTTCCTCTCCCGCAGGCGTACGTTCAATATGGTGCTGGAAGGTTTCTTGGGGAATGGCAGCCAATTCTTCACGGAGTGCTGCACTGAGGAGAGGTATCGATGTCGGTCGGTGAGGCCTGGCACGAAGTGGGCTTTCCAAAACATCCCTAAGGTGCTCTACAGGATTCAGGTCAAGACTCTGTGGAGGCAAGTCCATTACAGGGGTGTTACTGTCGTGTAACCACTCCGGCACAGGCAGTGCATTATGAACAGGTACTCGATCGTTTTGAAAGATGAGTCGCCATCCCCGAATTTCTCTACAAGAGTAGGAAGCAAGAACGTGCTTAAAACATCAATGTGGGCTTGTGCTGTAATAGTGCCATGCAAACAACACGAGATGCAAACCCCCTCCATGAAAAACACTACCACATCATAACACCACCGACTGCGAATATTACTGTTGGCACTACACAACCTGGCAGATGACTTCCACCGGTCATTCGCCATAACCACACCCTGCCATCGGATCGCCACATGTACCGTGATTCCTTACTCAACAAAACGTTTTTCCAATATTCAATCGTCCAATATTTACGCTCCTTACACCAAGCGACGCGTCGTTTGGCACTTACCGGCATACTGTGTGGCTTATGAGCAATCGATCGACCATGAAATCCAAATTTTCTCACCTCCCACCTAACAGTTATAGTACTTGCAGTGGATCCTGATGCAGTTTGGAATTCCTGTGTGATGGTCTGCATTGATGTCTGCCTATTACACACTACGACCCTCTTCGACAGTCGGCGGTCTTTGTTGGTCAACAGACGAGGTCGGCCTGTACGCTTTTGTGCTGAACGTGTCTCTTCACGTTTTCACTTCACTATCACATCGGAAAGAGTGGGCCTAGGGAAGATTAGGAGTGTGGAAATCTCGTGTACAACCATGACACAAGTGACATCCAAACACCTGACCACGTTCGAAGTCCGTGAGTTCCGCGGAGCGCCTGATTATGCTCTCTCACGACGTCTAATGACCACTGAGGTCGCTCGTGTGGAGTTCTGGCATTAGGTGGCAGTAAAATGAACCTAATATGAAAAATGTATGTTTTTTAGTGTGTCCGGATACTTTTGATCGCACAGTGTACTAGTTAAAGCCCACTGGTGGTCCTTTTCACTATTAATGCAATTAAAAGAATTGCAGAAAATAAATTATGGCATGGAAATAACATGTATAATGCCCCATGGCGTGTAAAACACTTTTCTGTTTGTGAGAGAAGTCTCCTAGAAGTGTCGCAGCGCCGTGTTGTTATTCCTTGTATAAAAATAATGAAAATAGTTACATACACGTGTACCAGATAAGGTAAGAAAGACGAGAGATATTTAATTTTCAAGGTCCGATAGGCGACGAAATGAAAACCACTGCGGATATCAAATCAATTTTATTTGGAACATGTAGCTACAACATTCTGTTACTTCTCTGTACAGTTGTCATCCCAAGTTAGGCACATATCGTAGCTCAGTACCCTCGGCATAGAAGGCAGCCTCCAATGCTTTTGGCTAGTTCCCTCTCTGGTCTGCAGCTCTTGGTCTGTGCCAAACTGCTGTCCTTATAGGCCGTGTTCCAATTGAGCAAAGAAGTGAAAATCAGCGGGCGACCAGAGCGGGCTACATATCTGACATTATTCATACTTGTTCAGCAAAATATCCATTTCAGACACAGCTTAAGAAAGCAAATAACAAATACAACAGCTCAGAACAAAGCTACATTTCTTCATGTAAACATGCATGCAATTCGTGAGGTATAGCATCTAGCTCAGTTCATTTTGTATGGTTCTGCTTCGTGATTGTTAAACATGATATCACCAACGTATGTCGATGTAGCGTTACAGAAATCTATGTTTTATGCATATCCTGTGTGGCAGAGGGCACTTCCCATGGTGTCAAATAGAATGGTATTTCTCATTACATTTTCTTACAGAGTATGAGACAGTTAACAGTTTGAGTGTTAAAAGTATAGGACAGTGGCCATGTCCCCAACTTACAACGAAGCTACATGTATACCAGATCCACATTTGAAATTGCATACATGAGCACATCCACTTTGAAATTACATATATGAGCACATGCAATTGAAAACTTACTATTTTGTCTAGGATATCGTTATTAAACCGCTTAGTCTTTAGCCTCATCGTAGTAACATAGCTGAAAAAGCCTTAATATCAATGGATCTCCACCTCTCTCACACACTTTAATACGTTGTAGTACCTCTTCGTGCTAACTGGGTGTGTTTCCTGCAAGGGAAAACAAACACTGTTTCAAGATGATAATCTGTTGAATAAAAAATGACTGGCGACTTCGTTCAGTAAACGACTTCCCTATGAGTTTATATAAAATATATCACTCCAAGGGTCTCTCTCTCACACACATGTACTTATTAATGTTTCCTCCTAAAGAATAAAATTTTCAAATGTGCAGGGTATCCCAGAAATGTTGCAACAAACTTCGAAGGGTTCCAGAGACTGTCTCGAGGAACAAGTCGAGGATAGGCACACTTGTGTCAGCAGAAGTCATTCAACGACGCTATAAAGTATCTAAACTGCGGTACAAGCGCCATTGCCTGTCACCTGGCCATCGCTTAAGCAGCAAACGTGACTTTGTACACTGACGGCCCCTAAGTGGAGCGCCTCGCAATTTTGTTCGTTATTACGTGATCCCGACTTATTGTCACTATCGCCAGTGGAGAAGTTGGGGCTGGCTAATACGCAAATTCCTTGCCTCCTGTGAATGCGATGTTGTGCTGCCTCGGCGGATGACGGTTTCAGACATGGGTTTGCATTTGAAGTTTATTTTTTCCTCAAATTTTTTAAAGTCTCTAGTGTTTTGCGGCGTACAGGATAAAAATAAAGTTGAGATAGAAACCGGTCTCGGAAACCACGATTCACCAAGGAAACGGAGCACCATATTCTTAGGAGACAAGGTTCTTCTACGCAGCAGCTACCTTCTCCACTGGCGCACTTGACCATCAGTGGCGATCACTGATTAACAAACAACAATACGAGACGTTGCGCCTATGGTCTGTCAGCGTACAAACTCGCATTTATTGCCGATCGGTGGTCTAGCGTCAGGTGCTGCCACATACAACTTGGACAGTCTGGAGCATCGTTGGATGACGTTCCCGACACGGCTTCATGATCTCGATTTGTTCCTCAAGACAACCTCTACAACCACTCGAAGTTTGTCGCAAAATTTCTGGACGGCCTGGATAATTAAATTATATTATCTGCAAAACGAACGAATTTAAACATTTTAATAGGGAAAAAAGATCGTAATATTTCGTACCATGGGACTAGTGTCAGTTACAATAATTATACTGGTGAATCAAAGAGTCGAGCTTGTCAGTTCCACTACATTTCTCAGTTGTGGCGTTCACATTCACTCACTCCATAATCCCACTATCAATGGTGCGAACATAACATTAGAATTTACACTGCTCGCTGATAAGTTTCAAGTCCGATGAGTATCTTCCTCAGATAATCTTCCTTAGCAAATGAACCCATATTAGAACGTGCTACTCTTCTTTGAAACTTTCCTATTTCGTCCCTCAGCCCTACACATAAGCGTCTTAGACCGAGGAGCAATACTCAGATATCGTGTTTAGCTAATTACGTCTTACGTTAACCTTGCAAATAAATTTCAGTCTGCAATCAGCCTCGATGCACCAGTGGTCTAGGGGTAGCGTCTTTGACTAGTAATCAAAACGTTATAGTTCCCGGGTTAGAAACCCGCCACCGCTTCAACTTTGATTAATAATCAGCATTGGCAGTTGCAAACTTCCAGCATAAGAAGTCACCATCATTCTAATAACGGCCTAGTTAAAGAGGGTGGTGGAGCGGAGAGAAGTTCAGGGCACTCTCTTGTCCTTGGGGAGGTAACGTCCCCAAAAAGCGGAAGAATCAGCAATGTTTAACGGCATGAGGATGCAGAAGGCAATGGAAACCACTGAATTAAATACACATAACGTTTATCCACAGGACATGTAGGCTGTAATTGAAAAAGTGTCATGATGATCTCTCCACTGGCTAAAGATAGCCAATAGCCCCATTCGGATCGCCGGGACGGGACTGCCAAAGGGGAGGCGACCATGAGAAAATGATTGAATAACAAACGAAAGGATAACGTTCTACGAGTCGGGGCGTGGAATGTCAGAAGTCTGAACGTGGTAGGGGAGCTAGAATATCTGAAAAAGTAAATACAAAGTCTCAGTCTAGACATACTAGAGTTCAGTGAGGTGAAATGGAAAGAATACAAGCATTTCTGGTCAGATGAGTATAGGATATTATCAGCAGCAGCAGACAATGTATAACAGGAGTAGCATTCGTTATGAATAGGAAAGAAGGGCAGAAAGCCAGTTATTGTGAACAGTACGGTGAATAGTACCTCTACAGCAAACGAACACCGAATATGGCTCAGGTATACAAGCCGACGTCGCAAGCTGAAGATGATGAGATAGCCTAAGTATATGAGAATACTGAAAAAGTAATATAGTATGTAAAGGGAAATGGAAATTCAAGAGTCATGGGGGAATGACTAGAAGAAACGTTTACGGGAGAATATGGGCTTGGGACAAGGAACGGGAGAGGAGAAGGACTAATTGAGTTCTGTAATAAATTTCACCTAGAGGTTAGTCAGGAAGAATCAATACGCAAAGAAGTGGGACACGGAAGTAGTAAGGAGTGACGTGATACACTTGAAGTTCTCTATAGATGCAGCAATAAGGAATAGCTCATTAGGCAGTACAGTTGAAGAGGAACTGACGTCTCTAAACGTGGTAATCATAGAAGTTGCAGAGACAAACATTGGTACAAGGAAGGTAACTTCAAAGAAAGATTGATGAAAGAAGGAAGTACACAAATCGTTCTGGGAAATTCAGGTATACAGACATATAGGTCGCTAAGAAATGAATAAAGAGGATGTGCAGGAAAGCTAAGACGAAATGGCAACAGGAAGACTGTGAAGGAATCGAAAAAGAAATATTGTCTGTATTGCGGACCCAGCATAAAGGAAAGTCTAAGTAACCTTCGGTGAAATTAAAAGAAAGGGTGGTAACATTGAGAGTGCAACGGGAATTCCACTGTTGAATGCAGAAAAGAGATCGGATAGGTCGAAATAATACATTTAAGATCTCCGTAAGACGGAAGATTTCTCTGGTGAGATAGAGGAAACAACAGGAGACGATTTATAAGGGAAAGGGGATGCAGTATTAGAATCAGAATTTAAGAGAGATTTAAAGGGCTTAAGATCTAATAAGACAGAAGGGATCGATAACATTTCATCTCATTTTCTAAAATGATTGGGTACAGTGGCCAAAAAACTATGTACGAGTCTGGTGATATACCATCTGACTTTCGGAAAAATATCTTCCACACATTTCCGAAGATTGCAAGGGCTGACAAGTGCGAGAATTGTCACAGCATCAACTTAAGAGCTCACGCTTCCAAATTTCTGACAGAAATAACGTGCAGAAGAATGGAAAAGTAAATTGAGGATGTGTTAGATGACGATCAGTTTGGCTTTAGGAAAGGTAAAAGCACCAGAGCGGGAATTCTGACGTTCCGGCGAGAATGGAAGCAAGACTAAAGAAATGTCAAGACACGTTCATAGGACTTGTCGACCTGGAAAAAGCGTTCGACAATGTAAAATGGTGCAAGATTTTCGAAATAAGCTGCAGGTAGAGATGGCAAACAAACAATACGTACAAGAGCGAGGACTGGACGACCAAGATCGAAGTGGTCGGATTGAAATGGGTGTAAGACAGGGACGTAGTCTTTCGCCCCTACTGTTCAGTCTGTACATTGAAGAAGCAATGATGGAAATAAAAGAAAGATTCAGGTGTGTAATTAAAATTAAGAAATCTGATGAGGACAAGATACGGATTGAGAGTAAATCGAAGAAAGACGAAAGTAGTGAGAAGTAGCAGAAATGAAAATAGATGAAACTTAATATCAGGATTGATAGTCACGAAGTAGATGAATTTAAGGAATTCTACTAGCTAGGCAGCGAAACAACCAATGACGGACGGAGCAAGGAGTACATAAAAAGGAGACTAGCTCTGTCAAAAAGGGCATTCCTAGTCAAGAGAAATCTACTAGTAACGAACATAGGCCTTAATTTGAGGAAGAAATTTATGATAATGTACGTTAGGAGCACAGCATTGTATGGCAGTGAGACATGTACTGTGGGAAAACCGTAACAGAAGAGAATCGGACCATTTGGGATGTGCTGCTACAGACGAATCTTGAAAAATAGGTGGACTGACGGCTTCCCCCGTCGGGGGTTCGAGTCCTCTTTCAGGTATGGGTGTGTGTGTGTTGTCCGTAACCTAAGTTAGTTTAAGTTAGATTAAGTAGTATGTAAGCCTAGGGACCTATAACCTTAGCAGTATGGTCCCTTAGGAACTTACCACAAATTTCCCAATTTCCAGGTGGACTGATAAGGTAAGAAATGAGGAGGTTCTGCGCAGAACCGAGGAGGAAAGGAATATGTGGAAAACCCTGACAAGGAGAAGGTACAGGATGATAGGGTGCATGTTAAAACATGAGGGAATGACTTCCACGAGAGGGAGCTGTAGAGGGCAAAAACTGTAGAGGGAAACATAGACTGGAATACATCCGACAAATAACTGAGGTCTCTGGTGGCAAGTGCTATCTCTGATATGAAGAGGTTGGCACAGGAGAGGAATTCGTGGCGGGCCGCATCAAACCAGTCAGAAGACTGATGATCTCCGCCCTCCCCCCTCCCCCCAAAGAAACTGCCTCTCTTAGGTTAGTTTTATGTGGATGATCCACTTTAAATTAGTCGGTACACTCACTACCAATAATTTTATCGGTGCTACTGCTTTCAATGATTATTCAACAGTTTTGTAATCAAGCAATAACGAGTGTTTCCTTCCACATACGGCAATCAGTAGTAAATGTTTGTGTTGAGTGTAAACTGGCAATCCCTGAGCAAACCCTCTATAGTCTGTAAGTATTCCTGCATGTCGCTACTGCTATCTGATGTTGTGACATCTAGACACAACAGAACCTTTTACAAATAGTGTTTTACGCATTCGACGTTTTCTCCAGTAGGTATCGTTATCTACACCCTGTATATACGGAACGGTAGTGGCCCTGCAGTTCTTCACGGATTAACACGCAAAGCTACTTTAAGTCTGAAGATTTCCCTCCCTTGAAAACGGCATACTGTTTTATATCTGCTACGAATTCATGCAGTCACAAAGCTGGCCTTAAATTCCATAACCTTGTATTAATTTATTAGGTGACAGTCCGGACGGTACCAAAAGTCTTCCGGAAATGAGGGAACATGACAGCAACTTGGGCGGATCTCTCCTCCTCGTCCAAGACCAGAGCTAGCTATCGTCATTTACAAAATTTACGTTCTTTCCTACAAAGGAGATTTTTGGTCTAGAAGAAGTTCCCAAAACGGGAGGATAAAACGTGTTCCAAAATTCAGTAACAGATTCACGTCAGTTGAAGAGCTTAATGCAGGTAACGCGTGGTTCACCAACTATGCGATGAAGTTAAAAATTATGAAGAACTATCCACATCTCAGTACTTAAACAGACCTTTCATAATCCCAGTAAAGAACGATGACTAGTTCCCGGGGACAAATAAGCGGAAAGTGAATGATTTTTGGATCTGTAATGATGCTCCTTGAAGTCAAACATAAATATAATAAATAGGAGACCTGTAACATAGGGGCCGTGCGGTTCTAGGCGCTACAGTCTGGAGCCGAGCGACCGCTACGGTCGCAGTTTCGAATCCTGCCTCGGGCATGGATGTGTGTGATGTCCTTAGGTTAGTTATGATTAATTAGTTCTAAGTTCTAGGCGACTGATGACCTCAGAAGTTAAGTCGCATAGTGCTCGGAGCCATTTGAACCATTTGAACCAGTAACATACCTTATTACTCTTTCTTAAATACACATTACTGGGAATTGACCTTTTTTTACACTTTCCGAAAGGATGGTAAATAATCTGAATGTTTCATCTTGATTCAAAGAAATACTGCAACGGTGGAGGTACGGCTAATAAGTAGATTTCTTTCAAATAATAACCAAATCATACTGTTCTTCGTTTGGTTATGCAAGACTGATGTACATATCAGGTTACACGGCATTCGTTTTGTTCAAAGCGAGTGCAATTTTAAATACCATATACTTAATTGAATTTATAGGTATTTTCACAATTGTAACACATATGTGTTTCATCAAAAATACTGTAATCAGTGGAAACTTAATTTTTAATGTAAGATTTTAGGCATGCAAACTAGCTCCGCAGATGATGAAGAGATTGAAGGAATGTATGAAGCGATAAAAGAAATTATTCAGATAGTTAAGACAGACGAAAATTTAGTAGTCATGGAGGACTGGAATTTAATTGTAGGAAAACAAAGAGAAGGGAAGGTAGTAGGGGAGTAAAGAATGAAAGAGGAAGCCGCCTGATAGAATTTTGAATTTTGCATAGAGTACAACTTAATCATAGCTAATTCTTGGTTTAAGAAGCATCAAAGAAGATTGTATGCATGGAATAGGCCTGGAGACACTGGAAAGTTTCAGATAGATTATGTAATGGTTGCACAGAGATTTACGAAACAGGTTTTACAGTGTAAGACATTCGCAGGGGCAGATGTGGACACTGATAACAATTCTTTGGTAATAAACTGTAGATTAAAACTGAAGAAACAGCAAAAAGATAGGAATTTAAGGAGATGGGACCTGAATAAACTGAAAGAACCAGAGGTTATGGAGAGTTCAAGACTGTGTATTAGCGAACGATTGACAAGAACAAGCGAAATAAACACAGGAGAATAAGAATGGTAGGTTTGAGAGATGAAATAGTGAACGGAGCAGAGGATCAAGTAGGTAAACAGACGATGGCTAGCACAAATCCTTGGTTAACAGAAGATATATTGAATTTAATTGATGAAAGGAGAAAATATAAAAATGCAGTAAATGAATCAGGCGAAAATGAATGCAAACGTCTCAAAAATGTGATCCACAGGAAATGCAAAATGGCTTAGCAGGCATGACTAGAGGACCAGTGTAAGGATGCAGAAGCATGTATCACGAATGGTAAGATAGATATTGCCTGCAGGAAGATTAAAGAGACCTTTGGAGAAAAGAGAACCACCTGTATGAATATCAGGAGCTCAGATGGGAAACCTGTCCTAAGTAATGATGGGTAAGCAGAAAGGTCGAAGGAGTATATAGATGGTCTATACAAGAGTGATGTACTTGAGGGCAATATTATGGAAATGGAAGATGATGTAGATGAAAATGAAATGGGAGACATTATACTGCGTGAAGAGTTTGACAGAGCAATGAAAGACCTAAATCGAAACAAGGCCCCTGGAGTAGACAACATTCCATTAGAACTACTGATAGCCTTGGGAGAGCCAGTCCTGACAAAACTCTACGATCTGGTGAGCCACATGTATGAGACAGGCGACATACCCTCAGACTTCAAGTAGAAGATAGCAAGTGTTGACAGATATCAGTTTAATAAGTCACCGTGGCAAAATACTAACACGAACTTTTTACAGACGAAAGGAAAAACTGGTAGAAACCGACCTGGGGAAAGATCAGTTAGGATTCCACAGAAATGTTGGAACACGGGAGGCAATACTGACTTATTTTAGGATATAGGTTAACGAAAGCCAAACTTACGTTTCTACTTTTTGTAGACTTCGAGAAAGCATTTGACAATGTTAACTGGAATATTCTCTTTCAAATTCTAAAGGTGGCAGGGATAAAGTACAAGAAGCAAAGGGTATTTACATTTTGTACAGAAACCAAATGGTAGTTATAAGAGTCGAGGGGCATGGAAGGGGAAGCAGTGGTGGTTGAGAACGGAGTGAGAAAGGTTTGTAGCCTATCCCCAATGTTATTCAATCAGAGCAAGCAGTAAAGGAAACGAAAGTAAATTTGGAGTAGGAATTAAAATCACTGGAGAAGAAATACAAACTTTGAGGTTTGCCGTCGACTTTCTAATTGTGTCAGAGACAGCAAAGGGCCTGGAAGAGCAGCTGAAAGGAATGGACGGTGTCTTGAAAGGAGGATATAATATGAACATCAACAAAAGCAAGACGAGGATAATGGAAAGTAGTCGAATTTAATCACGTGATGCTGAGAATATTAGATTAGGAAATAAGCCACTTGAAGTAGGAGATAAGTTTTGCTATTTGGGCAGCAAAATAACTGATGATGGTCGAAGTAGAGAGGATATAAAATGAAGACTGGCTGCAGCATGGAAAGTGTCTCTGAAGGAGAGAAATTTGTTAACATCGAGTATTGGTTTAAGTGTCAGGAAGTCGTTTCTTAAAGTATTTGTATAGAGTGTAGCCATGTATGGAAGTGAAACATGGACGATAAATAGTTTAGACAAGAAGAGAATAGAAGCTTTCGAAATGTGGTGCTACAGAAGAATGCTGAAGATTAGATGGGTAGATCACATAACTAATGAGGAGGTATTGAATAGAATTGGGGAGAAGAGGAGTTTGTGTCACAGCTTGACTAGAAGAAGGGATCGGTTGGTAAGACATGTTCTGAGGCATGAAGGGATCACAAATTTAGTACTGGAGGGAAGCGTAGTGGGTAGAAATCGAAGAGGGAGACCAGGAGACGAATACACTAAGTAGATTCAGAAGGATGTAGGATGCAGTAGTTATTCTGATATGAAGAGGCTTGCACAGATAGAGTAGCATAGTGAGCTGCATCAAACCAGTCTCAGGACTGAAGATCACAACAACAACGACAATTTTAGACATAGTGGCTCTTGAAACAATAGCGGTTGAGCATAGAAGCATCATGTTACACAGCTACGATTGCACTTTCTCATTACTTCGTCACTGCTTTAGGTATTACACCACTGTGTCGGACGGTGTAGTTAAAATTCCGAGTGTTGTTATTTCGAGATTTAACAGCGAGAAGCTTGGATTCGATGTCTAGTGTGCTCTTTACATGTTCGACAATGATATTAGCAGTTTCTCGGACACTTAAGCTGGAGACGCAAAGGAGATTACGTTTCTCATTTACTGTAATAAGGCAGCAAATCTCCTCTGCTACAAATCGGCAGCTAATCTCCTCTGCTAAAGATCAGTACACATTTTGTGAGCGCTTCTCACACCAACCTATGTAACTCTCTACAAACTCCGATAATAACATACAGAGATGTAAAATCTGAAATGTCTATAATTACACATTAATCCTAACAGCTCGTCTCATGCTCTAAACTTAATATTTTTCAACGTACTAGCTTCACATAGCGCTACGAAAGAATATCCTTTTACCTACATTCCGACACCTGTATTACGGACGGTGCAGGTAATCTGATTGTTCAGATAATCTTGGTTTTCCGGGAGCAGGTGAAATCAACCCCGGCAGTTTTCATGTGCCCTCCTGCCTCTGGATGATTAAGTCTTCCTTCAATATACAGACGGGTCTTACAACATAGCACCTAAGAGTTTTCTTCTTGTGCGGCTATTGCTGCGAATTTATCCTGAGGAAATGCTGATTAACGACAAATTCCTGATTATTATGCTGAGACGAATAAGTGAGTTATTGATGGAAATATCTTTCTCTGTATTCAAAGTGGCTGTCATCTGCCTTTGAAGTATAGGTCACTCACCACAGATTCGATTTAACCTTACCATTACCAACGGGAGTGGTACTTCCCTTCCACCTTTCGTAAATGTTGTAGTATCTTCATAGACTTCACATTCTAAATTCCAAAGAAAATATTTGTTGTTTCGAATGAATGTTTCTACCAGGTTCTGTAATGGAATTTTTTCAGTTAAACTTAATCCAAAAATTGAAGTTTAACTGGTGTGTCGTAGCTCTTTCCACGACGAACTTCATATTCAATATTTTCAAGTGTTGTACCCTACTTAGACATCGGTATCTGATTACAAAGCATATTGTTCATAAAAATCAGCAAAAATTAACGAAATTTGCGTCACTTTTTTATTTATTTTTATTTATTTATTTATTTGTGGCGAACACAAAGCACATGACAGCCAGAATTGAACACTACTTAAACATCAGTAAATCTTTAAAAAATATCTTGCTAAAAAAAGTGAGGAACAGTTAACAAAATTTGTAATTTTTGTGAATGCCGTAAAGTACCTCATCCCCCTCCCCACACGTCGGTAGCATACGTTGTGGAAAAGGTACTGCTTCGGCTACAAGATGAAAGACAGTGGAGCATGTCGTTAGTATTTATGCACTGACTATCAAAAATCGTTCTCTTTATTTTATTGCGCCTTCAAAGCAACATTTTAGGTTTTGAGCTCAGTGTAATGTTATGAAACTCTTGTCTGGAGACATCATCTGCACAATGTGTTCCTTGCAACAAATCACCTCTAAGAATTAAGTTGCCATGATGTCTTTTTATTCTGACTAGATGTGTAAGCTTTTTGCTCGAAATTCCCACGGATTCATTTCCCTTCTGTGGTGCATAAACATCTATTCCATTAATAAACAACCATTAAAATAAAAACAAGTGAATCGTGTGAAACAGAGATGGGCAAACTAGCTCATATTTGGAAACTAGTTCACTAGAGACCTGTTCACGTCGCGACACCATTCATTTCAGCGTTTATCGTTCGTTTTTATCTGATTATGTAATACTATGTGGCCGTACTAAAATTCAGTTTACTCTTACATGGCCAGCAATAAAAAGTGAAATACGTCAGACTCAAGTGACTCCATAAAGTTTCGAAATTCGTACTAAAAGAATTGGTGAGCTGAGTAAACGAAACTGATTAGAATTGACTCTAGGTAGCACGACTGCCATTTAATCCCCTCAAAGGCTACCCTGTTGCCCCTCAGATTCTGAAATGTGAAACTGGTAGGTGGTAATGTTTAATAACTTTTTCTAGTTTAGTTATATACACAGGGTGAGTCACCTAACATTACCGCTGGATATATTTCGTAAAACACATCAAAAACAGACGAATCGATTCCACAGACCGAACGTGAGGAGAGGGGCTAGTGTAATTGGTTAATACAAACCATACAAAAATGCACGGAAGTATGTTTTTTAACACAGACCTATGTTTTTTTAAATGGAACCCCGTTAGTTTTGATAGCACATCTGAACATATAAACAAATACGTAATCAGTGCCGTTTGTTGCATTGTAAAATGTTAATTACATCCGGAGATATTGTAACCTAAAGTTGACGCTTGAGTACCACTCCTCCGCTATTCGATCGTGTGTATCGGAGAGCACCGAATTACGTAGGGATCCAAAGGGAACGGTGATGGACCTGAGGTACAGAAGAGACTGGAACAGTGCATTGCGTCCACATGCTAACACCTTTTTATTGGTCTTTTTCACTTACGCACATGTACATTACCATGAGGAGTGAGGTACGCGTACACACGTGGTTTCCGTTTTCAATTACGGAGTGGAATAGTGTGTGTCCCGACATGTCAGGCGAATAGATGTTCAATGTAGTGGCCATCATTTGCTGCACACAATTGCAATCTCTGGCGTAATGAATGTCGTACACGCCGCAGTACATCTGGTGTAATGTCGCCGCAGGCTGCCACAACACGTTGTTTCATATCCTCCGGGGTTGTTGGCGCATCACGGTACACATTCTCCTTTAACGTACCCCACGAAAGAAGTCCAGAGGTGTAAGATCAGGAGAACGGGCTGGCCAATTTATGCGTTTTCCACGTCCTATGAAACGCCCGTCGAACATCCTGTCAAGTGTCAGCCTAGTGTTAATTGCGGAATGTGCAGGTGCACCATCATGCTGATACCACATACGTCGACGCGTTTCCAGTGGGACATTTTCGAGCAACGTTGGCAGATCATTCTGTAGAAATGCGATGTATGTTGCAGCTGTTTGGGCCCCTGCAATGAAGTGAGGACCAATGATTCCGCACCATACATTTACAGTCCACGGTCGCTGTCGCTCTACCTGTCTGAGCCAGCGAGGATTCTCCACGGACCAGTAATGCACGTTCCGTAGATTCACTGCCCCGTGGTTTGTGAAACCCGCTTCATCGGTAAACAGGTAGAACTGCAACGCATTCTCTGTTAATGCCCATTGACAGAATTGCACTCGATGATTAAAGTCATCACCATGTAATTGCTGATGTAGCGACACATGAAACGGGTGAAAGCAGTGACGATGGAGTATGCGTATGAGACTACTTTGACTTAGTCCACCGGCTTTCGCAGTGTCCCGTGTACTCATGTGTGGGTTCATGGCAACAGCAGCTAACACACCAACTGCACCCGCTTCTCCTGTGACGGGCCTGCTACGGACCCGTTTGCGTGCTACGACCATACCTGTTGCATACAGTTGGCGGTAGATGTTTTGCAATGTGTGGCACGTTGGATGCTCTCTGTCCGGGTACCGTTCTGCATACACCCTGAAGGCTTCAGCTGCATTTCGTCGACACTCGCCATAGATGAGTATCATCTGTACCTTTTCAGAGTTCGAATACACCATGGTCACAGTTCCTACAACACTACACTATCGCAGACGTCTGGTAACACGGTGTACTACAGTTGGTCTGCGTGCGGAGACGAGTGCAGAATAACAATAGCAGCAAGCGCTACATGCGGACACTGCGACAGCTAGACCAAACCACAACAGTGCACTATAGCCACACTCGTAAACACGGTCGTCATCGTAAACATGTCCCTGCAGATGCTTCTCGCCGACCGTGGCCCGTGTTTGTTACAACCCGCAACTGAACGTCGGAGGTTTCAAGCGTCAACTTTAGGTTACAATATCTCCGGATGTAATTAACATTTTATAATGCAACAAACGGCAATGATTACGTATTTGTTTATATGTCCAGATGTGCTAACAAAACTAACGTGGTTCCATTTAAAAAAACCTAGGTTTGTGTTAAAAAACATACTTCCGTGCATTTTTGTATGGTTTGTATTAAACAATTACACTAGCTCCTCTCCTCACGTTCGGTCTGTGGCATCGGTTCGTCAGTATTTGACGTGGTTTACGAAATATATCGAGCGGTAACGTTAGGTGACTCACCCTATATATATATATATATATATACACTCTGTTTTCAGACGCGTGGACTAGCGTTTAAGGAGACGAGTTCCAGGGAATCCGGACTTCTTGTGTTAGCCTTAATACACTGATGAAGCAAAACATTATGACCAGATGATCAGTAGCTTGTTTTTCCGTCTTTGGAACGAAATACGTCACTGATTCTGCATATCAGGAACCCGAGTGCTTGTTGGTGGGTAGTGGAAGCATGCGGCATTAGAGGTCTACCCACAGACCATGGTGTAGCCGCGTGGTCTGAGGCGTTTTGTCGCGTTCCGCGCGGTTCCCCCCTGTCGGAGGTTCGAGTCCTCCCTCGGGCATGTGTGTTGTGTGTGTGTGTGTGTGTGTGTGTGTGTGTGTGCGTGCGTGCGTGCGCGCGCGCGCGCGCTTGTGTGTGTGTGTGTGTGTGTGTGTGTGTGTGTGTGTGTGTGTGTGTGTGTGTGTTGTTCTTACCGTAAGTTAGTTTAACTTAGATTAAGTAGTGTGTAAGCTTAGGTACCGATGACCTCAGGAGTTTGGTCCCATAAGACTTCACCACAAATTTCTATTGCACAGGCCCATGTAATTCCTGTACATAACGTAACGAGCCGCTGACATTCGTACAGGGAGATAGGAACGAATGGCGAACCAGATGGGTTCCATAAGGTTTACATCATGGGAATATTGTCGACGAGATACCAACATGAGTTCACTAAAGTGCTCCTCGAACCACTGTATCATGGTTCTGACTCAGGGATAAGGGCAATTATACTGCTGAAAGATGACATCACCGTCGGGGAAGACATCAAGTATGAACAGTTGCATGTGGCTCGCAGCTTGTCTTCGGTTACTACCACAGGTCCCATGCGAGCGCAGAAGAATAATACTGCTCCCACCATCCCGCGTTCGTGGTGCGCTGCACGTATTGAGCCGCCGTTCTCCTCCATTGCGGCATTCGTGGAAATGACCGTCGACATAGTGTAGCAAAAAGGTGAGTCACCCGAACAGCAGACAAGTTTCCACTGACCGACAGTCGAATCCCGATAGTCCTGTGCCCACCGCAATCGTAACTGACGATGTCGGTGGCTCGACATAAGACGTAGGTGGTCTACTGCGAAACTTCATTTACAACAATGTACGATGAACGGTGTGCTCCAATACACTTGTGCGTGCACCAGCTTTGTGCTCTTTCGGAAGAGATGCTACTGATCACCATGTACCCTACTTTACGGAGTAGACAAGCTTCCGAACCCTACGTTCTGTGAAGTGTCCTGGACGTTAAACCATTTACGTCTATCGACAGTTTCACTGGCCTTCTACTTCCTTCCGTGGATACTAACGACAGTAGCACGTGAACATTCGACCAGCTTTGCCGATTTCGAGACGCTCGTTCACAGGTTCTGTGAAATAATAATCTGCCTTTTGTCAAAGTCGCTTATCTCAATGGATTTCCCCGTGTGCAACCCATATCTTCGCTAAGGTGATCCCACGTTCACTTCTGCTCCGCTTACATACTTTTGTTACCGCGTCACGTGGCCACAACCACACCACGCTGCATCCAAGGTCTCGATGCGCACTGGTCTTGATGTTTGGCTGATCAGTGTACATGATTTGATCATGTTATAAATTACTGGACGTGTGCAAACAACTAGAACTCCATATTTCGAGAACGGTTGGAAACTGAACAAGTATTGGCAAATACAATGCACAAAATGAACTACAGCTGAGCGAAGAACATCGAATCCGAACCGAGAAGCGAGGGACCACCCGGAAAAGAAAGAACAAGAACGACCGAACGAGAATGAGTCGAGGACGAGACGGACCAGAAGGGAATGAAGAACAACCGTTCCTTAGACGTATTTACTCCCTCCTTCCGTTTGTTTAATGAAGTGTTCCTTTGGACCAATTCCTTCTTGAACGACCCATGTCTTGTGTGAATGTACGACAGAAAATCTGTTCTTTTTCTTTAGCATTAGTCTAATTGCGTTCTTTGCTGTACATTTGTCAATTTATCATAAACATGTAAAATTGCTTATTGTATGTGGTCGATTTTGAAAATGAATAAGACATTTTATGAAGTTAAGGGCTGATGGACATCTTTGAGCCTATGCTACCGGTTAATAAATAGTGTATATTTCTGGATTGCTCCACCTTTACCGGTTGACAAGTCTTTGGAAACTGAACTACCTTTCAAACTGCCATACACGTCGCATGATAGGACGATAATGAGAAATGTTTTGTGAGTTGCTCATTAACGGTTGTTCTGAAGCATTTAACTAGAACGGTTAAGTGAAATGGGGTGCAAAAGACGCTGGATTCAACTTCGGAAGGAAGTTGAATTTTTCGTAATTTGCCTAAATGATTCCAAGGAATGAAATACTATATTGTAGTGCCTGTTATGTTAAGATATCCTAAGCAGTGTTCTTCAGACATGCATTTATGGTACTGGAGACCGAGTAGACACTGTCGTAATGCGGGAAATCCGGGCCCGAGTACCGATCCGGCACAAATTTTCATTGTCACCATTACATTGAGCAGCTGCAGCCTGATTATTTCCGCAAATGCGACGACATTTAATGTATTTCATACAGCTGTCAATTACAGCTGTGCGTGTCCCTTAAGACATGAAATATCTGAAGGACACTGAAGATACATCGTAGTATAGTGACTGCGTTGTCAACAGGACTTTCCTTTCTTATTTTTCGTGTTTAACAATCGTTCTGCTAATATTTGTATGAATTAATTATGGATTTCTCAGACTACACTTCAGGTAGACTTTCAGAAACGTTCCGTTCATGTTTTACTTAATTTCAGAGGCATCTCTGCAACACTTAATAGCTTACATTCTCAGCCGGTATCTCTCATTAACTTATAGTAAGCTCCATGAAGTTTAATAAAATTTTCAGATAAGCTGACAGCGCGTTCAACTTGCCTGCAATATCTCCTATTTACGAACAGTGTTCGATCAATGTCACACAGCTTGGCAGTTTACTCGACCTACATTGGCGTGGAAGAGAATTTGAAGCTCCAAGGAACCACTCAGGATTATGTTTCCCGCAGACTCATTTCTAGTGACCTCGACGCCTACAGAACATTTCGCTCTAGACTTCCTTCCATTTCTTTCTGAGAGTAACATGACAGTTAAGCAGAATTGTGAAAGTTTCAGTACTGCAATGAAACTGCACAGCCCCGAGCGTGTTTAATGCGTCAATAAAATTCAACGAGCCTCCGGCAAGAAGGGGACCTTCTGAATGTGCGCGGAGATTACGTAGGACGTACCGACTCGAAATTTCATCCATATGTGCCGTTACTGAGGCCGCTGTCGAGGACCGGAGAGACGAATGGAAACCGAGGGGAGCAATAAGCGTAAGCTTGTCAGACTTCTCCCAGTGCTTCAAAGCCTCTTCCAGTTTTGTGTGCAGACATTAGCTACAGATGCTACGTACCGACCCGCTTACTGATGTCTGCCGAAGTAACTGTAAGCTGGGTCACTAAAGAGCTGGAAGAGACGCTGTATCACATACCTTGCGAGTGCACATCCCTCTGTGCTTACTATTTTCGACTTAATCAGGCACCGTCAGAGGATCGCAACGGCGGTCGCGCCACCTTCCGATCCGATCTAGACAATTTATTGAGAATCGATTGCGCAGCGAATAGTACCGCGT
Source organism: Schistocerca serialis cubense (assembly GCF_023864345.2). Taxonomy (NCBI): domain Eukaryota; kingdom Metazoa; phylum Arthropoda; class Insecta; order Orthoptera; family Acrididae; genus Schistocerca; species Schistocerca serialis. Next base: position 545,521,485 of record NC_064643.1, read on the forward strand.
GACAAGACCTCAGTTCCACCTGTTTATAAAAATGATCGAAACTGGGATACAGATTGTAACATTTCTGGCTCCTGGGAGGAAGGAAACAGGGATTGTGGTTGGCGTCCCATATGCGTCAGATATTTTATCCTCGCGGGAACTTGGTGTTGTGTTGTCTTTACATTCGTATCGTCATTACCGACACAAAAGTCGCTTCAAACGTATTGTTGTATCTTCTTTCCACTATTGAGATGGCTGCATGGGCACTAACCGAAAGACAATATATTGGAAAAAAACGAAGTCCCTCAACAGCGAGGTCATTAAGTAGGAGCAGAGGTTCACATTAGGAAGGACGCTATTGGAAATCGACCTTTATATTTATTATACGTCTGAAACTACTCAGAGTAAGTGTCTATTCCCTGATCCAGTAAAGAGCACAAAGCAAAGAGCACGTATTTTAACTGAGAAGCGGGCACTGTTCAGTTGCTTTGTCAGCTGGGACGCACCGAGAAGGCGGTCTAGGGCGCTGCAGTCATGGACTGTGCGGCTAGTCCCGGCGGAGGTTTGAGTCCTCCCTCGGCCATGGGTGTGTGTGTTTGTCCTTAGGATAATTTAGGTTAAGTAGTGTGTAAGCTTAGGGACTGATGACCTTAGCGGTTAAGTCCCATAAGATTTCACACACATTTGAACTTTTTTTTTTTTTTCTACACCGAGAAGGAAAAGGGTTGACACAAATTTTTTTGATTAGCTTACGATAAAAATGGACGTATAATCACTCTTTGATCACTTTATCTGTAGAAACTTTTCTCAAGAAGTGTTCATATAATCCGTAAGTCAAAAAAAAAAAAAAAAGGAAAAAAATATGTCTGGTGAGACTGTTACCTTTATCTGTCGATTTTCCGTTCATTAAAATAACTTATTGCGTTTTTTACGACAGTTCTGTAGGATGGAATTGTTTGTGAGTTCATGGCCTTGCGATCAGAGCCGGCAGTCTTCGAAAATTGTTGAGAACATTTCCGTATTTTAATCTAGCTACAGCACACACATCTCTGACCGTTAGCGCGCAGAAGCACCCCTACATTGCACTATGTGAGATACTTCTCTAACGACAGAAACTGTGACCTATGAAAGCAGTAGTGTAAAAGAAACCCTCCTGGCTTGTGCATCAAGCGTTTTAGGTTAACCACAGAATACTGAAACCGGGATGGCCGCACGAGGATTTGAACCATCGTCCCGTCGAATGTGAGCCAATTGTGCTAACCACCACGCTATCTCGCACGGTCTGGGTGTTGGAGTCATAAGACTTACTTCCACGTCTCACACCTCAGCTGACCGAAGATACAGTACCCGACGAATGACATACAAGCATCGGATGTTACTTACTATGACTACACCTATGGTGAGAAATTCCGCCAACTGAGCAGCTCTGTGAACTAAGAGACAGCTACAGTAAAAGATGCATGGATTACCCTCGGGCCAGAGTGCAAAACTCAAATATTTATTCATTAGTTATTGCTAAAGTTTATTCAGATTATAAAGGTAGGGCAGAACCATTTACTACTGGCCTATCACTACAGAGTCAAAACTTCATTGTAATATCAACTTTTAAGCAAACACGTGAGTTACGACAAAGAACCGAATCACCTCGGGCAATATCGTTGGGCAAGTGGACGAATAAATGTATCGATTGCAGAGTGCGTCTAACAAGTGAACCATCAAACCTGTAAACGGGCATTGACGAGTCTTACGTATATTCTAAAGGGCTTAGGCGTGTCTACCTGGATAGTTGCAGCTCACGCTAAGGCCCCTAGTTTCTGAGAAAAATCATTGTTGAACTTATATGCCTAAATGCTGTACCTATGACGTCAGACATTTTTCGAGGAATTGAGAGTAGCGCAACGGCTAAGGCTCGTGGCTACCATGCTGGCGGTTAGTTTCGAATCCTGCTTGCGCAGTTTTCTTTTTTTTCAGTTCCATCGTAAAAGATATCGTTAAACAGCATATATCATTCCAGATGTAGACGAAGCTACTCATCCCTAATTTTGATCTGTATTATGTAATCAGTAACGATCAAAAGACTGTCAGTGCCAAGCGACGTCGTCATATGACAGGACCCTTGCTGAACAAGGAACGAAAACCAATTTCAACAAGAGTAGTCATTATTACACAGTATAGTATAATTCCACCAGGAAAGATATTCCATTGCTTCCACCCGGATCCGCATAGAAGCTATAGAAGAGAGAACAATCTTTTCCAGTTGAAGTGAAATGTGTTTTCAGGTATCGCTTCTGAAAAAATCCGTGCGCCTGCAAGGCAACAACTTCCACTGTATGTGCGTGGTGCTCTACTGATTTGTGTTTCGGTCTGTTCTACAACAAATACTATCTGGCCTTCTACCACAGCAAACGACGTAAGACGATTCTGTAATCTAATCTGTAACAAACGAAGCACACATCAGCCGAAAGTTTGCTGAAATGATTGTTTTGTTAATGAAATTACTATGGCTGAAGTGTATCTTAGAAAAAATTTGCATCGTTTATACTGCTGACCACCGCCAACAAATTAATTGCGAGCCTTAGCTGCAGCCCTACTCTCGCTTTCTGGAAACTTTTCCAACGTTACAGGTATAGCAGTTATGCGAATGACTTCAAAATCGATTTTTCTCGGACACTGGGGCCCGTCACATGGAACGCCGCTCGAGAGGTACTCACGACAGGTCTCTCTAAAACGTACTTAAGACCCACCAATATCCGTGATTAACATGTCTGATGGTCCATTTGTAAGACCGCGACTCTGTGAGCAATGCAGAGTATAATATTGAGCTGAGGAAATGTAATTTGATTAGTGAAATATTAAGACTTTCTACTATGATTAATAGTGTTCAAGGAGTATAAATTTGGATAATAAGAATGATTAGTAACTTAATGTGTGATTCACTTAGGCTAACGGGTTACAACGCTGTATTAATGAAGCTTTTCCTTTTTCTTCTGATGAAATATGCATAACAAAAAACAAATGGCATTCTTTCAAACCTTATTAATTTTTATCTGAGTGAGAGCGTTAGCCAGTGTAGTAGAGGCACCGTTTTAGACTCACAGCTAGAGCAGCGGACTCTTGATCTATGCACCATCTCTTTGCTGCGACGACAAAGTAACCTCAAGACGTCTGGTTAGCGGGCATTTTGTGTTTTCCTTCGATGCGGTAAGACGCAACTGAGACCCTTACACGTGCTGCTACTCAATACAACTGGAGACAATTACCTTCCGCCTGTGGTAACACCAGGGTCTGACACATGCGGCAGCTACATTCACTGCTGCGAAAATTGTTACCGTTTTGACGACAGCTGGAATCACTCTATCTCCCCCCCCCCCCCCCCCCCCCCCCGCCCCCCTAGCGGCGAGAAAGCCAGCCCTGGATTAATGATTGTTTTTAGTTGTTTTTCTAGTCAATTGACTAAATATATAATTTCATTTTTGCTTTCCAAGAAATAGTAACTTATCAAGAGTCTTGAACGACTGTAAAATAAATATGAAAGCACCCAAGTCTTATTCAGTGACGTAAGCTAAAACTTATTCGTGAAGAAACAGTTTCGGATTTTTTAAAAGAAACATCCACGAATTGACTGTTAATCGCTCATTTACTTTATACAATCACGATATCGGCTTTGTAGCAATTACCAAGTACACGTTGACACATTAAAACAGGTTTGACCTGTCGTCGAAGAAACACATTTTTGGCCTTATAGACCGGTTGTCGTATTAGTGGATATGAGTACATATCGAAGATACATAATATGGCTGATGCTGTGCACAAGGAAAAACCATTAATACTCAGTACGGCGTATTTAACAGCCACTCTGTTTCTGTAATTTACATTCGTCACTTCTGTTCATCTGTTCCGTTATTTCATTTTTGTTATCCAGGAATTGGCAGCTTAACAAGAAACATCAATGATCGTGAAACAAATGTCGAAGCAGCCGTGTCTCGATGTTTCAGTGTTATGAGCTACAACTTAATCATGAACAAATACTTTTTGTGTGGAGTGACGAATCCAGGATACAGATATATATTTGGCTCTTCAATACGGCATACTGTGTGGCAACGGTTTTTCACTGCCATATCACGTAAATTCGATATGTACTCATATCGTGTAATACGCTGTAATAGCACAACTGGTCTGTAAAGCCAGAAATACGTTTTTTTCGGAGATGACATGTCACAGAGAGGTCAGAAATGTTTTAACATTTCAATGTATAATGGGGAAAGCCTATAAAATCGAAATCGTGATTGTGTAAAATAAATAAATAAACAATTAACAGTCCAATGGCAGTAATTTCTTTCAAAATATTCTATATTATTGTTGATGTTATCTCCCCTCACCTTCCCCCCCTCTCCCTCTCCCCATCCCCCACCCCCACCTCCACACACCCCCAAGGAAAGATTATTAGGGGGAGGTTTACTATCGTTGGCTCGAAGAAAGCATCTCCTTTGAGATTTTTTTCTCGAGATGTATTATAGACAGCAATGTCAAATTTAGTCAAAATGTCTACTGATATTTCCTCTACAAACTCAAATTTTTTCGACCGGAAATGTCTAAGAGCAAATGTGGAAGTGCCGTCGGAACGGAACAAAATTTCGATATAGACCTCCATGTGCGGTATACCACAGGCCAGCCAGCTCGTCTGAAATCAAAATTGAGTTGACATTAGCGAAGTATATAAGATTCTTTTAGAGTTGTACCTCGCTTAAGTTATTTGGACCATAGGAAACTAAATGGCAGCCATTTGAAAAAAATGGGGCTTTTTTCATCGATTTGTCGACTTCGTCGGACAAGTAAATATATTTATAGTTGATGGATCGGAATAAAAGTGGTACAGCTCCTAGACAATTTAGTTAGCTTTGTCGGAAACAAAGAATCATGCCAATCGTTTCAGTAGATTTTAAGTTACCATACAACGCGATAGCAAAAAAGTCATTTCGAGAAGAACGCGTTTGAAGCTTTGACTACATATAAATGCAATATTATGCAACTGACGGTTAATCTGCTATTCCGGGTCCATAAACTAGTCCTTTCTCTTTCTCATAGCGGGCGTTCTGCTCGATCTGGGCCATCCTGCGCTGCTCCAGAGCCGCTCGTACTGCCGGTGACAAGCGGTTTTCGGCCGCTTGAATGGGGTGGTCGTCCGAATGCTTGGCGAACTGCGTCGAATGGAGTCCCAGGGTGACGTCCATCGTTCTCATGGTCTCCAGAATTGCTGAATACCCTTCATTGAAGCTGCTCACTGCCAGGAAAGTCGCAGTTTCCACAGCCTTCGCACCGGAATGCAAATGCTTGGGGACTAACTTCCAAACACACGCGTTCAAACTTTCATTTGAATATTGTGTGTTTCCTCCCAAGCACCTGTACAATAACTCCTCCTCCGAAAGAAAAATACTGGTGCGTGAAAACGCCGATTTCAGGCAGGTGCATTTTTTTGTTCAACCACGAATAACAAACATTTCCGTTGCGTATTCGGATAAACCGTTCCAGGGGTGGATTCTAAACACTTTTATGGCTCCAAAAATGCAATTAAAAAAACGATTTTTTTGAACCAAAAGAAAGTAAACCTCCCCTTAACTTCTGAATACGCATATAATTGCAACTTGTTCCGCTGACAGCAAGACAAAAAAACCCGAGCTACGCCTTTTTGACACACTTCCTAAACGAGTCAGTGCATGCATCCAGACCAGAGGGGTGTAATGTCACCGTGATATGCGGTCTCATACTGCGAAGTTCTTTGCAATCACCGTAATAACGTCACAGACTCTCTCCCCTCTGCAGTTTCATTTCATTTTCTTCTCCACTTCTGACTGCTTCACGTTTTTTTGTCAGATACTGTAATACACCCAAAAGCTTTGGAATCATTAAGCTTCGATGGAAGAAAAAAAAGACATAAAGGTTTCGGTTCGCAGATGACATTGTTTTATTTGCAACGGCTTTTCAGTTAATGTGCGGAGGAACTGAACAGCAGGCTTGAACATTAATTACAGTTGTTGTTGTTGTTGTGGTCTTCAGTCCTGAGACTGGTTTGATGCAGCTCTCCATGCTACTCTACCCTGTGCAAGCTTCTTCATCTCCCAGTACCTACTGCAATCCACATCCTTCTGAATCTGCTTAGTGTATTCATCTCTTGGTCTCCCTCTACGATTTTTACCCTCCACGCTGCCATCCAATACTAAATTGGTGATCCCTTGATGCCTCAGAACATGTCCTACCAACCGATCCCGTCTTCTGGTCTAGTTGTGCCACAAACTTCTCTTCTCCCGAATCCTATTCAATACTTCCTCATTAGTTATGTGATCTACCCATCTAATCTTCAGCATTCTTCTGTAGCACCACATTTCGAAAGCTTCTATTCTCTTCTTGTCCAAACTATTTATCGTCCATGTTTCACTTCCATACATGGCTACACTCCATACAAATGCTTTCAGAAATGACTTCCTGACACTTAAATCTATACTCGATGTTAACAAATTTTTCTTCTTCAGAAAAGCTTTCCTTGCCATTGCCAGTCTAAATTTTATATCCCCTCTACTTCGACCACCGTCAGTTATTTTGCTCCCCAAATAGCAAAACTCCTTTACTACTTTAAGTGTCTCATTTCCTAATCTAATTCCCTCAGCATCACCCGACTTAATTCGACTACATTCCATCATCTTCGTTTTGCTTTTGTTGATGTTCATCTTATATCCTCCTTTCAAGACACTGTCCATTCCATTCAACTGCTCTTCCAAGTCCTTTGCTGTCTCTGACAGAATTACAATGTCATCAGCGAACCTCAAAGTTTTTATTTCTTCTCCATGGATTTTAATACCTACTCCGAATTTTTCTTTTGTTTCCTTTACTGCTTGCTCAATATACAGATTGAACAACATCGGGGAGAGGCTACAACCCTGTCTTACTCCCTTCCCAACCACTGCTTCCCTTTCATACCCCTCGACTCTTATAACTGCCATCTGGTTTCTGTACAAATTGTAAATAGCCTTTCGCTCCCTGTATTTTACCCCTGCCACCTTTAGAATTTGAAAGAGAAGAGAAACCAAAATTATGTGCAAAGGCTATGTCGACAGAAAAATACAAACAGTTACGAATTTGTACAGTTGGGACAACAACTGAAAAGACACTTAGTGGAAAAGACAAGAGGGTAAAAATGGCTTGGAGTCAATTTGGGAAACTGATTGCAGTAATCAGACGTAAAATCAAAGTGTGTCTTAAATGGAAAGTCGACGACCAGTGCACAAAGCTAATACTAACTTCTGGAAGCGAAACACGGACTTTAAAAGCGAAAATGCGTCAAACACTGAAGGCTGCCAGTGCGGAACACAAACATCCGTGTTGAGTACAACAAGAACAGACAGAAAAACGAACACATGAGGAAGGAGCTGAGGACGTGAAACTGATTTTTACAAAACTGAAATGGAGTTGACATGAGCACCAAGCAAGACGAAATGGTTGGACATGGGGAAAGGAAATTATATGCTGGTTTCTTCGTGACAAGAAAAATCTTAGAGGATGCCATAATGTAATAACGACTGGCAAATTATGGAAACAGCAAGAACCAACTTCAGTTCGACAGGATGAAGATTTGTGTGTATAACTCAGTAATAAGCTTTTATCTAGAAATGGGTGATCATTGGCTGATAATAATGACAGTGATGATAAGAGCTGTGATGATTATGACGTTTATAACATATTATTTGGTTTCAATGAGCACATGAACTTTCAACTATCATTTCCACATATTTTGGTCTCTTTACAACTATTAAGGATGCAGGATTAATATTTGAGAATCAGATTATAGAATCGACAAGCATTGTGACAGAATTAATGAGTAAAGGCGAATGATGTCGCCGCGTGAAGGAATGACTTGTACTTTCTCGACCAAATATGCACACCAGCTGTTCCTTGGACGTAGGTGCAGATCATAGTCTCTCTTAATTCACAATCCACACCCCTTCTTATCTAGCATAAGACAAGTCACACTCCCCCATACGCTTTCCTTCTCCATTCTTCACTTCTGTATCCAGACAATCACGGCATAGTACTAAAAATGAAGGAGACAATCCAAAAATCAAAGGTGGTGGAAATAGCCCAATTGTGCTTCTAGCGCCACACCACCTCCCCCAGTTCACCAGCCAGCCAAACGCACATCACAATGTAGTATTTAAAACGTATCATGTAAAGTTAGGCCGGCCGGTGTGGCCGTGCGGTTAAAGGCGCTTCAGTCTGGAACCGCGTGACCGCTGCGGTCGCAGGTTCGAATCCTGCCTCGGGCATGGATGTGTATGGTGTCCTTAGGTTAGTTAGGTTTAATTAGTTCTAAGTTATAGGCGACTGATGACCTCAGAAGTTAAGTCGCATAGTGCTCAGAGCCATTTGAACCAACCAAAGTTAAATTATTCTGAGAGAGTCTAAAGCATATTGTGGGTAGACATACAGTTTTTTTTTTTTTTTTTTTGAGTCACCAGCCGTCCGTCTAGGTTGAAGAGGCCCACCAGGAATTTATATCCTGTGACAAAATTTTCATCTCAGAGTGCACCCTACAGCTCAGTTACTTACCGGATGTTTCACTGTCTCTGTCTTTCTCTACAGTTTTTACCTCTATAGCTCCCTCTAGAAGGCTACCATGGAAATTAATCCCTGGTCTCATAACACATATCCCATCATGCTGTCTCTTCCTCTTGTCAGTTTTTTCCTCATATTCTTTTCCTTACCGACTAGAAAAGGGAACCATCATTTCTTGCCGTATCAATGCAACTAATTTTCAACAATCTTCTGTAGCAGAAAATCTCAAATTTTTCGATTATGTTCTGTTCCAGTTATCAGACAGTCCTTTTCACTATCATGTGTAGTGTGTTGAGGACTACCTTTTGAATTTTGTATATGCTGAGACAGTCCTTCCTACATGCATTTCTTTTTCCATTTCTTCACATTTTTCAAGGAGCCATTTCACCTTAACTTCCTGACACGTCCTACTTATTTCATTCCTACGTGACTTATATTATGAATTTCTCTGAACATTTTTGTACTTCCTTCTTTCATCAATTGCCTGAAGTCTTTCTTCTGTTACCTAGGGTTTCTTCATAGTTATCTTCCTCGTATCTATGTTCTTCTTTACAAATTCTGTGATTGCCCTTTATAGAGACGTCAATTTTTCTTCAAGTCCAGTGCCTAAAAACTATTAATTATCGCATATAGTCTCAAAGGCCTTCAAACACATTTCTTCATTTCCTAACATTTCTGTATCCCACTTCTTTGCGTATTGATTCTTCCTGTCTGATCTCTTAAACTTCATCCTACTCTTCATCATTACTAAATCATGGTTTGAATCTATGTGTGCACCTGGGTATGCATTATAAAATATCTGATTTCAGAATCTTTGTCAGACCATGATGTAGTATAACTGAAATCTTCACGTATCTCCTGTCCTTTTCCAAATATAGCTCGTCCTCTTGTGATTCTTGAAGAGAGTGTTCGTTATTACTAGCTGAAATTTATTGCTGAAGTCAATTAGTTTTTCCCCACTCTCATTCCTACTACCAAGCCCATATCCCCCTGTAACTGTTTTTCTACTCCTTCCCCTACAACGGCATTCCAATCCCCAATGACTATTACATATTCATCCCCCTTTACGAACTGAATTACCCGTTCCACATATATTTTCTGTATCTTTTCATAGTCTGCTCCCAACGTTGGCATGTACACCTGAATAACGGTTGTCGGTGTTAGTTTGCTTTCGACTGTGATGGGAAAAACGCTGTTACTGAACTCTTCAAAGGAACTCACTCACTCTCTCCCCGGAACCGGCCGGAGTGGCCGAGCGGTTCTAGACGCTTCAGTCTGGAACCGCGCCTCCGCTACGGTCGCAGGTTCGAATCCTGCCTCGGGCATGGATGTGTGTGATGTCCTTAGTTTAGTTAGGTTTAAGTAGTTCTGAGTTCTAAGGGACTGATAACCTCAGATGTTAAGTCCAATAGTGCTCAGAGCCATTTGAACCATCTCTCCCCAGTCTTCGCAATCATAACGAATCCTACTGTTCCTGTTGATATTACCCTATACTCATGTGACTCGAAATCCTTGTCTTCCTTCTATTTCACTTCACTGACCCACACTGTATCTAGACCGAGCCTTAATATTTCTGTTTTCAGATTTTCTTCCTTCCCTGTCACCTTCAGACTTCTGACATTCTACGTCCTGACTCACAGAAAGTTAAACTTTCCTTGGTTATTCAAACTTTTCCTGATAGTTTCCTCTCGCTTGGCAGTCCAATCCCTGAAATCCGATTGTGGTGTAGTGTAGAATCTTTTGCAAAAGGAGGGACTGTCACGACACTTTTCTGTTATTGACCAGTGTCCTGTGGATACTCATTATGACTCCTTAATGCAGTGGTTTCCATTACCTTCTGCATCCTCATGAGTTTTATGATTGTTTACTGAGGCACCTCAGTTGTTGATGATTTTAATTTCGTTTAGAGCACTGCTGCGGATCTAGCTTATAGCATAAAGTGCACCGCGAATTAGTAAAATAACCAATGACCAACCGAACCTCTGTCCATGCGTCTGTCCTCTTTGACAAGGGCGTGGCTCGAAGAGGACGATTTCTTATGCTGGAAATCTGTCGCCGCCCTTGCTAATAATCTCTATTCAGAGTGTAAGCAATGGCAGGGTTCTAACCTGGCACTGAGACAATTTTGATTACTCGTCAAAGATGCTACCTCTTGACCATGGGTGCTTTGTGACATCTCCAAAGACAAAGGCAGAGTCAATCTCTTAAAAGTACGCAACATTATTTATCGTTTTTGAAGTACAAAAACACACACACACATACAGTCAGGCACCAAGATGCACACATGGACATTAAGCCTGTTATCGTTATACAAAAGATAATTACAGATCTCTAACAAAATTATAGCAAAATACATTTGTGTTATTCGTCCAAATATATGAGATTTTGCACACTTTTCAAGCACAATGAATTTCAGATTTAATATTTCCTGATCTAAATAGTCTTTTTACTTATTAATATGCACACAGCTTGCATATTCGCACAGCTGACGAAAAAAATTAGGTTGAGGAACCGTTATTAACGATGAATGTTCAATAGATGTACCACACTTGCAAGCCCTATGAATCTTCAAAATAAATATTTCTCACCTAAATTGTCTGTATGACTTATTGAAATATAAAAAGCTTTGTTACTACCAAAATTAAATTCATCTAGAACACTACTTCAGTTAGAACTTGCGAAAATTAAATTCATATAGAGCACTAGTTGTGGTCGAACATACAGCTTAAAATTCACTAAGAATCAGCAATATTACTATCACATATAAAACTTGCCGGCAGTTTGGTATTGCTGTTATACTTTGGTTGTGCAATGGACCTTCAAATTAAATATTTCTGAACATAAATTGTCTGTATAACTTATTAAAATACAAGCTCCTCTCTTACTGACAATTTTACTTTGGTTTAGAGCACTGCTACAGATCTAACTTACTGCCTAAAGTACTCTGAGAAATAGCAAAGTAAACAATGTGAACATCACGAAAAGCAATGCACCACACGTTTTGGAGTACATGAGAATGCCTACTATGAGCACAGTACAAAACATTCTGCTGTTATCCACTGGAAACAGTATTCTCTCTGTGACATTCTCGTATACCATAATGCTGTTTCCCCATTAAAGTAAGCATTGAAGCTGTTCATTTCCTCTGTAATATATATTACAATGCTGTTGTCTCATGAAAGTATTACAGACAGAGTATATTGACTGTGTACGTGTAAGTCAGAGCGATAACGATGGGCAGATGTAGAAATATTTTTCTTAATTTATATTGATGATATATGCACACATTTGAGTCGAAAATAGAGAATGTTGCAGTACAGTAAATGGGGCAGATAGGTACGTAAATATCTTACTACCATTTCCTGCATACTATTAGGTGGAGAGAATGATGGACAATTGAGAAAATGATTCGGAACAGAGAATTATGGTCAGCAGTGAATGATGGTCAGTGGAGAATGATGGTCAGTGGAGAATGATGGTCAATGGACAATGATGGTCAGTGGTGAGGATAATAGTCAAATTGTATCAAATTAAGCATCAAATTTTATCTTCTTGCCTCCTTCCCCAACCCTACCCCCGTCCCCCACCACACACACACACACACACACACACACACACACACTGTATTAACATGACCCAGAAATGGACTCAACTTGCCTCTAAAACGTATTAACTCGCCCCAAAAATGTATCGAATTGCTCCTCAAACTGCATCTACTCGTCAAAAATTGTAACAAATTGCTCTCAAAACTTAAACAAGTTGCGCCATAACTGTAGCACATTTCCCACATACCATAACAGCATGGTATCCATTTAACAGTTTACTCCATGTTACAGATAAATTGTGACAATTGATACATGTTACATGAAAACTAACAGGTATTACAGCAAAATTTGTAGCAACTGCAGCTGTAACAACTGTAAGAAGTGACTCATGCTACAGCAAAAACTGTAAATAATTATCCTTCATTTTACAGTGAAACTGTAACACATTGACCCTATGGTAACATGCTGCCTTTTTTTTTAAAACAGTGATATTCCATTTTTTTAAACAGCGACCCATTCAATTTTTTGGTCACCCAGGTGGTCACCTAGGGAGGAGCTGTGGTCACTTACGAATGTTGGTCACTTTAGGAGGAATGGTGGCGTCAGGTTGAATGGTGGCCTTACAAGAGGAATGTTGGCTGCCCAAGGGTAATGGAGGTCACCCATTATTACCCATCACCAATTTACCACTACCCAATTACCATTACCCATTTAGCTTTTACTGTTACCCAGGGCCTGTTTATTGTTTACCATTGCCTGTTCCCCATTTACTTTTCACCACTCACCATTCACCAGCTGCTTTGCACTATTTATCATTCTCGACATTCTCTCGTCTGCCATTCTCCATTGATCATCGTTCTTCCCATTGACAATCATTCTCTCCATCTAATAGTACGGAGAGTAACGGTTGTCAGATGTTTCTACATCTGCCACATCTACTACAATGCCTCATCATTAATTTTCATCGCAAATGTGTGCATAAAATATCAAAAACGTTATGTAGGGAATGGGCGGCTATACTGGCCAGGGCGGGTAAAGTAGCCACTTGCTTTTTCCTCCCTTCGAGAGTGCTGCCACCTAGTGGAGAACACTTAAAATTATTCAAAGAGACTTCTTTGGTACTGCCAGCGAGTCTCGCGGAGATAGACGGGCGCACTCGTCTGCAGTGACATGTTTCGTGTTTTCTATACGTCTGATTGAAAGTAAGTGACCGATTCAACTGTGTATATTTACAATGTGTGTACTGCGATATTTAATTGCTATAGTGCTGGTAAAACGTTATATTTTAACCTTGGGAAATATATATTTATGTAGTTGGAAAATACATATTGTCGTTTTCAGACAACAATCAGCGTAATTTCATCCAGTCGGTCGAAGGGGCCAGTCGTCTGGCAGGGCAAAGCGGCCAAGTGGCCCCTTTGCCCGAACGTACTCTCAATAACTAGCTTAGGCTATCTATTTTAAAACAACCGATTGATAATAAGAAAATAGTCTGTCTGAAAATACGTAGATATACTATAGCATTAATATATTAACCGATTTTTGAAACGTATATTCTATTATTACAGGAATGTGCTAAGATGCCGTCAAATCATTTGAGTCAAATTATTTGAGTCAAATTATTTGAGAAAATCACTGCATCAATCGTGGGATTCCCAGGCTATGCAACAGGCACTGGAAGCTGTAAGAAAAGAAAAGATGCCCTTTGCAACAGTAGCCGAACAGTTCAATGTTCCAAGAAACACACTTAAATGAAGATTCCAGAAGAAAAACCGTGATGCTATTGATTATAAGAAGATTCTTGGAAACTTTAGATGTGTTTTCAACGAAAAGCAAGAAGAAGAACTTGCTAGCCATATCTTTGAGATGGAACGAAGATATTATGGCATATCAGTAACTGATTTACGACACTTGGTGTTTCAACTTGCTAAGCGGAATAATCTACCACAGCCATTTAATAATAAAAAAAGAAAAGATGGCTGGCAAGGACTGGGTGGCACAGTTTCGGAAAAGACATCCAAACATAATCCTTAATAAAGCAGGATCCACTTCAATGGCCAGGGCTCAGGGCTTTAATAAAGCTAATGTACAAAGATTTTTCAACGTTCTAGAGGAAGTGCAAGAAAGACACTTTCACCCTGATCATAGAATCTACAATATTGACGAAACTGGTCTAACGACAGTTCAGTCTAGAAATTTCAGTTTTCTCTTGTAGACGCCAAGTTGGTGCTGTTACGTCAGCAGGAAAACATTTGCTTTCAACAGTAGCCATATGCACGCTTGCGGGCGGACATTTATTCCACCCTTTGTGGTATTTCGCGGACAAAGAATGAAAGCTGAACTTCAAGATGGTCCTCCTCCAGGAACCGCATTTGCCTGCCATCACAGTGGATGGCTGAAGATGGATATTTTCATGAAATGGTTTGATCATTTCTTGAATTACACAAAACTTACTGCTGACGATCCAATCCTACTTCAGCTGCATGGACACGCCACCAACACAAAAAATATAGACTTCGTAGAAAAAGCCAGAGAAAATCATACAATCGTAGTGTGTTTGCCACCATATTGTAACCACCAACTACAACCTCTAGATGTATCATTTATGGCACCTTTCAAAACATTATATGCCAGAGCTTGTGAAAAGTTTCTCCGAAACAACCCATCAAGGATAATAACACAATTCCAAATCAGTAAGCTTCTTGGAGAGGCATTTCTGCTGACAGCATTACCGTCTACAGCGATAAATGGATTTCGTAAATGCGGGATTGTCCCTGTGGACCCGTCTATATTTTCAAATGCGGAGTTCGATGCTGCAGAGGTGTGCATATCGGACATAGGCATAATCTGTGGAGAAAATTTAAATGATAATGGAAGGGACACAGTAAATGAGCCAAACAAAGGAATTGCAAGTGTTAAAGACGTAGTTATTGGCAAATGCAAATTGAAGAACATGAATTTTATGTTGTAGCAGCAAATAGCGAAGAAGCAGTTGATAGTCCTACTAATGAAGATGAAGCTGTGCAGGAAGGAGAAATGAGTGGCAATAACAATAATGAGGACACTTTCACGGCTGATGCAAATGAGAAGATAACACAGTCAACATCTTTTGCAGTAAGCACTAAGTATATTATAGGCCTACCGTTACGAAAATTAAAATTAGGCCAGCAGCAACAACAAAGAAGGAAAGGGCAAAGAAGGGGGTCACGTAACGATAATAACCTCTAGCCCTTACAAAACCGAGCTGTTAGAAGATAAGGCGAAGAAGAAAAAGCAGATCAAGGAAAGAACAACCAACCATGTTGAAAAAGAAGAAATGAATAACAAGTCTAAACCAGTTGTTGAAATAAAAAGGCCTTATAACAAAGCAAAAATGCAAATATGAAACCTAGGAGTAAAGTGCAAAAAGCAGTTTTTTGGAGAATACACTGAAGAAGAATGCAGAGAGGAAGGTAAGGACACTGAATTTTTTATTGTCATGAGGCTTTCTCTAAATTTAAAGACAGTGAAGGTTGGATTAGATTCTCTGATTGCAAGCTGTGGGCTCATGAAGAATGTGCTGGATGTGATGAAGATGACGACGTGTTCGTGTATGAATACTGTAGAGGTAAGTAAATTATGTGCCTAATTTGACTTTGGTGTCATGACAAATGATGCACTGTAACTTCGAAAGTAAAACTATTAACATTTTGTATAATTTGATGTATTATTAATAAGTTTGAATATTTCTTCTCAAATTTAAATAAATTTCATTCCGTAGATGTGTAGGCTACGTTCTTCATTTCGCAATTCCTCTCTATTCACAGCGTCCTAAACTTTTTCTTTGAGTCTTTTTTACCTTTTCTCCACATATAGCCACTTTGCCCTACCTACTGGGCAAAGGCCATTTTGCAGACATTGATTTAAGCCCACTTCTCTACTGCAGAACAAGGTATTGAGCAATAATAAAACTTTTTTTAGGTTCTAGAATGTACATAGTTAATGAGATACATTCTACATTCTTATATGTCAAATAAGGTAAACGAAACAAAACGTTTCTCTTGTGGTGGCCACTTTAACCAGCTTTCCCCTACAATATATGCAGATCTATCACAATCTGTCCAGTTTATGCACCACAGTAAATTTCCTCTCTCTGTAATGCTTTTTGAATCAGCTATAAAAATAATGTGTTACATACAGTATGAAAGGTTGTAATGTTTAATTTTACAAGGAAACAGCATTATAATATACATTACCTAGGGAGTACAGTTTTTCATTGTGCAACAGCAGAATGTTTTGTACTGTGCTGGTGGTGGAAATTCTGATCATATTACTAATGATTCGAAAATGTGTAGTGCACTGCTTTTGCGATGTTGTCGTTGTTTACTGTGCTAGTTCTTGATGCATATTTGGCTCTAAGTTAGAGCTGCAGTAATGCTCCAGATGGATTTAACATTGTCACTAAGCTAGCTGCATGTATCTCGATGATCTATACAGTCCATGAAGGTGCAGAAATGCTTACTTTGGTGGTCAGTTGCACTTCCGAAGTGTGGTATGAACATCGAACTTCCGGCGTATTTTAGAAATGGGTTTTAGTAATATTATTAATTCTCAGTGCACTTGAAACTGTAACTTAGATCCACAGCAGTGTTCATGTGGTTGTTTTTGCAAACCAACATCAATGTGAAAAACTTCCTGGCAGATTAAAACTGTGTATCGGACCGAGACTCGAACTCGGGGCCTCTGCCTTTCGCGGGAAAGTGATCTACTGTCTTAGCTACCCAAGCACGACTCACGCCCCCTCCTCACAGCTTTACGTCCTCCAGCACCTCGTCTCCTACCTTGCATTCTCCTTTCATTCTGAGAATGTCAGTGTATTTAAATGAATTTAATGCATAGTACAAAGATCGAACTACAGTCAACAAATTACATATATTTTATTTCAGTAGTATCAATAAGCTGGTTATACATCTTTTAATGAGCTATACAGACACCTTACATGTGGAACTATTTAATTTCAAGGTCCATAAAAGCCTTAGGTGTGGTACTGCTATCGAACTTTCGTTGTAAGGGAATGTTTCCTTACCAGGACGATTTTATCAGTTGTAACAATATGTTAAGTTGCGTGCATTTCAGTAAGTAAATATGGAAGCTCATATTTGAAATAACTTTATTTGGAGGTGCGTTATACCTGTAAAGCGTGAAAAGTCTCACACCTTTCAAAAATTAATTTTTGCTATAATTTTCGCAGCGTTCTGTAATTGTAATTGTAATTGCATATTGCAATAAACAACCTTCATGTGTGTGTGTTGCATATTGCAATAAACAACCTTCATGTGTGTGTGTGTGTGTGTGTGTGTGTGTGTGTGTGTGTGTGTGTGTGTGTGTGTGTACGTATTTGTAATCGATAAATGATAAACAAAATTTGTGTCACCGTCTTTGGTCACGTTGTGAGTGAGTACTGACTAACACAGTCTTATGTAGTTTAAGTGATATATCATAATAAGACATGTTCTTCCTTCCATCCTTTCCAAAACCTTAATGCAATTTAAGTGATAAAAACAACTTATTCCTTCCTAAAATAGTGTTATTTGAGAGTGTGTTGCGATTTATTATTGGATGGATGGTGTAGCTGATTACCGTTTTGGAGAGCCTTATTTCAGACTGCAAATATCCACCGACGAGAAAAGTTAAGAGCTAGGGCAAATATAAGGAAACGAGCATTGGAAAGGAAAAAGCTCCATGACGCGAAAGCTGTACCTACCAGTGTTGACATGTAGTCCTTGTCAAAAGCAAGGAAAACTCTAAGAAAATTAATGTAGAAACAAGGAAATTCATGTTCTTATACCAAGGACCTTTCAGGATAATAGGAAAACCGCCTGCAAATGCGTATAGATTGGAGTACCCAAAGAGTAAAAAAGTATTAGGTCTCAGAAACGTGATCATAGGTAGCCAATGAATTCTGTAGGGAGGAGATTAATCTGTAACCTCTACACAGTGTGGCAGCTGTACAGTCCCAGCTGTGTGAGATCTTCTCTCCCCATTTCAGGTCTCACCCATTCTTCATCTTTCCTACCCCCAAGATTTCGATTTCTTCTTACCCACCGATTAGTGAAGAAACTACTGGATGTGACAAACCTAGTAGTGACAAGTAAACAATAAGAGGTATAAAGTAGTGAAGAAATAAATGTATGTGAGTACGTTTTAGGAAGAACCTAGGTAATATTGTTAAGTAAAAATTGTTGTTTTATTGGAAATGGTTCCACAGTAAATTAAAAAGATATGCAAATTCGTTTGTAAGCAGAAGCTGAAGTGGCAATGAGACCTATTGTCTGCGTTAGAGCTAACTAATAAATAGCAGAAGAGATTGCTTAGTGTTATGGAATATATGCAGTTAAGTTGTAATGATTAACTCACGTTGTATAGCAAGGAATGGCAATAATAATGAACCTGAACAGTGTTTGTGGTTGAGACGTGAAGGACACGTCCTTGAAGTATTTATGAGGTTGGAGCTGGCCATTATTCTGGTGTAGTGTGTACTAGGACACGTCTACACGTATTAAGGTTATGAGTTGGAGGCGTGAAAGCGACCATAAGTACCCTTATGTTAGATGAGACAAAGCAGCTCATGGTGGCCTATAGGGTTATGGAATTTAGCATAACGCATATCCATGATTACTTAATGCACGTAAGTGGTAAGTCGAGAGAGACTACCTGTGGTTTCAGCACCCGATCGAGTGGAAATGTATTGCCACATGAGCAAACTGATCAGCTGCAATAAACCATAGAAATGAAATCAATGTGCTATCCTGTGCTCTAAAATGTTAATAGAGTAAGTATTACATAAATACGTACACTAGCAACGTAATTGTATAACATAACTGCAGACGTGAAACATTATTAATATTTACTATATCCCGATTTATATTGTGATCAAGAGTGTTTTATAGTAAATATTTGTAACACATTGATCATGGTCACTCCCATAATGTATTCAAAAGTAATTATTAATAGCTCAGCATAATCAAACTTCACTGAAATGTGGAACTGACAGAGCAGCGAAGGACCAATAAATTTATTTAGTAATCGACTAATCATAGTGTGTTTTGAACATTCAACAGTTGTACTCCTATTACCACAAGTTACTCAAATGAACAGAGAAGGTAAGAATGACCACTAATAATTACGTATACTCATACCATCTCTAAGAATGAGATAGTTGACGATGAGTCAGCCTGTAAATAAATACAGATGTGTCAGGAATGTACCTAGCATTGGTTCAGTGTTCCGGCCCAGAAATAATAATTTGAGATTTAAATGTTTCATGATTGTATGCTTTGGGCATAAAATTTTCTTTAGTATGCGACTAACGGCGTATTGAGCCATTTGTTTACAGATTTAATTACAATACAGTAACCATGATATTAAAATAGAAAACCGTTCTGTTAACTTTGTTTCAGTAAGAAGTTGAGAGATAAAATGTATATATCCTTATTTCATTGTGACCCTCCCTTAGCTGTTAAGTGAACGGAGTCTGAGGCACTCCTTTTGTTTGTTCTACATGACAAACCAGAAAATGGCAGCCTGGTAGCTGCGTGAAAGCATGGAGTGACTTGGACACAACTCACAGTGACCCCTCCCCTTTCTCCGTTGTAGTATAGAGCGGACGCACACCATAGAAACTTCCCCCCTCTACCCTTGTGAATCAAAATGTAGAAAGCCAGCCAAAGCGGCTACAACAACGGATGTAAAAATGGAAGTATTATGATTTGTGAAATTCTCTTTCTGTTGTAGAAAAGACTACTAAGATTTCATTATTTATTTATGTAACAAGAATAACAATGTCATTTTCTTCGTACCTACGTATGTAAAAATATCTACAGACAGTTTAATAGGTTAAAGATTGTCACCTAATTAAGTGAAACTTTAACCAGACATTTTTGTAATTATACATGTTTATGTGTTTAGGTGTTTGAGGCAATATGTATTCCAAATAGTTTCATTATTTTTCGAAACTACTTAAATATCTGAGTGACTTTGTAGGCAGTATCATGCCGTCCCTTTAATACCTGTTCAATGAATAATTTAATATGCAAGGCATGAGTGCCACGACTTTTGCACACTTGCCATATACATATTTTTTAGATGTCATCAGTTTTGTAATTTTGCTTAAGAGACAGTGAATATGACTGCAATCTAAATAATTGAAGTAGATAATAAGTTTTCTTTTAATATTACTAAAGGTTTAAATTTAACTTTTTCCATCTTCATAGGGAGTTAAGCTGTACTCTTGGTTCCTTTTTTTATAATTAATGTTTTTTCATTTACATTCAAAAAACTTAAGTAGAGGGTGATGTAGGAAAGCAGCCTACTCACGCTATATAGAAATTATATGCTTTCCATTGTGTGCCAGCCTAGTCTGCTGTAACTAAATATGACGTCACGAATGTTGCGCAATACCTTAAAAATATAGTAAATAACCTGAAAAGTTGACAGCATGTCAGGAGTGATGCTAAAATAATAATGTGTTAAGTTTCAGTTTGGTAACTTAAACTATTTTCGAAATATGGATATTTTACGTAAAAATAATCGGCGCAACAGAAAGGAGCCAGAAACTTCAAAATTTATATTGGCATTCCTTTTTCATTGTAATTTAATGGAAATAGCATACTGGATCTCACAACTTAATATTTTGGTTGAAATTCATGATTTTCTGTTTTTGTGTCCTAAAAGTTCGGAAACAAGATAGATTAAGTAAGTGATTATATAAAGCTAAGATGTTTAGATTTGGGTAGAATGGAGATACGCTATAATAACAAAGATGTGAGAAGTTTCAAAGAGGTAGCTATAAAACTATAGCTGTAGCGTCTGTCCAAAAGGCAAGTTCAGAGCTCATCTCTTGCATGCAGTACAACTAAAATAATTCTCTCGCCAAAAGTATTTAACCTAGCCTCATTAGAACTGTGTTACAGATACTTACCTGTGTGCTTATCGGACAATAAATCGGGAGCCTCGTTGGCCTTCAGCGAATGAAGCAATTAAATATTTAGTAACTTGAAGTGGTGTTTCGATAGCCTAGCCGCTAATCCGTAAGGCAAATGTTGTCCGCTGCGCCTTCGGCGGTCCGCACTGCAGCTATATAAATAAGAGCGTGCAAGCTAGAGTAAGGCCCCAGTTCTCTTCTAGATTCGTATCAGTGCGCACTCCATGTCGGAAGCCGCGTTGCGTTTGTGCAGTTGCCAGGAACAGCCTTAGATACAGGATTACGTAACTCGATAAACACTTAACAATGAGTTCGCGTTGGCGTAAAGAGTTAATAACAGAACGAATCCAGTGATTTATTTTCAGTTTGCATATGTCGTATTTTCACGTGTCGCCGCAGGTCAGACTTTCTACCATTACTAGCATGGCGTTTGATGAGTATTAGCATCAAATTTTGGCGAGCATTCACTTTGAACATTTACATCGATAACGGTTATTGAACAGTTTCGTTATCTAGGGATAATAGGATCCGAGCAATAGACTCTGAACAGCTCTGATAGTACAATAGCTGATATGGTTAATCATTGGTCTGCAATTTTACGTTTTATCGTTTTCAAAATATAGTGAAAACTGTTATAGTAAATTGCATTTTCTATGAATCCCAGACACCATCCTAAACCATCAGAGTAATGAACTTCAGTAATCTATAATTTAAATTGTCCATCAGAGTGGGCACAGTGAACTCTAATTACAGGCATCAACTTTTTGCTAATCACTTTCTGGTTGTCAACATTGTAGTTAGAGAGCCTGTGTAGAGAACGGCACTATAAAAGAGATAATAATTTAATTCTTTTTTTTCCACCTGCCGCCCCCCCACTACTTTCACTTTTTTAGCTGCCTTTCTCTCTGTTGTGGGACCAACAGTCTCAACCAGTTTCTGTTCGATCCTCCCTACTTCAGTTTCGAAACAACTATTTATGTCACCTATCTTTGTTTGCAAGGGCTTACCCAGGATCTGAACTAGGGGCGGGCAGGCCATACTAGTCTCAGGAAACAAGGAGTCGAGACAAAATACAGCACTTCTTATTATATAAAACAGCAAACCAGTGAAAAACTGTTTTTAATAAACATTTTAAATACAAGAATGCACTAGTACAATCCGAGAAAACATGCAGCATTTCTTATTAAATAAAACAGTAAACAAGTGAAAAACTATGAATATCTTCTAGGGGGGGGGGGGGGGGGGGGGGCAGCTGCCTGGTCCCAGCTCATAAGGATTCATTTGCTCACAATAAACTGATTCTTTTTTAGTTACTTAATAGCCTGGTCAGGAACAAATGAGTTAGTAATGACAGTGTACATTAAATCAGTCTAAACTAAAACGATGAGCAAGGAGAGTATGTGCTTTTTAACAGCAACTAGTAATTTGGCGTACCTAACGACCGCACATTGGGTAAGGTAACGGATTTCATAGCACTCTAGCTCGCATTTTGTAGGGTACGAACCAGCTGCCCCCCCCCCCCCCCCCCCCCCCCCTTTGCCCCTCGCTGGGTACACCCATGTTTGTTTGGGCTTCTTCAATATCATGCTTCGGAATACCGATTTCGGTACCCAATCTCAGTACTTCTGCTCCAATTTTATCTACCTTTGTGTTAAGAGTTTCAATATTTCCCTTACCAGTTTTAATTGCTTTATTTTGATCATCTATTTTTTCTGATTGGGAATCCATTTTACTGATTAACAAACTGAATAAGTATTTTATATTTTCGGAAATCACAAGTTGCAACACCGGTTCTGTCTTAATAGATTCCACATATCCATCATGAATAGTTTCTGTTTTACTTTTTATTCCGTATTCCGTAGCATTTGCAAGTGCCTGGAATTACATTTCTGCCATTGTTCGATTTTCAGCAGCAGCGTCTGTGATTCTAGTCACGGAATTCTGAACAATGGGTCACACTTCATGGTTCGTGCATTTTTCGACCGATTGTTCTACATTTGGTACAATCAAGTTACTGGTTTCGCCTAATTCATTCATGTTGCCCCTTTTGCTGATAACTGTGAAATTTAAATGTGCGGCTTATTTCTGCCACTTACTGTTATTGTATGTGAGCGACTTTGTTTGTAGCAACAAGTTATTATTCGGTACAAAACTGCACAATGCAAATTCGTGCCCAGAACAATACCAAACTGATAATGTCCTGTCCCTCTTACTAATCGGCCTATCCTGAGGGCGATATAAAATATGACCATGGATTGCGTGTATGCCTAATGGATTTTTTCTAATTGTATAAGGCTATCTTTCACGAAGAAGTGATGCCGATAAGTAGGAGGAAAGTGTACATTCGATCCTTCTCATGGAAAGTGTACTAAAAATAAAAGTAATTAAACCGAACAAGGCTATAATTTGGAAAATGAAAGTTTTTGTGCATTCACTCACGGACAACACTGGGCAGAAAGGGGTACCACTGATTATGAATCCAAAAGTTACACAAATGAACGAAAAGGAAGTAATTAACGGCCACGAGCCCACTAGGGCAATTTATATCCAAAATCCTGTACAAGATGATGGGAAAGAAAAACATGTGTTGTTAAACACTGACGTGGCAACTAAAGGTTACCACGTTTGTTTTTCCACTAATTTTAAGTGAGTATGTAATGATAAAGAAAACTGAGAAGTCACTCTTACGTTATGTTTTGCATTAAATTTTGAAAAGGGCAACCGAGTAGTGATCTGAAAATACGCAATGAAACTGTATGTTAGTATTGAACTTCGTTACATGAACAATGACTTTCAGTGACGTCATCAAAGAACTTTAGAAAAAAAGTAAGCACATTTTACTTTGCTTTTATTTATTTTGCAAATTGGATTTCATATTATTTCTGAACAACTGAGCCTTTTTTACTGACCTGAACAGAATTAAATACTAGGAGACGTACCAAACCAAACAGCCATGTGCTCCAAGTTATATGCAAAATAAATAAAACTTTCGCACTCTTAATTTGTGCATTTCTTTAGATCTGTTTTTTTTTCTAGTGATTGATTCTCAGACTTGAAAAATGAAATTGCTTTACTTTAGTCATATACTGAAGCCACTGTTGTACAACAGTTAATTGAAAGTAGACTGAGGCTAAAATTCTAAAAAGAAAAAATTATTCATTAATAAACTAGCTATAACTATTCAATCTTATGACACTCAGTTAGCATATTAGGAAAAAAAGGAACAAGCACACTGGTTGGTAACAATGTCTGGAGGCAATGAGGACACAGTCGCCCTGAGTTTAACTGATTATTATTTAAATAAATCTTATCAATCAAATAACATTCAGTTGTGCTGCTGTGTTAGCCGTTAATACTTTCTACCGATGAACAGTCTTACTTCAGTGCTGTGCATACGACGAACCTCGGAGCCAACGACGATACTGTGCTGCTGTAACTACTGCTGTTGTTGAAGACGGTAGAATGTTGTGGAGCCACAGCTAATTATAGGAACGGGCTATCGTAATTAATACAGCCTCTTCCGCCCGTCCATTCTCCGTACTCCTGCTCCAGACATCTGTCCGGCGCGCGTACATGATGCCGCCGAAAATGCTACTCTCTCCTGCGAGAGCGTTAACACCACATTTCCGCACACTACAAGCGCTGGAACCCGTCTCTCCCTGTGTTCGCGCGCGCTGCGCAACAACTCCCTACCCAAAGATTTTACAACGCACAAGCACTGCTATTATCGTTGCTAGTCGATGCAAATAACAATTCCTTTGACTTTTTCCCAGAGCTTGTAAGTTTCACAATAAAACACAGATAAATCCAATTAAATGTCAACAGACTTCTACCTAAATGTACACATACAGTGAAGCAATGTCCTTACTTATTAAAAGAAAGCACTTAGATTAGCTTTTTATGCTGACAGCCCATATTGATGGTGTTTCGTCGAATTGTTCGCACGCTGACATTTGTTGATGGCTCAGCACTGAAATCTACAAAAATTTTCGGAAGGGATGCACTTCTGTAACGTTGAACGATGCTCTTGAGTTGTCGTTGGTCCCATGCTTGCAGAATCTTTTCCCGGCCGCAGCGATGTCGCATATTTGATGTTTTATCGGATTCCTGATACTCACGGTACACTCGTGAACTGGTCGTACGGGAAAATCCCCACATCATCGCTACTTCGGAGTGCTGTGTCCCATCACTCGTGCGCCGATTATAGCATCATGTTAAAACTGACTTAAATTTTGATACCCTACCTAACAACTGCGCTAGAAACTTCTTACGTTACATAGGCACTGCCTACGGCAGAGCCGTATTCTGCCTGTTTACATATCTATGTATTTGAATATTCATGCATATACCAGTTTCTTTGGCACTTCTGTGTATTTAGGAAAGAATTTATTTTAATTTCTTAAAGCAACTCATTGTTCTTTTAAATTTTCCTGACCCTTGTTTCTGTGTTTTATTGTTCTTTACTTATTGTGATTTACTCATATTCTTTCCCGTTATACAATATTTCTTGTTCTTAATATAAAAAGGGTAACTTGGGTTTCTTTCAACTTCATCACATTTTCCTTTTGATTTGTAGACTGAGCCTATTATTTTTCCAACTTAAATTCTATTGTTTTCGTATCTGCATCGATATGATTATGAACGTATGAAAACTGATATTCAACTTTCTTCTCCCGATGAGAGGACAGTAACGATGTAACACACATTGAGATCGGAGATGGATGGGGCGAAAAAAATCATCGATATGGTTCGTACCCTACAAAATGCGAGCTAGAGTGCTATGAAATCCGTTACCTTACCCAATGTGCGGTCATTAGGTACGCCAAATTACTAGTTGCTGTTAAAAAGCACATACTCTCCTTGCTCATCGTTTTAGTTTAGACCGATTTAATGTACACTGTCATTACTAACTCATTTGTTCCTGACAAGGCTATTAAGTAACTAAAAAAGAATCAGTTTATTGTGAGCAAATGAATCCTTATGAGCTGGGAACAGGATTCGAGTACATTAAAATTACCCTCTATAGTACTGAGGCCCGTCTATTGAATCAGAATCAGCAGAGCATCGGCTGACGCTTCTGACAATTACTCCCGGGCATAGTTGTCAGCCCGTAATGAAGTGCCATTCAGCTGCAAAGGCTGGAAGGGAAACAAGCTGTTAATCTGTCAGAGTCATCTACATTACCAGGACGAACATTCCAGTAATGAATTCACTCTCGATTGTGAATCACTAGTCGCTATTGCATTTCTCAGGCGATGTGTTACGACAGCAGTATAGGAATTAATTCATCGTACTGGACTTTGTTTCTGTCTCTTTACTACAAATACAGTCTCGGTTCAACTCATAAATACGTGTCAAATATATAAAATAACACCTCTACAATGTCAAAACTTTTTTGTCAGAGGTGAATTCATAACTAAAATTTAAGGATTGCCGATGTCTTTGTATTTCTCTCTGAGGCGACTAAGAATTTGAAACATCACTTGTATGGATAGTGACTTTATAAGAGTTCTAAGAAGGACATAAATAAAAGTTAAACAATTATAATGAAGTATAGTCGAAATGGGCGAGGCCTAGGCGTTCACACTGAGAAATCAGACACTAAAATAAGTGGACGGCTTCAGCTATTTGGGCAGAAAACTCACTGACAATGGCACCAGTAAATACGATACTAAGAGGAAACGCAGACGCATAGAACTGAAAATTCAAAAAGATAAATGTGTTAACATCGAATACAGTTTTAACTGTTAAGAAATAATTTTCCAAACTATTTGATTGGTGTGAAAATGGAAATTATACCATTAATAGTACACAAAATAAGAGATGAGAACCTATTGAAAATTCGGATTACAGAAGATTGTTGATTATTGGACACATGTATAATTCAACTAATTAGGAGGTACAGATTCTAACCTGAGAAAAAGAGATTTGTGACACAACTTGACTAAAATAAGGTGGAGCGTGTTAGAAAACAACCTGAGGCTTCAAAGGATTTTAATGCAATGGAAATGGGAAGTTTAGGAGTAAGGATTGTGGAGTCAGACGAAGGATTGCCTGCAGTAAGCAGCTTAAAATGAGTGCAAGTTGCGGTAGTTGTAGAGAGATGAGGAGATGTACACAGAAAATTCAAGCTTGATGTGTTTCATCACACCATTCGTTTTACTGAAGAGTACAACAACAACCAACATTATACTTTGCTATTATTTTTACTGATATTGCTGTTTATAATACTGTTATTATTATTGCTACTTTCAACATTCCTTTTGGACTGAACAGAAAACTTTATGGGCAAAATCAACTTTCAGCAAAAGAGTATATTCTGCAACCGGTTCAGTAGTATAGAGTTAATAATTATTCGAAATACATACTGTTGATTGGAAAATTTAACATCGATGATCGTTTTTTCAGAGTGCATTGATTTAGGTATTTTTCTTGACACAGGCTTATGCTTCACAGAAGTAATTCTACATGTCATAACCATAGAAGGATGTTTTGGTTGTAAAGGGTCAATTCACATTAAGTAGTGTACTGCTACACAGTGAATCAACAACGCCGATACACAGGAACTATGATGAAAGGCACGTATCTTGATTGCCGCGAAAAGACCTATCGCCCCACATTAAATCGTAGTTTTCGCGTGCACGGTGACAAGCGCAATGTACTCTTTCCTTCAAGAGTTCAGATATATTCGCCGAGTTCTCTTCATGGGAGACTGTTCGGCTGCACCAAATTTAAAATGGAAGTGTTCTTTATTCGGCATGGTGTCTCTACATATAAAGAAAAACCCATTTGATCAACTATGCACTACGTACCACTGTTTCGAGACGAAGAAGTGTTATCGAAGCGGTAATTGTGAACCGAAACGATATTCACTTACACCACAGGCGTCTGCAGCACACGATAAATACCAGAGATATGTTCCATTGTCGTTAATTGTCTCTCTACATTGGAATATTCCATAAAGTACGAAGGCCTTCAGTTTTCGTAGTAAAAATGGATCGAAAGGGCTGTCCGGTAAAGTCAGAGATTTCCAAGCAACTGACACACATATATATTTTTTGTTTTATGCGAAGTCTGTATTCTATTATAAACAGAATAGTCTACAGCGATCTGATACAGCTTCTCGTACGACGAAGGACAGTTAACGAACGCTCAACATCAGGTGTACCTTCTCCTGAAGTAATCACCAAGAATATTATTACAAATTAAGCGTGTAAGTGTGAACGGTCCAGACGTGCAAAAGCAGTACAGGGTGCTTCAAAAAGAATATACGTATTACAAAGTATTATTTTGTTCTAACTGTCGATCGCTTCGCCTCGCCTCGGCTTTTGCAGAAACGAATACATAGTCTAGTTTATATTAATAGTCACTTGATGTCAGTTGTCTTCTGTTTTGCTTAGTAACCGTCGTGTGTTTAAAATAGCTACTCCGCAGCTAAAATCATTTTGTGTTCTCGAGTTTGCGGAATGCAATTCCATGATTACAGTGCAAAGATGTTTCAGGCTGAGATACCAAATGGATTCTCCGGATGGGTGGAACATTCGCAGGTAGTATAGACAATTTCTAGATACGGGATGTGTATGTAACGGAAAGAGTCCTTGCCGCCGTCGAGTTCCTGAAGAAAATTTTGCACGAATTCAAATTGCTTTCCAACGTAGTCCTTCAAAATCAACTCGTTGTACCAGTCTGGAGTTACAACTGCGTACAACAACAATTTGGCGTGTTTCATGGCTTCAGGTGGTTATGAAGTGCGTGAATATTTGATTGAAACTCTACCGAACCGTTGGATTGGTCGTCAAGGAGCTGGCGACTTAGCATGTCTCAGCTGGGCTCCACGGTCGCCGGATTCGACAGCTTGTGACTTCTTCCTGTGGGGTTTCGTTAAAGACAACGTTTATCTACCACCGCTCCCACAGAACCTGGAAGCGTTGAAGAACCGGATCTGTACTGCCCTAACATCAGTGACAAAGGACATGCTTTCCCGAGTAGGAGAGGAATTTGAGTATCGATTTGATATTGTTCGTGTCGCTGATGGAGGACATATTGAACATCTGCAATCTTAACTTGAGAGGTTCGTAAATATGTGTATAAAGTTTCGTGTTAGTATGTCTTAAAGTTTAATAAATTCGAAATATGTATATTCTTTTTGAAACACCGTATATATCTACTGACTTAGCACTTAAATGTGGTACTGAATTGTGCAATACATCTGACGTTATAATCCAAGATGGCGGCCACTTGAACTTCAACAGTGCCAGTGTTAGTATGGGTTGCATACACGCCATGGGAAATGACCTTGAAAGTATGACATCAAGCTGACGGGAAATTTGAGAAATACACCATGGTGTGGCAGGAAATTAGAAAAATGCAAGATGGTGAAGGAATGGGAAAATAAAAAACTGGAAGATGCCACAGGGAGAAACCTTCCTTAGTAACCATTAAAAACGAAACAGCTAATCACAGCACGAGATGACGCTGTTAGGACAGATTATTTGTCTTCATTCGAAACGACCCAGCTAATCGAAGTGCTGGAAAATGCAAGATGGCGGTTGCAGGAAAATTTTTTAGAATCCATTAAAATGAAACATTCAATGACAGGGCAGTAGTTTTCTTATCATTAGTATATGTAGCCTGCCACGTTCAAAAGTACCTAAGGTTTTTGTGCCATGTTCGGAGGTATCCAATTGTACTACATTATTTCCCAGTCAAAAAGTTATGAAAACTTCTTCACCTGTATTACTGGCATGTTCAAAACGAGTATAACTAGTATTGAAGTATTTCCAGAGAATTATGTTTCTCTGGAAGTCATATTCAAAAATATTTCTTTATTTATGAAAATATTTCGCAAGTGCAGACCTACTCCCTCGCTCTCTCTCTCTATCTCTCTATCTCTCTCTCTCACACACACACACACACACACACACACACACATACACTTAAATTGTGAACCATGTTCAAAAGTTTTCTCTGGAACAATATTTCAAACATGAAAAAATTACGCCAGCACCTATAATCTTGGCTCATCAGTTAATTCCATCTTTTTGTAACATTTTACAACAGCGAGAATTTGGAAAAGTCAAAAAAAGTACTATACATACAAATTTTATTAGAAAAACATCTCATTCCAAAGAGAGCTTAGATACATACTCGAGCTATGACAAGGCATTTACATAGTTTTAACTGTTCTCTGTTACTACGATCATTGTTTCATGTTTTTCACACATTTAGTGTTTCCCATTTTTCATAGTCTTACAAACAATACAAACCTACTCTGTTCATTAAAAAGATTACATTCCAGAGAAAGCTGGATGCATACTTGATTGACTGCGCAAATTTTCACACCGTTCAGTACAATCTATTACATTCACTGCAATTACAACAGGGGTTACTCAGAGTTTAAATTGTACAATTTTTCTGTCCACAGATTCACAATCTGAGTAAGTAAGATGGATATTTCTTTATGATAGACCATGTAAACAAAATCGATTATATAAATTTCTATCAGAAGGCATAAATCATACTTGAACTGAAAATAATTACAACATATTTTCTGGTTATTGCAACTTTAATGTAATGAGTCAGAAAGAAGTGTGTGAATTCACGGTCACAAAGGTGGTATAGAGTTTACAATTACAATTAAAATTTGCATTTAAAATTTACAGTTATGATCTGCAGTTTATATTATACACATACAATCAATTCAATCATCATCACTGATCTCATTATCATCATCAGCATTCTACATGTAGTAGTGACCCCAAGCTTGTATATTCACCTTATGTGGAAGTATTAAGTGCTTTGTTTTGCTGAAGATGCCAGTTTGCTTTGCTTCAAGATCGAAACTGTATGCTGCTTAGAATGAACTACATAATGCATGATCGATTTTTTAGTCTCATTTCACACACAATCCTGATAATCATCAATGTTTATTCCTTTAGCTGGTGATCGTTTTCCTTCTTTCACTCTATATGTAATGCATTGTGCCTCAGTTTCAAGAGGGTATATTTTTGCTCTTAGCCTCACAAATTCAGTAATAATGTCTCTGGACAACTTATCTGTGTTTTTGTAGACAGTTGAGATACTATAAATGTTACTATCAGGTTAAACCGAAGTGTCAAACCACCTACTCGTATGCATATCACTTTACATGTCATCATCTATATCTCAAGGGTATGCAGGACACATTAGGCCGTAAGTGTCGTTGTAAATCGTTTTTACAGTTCTTAACTCAAATGTTTTCAACATATTGTGATGATGAAAATCTACAAGCTGCATTTCCGAAATATCTGAAATATATATTCCCACAGCAAAAGTAACTAGCTTCACATCACTCATTTATCTCAAATACTGCATAGTTTTAGCAAAAAAACACTGTTATTCATGAGTCTGAAGAATTTCTTTTTGACATAGTTCATTGCATTTCAGCTGGCAGCAGCAGTAATGTCCATATATGGTTCCATCCAGGCAGCTTGACACAATAACAGTGTCTGATGAGTCTGCTACCAATAAGATTAGTCTTCAGAAACTGTTTTAAATTTCTAAGTCAATCATGCTGTTTTCCTTATTGTATGGCGTGAAAAGTAGCTGCTTCAGAACTCCAGGTATGTTGATGCTAGGTGGTTCAGTCGTCTATGGACTTATTGGGGGATCAGAGGGAAGGTTATGTAAATTTTTGTATACTGAAGATCCACTTCTAAAATGTTAGCTATCTCTGCATCATAAGACATGCTCATTACATCCAAACCATGGACAGACATTCATACAAAATCTGAGTCGTAGGTATTGTTACACACACCAGCATTACGGACAGTTAACATCGAGGTATACCATACTCAGCCAAATAACTGTTGTTTGAAATTGCACTTGTATGTCAGCAGTGAACAATAGCACCTCTGACACCACACTCAACAAATTTTAGATTCTCAATATCACTAAAAAGTTGCTATTGGACTTTATTACCTTTCAGTAATGTATCCCAAGCCTAGTCATGCGAAATCATATTATGAACAGGATCCATTTCAGATGGTTTAGACTGTGAAAATACTAATACAATACAATTCTTTTTCCTTTTCCTTCTTTGTATTCCAGCTGTACTTGGTGAGAGAGTTCCAGTATTGCAGGTTTTCGGTTTCTTTTGCTCACATTTTGCTACTGGCAATATGAAGAATTGCCATTTGTCGTTTTCTTCTGTTACGGCTGCCCGGAGTGGTTGTGCGGTTCTGGGCGCTACAATCTGGAGCCGAGCGACCGCTATGGTCGCAGGTTCGAATCCTGCCTCGGCCATGGATGTGTGTGATGTCCTTAGGTTAGTTAGGTTTAATTAGTTCTATGTTCTAGGCGACTGATGACCTCAGAAGTTAAGTCGCATAGTGCTCAGAGATATTTGAACCACTTCTGTTACTAAGTTAACAGATCTCTACACACATAAAATTTCATATAAATGTAAAAAGTAGTATAATATGTGGCGAAAATGAGATTTTCACTCTGCAGCGGAGTGTGCGCTGATATGAAACTTCCTGCAGATTAAAACTGTGTGCCGGACCGATACACGAACTCGGGAACTTTGCTTTCCGCGCGCAAGTGCTCTACCAAATGAGACACCCAAGCAAGACTCACGACCTGCCTTCACAGCTTCAGTTCTGCCAGTACCTCGTCTCCTACCTTCCAAACTCCACAGAAGCTCTTCTGCGAACCTTGCAGAACTAGCGCTCCTGGAAGAAAGGATATTGCGGAGACATGGCTTAGCCACAGCCTATGGGATGTTTCCAGAATGAGACTTTCACTCTGCAGCGGAGTGTGCGCTGATATGAAACTTCCTGACAGATTAAAACTGTGTGCCTGACCGAGAATCGAACTCGGGACCTTAGCACTCGTGGAGGAAAGGATATTGCGGAGACATGGCTTCGCCACAGCCTAGGGGATGTTTGAGAATGATATTTTCACTCTGCAGCGGAGTGTGAGCTGGTATGAAACTTCCTGACAAATTAAAACTGTGTGGCGGACCTTTGCCTTTCGCGGGGCAGATGCCTTACCAACTGAGATACGACTCACGACCCGCCATCACAGCTTCAGTTCTGCCAGTACCTCGTGTCCTGCCTTCCAAACTTCACAGAAACTCTTCTGCACTTGCCAGCGAAAGGCAAAGGTCCCGAGTTCAGGCCCGGCACACAGTTTTAATCTGTCAGGAAGTTTCATTTTAATATAATCTGTGTATTGCTACGCAACAGAAGGACAATGTGTCTGGAAAAGAAGTAAAAGACTGATTGTCATTTCATATTATAACACTAACGTGCCGTGAAACACGCTAATGTTACCCTCTGCGAGGATTTCAAGGTCTGACCGTGTGTGTGTCAAATGGAATGAAGCTAACATTAAAGCCTAATTGTTCTTCACCTCGTGAGTTAACAGGTGTGGTAAAATTATAAGCGAATAAAAAAATGAGCGGTCGCCAGCCTAATTAGGCACATCAATTTGAAAATATATATTTGAGATCATTGGATGTCAGTTATTGCAGTTACTTTTGTTGAGATTTCCCTTTCAACAGCAAACAGGATACAAACTGACACAGTGCACTTTCTACAGTGTCTAGCAGCTGTTATCAATAACACACACACCCAGTTCCCAGAACTCGTGAAGATAGACGCTGACTATGGACTTTGCACCACAGAACAGTCCATTTTACTGTTCAGAGATGTCACTAAACCCACCCAAAGGTGTAAAATACCATGCCTGAGCAGTGTCTATTAGACGGATCAGCCGATCAGTTACAGTCATTCCACCAGTAAGGAGGTACGCAGCTCGTGTTGTCTGTAGTTCAACCATGCCTAGACGGTCAATATCGTTGTTCGATCACGTCAGCATTGTTACTTTGTGCCAGGAAGGGCACTTAACAAGGAAGTCTCCAGGCGTCTCGGAGTGAACCAAAGCGATGTTGTTCGGACATGGAGGAGATACAGAGAGACAATAACTGTCGATGACATGCCTCGCTCAGGCCGCCCAAGGGCTGCTACTGCAGTGGATGACCGCTACCTACGGATTATGGCTCGGAGGAACCCTGACAGCAACGCCACCATGTTGAATAACGGTTTTCGTGCAGCCACAGAACGTCGTGTTACGAATGAAACCGTGCGCACTAGGCTACATGATGCGCAACTTCACTCCCGACGTCTGTAGCGAGGTCCATCTTTGTACCCATGACACCATGCAGCGCGGTACAGATGGACGCAGCAACATGCCGAATGGACCTCTCAGGATTGGCACTACGTTCTCTTCACCGATGTGTGGTGCATATGCCTTCAACCAGACAATCGTCGGAGAGGTGTTTGGAGGGAACCCGGTCAGGTTGAACGCCTTAACACACTGTCCAGCGAGTGCAGCAAGGAGGAGGCTCCCTGCTTTTGGGGTGGCATTATGTGGGGCCAACGTACGCTGCTGGTGGTCGGCTGTACGATACGTGAATGCCATCCTCCGGCCAATAGTGCAACCAAATCGGCAGCATATTGACGTGGCATTCGTCTTCATGGACGACAGTTGGCTCCCACATCCTGTGCATCTATTGAATGACATCCTTCAGGATACGGACATCGTTGAACTAGACTGGCCAGCATGTTCTCCACACTTGAACCCTATCGAACGTGCCTGGGATAGATTGAAAAGGGCTGTTGATGGACGACTTGACCCACCTATCTTCTGAGGGATCTACGCCGAATCGCCATTGAGGAGTGGGACAATCTGGGTCAACAGTTCCTTATTAAATTGTGGGTAGTATGCCACGACGAATAATGGCATGCATCAATGCAATAGGATGTGCTGCTGGGTATTAGAGGTGCCGGTGTGTACAGCAAACTGGATTACCACCTCTGAAGGTCTCACTGTATGGTGGTCCAGCATGCAATCTTTCATGAACAATGAGAAGGGTGGAAATGATATTTATGTTGATGTCTGTTCCAGTTTCCTGTATCGGTTGCGGAACTCTCGGAAAGGAGGTGATGCGAAACGTTTTTTGATGTGTGTGTATTTCGCATGGTTCAAGAATGAAATCTTAATATCTCTTTCAGACCTGAATTTTTTCTGGATGAATGGATGAATGAAAATTTTTCTTCGTGTGGTAATGCTATTACATGATTTTTAATGATTTTATATGCAACGTTTACAGAAAAACATGAATCCATTTTCAAAACATTTATTGTACACTTGGCTTCATTTTATGGTCTAAAATAACTGATTACGAAAACTTCTCTTATTGTAATAACTAGTAAAATGATCATCGAATAAGTACCATCTAAAATAACAATAATAATGAAACTTCCTGGCAGATTAAAACTGTGTGCCCGACCGAGACTCGAACTCGGGAGGTCCCGAGTTCGAGTCTCGGTCGGGCACACAGTTTTAATCTGCCAGGAAGTTTCATATCAGCGCACACTCCGCTGCAGAGTGAAAATCTCATTCTGGGAACAATAATAATATTCAATTACACACTAGGAATACGGCGAACCAACCATATCTGTGTATTCTGGTGTTCGTGAGCTGCTGCGCACAACTACATCGACTTTCTGATATTTTCATAGCGAATCTCAATTGGCAGGACTTGCAAACGATGGATACGCTGAACATTCTCAAATGTGTAACTCAGCTTTCCATAGGTGATAAATATTTCGGTTCCAGCTAAGATGCCGTTAAAGTTAATGTACACAATTGTAACCAGAGAGTCTGGAAGTGATATACGCCAGGCTCTACACTGCTAAACACGTAACTTGGATTGCCTTTCATATTCGTTGGAGATCAGGCAACCCGTCAGGGTAGCCAAGAGCGCTAACGCGCTGCCTCCTGGACTTGTGTAGGCGCGCCAGCCGCGTATCGAATCCGCCCAGCGGATTAACGACGAGGGCCGGTGTGCTGGCCAGCCTGGATGTGGTTTTTAGGCGGTTTTCCACATCCCACTAGGTAAATACCACGCTGGTCCCCACGTCCCGCCGCAGTTACACTTGACACAGACAGTTGTGGTACACTCATTCCATCCTGGGGGGTACGGGGTGGCGGCAGGAAGGGCATCTGGCCATCCCTAAGAATAGCATTGCCAAATCCGTTGTAACCACGTCGACCCTGCGATCGCTGCAGGACTATGGCGTAAGCGAGAGAAAGAAAGAAATTCGTTGGAGATTAGGCACACCCATCGTTGATGCATTTTATCAAATATTACAGTAAATGTGTTTTAGATCCATGGAATGAATGTTTCTACAAACACTTTTCCTGATCATTATGAATAACAAAATGTACTTTTGGAATAATGAGCGCTAAGTGGCGCATGTTTTGGAAGCTAATAGAAACTTTACAAGGATTTGCTGTCGATATTGTGAAATGTAATTGTTTTCCACAGCACTGCCAGTGACCTAAAAGGATCCCTGAATGTCTATGAGCAGCATACAGTAGACATCAAGTGATCTATGCAAGGTATTTATCAGACGAAAGTATAACAGAACTTCTTATGAATCTGTCCGAATGATGCAGTTTTGGATCTTTTCTCTCATAATAAAACACGATTTTCATGTGTTTCTCAGTTATGCTATTTCAGCTTTCCCTTTAAGACAATGACAGAAATGCCCTCTGTACCTACAACAGTAATTCTGCTGACACCTCTTCACATAAGTTGTCCAAAATGAATCAGATGCGATAGTTTATTCGATGTTCGCGTAGAGGATGCTAAGTAATAATGGCTGCTATCAATGATTCTGCAGCTACCATTTTCTCATCAGTACAACAAAAGAAACAAAAGGGGCGGCCAAAGTACTGACGCTGCTACCCGCAGCGAGAGCCACATTCTGCCGGCGCTGCCCGACCGCAGCCGAAGTGACACGAAGCTCGCAACAAACGTATTTGATTCGTTCAGCGCCGCCCCGTGCCACCCTGCTTGTATCGCCAATACAGTCACGGGCACTGAGCATAGAGTAAATATCTCTGGAGTGAGCATTCACATGCGCAGCACAGATTTTGTGTTGCCAACATACATTGGCGGCCTGGTCACGTGATCTCGGGACGTCGTGTGTTTGTCCGTATAGCGCCCTGTATATTTAGAATGTCACTACATCCCTAGTACAGACGGATTCTTTTCGTACGTGTCGTGGATTATTTATAAATGTTGCGCAGACATTTCATCAGTATCCATTTGATAGCGGGAATAAACCAGCTACGTAACTTTTAAGGGCAAGTGATATTACATCCTGCTTCTTTGCGATAGGTGTCACATTTCAGACGCACTCGATTTTTGGTAGTTTTCGGTATGATACGGCACTTTATGGTATTACAGAGCCTGACGTACATTTTTGCAGTGATAGCCTTGCAAAACGACTTGACAGTATGCTAGTACTTTTGCAAGTGTCCGAAAAACACCGAATTTGCCACACATTAGCGATTATATCCCTGCTAATTCGTCCTTTTATCTGCTATTTCTGCATATTTATTTTCTCGTTTTTGCGACCTAAAGCATAATTTTTCTTACTGGTGACACTTTGAAGTATTTATTTAACGCATTTTACGTACTTCCTCCCAGTTTATTAAATAAAGAGTAGACTGAGTAATCTATATACATAATCGACAAGTCACTGATAAATGCGTGGAGGATAGTATTTTCCTGTTCCACTAGCAAATTTACGAGAGGAAGCGATTGTTTATAAGCTTTTATACGAGCCGTAATATCTATTATATAGTCATAAAATCGTAGAAAAATAGGTCTACAGAATCAAGCCTTAATTTTAATGCGTCTCGAAATTTTAAACATATGCAGTGTCTCTTACTAATATGATAACTATAATTAGAGCTACATGGTATGTACCCACGAAGAGTTACTATCCCTCCATTCACATATTTCTCTTTGCATCTGTAGCAACAACAGTAATTCACCATCGCTATTACACTATCAACAAACGGTGAAACACAACAAAAACCCTTGATATAATAAACTTCAAATGCTGCAGAAAGCACACACGCACAGCGAAGTCCCGAAAACACGTGACAGTCCTGGTTTAATGTTGACAACATGCGCAGAACACAATGCTCACTCCAGAGATATTTACTCTATGCCAATGAGCAGCACTGGTTTGTTTCGACATCGCTGCTCGGCTCGCCGCGCTGCACTGCTCTGATCGTGCCGCGCCGCCCCACTATAACCGCAACCTGAATGTACTTCTGTACTGCGCATAGTCGACAGACATTCCAAAGACCAAACATGAAAATACGATGTGCAGAGAGCCGGTCTGCATGGTTGGTGCTTGAACGGTATTCACTGTGTATACAGCACGAACTGTTTCGATGTGTGTCGTCAACTGTA
Source organism: Schistocerca serialis cubense (assembly GCF_023864345.2). Taxonomy (NCBI): domain Eukaryota; kingdom Metazoa; phylum Arthropoda; class Insecta; order Orthoptera; family Acrididae; genus Schistocerca; species Schistocerca serialis. The sequence goes on from NC_064643.1 coordinate 545,559,898, forward strand.
TGAGATGCTGGTTGAGAATTTTAGCATGTCCTTAAGATGCTATAAGTCCGAAGCCTGGTGAATCTCACGTCCGTCGGCCGTCGTAATTTAATTTATTACTTACTACAGAAATTGACTGGTAATAGTGATTGTTGCCGACTTACGTGGTGGGCCTTAATCAAAATGATATTTCATTCAATTTTGATTTCCAATTAAATGCTTTTGTGAAGTTCTCTTTTTTTAACAATATTAATCTTCAGTGGACATTATTTGTTACGTTAATGAACGTTAGTCTCACTGAATCTTAAAAACATGAGCATATAAGCTGAACAATGGAAATAAACTTTTCATATGAATTTCCTCGGCTAGTCAGTTCACTTTCAAGTAAAAAATCTTTAGTTATTAATTACAATTGCTGCCCACACACGTGCGAGAGTATTTTTTCTTATCTCCGTTAACCATTGCATCGTAGTCGGAGTCCTGGATCTGGCTCTCGGCTGTGGTACGAAAATAAGAATCTTAAAGCTACGTATTTTCTGCAAAGTCGGGCAGCTATGGATAAAAATGTATATTATGTTAATAGCGGGCGAGTTTCTCGCTTCCACTAATTTTTATAAGTTAATATCGCCACGTAATGACGTCGTTGGCAAAATCGGCGGCTGCGATTGTTGCACAGTAAATTGCTAGAATGCAGGTTAATTCAAGGAAGGCGGACATGAAATCGGGATCACCTCTTACAAATTAAAAGAGAACAATAATATTAAATCAATATATTATCTGCTTAATTATTATAATACGGATACATGAGAAAAATCTATGTTCGCCTGAGCGGCTGGTGTCTACTTATTATTCAATTTTTAAATGTCTCTTTTTTATAAATACTGTTTTTTTAAGCATTTTCTTATTATTTCACTGGGGACGCTATATGAACTATATAGAAGGGAAGCTACCCTTGACACGATGCAACTTTTAAGGAAAAAACAATGTCGCATAACTGAAACATCTAACTGAATGATAATTATTAGGGTTGGCATATCGAGGATGAAATTACGTATACAACATTGCACATGGAGATATTAATGAGAGGGGGGGGGGGGGGCTCATAAATCTGCAATAGAAACCAATCGGTCACTCTAACAGTTGGGCTTATTACCCGATGAAACAAATATGTGAATATTTAATAAGTGAGCAAGGGATTGTAAGAGCAAAATCTAACCCTAACAAAGGTGGGTAAACACAATAAAAGCGTAAGCATGAGAATAAATTGTGTATACGGCCAGTTATTCCGAGAATGGTTATTGGTTTAAAGAAAGTACATGGCAAATAAGTCCAGGCACCAGAAGAGAGCCAAAGTGCATGGTGGAAGTAACTAGCTGGCTGCAAACGTGCAAACGTGAAAGTTTGAATTGCGTCACCCTCGTTTTGGTTACATTGCCAGCTCGTTCTTATCACATTTGTACACCATGAAGATGGAAGACAGTGGCAGTAACAGCTTGCAATTATGAGCCCAGTTCACCCACTATACTAAGTAATAAAGTGGAGACATCCTTCTGTACAACAGTAAGTCTCGTCTCATTGATTATCTGGCAGCAAGACTTCACTCTTCCGTCTCACGGCATCAAGTGCTATCTATCTTTAACTTGTCAAACTTGGCTGTTTCTGCCAGTGTAGGAATCTTAGCCAAATGCAGCTGACCTTGCAAGTTACAACTATTAATAATCTTGTAAATAAGTTAAACAAACACCTACTCCTGAGAATTTCGTTATGGTTAACAATGATGCCATGACATGGGTAAGAAGGCAGAAAATCTCTTCCACTCTGTGACAGAAAGCTGAATACTGAATGTCACGAATCAAATCACTTACACGTAGACACATACAAGATAGGATGCGTGCTGCAGAAATAAAATAAAAGTGAGGCAGTCAGGCAGACCACCGCAAGGATTTTTAAACGAATTAACTTGCATGGTGTGGCTGCCAAGAAAAACAGTGAGTCTCACGCTCCATCGTTTTTAAAGGCTATACCTGGCTTAACATTTACTCTTTCTAAAATGATACCTCCTAGTGTCTTGAAGAATACTGTTTAACAGCAAATAGCTAGCCAGCCCTCTTGGCCTCCCGGTGCACGGAGGTGGAATGAAGCGAATTCTGCTTTCCCTACCTGCTCTTAAGGACAGAGTTCATCTCTGAGCAAATTTATGACTCGCCCACGTTGCGAGCCAGCTAGAGAAGCCATCCAAGGCCACAAAAAATGGCAGGCCTCTCACCATAACAAGAGGAGGAGAAGAAGTAAATTAAGCGGATAGTCACATTAAGTACAGAATACTACCTCAATTTATTAAGTACCGTTAGGCGATCGACTGCATTGGCCATGTGCATATATTATTACGAAACATTTTTCAGAACATTTTTGGCATAAGCTGCCATGTAACAACTGCAGATCTATAACATGAACATATGAACGTACTGTAAAATCATGGGCAGTCGTCTTATAAAGTAAACTTGTATAATGTTTTGTGTCGGCATTGTAGTAAGAGGTTTGTCGAGTGGGCAGCTTTTGCCAAGCAGAGTAAACTAAGAATTTTCTGAACATACAGCTTGTAATGGTTACGTGCCGCAAACTGATAACGTGAAAGCTGCCTACTGGGACTGTGAATAGACAACGATGCCCAGCTGATTGCCTTACATGAAAAGTGAAGACTGAGACCGTGGTAACAGAATTAACTTCTTTCCACAGACTAACATTTCGTGTAAAAACTATCAGAATACGACAATGTTGGAATTGTGAATTAATCTGTTGAACAACTGAACGATTTTTGAGACACATTGCGGACTATAATATAGGAAGTTATTCTAGCCACAGTCTGACATGAAACTGCATATTTGAACTGTGACTACAAATAATTAACATGCTCTGTGATATCGGAATACGCCATGTGTTTGGAGGGTGAAGCTCGTCTGGTCTACATTGCCGCCTGCAGATACTTTAATTAAGAGGACACCATAAAGTCGCATTTTTATGCCGTACCCGAGAGCGAGAGGTCTTTTCGGATGGACAATTAAGACGCCTATTATTTTGAGAATGACGCTAATGGATTACGGCCGGCAGCGTAGGACGACAACACAATGACTTACACACGGACTATACTAAATGATAGGAAACAAACATCTCGCGGAAAAATGTTAGAAAGATTTGTAGAATAAAATTATAATTTGTGCTGAATCTGCTTTTGTTTATCATTGTCACTGCTTTCTCACATGAATGAAACTCCAAAAATTGTAAGTAATATTTTCCTTTATTTTCAAAAATTTAAAACAGAATTAATTTGATTTGTTAAATAACTTTTAATAACCAATATTACGCTTTTATAAATACTTTATCAATTAAAACTGCCTTCATTGTTATAACATTTATGAGTACTATTATTAGCAGCGATATAAAATTTCGGAGTCTTGATTTTTGTTCCGTCTACGAATGTATATTTTCTGTATTTGAGAGAGTTATTCGTGCGTATTGCATGATTTATAGGTCGAGATTTGTGCTGTTTATTGTGATGTGCTCGTATAATGCGTGCCTCGTGTAATGTCCTCTATTACGAGTGCTGGCTACAGCCCATCAGAAAACAGTACCTGTGTTTTGATTGGTAAAGCGTTTACATCGAATGAAAGCTTTGAATCAGACAGCTTCTTGATGCATTGCATTTATTTACGTGTCGGAATTCATCATGTTATTGAAACCGATGGCATTCTAAGGCCTTGCCTAATTCTTCGGGAAATGTTAGTATTCATTTCATTCTGAGCAGCATAATAATTAATTAATTCTGGGAACACTTAAACTGTCTTAGTTTTATTTATTTCAACATTTACATAATTAAATGGTTATGAGGCTTCCTCCGCCTTAGTTCAGTGAGCACTGTAATTTTTGGTAGGTCTAATATTATGGGGATTCCTGTTTTGTCACATACAGCGCAGTGTCGTAACAGGACAGCATTGTTTTTAATGCTGTGAAATCGAAACCTTACAGTCTTTGGGTTCGAATTTCGATATTTAGTGGCCGCTGCATGTCGTTTTTATTTGTTTTGCTTATTTTGGGCCTGCAATATGACCATCAAAAGTATAACGGAATAGCTGTTAAAGAATGTGAAAGAAATGTTAGCAGTTGTAAGCTCGATTAGAGAGTCTGAAAAAAAAATTATACAGCGTGTACAATAAAATGGAAATTTAAGAACACAATATATTACTAAGCCTAATATGGCGTACGGAAATAGTTGGCATTCAAAACTGCTTCCAGTCGTGTCGGAATGGACAAATACAGTTCTTTTAATGTTTTCAAGGGAATCGTACAACATTTTTCCTGCAAAATTCTGGCAGTTTCGGGTAATGATGATGGAGGTACTTAGCGACCACACAACCTTTCAAAGTAAACACCTTGGGCTCAATAATACTGGTGACTTTGCTGGCCATGAGAGATGCTACAATTCATACTCGTTTTCACATACCCATTCCTGGAAGATGCGAGCTGTGTGGACAGGAGCAGTGTCACCATAGAACACAACATTGTATCATCTGACGGGCCTCATCAGCCAAAATGATCACGTAATCCTTGGTAGTAATGCTACCTTGCACAGTACCAAGATATTGCAGCCTAAATCATTACCGGGGACCCCGCAATTTTCTTATCTTTAGCTGTAGGCAGTCTGAATAGAAGACTTTGGACTGGCAGACACAAACACGGCCAGAACTTCGAAACAACAAGAGAGAAGACTCATGAGACCAAATGTCTTCTTCCATTGCTCTATAGTCCACGTTTTATGGTTTTGACACCACGTTTATTCCGTTTTTGGCATTTATTTACATAAATGACGAGTGGCTTTGGAATTGCAGCTCTCCCTGTAGTTTCCTGCTTTCAGAGTTCCCTTGGTTTTGTTCTGTGCTAACATGGCTCACGAGTGCGACATTCAGATCAGAAGTGACTTCTGCAGCTGTCGTCCTCTTATTTTTCGTCACAGCCCTCTTCAATAACCATTTGTCACTGTCACTCAATTTCCACTTACGTCCACCTTTTCCCTTAACGGATGATGTTTTTCTGCTTAGCCCGTAGGCGGTGTAACTCTTCCATACGATGCGGCCTGAAACGCCAAACACGTCGGCCACCTCTATTACGGAAGCATGCACCATAGAAGCAACAACAATTTGCTCATGTCTGAATTAACTGCGACATAATGCACTCATAACTACACGGAACACTGTTCGAAGTACGACTGACACGATTAACCCATTGAGGACATTGCGCAGGTGCCGTCCCTGGTCAGAGGCAAGAAAGCTACCTGCAGGCTTGGAGAGGAAATGTGTTTATATTCAAGCATGCATATCTCTCAGTGCTTCCATACATTTGTTCGATCCCTGTAGATAAATTATTGGAAGAGAAGGGGAACGATGCTTGGATAAAAGCACTGAAGCCCAAGCTGTTGAGGATAAACATTAGAAAACTGAAGTAAAGAATGATATTGATCAGCTTTTCCGAGAATGTAGTTGAAGAATGACTCAGAAATGGAGTAAATTAAACAGATCACTTCTGAAACTGAGAACAGAGGGGATGATTTAGAAAAAGAATGTTAAAATCAAACACTTCTTGGGAGCACTTTCAGCGATGTATGTAAACAGTAATATTAGTTTGAATAACACTGTTGGTGATGGCACTGGAGAAGAACACTTGAGTTCCTTCGTAAATAATGTTAGAAGCCCAGTTGCAATTGAATGGTCATAAAAGAGAAAGCTGAGAATGGATATTTTGGGAGTATATAATCCAGAGAACAGTAAATAAATTAAAGAATTTATCACAGGATTTTTTAGTAAGTACTGGTTCAAGGATTGAAAGAGTGAAGTATTGGAAGTATTTCAAAAGGCCCCAATGTGTGATAGGAGTACTGGGAATAGTGCGAAAGAAAATAATTAGCAAGTTAACATACTCAGACTGCACGTGGAGTGAAAAGGATATTTTTGAAGAGTTAACAATGAAGCTGCTTCATCACAAGAGATGTGTGTTGGTGGGTCAGAATCACAGAGTAAAGAATTTCTGGAACAGAGTAAGGGATACCGGTAAATGGCACTCTCACTGAGATCTACAAATGACTCTGTGGTCTGGGTATCTACAACCACGATAGTGTATTTCGTAGTAAGATCTTCACAGACAGCTGTATTTTGAACCAGTTTTATTAAGACACAGCCGGATTTGTGTTGGGTAGTAAGCATCTCAGGGCTAAAAGTATAAGACCTGCCTCTTTCATCCCTGGCAAAGTCTGTGAGAGGCGAGCCAGTGAGACAAAAAGAGAAGCCACCCTGTGTAATAACCAGATCAAAAGGGTTTATTGTACCTACTGTGATGATTGCCTTACGCGTCACGTGTAGCAGAGTGGCCGTGGGCTACATGTGAAGTTCGGAGAGCAAGCAAATTCGAGTACCCTCGAGTACCCAGTTACGAGAGTACGGTCACTCTGTGGCGAGTATGGCTGAGAATTCAAGAATCTAACACAGGCAGAAAAAGAGTCACATCCTTAATATATTACAAGGAGCAGAGATTATGAGTAACATGAAACTGTATCCACAACTCATGTCCAACAACCAGATCGAGCTACGGCATGGGGACATTTTACATAATCTTGAGTGTATAGTGAGAGTCTAGTGGTCCCTCAACCTGACACACTTGTCTCTCTCATCTACCCCTAAGCATTTTATGGTTTTGCGGTATATTTTCTTTACTGTGTATTTGGTCGTGCCAGCACTGTAAGTGTAATGCAATTAGCTTTTGCGTCTGGGTCTATCCTTGTTACGTGGCATTCGATGTTTCCTGTTGCCCAATTTTTTATGCATTGACTATTCGTCCTATCAGACATTGCAGTATCAACAATGAGCTTTGAGTATCTTGTATTCTCCACCATGTTGTTCACCATTTTCAATGTTTGTAAGTACACTTGTGATTTGATCTGTTTTCATAATTAGGTGCTTATAGCGCTTGCATTACTTAGCTATATACGGTTTCATACGTTATCAGTGTTAATTTCTTGTCGTTTAGATATGCAGCTATTTTCTCTCGCCCAACTTTTCATTCACTGGCTATCCATCCTGCGGACGCTATGGTTTTAACTATGAGTGTTGGGCCTTCTACATTTTTTACCATGTTGCTTATCACGTTGTAATGTATGTAAGTACATTTGAGCTTTAATCTATTCTTATAATTAGGTGATTATAGCTCTGGTATTACTTCGATGCCAGGGGTTCATTCACTACCATTGTTCCTTTTTTGTTGTTTGTGGCTTCAAGTTAAAGTAAAAGCTCTTAAAATTGGTTCAAAATACAACTGCTTGCAGTGTTCTTGCTACACAAATACACTCCTGGAAATTGAAATAAGAACACCGTGAATTCATTGTCCCAGGAAGGGGAAACTTTATTGACACATTCCTGGGGTCAGATACATCACATGATCACACTGACAGAACCACAGGCACATAGACACAGGCAACAGAGCATGCACAATGTCGGCACTACTTCAGTGTATATCCACCTTTCGCAGCAATGCAGGTTGCTATTCTCCCATGGAGACGATCGTAGAGATGCTGGATGTAGTCCTGTGGAACGGCTTGCCATGCCATTTCCACCTGGCGCCTCAGTTGGACCAGCGTTCGTGCTGGACGTGCAGACCGCGTGAGACGACGCTTCATCCAGTCCCAAACATGCTCAATGGGGGACAGATCCGGAGATCTTGCTGGCCAGGGTAGTTGACTTACACCTTCTAGAGCACGTTGGGTGGCACGGGATACATGCGGACGTGCATTGTCCTGTTGGAACAGCAAGTTCCCTTGCCGGTCTAGGAATGGTAGAACGATGGGTTCGATGACGGTTTGGATGTACCGTGCACTATTTAGTGTCCCCTCGACGATCACCAGTGGTGTACGGCCAGTGTAGGAGATCGCTCCCCACACCATGATGCCGGGTGTTGGCCCTGTGTGCCTCGGTCGTATGCAGTCCTGATTGTGGCGCTCACCTGCACGGCGCCAAACACGCATACGACCATCATTGGCACCAAGGCAGAAGCGACTCTCATCGCTGAAGACGACACATCTCCATTCGTCGCTCCATTCACGCCTGTCGCAACACCACTGGAGGCGGGCTGCACGATGTTGGGGCGTGAGCTGAAGACGGCCTAACGGTGTGCGGGACCGTAGCCCAGCTTCATGGAGACGGTTGCGAATGGTCCTCGCCGATACCCCAGGAGCAACAGTGTCCCTAATTTGCTGGGAAGTGGCGGTGAGGTCCCCTACGGCACTGCGTAGGATCCTACGGTCTTGGCGTGCATCTGTGCGTCGCTGCGGTCCGGTCCCAGGTCGACGGGCACGTGCACCTTCCGCCGACCACTGGCGACAACATCGATGTACTGTGGAGACCTCACGCCCCACGTGTTGAGCAATTCGGCGGTACATCCACCCGGCCTCCCGCATGCCCGCTATACGCCCTCGCTCAAAATCCGTCAACTGCACATACGGTTCACGTCCTCGCTGTCGCGGCATGCTACCAGTGTTAAAGACTGCGATGGAGCTCCGTATGCCACGGCAAACTGGCTGACACTGACGGCGGCGGTGCACAAATGCTGCGCAGCTAGCGCCATTCGACGGCCAACACCGCGGTTCCTGGTGTGTCCGCTGTGCCGTGCGTGTGATCATTGCTTGTACAGCCCTCTCGCAGTGTCCGGAGCAAGTATGGTGGGTCTGACACACCGGTGTCAATGTGTTCTTTTTTCCATTTCCAGGAGTGTAGAAGCTGCGCTCTGCAGCGAAATAAGAATTCTGATAAAGGCTAAGTATCATGGGAGCCAGGAGGGGAAATCGAACAAGTAAAGTAAAGAGGCGATCAGCTGTGACAAAACTTATCTCAGAGGACTCGCTACTAATTAGTAAATACGTGCCATGAGGTGCATGGGGCCCCAAGCTGTTCCAGTGATGTTTCTCTCTTTACTTTCCAACACCACTTCATAATCTCCTGCTATCCCATGTATCTGTTAAAGGAAGTCTTCAATTATCAGTGCATATAGAGGGAGAAGTGAGTAGGTATCACCTAACGTGACGGGATTCCCAAGACTGACGCGATTTCTGATGATGACAAAATGACAACGATAGGTGAGTGGCTTGGAAAAAGACCGCAATAAGAAAACAATTTATGAACAATTTATGTTGAAAATTTGGTAGTACTGATAAAAAGCCAAGAATAGCGTGATGGTGTCACAATATATGAATAAATTTTGTTTAAGCTGTGTAATTTTTAAGAATAATGACAAAGAATGTTGTTACTGAGGAGAAATAAAATTTTTAAATACAAAAGAGATTACAGGAAATCCTCAGTTTTGCTGATGTGTACGACTGGAAGGAGAGAAGTGATTGCTGAATGAAGTCAGGAATTTAATGGAAAGTGACAAGGAAAGGTTTTATCCACTTAGTGGAAAGATAAAGGTATAGATAAATAATTGTTAATGATTAAATGAAAGTAAGACGCGTAATGATAATGGAATAAGTAATAGATAAAACAAAATAGCAAAGAGAGATTTTAGATAACAGGAAAAGTGGAGAATGTTGTAAGGCAACGTTGCTAGGGACCTTGCTATGATGTAGTCAAGAAGAATGAGTGGAATTCAGTAAAGAATGAAGTGGTAGTAGTGTGAACGTGTGTTTTACGAGGTGAGAAAATAATTTGCAAAGCAATGGTTAATGTATTGTGCATCATGAGAAATTCCGGGGGTTCATAAAAATTAAACGTGAGAAAAAAGTTACACAGTAATAAAAAAAATGTAACATTGTGAGCACTGCTGAATCTAAATCACATACTATGACGTAAATGCTTTAATAAACCCTGTGATGTTCTGTGGTCAGAAAACAGGTTGTTCAACAATAAAAAATAATCAACAGCTTTTGGCAGCAAAGCTTGACATTCTTCGAATATAAATAAGGCAGGGTTTTGTACAGTGGTCCATAAATAGATGTATTTGCCCACGAACTGTATGAAGACGGAATTAATTAAGGTGGCGTCGGCAATTTGTTTTTCAAAAGATAAATGTGATAGTTTTCTGTATTTGATGTTTTGTAAGTAACTCGAGGCAGACGGTGTCTCATAGCTTTAAGTGTTTAATGTATTAGTATACCACGTTTCTTTTAAAACATGCAGATGAAAGAGTGATCTGCGAAAGGTAACAGTTAAACAACATAAACTATTTCTTAGATGATATAAGAAATTGAAGGAACCTGTGGTATGGAGTTATTTATGTCACGTTATTAATAAGGGTTGGGTTGACAAGCTACCTGCAGTTTTTGTCTCATATTGCGGGTATGAACAAACGGATAGAGAAATCATGTATATGAGGACTGTAGCAAGAGGACTTAAAGTTCAGGAAAAAAAATGTTTGCAGGTAAGCACTAAAGCAAAAGTGATTATCATGACTGAATATAAAGCCTCGGTAGCATTACTTTTATTGTAAGCAAATGAAAGGCAGATGTCTTTTCTTCTGTCATAGACTGAATCACTCTATACGTGGTTGTTGTTGTTGTTGTGGTCTTCAGTCCTGAGACTGGTTTGATGCAGCTCACCATGCTACTCTATCCTGTGCAAGCTTCTTCATCTCCCAGTACCTACTGCATCCTACATCCTTCTGAATCTGCTTAGTGTATTCATCTCTTGGTCTCCCTCTACGATTTTTACCCTCCACGCTGCCCTCCAGTACTAAATTGGTGATCCCTTGATGCCTCAGAACATGTCCTACTAACCGATCCCTTCTTCTAGTCAAGTTGTGCCACAAACTCCTCTTCTCCCCAATTCCATTCAATACCTCCTCATTAGTTATGTAATCCACCCATCTAATCTTCAGCATTCTGCTGTAGCACCACATTTCGAAAGCTTCTATTCTCTTCTTGTCTAAACTACTTATCGGCCATGTTTCACTTCCATACGTGGCTACACTCCATATAAATACATTCAGAAACGACTTCCTGACACTTAAATCTGTACTCGATGCTAACAAATATCTCTTCTTCAGAAACGCTTTCCTTGCCATTGCCAGTCTACATTTTATATCCCCTCTACTTCGACCATCATCAGTTATTTTGCTCCCCAAATAGCAAAACTCCTTTACTACCTGAAGTGTCTCATTTCCTAATCTAATTCCCTCAGCATCACTCGACTTAATTCGACTACATTCCATTACCCTCGTTTTGCTTTTGTTGATGTTCATCTTATATCCTCCTTTCAAGACACTGTCCATCCCGTTCTACTGCTCTTCCAAGTCCTTTGCTGTCTCTGACAGAATTACAATGTCATCGGCGAATCTCAAAGTTTTTATTTCTTCTCCATGGATTTTAATACCTACTCCGAACTTTTCTTTTGTTTCCTTTACTGCTTGCACAATATACAGATTGAATAGCATCGGGGAGAGGCTACAACCCTGTCTCACTCCCATCCCAACCACTGTTTCCCTTTCATATCCCTCGACTCTTATAACTGCCATCTGGTTTCTGTACAAATTGTAAATAGCCTTTCGCTCTCTGTATTTTACCCCTGCCACCTTCAGAATTTGAAAGAGAGTATTCCAGTCAACATTGTCAAAAGCTTTCCTAAGTCTACAAATGCTAGAAACGTAGGTCTGCCTTTCCTTAATCTTTCTTCTATAATAAGTCGTAAGGTCAGTATTGCCTCATGTGTTCCAACATTTCTACGGATCCCCGAGATCGGCTTCTACCAGTTTTTCCATTCGTCTGTAAAGAATTCGTGTTAGTATTTTGCAGCTGTGACTTATTAAACTGATAATTCGGTAATTTTCACATCTGTCAGCACCTGCTTTCTTTGGGATTGGAATTACTATATTCTTCTTGAAGTCTGAGGGAATTTCGCCTGTCTCGTACATCTTGCTCACCAGATGGTAGAGTTTTGTCAGGACTGGCTCTCCCAAGGCTGTCAGTAGTTCTAATGGGATGTTGTCTACTCCCGGGGCCTTGTTTCGACTTAGGTCTTTCAGTGCTCTGTCAAACTCCTCACGTAGTATCATATCTCCCATTTCATCTTCGTCTACCTCCTCTTCCATTTCCATAATATTGTCTTCAAGGACATCACAATTGTACAGACCCTCTATATACTCCTTCCACCTTTCTGCTTTTCCTTCTTTGCTTAGAACTAGGTTTCCATCTGAGCTCTTGATATTCATGCAAGTGAGTCTCTTTTCTCCAAAGTTCTCTTTAATTTTCCTGTAAGAAGTATCTATCTTAACCCTCATGAGATAAGCCTCTACATCCTTACATTTGTCCTCTAGCCATCCCTGCTTAGCTATTTTGCACTTCCTGTCGATCTCATTTTTGAGACGTTTGTATTCCTTTTTTCCTACTTCACTTACTACATTTTTTTTATTTTCTCCTTTCATCAATTAAATACAGTATCTCTTCTGTTACCCAAGAATTTCTACCAGCCCTCGTCTTTTTACCTACTTGATCCTCTGCTACATTCACTATTTCATTCCTCAAACTACCCATTCTTCTTCTACTGCATTTCTTTCCCCCATTCCTGTCAATTGTTCCCTTATGCTCTCCTTGAAACTCTGTACAACCTCTGGTTCTTTCAGTTTATCCAGGTCCCATCTCCTTAAATTCCCACCTTTTGCAGTTTCTTCAGTTTTAATCTACAGTTCATAACCAATAGATTGTGGTCAGATTCCACATCTGCCCCTGGGAATGTCTTACAATTTAAAACCTCATTCCTAAATCTCTGTCTTACCATTATATAATCTATCTGAAACCTTCTGGTATCTCCAGGGTTCTTCCATGTGTACAATCTTATTTCATGATTCTGGAACCAAGTGTTAGCTATGATTAAGTTATGCTCTGTGCAAAATTCTACCAGGCGGCTTCCACTTTCATTTCTTGGCCCCAATCCCTATTCACCTACTACGTTTCCTTCTCTTCCTTTTCCTGATGTCGAAATCCAGTCACCCATGACTATTAAATTTTCGTCTCCCTTCACTACCTGAATAATTTCATTTATCTCATCATACATTTCATCAATTGCTTCATCATGTGCAGAGCTAGTTGGCATATAAACCTGTACTACTGTAGTAGGCGTGGGCTTCGTGTCAATCTTGGCCACAATAATGGGTTCACTATGCTTTCTGTAGTAGCTTACCCGCACTACTATTTTCTTTATTCATTATTAAACCCACTCCTGCATTACCCCTATTTGATTTTGTATTTATAACCCTGTATTCACCTGACCAAAAGTCTTGTTCCTCCTGCACCGAACTTCACTATTTCCCAATATATCAAACTTTAACAAATCCATTTCCCTTTTAAACTTTCTAACGTACCTGCCCGATTAAGGGATCTGACATTTCACGCTCCGATCCGTAGAACGCCAGTTTTCTTTCTCCTAATAACGACGCCCTCTTGAGTAGTCCGCGCCCGGAGATCCGAATGGGGGACTATTTTACCTCCGGAATATTTTACCCAAGAAGACGCCATCATTATTTAATCATACAGTAAAGCTGCATGTCCTCGGGAAAAATTACAGCTGTAGTTTCCCCTTGCTTTCAGCCGTTCGCAGTACCAAAACAACAAGGATGTTTTGGTTAGTGTTACAGGGCCAGATCAGTCAATCATCCAGACTGTTGCCCCTGCAACTACTGAAAAGGCTGCTGCCCCTCTTCAGGAACCACAAGTTAGTCTGGCCTCTCAATAGATACCCCTGCGTTGTGGCTGCACCTACGGTACGACTATCTGTATCGTTGAGGCACGCAAACCTCCCCACCAACGGCAAGGTCCACGGTTCATGGGGGCGGGGGGGGGGGGGGGGGGGGAGGGATTACTGTTAAAATACAATGACGGAAAAGAATCGCAACACCAAAAAGGAGTTGTGCGACATAAACGAAAGTTGGTAGATGTGTTCATACACCTGAAAGATGATCTGTACTCGAATTTCGTGCCAGTTGCATAAGTGTGGCGCTAGTAGAGCGGCTAAGAGGATGCAAATCACGTTTGTTTCAAATACACTCTGCAACGATCGTGAGTGTTAGTTACTTTAGAGATTGGATGTAGTGGGTTGATGTCAGTGAAGAATGCCTTTAAAGCGACAAAGACATTATCAACTCCTCACTCAGTTTGAACGAGTCATGTAATAGTGCTACGAGGAACTGGATGTTCGTTCTAAGACACTGCAGAAGGACTTGGCAGTAATATGGCTACTCTGCGTTATTGCTGGCAGTAGTGGTCACGGGAAAGTACGGTTGCAGAAGACTAGGCTTCGGAAGGCCGTTTAGCACTACTGAGAGGGAGGACCATCAGATTAGATTAGATTAGATTAATACTAGTTCAATGGATCATGAATATGATATTTCGTAATGATGTGGAACGAGTCAAATTTTCCAATACATGACATAATTAAGTTAATTTAACAACATAATTAAGTTAACATAACAACTTTTTTGTTTTTTGTTTTTTTTTTAAAATTGTTTTTATATTTTACTGTTTTTTTTTCTTTTTTTCTTAATTTATATCTAAAAATTCCTCTATGGAGTAGAAGGAGTTGTCATTCAGAAATTCTTCTAATTTCTTCTTTAATACTTGTTTGTTATCTGTCAGAGTTTTGATACTATTTGGTAAGTGACCAAAGACTTTAGTGGCAGTATAATTCACCCCTTTCCGTGCCAAAGTTAGATTTAATCTTGAATAGTGAAGATCAACCTTTCTCCTAGTATTGTAGTTAAGCACACTGCTATTACTTTTGAATTGGGTTTGGCTGTTAATAACTAATTTCATAAGAGAGCATATATACTGAGAAGCTACTGTGAATATCCCTAGATCCTTAAATAAATGTCTGCAGGATGATCTTGGGTGGACTCCAGCTATTATTCTGATTACACGCTTTTGTGCAATAAATACTTTATTCCTCAGTGATGAATTACCCCAAAATATGATGTCATATGCAAGCAATGAGTGAAAATAGGCGTAGTAAGCTAATTTACTAAGATGTTTATCACCAAAATTTGCAATGACCCTTATTGCATAAGTAGCTGAACTCAAACGTTTCACCAGATCATCAATGTGTTTCTTCCAATTTAATCTCTCATCATGATGGGCGAATGGCTGTGGCGCATCGCACTGCATCTGCAGCAGCAATATAAGCAGCAGTTGGCAACCTAGTGACACGGAGAATTGTTACAAATCGGTTACTTCACGGAAAGCTCCGAGCCAGAATATCTATACAGGGTGCTTTCCACTGACCCCAGACCACCGCCGTTTGCGATTTCAGTGGTGTCAAGCGAGAGCTCATTGGAAGGTCTGTTGTTCATTCTGATGAAATCTGGTTCTGCCTCGGTGACAGGGACGACCGGGTGTTAGAAGGAGACCAGGTGAGAGACAGCAACAAATCTGTATGTAATTCTGCAGGCTTTCGTGGCCGTTGTCACTGAAGTTAAAATCTTCTGGGTTAATAGACCGCATCATATTTCTACTGAAATGATCGACGTTTCGACCCCTCTGCTGGAATCTTCCTCAGGATCTTATGGTGTCCACTACTATACCATAAGATCCTGAGGAAGATCCCAGCAGAGGGGTTGAAACGTCGATCTTTTTAGTAGAAATACTCGTATGATGCGGCCTCTAATAACCCATAAGATTTTAATTCCAGCAACAAACCTGTCTGCGTGCTACGCATACTAGACCTACACCTGGTGGTCTGGTATGTGGTGCAATGGTGCGATTTCGTATGACAGCTGGATTACTCTCGTGGCTATCCGACGCATCCTGACTGCAAATGTGTACGTCAGTCTGGGTTTTCACCCATTTACTGCCATTAATGAACAACATCCCAGGAGCTATTTTCCAACAAGATAACGCCAACATGCTCTACATGCTCAACATGCTCTACAAAGTACCGATATGTGGCCCTAGCCTGGCCTTCCCCATCGCCAAATCTGTCCACAATCGAGCACATATGGAACACCATTGGCAATAGCTCCAACGCCATCCACAACCAGTATTAACTGTCCCTGTAATTCATATCGTGGTGCCACAGGTATGGAACTCCAGCCCACAAACTGCCACCCGGTGTATGTACAACACAATGCATGCACGTTTGCATACTTGCATTCAACGTACTTGCGATTAAACCAGTTATTAATGTACCAGCATTTCACATTTGCAATGGCTTATCTCGAACCTACCTGAACCTACGATCTTACTTAAAGATGTTACCTAGACAAATGATTTCGTGAAATTTCATTGCTCTACTGTAATTATTTTTGGTGTTGAGATTTTTTTCCGTCAGTGTAATTTAGGAATTTAGAATCATTAAAAGGTTCATCTTTTCCTTGTTTTCTAGCAATGACTTTTGAATAAGATTCTTTGTATGTTCTACTGATGGTATTTAAGATATGTGTTGCATTACATGAACGCAAGACGTACACCAAACAACGTACTTCTTTTGCCTTTGAGACATTTTATTGTGGTACAATAACGTCCAGAAGTGAAGATACTGATACGGTATGATGTATTTTTCTTACTTTAATTTCTTTGTCTTTCCGGTGCACTTACTGAGGGAGCTGTATTAGCACAGTTTTTGAATATATAATTTTTTTTTTGCGTGCAGTTTGTAATTGACAGTTAGAGGAGCTCGTTACACATCTAAAAGGTTCCTCTGTAAGTAAGGTTGCATACATATGTAAAATTGGGTTTCGCCTAAAATTGTAATCTGTGTAATGCTATGTGAAAGAAGCTGAGCTTCTGGAATGTATCGTGAGCTCAATAGATGAAACGCAAACAAAGCTGTCTGTTTAGCAAATAAGAGACAGATCGCCGTTTCGCACACATGAGCATGAGGGGTATGGGTACGTGGCCGCCGTTTTAACAGTGTGTTTTCTCGGTGCAGGTGACGAAGCTAGAAACTAAACGGATTATAGTGCTTCACAGAGACGACTGGCAATCCGAAAATTTAACTTAAAAATCCGAAGTGCAGACAGCCGAATGGCGTGACCGATATCTGGCGTGCGTGCAGCATAAACTCTTAGGATGTTTGTCGCGGACTGCAAATCCAAAATGTAAACATGAGAATGCACTCTAACATCATGCCCTGTCATCTCAAAGTCTACTTGAATAGTAGGAAGTGTTGGAGAGCAGTAAGCTACAAGCCAAGCGGGCAGCTTTTGATCAGCGAAGTGGATTGTGAAGTTTATGAATATGCACAATTAACTCATTGGACCGCAAACTAATAAGGTGACAGCTGGCGATTGGCTGTCAAAAGAGAGGGAGCCTATGCCGAGTTGATTGCTTTCTATGAAAAGTGTAGAGTGTTACACCATACTAACGGAATTAGCATCTTGCCGCAGACAAATATTTCGTGCTATAACTATCGGAATGCTGTAATCTAGGGACTTAGAAGTAATGTGGTGAAGAAGCGAAAAGCTTCTGAGAAGCATCGTGGACTGTGGTAAAGACATGCTTTAGCCATAATGTGGTACGAAACTATAACATTCGAACTGTGGCTAGGAATAATTAACAACCGCTTTGATATCCGAATACACCACGTGTATGCTGGGTGAAGCTCCTCCAGTGCACACCGCTGGCCACAGATAAATTAGTGAAGAAGATTCTGTAAACAGCGCAGTTTCCTTCTGCATCTGCGAACGTGCTGTCATTTTCAAGAGGGTAGTTATAGCAGCCGTTAGTACGAGGATTACAGTCCTGTGTCGTTAAGAAATGATAATCGACTAACTTATATCGTATCGCCCAATGCCTGTGTAGAAGCATGGATGGCGTGTTTGTGCGTCCGCGCACTCGGATGTGTGTGTGTGTGTGTGTGTGTGTGTGTGTGTGTGTGTGTGTGTGTGTGTATTGTGTGTGTGTGTGTGTGTGTGTGTGTGTGTGTATGTGTGGACGCACGCGCGCGCTAACGAAATTTTTGATAAATAATATAAACTTTTGAACATGACACAATAGTAAAATAAATAATGCGCTATCACTAGCTGATTCATTTTCATAGAACTAAAAATTGTCCTGCAACCACCATCTTGTTTTTTATGCATTGCGATCGTCTGTTTTATTCGTAATGAAATCTAAAATAATTCCCACCAGCGCCATCTGGCATTTTTAAGTGCTGTGATAGGCTGTTTAATTTGTAGAGGATTTCTCTTGCATCATCTGGCCACTTTTAGTTTTCCCACCAAATACCTCTTGCATTTTTGGTTAAAAGTGTAAAGCTCCATCTAACTATTTAATCTGTTAACTACCGGTTATCGGTGTCGGATATGGGAGTATGAGAGACAGGATTCGCTTCATTACTAAGAAAACCTGACCATGTGCCTAACACGAACACATACATTTACACTTTTCAAAGACTGAGGTACCTCATTTTTAAAATGTGTAATGAAATAATAACAGTTCAAAAAACTATCCTTTCAGCACGTAACGCACACACTGCCAACGCCTAGGTCCATCCACTTATTTATTAGCAGGAAAGCTGATTCCTCATTAATACTGCAATACCAGTTGCTGTGCTGCATTTTCATATTATTTCAACAGGTAATCCCTAATCACAGAAGGGTTTTCATTTTTTATGTTCTACTATCAGTACGTTTCTCCAACGGCATTTACCAACAGCTACGGTGTTGTTCAAAATGGCTCAAATGGCTCTAAGCACTATGGGACATCTGAGGTCATCAGTCCCCTAGACTTAGAACTACTTAAATCTAACTAACCTAAGGACATCACACACATCAATGCCCGAGGCAAGATTCGAACTTGCGACCGTAGCAGGAGAGCGGTTCCAGACTGAAGCGCCTAGAACCGTTCGGTCACAGAGGCCGTGCACGGTGTTGTTTCAACCACACTTTCCACACATAATTCAGTACGCCTTTCCGCGAAAAAACCGAGTCAGAAAGGTAGTATTACCCTATGATCGGAAGTAATATTTTCAACTCACAGTCATACTGTTTATCAAATTCTTCAGACAGTTTATGGTTGACACCAAAGAACGCGGCTGCCACTTACGGAACTCTAGGAACGACTCTCTGCTCTCATAACAGTCGTGTGACCAGCGATACGTGGGCACTGTTGACGTAAAAAGGCAAGACTCTGCTCCCACCAGAGACAGGCATACTCAGCTTCGAAAATTCTAGAAGCCATCGATGAGGAAGCATTACGATTTACTACATCACAACAAGTAAACAACCGTAATTCTTACATGCCCTGATTATAATTTTTCTAAAAACTCCACAACAAAGTTTTTTGTAAACCATAAAAAACCTCAAATTAAAAAAAAAATTATCGCCAGAGAGCTAATGACCTCATGTTAAAGGCCAGCCAAACAATTGCACTGCTCTTTTGATTCATAATACTGTTATATAATAGAAATACACTATGTGATCAAAAGTATCCGGATACCTGGCTGGGAATGACCTAAAAGTTCGTGGCACCCTTCTCCAACGGTAATGCTGGAATTCAACATGGTGTTGGCCCACCCTTAGCCTTGATGACAGCTTCCACTGTCGCAGGCATACCTCCAATCAGGTGCTGGAAGGTTTCTTGGAGAATGCCAACCCATACTTCACGGAGTGCTGCACTGAGGAGAGGTATCGATGTCGGTCGGTGAAGCCAGGCTCGAAGTCGGCGTTCCAAAACATCCCAAAGGTATTCTATAGTATTTATGTCAGGAGTCTGGCAGGTCAGTCCATTACAGGATTGTGATTGTCGTGTAACCACTCCGCCACAGGCCGTGCATTATGAACATGTGTTCCACCATGTTGAAAGATGCAGTCGCCATCCCCGAATTGCTCTTCCATAGTGGGAACCCAGAAGGTGCTTAAAACATCGATGAAGGCCTGTGTTTTGATAGTGCCACGCAAAGCAATAAGGGTCAGCAATACGAAATACTGATGGAAATAAAAACAGACACAAGTAGTTAAAAAGAGAAAAATTACTGAAACTCTGAAGCTAGCTCACCGTCTTCATTAGATGCAGACACTGTAAAAAATTACGAAAATAATTTTCAAGAATGCTATGAAGCTGCATCTGTTACAAGTTCTGAAATTTACTACGGAACTAATGAAAATAACGATGGGATGCAATGAGTTCCTCGTTCACGTTGATGGCCACATGAATGTAGATCAACATTTGGTAGTAAACGCAACGGCTGCGGTAGCAGAAAGGCAGGCTAACTCGTGAAAGAAAACAGCAACTCATTAGAAAAGCCAATGTTCAAGAAAGCTTTATTATAAATTGACAATATAGTTTTGTACTAAAATATTTAATAGCATAATTCTGTTACAGTAGAGTATATTCAAAATAAAAGTAAGTAACTTTAATTCACTCTTTTCTCCATGTAGAGCCATTTTTACATGGTCAATCTCTCCCAGTACCCTGGTTCATCTCACCCAAAGACCTGCGGATGAGACGGACCATTCATGCATAATTTCATTCTACGACATTGCTTATATTTTAAGTGGCACTGCCTCAATAGTATATTGTAGTTAAGTTCACATGGCTCTCTGTATGAGCCTGCTGCCGGAAGTCAAAAAAGTTGAAAAACACAGAAATTTTATACTAAGGAGGAAAGTGGTCCAGCTCTTCCGGGATTAGCCTATACACTTGTAAACATTTAGTAACTACGAAAATAGTGTCGGAGTTACTTAACGCACACTAACTAAATCTCTATACCATACACACTAACCTAATCACTCAGCTTTCCTATGTTTTACTACGGAAAGACAGCATCATATAAGTCTACAGATGGTATGTCACAGCCTGGATGGGAAAAAAACGGTATCATTACGAAATAGTCACCTCCATAAAGAACACAAAAACATTGCATACCTTTCTATTATCAAGCTCAACATCACTGAAAATACTCACTGGTGCTGTAATGATTTGTGTCAAGTTTCTACATGCTGAGCAATTAGTATATTTCATGCGTCATCTATGCTTAAACATTGATCAGGCAATGAGGAAAGAAGCTACTCTTTCATAAGAATTACGCTTATAATGGTGGTTTAGTACATCGACAACATACATTCATCAAACTGGAAGTTAATAGTTACTAACTCTTTACTTCACATAGTAAAACGTTTTGGAACTGTACATAAAGCAGAGTGTCATTGCTCAAGTGAAAATCAAATTAAGGTTAAGTCAATCAGAGCCAGTTTCGTGCTGCCTCAATCTCGAGTGCGATAGCTTGATTTCATTTTACGTGTGGTATCATTCCCCTAAAGTTGGCGTTTTGGCGTAGCTTCTTCTTGGATGAGCTGAGGCTCCTGCAAGGAGTCGAACCATAAAGCGAAACAGTGAAGTCGTACCCCATGGCTGTAAATTCGTGTCGGTATCAGTCAATGTTTAGCTGTAGGGTTTGTGCTCAAAGTACATAAGAAGCGTTGGAGCGTCCGTGACAAAGTTGATGTCCGAGTCTGTTAGTGCAAGGAGCAAACCTCATTCTCACTCAGCTATAGGAAGCCTGTGTACCCTAGTCATCAGCATCACTTGTTAATTACGTGATGCGATGGTGTCCTGGAAGAGCTGACTCATTTGTTGGACGTCGAACGTTCTTGGTAATTTTGGGACGAGGTGTGGCCTCGTGAACTCTGTTATATGGTGACAGCAAATGAGGGGCCCGTTTGTGGAAACTGTCCATCAAAACTGCTGGATGCATTGTTTGGCATGAGTTTGATTCATGAACTGTTCGTTTGAAAACGAGCTGTCTGCCTGGGCCATTTTCTCTGGGTGTTATTGGAATTCACAATGCATATCATTTGCATATGTTATTATAGTTTTAAATACCATTTTCTGATGGCCATTTAGCTCTCTCCTTAACTTCCATGTTGTTGAACAGTAACCTTTCACGGACTGAAGGTTGTGGAACTTATATTTCTTGTTTACCTCATTGTGATGTGTTATGCAGTATCACAGCTTCATGATCATTGGTCATTAGTGAATGAGCGATTTGCTATAAATAATTTGTTTGCTGTGGTGCAACAACAGAGATAGTGAGTTTGCTGTGAAGTTTAGCTTTGTGAAATTCATGAGGTTGAAGTTTTCCAGTATATCAACATTAATATTCGTAATTGTTCATTACCTACATTTTAGATCACAAGCCTTCATTGTTACTTGTTGCTTAGTCTTTTAAGGCTCCTTGTTTTAAAGATTTGTTATTATCTGGAGCTAAATTCAAAGGTTTCATTCTGTAGGGTCTGGTTGCTCAGTTGTTAAGAGGAATCATTAGAATTTCACTACCTAGGTTATTAATGGCCGATCCTGGCTGGTCTTAAGGTTTAACGTTTTGCATCTTTGGCAATGTACCTTCTCTCTGTTTTAGTTGTGTCGTAAATGTGCAGGGGGCGAATCTGAGAATCCGTTCCCTGCTATCGGATCTGCATTACCGTAAACTTAAATTTGAAGCTTCTTCCAGTAATGAAATGCTGAATTTGATAATAAGAAGTTGACCTCTTTGTTCATCGATTCACTTGTGCTAGGTGTATTAAATATTCTCAGGGATCTGTGGATAGTCTAGTTTTGTTGGCGCAGACGCTTACCGCTCAACATAAATCCTCGTTCCACTCCAAATTGGATAGCTGGAAAATTAAGAACATGAACATTTACTGTCCGCTTCAGTGCTTCTAAGCAAAGGGAAGAAAAGTTTTGCAATATATTGCCGCATCTAGAGGCACAAAAGCCTGGTTCAAAGTGTTTATACCGTAAGGGTGAACAACATGACATAAGTAAACACTGTGCGGATAATAGTTCAAATGTATTAGTTAGCATAGATAAAAGTTTATTGTTTGAATAAATTTTGTAAAACAGGCAGAAAATGTGATTTTTGCAGTTGGAAAAGCATTATGACACAAGATGGCTCAAATGGCTCTGAGCACTATGGGACTCAACTGCTGTTGTCATTAGTCCCCTAGAACTTAGAACTACTTAAACCTAACTAACCTAAGGACATCACACACATCCATGCCCGAGGCAGGATTCGAACCTGCGACCGTAGCAGTCGAAACACAAGACGAGATCAGATTTCTGGACTAGAACATTCGCAGAACAATGTCACATTTTTCCTTTTATTTTGCCACAGAACTCTTTGAAAAACACGCACATTCACTTACAGGTGGTCCTAGCAGCAGGTTTTGACGTTTTCTCTGCTGCTAGAAAAGCCGTGGCTAGTACGGTCGGTCGGCGATCTTTAAGGCATTGCAGCAGAGTATTGTTATTCTTTTCGGTGGCTGGCTATGCCGGTGAAAGTCGCCGACCACTGTGTTGTTAAGAAGAAATGTAAAGGGGGCGAGCGCACAGCCCTTCTATAACGGAAACCCACCCCCCTCCCTCTCGTCTGCCAATCACCTTTCGTGCCCGTCGTCTACAGCAAGCGAGGCACATAACAGGCAAAGGTCATTTCACAACACTCACTTTCTGCAATGACGTCATACGCAGTATCGAAGACAATTAGAGCTGTCTATCGACTTTCACGATGGTACATTTCACAACACGTGAGGCAAACAGGCTTTAAAAACAATAACATTCGCCTTAGTGATAAATGGAGGTTACGCTTTTTCTTTGCTGTAGGGTATGTTAGACTCTAAGCTGCGTTGTGTATAAATATGTAAAGTTCTCCATTAATGTAGACTAGACTGTGGACAAGGAAGAGATCAAGGTGTTTGCAAGAATTAATTCCGAAAAAATTGTATCGTTTTTCCTAATACGTCTTCATCAAACCCCCCAATGTGAAACAAATTGTTGATTTACAAGCAAAAAGCATGCTGTAACTAGTCAGCCCTGAATTCATTTGTACATTCAGCATGATTTGTTAAGGTGTCTCAACGACATAGGGTTAATTTTAGAAACTCGAGAAACTAGTTTCAGGATTTGGCCTCTAGTTAAAAAGGGTGGTTAGCCATTCCAGCAGTTAAAGCGGCAACTCATTTAACTTATATTAAATTCGTAGGCTTCCAAGGCCGGCTTCACGTTGGATAAAATAATTCTGGATACCGTGCCGTGTCATTCAATCTCTCTGAAGAGCACCGCAGCAAGTCGGTCGAAACGTCGGCAATTTAGCTGTTTCAGTAGTTACACAATGAAGCGGTGCAGCACTCAGAAATATTTTATGCAAAATCATTTAATCGATGTTCAATAAATAAATGCTGCTTCAAAACACCATCATATTGAGACTCTCTTGAAAACACATACGTGGTGGTACAATTTGTTAGAATAAAATAACAAAAAACGTAATTTTGTTCATATACGTATTTATACGTATGCCGCGCGGGATTAGCAGAGCGGTCTGAGGCGCTGCAGTAGTGGAGTGTGTGGCTGGTCCCGGCGGAGGTTCGAGTCCTCCCTCGGGCATGGGTGTGTGTGATTGTCCTTAGGATAATTTAGGTTAAGTAGTGTGTAAGCTTAGTGACTGATGACCTTAGCAGTTAAGTCCCATAAGATTTCACTCACATTTGAACATATTCTTATACGTATGTAACATCGAGTATTGCAGTGCATACTTCCGTTAAATTAGTAAGGAAGTCAGAGAATATTTTAGAAGAGGGAAGAAAATTTGGAAGGAGCAAGACGCGAAGCAGCAACCAAAAATCTCCCACTGCACGATTCCACACTCACGATTAGATTACGGACGTTTAGACACTTTTCTGTAACTCACGCCTCATAAAACCTTAAACGCCCTTGTGTCATTATGTGACATTTAATTGTAATGCTAATTATACTAAATTGTACTAAGAACGACGTACTTTATGAATCTTCGATGCCGTGTGTGACGTCAAAATGACGTCTAGTGTGCACAAATTCTTGTGAACAGTCAGCCATGTGAGAGACACCCGCGTCAAATGCTAACGAAAGTCGAAAGCGGTTCCTGCGGCTGTCGATATTTAATACAACGTTTCCAGGAAGTCCTGTGAAATGAGCGTTAGACGCGAGACGCGGTGTGGCACTGAATTGTGTGTCACCGGAACCTACACTTTGCGGCATTCGGTAATGCAGCGAACGTGGAAACAATAGCGTGGGTTAGTGTCTTCATTCACGGGAAAAACTCAAAATTTGTGGCGGATAACGTTCTTAGGCTCTCGGTGGGTTTTGCAATTAAAAGCAAAGAAAAGGGAATTATATTGTTCGCAAAAACGATAGTCCTCATTGCTGCTAGCACTGCATGTACAATACACCACCACAAACTGTAGGCCCACATTAGACAAATCATTGTTCACAAATGTTTGACTGTTATATATATTTTTAAGGCGGCACTAATTCGTTGTTGCCTTACATCATGCCCAGTAGCATCGCTGTCGACAGTCTCTCCCCCTCGACTCTATATAATACTAACGTCCTTGTAAGCATAAGTGCGATGACGCGCCGCTACAGGTCCGCCTATTCGGCTTTGCGGTTGACCTGAGCTGTGCGTACTGCTTTCCTTCCACCTCCTCCTCTGTCACCGTCTGTGATTACGAGACTCGTTCAATGAATAATGCAACTAATTCTATTCCTCGGACGATTTCGATTGAAAAATACGGAATATGTTGGGGCACATCGTGTAATATTCCCGATTCAACCCATTTAGTTTCATGAAGCTGCAATAGGTGGCAGCGCAGTACATAGCCTTCAAAATGACGTCTGTAATAGAGGGGCGTTCCAAGCAGAGCGCTTTCATTTCTTTTGGAACAATACGGGATCATCGCAGATACTCAGAGGTGCTTATAGAATGTCTACGGAGACCTAGTGGCGAAGAAAAGCTTTGTGAGTATTGGACGAGGCGTCTGTCATCATTGTAACGAGACTGTGCAATTATATACATACTAAGATGATACCATCTTAGTATATATATATATATATATATATATATAGTTAAGGCTCACCGGCCACTTGACTACTCTACACCTCCCACCGCCTTGATCCCCCCCAACCCCTGGTTGCTCCTCGCCTCTCCCCTCCCTGCCCCCTGCCACGTCTTCACTGTTGTGTCCCCCCTACCCTCCATCTCTACACCCTTCATCTCCTTTCCCAAGGTGGCTTCCTTCAACTCCCCCTCCCGGATGATGCCCTCTCTCCCTCCATTTATCCCTCCTATCAACTCTGATCCTCACCCCCCCCCTCCTTTCCTCCATCCTTTTCTTGGGCTCCCTCCCCCCCTTCAGTTCTCTTTTTTCCCCACCCACCCTCTCCCTGCCCCCCTTCTCACCAGTGAGTCCTTTTGCGTTTCCCCCCTCTGCCTTTTCCCATTCCCTCTCACGTCTGCCCCCACCCCCTTATGAGTCCTCACCCTCCTTTGGTTTCCCCCTTTCGTTTTTCCTCTCCTCCCTCCTTGTTTATCCCCTCATCTGTCCAGGTCCCCCCCCCTCCCCACCCCCATCTGCCCTTGGCTAGGGTGTGTCATCTTTGTGCCGACATTTTCGTGCAGTGTTTACAGTGAGTGTTCAGTGTTGAGTGTGTTTTCAGAAGTGTTGCGAACGGACATCATACTGTCGCTGGGTGTGATTTTTATATCTCTTGTGAACAGAAACCAGACTGTCGCCATGTTTTTTTAATTGTCTGTCTACTATGTTACTTGTCTGATTCCTGTGTATTTCATTAGCATTGCCAACCCTTTGCTTTATGTTTTAACTTTCCCCAATTTTTCCGCCGTTTTACAATTTAAGTCAACGTTTCATCGCCTTTTTATTGTTTCTTATCGTCTTCTTACGTTTTAAAAAGTCTGTAGGCTGCAGAGCAGCGTAATAAGCTGCTGCCAGCCCACCCCCTTGGGGGGGAATCGCAATTCAATAAAGGAAAAAAAAAACCGCCATCTTCTTCTTCTGTGAAAATGCACAAACAGTGCCCAAACTCTTACGGGAATCGGCAACGCGCCGCGAGTAATGAGTATGATGGGCGGGGGCACTCTGAATGTAGTGCGGGACAATACGTTGAGAAAGTGGGTTTCGTGGGAGGCGTGACAGAGATAAATCCCTGCAGTCGCGCTATCCTCTGTGTCCTCGGTGGCTCAGACGGATATAGCGTCTGCCATGTAAGCAGGAGATCCCGGGTTCGAGTCCCGCTCGGGGCACACATTTTCATCTGTCCCCGTTGACGTATGTCAACGCCTGTAAGCAGCAAAGGGTGTTCATTTCAAGGTTGTGCAAACCGTCCGATCTACCGCATGTCGACCAGCAGTACACAGCTGTGACGCCCACAGTGTTAGAAAGTTCGGACGGTCTCATTAACGTGTGAAATGACTCATCAACAAAAAATTGTAAAGACGTCTTGCGACCCGTTTCTGCTGCCTTTGCTTCAATTTACTGGTTTCAGTGTATTTTCATAATGTTTGATAGAAGTGTTGTTGCAATTATTAATGTAGTTTTTCCGGTTTGCGTTTATATTTGAAAATTCCGACTCAGTGCATCGAAACTAGTTATGAAACCTTCTAAAAACTGCAATGTTTTAGTGACTGTGACTTGACGACCGGTGGTGGTGTCAAATAATCATTTTAAATTTCATTCAGTCACACTCATTGATGATAGTTATATCGAAATACACCTCCTTCGAGGTGATCGACGGATCACAAAAGTGGTTCAAATGGCTCTAAGCACTATGGGAGTTAACATCTGAGGGCATCAGTCTCCTAGACTTAGAACTACTTAAACCTAAATAACCTAGGACATCACACACATCCATGCCCGAGGCAGGATTAGAACGTGTGACCGTAGTAGCAGTGCAGTTCCAGACTGAAACGCCTAGAACCGCTCGGCCACAGTGGCCGGCGACGGATCACAGTCAAATATCTCGCTGCACCGCTGGACGTCTCTGATGGTAGTGCTGACACACTCGTCCGCCAACTGTGGTACTGAAATGTGTGCCCTCTCGGTTCCTTGCCGCATAACATACGACCATAAAGATCATCGAAGAGCTATCTGTGCAGAATTGCTTGCGCGTTACGAGGATGATCGCGAGAATTGGTTGCCGAACATCGTCCAAGGCGATGAATCATGGGTTGGTCACTTAGAACTGGAAGCAGCACGGCAATCCATGGAGTAGCGACACACGGCATCTCCTCGGAAGAAAAAGTTCAGAGTCGCAGCATCAGCTGGTAAAGTTGTGGCGATGGTCTTCTGGGAATTAGAATGGATTATCCTGTTTCATGTCGTCCTTCAGGGTGCAACGATAGACTATGAAGTGTATTGTGGTTCAGTCAGGAAACTGAAGAAATTCAAACGGACATCTCCTACTCCACGAAAACGCAATGCCTAAAACAAATCTGCGCACTCACAAAATTTCATAGGGCTATTCTTCTCTGTCCACCCTACAGCTCGGATCTTGCATCTTCCAACTTCCACCTGTGTGACCCAATGAAGAATGCACTCTGCAGGAAGCAGTGAATGGATGATTGGGAGGTTATTGATGCAGCAAGACGTTGGCTGCGGTCGTCGACCATCTGGGGAAACAGATTCTTCCATGTAAGGTGGCATAAGGCAGTTGCATTGAATTATCTAGAAAAGTAAACTTTTGAAACCAAATGAGTGGGGAATAATTTGGTGTATTGGAATTCTGAATAAGACTAACCTCATTCCAGAAGAAAGAAATGTGTCGCATTACTTATTGAATGCCTCTCGAAGTTAAGCAGTTGTCTCCTTGCGCAGTCACGGTGGTAATCGCGTCTTGGTTTGCTTCCTCTACCTGCATCCTCCTGGATGCCCTTTGCTTCACCTCTAGTTTTGTGATAATATTCATATCTGCTCTTCAGTTTCAATTTTTGTGTTATTAAATCCCCTAAAAACTTCGCATGGCAACTGTTGCACCACTCATTAGACCATGTAACGTTCCTCACACTGAACTTTGAAATATTCATGTCTGTCTAATTTCTTTTCCGAAATTTCTGAGATCACTCCATCTTATCTCTACTTGTATGAACTGTTACATTACGAATTTAAAGATTTTATACATATTTAATGTAAAGTCACCGCCTGGTATCGGCGGATAAACTCGAAACTTCGATATTGCACTGCAATATCATATATGTGTCTCCAGCTTCAAAGACAACATATCTTCATGCTGCTTGTCACGATCTAACTAAATCTGACATTTTACTTCAAAAACTTGTTTTCATATCATAAACGTCTCAGTTAGTTGGCCTATGACAATAATAATCCCTCCTGCTGCTTGAACTTACACTTCAAAGTAAGTTCCTCGTACACTGTCTGTTTCTCTTCAGATATTTTCGTCATTTCCTCTCGACCACCCTTATATATTGATTGTAATTCGTTTGCAGATTTCTCTTGACTTCTCTTAAATTCTTTGAAATCCTTCCTAGATTCCAAAACCATTTTCTCTTGATCTATTTCTACAGCTTTCTCTATTGCACTGAGTAGCACTGCCAGATACAACTGACTCTTACCTAGCAGCGGCTGACGTTCGGTTTTATTGTTAAGCGTGGAGCCCGCCACTTCTTCCTAGATCTGTATTTGTGCCACTGAAGGTTTACTTGGGCTTTATATCGCAGATGTTGCCTTAGTCACGTCTTCAAAGCAGGAATATTTGAATCCTACAACATCGCATTCTCCCTATTTACCAAACTGACTTCTCACAGTACTATTTACTGGTACTTGTTCTTTTACTGGCGACGTTCTTACAACTGAAAATAAAAAGCATAAAACACAACTCATACTAACTTGAACTACACACAACTCGTCACACGTGATATGGTTCTAAAGTTTCACAGCAGCAAATTCAAAGTACCCGCTGTTGGCATTCTTGTGACACCTACGTTTCTTTCCGCAACTGTTGCTCGCAGTGTCGTGATGCGACGCTGCAACCTGCGCAGCTCCCTGCGTGTTGTTGTTGTGGTTGTATCGAAACAACAGCAGTCAAACAAGCTGTAGATTCCCACTCACACACGATTTCCTTTGCGACGACAAACTCTTTTACACTCGCTGCACATGGACTCGTCACTCTGTTGTTCATAGTTATATCTCATTACTGCGTTTCAAATCAATATTACTCACCGTAAAAGCTACTGTCTTTAAAGACGTTATTATTTTGTCCTACTGCCGATATGTTTCTCCAGCGGAAGTTATTAACAGTTACGATACTGTTTCAATCACAACCATAGCAGATGTTTCAGTGAGCCATTCTGCGATTAAACCGAATCACTAAGAAACTGTTATATTACGACATGACGTCCTACTTTCTACTGATAACCAAACTATGTAGCAAACTCTTCAGAAAAGTTTTGCGCATTTCGATTGCATGCTACCGCTTCTTACAGAACACAGTCAACTGCTCTCTGCTCACATACACATGCCGCTGTATTTGCGAAGTGTTGACATAAAATAGGAAAACAACGCACTCACCAGAGAAAAGCCTTGCTCAACTTCGATAATTATAGAACCCAGCGATGGATAAGTAGTACGATTTACTACCTCGTGAGACACAGACAGCAGTACTCCTTACCAATGTTTGACTATAACGAAAACATGACTCCTTGTTAATTATACAATGGGTATTTGTCGGAATTTTTAAAGCCAAACGAAGGGTGGGAAAAGAATAAATGAGGAACAAACTGACGAGCATGAAATGAAGCTATGAAAAAATAAGTTGCTTAAAACTAAGCAGAGTATCTAAGAATAAGTTAGTGATATGAGGGATAACAGCACCATGGATTCCTCACCGAATGCTCAAAGCCAAACGAAGAATGGGAAATGGAAATATTCTGTATGAAATTTATCAGAGTGAGTTCTAGTTTAGAAGTGAAGCGTTTAAGGGTTTCGTCGCTTGAAAGTAATTAAGTTGGTTAGGGAAAATATATTTACTGATTTCAGGGAAATTTTTGCCCGAATTTTCGTAGCCACATGTACAGCGGGACATGGACTGTTGGGGTATCAAATAGACCAGCGTGAGGTGTAGTTCCGTGAAAATTACATGTATTTTCTTGAATGGGAACAAGGTAATTAAAAAAATTTAAATAGTGATTGGTGGGAAAACTGAAATATTTCATGAACAGATAGTGCTCACTGTGTAAATGATGTGTCATAAAGTTAATATCTCTAAAGTCTAGCCATTTTGACATAAAAATTACATGGTGTGATACTCAACCGTCAAACAGCGTTACTTCGAATCAAGTATTAACTTTAGGATATTTAATGAACAGAAGACGCTAGGAAAGGAAATGTGTCAAGATGTTCATCTCTCCCTTGAGTAGCTATTTTGCGTGCAAAATGTCGCGTTAGAGCGATATTTCACTTTAAAAATTCCTTCGTTTGAATCAAGTGCTAAATTTAGGGCATTTTGAGAACAGCTTGCTGAACAAAACTTGAAAGTAAAAAATAGAAACCGAAGAAAGACCTGTCAAATATTTTGTGAAATGGTTTGTTGAAAGGTAAGAAAAAGAGTCAATTGGAGGAACGCTTAAGGTGCCTTTGTATGATGTTGAACATCAGGGCGCCCGACCCTTACATAGCTGTACCCTCACAAGCTGTTTGCTGACGCTGACCGAGAGATCAACACCGGCACCCAGCGGCAGCCGCCGAGTAACAGCACCGCACAACGTCAAAGGTATCGACATGCACGATACCCACTACTAACAAAGCCTACCCTTGCATGACCTGTCGCAGGCAGCAAGACATCCGCTACTGCTCTTACCACTCGACCTAATTATCACAGAGGGTTTTTTCCATTGGCTCTTGGCGTGGCACTTTTTTCCCTCTGCCCTTAAAACCGCTACCCATCGCTCGACTTGCGACCCAATCTATCTCCAGATGAGCGCGTATTAATGGTTAACCTTAACCAGACGTACGCAAACATCGCAGTACCCACATCCTGCGACACCTCACTTTAGTGAACACTAACCCTTATGCAGAGATGGCAGTAGACCTTTTGAGTTGGCCATCATGCCGGTGTGGGCGTGGAGGCGATCCACCTCTATTGAAAAAAAAATAAAAAGAACTTCATTATCATATATATATATATATATATATATATATATATATATATATATATATATATATACAGGGTGTTTAAAAAATGACCGGTATATTTGAAATGGCAATAAAAACTAAACGAGCAGCGATAGAAATACACCGTTTGTTGCAATATGCTTGGGACAACAGTACATTTTCAGGCGGACAAACTTTCGAAATTACAGTAGTTACAATTTTCAACAACAGATGGCGCTGCAAGTGATGCGAAAGATATAGAAGACAACGTAGTTTGTGGGTGCGCCATTCTGTACGTCGTCTTTCTGCTGTAAGCGTGTGCTGTTCACAACGTGCAAGTGTGCTGTAGACAACATGGTTTATTCCTTAGAACAGAGGATTTTTCTGGTGTTGGAATTCCACCGCCTAGAACATAGTGTTGTTGCAACAAGACGAAGTTTTCAACAGAGGTTTAATGTAACCAAAGGACCGAAAAGCGATACAATAAAGGATCTGTTTGAAAAATTTCAACGGACTGGGAACGTGACGGATGAACGTGCAGGAAAGGTAGGGCTACCACGTACGGCAACCACAGAGGGCAACGCGCAGCTAGTGCAGCAGGTGATCCAACAGCGGCCTCGGGTTTCCGTTCGACGTGTTGCAGCTGCGGTCCAAATGACGCCAACGTCCACGTATCGTCTCATGCGCCAGAGTTTACACCTCTATCCGTACA
This sequence comes from Schistocerca serialis cubense, assembly GCF_023864345.2. Taxonomy (NCBI): domain Eukaryota; kingdom Metazoa; phylum Arthropoda; class Insecta; order Orthoptera; family Acrididae; genus Schistocerca; species Schistocerca serialis. The sequence goes on from NC_064643.1 coordinate 545,592,536, forward strand.
AAATTCAAACGCGGCAACCCCTCAGCGCCGCTACCATTGCTGCACGAGAGACATTCGCTAACGATATAGTGCACAGGATTGATGATGGCGATATGCATGTGGGCAGCATTTGGTTTACTGACGAAGCTTATTTTTACCTGGACGGCTTCGTCAATAAACAGAACTGGCGCATATGGGGAACCGAAAAGCCCCATGTTGCAGTCCCATCGTCCCTGCATCCTCAAAAAGTACTGGTCTGGGCCGCCATTTCTTCCAAAGGAATCATTGGCCCATTTTTCAGATCCGAAACGATTACTGCATCACGCTATCTGGACATTCTTCGTGAATTTGTGGCGGTACAAACTGCCTTAGACGACACTGCGAACACCTCGTGGTTTATGCAAGATGGTGCCCTGCCACATCGCACGGCCGACGTCTTTAATTTCCTGAATGAATATTTCGATAATCGTGTGATTGCTTTGGGCTATCCGAAACATACAGTAGGCGGCGTGGATTGGCCTCCCTATTCGCCAGACATGAACCCCTGTGACTTCTTTCTGTGGGGACACTTGAAAGACCAGGTGTACCGCCAGAATCCAGAAACAATTGAACAGCTGAAGCAGTACATCTCATCTGCATGTGAAGCCATTCCGCCAGACACGTTGTCAAAGATTTCGGGTAATTTCATTCAGAGACTACGTCATATTATTGCTACGCATGGTGGATATGTGGAAAATATCGTACTATAGAGTTTCCCAGACCGCATCGCCATCTGTTGTTGAACATTGTAACTACTGTAATTTCGAAAGTTTGTCTGCCTGAAAATGTACTGTTGTCCGAAGCATATTGCAACAAACGGTGTATTTCTATCGCTGCTCGTTTAGTTTTTATTGCCGTTTCAAATATACCGGTCATTTTTGAAACACCCTGTATATATATATATATATATATATATATATATATATATATATATACAGGGTGAGTCACCTAACATTACCGCTAGATGTATTTCGTAAACCTCATCAAATACTGACGAATCGATTACACAGACCGACGGGATAGTGTAATTGGTTAAAAAAACCATTAAAAAATGCGCTGAAGTATGTTTTTAACACAAACCTACGTTTTTTTAAATGGAACCCCGTTAGTTTTGTTAGCGCATCTGAATATATAAACAATCAGTGCCGTTTGTTGCATTGTAAAATGTTAATTACATCCGGAGATATTGTAACCTAAAGTTGACGCTGTTCGATCGTGTGTACCGGAGAGCACCGAATTACGTAGGGATCCAAAGGGAACGGTGATGGACCTTAGGTACAGAAGAGACTGGAACAGCACATTACGTCCACATGCTAACACCTTTTTATTGGTCTTTTTCACTGTCGCACATGTACATTACCGTGAGGGGTGAGGTACACGTACACACGTGGTTTCCGTTTTCAATTACGGAGTGGAATAGAGTGTGTCCCGACATGTCAGGCCAATAGATGTTCAATGTGGTGGCCATCATTTGCTGCACACAATTGCAATCTCTGGCGTAATGAATTTCGTACACGCCGCAGTACATCTGGTGTAATGTAGCCGCAGCCTGCCACAATACGTTGCTTCATATCCTCTGGGGTTGTAGGCACATCACGGTCCACATTCTCCTTTAACGTACCCCACAGAAAGAAGTCCAGAGGTGTAAGATCAGGAGAACAGGCTGGCCAATTTATGCGTCCTCCACGTCCTATGAAACGCCCATCGAACATCCTGTCAAGGGTCAGCCTGGTGTTAATTGCGGAATGTGCAGGTGCACCATCACGCTGATACCACATACGTAGACGCGTTTCCAGTGGGACATTTTCGAGCAACGTTGAAAGATCATTCTGTAGAACGCGATGTATGTTGCAACTGTTTGGGCCCCTGCAATGAAGTAAGGACCAATGAGGTGGTCGTCAATGATTCCGCACCATACATTTACAGCCCACGGTCTCTGTCGCTCTACCTGTCTGAGCCAGCGAGGATTGTCCACGGACCAGTAATGCATGTTCCGTAGATTCACTGCCCCGTGGTTTGTGAAACCCGCTTCATTGGTAAACAGGTAGCATTCTCTGTTAATGCCCATTGACAGAATTGCACTCGATGATTAATGTCATCATCATGTAATTGCTCATGTAGCGACACATGAAACAGGTGAAAGCGGTGACAGTGCAGTATGCGCATGACACTACTTTGACTCAGTCCACCGGCTCTCGCAGTGTCCCGTGTACTCATGTGTGGGTTCATGGCAACAGCAGCTAACACACCAACTGCACCCTCCTCTGCTATGACGGGCCTGTTGCGGACCCGTTTGAGTGCTAGGACCATACCTGTTGCATACAGTTGGCGGTAGATGTTCTGCAATGTGTGGCACGTTGGATGCTCTCTGTCCGGGTACCGTTCTGCATACACCCTGCAGGCTTCAGCTGCATTTCGTCGACACTCGCCATGGATGAGTATCATCTGCACCTTTTCAGAGTTCGAATACACCATGGTCACAGTTCCTACACCACTACACTATCACAGACGTCTGGTAACACGGTGTACTACAGTTGGTCTACGTGCGGAGACGAATGGAGAATATCAATAGCAGCAAGTGCTACATGCGGACACTGCGACAGCTAGACCAAACCACAACAGTGCACTACAGCCACACTCGTAAACACGGTCGTCATCGCAAACATGTCCCTGCAGATGCTGCTCGCCGACCGTGGCCCGTGTTTGTTACAACACGCAACTGAACGTCGGAGATATCAGCGTCAACTTTAGGTTACAATATCTCCGGATGTAATTAACATTTTACAATGCAACAAACGGCACTGATTACGTATTTGTTTACATGTTCAGATGTGCTAACAAAACTAACGTGGTGCCATTTAAAAAAACGAAGGTTTGTGTTAAAAAACATACTCCTGTGCATTTTTGTATGGTTTGTATTAAACAATTACACTAGCCCCTCTCCTCACGTTCGGTCTGTGGAATCGGTTCGTCAGTACTTGATGTGGTTTACGAAATATATCGAGCGGTAACGTTAGGTGACTCACCATATATATATATATATATATATATATATATATATATATATATATATATATATATATATATATATAGGGTGTTACAAAAAGGTACGGCCAAACTTTCAGGAAACATTCCTCACACACAAATAAAGAAAAGATGTTATGTGGACATGTGTCCGGAAACGCTTACTTTCCATGTTAGAGCTCATTTTATTACTTCTCTTCAAATCACATTTATCATGGAATGGAAACACACAGCAACAGAACGTACCAGCGTGACTTCAAACACTTCGTTACAGGAAATGTTCAAAATGTCCTCCGTTAGCGAGGATACATGCATCCACCCTCCGTCGCATGGAATCCCTGATGCGCTGATGTAGCCCTGGAGAATGGCGTATTGTATCACAGCCGTCCACAATACGAGCACGAAGAGTCTCTACATTTGGTACCGGGGTTGCGTAGACAAGAGCTTTCAAATGCCCCCATAAATGAAAGTCAAGAGGGTTGAGGTCAGGAGAGCATGGAGGCCATGTAATTGGTCCGCCTCTACCAATCCATCGGTCACCAAATCTGTTGTTGAGATGCGTACGAACACTTCGACTGAAATGTGCAGGAGCTCCATCGTGCATGAACCACATGTTGTGTCGTACTTGTAAAGGCACATGTTCTAGCAGCACAGGTAGAGTATTCCGTATGAAATCATGGCGGTGAATCGAGCAAGTACAGTACATACTGACGAAACTAAAATGAGCTCTAACATGGAAAGTAAGCGTTTCCGGACACATGTCCACATATTTTCTTTCTTTGTATGTGAGAAATGTTTTCTGAAAGTTTGGCCGTACCTTTTTGTAACACCCTGTATATATATATATATATATACTCCTGGAAATTGAAATAAGAACACCGTGAATTCATTGTCCCAGGAAGGGGAAACCTTATTGACACATTCCTGGGGTCAGATACATCACATGATCACACTGACAGAACCACAGGCACATAGACACAGGCAACAGAGCATGCACAATGTCGGCACTAGTACAGTGTATATCCACCTTTCGCAGCAATGCAGGCTGCTATTCTCCCATGGAGACGATCGTAGAGATGCTGGATGTAGTCCTGTGGAACGGCTTGCCATGCCATTTCCACCTGGCGCCTCAGTTGGACCAGCGTTCGTGCTGTACGTGCATACCGCGTGAGACGACGCTTCATCCAGTCCCAAACATGCTCAATGGGGGACAGATCCGGAGATCTTGCTGGCCAGGGTAGTTGACTTACACCTTCTAGAGCACGTTGGGTGGCACGGGATACATGCGGACGTGCATTGTCCTGTTGGAACAGCAAGTTCCCTTGCCGGTCTAGGAATGGTAGAACGTTGGGTTCGATGACGGTTTGGATGTACCGTGTACTATTCAGTGTCCCCTCGACGATCACCAGTGGTGTATGGCCAGTGTAGGAGATTGCTCCCCACACCATGATGCCGGGTGTTGGCCCTGTGTGCCTCGGTCGTATGCAGTCCTGATTGTGGCGCTCACCTGCACGGCGCCAAACACGCATACGACCATCATTGGCACCAAGGCAGAAGCGACTCTCATCACTGAAGACGACACGTCTCCATTCGTCCCTCCATTCACGCCTGTCGCGACACCACTGGAGGCGGGCTGCACGATGTTGGGGCGTGAGCTGAAGACGGCCTAACGGTGTGCGGGACCGTAGCCCAGCTTCATGGAGACGGTTGCGAATGGTCCTTGCCGATACCCCAGGAGCAACAGTGTCCCTAATTTGCTGGGAAGTGGCGGTGCGGTCCCCTATGGCACTGCGTAGGATCCTACAGTCTTGGCGTGCATCCGTGCGTCACTGCGGTCCGGTTTCAGGTCGACGGGCACGTGCACCTTCCGCCGACCACTGGCGACAACATCGATGTACTGTGGAGACCTCACGCCCCACGTGTTGAGCAATTCGGCGGTACGTCCACCTGGCCTCCCGCATGCCCACTATACGCCCTCGCTCAAAGTCCGTCTACTGCACATACGGTTCACGTCCACGCTGTCGCGGCATGCTACCAGTGTTAAAGACTGCGATGGAGCTCCGTATGCCACGGCAAACTGGCTAACACTGACGGCGGCGGTGCACAAATGCTGCGCAGCTAGCGCCATTCGACGGCCAACACCGCGGTTCCTGGTGTGTCCGCTGTGCCGTGCGTGTGATCATTGCTTGTACAGCCCTCTCGCAGTGTCCGGAGCAAGTATGGTGGGTCTGACACAACGGTGTCAATGTGTTCTTTTTTCCATTTCCAGGAGTGTATATATATATATATATATATATATATATATATATATATATATATATATATATATATATACATGGAAGTTCAAGAACATTTATGTATATCTTCCTTGTTGTGTGGCCACACAACAAACGTGTTATCCACATAGCACTACAAGTATTTACGCATTACTAATGTTTTTTATTCGAAGTGTTCCATAAATAAAAGCTGTTAAAGGCGACAGAGGTGACCCCATAGCAACCCCATCACATTGTTAAGAAAATTACCCTTTATATTTGAAACAACTCGACCGCAAACATTATTCAAACATTCACGTATAACTAGAGCCATTTTACCCCCAGTGGTTTCCATTGCGTCGGCTACGGGGATGTTGGTAAATAAAGATTTAATGTCGAAGATAAACAGTATGTCAGATATGGATACTTTCCGTGCCCCTGATATATCCACACAATGTTTTGAATCCGCCAGAAAGGAGTTCGTCCTTCAGAATGGAGTTAGTTTTTCCGACAAGAAGTTTCTGTTTCCCCGATAAATTATTAACTAAAAAGTACTTTGGAGAATGAATCCCGTTCACAGATCTCAGCACACAATCTTCTTCGTGATTTTTGGTTGGCCGTATATTCTGGGCAAGACAGGTTAACGTGGCGTTAGACTCTGGGCAATGCAGCTAACCTTTCTGGAATCTGGTAGCAGATCCTCCCGATTACTTACGTTCTTGTTTATTACACCGTATGTGAGCTCACGGTACACAGCCGCCGCCAGTAGTTGTTCCATCGCTTTGCAATATTTCAATGTGTCCCAAACACGATGCCTTAATTTCTCTTGCGTTGAGTAATAGCTTTCGTTTCCTCCGGTGATACACGGTTCCTCTGCGGTTTCGCTCTTCACAGAACTTCCGATATACCCTGCCTTACTTCCTCCTCACGAGCGTTTGGAAGAGAAAACAAGCACTTGAAGTATCGAAGGACAAGTACAGTTTCAATAGACATGGAAGCTACAGATTTCCGTCTTCGTGGATACGTAACAAAAGTGGTATTTCAAACGTGTGTACGGTTCCAAGCTTGTGGAAACATTTACAGTTCCGTCAGAAAGTTTTCCATTGAAAACCTCTTTGTTGCTGCTTGCTTCTCGAAGACGAAAAAGAAACGTGACGCATTCGCATTTCACACTTATCAACAGCGCTATTCACGAAAAAAAGAAACTATTGTATTAACTATCTCACATTTGAAAAAAGAAAAAAAATACCTGAAGTGTCTTTGCTTGAGGATGTCTGATTGCTTATTAAAGGTAAAACACCTGCGTTAGGACAAATGTGTCTACATGGTACTACTCGAAATTGTAGTTGAATGGAATATACTTAAAATAAACGAAATATTTCATTCAGAATAACTGACAACATGTTGTAACAACAACAACGCTGTACTATTGTACATACAAGTAAATTTTTTTCCATCTGATTTTTCGATAAATTAGTGTAATCGATGTTCTGATTTCATTTCTTTTTTATTTCATGCCATTGTGTTAAGAAAACTGTCAACAAATTTCAATGTGAATATTAATTTTTATGTCAAATGTCAAGCAGTATTGCAATAGAATTGAAATGTAACAAATGTTGAGACTGTTGTGAGATATTTAAAATTGTAACTGTGCGTCTGGTCCATACGTAGGCAATGTGTTAGGATATATAGAACGCAAAACCTCGGGTGAATACCCGGCTTGTAAGGGAGCGGTAAAAGGTGGATGGTAGGCGAGCGCGGGAAAATGCGTACGGGCGCTGTACGGCACAACGGGCTCAGCAGTTGGAGTTTGGCATTGGTCTGAGCAACACGTTATGGAGCGAGGAGGCTCTCCTGGAAGACGTAGTTTCATTGAGCCCCGAGTATGCCGTTCCAACGCCTAAACTGCATGGCAAAATTCCATAGGCACTAAATGGAAAGGTATTGCGACGCTATGAAGAAATAAAGTGCCTATATATCAAGAGCCATAGTTGTGGTTGTATGTGTGCTCTGTGCCTCGCCATCTCGCCGCCCGCCAACCGCCGCATCGATACTAACAGGATGAAACTTTTAGTACTGTATTCGTATGGACCAGTGTTACTTTTGTTCCATACTGTTCAATAACAACTTAAATTTTACCAGAACTGTACTATCATTTAATTATCCTCACAACTAACCTAGATAGGGTCCTTTCCAAATGTGCAATCCGAGTGTCCCGAGATGAAAAATTAAAGTTTGTTACCTGCAGACCTAACTATGTTAGAATGGTGTTTAAAGAACTGTTTTGTTAATGAACCAGTAAATGAATCACGAAGGTCTGACAAAGTTGGAAGATAACTTTAATATTGATTTAGTAATGAAGTTTAATTATTTCGAGACAGAAATAAAGGTATTTAAATGAGTAGGAAATAAGATAAAGAGAGTAGTAACTCATATATTGGAAATCTTGGCCGCATAATAGTGTCAGTAATTAATATTTAGACAGTGATCATAACAATTTCAGGGTCCCCCCCCCCCTTTTTATTCATTTGAATTCTGAAGTGTTCTAAACTGATTTGACCAGCAAAGTTAAAGTCAATATAAAAGCCAAAATTTATCAGTGTTTTATCTTTATCTAAATTGACATTTTGTTTGTGGCTCGAAATTAATATTTCTAGGATAACCTATGCCCGATTTTAATCAGATCAATAGACAGTACGAAATTTTGTAGTAAACATTATAGTGTAGTGTAAGGTATATATGGATTATCCATATAAGTACAGAAAGTGAAATTATCAGTTCAATAGATTTTCTGGTTCTAAAATTCACTATATAATGCAGTGTTACTACGTGTTGTTTGCATGAATGTACATCAACTTGTACAGGAAAGAAACTCAGTTAATGCCTAATTAGGCTGGCGACCGCATTATTAACAAATTGGTAGCATCTTCTGTGTTTTTTATTTTATTTTATTTTTTTTTTTTTGTCCGCCCTGACGTGTAGTTGCATTTCGGACTTATTTGACGTATCATTCTTATTACAGAGTGGGTGTAAGTCTGATTTGCCTCCATTCAGGTACACGCGGTCAGTATCTATACAAATATCCTCTCTCATAAGGTGAAGCCCGTTAACTTACCATAGTACAGGCTTTAATGAGTATCGTGTGCCCCACGCGCACGTTACAATGTGATCCACAAAATAAATACTTTTCTTAGCGAAACGTAATTTTGCATTTCCTTATGCATGTGCTCGATTTGTTTATCATAGACTGCAAGGCACATCTGCAATAGCCGGCCGCGGTGGGCGTGCGGTTCTGGCGCTGCAGTCCGGAACCGCGGGACTGCTACGGTCGCAGGTTCGAATCCTGCCTCGGGCATGGGTGTGTGTGATGTCCTTAGGTTGGTTAGGTTTAAGTAGTTCTGAGTTCTAGGGGACTTATGACCTAAGATGTTGAGTCCCATAGTGCTCAGAGCCATTTGAACCATTTTGAACAACTGCAATAGCTGTTTGAAAAATAGACGAACCTATGAAAGCACATTGGATGATGTGCCGTTGCATGTTGTGATGAATCGACGACGCATATGGTTTCCAGTAGGTGGGTCTTCATAATAGACTGCGTTTTCACAGCTCCCCATATAAAGAAATCAAGATAAGCCAAATCAGGGGCCTTGGCTGACCCTTGCACTGCTCCATTGCATTCTATCCAACGGTGATGTATCTTTTCATTCAGTATTTCCGTTGAAACATGAAGAGTGGCCTGGGCAGCTGTCGTGATCGAAGCACATACACTGTCGCTTGTCCAGCCGTTCCTTTTCTGTAAGAACATTTATAATGGTCGTAGGAAAGTGTGCATACAGGTTTCCGCTAGACACCTTTAGAATGAAGTATGCTCCCACAACGGTATTTCTTATGATGCCGCACCATATGATAGTATTTGGGGTAGGGGGGTGCTATGCCACTTTCGACAGCAAATTGATATGCTAATTAATCAAATTCATGATGCAGAGATTAACATATTGTTACACTAATTGATTTTGACTCCCAGGGTATACCTGTTGTTATGCGAATTGATTTCTGACTCCCTGGAGATAATCCATCCTTCTGAAATACATCACGCCCTGCCCCCTCCAGCCCTCTGTCCCCACCCATCTGGGAAAAGGGACTGTCACCATTCCCCAGTTCAGTTCTGAGCCACTTTCCTTCCTCCCGCGAAATCCCCCAGCCATCCCCTACTCCACTCCTTCCCACGCCACCCACATCTGAAAATTCGTCGGGAAGCGACCCAGTTCATGCTGAGCTGCTCCAAACGAAGGATCTCAAAACACGAAATTGAAATCAGTATAATCTGATATAATAATACAGGGTGAGTCACCTAACATTACCGCTGGATATATTTCGTAAACCACATCAAATACTGACGAATCGATTCCACAGACCTAACGTGAGGAGACGGGCTAGTGTAATTGGTTAATACGAACCATAGCAAAATGCACGAAAGTATGTTTTTTAACACAAAACTACGTTTTTTTAAATGGAAACCCGTTAGTTTTGTTAGCATTTCTGAACATATAAACAAATACGTAATCAGTGCCGTTTGTTGCATTGTAAAATGTTAATTACATCCGGAGATATTGTAACCTAAAGTTGACGCTGTTCGATCGTGTGTACCGGAGAGCAGCGAATTACGTAGGGATCCAAAGGGAACGGTGATGGACCTTAGGTACAGAAGAGACTGGAGCAGCACATTACGTCCACATGCTAACACCTTTTTATTGGTATTTTTAACTTACGCACATGTACATTACCATGAGGGGTGAGGTACACGTACACACGTGGTTTCCGTTTTCAATTACGGAGTGGAATAGAGTGTCTCCCGACATGTCAGGCCAATAGATGTTCAACGTAGTGGCCATCATTTGCTGCACACAATTGCAATCTGAGGCGTAATGAATGTCGTACACGCCGCAGTAAATCTGGTGTAATGTCGCCGTAGGCTGCCACAATACGTTGTTTCATATCCTCTGGGGTTGTAGGCACATCACGGTAAACATTCTCCTTTAACGTACCCCACAGAAAGTAATCCAGAGGTGTAAGATCAGGAGAACGGGCTGGCCAATTTATGCGTCCTCCACGTCCTATGAAACGCCCGTCGAACATCTGTCAAGCGTCAACTTTAGGTTACAATATCTCCGGATGTAATTAACATTTTACTATGCAACAAACGGCACTGATTACGTATTTGTTTATATGTTCAAATGTGCTAACAAAACTAACGTGGTTCCATTTAAAAAAAACCTAGGTTTGTGTTAAAAAACATACTTCCGCGCATTTTTGTATGGTTTGTATTAAACAATTACACTAGCCCCTCTGCTCACGTTCGGTCTGTGGAATCGGTTCCTCAGTATTTGATGTGGTTTACGAAATATATCCAGCGGTAACGTTAGGTGACTCACCCTGTATACTGTTTAGTTCAGCTTGCATATTTTAAATAATTTTGTGGGTGACAAAGTTCCTCCCCTACCCTCCCACATCTGGAAAATGGTGGGAAAAAGACTGAGCGTATGCTGAGTTGACGGACTGGCAGGATCTCATGACAAGAAACGGGTGGTAAATTTGAGTTGTATATTGTTTATTTATTTAAATACAAACTTAATTAGTTAATTAATTTGGTGGGAAATCTGGGCTGTCGTTCTCTTTACTTGGGCAGAAAAAGCCCACTCTTGTGACATTACAATTTTGATACCGACAATGGCCGAAAATGGTCGATTCCCACTACCCTACCGAAATAACTGTTTAACAAATTACAGGAGACAAGGTAAAAAAAAAATCAAGAAGGTGTAAGTCAAATGTATTGCTTAAAACAATCACCACCATCTTACGATGATTGTTCTTCGTAATAAAACATATTTTCAACATTTGAGTATCACACACATACATTTAGTAAATCAAGTAATTAAATTTCAGCCACAAATAGATCATAGCACTGAACGTATCCCAGGTCTCCTGTGCACCGACGTTTGAGGCACAAGTGTTCTCCTCCGCCACAATGTTTCCACTAAACTCCTGCGGTGAAAAGAAAACTGCAGTCACGAACCCGGAGCATCAACCCTCTGCGGACCGCAGGACCGTCGGAAGCGGAGGCCACTTTGCCGGGAGAGGGCTAGAGATACGCACGCGTGTCGGGCATATCTGCAGTTCTGCGCCCATCTCCTAGTGCCCTTACGCCAGCCATACCAGATGCTCAGAGACTGGAGAGACTGTCACTCTGACCGCCTAATAGTCAACCAAAGAGTTTACGTGGGATGAATAATCGTCCGCTACAAACCCTCGCCATATTAATTCTTCTCAAATTTTGACATAAAAATCGGAGAATACGCTCTAAACACACGCTTTCACTTCCGTCGACGCTCAGTCAGCACACTGGTTAGTTCACTACTCAGTCACAAAGAGGGTGCCGTTTGCACCACCTCCAGCACTTTTCCCCACGCCTGCAGGCAAGACCCGACTAGCTGAAGCCTTCCGGTGTAAACAATCAGTGGGCACAGACTAGGCTTTGACTTATGGTCTGCCAAGCCCCCTGACTGCCACAGCCGCTGGCTCTGACGAACTGGGAGACCAGCAGGCACGGCTTAAATGTATGGTTCTAACCCCAATTCAACCACCAAAATAGAATCCCCTCGATTTAAAAAAATTCACCTTTCCCGATCCGAGACTGGGATGTTGTTGTCCATACATGTCAAATTTCTCATATGCAGTGTAGATTCTTCCTTTTTATATTCCCTACTTTTGAAGACATAAGAAATAGGAGCACACTCACATTTTCACATCACTAAACTATCGTTACTTGATGTGAAAATCCTGTACAACAGTACAGATGGCATACGCTGTATTTCCTTTAAGTTATGTTTTATGTGGTGGAAGAAATCTGTTCTTATCAGCTTAATATCTGTTACGTTCTGCTTCACAGGACTAGAATACTAAACTCATTTTTGGCTCACGATGAAGTGCTCAAGGCATGCTCTACCTCTGCTACAAGTTGTCTCCTCACTTTCTCTCGTAAGACAGCCAGATGCCTTGTCACCTATGAAGTCCCTTAAAGTAGGCAGAACAGACGAGATGTAAATATTAGGTACATACTGCATACTACTTTAAAAATTCACTAATATATCTGATTTAATTTCGATGGCCATCTCTCCCTGTTTAGGTGGATGACTAAAATGTCGTTAACAGATCTCGCCTCAACGAAGAAACGCTTAATTACCGCCCCACCTCACAAATCATATTCGTGGTATTCCCGCCAACTAGCTGAAGATATCCTACGCAGACTACATTCTGTCTCTCAGTTGGTGGAAGAAAGTCACTTAGAATCCCGATATACTATTCCTGAATTAATTCTTCTGAGAAGTGTCAGTCTATGGGGGCGAGAATATATTTCAGTCTTTTCTCAACCATCGTGACGCCTCCGTCCTAGCAAGCAAACAGCTGCCACCACCGCCACTGTGTTGTGAACCTCAGCCCGCCCGTTAGGACTGTACCGCTCCCGGCCGACAAGTCACCACTCGTCACGCAGGACAGCTAGTAAATGATTCCAGAATCTCAAAAAATATGCCCTAGCCTACTCAGAAGGACTGCGTGATTAAATGTCGCTGGATTAAATACTAAGGCATTGAACAATACGCTACTCCTCCACCCAACTGCAAACTAAAACGTTCTAAGATGTCTTCACGAAACATGATAACACAGTCAACAACAGCCAAATACCTGTCTGCTGACCATCGTACACTATGTGATCGAAACTATCCTGACACCTGTCTGAAAATGACTTACATGTTCGTGATGCACTCCATCGGTAATGCTGGTATTCAATATGTTGTTGCCCCACCCTTAGCCTTGATGACAACTTCCACTGTCGCAGGCGTACGTTCAATCATGTGCAAGAAGATTTCTTAGGGAATGGCAGCCCATTCTTCACGCAGTGCTGCACTGAAGAGAGGTATCGATGTCGGTCGATCAGGCCTGGCACGAATTCGGCGTCGCAAAACATCATAAACGTGTTCTATAGGATTCAGGTCAGGACTCTGTACAGGCCAGTCCATTACAGGGATGTTATTGTCGTGTAACCACTCCGCCACAGGCCGTGCATTATGAACAGGTGCTCGATCGTATCGAAAGATGCAGTCGCCCTCCCCGAATTCCTCTTCAACAGTAGGAAACAAGTAGGTGCTTAAAACATCAATGTAGGCCTGTGCTGTGATAGTGCCTCGTAAAACAACAAGGGGCGCAAGACTCCTCCATGAAAAACACGACCACACCATAATACCACCGCCTCCGAATTTTACTGTTAGCATTACAAACGCTGGCAGTTGACGTCACCGTTCATTCACTATACCCACACGCTGCAATCAGGTCGCCACATTGTATACAGTGATTCACCACTCCACACAACGTTTTTCCTCTCTCCAATCGTCCAATGTTTACGCTCCTTACATAAAGCGAAGCGTGATTTGCCATTTACCTGCGTGATGTGTGACCTATGAGCAACTGCTCGGCCATGAAATCCAAGTTTTCTCACCTCCCACCCAACTGTCATAGTACTTGCAGTGGATCCTGATGCAGTTTGGATTTTCTGCTTAACAGTCTGGATAGATATCTACCTATTACATATTACGACGCTCTTCGACTGTCGGCGGTCTCTGTCAGTCAACAGGCGAAATCGGCCTGTATGTTTTGTGCTGTTCGTGCCCCTTCACATTTCCAATTCACTATCACATCGGAAACAGTGGACCTAGGGAGGTAGAGGTTCCCTGCTGCTTTGGGGTGGCATTATGTGGGGCCGACGTACGCCGCTGGTGATCGTGGAAGGCGCTATAAAGGCAGTACGATACGTGAATGCCGTCCTCTGCCCTATAGTGCAACCACATCAGCAGCATATTGACGAGGCAAGGACGACAGCGCCCCCATCGTGCACATCTTGTGAATGACTTCCTTCAGGATAACGACATCTTTCGACTAGAGTGACCAGCATGTTCTGGCCGGCCGCGGTGGCCGTGCGGTTCTGGCGCTGCAGCCCGGAACCGCGAGGCTGCTACGGTCGCAGGTTCGAATCCTGCCACGGGCATGGGTGTGTGTGATGTCCTTAGGTTAGTTAGGTTTAAGTAGTTCTAAGTTCTAGGGGACTGATGACCACAGCTGTTAAGTCCCATTGTGCTCAGAGCCATTTGAACCATTTTTGAACCAGCATGTTCTCCAGCCAGGAACCCTATCGAACATGCCTGGTATAGATTGAAATGGGCTGTTTATGGACGACGTGACTCACCATCCACTCTGAAGAATGGGACAATCTGGACCAACAGTCCCTTGATGAACTTGTGGATAGTATGCCACGACGAATAACGGCATGCATCAATGCAAGAGGATGTACAACCGGGTATTAGAGGTACCGGTGTATACAACAGTCTGGACCACCACCTCTGAAGGTCTCGCTGTATGGTGGTACAACACGCAAAGTATAGTTTTCATGAGCAATAAAAAGGTGGGAAATGATGTTTATGTCGATCCCAATTCCAATTTTCTGTACAGGTTCCGGAACTCTCGGAACCGAGGTGATGCAGAACTTTCTTTGATGTGTTCATTAGAGGATGCCTTAAGATTCATCCGGCTTCACCATAATATGTGTTCTACTTACATAAGAAGAGAAATTTCCGATTAATTTTGTCTTAAGCATCGAAACGAAAATTTATATAGGAGCCATTTGTTAGATGCCTGTTCACGTGAACATCTAGCTCACTCGCAGCTATATTACCTAATTAGCTCCAACACGAGATGACGTTAACACATTATTTAAAGGTGTTTTGCGTTCTCCGATTCAACTGGTAGTATTCAGTTACAATTGTACTGCATGTGAAGAGTACGACACTGGAAGGATAGATGGACCGTGAGGGGTGCTCAACTCTCACACGGCACCACTGATCTTCCAGGTAGCCAGATTTCACTATATTGCATTTTTTGTGTGGATTTCCGAAGGAATCCATGAATGCTCTCCCATTCCAGCAATTTAGGATCAACTGAGACGCCTGAGATGCCTGGGATGGTTTCAAAAGGACTATTTATGGTGGGCGTGACCCACCAACCGCTCCGAGGGATCCACGCTGAATCGCCGTTGAGGAGTGGGACAATCTGGTCCAACAATGCCTTCATTAACTTGTGAACCATGTGCCACGGCAAATGCGGGCGTGAATCAATGCAAAAAGATGTGCTACTGGTTATCAAGGTACCGGTGCGTACATCAGTCTGGACCACCAACTTTGAAGGTCTCGCTGTATGCATACATGCAATGTATGGTTTTCATGAGCAATAAAAATGGCTATACCAAGTGAAGAAGATATAATGGTATTGTGGTCTGAAATTCACATTAAAAATGATATTCCTTATCTACCA
Source organism: Schistocerca serialis cubense (assembly GCF_023864345.2). NCBI lineage: Eukaryota > Metazoa > Arthropoda > Insecta > Orthoptera > Acrididae > Schistocerca > Schistocerca serialis. The sequence goes on from NC_064643.1 coordinate 545,608,249, forward strand.
AGTAGCCGTTAGGTTGAGCCACAATAAAGTCTGGAGTGGCGACATGTAGAAACTCTATCACCAGTAACGTTTCTTATACTAGTTATTTATTTCCAGTGACGGAACAAACGCTATGTAGGCTCACAGACACTTATTCCATGTTTTATCTCAGCTTCTGTATGTCGATAAAATTGTTTCTGAACTGGGAATGCAACTCTGACCGCCCTTAACACGGAATTTGTTCCCTTCGTCACAATACAGCTCGGCTACAATTTGTTGTTTGTTCATAACTGCTGATCCCTCAACATCTCCACATTTTGCGCGTGAATAGGTTCGAATCCTGGCCCTTAACTAAAGATTTCATTATGTATTATCAAGCTCTAGCATGAGAACACCTATCTGCTGGTGGATAATAATTTCGATATTTAATGTATTTTCATTCGTTGTCAACACTAACGATATTTGACGTTTTTGACTCCTAGTGAGACACAAAACTATTTGCGAGATCACTGTAAGTTCAAGATGTTATTCCGAGCTGCTGGTGGAGAAAAATTCGGTAGCTGACGTCTCTTTGTGTGTAGTCAACAACGATATGTGTGGAGCTCTATTCTCAGTCAGCACTGAAGTCTTCATCATATTATTTCCAGTGCAAACATGCTCACATGTCGCTGCTGGTGTAACAAACCCATATTTAACGTTCGTTTTCTCTAGAATATAACAGCGATAGGTGCCGGGTTGGAGTCCTGGGAAGGTCTCGCTGTATGCATACATGCAATGTATGGTTTTCATGAGCAATAAAAATGGCTATACCAAGTGAAGAAGATATAATGGTATTGTGGTCTGAAATTCACATTAAAAATGATATTCCTTATCTACCAAGTAGCCGTTAGGTTGAGCCACAATAAAGTCTGGAGTGGCGACATGTAGAAACTCTATCACCAGTAACGTTTCTTATACTAGTTATTTATTTCCAGTGACGGAACAAACGCTATGTAGGCTCACAGACACTTATTCCATGTTTTATCTCAGCTTCTGTATGTCGATAAAATTGTTTCTGAACTGGGAATGCAACTCTGACCGCCCTTAACACGGAATTTGTTCCCTTCGTCACAATACAGCTCGGCTACAATTTGTTGTTTGTTCATAACTGCTGATCCCTCAACATCTCCACATTTTGCGCGTGAATAGGTTCGAATCCTGGCCCTTAACTAAAGATTTCATTATGTATTATCAAGCTCTAGCATGAGAACACCTATCTGCTGGTGGATAATAATTTCGATATTTAATGTATTTTCATTCGTTGTCAACACTAACGATATTTGACGTTTTTGACTCCTAGTGAGACACAAAACTATTTGCGAGATCACTGTAAGTTCAAGATGTTATTCCGAGCTGCTGGTGGAGAAAAATTCGGTAGCTGACGTCTCTTTGTGTGTAGTCAACAACGATATGTGTGGAGCTCTATTCTCAGTCAGCACTGAAGTCTTCATCATATTATTTCCAGTGCAAACATGCTCACATGTCGCTGCTGGTGTAACAAACCCATATTTAACGTTCGTTTTCTCTAGAATATAACAGCGATAGGTGCCGGGTTGGAGTCCTGGGAAGGAAAAAAAATTAATGTTTCGTCTCGTCATTTCAGTTATAACATCTAGTTACTGCCGAGAAAATCCGATATATCGCAGTTGATTGTGATTCGATGTGTATCCGATTAGGTTCTGGGTTCGAATCCCTGTCCAACCCAAAGCTTTATCTCACGGCATTTCAAGTCAGTTACTTGTTAAGAAGCAACATTTAACATCTCTCGTAGTTCATTAACAGGGACAATAGGTGCTTGATAGGAATTCTAGTTCGTTAAAAACGTTTGCGTTACGAAATTTAAAGTTGGTATTTGGTAATGGATACTGTCTAAAATCGAGGTATATCACTCTCTCTATGCCTAATCAGGAATGACTGTTAGTTTCCGTCAGTCACGAAATCTCTCTGCTTAGTCTGCATGACCTGGCTTTGAATCCATATGCAGAACGAGACGGTTCGTCGTGTCATTTGAAGTTAATACATATTCTCAACTAGCTGCTTGTGAACGACTTAAATTTTTAAATGCCGGGATGGTTCCTTTGAAAGGGCACGGCCGATTTCCTTCCCAATCCTTCCCTAATCCGAGCTTGCGCTCCGTCTCTAATGACCTCGTTGTCGACGGGACGTTAAACTGTAAACACCACCACCACTTAAATTTTTAATGTCATTTTGTGTTAAATAATAAGTACGGTATGTTACTTTGACGAGGAAATTATGAATACAACTAACTTATTACGTGCATTACCTACCTGACGTATTAATGAGAGTGGTAACATTTAGGGTATGTCATTTATTGTAATAAATGTGGGCTTACAAGCCTTAAGGACAGTCTTATCTGTGATAGGGTGTTCCATGATATTGGTAGAATCGTAGTATTACTTTACATCTTGATTTATTGCGAAACAGAGCAGTGTTTTCTAGTGGTGACTTGTTGGAACCATTGTCAATAGTCAAACGACTGTACCAAGGGGCGATTAGAGGATCTGCTAGACAGCTGCGTTATGAGGGTTGCATGCGAATCAGGAGAAATGCAGTTCAGGTCGTCCGGATACTTTTGAGCACGACTGTACATAGGAAATATAGCTTATGCCATATTGTACTATTGTACAGGATTTTCACAACAGGTAACGATACTTTAGCGGTGTGAAAACGCGTGTTTGCTCCGATTTCTTCTGTCTTCAAAAATTACTCCTGTAAATGGGAGGAATCTACATTTCGTGTGAGAAATTCGAGGTGTATGGACAACAACATCCCTTTCACGGATTACACGAGGTGAATTTTATGAACTGGGAAGAATCCATGTTGGTGGTGGAATTGGAATTAGAACTTTACATCCAAGCCACGCCTGCTTGTCTCCCAGGGTGCCGCTGCCAGCTGCAGGAGCGGTCACGAGGCCGTGACAGACCAGAAATCAAAGCTTAGCCTATCCCTACTGGTTAGTTACAAAGGAAGGCTCCACCTAATTGAATCTTGCCCGCAGCTGCAGAGAGAAGTTCTCACGGTGCCCTTTTGGGAGGCTGAATAGTAAACTAACCAGTATGCTGGCTGAGCTGCGACAGAGGCGGACACGTGTGGTAAGTGTGTATTCTCTAATATTTACGTGGTTGTTTGAGAAGAATCAATATGGCGAGCATTTGTCCTGCACGATTATCTTCCCATGTAATCTGATTGGTTGACTGCTAAGCGGTCACGGTCAAAGTCTCTTCAGCCTCTGGGCATTTTGTATGGGTGGCGTAAGGATACTCGGAAATGGGTGCGCAACTGCCGGTGTGGCCAACATGGGTGCCTGTCTAAAGTCCTCACCTGGCTATCTCAGCCTCGGCTGATATGTTCATTCGCCAGAGGAAACATTGTAGTGGAGGAACGTGCTTGGTTTCTGAAACGTCGATGTGTAGAAGAGCTCAGTTATATTTAGCTCTACGATCTGTTTGTGGTTGAAATTTAATTACTACATTTACAAATTGTATGCTTGCGATTCTCAAAGTTGAAAATATATTTTGTTACGAAGAAGAATTATCGTATTGTTTTAAGTGATCTTTATGTATTTCACTTACACTTTCCAGAGGCTCTTTCCTTACCTTATCTCCTGTAAATTGCTAGACAATTAATTTGATATCGCAGTCGTGATGTCAGAAGAATGGGCTATTTGCCTGCCCAAATAAAGAGGAATACAGCCCAGCATTTCCTACCAATATTTTTTGATTAATGTTGAAATAAATAAATAATATATTGCTCGAATTTACCGTCCATTTCTTGTCATGAGATCCTCGTAGAGTGGCAACTCAGCCGAGGCTGAGTCTTTTTCCCACCAATTTCCAGATCGGGGAGGGGAAGGGGCGAGACTTGTTTCCTGCAGACTGATTAAATGAAGAATGTGCAAACTGAATTGAGCAATATATTATCATGATAACTGACATTTATCTGAATTTCCTGTCATAAGATCCTTGCTCTCCAACAGGTCAGTGCAGACTGTTTTCCAGCCAATTTCAAGATGATGGAGGGGAGGAGGGAAGTGGCAAAGGGGAGGGCTGAGGGACTGCCCAAGAGGGTCGAAGTGGCTCAGAAATGAACTGGGTAGGTGTGACAATCCCTTTTCGCAAAGGTATTTCCAGGGAATCACAAATCAATTAGAATAACAATATGTTAAGGGAATACAAGTGAACGCATTATTGTGGCCAAGATAGACACGAAGCATACGCCTACCACAATAGTACAAGATCATATGCCAATTAGCTCCGCAGATGACGAAGAGATTGATGTAGTGCATGATGAGATAAAAGAAATTATTCAGATAGTGAAGGGAGGTGTAATAGTCAAGGGTGACTGGAATTTGGCAGTAGGAAAAGGAAGATAAGGAAACGTAGAAGTTGAATATGGAATGGGGGTAAGGAATGAAAGAGGAAGCCATCTGGTAGAATTTTGCACAGAGCATAACTTAATCATAGATAACACTTGCTTCAAGAAGTATGAAAGAACCTTCTATATGTGGAAGAGGTCTGGAGATATTGGAAGGTTTCAGATAGATTATATAATGGTAAGACAGAAATTTAGGAACCAGGTTTTCAATTGTAAGACTTTTCCAGGGGAAGATGTGGACTCTGACCACAGTAAATTGGTTATGAACTGTAAATTAAAACTGAAAAAAATGAGAAAAGGTGGGAATTTAAGGAGATGGGACCTGGATGAACTGAAAGAACCAGAGGTTGTAGAGTGTTTCAGGGAGAGAATAAGGAAACGATTGACAGGAATGAGGGAAAGAGACACAGTAGAAGAAGAATGGATAGCTTTGAGGGATGAAGTAGTGAAGGCAGCACAGGATCGGGTAGGTAAGAAGAGGGCTATTAGAAATCATTGGGTAACAGAAGAAATATCGAATTTAATTAATGAAAGGAGAAAATATAAAAACGCAGTAAATGAAGGAGGCAAAAAGGAATACAAACGTCTCAAAAATGAGATCGACAGGAAGTGCAATATGGCTAAGTAGGGATGGCTAGAGGACAAATGTAAGAATGTAGAGGCATATCTCACTAGGCATAAGATAGATACTGCCCACAGGAAAATTAAAGAGACCTTTGGAGAAAAGAGAACCACTTGTATGAATATGAAGAGTGCATATGGAAACCCAGTTCTAAGCAAAGAAGGGAAAGCAGAAGGGTTGAAGGAGTATACAGAGGGTCTATACAAGGTCGATGTACTTGAGGAGAATATTATGAAAATGGAAGAGGATGTAGATGAAGCTGAAATGGGTGATATGATACTGCATGAAGAGTTCGATAGAGCACTGAAAGACATAATTCGAAACAAGGCCCCAGGAGTAGACAACATTCCATTAGAACTACTAACAGCCTTGGGAGAGCCAGTCTTGACAAAGCTCTACCATTTAGTGAGCAAGATGTATGAGACAGGCAAAATTCCCTCAGACTTCAAGAAGAATAAAATAATTCCAATCCCAAAGAAAGCATACGTTGACAGATGTGAAAATTACCGAACTATCAGTTTAATAAGTCACAGCTGCAAAATACTAACGCGAATTCTTTACAGAAGAATGGAAAAACTAGTAGAAGCCGACCTCAGGGAAGATCAGTTTGGATTCCGTAGAAAGATGGAACACTTGAGGCAATACTGACCCTACGACTTATCTTAGAAGCTACAATTCTAGCATTTGTAGACTTAGGAAAAGCTTTTGACAATGTTGACTGGAATACACTCTTTCACATTCTGACGGTGACAGGGGTAAAATACAGAGATCGAACGGCTATTTACAATTCGCACAGAAACCACATGGCAGTTATAAGAGTTGAGGGTCATGAAAGAGAAGCAGTGGTTGGGAAGGGAGTAAGACGGGGTTGTAGCCGATCCCTGATGTTATTCAATCTGTATAATGAGCAAGCAGTAAAGGAAACAAAAGACAAATTCGGAGTAGGTATTAAAAGCCATGAAGAAGAAATAAAAACTTTGAGGTTTGCCGATGACATTGTAATTCTGTCAGAGACAGCAAAGGACTTGGAAGAGCAGTTGAACGGAATGGACAGTCTTGAAAGGAAGATATAAGATGAACATGAACAAAAGCAAAATGAGGATAATGGAATGTACTCGAATTAAGTCATATGATGCTGAGGGAATGAGATTAGGAAACGAGACACTTAAAGTAGTAAATAAATTTTGCCATTTTTGGAGCCTAATAACTTATGATGGTCGAAGTAGAGAGGTTATGAAACGTAGATTGGCAATGGCAAGGAAAGTGTTTCGGAAGAAGAGAAATTTGTTAACACCGAGTATAGATTTAAGTGCCAAGAAGTCGTTTCTGAAAGTATTTGTATGGAGCGTGGCCATGTATATAAGTGAAACACGCACGATAAGTAGTTGGGAGAGGAAGAGAATAGAAGCTTTCGAAATGTAGTGCTACAGAAGAATGCTGAACATTAGATGGGTATGTTGCGGCCCATGTAGTAAGCATAAGAGAATAGAAGCTTTCGAAATGTAGTGCTACAGAAGAATGCTGAACATTAGATGGGTATGTTGCGGCCACATGTAGTAAGCATACCTTCACGCAGTGGAGAATGGCAAAACAGAGGCACGCCGGCGACCGAGGCGTTGCGAAGTTTGCAAGTACAGATAGCTTTCTGACAGCAGCAGTCTACCAACCAGCTGACGCAAGGACGCACACAGACCGAGCACCGAGCGAAGCCTGGAGAGTGCTGAGTAAGGAGAAGTGAGGGCAGCACGCTAAGCTATGCAGCACTACACCAATATACTGCGGAAGTAATAATAAAAAGCTACCACCGAGGGTAAAAAACGTCCTCCTGCCGGATATAAATAGTGGAGCACAGGCAGCAACAGATAGAAGCCATCAGGAAGCAGTTCGGATCTGAGGACAGATGTGGTTCGTGGCCGAATGTTCAATCTTTGTAGGTGACGATTCTGGAAGTCTGTTCCAGCTCGCAGGAGTCATCTGTTCGTCGCCAGATGTCAACTTCAGCTCTGGAGGTCAGCCCGAGTTCGGTCGGCACCATGGCTGACTAATTACAGCGAGAACTTCCAGCAGGACCGGCTGCAGCGCGGTCTTGGTCACAGGCGCCGCCGGCGACTGACGCCCGGACTTCACGGCAACCCGGCCCCACGGCGAGTGGTCCGTCCATGACGGGACCTCGCGGACATCGCGATTGATGGCTTCCCAGCCGCCGGTGCAGCAGGCGTCGGCAACTGACCTCACGGCGACGTGGCTCCGTGGGCGTGCCCGTACTGGGGGTGCCGAGGGGCGACGAGTTCATCTCAACAACAAGGCATCCTGGCTTCAGCGGAGCACTGCTAGCCTGAGGCTCCCGAGTGCGATAAGCGGCGCGCGTTGCGCGCATTGTCGGAGAATCTACACAGCAGCAGCCAGGCGGAGGGATCCGCAGGGCTGGGCAGCGACGACGACGGAGAAATTGTAAAGAAAGTTCAATAAATAATTGTAAATCTCCACGCCGTCTCAGTCTTGGGCGCAGCCACTGTGTCTGCTGCTAACAAGTATATCACATTACTAATGGGGAGGTACTGAATAGAATTGGCGAGAAGAGAAATTTGTGGCACAACTTGACTAGAAGAAGGGATCAGTTGGTAGGACATATTCTAGGCATCGGGGGCTCACCAATTTATTATTGGAGGCCAGCATGAAGGGTAGAAATCGTAGAGGGAGACCAAGAGGTGAATACACTAAGCAGATTCTGAAGGATGTAGGTTGCAGTAGGTACTAGGAGATGAAGAAGCTTGCACTAGATAGAGTAACATGAAGAGCTGCATCAGTCCAGTCTCTGGACTGAAGACCACAACAACAAAAACAAGGGAATACAAGGTCAGTTTAATTAATTAGCCTATCAGTTTGATATCGAAAGTGGTGTGAACTCCATTTATCCCAGAACTTACGTTTACGCCTTACGACCATTTGTTTTGTAACTGAGGAAACCAGCGTGCATTTTCAGCCGCCCAGTACAGCCTGTTATGTAAATTTAAATCACCATGGTTTGTAAACGTCCCTCCCTTAGCAAGGTTGGAAGAATGTGGAGTCGTCTTCCAGGAGCTGCAGAGCAAACCGAAAAAAATTTGTATGAACTACTAAATCACGTCCTCAGTGTGCCTGATGCAGTGACGGAAGGCCATGGGGCAGTTTATGTCAATACAACATGCGAATGCCGTTCCTCTGGCTGATTCCCACATTCCGTGTCACCATGTGGATTGATGAGCGTCATAGCCAGAACAGCTTCTTCATGTGCTGTGTCAGTTGCAGTCTTCGACCTCGTCCTCTGTTTGACGTTGAAGCAGCCTGCTCGCACGAGTGACATAATAACTCGTGCACATTCCTGGCGTGAAGGACAGTGAAGATAAGACGTCCCTATACCGTGGTTCAGTTTGCACTGCATTTCTTTGCGTTCGCAGCATGTCTAACTTCTCCTCATTAGTGTACATGTCGGCTTGCATGAAATGTTGAAGCAGATATGACTTGCCGATAGACGACACAGCTCTTGCTAGTCCTGGAACGCAGAAAAGAAAACAGTCGACAGCTCTTGCTAGTCCTGGAATGCCGAAAAGAAAACAGTCGAAAAGCCTGATAAAAGGACGCAGCCTTGCACGAGCGTGTTTACAGCGCAATACCCAATTGCTGCCGACTTGACTTGTAGTTTTAGAATATTTCTCAGATTCTTTTGCGAAGGGTTTCATCCTCAGAATTAACAAGCGTTGTATCACAGTACTTGTATTTACGAACGCCTATAGATGCCGTTAAAAAGTGTGCCGTTCTAATAATCAGTAGACCTGCATTCCGGCAGACGCGGTCGCAATGGTAAAAGTGAAACATCGGGCAAGGACTCACTTTTTTGCTCATATAAGCATTTCGCAATTTATCCATGAGCAGTTATCTACAAAACATCAGATACAAAATGTAAATATAAAACATAATAAAGGATACCTATATCACTCCACTTTGACTGGCCTCACCTTGCACTCCACGTAACATTTATATTGCATCATTCTATTTAAAATCTCGTACTTGGTTCAATATATCCATAGATACAAGACTTGAGACCCTTTATCACGTAACAAAAATACGTGTCCCTTAGCATACCATAATTTGTCGAAAATCTCTTGTCGATATGTGGAACTTTCAAGAAATAAATTGAGTATTATATCCTAGGAGACCCACCCTGTATACATAGATGCACAATAAAACAAAACAAAAAATGCTGTTTACCAGAAGTGATGTGAATATGTTGGTCTGCGTGTGGGAGAATAATGCTGAAAAATACACGTTTAGTGTTTCTTTTAATTTCAGACATGATCAAAAGAACACACGTACTAGTTTCGTGCTGCTTCTCTCCCCACCCTCATTCCCTGCGCTATCCTCGACCTCATTCTTTTGCTTTGCCTGCTTGTGGCGGGTATACGCTGAATAATTCAACCAGAGAAGTGCTAATGTCATTCCTCTATAAGAGCGAACGACGGTGTCCCACAAGCAACGAAACACCTCTACCATGTCTACTGGAGATAAACACGCTGGTCTTTAATGAGGTCCCTTTGATCTTTCTCGTTTGCGTTATTACCGCCTGCGTAAAGAGGTCTCCTTAGGAAAAGTCGCTCTTTGTACGGAAACACCAAAGCATATTTTTCGCATATTCATACACGATGAAATACCTCTTCAGTCCTAAAGTTCGGCGAGAAGGATGAAGACACAAAATGTTTCAGGGCTGGCATTTTCCTAACTGTTACGCATATCCTCGTGTATCGGATTGTGAATGTAACGGCAGGACAGCCTACAGCTAGCTGTTAGTGAAATGTTGCTGCATTATTTGATCTAGTAGTGATTCTGAAGAACTGTCAATTTAACTAATGAGATCTTCGTTACGTCACGCCCATCGAAGAACTAACAAGGGAAATCTGTCGGCCCGAACAAGAATTCGATGTTCCAGGTGTATTTAGAAGCTTTTCATACCACTGTGTTAAGACGGTGAGATCATTCGATCACGCCACTCTTTGTTTGCTCACTATCTGACTTTAAAAATGTATATGAGCTTCCTCAACAAAGTGCATGAAACGAAATGCAGAATAGCAATAGGTATATTTGGTGGTAGCAATAAGTGGACAATCCTCAAATCACGCCCTTAAACTGCAAAATCAAATGCCACTTTAATCACATTCTACAATTCAGCAACATGTGCGAGAGTATTGTACCCAGCTGCTTGCTAGGAATATTGAAACATAGGCTGATACATTATAGCGTGCAGTTGGTTATGAATACTAGAATGTATGTTCCTTATGGAAACTGTATCTTTCTTGCATACACTGTATGTTGCCAGAAAAATACACACCCAAAGGCTGTTCAGATTTTATTGTTTTCTAGCGGAATGTTCATGCATTCATTGTCTTCGCCCGGAAATGAATTATTTACTATTGATGTGTTATTGTGAGCACTCCAAAAACCACAAAGAAATATACGCTTCTGGTTATTTGCGACATCATCATTAAAAACATTCACGAAAAAAGGATTTTAAATGGTCTTTTGACATTGTCCCAGTAATACTAGCCTCCAAGTGTATGTCTGGAGAAAGACTGTCTTCAATAGCCTTTTTAACATTTGCGAATGAAGTCTTTTGCTGAACAGAAATATTCAGATTTTTTCTTAGGTGTGCACTCATCGAAGGTCCAGCATCTGTTGTATAGCTAAGAGTTGCTTTGTGTTCACACTGGACGAAGGCAAGTGCTGCGTTTTTCAAATTTTATACGTAGGATCGCACCAAAAGTCAGTACATAATTAAATATACTTTGGTCAGTGTTCCAAATGCAGTGTAGTTGTATCTGGAAAATTCAATTGCCGGCCCGGTGTGGCCGAGCGCTTCTAATCGCTTCAGTCCGGAACCGTGCGACTGCCACGGTCGCAGGTTCGAATCCTGCCTCGAGCATGGATCCTTAGGTTAGTTATGCTTAAGTGGTTCTAAGTTCTAGGGCACTGATGACCTCAAATGTTAAGTCCCATAGTCCTCAGAGCCATTTTAACCATTTTTGAAATTCAGTTGTCTGGTTTACTTCTTCGACAAAGGAGGCCCCTGTCTGGAGAATATCTTGGTTCTGCTGTCCATCTCTAGCTGTCATGAAAGCAGTGATGTGTCTACGGAACATTCTGTATTCTTGTTTGAGGCGTGCCATTGTCTGTAAAGTATTTCTATTCATCCAGTGTCTTATCATTGCAACTTCAGTTGAGAAGTCAAATGAATAGTGGTTGTTCTGAACAATCAAATCAGCAAATAACATTACGAAAATGTCATCATCCTGTCCTGTACCTTCTTCCGTTGGATGTCGCCTTGTTAAAGTGGATGCCACAATATTTAAAACGTTGCAAACTTTAATGGTTTCGTTCATTTTGCTGTATATGTATGACAATACTGACACACGTATTCTAAACGTGTCCAGTACTTGCTGATGTAACTGATGGGAATGTTAAGTTAACCCCCTCCCTCCCTCTACCAACATTAAAAGCGTAATTGTATGTAAACCAAGAACAACACAGGCACAGAACAACACAGGCGTAGTTAGAAATGGGAGGTTGGTCTCTGTACTAACGTTTAAGTATCTGTTCGAGCCGACAGCCGTCTCTTGTGAATTTGTGCATTCATATATCACCGATCTTTAAAATTGCGACATCGTGAAGTCGGCGTACATCACGCGTCGTAGCGACATCAGGTTTACTTCATGCATGCACATGCAAATAACTTGCTATTTGAGAGCGACCGCACAACGAACTTAGGAGTAACGCCAAAATATTCTGGGTATAAGGTATGGTTACACAGCCGGTTTCTATTCAGGCATCGCATCTGAGTGATGTTTTCAGTGAAGATCATGTTATAATAACTCATATGAGGTGGGTTAACGTCTACAGACTGAATTAGAAGACAACAGGGTCGTTGCCTATCTGGACTACGCTCCTTCGCTTCGGGATAATGCTGCTCACGATCGTCGGGACACCACGACTGACATATGTTCGAAGGGTTGAGAATGGCCACAGTCAACGCTATGCAGGATCTTAGCAGCTCCCTGAAGCTGGCGCTCGAGAGGACCGATAGGATGTTCGCTAGAATGTGCAGTATCACGCAGCCGTCACGTACGGAGAGTGAAGAAACAGGCCTATTTGCGACAACCCAGTTACCCACACGGTGCTTGCGACAATGTCTCGGTCACCACAAACTGTCAGCACAGCTTCTATTGGCGCGCGAGATGAGAGAGGTGCTTTGACCGGGGTAGGCCGAATGACCAAACATAAGTTACGTTTCATTTTCTTTCCAGCCATACGGTGGCGCTATCTACAATACCACGATGGCCGTATCCGTGTGTGGAGGTTCAGAGGCAAACAGACGTTACCATATTGCATTTGTCGTCGTCATAGTGGCCAAGTTTCTAGCGTGATGGTATGAGGTGGGTCGATTCCACATAACCGGTAGTTTTGAAAGAAACCCCTACATGTACGTCCTGGTAAGACTGGTGCTGTGTCAATTCTTCGAGATATCTGTGACGTTCTCTTTCAACAAGATACCGCAAGACCTATTGTTGCCCTTCCTGTCCTTCGATAAATCTACATGTATATCTATGCTTCACAAAACACTTTACGGTGTGTGGCGAAGGGTACTTTGCGTTCCTTTGTCCCTTCCCTCCTTTCCTGTTCCTGTCGTGAACAGTTCGCAGGAACTAACGCCGGCAGGTAAGCCTCCGTGTGGCACCAATGTTTCCAGTTTTATCTTCATGGTCTTTTCCCCTAATATAAATGGGAGAGAGCAATATATCTGTTGACTGTAAGCTCTCGGCACTTTGACAATAAACCGCACTGCTATGCAGAACGCCTCTCTTGCAGTGTCTGCCGCTTGAGTTGGCTGATCGCCCCTGTGACTCTTCCGTGTTTACTAGATGAACCTATAACGAAACGCGCCGCTCTTTGGATCTTCTCTATTTCCTCCGCCAGTCCGATCTACTATGGATACCATACTGCCGAGCTACATTCAAGTACTGATCGAAAGAGTGTTTTGTAAGCTACTTCTTTTGATGATGGACTGCATTTCCTCAGAAGCCTTCCAATGAATCTTAATCTGGTATGTGCCATACTCGCGATTAATTTTGTCTCGTCATTTCATTTAGCATCGCTCGATACGCATATTTCTAAGTATTTTATGGAAGTAATTGTTTTCAATGATTGCTCTCCAGTTGTATAGTTATAAAATAAAGGGTCTCTCTGAATATGTATTTGCAATATGTTACATTTATTTACGTTGAGCGTATATTGCCATTCCCTGCATCAAACGTCAACCCAATGCAGGTTTTCTGCGTTTCACTATAATTTCCCACCGCCGCGACTTCTCTGTATACAACAGCATCAATCTGGAAGACCCTCATGAAACATCTAATGTTGTCTACTAAACCATTTATATGTATTGTGAAAAGTAATGGTCTTATAACACTCCTCTGAGGCACGCCTGACGTTACCATTACGTCTGAAAACATCATTCCATTCAGAAAGACATTCCGTGTTCTGTTTATAAGACACTCTCAGTCGAGCGACACAGTTGGTCTGATATTTCGTACCCTCGAATTTTGTTCATTAGGCGGCAGTGCGGAACTGTATCGACTGACTTCCGCAAGGCAAGGAAACGGCACCTACCTGGGCACCTGTATCTACTGTTTTCTGGGCGTCGTTGGCGAAAAGAGAAAGCTGGGTCTTATACGCTCGTTATTTTCGGAACCCATGTTGATTCCTACAATCGAGATCTTCTCCCTCTAGAAATGTCCGAATACGCGAGTTTAAAACACATTCCAAAATTCTACAACTGACGTCGGAGATATATACCTATAGTTTCGTGCGTCTGTTCGACGATTTTCCTTGAAAACGGGAATTACCGTGCTTCATTCCAATCACCAGGAACACTGAGCCCTTCCGAAGGTCTACGGTACACTGATGCTAGAAAAGGGGCAAATTCTTTCACGTACTCAATGCAGCATTCGACTGGGGATCCAACCAGAACGTTCTCTAGATCCCTCAACAGTGATAACATTTCGTCATGAGTTGCCAACACACTGGCGCATCACCACTCACCGGACACCACGACTAATAAACTATGGCAGAGCTCAAGCTGCGTGAAGTGACCTACCCGTATCTGTCATCCGAACTCATTTCAACTCCTTGCCAGCCGGGCTAGATCCGTAGTAGCTGGTAGGGGTGACAGTCCTGTGTCCTAAATTTCGCGTCTTGTTTTCCCCCAAAATCACCAAAAAATTTACGTAATTCTTTCCTTCTGTGTTGTACATGCACAATAAGAAAAAATAAGTTATTTGCTATCAATCCTGGCGTTGCAGTTAAAAAAAAGCTCGTATGCGACATGTAGCGTAATAGCTCAGCGCCTGCTTAGTATTTCTTCAGCTAGGTGCTTGTATCAGACAGTGTTAAGGAAGAAGTACTCACGAATCTCAGTCCCCAGGTCTGTCGAAGCCAGGGACACTGAGCTAGTGACTGAAGAACACCATCAGGTCTCAGTAGCCGTAAGATCTGTGCATGCTTCAGGGACATCACGACTATCAGATGTTGTGCTTTTCTGTGAATAGGGAGTTTAATAGATCAGATGCTAAAATCCACTACAAAATGTCTCATCCGCAAATAATGCTTGAGGTCGATGTGGCGGATGGTTAGCGAGACGAAACACTCGTTGGAGTAAACCTGTTGCGGATTGCTCAGCTATGCGGGGCTTTGAGTAGACATACGTTTCCCTACCTGCTCACGGAGCGCTCATGGAGAAAAAAAGAGAGAGAATAGATGGAAGTGCAATTGAGTCATTGAAAAGGTCACATTTGGATAAGTGATGAAGTTTCTAAAGTCTAATATGCTTGGCGAATATTGACTGTAGAATGCATTAAATTCTTAAATCTCGTCGCGTCATACAGTTCTTCAGTGAATGACGATCCCGATGAGCTACAGAAAACATATCTAATGAAGGACTTACTGACTGATATATTATTCAGGAAAGGGGGAATGAAAACCTCTGAAGTACGGCAGCTTTCATTTTTACGTCATTCGCCAGTATTTAATGAACATATTAAATTTGATTTTGTGCTTTTAAAACTCTGACCATTTCTTCCAGACCACTTGCGATTATTCAGGTGCCAGATATTTAATACTACCGGTCTGTAATGGAAAATGTGGCTAGGCAGCTCATGGGTCACATTCAAAGTCAACCTACCTATCATCGCGTAAACGTCAAGTAATAAAAAGTCCTTTGACACTGAACCGCGAAGCTTCCATAATTTACAACATTCGTGAAGAAGTTCACATTTAAGATTAGCGTTTCAACACAAGCGCTATTCACGAAAGCATCAATTGTTTTCCCCCGTCTTTCATCATACACACCTGTACGCTGCAGCTGACAGTCAGTTCTCCAATTTCTCTTTGTTTCCATTGACTTCATCGGCAAGGTATGTAAATCTATAATATTCCTTCTGAAACGTCTTGGTAATAATCAATCCATGATAGTTTTCATGATAAGTCTTGTTGTTCATGGTGTGGTCTTCTGTACGAAGACTGGTTTGCTACAGATCTACATGCTATTCTGTCCTGTCCAAGGATCTTCACCTCCGAATAACTACTACAAGTGATATCCCTCTAAATCTGTTTACATATTCGTCTCTTTATCTCCATCTACGACGTTACGTGAGACACTTTGCTCCTATACGACTTTAGCGATCCCTTGATGTGTCAGAATTTGTCCTATCAACCCACCTCTTCTCTTAGCTAAGTTGCGACAAAAATTTCTTTTCTCCCCAATTTTAATCATTACCTCCTTGGCATCGTGATCTACCCACCCAATCTTGAGTATTCATTTCTGCAGAATCCAGCTATACCAGCTTTTCCATTGTTCTCTAAGAAATTCGTTTTAGTAATTTTCAGCCATGACTTTTCAATGATATAGTACGATAATACTCGCACTTTCCAGCACCTGCTTTCCCTGAATTTGATAATATTACTTTCTTCTTGGAGTACGGAGTTATTTCGCTTGTCTCATACATCTTGCACACCAGATGAAACTGTTTTGTCATGGCTGGCACCCCCAAGGCTGTTGGTAGTTCTGACGGAACGGAGTGTTAATTAAGTAAATAAATTAGTGAAATCAAAGTGAACTAGGTAATTAGAATATAAATGAAAAACTTGGTTTAGTTTAGAGAGTTACATACTGGCATTCAGCGGGCAGAACAGAAGAGACAATGACCATGAAGTCAGCAGTTCCACATAAGCGGGCGCTGTCGATTCAGCCGTCAGGGCACCGCCCGACCGGCTCACGTGTTTCTCAGTTGTCGCATGTGAGCAAAGGCCCTCGCCTACATTCCAAGAGCCAATGACCGACGTTAAGAAGATTCTTCGAGAAGCTTTTCAACGTGACGGAAGAGGCAATGACTGGCTCACGTGTTTCTCAGTCGTCACATGCGATCAGAGGCCCCCGCCTACATTCCAAGAGCCAATGACCGAGGTCAAGAAGATTCTTCGAGAAGCTTTTCAACGTGACAGAAGAGGCAATGGCCGTGAAGTCGTTCACCTCCAGTGAACTGAAGTGAATAAATACGCGAGACGCGGTGGGCCCGACAGATGAAGACAGAGGAAGACAGATGAAGACGGGGACGAAGACGAAAACGGAGACGGGGACGGAGACGAAGACGAGAGACGAAGGAAGAAAAGAAGAGTAGCAGTAGTTTTCAGTCAGTTTCGGTGCTGAAGACCGTCATGCAAGAAGAGACTGCATCATGCACAGACGCACCAAGTCCGCCGCTATAATGGAATAGCAAGCAGCAGCCGCGGCGCCAGAAGACAGAAGTTAAAAGGTATTTGAAGTCTGATTTTTACATACCCGGGTGACTCGTGAGGACGGGAAGGAGACGGCCTCACCTCAGCAGTCACCTGTGAGCTGGGATGAAGACCTGACAGCCGAAGACTGGCAATCGGGAGTCCGTGGTTCGAGTTCGGGACACTGGCCTTCCCCCGCCGCGCCGCTCCGCTGGTCGACGCACAACACACGCGGCCGCTTAGAGAAGAGAAACACTGGGACGTCACATTCAAGGTATCACCATCCGATGCACGACGTCGCTCGCAATAGTTAAAACCGGCCACCTCGCGCAGCGCGTCTCCGGTCAGCTGGGCGAGACGGCGACACGAGATTCACACCGCTACGCGTAATCAGACGCCGCCGCCGCCGCCGCCGCCGCTGTCGCAGCAGAAGGCTACGCAAACGACACGGCTGCCGCTCTCCGAACCAGAACGTCCCAGTAAGATACAGTTGTACGAAACTTTCAATAAAAGTTATCTTATGTAAAAATGATGTTTCATTCGACCTCATACCCGAGCCAAGGAAGAACCCACCCTGCCCACATGTTGTAAGAGAGAAAAGTTAATTTATTTAATATTTTCACCCTGGCAGAATGCTTTAGAATGCTCATCCTGACAATTGACAGCATCAAAAGAGAAAACCCAGTTACATTGAGTGACAGAACTGTCACATTTAGTAACACAATTGTTACATTTAGTGTCATAAGCCGTTATAGTTGTTACATTTGGTGTCAGAGAAAAAAACCCTTGGCTCAATATGAGGTGTGAATGACAGTCACTAAAGGTCCCCAGTTAGTATTTTTAATGTGTGAAGGGATAGAGGTTTGCATAGCAGTCGTAATATTTTCTTTATTTAGAAGTGTATTTTCTCTCATGATTTTAAGAGTTTGTCGGAAATATTTAAACATCTTTTAAATTCAGTATAGGAAGATTGTGTAACTAATAGTTGTAAAATGATGACACGAAATCGTACAAAGTCAGAGTCAGCACCACAAGCGGTTTCTACTGAGGAAGCTATTCAGATCTTAGTTAATCAGATAGAACAGCTTAAAAGTGATAATAATGCATTATTTAAACAGTTGAGTGAGGTTAGGCAAACCAGTTCAATCCCTCCCACCCTAGATTCCTCAGCAGCAGCCTTAGTAACTCCTTTTTCAGGTATACCTGGCGAGGACATAACAGCCTTTTTTGATGATTTAGTAGCAGCTGCAAAGTTAGGATCATGGTCAGATGAACAGCTCTTACAAATGACAAAGTTAAGATTGACAGGAGAGGCTAAAGCACACGTCTTATACCATGAAGAATTACGGAATGCTCCAACATTTGAGGAATTGAAGAAAGGATTGCTCAAACGTTTTCAAAAACAGAACAGCTGTAGATTTTATAGGGAACAGTTAAACGCTATCACTCAGAGGCAAAACGAGTCGTTAGAAAGCTTTGTAGATAGGATTAGAAAAGTTAATATTAACACCTATCAGTTGACAACTAGTGATGAAGCAAATAAGGTTATCTTACAAGAGGCAGAAGATAGAGCTCTGGATACATTTTTACGTGGGTTACCTCCTGAAACGTCCCGTCGTGTCAGGGCAGAGTGTCCTAAAAATTTAGCAGAAGCTGTATCTGTGGCGACAGCTTTTGAAGAAATTGACATTGCCACCAGATACAAGGAGAAGCGAAATATATTTTCAACAGGAGTACGATGTTTTAGGTGCGATCGACATATAGCAAAAAACTGCAGACAACCTCAATGCACTAATTGTCAAAGAATAGGTCACACATTCAAGGAATGCAGGTCTAAGAAAGTTTTTGGAAATAGAAATCAGTTAAACTGAAACGGGAATGTCGGAACCGCCGCCAGGCGTTCCCAATAAAATTTCATGCCATTAAGGCGAATGTGAAGACGGAATGCTGGTTATCTGCTACCATACAGGATAAAGAGGCAAGGATACTGGTGGATACAGGCGCAAACGTATCAATAGTAAGTAATGAATGTATTGGAGAAAAGAAATATGACCCTCCAAGGTATAGATTGAATGGAGTAGGAGGAGGTACAGTTAAGTCATTAGGATGTACATCATTGATTTTCTATATTCACGGTGTACAATTTCAAGAAGATGTAGAAGTGGTAACAAAGGTAACTGACGGGTACGACGCGATCCTAGGGTTGGATTTCCTGAATAAACATCACGCTAAAATCGACCTCAGACAGCAAACTGTAGAACTTAGCGGAATAGTGTTTCAGCTAGGTGACACCGCTGCAAAGGGCCCTCTGCCGCAAGATTTCCCTAACCGGAAGGCGAAATCAACTATACTGCGTGCAACGTCCTTGAAGGTTGATTCGCGGAATCAGATACCATCTGGCTCAGGAAAACTTCTCTGGATGACCGTTGACCACGAAGTACCTACAGATACAGTGTGTCTAATAGAGCCTTTAGAGGAAAATGAGGAATTAGATGTATCACATTGTTATGTACGTAGGAGTGTTGTACGGGTTCAAGACGTTGAGGGAGAAAGAAAAGTACCGGTACATATTGACAATTTCGGAGTGGAGGACAAAGAGTTGCATAAGGGAATATTAGTAGCTACAGTCAGTACTTTTGAAGAAGAAGATTTCATTTGGTCAGATATTAATGATGGTCAGAAACCAGACGCCTATAAAACCGCATTACGCCAGAAGATTGAGCATTTGAAAGGAAAGGATAGAGACACGATAGAAGCAGTTTTAGTTGAGTTCCAAGATTTATTTAATGCAGAAGGTCCATTGCCAGCAACAGACATCACACAGCATAGGATCCCAACAGGAAATAGCCCCCCAGTTTATAGGAAGCCTTATAGAGTTCCGCATCACTTACAGCCAGTACTGGAAGAATTTATAGAACAGCATCTAAAAGATGGAATTATAGAATATTCTGATTCGCCTTATAATTCAAATATCGTAATCATTCCAAAGAAGTCTCCCGACGGTACGAAACGATATAGATTTTGTTGTGACTACAGACACCTTAACAAACAAACTATCTCAGATGTTTATCCTCTTCCAAACATTACAGATATCATTGACAGTTTGGGTAACAGTAAATACTTTTCAACAATCGATCTACGTAGTGGATATCATCAATTGGAAGTTGCTCCTGAAGATAGGCATAAAACAGCATTTTCTACCCCTGGAGGCCACTGGCAATTTAAAAGAATGCCTTTCGGTTTGAAAAATGCACCAGCAACTTTTCAAAGACTACTCGGTGGAGTATTGCGAGGACTAAAAACTCAGCAATGTTGTGTATATCTAGACGATATTATTGTATTCTCCAGAGACATTAATGAACATGCTGTGCGTCTGCGTAATGTTTTTCAGAGACTTAGAAAAGCCAAATTAACATTAAATATGGAAAAATGTAGTTTTGCATTGACAGAGGTTACATACCTAGGGCATGTCATTAGTGAAAAAGGAATTAAAACAGATCCTCGATTAATTTCGGCAGTTAAGGACTTCCCAGCACCACAACGCGTTAAGGAAGGACAAAGTTTCATTGATCTCGCATCGTATTACCGAAAATATGTTAAAAATTTAGCTGAAATTGCCCGACCCTTAACCCAATTATTGAAAAAGGGTGCAAAATTTCATTGGTCTGAAGATTGTGAATCTGCATTTCAAACCCTTAAAGATAAGTTAACACACAGTCCTGTATTGACCTACCCAGATTATAACAAAGAATTTATTTTATCCTGTGACGCAAGTGGTCATTCAGTAGGAGTTGTTTTGAATCAGAATATTAATGGCGCGGAACACCCCATAGCCTACGCTTCGAGACAACTAACAACGGCACAAAGAAATTATTCCACAACGGAGAAAGAATTGATAAGTGTTATTTATGGTATCAAATACTTTAAATGCTACTTGTATGGTAGGAAATTCAAGGTCATTACAGACCACGCAGCTTTAAAATGGTTGCTTGGATTAAAGGATCCATCTAGTCGTCTTACCCGTTGGGCCCTATGTCTTTCCGAAATGGATTTCGAAGTTATCCATAAACCAGGCAAAAAACACACAAATGCAGATTGCCTAAGTCGGAAAATAGCACTTTTGGAAGCAACAGGCCGAGATACTGAGGACTGGAGAAAGGCACAAAATGAGGATACAGAATGTAAAAAATACGCAACTCAAAAACAATTTTGCTTTGAAGATGGTGTATTATGCCGAAAAACAAAACTTGGAGCGCGAATTGTTGTTCCCCAACACCTTAGACAAGAAATAATGGCAGAGGCCCACGATCATATCCTTGCAGGACACGGTGGACAGCGGACAACCGAAAGACGAGTAGCAGAGCGATTTTGGTGGCAAACCAGAAAGCAGGATGTTGCGCAGTACGTTCGTACTTGCATTGCGTGCGCACAACGAGCTGAACTTTCTCGTTCAAAAATACCCTTACAGAGGCTCCCCGAGGCTTCATGTCCATTTCAAATCTGCGGAGTGGATCTCTACGGGCCATTTCATAAAACACCTGCTGGTAATAAATATGTTCTTACAATTATAGATCACTTTTCACGCTACCTAGCTATGGTGAGTCTCCCAGATCAGCAAGCAAATACAGTTGCCCAAGCTTTAGTTAACAACTGGATACTTAAGTTTGGAGTACCTGAAGCTATTATCACAGATCAGGGATCTAATTTTATGTCTGAATTAATGAAACAGCTATGCCACTTATTAAAAATACGCAAATTACGCACAACTCCGTTACACCCTCAGTGCAACGGGCGCACAGAAAGAGTTCATCGGACAATTGGCAAGATGCTTAGTTATTATATTAACGAACAACATTCTAATTGGGATACGTATTTACCAATAATCGTGTCGGTATACAACGCCAAAACGCATGAAGCAACTGGCATGTCACCTTATGAAGTGGTCTATGGAAAAAAAATGCCGTCCCCTTTTGATGTAATCAGGCAGAAAAACGGAAAAGTCGGAGAAACAGTAAGAGATTTCAGTCGAATGATGAAGGATGTATGGAAAAAGGTTCAAAAATCTAATACAAAGGCTTTGGAACGACAGGAAAGATTAGGTAATACCCAAGCTAAATATCCAAATTACAAAATCGGTCAGTGGGTTATGCTTTCAACTCCTTACATAGCTAAAGGAAAAACGAAGAAATTTGTAACAAACTACAGAGGTCCTTATCAAATTATTGAGATCACGTCACCAGTCAACGTTAAATTGCAACTGCCCACCCGAACTACCATTGTCCATGCAAGTCGTTTAAAACCTTTTAAGGGCGCTCCAGATGTAATTCCTTCAACAATAGTGTCTGCTTTTCCGAAGGGTGGAGGAAGATCCCGTAAAGGAAAAAGAGTGGCCACGCCAGCACAACATACAGACATGGCACCATACAATCTTCGTTCAAGGGTGCGAATGTCCTAGTTGAATCTTAGTAGACTGTAGTATACAAATGTAAATAATTAATAAATGATAATGGTTTATTTTTTAAGAAAGAAAACTTGAACGTAGAAACATGTAGATCTTGTAGTTAACAATGTATTCCTTCTTTTCTTTGTTTTTGTTTTTACTAGGTTGGTAGGTTCATAACCATGTTGTTTGCTTTTTTCAGAAAACGCCATGCAAGCATTTCCTACACAAAACCTGTCCTACCTCAACGACTCCGTTGACAGTTTCCTTCTGAAGTCATAAACTCACAGCAAGGCAAAATTGATGCCAATGTTATGATGCAACATGTCTTAAAATTAAAAGGTGAACACAAAACTAAAATTATAATGCTAGGAACGGGTATATCTGGAACCTTTGTGTTGGTGTTTCTGCTTTGTACAGTTTTCTTTTATTTAAGACGAAAAAATAAGTCAAATAATAATATACCACTTCATCAAATCCCTGTTAATTGGATACCACACTCTTAACTGGTGTACTTCAGCAGTTACTTTTGAGCATTAATGTATTAATTTTGTTTATTGTACTTCATTCTTTATTAAACAGTCTCTTGTTAACATAAACAATACTGTAGAATAGATACTCTTGCATTAGTATAGGCTAGATTAAACAGCTGTTCCTCTGTAATTTTCTAAGTGCAAAACCTATTTTTTTGTTTATTCATTGTCATCAAGATTTGTTACACTTATTACAACCATTTATGTAAGAACTATGTGATTCATGACCGTACAGTGCTTTTGTAAAGTGATAAAGTATTTTCCACATACTTAATGTGAAGCGTGTGTAATCTTCTAACTCGAGAGTTTTCAGCGTTTGTGCTTTTGCCGTGTGAAGAGTGGAGGAATGTTGAGTGGTAAATTCGAGGGCGAATTTCTCCGAAGGGTGGAGGAATGTTGAGTGTTAATTAAGTAAATAAATTAGTGAAATCAAAGTGAACTAGGTAATTAGAATATAAATGAAAAACTTGGTTTAGTTTAGAGTGCTACATACTGGCATTCAGCGGGCAGAACAGAAGAGACAATGACCATGAAGTCAGCAGTTCCACATAAGCAGGCGCTGTCGATTCAGCCGTCAGGGCATTGCCCGACCGGCTCACGTGTTTCTCAGTTGTTGCATGTGAGCAAAGGCCCTCGCCTACATTCCAAGAGCCAATGACCGACGTTAAGAAGATTCTTCGAGAAGCTTTTCAACGTGACAGAAGAGGCAATGGCCGTGAAGTCGTTCACCTCCAGTGAACTGAAGTGAATAAATACGCGAGACGCGGTGGACCCGACAGATGAAGACAGAGGAAGACAGATGAAGACGGGGACGAAGACGAAGACGGATTCGGGGACGGAGACGAAGACGAGAGACGAAGGAAGAAAAGAAGAGTAGCAGTAGTTTTCAGTCAGTTTCGGTGCTGAAGACCGTCATGCAAGAAGAGACTGCATCATTCACAGACGCACCAAGTCCGCCGCTATAATGGAATAGCAAGCAGCAGCCGCGGCGCCAGAAGACAGAAGTTAAAAGGTATTTGAAGTCTGATTTTTACATACCCGGGTGACTCGTGAGGACGGGAAGGAGACGGCCTCACCTCAGCAGTCACCTGTGAGCTGGGATGAAGACCTGACAGCCGAAGACTGGCAATCGGGAGTCCGTGGTTCGAGTTCGGGACACTGGCCTTCCCCCGCCGCGCCGCTCCGCTGGTCGACGCACAACACACGCGGCCGCTTAGAGAAGAGAAACACTGGGACGTCACATTCAAGGTATCACCATCCGATGCACGACGTCGCTCGCAATAGTTAAAACCGGCCACCTCGCGCTGCGCGTCTCCGGTCAGCTGGGCGAGACGGCGACACGAGATACACACCGCTACGCGTAATCAGACGCCGCCGCCGCCGCTGTCGCAGCAGAAGGCTACGCAAACGACACGGCTGCCGCTCTCCGAACCAGAACGTCCCAGTAAGATACAGTTGTACGAAACTTTCAATAAAAGTTATCTTATGTAAAAATGATGTTTCATTCGACCTCATACCCGAGCCAAGGAAGAACCCACCCTGCCCACATGTTGTAAGAGAGAAAAGTTAATTTATTTAATATTTTCACCCTGACAGAATGCTTTAGAATGCTCATCCTGACAATTGACAGCATCAAAAGAGAAAACCCAGTTACATTGAGTGACAGAACTGTCACATTTAGTAACAAAATTGTTACATTTAGTGTCATAAGCCGTTATAGTTGTTATATTTGGTGTCAGAGAAAAAAAACCTTGGCTCAATATGAGGTGTGAATGACAGTCACTAAAGGTCCCCAGTTAGTATTTTTAATGTGTGAAGGGATAGAGGTTTGCATAGCAGTCGTAATATTTTCTTTATTTAGAAGTGTATTTTCTCTCATGATTTTAAGAGTTTGTCGGAAATATTTAAACATCTTTTAAATTCAGTATAGGAAGATTGTGTAACTAATAGTTGTAAAATGATGACACGAAATCGTACAAAGTCAGAGTCAGCACCACAAGCGGTTTCTACTGAGGAAGCTATTCAGATCTTAGTTAATCAGATAGAACAGCTTAAAAGTGATAATAATGCATTATTTAAACAGTTGAGTGAGGTTAGGCAAACCAGTTCAATCCCTCCCACCCTAGATTCCTCAGCAGCAGCCTTAGTAACTCCTTTTTCAGGTATACCTGGCGAGGACATAACAGCCTTTTTTGATGATTTAGTAGCAGCTGCAAAGTTAGGATCATGGTCAGATGAACAGCTCTTACAAATGACAAAGTTAAGATTGACAGGAGAGGCTAAAGCACACGTCTTATACCATGAAGAATTACGGAATGCTCCAACATTTGAGGAATTGAAGAAAGGATTGCTCAAACATTTTCAAAAACAGAACAGCTGTAGATTTTATAGGGAACAGTTAAACGCTATCACTCAGAGGCAAAACGAGTCTTTAGAAAGCTTTGTAGATAGGATTAGAAAAGTTAATATTAACACCTATCAGTTGACAACTAGTGATGAAGCAAATAAGGTTATCTTACAAGAGGCAGAAGATAGAGCTCTGGATACATTTTTACGTGGGTTACCTCCTGAAACGTCCCGTCGTGTCAGGGCAGAGTTTCCTAAAAATTTAGCAGAAGCTGTATCTGTGGCGACAGCTTTTGAAGAAATTGACATTGCCACCAGATACAAGGAGAAGCGAAATATATTTTCAACAGGAGTACGATGTTTTAGGTGCGATCGACACGGACATATAGCAAAAAACTGCAGACAACCTCAATGCACTAATTGTCAAAGAATAGGTCACACATTCAAGGAATGCAGGTCTAAGAAAGTTTTTGGAAATAGAAATCAGTTAAACTGAAACGGGAATGTCGGACCCGCCGCCAGGCGTTCCCAATAAAATTTCATGCCATTAAGGCGAATGTGAAGACGGAATGCTGGTTATCTGCTACCGTACAGGATAAAGAGGCAAGGATACTGGTGGATACAGGCGCAAACGTATCAATAGTAAGTAATGAATGTATTGGAGAAAAGAAATATGACCCTCCAAGGTATAGATTGAATGGAGTAGGAGGAGGTACAGTTAAGTCATTAGGATGTACATCATTGATTTTCTATATTCACGGTGTACAATTTCAAGAAGATGTAGAAGTGGTAACAAAGGTAACTGACGGGTACGACGCGATCCTAGGGTTGGATTTCCTGAATAAACATCACGCTAAAATCGACCTCAGACAGCAAACTGTAGAACTTAGCGGAATAGTGTTTCAGCTAGGTGACACCGCTGCAAAGGGCCCTCTGCCGCAAGATTTCCCTAACCGGAAGGCGAAATCAACTATACTGCGTGCAACGTCCTTGAAGGTTGATTCGCGGAATCAGATACCATCTGGCTCAGGAAAACTTCTCTGGATGACCGTTGACCACGAAGTACCTACAGATACAGTGTGTCTAATAGAGCCTTTAGAGGAAAATGAGGAATTAGATGTATCACATTGTTATGTACGTAGGAGTGTTGTACGGGTTCAAGACGTTGAGGGAGAAAGAAAAGTACCGGTACATATTGACAATTTCGGAGTGGAGGACAAAGAGTTGCATAAGGGAATATTAGTAGCTACAGTCAGTACTTTTGAAGAAGAAGATTTCATTTGGTCAGATATTAATGATGGTCAGAAACCAGACGCCTATAAAACCGCATTACGCCAGAAGATTGAGCATTTGAAAGGAAAGGATAGAGACACGATAGAAGCAGTTTTAGTTGAGTTCCAAGATTTATTTAATGCAGAAGGTCCATTGCCAGCAACAGACATCACACAGCATAGGATCCCAACAGGAAATAGCCCCCCAGTTTATAGGAAGCCTTATAGAGTTCCGCATCACTTACAGCCAGTACTGGAAGAATTTATAGAACAGCATCTAAAAGATGGAATTATAGAATATTCTGATTCGCCTTATAATTCAAATATCGTAATCATTCCAAAGAAGTCTCCCGACGGTACGAAACGATATAGATTTTGTTGTGACTACAGACACCTTAACAAACAAACTATCTCAGATGTTTATCCTCTTCCAAACATTACAGATATCATTGACAGTTTGGGTAACAGTAAATACTTTTCAACAATCGATCTACGTAGTGGATATCATCAATTGGAAGTTGCTCCTGAAGATAGGCATAAAACAGCATTTTCTACCCCTGGAGGCCACTGGCAATTTAAAAGAATGCCTTTCGGTTTGAAAAATGCACCAGCAACTTTTCAAAGACTACTCGGTGGAGTATTGCGAGGACTAAAAACTCAGCAATGTTGTGTATATCTAGACGATATTATTGTATTCTCCAGAGACATTAATGAACATGCTGTGCGTCTGCGTAATGTTTTTCAGAGACTTAGAAAAGCCAAATTAACATTAAATATGGAAAAATGTAGTTTTGCATTGACAGAGGTTACATACCTAGGGCATGTCATTAGTGAAAAAGGAATTAAAACAGATCCTCGATTAATTTCGGCAGTTAAGGACTTCCCAGCACCACAACGCGTTAAGGAAGGACAAAGTTTCATTGATCTCGCATCGTATTACCGAAAATATGTTAAAAATTTAGCTGAAATTGCCCGACCCTTAACCCAATTATTGAAAAAGGGTGCAAAATTTCATTGGTCTGAAGATTGTGAATCTGCATTTCAAACCCTTAAAGATAAGTTAACACACAGTCCTGTATTGACCTACCCAGATTATAACAAAGAATTTATTTTATCCTGTGACGCAAGTGGTCATTCAGTAGGAGTTGTTTTGAATCAGAATATTAATGGCGCGGAACACCCCATAGCCTACGCTTCGAGACAACTAACAACGGCACAAAGAAATTATTCCACAACGGAGAAAGAATTGATAAGTGTTATTTATGGTATCAAATACTTTAAATGCTACTTGTATGGTAGGAAATTCAAGGTCATTACAGACCACGCAGCTTTAAAATGGTTGCTTGGATTAAAGGATCCATCTAGTCGTCTTACCCGTTGGGCCCTATGTCTTTCCGAAATGGATTTCGAAGTTATCCATAAACCAGGCAAAAAACACACAAATGCAGATTGCCTAAGTCGGAAAATAGCACTTTTGGAAGCAACAGGCCGAGATACTGAGGACTGGAGAAAGGCACAAAATGAGGATACAGAATGTAAAAAATACGCAACTCAAAAACAATTTTGCTTTGAAGATGGTGTATTATGCCGAAAAACAAAACTTGGAGCGCGAATTGTTGTTCCCCAACACCTTAGACAAGAAATAATGGCAGAGGCCCACGATCATATCCTTGCAGGACACGGTGGACAGCGGACAACCGAAAGACGAGTAGCAGAGCGATTTTGGTGGCAAACCAGAAAGCAGGATGTTGCGCAGTACGTTCGTACTTGCATTGCGTGCGCACAACGAGCTGAACTTTCTCGTTCAAAAATACCCTTACAGAGGCTCCCCGAGGCTTCATGTCCATTTCAAATCTGCGGAGTGGATCTCTACGGGCCATTTCATAAAACACCTGCTGGTAATAAGTATGTTCTTACAATTATAGATCACTTTTCACGCTACCTAGCTATGGTGAGTCTCCCAGATCAGCAAGCAAATACAGTTGCCCAAGCTTTAGTTAACAACTGGATACTTAAATTTGGAGTACCTGAAGCTATTATCACAGATCAGGGATCTAATTTTATGTCTGAATTAATGAAACAGCTATGCCACTTATTAAAAATACGCAAATTACGCACAACTCCGTTACACCCTCAGTGCAACGGGCGCACAGAAAGAGTTCATCGGACAATTGGCAAGATGCTTAGTTATTACATTAACGAACAACATTCTAATTGGGATACGTATTTACCAATAATCGTGTCGGTATACAACGCCAAAACGCATGAAGCAACTGGCATGTCACCTTATGAAGTGGTCTATGGAAAAAAAATGCCGTTCCCTTTTGATGTAATCAGGCAGAAAAACGGAAAAGTCGGAGAAACAGTAAGAGATTTCAGTCGAATGATGAAGGATGTATGGAAAAAGGTTCAAAAATCTAATACAAAGGCTTTGGAACGACAGGAAAGATTAGGTAATACCCAAGCTAAATATCCAAATTACAAAATCGGTCTGTGGGTTATGCTTTCAACTCCTTACATAGCTAAAGGAAAAACGAAGAAATTTGTAACAAACTACAGAGGTCCTTATCAAATTATTGAGATCACGTCACCAGTCAACGTTAAATTGCAACTGCCCACCCGAACTACCATTGTCCATGCAAGTCGTTTAAAACCTTTTAAGGGCGCTCCAGATGTAATTCCTTCAACAATAGTGTCTGCTTTTCCGAAGGGTGGAGGAAGATCCCGTAAAGGAAAAAGAGTGGCCACGCCAGCACAACATACAGACATGGCACCATACAATCTTCGTTCAAGGGTGCGAATGTCCTAGTTGAATCTTAGTAGACTGTAGTATACAAATGTAAATAATTAATAAATGATAATGGTTTATTTTTTAAGAAAGAAAACTTGAACGTAGAAACATGTAGATCTTGTAGTTAACAATGTATTCCTTCTTTTCTTTGTTTTTGTTTTTACTAGGTTGGTAGGTTCATAACCATGTTGTTTGCTTTTTTCAGAAAACGCCATGCAAGCATTTCCTACACAAAACCTGTCCTACCTCAACGACTCCGTTGACAGTTTCCTTCTGAAGTCATAAACTCACAGCAAGGCAAAATTGATGCCAATGTTATGATGCAACATGTCTTAAAATTAAAAGGTGAACACAAAACTAAAATTATAATGCTAGGAACGGGTATATCTGGAACCTTTGTGTTGGTGTTTCTGCTTTGTACAGTTTTCTTTTATTTAAGACGAAAAAATAAGTCAAATAATAATATACCACTTCATCAAATCCCTGTTAATTGGATACCACACTCTTAACTGGTGTACTTCAGCAGTTACTTTTGAGCATTAATGTATTAATTTTGTTTATTGTACTTCATTCTTTATTAAACAGTCTCTTGTTAACATAAACAATACTGTAGAATAGATACTCTTGCATTAGTATAGGCTAGATTAAACAGCTGTTCCTCTGTAATTTTCTAAGTGCAAAACCTATTTTTTTGTTTATTCATTGTCATCAAGATTTGTTACACTTATTACAACCATTTATGTAAGAACTATGTGATTCATGACCGTACAGTGCTTTTGTAAAGTGATAAAGTATTTTCCACATACTTAATGTGAAGCGTGTGTAATCTTCTAACTCGAGAGTTTTCAGCGTTTGTGCTTTTGCCGTGTGAAGAGTGGAGGAATGTTGAGTGGTAAATTCGAGGGCGAATTTCTCCGAATGGTGGAGGAATGTTGAGTGTTAATTAAGTAAATAAATTAGTGAAATCAAAGTGAACTAGGTAATTAGAATATAAATGAAAAACTTGGTTTAGTTTAGAGTGCTACATACTGGCATTCAGCGGGCAGAACAGAAGAGACAATGACCATGAAGTCAGCAGTTCCACATAAGCGGGCGCTGTCGATTCAGCCGTCAGGGCATCGCCCGACCGGCTCACGTGTTTCTCAGTTGTCGCATGTGAGCAAAGGCCCTCGCCTACATTCCAAGAGCCAATGACCGACGTTAAGAAGATTCTTCGAGAAGCTTTTCAACGTGACAGAAGAGGCAATGGCCGTGAAGTCGTTCACCTCCAGTGAACTGAAGTGAATAAATACGCGAGACGCGGTGGACCCGACAGATGAAGACAGAGGAAGACAGATGAAGACGGGGACGAAGACGAAGACGGATACGGGGACGGAGACGAAGACGAGAGACGAAGGAAGAAAAGAAGAGTAGCAGTAGTTTTCAGTCAGTTTCGGTGCTGAAGACCGTCATGCAAGAAGAGACTGCATCATTCACAGACGCACCAAGTCCGCCGCTATAATGGAATAGCAAGCAGCAGCCGCGGCGCCAGAAGACAGAAGTTAAAAGGTATTTGAAGTCTGATTTTTACATACCCGGGTGACTCGTGAGGACGGGAAGGAGACGGCCTCACCTCAGCAGTCACCTGTGAGCTGGGATGAAGACCTGACAGCCGAAGACTGGCAATCGGGAGTCCGTGGTTCGAGTTCGGGACACTGACCTTCCCCCGCCGCGCCGCTCCGCTGGTCGACGCACAACACACGCGGCCGCTTAGAGAAGAGAAACACTGGGACGTCACATTCAAGGTATCACCATCCGATGCACGACGTCGCTCGCAATAGTTAAAACCGGCCACCTCGCGCTGCGCGTCTCCGGTCAGCTGGGCGAGACGGCGACACGAGATACACACCGCTACGCGTAATCAGACGCCGCCGCCGCCGCTGTCGCAGCAGAAGGCTACGCAAACGACACGGCTGCCGCTCTCCGAACCAGAACGTCCCAGTAAGATACAGTTGTACGAAACTTTCAATAAAAGTTATCTTATGTAAAAATGATGTTTCATTCGACCTCATACCCGAGCCAAGGAAGAACCCACCCTGCCCACATGTTGTAAGAGAGAAAAGTTAATTTATTTAATATTTTCACCCTGGCAGAATGCTTTAGAATGCTCATCCTGACAATTGACAGCATCAAAAGAGAAAACCCAGTTACATTGAGTGACAGAACTGTCACATTTAGTAACACAATTGTTACATTTAGTGTCATAAGCCGTTATAGTTGTTACATTTGGTGTCAGAGAAAAAAACCCTTGGCTCAATATGAGGTGTGAATGACAGTCACTAAAGGTCCCCAGTTAGTATTTTTAATGTGTGAAGGGATAGAGGTTTGCATAGCAGTCGTAATATTTTCTTTATTTAGAAGTGTATTTTCTCTCATGATTTTAAGAGTTTGTCGGAAATATTTAAACATCTTTTAAATTCAGTATAGGAAGATTGTGTAACTAATAGTTGTAAAATGATGACACGAAATCGTACAAAGTCAGAGTCAGCACCACAAGCGGTTTCTACTGAGGAAGCTATTCAGATCTTAGTTAATCAGATAGAACAGCTTAAAAGTGATAATAATGCATTATTTAAACAGTTGAGTGAGGTTAGGCAAACCAGTTCAATCCCTCCCACCCTAGATTCCTCAGCAGCAGCCTTAGTAACTCCTTTTTCAGGTATACCTGGCGAGGACATAACAGCCTTTTTTGATGATTTAGTAGCAGCTGCAAAGTTAGGATCATGGTCAGATGAACAGCTCTTACAAATGACAAAGTTAAGATTGACAGGAGAGGCTAAAGCACACGTCTTATACCATGAAGAATTACGGAATGCTCCAACATTTGAGGAATTGAAGAAAGGATTGCTCAAACGTTTTCAAAAACAGAACAGCTGTAGATTTTATAGGGAACAGTTAAACGCTATCACTCAGAGGCAAAACGAGTCGTTAGAAAGCTTTGTAGATAGGATTAGAAAAGTTAATATTAACACCTATCAGTTGACAACTAGTGATGAAGCAAATAAGGTTATCTTACAAGAGGCAGAAGATAGAGCTCTGGATACATTTTTACGTGGGTTACCTCCTGAAACGTCCCGTCGTGTCAGGGCAGAGTGTCCTAAAAATTTAGCAGAAGCTGTATCTGTGGCGACAGCTTTTGAAGAAATTGACATTGCCACCAGATACAAGGAGAAGCGAAATATATTTTCAACAGGAGTACGATGTTTTAGGTGCGATCGACATATAGCAAAAAACTGCAGACAACCTCAATGCACTAATTGTCAAAGAATAGGTCACACATTCAAGGAATGCAGGTCTAAGAAAGTTTTTGGAAATAGAAATCAGTTAAACTGAAACGGGAATGTCGGAACCGCCGCCAGGCGTTCCCAATAAAATTTCATGCCATTAAGGCGAATGTGAAGACGGAATGCTGGTTATCTGCTACCATACAGGATAAAGAGGCAAGGATACTGGTGGATACAGGCGCAAACGTATCAATAGTAAGTAATGAATATATTGGAGAAAAGAAATATGACCCTCCAAGGTATAGATTGAATGGAGTAGGAGGAGGTACAGTTAAGTCATTAGGATGTACATCATTGATTTTCTGTATTCACGGTGTACAATTTCAAGAAGTTGTAGAAGTGGTAACAAAGGTAACTGACGGGTACGACGCGATCCTAGGGTTGGATTTCCTGAATAAACATCACGCTAAAATCGACCTCAGACAGCAAACTGTAGAACTTAGCGGAATAGTGTTTCAGCTAGGTGACACCGCTGCAAAGGGCCCTCTGCCGCAAGATTTCCCTAACCGGAAGGCGAAATCAACTATACTGCGTGCAACGTCCTTGAAGGTTGATTCGCGGAATCAGATACCATCTGGCTCAGGAAAACTTCTCTGGATGACCGTTGACCACGAAGTACCTACAGATACAGTGTGTCTAATAGAGCCTTTAGAGGAAAATGAGGAATTAGATGTATCACATTGTTATGTACGTAGGAGTGTTGTACGGGTTCAAGACGTTGAGGGAGAAAGAAAAGTACCGGTACATATTGACAATTTCGGAGTGGAGGACAAAGAGTTGCATAAGGGAATATTAGTAGCTACAGTCAGTATTTTTGAAGAAGAAGATTTCATTTGGTCAGATATTAATGATGGTCAGAAACCAGACGCCTATAAAACCGCATTACGCCAGAAGATTGAGCATTTGAAAGGAAAGGATAGAGACACGATAGAAGCAGTTTTAGTTGAGTTCCAAGATTTATTTAATGCAGAAGGTCCATTGCCAGCAACAGACATCACACAGCATAGGATCCCAACAGGAAATAGCCCCCCAGTTTATAGGAAGCCTTATAGAGTTCCGCATCACTTACAGCCAGTACTGGAAGAATTTATAGAACAGCATCTAAAAGATGGAATTATAGAATATTCTGATTCGCCTTATAATTCAAATATCGTAATCATTCCAAAGAAGTCTCCCGACGGTACGAAACGATATAGATTTTGTTGTGACTACAGACACCTTAACAAACAAACTATCTCAGATGTTTATCCTCTTCGAAACATTACAGATATCATTGACAGTTTGGGTAACAGTAAATATTTTTCAACAATCGATCTACGTAGTGGATATCATCAATTGGAAGTTGCTCCTGAGGATAGGCATAAAACAGCATTTTCTACCCCTGGAGGCCACTGGCAATTTAAAAGAATGCCTTTCGGTTTGAAAAATGCACCAGCAACTTTTCAAAGACTACTCGGTGGAGTATTGCGAGGACTAAAAACTCAGCAATGTTGTGTATATCTAGACGATATTATTGTATTCTCCAGAGACATTAATGAACATGCTGTGCGTCTGCGTAATGTTTTTCAGAGACTTAGAAAAGCCAAATTAACATTAAATATGGAAAAATGTAGTTTTGCATTGACAGAGGTTACATACCTAGGGCATGTCATTAGTGAAAAAGGAATTAAAACAGATCCTCGATTAATTTCGGCAGTTAAGGACTTCCCAGCACCACAACGCGTTAAGGAAGGACAAAGTTTCATTGATCTCGCATCGTATTACCGAAAATATGTTCAAAATTTTGCTGAAATTGCCCGACCCTTAACCCAATTATTGAAAAAGGGTGCAAAATTTCATTGGTCTGAAGATTGTGAATCTGCGTTTCAAACCCTTAAAGATAAGTTAACACACAGTCCTGTATTGGCCTACCCAGATTATAACAAAGAATTTGTTTTATCCTGTGACGCAAGTGGTCATTCAGTAGGAGTTGTTTTGAATCAGAATATTAATGGCGCGGAACACCCCATAGCCTACGCTTCGAGACAACTAACAACGGCACAAAGAAATTATTCCACAACGGAGAAAGAATTGATAAGTGTTATTTATGGTATCAAATACTTTAAATGCTACTTGTATGGTAGGAAATTCAAGGTCATTACAGACCACGCAGCTTTAAAATGGTTGCTTGGATTAAAGGATCCATCTAGTCGTCTTACCCGTTGGGCCCTATGTCTTTCCGAAATGGATTTCGAAGTTATCCATAAACCAGGCAAAAAACACACAAATGCAGATTGCCTAAGTCGGAAAATAGCACTTTTGGAAGCAACAGGCCGAGATACTGAGGACTGGAGAAAGGCACAAAATGAGGATACAGAATGTAAAAAATACGCAACTCAAAAACAATTTTGCTTTGAAGATGGTGTATTATGCCGAAAAACAAAACTTGGAGCGCGAATTGTTGTTCCCCAACACCTTAGACAAGAAATAATGGCAGAGGCCCACGATCATATCCTTGCAGGACACGGTGGACAGCGGACAACCGAAAGACGAGTAGCAGAGCGATTTTGGTGGCAAACCAGAAAGCAGGATGTTGCGCAGTACGTTCGTACTTGCATTGCGTGCGCACAACGAGCTGAACTTTCTCGTTCAAAAATACCCTTACAGAGGCTCCCCGAGGCTTCATGTCCATTTCAAATCTGCGGAGTGGATCTCTACGGGCCATTTCATAAAACACCTGCTGGTAATAAGTATGTTCTTACAATTATAGATCACTTTTCACGCTACCTAGCTATGGTGAGTCTCCCAGATCAGCAAGCAAATACAGTTGCCCAAGCTTTAGTTAACAACTGGATACTTAAATTTGGAGTACCTGAAGCTATTATCACAGATCAGGGATCTAATTTTATGTCTGAATTAATGAAACAGCTATGCCACTTATTAAAAATACGCAAATTACGCACAACTCCGTTACACCCTCAGTGCAACGGGCGCACAGAAAGAGTTCATCGGACAATTGGCAAGATGCTTAGTTATTACATTAACGAACAACATTCTAATTGGGATACGTATTTACCAATAATCGTGTCGGTATACAACGCCAAAACGCATGAAGCAACTGGCATGTCACCTTATGAAGTGGTCTATGGAAAAAAAATGCCGTTCCCTTTTGATGTAATCAGGCAGAAAAACGGAAAAGTCGGAGAAACAGTAAGAGATTTCAGTCGAATGATGAAGGATGTATGGAAAAAGGTTCAAAAATCTAATACAAAGGCTTTGGAACGACAGGAAAGATTAGGTAATACCCAAGCTAAATATCCAAATTACAAAATCGGTCTGTGGGTTATGCTTTCAACTCCTTACATAGCTAAAGGAAAAACGAAGAAATTTGTAACAAACTACAGAGGTCCTTATCAAATTATTGAGATCACGTCACCAGTCAACGTTAAATTGCAACTGCCCACCCGAACTACCATTGTCCATGCAAGTCGTTTAAAACCTTTTAAGGGCGCTCCAGATGTAATTCCTTCAACAATAGTGTCTGCTTTTCCGAAGGGTGGAGGAAGATCCCGTAAAGGAAAAAGAGTGGCCACGCCAGCACAACATACAGACATGGCACCATACAATCTTCGTTCAAGGGTGCGAATGTCCTAGTTGAATCTTAGTAGACTGTAGTATACAAATGTAAATAATTAATAAATGATAATGGTTTATTTTTTAAGAAAGAAAACTTGAACGTAGAAACATGTAGATCTTGTAGTTAACAATGTATTCCTTCTTTTCTTTGTTTTTGTTTTTACTAGGTTGGTAGGTTCATAACCATGTTGTTTGCTTTTTTCAGAAAACGCCATGCAAGCATTTCCTACACAAAACCTGTCCTACCTCAACGACTCCGTTGACAGTTTCCTTCTGAAGTCATAAACTCACAGCAAGGCAAAATTGATGCCAATGTTATGATGCAACATGTCTTAAAATTAAAAGGTGAACACAAAACTAAAATTATAATGCTAGGAACGGGTATATCTGGAACCTTTGTGTTGGTGTTTCTGCTTTGTACAGTTTTCTTTTATTTAAGACGAAAAAATAAGTCAAATAATAATATACCACTTCATCAAATCCCTGTTAATTGGATACCACACTCTTAACTGGTGTACTTCAGCAGTTACTTTTGAGCATTAATGTATTAATTTTGTTTATTGTACTTCATTCTTTATTAAACAGTCTCTTGTTAACATAAACAATACTGTAGAATAGATACTCTTGCATTAGTATAGGCTAGATTAAACAGCTGTTCCTCTGTAATTTTCTAAGTGCAAAACCTATTTTTTTGTTTATTCATTGTCATCAAGATTTGTTACACTTATTACAACCATTTATGTAAGAACTATGTGATTCATGACCGTACAGTGCTTTTGTAAAGTGATAAAGTATTTTCCACATACTTAATGTGAAGCGTGTGTAATCTTCTAACTCGAGAGTTTTCAGCGTTTGTGCTTTTGCCGTGTGAAGAGTGGAGGAATGTTGAGTGGTAAATTCGAGGGCGAATTTCTCCGAATGGTGGAGGAATGTTGAGTGTTAATTAAGTAAATAAATTAGTGAAATCAAAGTGAACTAGGTAATTAGAATATAAATGAAAAACTTGGTTTAGTTTAGAGTGCTACATACTGGCATTCAGCGGGCAGAACAGAAGAGACAATGACCATGAAGTCAGCAGTTCCACATAAGCGGGCGCTGTCGATTCAGCCGTCAGGGCATCGCCCGACCGGCTCACGTGTTTCTCAGTGTCGCATGTGAGCAAAGGCCCTCGCCTACATTCCAAGAGCCAATGACCGACGTTAAGAAGATTCTTCGAGAAGCTTTTCAACGTGACGGAAGAGGCAATGACCGGCTCACGTGTTTCTCAGTCGTCACATGCGATCAGAGACCCCCGCCTACATTCCAAGAGCCAATGACCGAGGTCAAGAAGATTCTTCGAGAAGCTTTTCAACGTGACAGAAGAGGCAATGGCCGTGAAGTCGTTCACCTCCAGTGAACTGAAGTGAATAAATACGCGAGACGCGGTGGGCCCGACAGATGAAGACAGAGGAAGACAGATGAAGACGGGACGAAGACGAAGACGGCTACGGGGACGGAGACAAAGACGAGAGACGAAGGAAGAAAAGAAGAGTAGCAGTAGTTTTCAGTCAGTTTCGGTGCTGAAGACCGTCATGCAAGAAGAGACTGCATCATTCACAGACGCACCAAGTCCGCCGCTATAATGGAATAGCAAGCAGCAGCCGCGGCGCCAGAAGACAGAAGTTAAAAGGTATTTGAAGTCTGATTTTTACATACCCGGGTGACTCGTGAGGACGGGAAGGAGACGGCCTCACCTCAGCAGTCACCTGTGAGCTGGGATGAAGACCTGACAGCCGAAGACTGGCAATCGGGAGTCCGTGGTTCGAGTTCGGGACACTGGCCTTCCCCCGCCGCGCCGCTCCGCTGGTCGACGCACAACACACGCGGCCGCTTAGAGAAGAGAAACACTGGGACGTCACATTCAAGGTATCACCATCCGATGCACGACGTCGCTCGCAATAGTTAAAACCGGCCACCTCGCGCTGCGCGTCTCCGGTCAGCTGGGCGAGACGGCGACACGAGATACACACCGCTACGCGTAATCAGACGCCGCCGCCGCCGCTGTCGCAGCAGAAGGCTACGCAAACGACACGGCTGCCGCTCTCCGAACCAGAACGTCCCAGTAAGATACAGTTGTACGAAACTTTCAATAAAAGTTATCTTATGTAAAAATGATGTTTCATTCGACCTCATACGCGAGCCAAGGAAGAACCCACCCTGCCCACATGTTGTAAGAGAGAAAAGTTAATTTATTTAATATTTTCACCCTGACAGAATGCTTTAGAATGCTCATCCTGACAATTGACAGCATCAAAAGAGAAAACCCAGTTACATTGAGTGACAGAACTGTCACATTTAGTAACACAATTGTTACATTTAGTGTCATAAGCCGTTTCAGTTGTTACACACCAGATGAAACTGTTTTGTCATGGCTGGCACCCCCAAGGCTGTTGGTAGTTCTGACGGAACGTCGTCTGCTCCTTCAGGGTTGTTTCGACTTACGTCTATCAGCGCTCTGTCAAATTCTTCCCATATCCTCTACATTTTCTTTTCTTTCTGTAATATTTCCTTCAAGGTTATCTCGCTTGTGTAAGTCCACTACATACTTTTTCCGACTTTCAGCTTTCCCTTCTTTGCTTAGAAACATTTTTCCTTTTGAACTCTTTATACTCACATAGCTATTTCTCCTCTCTCCAAAGGCATCTTTAGTTTTCCTCTAGACTGCATCTATCTTTCCCCTAGTGATATATGCTTCTAAATCGTTACATTCGTCATCTAGCTATTCCTGCTTTGCAATTTCGCACGGCTGGTTAGTTTCACGTTTTAGACGTTAGTATTCCCTTTCGTCAGCTTCATTTTCTGCATTTTTGTATTTTTTTCTTTCATGAGTTGCGTCCAATATGTCTGTGATATCCAAGGATTTTGCGCTAGACCTTGTCTTTTTATCTACACTCCTGGAAATTGAATTAAGAACACCGTGAATTCATTGTCCCAGGAAGGGGAAACTTTATTGACACATTCCTGGGGTCAGATACATCACATGATCACACTGACAGAACCACAGGCACATAGACACAGGCAACAGAGCATGCACAATGTCGGCACTAGTACAGTGTATATCCACCTTTCGCAGCAATGCAGGCTGCTATTCTCCCATGGAGACGATCGTAGAGATGCTGGATGTAGTCCTGTGGAACGGCTTGCCATGCCATTTCCACCTGGCGCCTCAGTTGGACCAGCGTTCGTGCCGGACGTGCAGACCGCGTGAGACGACGCTTCATCCAGTCCCAAACATGCTCAATGGGGGACAGATCCGGAGATCTTGCTGGCCAGGGTAGTTGACTTACACCTTCTAGAGCACGTTGGGTGGCACGGGATACATGCGGACGTGCATTGTCCTGTTGGAACAGCAAGTTCCCTTGCCGGTCTAGGAATGGTAGAACGATGGGTTCGATGACGGTTTGGATGTACCGTGCACTATTCAGTGTCCCCTCGACGATCACCAGTGGTGTACGGCCAGTGTAGGAGATCGCTCCCCACACCATGATGCCGGGTGCTGGCCCTGTGTGCCTCGGTCGTATGCAGCCCTGATTGTGGCGCTCACCTGCACGGCGCCAAACACGCATACGACCATCATTGGCACCAAGGCAGAAGCGACTCTCATCGCTGAAGACGACACGTCTCCATTCGTCCCCCCATTCACGCCTGTCGCGACACCACTGGAGGCGGGCTGCACGATGTTGGGACGTGAGCGGAAGACGGCCTAACGGTGTGCGGGACCGTAGCCCAGCTTCATGGAGACGGTTGCGAATGGTCCTCGCCGATACCCCAGGAGCAACAGTGTCCCTAATTTGCTGGGAAGTGGCGGTGCGGTCCCCTACGGCACTGCGTAGGATCCTACGGTCTTGGCGTGCATCCGTGCGTCGCTGCGGTCCGGTCCCAGGTCGACGGGCACGTGCACCTTCCGCCGACCACTGGCGACAACATCGATGTACTGTGGAGACCTCACGCCCCACGTGTTGAGCAATTCGGCGGTACGTCCACCCGGCCTCCCGCATGCCCACTATACGCCCTCGCTCAAAGTCCGTCAACTGCACATACGGTTCACGCCCACGCTGTCGCGGCATGCTACCAGTGTTAAAGACTGCGATGGAGCTCCGTATGCCACGGCAAACTGGCTGACACTGACGGCGGCGGTGCACAAATGCTGCGCAGCTAGCGCCATTCGACGGCCAACACCGCGGTTCCTGGTGTGTCCGCTGTGCCGTGCGTGTGATCATCGCTTGTACAGCCCTCTCGCAGTGTCCGGAGCAAGTATGGTGGGTCTGACACACCGGTGTCAATGTGTTCTTTTTGCCATTTCCAGGAGTGTATTTGAACATCTGCTGCCTTCACTATACCATCCCTCACTATACAACCCGATTCGTCTTCCACTGTATTCCTTCCCCTGTTCTAGACAATGCTGCCTAACTCTCCCTCTGAAACTCTCTACAGTCTCTTGTTCTTTCAACTTATTCAGCTTCCATTTTCTTAAATTGCTATGTTTTACAATTTCTTCAGTTTAATTCTACAGTTTATAACCAATAAATTATTGTCCATGTTCACATCTGACCTTGGATATGTGTTAAATTTAAAATCTGGTTTCGAAATCTCTGCACTACCATTATATAATCAATGTGAAGCCTCCCGGTGTCTCAAGCTCTCGATGTTTCCAGGTCTCTTCCACTTATACAACCAACTTTCACGATTCTTAAACCAAGTGTTATCGATGGTTAAATTATGCTGTGTACAAGATTCTAGAAGGCGGCTTCCACTTTCTTCCCCCAACCCACATTCACTTATTAATTACTTTTACATCTCTTCCTTTTTCTATTATCAAATTCCAGTGTACCATCAGAATAAAATTTTCTTCTCCCTTAACTCACCGAGTAATTCCACTTATCTCATCATATATTTCTGCAACCTCTTCTTCATCTTTGGATCTACTTGCCTTATAAACTAGTCCTAATATGATGAGTATCGGCTTCGAGTCTATCTTGGCTACGATAATGCATTCACTATGCTGTTCATAGTAGCTGACTCGTGTTTCCAGTTTTTTCCACTGTTAAACCTACACCTGCATTATCCCTATCTGATATTGTATTTACAACCGTGCATTCATCTGACTAGAAGACCTGTTCCTCCTGCCACCGAACTTCACTAAATCCCAGTATATATAAATTCTACATACCCATTTCCCATTTGAAATTTTAAACGAATCTGCCAGATCAAAGGATCCAACATACCACGCCCTGGCTGGTAGAACGTCAGTTTTCTTCCTCCTGATGACAGCCTAGTGAGCAGTCCCTGCCCAGAGATCCGAATTGGGGACTATTTTACCTGTGGAATATTTTAGCATGAGGACGCCATCACCATTTATCTATACAGTAGAGACTTGTGTGTGAAGACTTGTGTGAGGCCTCGCGCTGTCATGGAGAAGCGAAAACTCACTTGCATTTTTGTGGCGACGAACACGCTGAAGTCGTTTCTTCAAATTCATGAGGATAACACGATACACTTCAGAGTTGATCGCTGCACCTTGAGGGAAGACATGTCACAGACTAACCCCTTCAGAGTCCCAGAAGACCGTCGTCTTGACTTTACCGGCTCAGGATGTGGCTTCGAACTTTTTCTTCGGAGGAGAGGTGATGTGGCGTCACAACACGGATTGAGGTTTTAGTTTCCAGTACGAAGTGATGGACCCACGTTTCATGGCCTGTGACGATGTTCGACAAAAAATTGTCATGATCAGCGTCGAAATACGCAAGCAATTGCGCACAGATGGCTCGTCGTAGCTCATCATGGTCTTCTGTTATCCGGTGAGGAATCCAGAGGGCACACACCTTTGAGTATCCCAGTCCGTTAATATTGGAAAAATACAGGGTTGTTATCTGTAACATATATAAATCGCTGAAGCCATTGACAAGGCTAGTTGTACGTTACGTATTAGAATTAAATTCCGCACAGAAGAAAAATCGATTCCTGTTGCTGCTTTTAGGTGGACAACGTGCCTCTACAAGAAAATTGGCTTAGAAGTTTCTTGGTGCTGAAAGTTTCACATAAGGCAGGATATACGTTTCCTGAGAAAGTCTGTCTGTGACTGAATAAAAAACTCTTACAATTAGGAGACAAATGTATTAATGAGATAATCGTATTCTGATTGTTACTGAAAAACTGAATGCTCAGTACGTGAAGTGTTCGGTAGATAAGGATCATTCTGGCGTTAAGAAAAATACGTTCTTTAGCGAAAACCTTTATTTGCAGTTTTTGCTTACTTGAAATCACCGTTTATTTCCAAGCACTTTTCGTAACCTTGAACTTTTTCAAACACTCTGTGTGGACATTTCCTGCCTTAGAATTGATCTTGTTGACTACTGCTATCTTGAGTTCGTCGTAATTTTCAAAACTACGTCAAACATTTCTGTTGATGTAGAATGTTCACGTCTGTTCGCTCCCAACAATCAACGAAAGCAGGTCATCTCCATTTTGCCATTAACGATGGAAAATCTTTTGCCCGTTTGACATTTTATGCTTTTTATGTTGGTTGGTAACTATTTCTCGGTACCGACATTGCATACAGTTTGTGATGTTAAAGCGTCCAACACACGTTTCCTCCACCTATTATTGTACGTCCATTATTAGGTGTAACCTTTGAATTAATTTTGAACAACTTCACATCCTTCTGCACACAAAATTCTTACTAGACCAAGCACTTCGCAAAAGCCAGGAGCAACTATTTTTGAATCAAACCAATGGCTTCTGTCACTTCGTAAAGGATCAATAGGTGGCTGTGCATTTCTTTGACTTTGGTCTCAGCTGACGAACTTTAAATATGAGCAAATGACACTTGCTATTAGAATACGTTTCGTACCTGCTTCTGAACACATTATTATCATCTTCGCGGATTATAAACTCCGCGGAAAGGTTTAGCCTTTAATTTCAGATAACAGAGTTCCAAAACAGTTCAATAATTCTGTCATTTCCATCTACATGCATCTCGTTAACTGCCAATATTATTATGTTTCTGGAAATTGACGCATGAGCAGAGGCAACGGATAGTCCATCTTCCCCTGCATTGTAAGTGTATTATGTGGGGAGTGGAGAAAATTTTATACTAGTATACTACCACCAGCTATTTCCCCTGAGCTTACCTTGTATTGCGGAGTGTAACAGTGTATGGAAGAATGGTGCCCCGGGTACGCTGTGTCTCTAGTGCGCTCCCGGTAACACCCTCCGCGTGGACACGTTGTAACCTGATATAATTTTCTCTCTTGCCGCCCTACGTGCGCTGTGGATGGAGTTCCAGCGTGTTGATATGGGCGACACCTGGGAAATTAGCGACCTCAGCTTCCTGTACGTGCCGCCATATATGCAAAGCGACCACTTAAAGGTAGCCTGCCGCTCGGGAGGTCTACGACGCCGGCGACTGAACGCTTCCTGCCGACTTGACAGCAAAGCTACGTTGTAGCATCAGAATTATAAAGGAGAGCTTAGTTTAGAATACGTAATCACTGAATACTAGAACTAAATGTTAACAGCTGATTGTGTCTTGGTTTTTAAGGGCAGAAACACGAATATGGAAGAAAGGGCAATTACATTACAGTTTCGACATAAAAGAAGACGTTTGATGTTAGTTTAGACTGTGCCGATGCGAGAACTCTTTTCAATTATTGGAATTTATGTTAAAAGTTGGAAGAAAGCAAAACCATACCACTGTTGCATTACCAATGGCTTAATAAAAGGTGCACTTTACGTATTATTGTTTCACATGGAGTAGCATTAATCCTACAAATCCATTACGAAACTGAAGTAAAGTTAGACATGTATTAAAGGATTTAACTGATTTCAACACACTTAGCAGCTGGAAAGAAACATTCCCTTTAATAAAATTATCTGTCGGAATTGTAATGATGTAGACAGTCGTGCAGTGTCGGATAAATATCACGAAATTAGAGAGCCTAAGAACATAAATAGGTAGTAACTAATATTTCAGAAATGATGTAAGGTGAACGTCGTGCAGTAACTGTAAACTGTGTGTGCAAGGAGAATGGCAATTGTTGATGCACCTGTCCTCGATCTGAATAACGTGCTTTTCGCACTGATAACAGGAGATCTCTCTGCCTTTCTCTTCCGATTGTGCATTGATCAATTTAGATATTTATTTTTGCTCCATGGAAAGTACACTCCTGGAAATGGAAAAAAGAACACATTGACACCGGTGTGTCAGACCCACCATACTTGCTCCGGACACTGCCAGAGGGCTGTACAAGCAATGATCACACGCACGGCACAGCGGACACACCAGGAACCGCGGTGTTGGCCGTCGAATGGCGCTAGCTGCGCAGCATTTGTGCACCGCCGCCGTCAGTGTCAGCCAGTTTGCCGTGGCATACGGAGCTCCATCGCAGTCTTTAACACTGGTAGCATGCCGCGACAGCGTGGACGTGAACCGTATGTGCAGTTGACGGACTTTGAGCGAGGGCGTATAGTGGGC
Source organism: Schistocerca serialis cubense (assembly GCF_023864345.2). NCBI lineage: Eukaryota > Metazoa > Arthropoda > Insecta > Orthoptera > Acrididae > Schistocerca > Schistocerca serialis. The sequence goes on from NC_064643.1 coordinate 545,652,971, forward strand.
ATGCGGGAGGCCGGGTGGACGTACCGCCGAATTGCTCAACACGTGGGGCGTGAGGTCTCCACAGTACATCGATGTTGTCGCCAGTGGTCGGCGGAGGTGCACGCGCCTGTCGACCTGGGACCGGACCGCAGCGACGCACGGATGCACGCCAAGACCGTAGGATCCTACGCAGTGCCGTTGGGGACCGCACCGCCACTTCCCAGCAAATTAGGGACACTGTTGCTCATGGGGTATCGGCGAGGACCATTCGCAACCGTCTCCATGAAGCTGGGCTACGGTCCCGCACACCGTTAGGCCGTCTTCCGCTCACGCCCCAACATCGTGCAGCCCGCCTCCAGTGGTGTCGCGACAGGCGTGAATGGAGGGACGAATGGAGACGTGTCGTCTTCAGCGATGAGAGTCGCTTCTGCTTTGGTGCCAATGATGGTCGTGTGCGTGTTTGGCGCCGTGCAGGTGAGCGCCACAATCAGGACTGCATACGACCGAGGCACACAGGGCCAACACCCGGCATCATGGTGTGGGGAGCGATCTCCTACACTGGCCGTACACCACTGGTGATCGTCGAGGGGACACTGAATAGTGCACGGTACATCCAAACCGTCATCGAACCCATCGTTCTACCATTCCTAGACCGGCAAGGGAACTTGCTGTTCCAACAGGACAATGCACGTCCGCATGTATCCCGTGCCACCCAACGTGCTCTAGAAGGTGTAAGTCAACTACCCTGGCCAGCAAGATCTCCGGATCTGTCCCCATTGAGCATGTTTGGGACTGGATGAAGCGTCGTCTCACGCGGTCTGCACGTCTAGCACGAACGCTGGTCCAACTGAGGCGCCAGGTGGAAATGGCATGGCAAGCCGTTCCACAGGACTACATCCAGCATCTCTACGATCGTCTCCATGGGAGAATAGCAGCCTGCATTGCTGCGAAAGGTGGATATACACTGTACTAGTGCCGACATTGTGCATGCTCTGTTGCCTGTGTCTATGTGCCTGTGGTTCTGTCAGTGTGATCATGTGATGTATCTGACCCCAGGAATGTGTCAATAAAGTTTCCCCTTCCTGGGACAATGAATTCACGGTGTTCTTATTTCAATTTCCAGGAGTGTATGTGAGTTTTACTTGTGGTCTTTGGAGTCGGTAGCTCGGCCAATAAACGGCAAGCGCATGATCGTACCACGTGACCACATAAATTTGGAAGGAAGAGGGAGAGGTGGTTGTACAGAGTCGGTGACTCCGACTTGAGCAGACGGAGGCAATCCTAAGTGGTCTCGCCATGTAACCTACATTCACATCTACATACGTACTCTTACAAGCCACCGCATGCTTAATGGCGGTAGGTACACTATATTACTACTTGTCATTTTCTTTTCTGTTCCACTCACAAAAAAGTGTAGGAGAAAACACTATCTATACGCCTCCAGCGACAATAGAATCGTTCTGCAGGTAGTCTCAAATGCCGGTTCGCTGAATTTTCTCAATAGCGCTCCTCGAAAAGAACGTCGCTTTCGTTCCAGTGATTCCAATTTTGAGTCCCCGAAGCATCTCCGTAATACTTAACTTGTTGTTCGAAGCTACCAGTAACAAACCTAGCAGCCCTCTCCGGAAGTTGCTTGTTATTGTGAGTTGGGCGTGTTACTGAGAGTTTGACGGCGCTGAGCAATTTTGCGTACGACTGACCTGTTATTAATTGTGCGGGCAGGCAGCACTGGGCCGGAAGAGGCCGTTCGGAAATTGATTGAATCAGAAAAGTTGTAGTCCTACACTTTATTTCTATATTTCTGATTCAGCAATAGATCAGAATGTGATTGTGTTAAGTGTAGCAGATGAGTCTGTTGTGTGAATACGAAGGTTGGAAGTTACATAGTGGTAACTCTGCTGTGGGGACACTATGCAATGGAATCTACTATTGTCGCTGATACCACACGTTGTTGACATACCTACCTTCCGAGCAAATGGACTCGCCCGTCCCACGTCTCCGGCGTGCGCACAATCGAGGTAAACACAGTCACTTGTGAGCGACGGTCTAACGTAACGATGTAACAATGCTTTTGTAACAGGAACAACGGAGATGGATCAAGACTGAATTGTGCCAAAGGTCGTACAACACAACAGTGTCATCGAGGTCTTCAAGAGGCGTGCTGGGAATCGGCATTGCAGTACAGACCAGTGGCACGTTGGGTAAAAGCCTTCAACGAACGTCGGCAAACTGTGGCAGACATGCATCGGACAGGTCGTCCTAGCGTCTCTGAAGAAAAAGTGCATGCTGTTGCTGCATTAGTGGACAGTGATCGACACCATACGATTCTTGAGCTCGCCCACGAAACCGGATTAGGGCATATGACTGTGCTTCGCGTCCTGAAGGAACACCTGGGCATGCGAAAAATTGCACCACGATGTGTTCCGCATGACTTGACGGAAATGCAGAAATGGATGCGTTACGACGCTGCTCAGACGCACTTAGAGCGCTATGTGCCCGAAGGAGAGGCTTTCTAAGGCCGTATTGTAGCACTGTATGAGACATGGGCCACATCGCACGACCCAAAACTGAATCGCCAATCCAACGAAAGGCGTCATTGTGGGTCGCCGCGAAAGTCGAAAGTGCGTCAGAGCTCCAGTATGGTGAAAGTTTTGATGATTCTCGTGTACGACTGTGATGCTGTTAACGCATTACGTTTTTCCACGGCAGAGCGTCAATGCACAGTATTACTGTTCGTTTTTGGAGCATTACCTGCGACCAGCTTTGCGAAAGAAGTGGCGACACTTTCTGCGCAACCCACTCATAATTTTGCACGACAATGCGCGGGCGCATACAGCGCAAGCTGTGGCTCCTCTGTACGGTAGATATGACTGGGAAGTACTGTACCATCCACCATACTCCCCGGACTTAAGTCCTTGTGACTTCGATTTGTTTCCGAAGATGAAGGAACCACTTCGTGGCATTCGCTTCAGAACTGTTCCAGAGATTCGACGGGCAGTAGACCGCTCCATTCGCACGATCAGCAGGGCTCTGCTGACGGTGTACTACGCCTTCCACATAACTGGCAAACGTGTTCTACACAACGCTAGTGACTACTTTGAAGGACAGTAACAGGTGCAAAGACGTAACTCTTTTGTATCGGTTGTGAATAAATATTTCTACTATTTAAGTTCCAATCCTCGTATATGTGATACGTCACAGTAATTATTCTAGTATATCAGAAGTTTATTTCAAGTTTCCATTTTCATTTCCTTAGTCAGACTTATGTTCCCTTACCGTGCTATTCGAATGAATAACAAATAAACATTACGTTATGAAGGCCAGTTCTAATTTTTAACTTATTTGTGCCTATGTAATATACGTTTGAGAACTCAGTATTATATTTCTTTCTTTCTTGGGCCTGTGTCCCGCTCCAACGCGGTGTCGGCTTTGTTGTGACGGAATTGGCAGTGTTAATGGCAGAGGGTGGCCGGATTCCCTTTCTGCCGCCACCCCAAACCCCCTGGGACGAAAGTAGAGTACCCCAGGTGTCTGCGTCGAGTGTAAGTCATGAAATAGTGCGAACGTTTTCAAATGTGTGTGAGTCGTGTAACTGAGGCGGAACTTGGGGACCAGCCCGGTATTCACCTAGCGGGATATTGAAAACCGCCTAAAAACCACATACAGGCTGATCGGCATACCGGTCCTCGTCAATAATCCGCCGGGCGGATTCGATCCGGGGCCGGCGCGCCTACCCGAGTCCAGGAAGCAGCGCATTAGCGCTCTCGGCTACCCTAGCGGGTAGAAGTCAGTATTATATGATTTGGTTAATTTTGTTAATGTATGGTACGTTACGCTGCAGAACGACGAAAGCTGCGCCTGCCGAGCTCTTACGTCGTTCATTTCAGGTGTCGTGGCGTTGTCGCTTTTTGTTTGAGGAGATGTATTTATGTTGTAGTTTCTGTATTCCACGTATAAGGATAGTAAATGGTCGTTTGTGGCCTCACAAGAATATCTTCAAAGTGATGTTGAATGCTACCATTGCGCAATGTATGTACTAGCGTCTGTTTAACAGTGCTTTTTAAAGCCAGATGCGTTCCATAATATTATTAGACAAGTACACTGGACTATTAACAAGTAAATAACGTCTAAATACTGAGCGTTAGTGGTAATGGCAAATTTTATTCTGGACAATTGGAATTGCTCGACGCGGAAGCAACAACATTCTCTATAGCAAAGTAATAAATGTCAAAGAGTTTACTACTATCTCTATTGGAGGATACTTATTAGCAGTTAAGACCTTAGGGTTTATGCGATAAAATATCTCACAGATCTATAATTTCTGAGCTACATACAACCAAATAAAATTTGAAGTTATGTTCGGTCTGTAATATGAAACAGTGTAGGCCGATTTAGAGATTTATTGTGAATATAAGTACTTTGAGCATACATTCACAGGTGGAGTCTGTTGTCCATGACTAGATCACATTTTCAGATATTCCTCCAATAATCACTTTATTGTAAATGTAAGATAGTAAAGCCCAGACTCGGAGAGGTAGACACCTGTGGCCTACTAGTAACAGTGTTTAGCGAGGAAGACAGTAAAGGTGTGAAACGCTTGTATTGGTCTGTTAGTTTGTTCAACCAAGAGTCTGCAGGTGTCTGCAGCTGGGATGCAAGTCATTTCACTTTAAAGGGTAAATGGTGCAACTGAGAAAATATTGTTACAAGGAAAAAAGGCACTTTTACATTGATCTTGAAGTCTTGAAACGTTATAAACACACGTACTATATCTGTATCGCAAAACATCTGCTAATTTATCAATATGGACAGTCAAAATGTACCGAAATTTTAGACAATAGGAAAACGTTCCTGTGTATTTAAATGTACCTGCAGTTGGGCTATCCACAGATAATACTTTTTCGCGGATATAAAGGCTACCGTCAATATACACGTGTAAGGGAACGGGAACAGTGGACACAAATATGTAGCCAATTCACTTTTAAGCTATTATAGGCTACAGCAAAAAAAAAAAAAAAATTCTTTTTGTGAAAGAGTAGTTGTGAGACTGTTCTTCAGGCAAGCATATTCATTACACTTCAGGTAAAAGTCACAGGTGCAAGGGAATACGGTAACTGAGTGAACCACTTGATCTTCATTCCTGTATCTGTAACCCATAAGTGAATGTAACAAAAACGGTGACATTCTTTGTTACTGTTTCGTCTAATATTCTTCTGCTTCTGATATCGAATAGGTGACTTTTAATTTCAGGATTTTTGATGAAGATCAGCTAATTATACTGTTGAATGATCGTATATTAGAAAACGTATTGGTTCAAATGGTTCAAATGGCTCTGAGCTCTATGGGACGTAACTTCTGCGGTTATCAGTCCCCTAGAACTTAGAACTACTTAAACCTAACTAACCTAAGGACAGCACACACATCCATGCCCGCGGCAGGATTCGAACCTGCGACCGTAGCAGTCGCGCGGTTCCAGACTGTAGCGCCTAGAACCGCTCTGCGACCACGGCCGGCAGAAAGCGTATCGACCATGTGCTTATACATCTAAACCGCAATGGTAATTTGTCATTCCTCTTGCAGAAATGAACATTACAGTCTCTCTTGTCTTCAGTAGATACAATTTTGCTTTCGGAGATAAATTTTCTCTACATCCATCGTTAATATTAATAAATAAGAAACACAGGCTGTCGGACAATACTCTCCAGCCGGTCGAGCGAATGTTTTGTCATCTGCCTCGCTCGTCGGTAAATTACACTTCCAAATAATGTTAGTGTGACGTCTGTTTTTCCCTCAGCTATGTCTGCAAGGTCATACACTTTAGATACTGTACAGCGACACCCGTTTCGAGGCATCTAATCGTCTGATAGAAAAATGAAGTGGGTTTCGGGCCTAGGCATGAGAAACAGGTAACACTTGCTTAACTTCCAGTGCCCGCCCCAACCTCCGATCCTCTGTAAGAGCATCTGCAGAAGGACCTGCGAACATTCTTACAGAGATTCGGAAGATATCTAACACACCGTTTGTAAATTATGTGAACAGTAAGGTAGTGTGAAGTCAGTTTCACTTCCAATAGCTTTTCTCCGTTGAAAACTATTTGGTGAATGCTAGCTGTGCGAAAGAAACGAAATACAAAGGTAGGCCGATGTTCGGCAAAAAATTTTTATTTTGATGAGGTAATGGTTCTGAATTGTATTGAACTCCTTCTACTACTTGATCGTAGCCTCGGCGCTGCTATTTACTTCTTTCTGGATCTCACAGATCAACATGGATTCAGCAGAGATCCTGCGAAATTCAACTTGCTCTGTTCCTCCATGAGATCAACAGCACAGTGGACAACGGCGCTCAGGTTGACGCCGCTCTCCTTGATTTCAGTAAGGCATTTGACACCGTCCCGCATTGCCGTTTAATGATAAAAAATACGATCTTACGAAGTATCGGAGCAGACTGCGATTGGATTCAACACTTTCTTGCAGATAGAACTTAACACGTCGTCTTCAGGGAAATAAATCGACTGATGTAGAGATAATATCCAGCGTACCACAGGGAAGTGTGATAGGACCATTGCTGTTTACAATATGTATAAATTATCTAGTAGAAGGCGTCGGATGCTCTTCAAGGCTATTAGCAGATGATGCAGTTGTCCATACCAAAGTAGCAACACCAGAAGATAGAAAGAATTTGCAGAACGACCTACAGAGATTTGATGGATGGTGCAGACTCTGGCAGTTGACCATGAACGTAAATAAATGTAACATATTGGGCGTACATTGGACAAGAAAGCTGCTACTGTACAGCTACACTGTTGATGACAAACAGCTGGAGACAGCGTCTGCCGTAAAATATCTAGACGTAACTATCCAGAGCAACCTTAAGTGGAATGATCATATAAGACAGATAGTGGGAAAAGCAGACCCCTGACTGAGATTCATCCGAAGAATCTTAAAGAAATGTAGCTCATCCATGAAAGAAGTGGCTTATAAGGCGCTTATTCGCACTATTCTTCAATATTGTTCATCAATCTGGGATCTCTATCAGGTAGGACTGATAGGGGAGATAGAGAAGATACAACGGAGAGCGGCGTGTTTCGTCACGGTATCGTTTAGCTGGCGAGAGAGCGTTACGGAGATGCTAAACAAACTGCACTGCAGACGTTACAAGAGATACGTTGTGCATCATGGAGAGCGCTTTTCAGGAGGAGTTGGACAACATGTTACTTCTCCCCCACATCCTTCCTCTCATATTGAGCATGAGGAGAAAATTCGAGAAATTGCAGCCAATAAAGACCCTTACCGACAATCATTCTTCCCACGCGCTGCTAACGGTTGGAAGAGAGTTGGAGGGATCAGACAGTGGTACCGAAAGTACCCTCCACCACACACCATTAGTTGGCTTGCGGAGTATGATGTAGATGTAGAAACAGCAAATCGAGTTTTGCAATATCGCAGTTCACTGCCTCCATGTTGATAGAGACAATATGTCCTCTGAACAGTTCCTTGAAAACCACACAGAACCTGTATGTATACAATGCGAGGAGAGTGGATGCTGTCCGGAATGCCAACGAGTACCTAAACATAATGTGTTATGTTTACTTGTCTATCCATATTTTTTCAACCCCCTGTATGTTGTGCATCAAAAGCAGCCTCCGCATGGAACTGTTGTTCCCTACTCCGGCTGTTACTAGTCGCCAACCAATGGTGCGGGATGACACAGGTAGTAACAGGAAGTCCATTACTTTTTCTCGGTTGGCAGGCAAAGGTGTGAAGGGCGAACGATGTGCGTTGCTGACAATACGGCACTCCTCCTTTGTCCGACGTAGTGGGATGGCACCTTGTCCACGGGCGTACCTGCCCTGAAATTCCCACACAGTCCAGGATAAAGCCTCTGTCATATCCGATTGCACTACCAATCTGGATATTGCACGATTTGATCAGCCGGCCAAATGGAAGCCAACAATGCTGTCCCCATCCAATTTTCAGGTGCTGATAACGCTGTCTCACAAGAGTAGGTGGCATCTCCGTGTCGTTCACAACGGGCACTCAACATCGCACACTGTACTCATTTGGCCTCCGAAGCCTGGTACCTACACGAACAACACTAATACAGTCCTGTGGAAATTCTGTCTCGGAGAACAGCAATGTTAGTTATTTGTATAGCTTAATAACTGTCTTTTGCAGATGTGATGATAGTCTTATTAAGACCAAATGTGTTTTGTTGTATTCTAAAGCATCGTCAGTGGTCACTGTAACAACATTTCTTTTCCTTTTACAATTTTTGTTTGTTAGTAATATGAGCAGTTCGCATGCTTTACTTACCGCTGGAAACGCTGGTAATTCTTTTCTCTGCTCATGGTTTTTTGTTGTTTGCTTCATTCTTGGTGCATGTGTTGGATTTTCGCACACAGCACTTACACTGCCGCAAATACACTGACGGAAAAAGTAGCACCACCAAGAAGGAGGCAGGCGTGTTTCTACATCTGAAAGATGGTGTCATCCAAATTTCACGCCATTCGCAAAGAGTGTTGCTTGTCGCGCCACTATGATAATGCAAATCACTTTCGCATTAAATACAGGCTATAGCCATCGTGGGCGTTAGTTGCTTTTGAGGTTGGATGTGATGAGTTGATGTTAGTCTACAGCGTCTTTAAAGCCACAAAGACGCCATTATGAACACCAGGCGTTGCTTAAAAGGGCTACGAAAAGACGAATGTTTCTTCTGCGATATTTCAGAAAAACTTGGAAGGAATGTAGCCACTGTACATGACTGCTAGCAGCTGAGGTCACTAGAATGTACTACCAGAAGAAGACCGGGCTCCGAAAAGGAGGACCACCACGTTCGGTGTATGCGCTGTCACACTGTACTGCATCTGCAGCAGAAATTTGAGAAGCAGTTGGCGACACAGTGACACGAGGGACTCTTACAAACCGATTACTTCAGGGACAGCTCCGAATCAGATACCCTGTAGCATGCATCCATTGACTCCGAATCACCAGCACACCACCATTTGCGACTTAATCGGTGTCAAACGAGAGCTCATTAGGAGGCCAAGGGGTAGGTCTGTTGTGTTTTACGATGAAAGCTGGTTCTACCTCGGTGCCAGTGATGGCCGTGTGTTCGTTAGAAGGGGGCCAGTTGAGGGCATTCAGCCGACCTGTCTGTGTGCTTGACACACTGGACCTACACTTGGAGTTATCGCCAGTGATGAAATCTCGTATAACAACAGGAACACTCTCATGGTTATCACACGCAACCCGACAGCAAATTTGTCCATCTATTTGGTGATTCGACCTGATGTGCTGCCATCCATGAACAGCATTAGAGTAGTGTTTCCCAATTCGCCCACATACCACTGTTGTAACCCAACATGCTCTACTGAGTGTCGACACGTATCGTTGCTCTGCCAGGTCACCAGATCTGTCTCCAATCGAGCACGTATGGGACGTCATCGGACGACAACTCCAGTGTCATCCACACACTGCATTAACTGTCCCTGTATTGATCGACCAAGTGCAACAACCGTGAAACTCCATCCCACAAACTGACATCCGGTACCTGTATAAGACAGTGCATGCACGTTGGCATAGCTGCACTCAGCATTCTGTCGGTTATGTCGGTTATTAATGTGCTATCATACCCAAAAGTATTCGAACGATCTTCATTGAGTTTCGCCTGATTTGCATGTAGACCACATACCTTAGCTGTTTTGCAGGTTCTGTGATCTCCTTGCAGTACAGTCGTTTCACTACACAAAATGGATACACCAGGAGAGCACTAAAGAACAATCTTCTGTACAGTAATCAGTGCAGGTCTGACTCAGCGCCACGATAGTGTCAGTACTTGAAAATGCGTCTTTAGAGGTGAGAAAATCCTTAAAGCTCGTAAATTCAATTTTACTACGGTAAGTGACAGTTAAAAATCACTACTACAGTAATTAGAATTTTAGTTAACTAACTCCGTCACGTAAGTCATTCCAGCAACGCGATTAACAGCGGCAAACACTCTATGGAAACCTCGAAGTTAACATCTTACCACCAGTTATTTCTTTAAATTCATGATTGAGCAACTATTTGTGCACGTGTTTGAACTTTAAACGACTTGACGAATTTTTTGTTCTGTATCTGTTTTTAAACCAAATCCTATAGCCATTGTAACTAAGCAAAGCTTTCATGCCTGACCAAGACTCGACCATAGCAATGTTCGTCGTTGGTGACTACGTATAAATAGTTGAGAAATAACGATGTTTTCACCAGCATCAGTCAGCAAAGGTGAACTTGAAAATTTTTTGGCTCTGCCTGGAATCCTGTCAGGTCTCTTATCTCCCTTTTAACTAACGGCGAAAAATGTTTAACATAATTTCAACTGACAAAACATGCACGTATTTAAAACGTGGTGCTACTTATAAAAATTTATGATGGGGACTCAAACCTAGCACGTAATCACACTATTACTTAAGTAAAATTAGATGTTATATCGCGAATTTTTTCACTAGAAGCGATATGTCTGAATTTTAAATGAGGATACAGCGCTTTCCTGACCGGGAATCGAAGCCGGTACCTTCCGCCGTTTTTTCCATCCACGAATCGTTTATTCATCAGTAGTGGAATGTGTGCATGTTTGGCTAGAAATAACGGCAAATATCGTTGTTGTTGACAACATATGAAGAGACATTAAAATGAAAATTATTTATCACCAGTACTCCGGTGTGCAAATGGTGGAGCTTGAAACGAAACCATGAATATTTTTGTGCAGGACCAGGATTCGAAGCCTCATATGTGCCTTCCGTGGAGACCTAGAGAACTTTGCCATCTTGAGGAAAACAACGAAAAGATCCAACTCTATCGTTCCGTGTGGATCACATATCCCGAAAGAGGAGATCCGAATTCAAATTCTAGTCCAGCGCCAAATTTTTCAGCATCTGAACTTCAAATAAAATAAGAGCCCTGTGACCTTAAGTGACAGTTGGCCCATTGAATAAAATAAATTTTCTGGTGTAAGGAAGCTCACTGGCGACAGAGTTCGTTTGCCACAACTTCCGCCTCTGGTATGGCTCAACCTCAACCGGTTCTGTCCCCGTTTGGAAACGAAGGGATATGGTTTTTATAATGCTGATTCGGAACTACGGTGCAACCTGACGTTCTTCCCTTGGCATTACTTGAGGTGACGGAGATTTGTTCGTCTGTGTACGAAATACATGTCGGAAATGGGAATCAACCCAACAGACCACTGAAGCCCACTTTTGCTACATTCATGATAGTGTCGTAACATGTAATGCGCTTAGCTTACAAATTAGACACTGCGAAAGAATTCAATTCTCTATTAACTATTTAATTATCAGCAGGCTTGTGACACGGAAATTATGGAAGTCTCATGTCAGCGGGATGTAAAATTGCTTTTAGCCGTCACAGCCTCGATTTGAAGCCATTTTGAAATTTTTACTATTTCAGGAGATTTCTTATACCGAGTAAAGCCAAATACTTCGAGTATTACTGGCATTGTCGCTATTACCTTCTTCATGCTGCAGCTACTACACGCGTGCTTCAATGGAACATTTAATACTTCTTGGTCATTTTGAGAAGCAGTGGCCCAAACACAGGGAAATAGTTATTTTGCAGTAAATGGTTGGTCGTTCTGAGGTAACTGGATCGTCCTTGCTCTAGTCATTACCACTACGAAGTACTGGAGAACTTACGGCTTTCTTCCGCTCGTCAGAGATTTTCAGGAGGCAGAATAATCTTCCAACATGGCCGTTCTCCTGGCCACATGGCGAACTGTATAAAACACTGGTTTCAAAAGTACAGACACGTTAAGCTGTTGGACTGGCCCCCGAAAAGTGTTGACCTCAGGCCCATAGAGCGCTTATGGGCAGAGATGGAGAAAATTATTAGGTGTAAAAGCCAGCACCGACAACCAAGACAGCGCTGTTCGAAGCAGTTCATGACACGTGGGAAGAGTTGTCACAGAGTAACCGATTCATCCGGAAACTTGGTGCGTGTATTCCCTGGCGGTTAAGTGCGGTTGTAAAAAAGGGTGCAAAGTGGGGGCGGTACTGAAACTGGGCATGGTATTGAACTATTGTGTTTTTAGGGAGAAATTGTCTGTAACAAGTGAACGTATTCTTCTCCTTCGAAGAGGAGGGAAATTTGTTTGCCTTATCTCTTTTTTGACAAAAAGAAAAAAAAGAGGAGCAGATTATACATAAAAACTAGACTGTCTGATTCACTCATGTCAGTCGTTCAACAGACTGTTGTTTTTAAGTTATTTTACTACATTTGATTAGAAAGACTGAGACAAGCATGGAACTATTTTTTTTTATTTTGTGTCATGGCGCATGACGTCAGTTCTGATGAAGGCATCAAAGAAAAATTATCGAGTTTTTGCACGCCGAGGGAAAGCTTAGTGACTAAAGCACAAAAGAGATATCATTTCCTTTTAATGCTAAGCGGAAATCACAGCTAATAAAGAAAAAAAATGGTGCAAGACCGGTGGTGTAGACCTAATATTTTAAAATTATGAGTACTTCATAATTCTCGTTCTGCTCGTGAACTAATAACTCTTTATCACTAATTAAAATTCATGGAAGTGACGGCACTCGAAACCCCGAACTGCAGAATAGAAAGTCGCCCCCTCACCATGCCATCAATCGCGTACGCGATCGTTACGAAATGGCATGATATGGTCTGTAACGTCACACCTTTTCTATGAAAAAGAAATGACATACCGAGTTAAAGAGGCGCAGTCTTCGACAGATATGCAGACACTTCATATAACTTTAAATGAAGAACGTTAGCTAACTGAATGTGATGCAGTAAGTATTCTACTAGGTTTTATCATATGTGCTTGTTTTGGAGATGCCGTGTGTGGGAGAGTGAGAACTCATTAGCTGCTAACGCGTCAATAAACTTCGACACAGTGGTGGCGAAGTTACTCATGTGCCAAATGCTTGTGCAGAAAATGGCTTGAGAACTCTGAAGCGTATATTCTGTCATCGTGATTGAAAGGGATCAGAAAATGCTGTTGAATTATACACTTATAGTATCTGTCTTACGAAGAAAGTTTAAGGAACTGTTCGTTTCAGTCACATTTGTAAACTGATCCTAATATATCACACATTAATCAGAAAGTTTAGTTACAAGGAAAGTGTATCTCTTCTGATGAAGATGCCAAAAGAAGTATATAAAAAAGCGTGGAGTTCTGATGTACAACACGCTTTTCACTTCCAGATTTACCTCGGTATGTTCACTGATACCGTAACGTTTGTCTCGGGTGATGATTTCCCAGATGACAAACAAAACAAGCATTACTGTCATTTATTGTCTCTTGGAGCCATTTCTGAGCCTTTCTTCTGAAATAACTCAGTATTTCCAAAACAGCCAAACCTACAATGTATTAACTGGAGGTTGTGAGATGGCTTATGATGCAGAGGTTGTCTTATGATTTAGTAACTGAATTTCGTTCTGGTCATTTGCAGATCGAAAAACGGAAACGAGGAAAAAACTTACAAACCACAATGTTTCTCCAGCGATATCTGAACTGACTTGTGTATCAACTAGCGCAATGAAAATCGAGCATGTTACCACTAAGCCAACACGACACTACCGCGATATACCTTACTTCATTACATACGTATTTCGTAATGTAGATTAAAGAGCAGTCTTAGCTCAGGTGACAAACGTCAAGTCTGGGTCCAAACAATGAATTTTACTTGCTGAGTGTCACGTCTTAAATGGAAGCCATTTAGAATATTTCATCAAGATGACAAGGAAGTACAATATTAGCCATAAAAGCTGGCCGCCAGCCGGCAGCCTCAGAGACGAAGTCACTTACGGAAGCCAATATTCCAGGCCACCTCTCAGAATTGTAAGTCCGGCCACATCCACGATCTCGCAGCACTGTAGGATGCAGAAGTGTACGATGTTCTGTCAGTCTTCTCGAGGTGTTACGGAAGCGTATCAACTCGTGATTTTGTGGTAAGCTTCGTGCTCTCTAAAGTCCAGTGTTCGAGTCCACTCCATTCCTAGTTCCTTTAAATCGCATATCTGCTAAAGTTATCAGTCTGACGGACACTCAAACATAATTCGTTTCATTTTGTAATTCACCTGCAATAGTAAAAAGCTTCAGAGACATTTCCGCCAAACAGCTCGTGGATGCGGCATTATCAGAAGTCTTCACGGAGAGTTTCGTCACCCCACAGCAGCTACCAGCTACTGACCATACGGCACCCGCTGCCAACGTCGGACGCCTCCGACTACGGGCGCTAGGAGCCTGTTGATCAGCGGCCATTGTCTTATTTGAAGTTCTCGAAATTATCTAGCAGCTACGATTTGGATTTTGCGTGCCTGAAACTTATCAACGTAGTTCAAGTGTGATAAAATATAGTCGCAAGCGGAAAGAGGCCAAACATTTGGATTTGGCTCATATTACTCGCTTTGGGTTTAGTAGAGGGGTGAAGGCAACAGAGCCAGCTCTGAACGTTTGTAATATGTGTGGGGCAACTGCTTTGGGCAAAAGACTTAAAAAATATAAAAGCCTTTTTTGCTTCAAGGAACATCGTTCTGACATGAATGATTCTGCACGTAAAAGGAAGCCTCAATAGCAATGGAGTGTTACCGTTTAAGCGTTGTGCGACATTTACTTTCAATAGGCAAGGTTCAGAAGTCGGGAGCAGTAATAGTGCATTCTCTAGTTTAAAAGAACAAAAATCAAAGGGTAACAGTTAATGCACTTTTGCTTGATAGTCATCAGATGGCTCACTGAAAATTCCAATGAGGTATTCCTACTAGTGATTGGTTATGATGTCTTTATATTAACTTCTTAAAGAGAATTAATGTTTGAGTCCTAACAAAAGCCATACACTCGAGCAAAGAGGGGTGTGGTCATAATATTTTTCCTATGGTGGCTCAGCAAGGGTGTTGCACATAACGAAAACCTCCCCAGGGGAGAGTATATGGCAGCTGGTATCTTTTGCCAACAAGTAAGAACATACCGGCCGCAGTGTAAGAAAAACGACCTACAAAACTTCATCACTTATTAATACTACAAGATAAGGCACTTTTCCAATTTCACTAACAAAACTCTCTCTAGGAGTCTGAAAAGTCATTTGTCATGCAATTATTCGTTTCATCTTACGCCCTTTAATGTTTACGTTTCAAGCTCCTTATAGAAAAATAGTAAAAAAAATTCCTCTCAGGACGAAAATGCATTTCAGACCTGATTCGACAACACCTTTAGCTCAGATCCAGTGGGTAGACATGGAATCGGCTAACTACCTGAGCTTTGTCAGACTGTTTTAGATAACTTGAGAGAATATCCTGCTGACGATTATCTTCTTTCTGATTTTTACTGCTGTGTTCAATAAAATAATGGACAACCATTAAAATATGCACTGTACTAATTCAAATGAAATGCAGATTATCACGATATCCTTGTGACGAAAGTCTGTTTTAATGAAATATAAAGTATCCGTAACAGTAACATGTCTGTATCAGCACGAGTTGATAAGATGTTACTAATTCTGAGCTTCGTAACGGTCTGTGTTTACTTTGTCCCGTGTCACATCGAAGTAGTAGGGAAATGTGACATTGCATAAGTAGAATAAATAAGATTTCCTTCTTCATTTTCGATCTGACTGCTTGTAGCTCTGTCATGAAACGGCTAACAATGAATTCTCCAGCGCGATTGGAACCGGGGACTAAAGCAGCCCCCACTTTACATGCGACAGTACTACCTTACAGCTAGCGGAATACTTGAGCGGTGCGCTCTCCCCTATGGCTTCAGTTGCGGCTAGGACAGATAAGCTCGTAAAGTAAAAGACGAGATTAATTGCAATTTCCGCGTCGTGTGACTTCCTGGACTTGAAAGAATAAATTGATAATCTTATTTCATACTTTATATGAAAATCGCTCAGATTATTCAATGGAAATGATACGAATATATCAAGTGAATTTTGTAAGCTAATTCTGCGTAATCCTGGAAGTAACTCGTTGGTCACAAGGTTGCCAAACATATCCTACTTTGTTGCCACGATTTAGTTATACTTCTAGCAGGAAATACCAGCCTTATACGATCTGGGCAATGACTACCGTTCATGTCTCAAAGACTTGGTGGCCGAGTGCCGAAATACCCGAAGTATATGTCAATGAACCTTATTTGCGACCCTGTAACTAGGTTTAAGTACAGCCGTGTCACTAACAATACTCAGATGCTCCGACTGCAAAATAAACAACACAAATCATTGACTATCAAAATTGTGTGTGTTTTTCTTTCTTAAACGTACTGAAAACAAAACATTATCTCAAGACATGTTTAAGTTTTAGAACATCTGCAGTAGCTACAGTGTAAATGTTATGAGTAGGTAACATACTTTTTTTTATAATAACAGCCTTGGAAAATATTTTTCAGGAGATCGATGTCTACGGCACTATCCATGAAAGACAGGCAGAGGTATGAAGATACCACAACACAGAATCGATTGCAACACGTAACATCCTGAACGAGACTTCGTAAACTGGGAATAACATGAATTTCCAGATAAAGAAATCCTTCTTTTCAGGAAATCATAATAAATGACAGAAAATTCAGGCTCGACATTCCGTTGAAAATTAAACTAGCGAATGTATGGAGCGCAACTTCGATTCTAGCTTCTGCTAACGCGAAAGGAGAAGCAGTTGTTGTGAGAAAGTGGAAAAAGGCTCGCCAAACGATGACAGTAATGTCTCGAATAAGTCACCTCCGAGTAAAACTGTCATTCAATATGAAAAAAAAAACACGGTTCTTCTGTTCGTTATGATTAAAATGTATGGGCCGCTGTTGCTTTGTCAATAAAAGCGAAAAGCGCCTTGTTGAAAAGCTTTTGAACGTGCAGTACGCTTAAAAGACAGAGAGAACTCGAAATAACGATAGGTTCATCTAACCAGGCGTGGTGTTGAGATTGTAAGCATCGTTTACGCAGAGTGCCCCTAACATTTTAGTATTAACGACGCCTCTTCGCTATTACACTAGTCATTTGAGAATTATCGAGTTCTATTCCGGCGGCACAAATGGGCAGACGGTTCTAGAATTTGCTTAGACTATCCATTTTCTGCTTAATCACTGCTCCAAGCTACCACTACAACAGATTACAGGCCATACTTAATTTCTACCCGTGAAAGACTTTCTCCACAGTGCGTGACTAGCATCAGCACTACTAACAATCACCCTACACATAATAGAGTCCCACTATATGCCATTTAATCGCTGCAAAATGCTCTATGCTCGCGTCTTTCTGCCAACGACATACTTTCTATCGCAGGACTCTCAACCCACCTTCTGTGTTTGTCTCATACATTGTGACACTTAACGATGATTTGTATCTAAATTAAACAGCTCCTTATTAGCTTTTCTGGCTGAGTATTCTGCTGAAGATAAACATTTAAGGTAAATACTAATATTATGTACTGCGATCATCCAATGTTTCCATTCTTCCAGGTTCATTTTTCGAAAAAAATGTGAAATTAAGCGACAGAGAAGTACTTATGAAGTCATAAATAACTATCAATGAAATGTGGCGTACTCCATCAGTCACCTGACGATTTTGAAAAACTACTTTTTGACCTACTTGAGAGTTTCTTAGGAATCTGTTACTTCAATTTGTTGTGGTATTTATAAATTAAGGTGGAGGAGGAGGGAAAATACTGACATTAAATAAACTGTTCCATCGAAATTTGAGCCTATGGGTATAGCTTTAGTGGCACTCAGCTACTGAGGACTCAGTAACGTGAAGAACATTCCCTCATTAGTGTAGCACAGATGAAGTCATAGACACGTTGTTTAATTACTTGTTTTACGTTTAACATAACATACTGCAATGCATTTCAAGCATGTTTCGCTCATCATTAGGCGCTTTGCATAAAAATAATTGTTCCATAATCAAAAATTATCTTATTCTAACCTAGCATAGAACTGTTCTGTTCACTGTTAGCAGCTGGAGCGGCGCTGGAGTATTTGGGGTGGAGTATCAGGGAGTGGCCTAAAGTCAACCTCCAGTGGTACCTTCTGCTGGCGTGGAGCTATATCTCGTTTTGATTGACACCACAGGGTATATGGGAAACAGCTACTTCTACAGCAGTTATTGTGGTGCTGTATCGTGTGATACACTTTTCCTATATCAGTTGCTCACTTACCATCTGTTGTGGTGCTGCATCGTGTGATAAACTTTTCCTATATCAATTGCTCGCTTACCATCTAGACACCACGTTTATGGTACTCTAGAGGAGCTGCATCGTAACATTACACCTTTGCACTGCTTAATCTGCCACTAATGTCGACGTAATTATTCCACAGAATCCTGGTTCCTAAGCTCATCAAGCGTGGCAACTATTAATGAAGAAAGAAGTAGGTTTTCCACAGAATTCTGCACGTTCCTCGAGTAGCCAAACTGAAACTCTGTTCACATACCCAACCAAGCAAGTGGAACCAGTATCATGTCGTTAGACGTCAGGCAGTTTTTCCCTTACCATTTGCGCCAATCCTGTACGCCTCTTTCCAATCCTCATCCACCTTGGACTCACCATTGACCGTCACCTCACCTGGATCCCTTATCTCAGCTCTATCCAATCCTAAGCCCACAACCAACTCTGTCTCCTTAAACTCCTCTCTGGCTGGATGTGGGAGTTCAACCCCCTACCATTCTCTGCACCTACAAATCCTTAATCTGTCCCATCCTCTGTTATGCCAATCCGTCCGGGATATCTGCCCCCCTCCAAATTATTCTGTAAGTTCTTCCAGATCTTTGAGCGCCATGCACTCTGCCTCACCTTCCACATACGCCTCCCATCCCCCACGTGGATCCTCTATGACTTGATTCCTTTCCCCCATCTGCTCCTTTTCCTCGAACATATCCACATCCTCTTCACCTCCTGCGAACTTGATCCCTCTCATCTCCTGGTTGTTCCTCTCCTCGCCAACCTCCGCCACCTGCCGTGCTTTCACTGTTGTGTCCCCCATACCCTCTACGTCTACACCCTTCATCTTCTTTATCAAGGAGGATTCCGTCAGCTCCCCCTGCCAGATGACGTCCTCTCTCCCTCCATGTATCCCTCTTATCAAATCTGATCCTCACCTCCCCTCTCTCCCTCTGTCCTTTTCCTAGGCTCCCTCTCCCCCCCTTTCCATCCTGTTTTTCCCAGCCTACCCTCTCTTTGACTCCATTCTTTCCCCCAAGTTCTTTTGCTTTCCACTCCACTGCCTTCCTCACTCCTTTTCCGGTCCACCCTGCCCACCCTTTTTCTGTGTCATCTCCCTCCATTGGCTCCCTCTTCTTTTGCTTTTCCTCCCCCGTTTTTCCCCCTCATCTGTCCGGGTCCTCCCTCCCCCACCAATCTCCAGTCGTCTGCAGTTTTAAGTGAGTGTTCAGTGTTGTGCGTCCCCTTGCAGTGTTGCGAACAGACATCATACTGTTCGTAGGTGTGTTTTTTAACTATTGCGAAAAGAAACTGGACTGTCGCCATCTTTTTTTAATTGTGCCTGTCCAATTATTGGGTATCTTCCTTCGCATTTTCTACCGCGTGTTTTTATATTTTAACTTCCACAACTTTCCATCATTTTACAGTTTTTTTTTAAAAAGTCACCGTTTTATCGCCTGGCTTTATTGTTTGTTATATTCTCATTCTGTTGCTTAACTCTTCTGTAGGCTGAAGAGCGGCATATTACACTGCTACCAGCGAAATGCAATGAAGGAAAAAAAACTTAACCGGTGATAATGTCCACTCTCTTTTGTCCCCAAGAAAAAAAGAATCTTCTCACAAAGTAACATGAGGCGACACCACAATTTGCGCAGTACAAAAAAAAATCTGAGAACGATTTATGCACTTGATAGTAGTACACAAGGAAATACTTTTTCTGGGAAGCACGTGAACGGATCTCCTTCACCTCTAGTAATATTAGGTGAAGAACGTGAGATGCTGGTAAAAAATTCGATATCTAACATCTGATTTTACTTAGTTAACAATGTGATTACCTGCTGGGTTCCAGTCCCCATCACAAAACTTTACATCATGGCACTTCATTTTAAATACATGCTTACTTTGTCACTTGAAATCACATTAAACTGTTCTCGTGGGTTGCTAGCAGGGAGATAAGAGTCTTAATAGGATTCTGGGCAGAGCTGCAAAATTTTCAAATTAATATTTGCTAAGGTGTAATGGCGAAAACTACGTTATTTCTCAATTATTTATGCGTAGTCACCAACGAGGAATGTTGCTATGATCGAATCTTGGTTAGGCAAGAAAGCTTTGCTTAGTTTCAATGGTATAGGTACTTGGTTTTTAATATAGACGCAGAACAAAAAAGTTCGTCTTGTCGTTTAAAGTTCAAACATGTGTACAAATAACTACTCAATCATGAGTACAAAGAAATGGTACGATGGTAATTTTGAGATTTCCATAAAGCGCTTACCTCTGTTAATCAAATTTCTTTTGACAGGTTAGTTTCACAGCCAGTCTATGACAAAGCACTCGTGTCAGGAACGACGTTTCACAGGTGTAGGAAAACCTTTTAAAGAGTAGAAATGCTTCGAACTGTCACAGAACCTCAGGAGTCCAGGTATTGTCTCAAAATCTATTTTTGTTAAAAATGTTTGATTTCGTTTAAGAATTGCTTGGAATGACTTTTGTGAGAGACTCTATTAACTTAAATTATAATGAGTGTCGTAGCGATTTTGAAATGTCACTCACTGTAATAAAATTGAGTTTGCAAGCGTTAAGGACTCTCTAATCTCTAATGACGCATTTCCTAGTATTGACAATACTGTGGCATTTACGTACACCTGGATTGATTACCTTAAAGAACAGTGTTCCCTAGTGATCAATTGTGGTATTCATCTTTATAGTCAAACGACTGTACTGCAAAGTGATTACAGGACCTGCAAGATATCCAGGGTTGAGGGCTGCATGCAGGTTAGGCGAAACGCGATTCAGGTCGTTCGGATACATCTAGATACTTCAGTACCAGCAATTCATATTTGCAGTGGCTTATGTCGTACTTACATTAACCTGTAATCTTGAAAAGTTAAACACTTCAACACGTTACCGAGACAAAGTCACTTCTGAAATTTCGTTACTCTACGTTAATTATTCTTTGGTGTTTGATTTTTTTCCGTCAGATTACATTCAAGTTTCTGTGATGTTAAGAACCACTGTAATCTCGCCATTGTGTGTGTTTTAGTTTCCTACTGTGAGATGCATTCTTCTTTTGTTTGTTTTGATAATGGTGGGAGCGTCTACTATCTCTCTGTGAGTGCTTATATTTCCCGACTACGTCGTGTGTGTGTGTGTGTGTGTGTGTGTGTGTGTGTGTGTGTGTGTAACGAGCTAAATTCGTTGTCTGTCTCCAAAAATGTGACACGTTTGAACCAAGCAGATACCATTACAGTTGCAATTTTGTCATATGATGACATATTGGAGACCGTGGCTGTTTTTGAAGACAAATGTTGATCGTGTTAGGACAGCAACCAGCCACAAATTTACTTTGAGTTCCTTTATTCAAAGGAAACCGTTACCGGTTTCGAATCGTTGCGATTCATCATGATGATGATGAATCGCAACGATTCGAAACCGGTAACGGTTTCCTTTGAATAAAGGAACTCAAAGTAAATTTGTGGCTGGTTGCTGTCCTAACACGATCAACATTACCATTACAGTTGTTTTGCATAATATAATTTTCCTGGATTTGTGTACTTTTTTTTCTGTTTGCTGAAAGAGAAATATATGTTATCTACCAGCTAATAAAAAAGTTTCAGACGCCAAGAGGAAACGTGGCATCACATCGCAGTGCTGAATCATTTGTCTGCCCGTCAATTTTCGAAAACTTTAGGTACGAGGTTTCAAGCTATTGTATTTCCCTTGCAAAGATCAGTAAGTGGAGAAACGCCAGACTACATAATGAGTGCACTTTCTAAGAATTTCGAATTCAGTCACATTGTTTTCATTGTCACGTCACATTTTGTTCAGTATCTTGAAGTATTGACTGTGAAGAGGTCTGTTAGATAAAAATTGATGTCACCAGCAAGGAGAATGGTTGAGATAATGATGCAAAATTACCGCAATGAAAGGAATTCTACAACCGATGAAGGTAAGACGAATTAATATTGATTTTATGTACCACATAGTCACCCACGGAGGTACAGAACGTTAGTTTGATTCACTTGGCTCATATTCATTGTTTACACATTTTAGAAATTACAGAAGCAGAAGAAAAGAATGATGAAACATCGTCTGTAATACAATATGTTTCGATATGGAACAATTACCAGAATTAAATGAAGAAGAAGTTCATCAGATAATTACATACCCGAAAGCAACACGGATCCTTCATCATCACCAACATCAAAATCTCCGAGACCACAGATAAGAAGAACTGCAGTTTAGCTGAAAACTCAGCAATCTTTAGAAAATCTAAGTAAGTAAAATGACAGTCGGTTTCCACTTTGGGTCTTGCTTAACATTTCAGATACTAATATCTGAATCACGAATTATTTTAATGTGTAATTAAATGAATATAACAAAAAGAAACAAATCATATATACTGATATGCTGAGACTATCGTTTTAATGTGGTTGTGTGTACACTTTTCCTTAGTGGCCCTCAATTGGATACTGATTTATTTCTTCTCCTAATTGGAATGTTAGTAAAATAATCACACAAGTGCATTTCAGTAGACCTAGGGCAACATTATTTTGTCTTTTGGTGAACTGGTATATTTTGTCGTGATTATCGCACGTTATGAACTTCATAACGCAATGAGACTGTGTGAGATCCACAGTTTATGGATGTAGTATATAAAACTCGATAAGGCACTAACGTCAATATTATAACTTTCTCCCTTCCAGGCAATGTCGCAAAGGCGATTAATTGAGTAAATTCCCATTCACCGATGAATCAGCTATTCAGACCTGAGTCTTGAGTTTGTTTAGGTCACATTCTGCAGGTGCGCATTCTCGTTGAAACGTGACGAAGAAGATCTTTCTCGTGAAAGACTGTTGTGAAGTTCAAGTGTGTCTAGGGTTCTTCTTAGCACTTTTAACGTATCAGAAACATTTGTGCGATACATACAGAGAAAAGAGACAACTGCAACATGATTCCGTCTGCTGACAAGAGGGGTCATCATCGTCCAGGTCTAATGAGATCCAACGAGGTGAGGGAGAGAACCAGCAACCATATAAAATCTTTCCTACCGCACCATCGCGTTACTTCCGACAGAGCACTGTGCGACAGTTCTTACCAGAAGGTCTGAATATACAAATAATGCGCAAAATATATCAGAAACGTTGCAAAGAGGAACAGGTTACTGCTGAAAAATATTGGTTACGCAGAGGAATATTCAATACAGAGTTTCACTTAGGCTTTCATTTACTAAGAAAAGATGTGCGCGACCACTGCTATCGCTTTCAAAATCTCTTCGAAGAAAATCGCTAAGCGGAGGAAGACACCTAAGGAGAAAGGAGGCAGCTAGAAAACTAAAAAATGAATTGAAAGAGCGGGTCCAAGTAGGAGGACGTCATTTACTGGAATTTCACCTAGAAGCCATAAGGCACTGTCCACATGTAGCAGCTAAAGCCATTTTTTACCTAGGAAGACTGGTTGCTTGCAGTATCACGTGTGGCTAAACGCGGGTCAATTGAATTAGCATTATACAGGGAGTCCGAAAATACTTTCCCTGATTACATAAACTGATAACTCAAGCTAGAAGTAAGATACAAATATGAAACTTGTGTCGAATTGTTTACAACTATCAAAGTTTTTTTTCTGTTTTAGGTTCACAGTACGTAAGTAGTGGATGAGGTGCAGTGCCCAAGAAGCCATGTTAACCAATCAGGAGAAGGCACAGTGTGTTCTGTGGTACCATGAGACACGATCACCAACCACAGTGCAGAGACACTTACAGACAACATTTGGAAGGAATCCACCTGATGTCAAGAGCATTAAAGCCTGGTATGAGAAGTTCAAGAACACAGGATCGGTTGCTGACCTTCCGAGGTCTGGTCGACCAAGAACCTCAGCAGACAGGGTGGAAACTGTAAGGCAGTCTTTTCTGCGAAGTCCGAGGAAATCGGTGCGCAGGGCCTCACGTGAATTACATATGCCAAAAAGCTCTCTCCATGACATTTTACACAAACGTTTATTGTTTCGTGCATACAAAGTGCAAAACGTTCAGGCCTTGTTGCCCAATGACAGTACACGTCGATATGACTTTGCGGTCGAAATGCTATCACGTATAGAGGGCGATGATGGTTATCTCAGACGAATTGCCTTTTCCGACGAAGCGACCTTTTTTGTCAGTGGAGAAGTGAATCACCAAAATGTGCGCATTTGGGGTTCACAACCCCCTGGCGAGTCCATGGAGTGCACCAGAGGCAGTCCAAAGGTGAATGTTCGGTGCGCGCTATTGCACGATCGAATTATCGGGCCATTCTTTTTCGCTGAGGCTACCATCACATCTGCAGTGCATCTGGACATGTTGCAACTATATGCTGTTCCTCAGATGCTTCAGTATCACCCCGATGTCTTGTTTCAGCAAGACGGTGCACCACTTCATTGGGATTTGGACGTCCGTGCCTATCTCGATATGACCTTTCCTGGGCGATGGATTGGTCGTGATGGGCCAACGGTTTGGCCTCCACGCTCTCCTGACATAACCCCATTAGACTTCTTTTTATGGGATTATGTCAAGGACGAGGTCTGCCGAACACGTCTACCAGATCTTGAAACCCTGCGGCAACGGATAACCACAGTCGTTGAATCGATCCCTCCAGTGATGTTGGCTAATGTGTGGACGGAAATTGACTATCGCCTAGATGTGTTACGTGCTACCAAGGGTACTTATGTGGAAGTTTACTGGTGTGTGAAAACTTTGATAGTTTGTAAACAATTAGACACCAGTTTCATATTTGTATCTTACTTCTAGCCTGAGTTATCAATTTATGTAATCAGGGAAACACCTTTCGGACACCCTGTATATACTTCAAGAGGTCCAGTTGTTTTGTTCTCCAACACATGCGGAGGACAGAATGGAAACGTCTGCATGAGCAACATGCAGACGTTTCATGCTGTACAAGCACTGAACATTCCTGTGAAACCGGAATGCTTCTTAGAGCCTGGCCATTCTTTAACGGAGTGTGATACAGTCCATGTCCGTATAGAGACTACTGCAAAAAATGTTAATATCTACGAATACTGTTGTTCCGACTGCTACAAAACAAAGACTATATGAATTTGTAGAAACGGACCAGAAGGACTTCCTGGATTTTGGTGCCATGAAAAAGGAAAATACTGTAAATGACAGCGAAGGAAATCAAGTACAGTGGCTTAAAGTGACAAAACTTCAATACTGCGGAAGTGATGTTAATTACGTCTTTTTCAAATATTTCCATCGTTAGCAAGTCAGAAGTTTGTCAGTTTCCAGAAAACCATGAAATTCGAGACAATCTTCCAGTTGGGACCGAAATACCAAGGAGCACTAAAATTTCAGGAAGAGAAGGTAAAAGACCTCCTGGATTTGTGCCGCACCAGCATTGTCAAGGAATAGTATCATGCATTTTAAAACAGTCTTTAAGAAATGAAACCTAGAAGTTCAGACTGTGGTGGCAACGGTTGTGGTGAGTTAGCTAGTAAGTGAACATTCATTGGTGATGTTGGTACATAAATCCATTAATATTCTTTTATTTAAACTGCAACTGACCTGTTTTAGCCAATAAATTATGTTTTTATGTTATAGTTTGGCAAACCAAGTGCCTGTCTCCAAAATGTAAAACCTCTGCGTAGACTGATTGACTTAGAATCATACTGACATATCTCCTTAGCATTATAGTAAACATTTAATAACGATAAACCAGTTAGGGGACTGATGACGTCAGATGTAAAGTCCCATAGTGCTCAGAGCCATTTTTCGATAAACCAGTAAGGACTATTTTTGAAGGTATATTACCATCTGACAGATTTTGAAGTGTATCCTTGAGTACTGTAGAAATTTTTAATAAAGTTTGTATTACATCACTGAAACACGATATTTACATCTTAAAATACCTTTTTTCATCCCTCCTGTAAAGTAGCTGAATTGAGTTACGTTCCTCTGATCGTCACACAGTGAATTTTTCTAACTGTTGTACGTGTAAATTATAGCTTTACCATGCTACAGTGGTGGATGATCTAGATCGTGGATGTGATATATAATATAAACGCTTACAGAGCGATAAAAAAGGATGCCCCCACTACGACTACAAAAAAAAACAAAGGAGACCACATCCCGCGATAGCAAAAGGAAGCATATGAAATGGCGAGATGACAGTGGTTTTTCACAACACAGAAACGTGAATATATTTAGTCCAGTAAAAGTGCCACGTGCTAAAATCCAACACATGCATGTGGAAGAATAGGGAGAATAAATATTGTCAATGTAATGACCCTCTTCCTACGTATGTCAATGTAAGAACCAGAAACACTTCACATGCAGCTCTGAGAGCAAAGTCATTAGATCAAAAATACCGGCTTGCAAGTGAGATTAGAACATTACACATAAAAAACGCGATCAGTATCATAAATTTTATGAAGCACACTTGCAGTTAGTTGACTATATAAATAACAGCACCTTTCTCTGCTATATTCTGGATAAATCTGAAGAACACATTTGTAAAGCCACAGAAAACTTAAAGTAAGAACATGATAAGAAACTGAAGACACTTACGGACAAATATATGCAGGCAAAACCCCCAAACCGGCAGAAACACACAGATCAATTTTACCTGTATCTCATAATCTCACAAACACCAAACGTTCAGATGAAGAAACACAGTTACTAGAGTAACGTTTAAAACACAGTGCAAACAAAAAAGTAAATGAACATTTCACAGAAAATCTGATCAAAGAATCTGAGAACACATTGCCTCAAGAATAGAGGAAAGTCACAAGCACCATGAAAGTAGGTCTTACAAGATAATTAATGGGCAGAGAACTTTAAAACTCACATATATAAGGTATGAGCACAATAAAGCAAACGAGATATCCACAGAAGCTGAAACTCTGAAAATCCTTACAGGAAAAACGATGCAGAGAAAGCATAATCATGAGGAAAGCAGTCAAGTGGAATACAGTTGTACTCCTGGATAAACAAGAATTCAGTTACAAGACACAAGAAATGATTCCATTCAATAACATTTGAAGCCAGACCCAACAAACAGGTTCCACACCAAAATGAAGGACATGCTAAAGACAACAGAATACACAGCTGATTATGGACAAAAAACTTGTATGATACATATAGAACCTAATGCCCCAAAGCACCAGAGCCAACAACAGCTTCATAAAGTAAATATTCCTGTGAGACCCATCATAAATTACAGAAAACACCGACATATACCTTCGCCAGATATGTGCTAAAAATAATCACACCACAATATAAAACACAAAATTCCGGAAGAGTGAAGGCTATGTAAGACCTAATGAACCACATAAAATGCTTGCATTTTACAGATACAGTAATGCCAGTCTCGTTCGATGTATAAAATATGTACTACACAATCCAAGTCGAAGAAACAATGAAGATAAAAGAACAAGACCTAGAAACTTACCACAGGAACACATAACACAAGCGTACTTCTACTCCTCATTACTCATCAAAAGTACTCGGTACTCCACAAAGAATTCCAGTTACAGCAAGGAGGATTACCAATGAGATCCTCAGTTTCAGGAAAGTTTTCAAGCATCCTCATGAACAAAATAATAAAAATTCAATGTACAGTACTGATGGAGATACATGGATGACATCCTCGGCTTTGTAGATGAACTAGAAAATAAAACAGAACACCTACATGCAGAAACAAACACATTACACAAAAATATAACGCTCATATTAGACACAGGATAACCAGGCCAAATACACATCCTAATATATCCATCACACAGAAAAACAATCAATAATCATTCAGTATTTACAGGAAAACACCACAATAGATACATCAGTCATCTAATCACCTAAAAGCCAAAAAAGAACTTGCCCTGATGTATGATCGATAGATTAAACACAGTACCCCTAGAAAAACATAACTACAATAATTAGCTGGACATAATTATTCAGATAGCAAAAAATTAAAAATTTCCATGAATCACTAGTATCAAAACTGAACAAGAGTATTCATAAAAACATGAAAAAAACATCAGACAAATCCAGACACCCTCAACAAACACACACACACACACACACACACACACACACACACACACACACACACACACACACACCAACCAACAAAACTATGGAAACAACAGGCATTCAGTAGGCAAGACAGTAGCATTCACATACAGAAACAAACTGACACATAGAGTTGGGAACATCCTCAGGAGGCAAAGAATAAAAATTGCATATCAGAGAAATACCTATATACAGAAATGTCTAAAAAATGAAGATCACACAGACTTCTACCGAAAATCTGTCATTTCCCAACTTCAGTGCAACAGTTGTGATGATCTATACTTAGTACAGAGAGGCAGAATTTTTGAAATCAGATATAGGAACAGAACAGAGGATGGAAATACGGCGCTAGCCATTCAGCATTTGAAAAAAAATCTCCAGCAAGAAAACTACTTCCCTACCACAATAGAAAAGGTCATGAAAATAGTCAGTTAACAACAGGAAACGGCTCCTAAACTTACAAGATAACTTCCAAATTAAAAAAGCAATAACAGAGAAGAAACACAATTAAACTAACAGACAAACACCAGCAACCAGACACTATGTAAACTAGAAAAACAGCACCCTCGACACCACAAAATAACGTCACAAACTATGCAACATCCCCAACCTAGACTATCCACCTCTCCACCATAATAAAGCAATAATTTACACACACCGTAGTAGGATATTTCAGCTCCCTTCACACACACACACACACACACACACACACACACACACACACAAATGACAGTGAGCCCCTATTTAAAAAATAAAGTACATTTAAAAAATAAAGGAAACAAAACATAAAAAATAAATAAAAGACTTGTACTCATACACGCATATACACACGCACAGCTTGGTCTATAATATGTACAGAACGAACATTAGTAAAATCAACAAACTGCAGGGATGGATCCTGACTGGAAGTGGAAGAAAATATTCCTAAGAGATCATGCGTCAGGAAATGCATCGTTGCCACGGTAGATGGCTATGAACAATGGAAGTTCCCCTGACCACTCGCCCTGTAGACGTTGTGGGTTGCAGGCTGTGTGGACCCAAATATGGTATGCACACAATCCGCATCATCCCCGCCCGTTCGTCAGTCTGAAAGGACCCATTATAACACAAACACCCAAAAAGAGCTTGAAATATTGTGCGACGTGGTTGGTGTCTATGGGGGTACTTATTTAGGTATAGTCGTGCTGCCTCTGGACCGTGTACATCTGCCTGGTTGTACACAAACATCATCTTGGCTTGTTTCCGACGAGTATACCGTACCATTCTACTGCTTAAAGTATGCAGCATCAATCACACACCTGCAGAACGCAAAGAACACAAGATATCTGATCGAAGGAACTGCCAGCGCCGTCTACCGTGGCAACGATGCATTTCCGGACACATGTCAATGGGACATATTTTCCTCCAGTTCCAGTCAGGAAACCGTCCCTGCAGTTTGTCGTTTCTATTACAAAACACTCACACAGCGATAGTAGATACTCCCACCACTACCTAAGCAAACAAAAGACGAAGGCATTCTGCAATAGCAAACAAAACACATAAAATGGCGAGATGACAGTGGTTCTTCACAACAGGGAAACGTGATATATTTAGTGTAGTGAATGTGCTGTGTGAAAAAATTCAACACATGCTCGCGGAAGAGGAGAAAGATTGAAGTAAACAACAAAAAACCACGAGTGGAAGAATTAACACTGTTTGTAGTAATAAGTAAGGCAAGCGAACCGTTTATGATCCTAGCAAAGAAAAGTGTAAGGGAAAGAACAATATTGTTACAGTGACCACTGAAGATGCTTTAGACTAAAGCGAAACGCGTTTGGTATTGATAAACCTTTCATTTCAGTTACTTAAGACGTCAGCTACAGAACATATAAGTCAGCAACCGTGGAAAGAAAGAGGCCGAAAAACCAAGAAGACATCAGAGTATATTTTACGGGTGCTTCTTTTTTTTTTTACGTCAAGCAACGTACGTGCTCCCTAATTCTATAACAATTTGATGTCAGCGATATAAATTCATAGAAACGTGGTGCATGACCCTTCTTGGAAACGAGAATGGCTCGCTCCTTTTTCCTATTGCTCTCAAGGGTTCATTACTTATGGGATAAATGATAAACTGCTGCTACAATGGAAGGAAGTTCACTCCGTATAGAACAGTATATTTATCCCTTCGTACCCACACGTGTTCCTCTGCCAAGTGATTTTATTCGATTTCCTTGTAACAGTTTATCTCAGTATCTGTGACTTCGGAATTCGTGGGATGCTCGGTAGCGAGCGTACACTGTAGATTGTGTTCGATGTGGAGCTTGACTGGGGCAGCCTCGAAGCTCCTAGCTTATTGCCGCAGCATAACCGGGACGACAGTCAATACCGTAAACAGTGAATCGTCCTCCTCACACAGAGGCTGTTTCGCCAAGCAGTTCAAACAGCAGCGCTGACGCACTCCAGATTTCATCTGCCATCTGCGTCAAAGCGCCGCGCAGAGGGGACGGAGGGGCTCGCGTGCGTCAGCCCACAGCAGCGTAGCGCGGAACAGTGTTGACACTCTGTTCTCTGTCATCGTAACCAATGTCTTACAGATACAGTTTCTGAATTGTTTCTCCAAGAGGTCAGGAGGAGCAGGAGGAAGGAGTTCGAGTCCCAAATTAGTGAACAGATGGTGGCGATAATAGAAGTTACAATTGTAACAGGTTTTTATTGTATAAGGCGTAATTAGTTTGACGTAATTAGTTTGTTATGAACAACTTCAAGACATACAACGAACATTTGACGTTGGTAACCTGACTTGAAACGTGCTAGGTGACATTTGCTCTTGGTCTTACATGACGACATAACTGGCCGTATTTTTTCAGTAACTGTTACCACTGTTGCTGTTGTTTCTCTCATCATTTCTTAGTGTTACTAAATATTTAAGTTGTCAATTTATAGATCTCATGGTTCACGGGCTAAACTTAACTTTAGTCAGTAAACAGACTCTGACTCTGTAAGCCGGCCGCGGTGGTCTAGTGGTTCTAGGCGCGCAGTCCGGAACCGCGGGACTGCTACGGTCGCAGGTTCGAATCCTGCCTCGGGCATGGATGTGTGTGATGTCCTCAGGTTAGTTAGGTTTAAGTAGTTCTAAGTTCTAGGGGACTGATGACCACAGAAGTTAATTCCCATAGTGCTCAGAGCCATTTGAACCATTTTTGACTCTTTAAGTTAACCGACTGTCAGCATTCTCCAGTTTTTCCGGTTTGCCTTCTTCTCTAGACAAAGATATTTCAAAAAGTGTAATCCGGATTCACAAGACTCTATCCACAGTGCTCTATCGGTATTCACTGCAAACATTTGGACGGTGTCTGGCAGAGGTCGCTTCCCATTCACCAGTTATTAGAACTTCTTTTCCTTCCAGTCACGTGTGAAGCACGCGAAGGATAAAGTTTCAGATGCCTCTGTGTGTGCTATAATTACTCTAATATTGTTCTCACGATTCACATGGTAGCGATACGTTGGGAACTGCTATTACTAGATTTATCGTTTAAAGCTGAGTTTTTGAAACTTTGGAAATAGCATTCTCGGAATAGTTTGCGTCTACCTTCCAGTATCTCCCAGTTCAGTTCGTTGGGGATCTGTTACAGGTGAAACAAGCCTATGACCATTCGTACACATTCGATTCTCACTCTTAGTCCTATCTGGAACGGCTCCCACACAATTGAGTATCATCCCAGGATGGGATGCATGAGTGGTTTCTAAGCATACCCCATCCACATTTTTTGCATTTTCCTAATATTCTACCAATGAAGGGAAGTCTGCTACATGCGTTACCTACGACTGAGTGTATATGATTGTTTCATTATGCATCCCTAAAAAGCGTTGCACACCAGAGTTGATCGATTCCCATTGTGACTCGTTGATAATGTAGCCGTAGGATGCGAAATTTTTTCGTATGTTAAAGTGCATAGTTTTATGATTCTGAGCATTTACAGCAAGTTACCATGAAGATAGACGCTTAAAATTCGGCCTACGCATAGGACTACAAAGTTTTTATTTTGAAATGCTTTTAGTTACGTTTCGGATTTTTAAAAAAATTTCATACGACTTTCACAAATGTTCGATTTTGCCTCCACCTCCCCCTCCCATCCACCTCTCCACCAACCCTCACAAACCGGTCGCACGACAAACTGCCAGATGATAGTCAAAGATGGACTATACAGGGTGTCACAAATGGCACAATACAACTTCCATGTGTTATAGCACCCAAACTAAGTAACATATTCACACTTTGTTTAGCTTATGCAACAGACAAACTCAGAAAGTTCTGTTTGCGTGTGTTTAAGGTTATGGCGAGTGAACCATAATTACAATGGTTCAAGAAAAAGCTCAGCGTATGGAACGGTTTATTAAGACGAAATCTGAACGGAACTTCAAAACACGTTACAGGACGCCCCCATCCACGCCGGCGTAACTACGCCGGAGGTACAGAAATCGTATGCAGACAAGAAGCGTTGATGTGAAGTATCAGAAACAAGTGAAGCCGACAAAGAACGGATACTGTTGGCTTTTTAAAGTTCACCACTGTAGTCTCTTCGGAGGGCGTTGCAGGAGTTTCAGGTCTCTAGAACGTTCATACGTCAGGCCTTTTGGAAACGTGTACAGATGTACCCATATCGAATGCAAGTGTTCTACCCATTAAAACCAGAGACGGCACAAAGTATGCAATTCTCTGTGGACGTTCTTCACAGTTTGGCGGAGGATGGAAATTTTCTACACGTTCTAGCATATTCTAGCGAAGCAACAAAGATCGTTGTGGTAAGGTACAAAAGCGCAATGTTCGCATCTGGGGCACAACCAGTCAGCGTACCGTGACAGAATAGGTACGTGACATCCCCAAAGTGTGTCCGTGGTGTTGGTTGATGGTTGATCTAATTATGGGACCACTTTATTCTCAGAAAATGCAGTTAATTCTAACAGTTACCTTGATATGCTCGACCTGGTTGCGCTTCCGTTTCCCAACAAGAGGTACACTGCCACATTGGGCGGAGACTGTTGAAGAAGTTCTCTATCCACTGTATCCCTGTTGCTGCATTGACAGGGGTCGTTCAATGCCTTGCCCTCCTAGGTCGCCTGACCTTACACGATGCACTTCTTTCTATGGGGATGTGTTACCAAACACCTGTCAACCACGAAAAAGGGGGGATTTAAAGAACAGAATCGTCTTTGCGATTGGCACAGTTCATGCAGGTATGTTGTGGTGAATGTGAATAGAGCTTGAACACAGACTGACTCTTGAGCGTACCACCAAAGGTGCACATGTTGAAATTGACTGATTGGCACAAAAACTTTGAAGTTGTACCGTACCTTCTGAGACCCTGAACTTCCTATAGCATGTCATCTATTATTGTAATCGCTGCTACTGCTGCGCAGCGTCTCAGTTGATCCAGAATTGCTGGAAGGGGGGCGCATTCATGGATTCTTTCTCAAATTCACACAAAAAATGCGATACAGTGAGATCAGGCTAACTGGGAGACCAGTGGTGCCATGTAGGAGTTGTACGCCCCTCACGGTCCATCCCTCCTTGCGGTACCATACTCTCGACGACAAATCACGCAGTACAATTGTAACTGAATACTATCTGTTGAATCGGAGAACGCAAAACACCTTTAAATACTGTGTTAACGTAATCTCGTGTCGGAGCTAATTAGGTAATACAGCTACGAATGAGCTTGATGTTCCAGAGGTTCCCTACCTAAATCACGTGAAAAGGCATCTTACAAATGGTTCCAAAGTAAATTTTTCGTTTAGATGCTTAAGACTAATTTAATTGGAAATTTCTCTCCTAATCCATGTAGAACACATATTGCGGTGAAGTCGGATGAGTATTTTAACGAGTCCCGTAATAGTGACATCAAAAAAGTTTTGAATTACCTCGGTTCCGAGAGTTCTGAAACCTGCATACAAATGGAGTTGAGATCCACATAAACATCATTTCCGCCGTTTTTATTGCCCATGAAAACCATACATTGCATGTTGTACCAACATATAGCGAGACCTTGAGCAGTGGTGGTCCAGATTGCTGTACACACTGGTACCTTTAACATCCAGTAGCACGTCCTCCTGCTTCGATGCATGCCTGTATTCGTCGTGGCATACTATCCACAAGTTCATCAAGGCACTGCTGGTCCACATTGTCCCACTCCTCAAACGCGATTCGGCTTAGATCCCTCAAAGTGATTGGTGGGTCACCTCGTCCATACACAACTCTTTTATATGTATCCCAGGTATGTTCGATAGGGTTCATGTCCGGAGAACATGAAGGCTACTCTACTCGAGCGATGTTGTTATCCAGAAGGAAGGCATTCAGAAGATGTGCATGATGAGGCCGCGAATTGTCGTCCATGAAGACGAATGCATCGCCAATATGCTGCCGATATGGTTGCACTATCGGTGGGAGGATGGCATTCACATACCGTACAGCCGTTATAGCGCCTTCCATGACCACCAGCGGTGTACGTCGGCCCCACATATTGCCACCCCAAAACGGCAGGGAACCTTCACCCTGCTGCACTCGCTGGACAGTATGTCTAAGGCGTTCGGTCACACCAGGTAGCCTCCAAACACGTCTCCGATGATTGCTTGACTGAAGGCATATGCGACACTCATCTGTGAAGAGAACGTGATGCCAATCCTGAGCAGTCTATTCGGCATGTCGTTGGGACCATCTGCACTGCGCTACACGGTGCCGTGGTTACAAAGGTGGACATCGCCATGGATTCAGGAGTGAAGTTGCGCTTCATGCAGCCTATTGCGAACAGTACGAGTCGTAACACGACGTCGTGTGGCTGCACGAAAAGCTTTATTCAACATGGTAGCATGGCTGTCAGAGTTCCTCCAAGCCATGTTTCGTAAGCATCGGTCATCCACTGTAGTAGCAGCCCTTGGGCGGCCTGAGCGAAGCATATCATCGACAGTTCCTGTCTCTCTGTATCTCCTCCATGTCCGAACAACATCGCTTTGGTTCACTGCGAGACGCCTGGACACTTTCCTTGTTGAGAGCACTTTCTGACACAGAGTAACAATGCGGATGCGATAAAGACTTCTGGTAACCAGGGTGATGCAAATTGTTTTTGATGTGTATAAGGTGCAATGAAAATGTTTCCGGTTGAGGAAGTTGCTGCAGAATATGTGCAACTTAGGGCGATTCCGATGAGGGTATATTAGCACCATGTAGGCCAGGGATTACTGTGACATTCGCGTTTTTCCTACGCACGTGCGGTGAACGCAGAGACGTGAAGTGTGGCGAGGTTATTACCAAGTGTGTCCTAACAGGACCAACGGGCTGTTATTCTTTTCTTGACAGCCGAAGGACAAACACCGATGGACATACATCGGAGAGTGAAGAATATATATTGAGAGGTATGTCTGTTTAAAACCACCATTGTGGAAAGATAATCGAAGTTCCGTACTGGTCGCGATACGACACAAGACGGCAGCCTCATCCATGGTGAGAAACACTCTCGACCACTCACCCCATAGTCCCGATCCCTCCCCTTGCAGTCATCACGCCTTTGGTCCCTTAAAAAAGGCCTTGAAAGATCGACTTGCTTTCCGCTGACGATGAGGAGACAACACAACACCCAGTCCACGGACGGAGATAAATGTTAATGATTGTTCGTTGCGTTTGGTCGTAGCGAACGTCAAGTGACATCAGGAGCGAACTGCAAGAAGTTCGCTGCTGATCGCTTCACTCAGTTTTTTTAAATTTATTTTTATTATTATTACAGAAAGCAGCCAGATCCCTGACCGAACACGCTGAGCTAACGTGCCAGCGATCATTCAACAAAGCGGGCAGACATTTAACGGGGTATATATACCACTGGTGATCTTGCAGCTCTCGAAGAATGAAATTGCAATGAAATCCGGACCATTAGCTGCTTAGAGGTGTTCATAAATATCAACGAGGACAATTCAAAATGTGTACCCCGACCAGGAGACGAACCCGAGATCTCCTGCTTACGAAGCAGACACTCTATCCGACTGAGCCATCAAGGACACAGAGGACAGTGCGACTGCAGGGACGTATCTCTGGCACGGTCCTCGTGGGACCCACATTTCCAACTTACTGTCCATACACTACATTTTTAGTGCCCCTGCCCACTATACTCATTACTCGCGGCAGTCAATCTACCGATTCCCATAAGAGTTTGAGCGATGTGTGTGCATTCGTACTGAAGGGGATCATTGGCCGGTAAGCGTTATCTATATGTCCGAGAGAACACATGCCATCTTCATATAGATAAGGTTTACTGGACAATGATCTTCTTCAGTTCAGATGCACTCACATTGCTCAAATTTTTACGGGAATCGGTAGGTCGACTGCCGCGAGTATTGAGTATAGTGGGCAGGGGCACTAAAAATGTAATCTGTGTACAGTAAGTTGGAAATGTGAGTCTCACGGGGAGCGTGCCAGAGACGGGTCCCTGCAGCCACACTATCCTCTGTGTAGTATAGCGTGTCTGCTCTGTAAGCAGGAGATCCCCGTCAGGTCACACATTTTCGAAGGTCTCCGTTGACACTTATCAACGCCTGTAAGCAGCTACTGGTCTGGATTTCATTGCAATTTTAGTTAAAGATTTCATTGCAATTTTAGTTAATGTGGTATGTTGGTGGGATGATTGCCTCAATTCTCACGGTGATTTTGCCTGAACGTCGTACTGATTGTAGACTGTGAGGCCTTCTAACGGAAAGTTTCTGATTGCCCCTTACACGTATGTACCTTTATCCATGACAAATGTCATGCGGTTCTAGTCACACCATCTGACAGATAATGTGCGTCCAGAAAGTAGTTCCCCTTCGTAATAAAAACAAATTTAGTAAAGAGGAAGAAAAACTATTAACTGGTAAAAGTTACAAATCTTAATCAATCTTCATAACTCTCGCCATTTTGTAAACACTTGTAATAGCGTGTATCAAGCTTGTGTACCCTTTCCTCGTAGAAGATAACGAGCTAGGTGGCGCAGTGGCTTACACTCTGAACATGCATACAGGAGATCGACGTTTTCCTGATTTACAGGGTGACAATTATTGAACCATATGAAAAAATGTAAATTAATTACAAACTACGGCTTGCACACTCTTTATCCAACATGTAAACGTCACTACAGATATTCGGATTAAGGTTATGACATGTTCGATATGCCTCCCACCATTGGCGCAGAAGAATAGCGAAATTCTGCATTGCCCGCTCAGATGTTGGAACGTCAATGCTGTCGATGACCTCCTGAATGGCTGTTTTCAACTCAGCAATGGTTTTGGACCTATTGCTGTACACCTTGTTTTTAATATCGCCCCATAAAAAGGAGTCACATGTGTTCCGATCCGGAGAGTATGGCGGCCAATCGAGGCCGGTACTAGTGGCCTCTGGGTACCCCAGAGACAGAATGCGGTCCCTTAAGTGCTCCTCGGAACATCAAACACTCTCCTACTTCGATGTGGTCGAACGCCGTCTTCCATTAAGCAAATCTTGTGACATCAGGATGATTTTGGATAATAGGAATGAAATCATCTTCCAAACCCTTCATGTACCATACACTTGTCGCCGTGCCATCAAGGAATATCGCACCGATTACTCCGTGACTGGACACTGCACAAGAGGGTGAAGAGACTTCTCGATCCCGAAATGCGGGTTCTCACTGCCCCAAATCCGCCAATTATGCTTATTGACGAGCCCAATCAAATGAAAGCGGGCTTGATCAACAAGGCGCGTGCGCTTGCGTGTACTAAATCGCGTCATGCCCCGCGGCCAACCGTGCAGTTTGAACGTTCTAACGCATGCTGTTCCGAAGTTGTGACGATTTTATGTCATATATTTCAGTAGTTGTCACGCTATATGTTTCCTGTGGCTCCAGGCAAATCCACAGCAAGCGCATCCGTCCATCCTCTGTCACCAACGTCGCCAGACACAAAATAACACGACGACCGCAGGAAGACACCTGACAGAGCCAGGTAAAACAGAGGAAAGTTAAACGCTTCGTTTGAAAATTCTTCTGGCCGTACAACGACTTTGTTGGTATTATGCACTGGACCGAACCATAGTTAAGGCCCCT
The DNA here is from genome assembly GCF_023864345.2 of Schistocerca serialis cubense. NCBI lineage: Eukaryota > Metazoa > Arthropoda > Insecta > Orthoptera > Acrididae > Schistocerca > Schistocerca serialis. Next base: position 545,691,238 of record NC_064643.1, read on the forward strand.
TTCCTGCTGTCATTTCTGTCAATAGTTTTCTTATTCTTGGTGTGGCTCTTTCCCTGAATCGTGGAGTTAATCGGAACAGGGAGATTTTCAGTTCCCTAACGACTTCTTTTGTGCGGGCTTTTACTACACTACTTCACTGCGTCAGCTGAGGGTTCTTTATGTTCGCTGCCATCATTCCAATGCCCGTATAACTAGCGATGATAGCAGCCGGTATTTAACGTAGATATTGAAGTAAGTGCAGCCTTTCTTCCTATCGGTTCTGAAGTCACTACATGAAGCTGAAAACTTATTTATTATTTTCATCAGTTACCACCGTAATTCTTATTAGCAGTTGATCCTCAGTTTTAATACAAAGGGAAGCACTATTGTGACAATATCATTATCAGATACACACGCACACACACACACACACACACAGTGTCCCGCCGAAATCAGAGACATTAAATTATCATCGTTGCTGTGCGCTGATGTCGGTTGCTTTAATTAAACGTAACTGAAATCGTTATTTGAAAACACATTGCGGAAACGTTTCCCGTTAATTAACCTGAAGAATTTGATTGTAAACATGTGTATAGCCCACAGTCTTCAGCGCACAATCCCCTGGAAAAATGGTCTACCAGTTAAAACCGTTCTTTAAAAAAGAAATCTCGTGAATGTTAGCTTCAGGTCGTCTGTACTTTTGTTACAAGAGCACAGAGGCTGTCAGCATAAATAATTACCTGCATTTAAAAGTCACAAAAATTTGTTCTGCTCCATTAATGTTGAAGCAAGTAATTCATTTTCTACTTTACCTGTGTCACTGCAAAATCTGGTCAATCATGATTCTGTAGGAATGTAATTACAGATTCCCCTTCATCAAATAGTGCCTGTTCTTTTGGACACGTCCAAGAGATCAGACACCGTTTTGCTTTGATCCAGCAGCCAGTATGAAGTAAGAGACAAATGAACGACAGACATTGACTGCGAGTGGGCGTTGATTTGAAAGTTTATGCCAGACTGGGATTCGAGCTCGGGTCTCTTGCTTACGAGGCAAACGTACTGACCACTGTGTCTGGATGGGGCAGTAGTTAACGCACCTAAGCCCACTAGCAGCCTATACCTGTAATTCCGTTGTGTCTCAAAAGAAGACTGTCAGCAAAGAGCAGAGTTTGCCACTGTAGGAACACTGCTGGGTAAGTGATGATATCGGTATCTATAGCAGTTTAGATAGGCTTATATCCACTGATTATATCTGGTAATTTGGCTAATATCTTTATTTCGTAAATAGTCATTCACAAGTATCCTAATTACCGGTTACAGTTTTCTACGATATTCTAGTGCTTAGGATTGATGTGGTCCTGCAGCGGTTTTTTCATTTATTAAGACAGTTATGTCCCTTGTGTGGTATATATTGCAAGCGTTCCATATTTATTCAAATATTGCCATTGATTTAAATCAACGCCTGCTCACAGCTAATGTCTGCAGTTCCTTTGTGTCTTAATTCTTAGTGGCTGCCGTATCAAAATAGTGCTCATTCTTTCGAAAGAACAGACACCACACACATATGTAACTAAAGCGAGACGGCCCTTCACAACTTTATACCACCTCCCACGCGGTCCGTGGTTGAACGTCGATAGGACGGTCACCAACCAGTCCAATAACCCTGAAAACTCCATCCGTCACTAAAAACGTTCTGTTTTCATTGTTATTCACACTCTTGACAGTTATAATGTCTGTGTTTATACGCTATCTGTATCTTCACATTAAAATGTCCCTCAGACATTCATGCATGTCTAAAAGAACAGACAACTCAGCTGCTTACGACACATGTAAATGTGTGCCGGACTGAGACTCGAACCCGGATTACCCGCTTATCGTGAGCGGTCGCGTTAACCACTTCGCATATCCGAGCAAAAATTTTCATGTGTCGCAAATAGCTGACGTTAATCCGGATTCACGAAATGCGAACCAGTTTCGTTGTATTCTTCACACATACCCATGCCAAAGGGTACTATGGGTGTCTAATTCCAACAGAGTATTATCGGACGTGGTATTTACAAAATATGGTTGAAATTGCTCCAAAATTCGGAAGCCAGGCTTAGGTGTATTCCTACCTCGACAAATGAGAGAACAAGGGGTATCTCACTTGTACATTAGCAATCCCGTGCTAGTAAATCATACTTCTGTGTACTTAGTTTCACTGTAATTGCTCGAGGCGTTACCGACAAACAGTGAGACTCACTCAATCAGATACACTACAACTAGCGGTAGGCAACTCCTCCAAAGATAAAATTCACAATAAACTTTATTCAGTGGAGCGCGTTAAAAATAGTTGTATGTATGTCTTCATGAAGTCCATTTACCGTTGTTTAATGACTAATTGTCTCTGCTCAAGATTTCTTCTGCGGGACCGAAAGAGCTGTTAGGCAGAAACCATTGTAATTTAAATTTTAGAACACTTTTGCTATTTGTCAGATACTTTATTTACATGGGAAGTTTGTCAACGAGTTTATACAGTGATAAGCCAAAACATCACGACCATCGTCTACTGCGACGTTGGATGCCGCCTGGTAGCGTTGCAGGCACGTGATGCGGTAACAAAAGCAAGTGAGAGGAGCAGACATGGACGGGGAATGACCGATGATATGGCCTGCAAATGGGAAAACCGATTCAGACAAGCGACTTCGACAAAGAGAAAATCATTATTACCCAGAGGCTTTGAACAAGTACCTCGAAAACGGCGAAGCTGGGCGAATGTTCAAATTCTACTGTCATGAGAATCTACGGAGACAAGTAGAAGGACACTGAAACTACCACTAAGCGAAAAATGACTGGACGTCCACGACTCCTTACAGAACGTGGGGTTCGGAGGCTTGTCTGCTTGTAAAGTAGGACAGATGGTGTTCTGTGTCATGTCCTCCGAGAGAACACAATGCTGCGGCACTCACAATTGTTTCAGAGCACACCGTTTATTATGCATTGTTGAACATGGAGCTTCGCAGCAGACCACCTCTACGTGTTCACATTTTGATCCATCGACATTATCAGTTACGTCTGCAGTGGGTACGGACCATCTGGATTCGACCGTCGATCAAAGAAAACATGTCGGCTCTTCGGGTGAATCACATTTTTGCTACATTAGGTCGGTGATCGTTTCCAGAAACGCCGCCGTGAAGGTGAATGACGGCTCGAAATGTACACGCGCCACGGACACAGACTGATGAGATCAGTATTATTTTATGGGAAACATTCTCCTGCGCTTGCATGGGACCTGTGGTAGTAATCGATTATATTTTGAGAGTTGCAAACCATCTGCATCCCTTCATGCGGCGATGTCATCTTCCAGCTGTATAACTGTCCGAGTCTCGGAGCCAGAAACGTGTCTCAGTGGCTTCAAGAACAGCGACGAAATTCGTCTACTGTACTTGTAAATGCTAAGGAACACATCTAGGTTGCTATTGGGCGCCATCACCTCGAACGAAAATCAGCGGTCAGTTATTTACGAGAGCAACATGATCAGTGCGTCGACATCTAATGCCAGATACTTCCACAAAACTAACAACAAACTGTCAGATCCCAGATACGCTGAGTCAGTAATGTATTTCGTTCCAAAAACAGAAAAACAAGCTATTTAGCAAATGGTGACAATGTTTTGGCTCATCAGCGTATATGCATATTTCACACTTGCTGTCCCAAAGTTGAATCCGTTAAAGGGTAATGCAGACCATTTTTCCTTTCTGTGTTGTACATCTGAATATCTCTGTTACTATCAATCCTTGAATAATTGTTGATAAAAATTTCATAAGTAAATGAATATACTTTGAGGCTATGGTTAATATTCACAGCTGATTTAAAAGATACCTGCAAGGCAGACATATGTTACTTCAGCACAGTGGCAAAAGGGAAGGAAGGCACTGGAACATTTGTGGCAGACCGGGACTCGAACCCGGATTTCGCTATGGCTATCCGTGCACTACTCCCGGCCAGACCCACAATTCCCAATGTCGTCGTTCCTGCGTCACAACGTGTACTCGTACACACATTATGTGACTCCCGTACATGTGAGGAAATTTTAATGTAAAGTCATTGTCCGGTATCGGCGGATAAATGCAGTTTTGTATTGTCTGTGTTGTTAAGAAGAACGATGCAATGTTTCTTCCCAAGGAACTTCGTTTTGTTGTCCTTAACAACAGAGGCACTTCAAAGTCGTGTTAATTACTTTTGTTCGCGCAATGAATAATTTTTGCCTAAGCGAGGAGTTACCCCACACTATTATTCCATAAGGTATCAGTGAATAAAACTATGGAAAATATGTCAACATACTGATATGTATATCTCCAAAATTAGCAAGTATTTTGACAGCAAAAGTAACTAGACCTAAACGTTTTAGCGAGTGTACTATAAGATTTTTTCAGTTTAAGTTTTCATCGTATATGCAGGGTTCTCCGAAATTCTCCTTACAAACTTCTAGGACTTATAGACGTGACTAGTAGGCAATATTGTGAATTGGAACCCATGTCCGGAAACGTACCACTTTCGTGCTACAGCCGTTTGAAAACATGTTTGCTAGGTAGGTATGCAACAGGGTAATCATGTTGGGCGGTGCTTACGTTGGATCGGCTGTCGTACGAGGTTCGAGCCTCATTCACTCTCGTGTGAGTGTTAGAGCAATATGGTTGAGCACACCGATATTATCCTTCTGTAAGGCGAAGCCCCCAGTAATGGAAGAGCTGCTCGCCGCATTTGTCAAGATCGTTATCCACAATGTCCGACTTCATCACATACCCTCTTCGTCACAATCACGCAAACGGCTTCGGCTTTCACCGTCAGCAGGCGTGTTGTAGGGTTCAAAGCAGGCGCCGCACTTCCAAATTCAAATTTGAAAAGTTTGTGAAAAGTGAATAAGTTTCCATTTCTGTATTTGGTTGTTAACGAATTGAATTGTAAAACAAGTAATTTAATGGGTCACACCTAACAAATTACTTTTAAAAGTGATCACGCTACCCACATGTTTTCAAATGGTTGTATCATAGAAACGGTATGTTGCCGGAAATGGATTCCAATTCTAAATATTATATTTTCAGTCCCATATACGTAGCCCAGAAGTTTTTGTAGATTGTACTGGTAACTTTAGAGCACCCTATCGTATGCTGTGAAGTTCCCCACTCGTATACACACGCACATATGTCTGTGTCGCCTGGCCACCAAGAGCTGTTGCAGGACGATTTGATTCACGGATCCATGGATTCATGGCTCCTTCCGTGTATAGCGATTTTACGACTATCACGAGTCGGGCCTGAAGGTGGAATCAATGTACTGGTAGCACATAGAAGTTCATAAAATAAAATAAATTTCTACAATACATTTCTGTTGGTAAATTATTGCCTCAAGAACTACATGCCAGCCGTCATCCCACGGTCCATGATGGATCAACGAAGATCAGTTAGAATGGTGAGTATTATCCTGAAGAGACACCGCCAGCTGTGCCACTAAGTGAACACGACAGACGTGTGATGTGCTGTGATTGTAGGACTTTATAGCCGCGCGGATTGGCCGCGTGGTTAGAGGCGTCGTGTCACGAATCGTGCGGCCCCCCTGCCGGAGGTTCGAGTCGTTCCTCGGGCACGGGTGTGGGAGTGTTGTCCTTAGCGTAAGTTAGGTTAAGTAGTGTATAAGTCTAGGGTCCAATGACCTCAGCAGTTTGGTACCTTAGGAATTCAGACACATTTGAACATTTGTAAGACTTTGTGCAGGTCAGAATAGACTGACCAGCACCATCATTATTATTGGCGTTATTTACCTTCGAACCGACCTGTATTAAATCAAAAGAATCTGGTATGGACATGAAGTGCTCTCTAAATTTGTCACTGTAACATTAATTAACTTTTATGTCCACAGGCATTCGCAACACATATTTGTACGAAATAGGATCATCCAAATTTATAGTATTATTTAAAAACTTTTAAGAATAATTTCGAAGGCTGGCTTGTCTACTACGGATTGGTTCTGGGCTAACACTTCGTTACCGTGTCTTTCTTGTATGCAATTTGACGAATTCTTTGACAAGAGCAGTTTCTCAAATTGCTCATAGGTTGGACAGCTTACAGCCATTCCATTAGTGAGATGTATCTTCTGTTGATTCTGGTCAAGTGATAAGCAATATTCTCCGAAAATATTTTATCAACACAGCGGGATGAATATTTTTCTTAGTGGTGTGACGCGACAAAAGTTTTTGAATGCCATCACGGAATTTGATTCGCTTCAGCAAATTAACTTAGCGGTTGACAAGTATCAAATACGTGACGAATGGCTACAAAGGCATACATGTCCTGTAACTAACGTCTCTATGTGTGCAAATATTGTAGAAAAGCGAGGTTTAGACCGCGCTTGGTAGAAGGAGGAAGTTGCGACAAAGAGTCTCTTTGCGCCGCCGGCAGCAGACATCAGCTGTCCGAGAGGGAGATATAGTCACATCCAGATGGCCGCTATCCAACGAGAACCGCATAACTTACATTTAAATGTCAGAAGTAGCGGAAATGTGAAGTGATTGCCAGAATTGATTCCCCTATTGTTTTGGGATTTAGAAGTTCAGTTCTGATTTGAATTTTGTTAGAAAAGCCTACACTAGAACCGGAACGTGCAACCGCTAATTAATTATCATGTCTGATAGTCACCGGAAAAGACAATAGACCGCAGATCTAGGTGGGATCGTGGCTAATAAATTGGGTGAGGATATCGTCAAGACGTTGTATTGAATTATTGAGTTCGTAGTATTGGGTCGGTGTTGCAAGACGTGTGTAGCTGTGTATTTGCTTCAATGTATATTGTTCTGCGAGAGAAAGTAGGTTACGTTGAACTAATTTACTTTAGTTTATTTTGGGTCGTAGGGCAGAAGAGATTATTGCTACCATCAGATATGTGGAGGAATTGATTAACTGACTCTGCAATAGCATGGATAAACTTTATTAGTGTTCACGTGTTGTAGGAAGGAAAAGTTAATGTTTGAAGGTGTTTTTCACTCACTGGACTAGACTTACAGTGCGATTATCGGTATTCCTGGTACAAGACTCTAGAAGTCGTTGCGGCTTACGTTAGTAGATGCTGTAGTCACGCACGCTCTAAGGTAGTAGAGAGGTTGTGGTATTGTGTGATTCTGGACGCCCACTCTAAGGTAACTGAGTGTTGAGCGGTTTATGTTAGTGTATAATTTGAGTACTTACTAGGGGGTTACAGGCGTAATAATTGTGATTTTGTGTATCTTTTGGCTTAAGTCTCAGTTGGTATTTTTTTATAAAGCCAGCAATAAGGATCGGCAAGGCTTATTGAAAAGAGGGCACACTTATTTTTGCCCGTAAAATTCGTGACTCTAATATTGGGAAATAGACTTCGTACCCTAGCGGGACCAATTATCATTATTCTACGATATTCAGTTCCATTGCTTGGCACGGTGACGAGTGGCAAATTTATTTTAGCAACTGTTAGAGGGAATGCGATTGCCAACATCTGAAGTGGATGAGCCTCGAGTGCTCTAGTAAAGTTAGTACAAAAGTGGTGGTGGCACATAAGTCTTTTGTTTGCGTTATTGTTTTGTCTTTTCTATACCGATTTGTGTGGGGTTTAGATTTTTGAGTGTCACTCGTTCACATGGAAGGTGTATGTCAGATAATAATTTGATCCTAATAAAGACAAGTTAAACTAAATTCTGAGTTCGGAGTCTAATTCCATAGTGGAACGGATTGAACCCCCGCTGAAGGACACGCAAGTGACTTAATTAACAAAGAGCTAAATTGATGTAAAGTAGGTACAAGGCAGTCTTGTTAAGCTAATCGGTTATACCAGGTCAAAGAAATAGAGTCAAAGAATCAATGCCATACTGAGATTTTATTACGATTTAAAAATCGGTTACTAGGGAAAAGATGACTTAATTATATTTCATTAAAGAAAAGGCAAAGTTGTTAACTCCTTTATTACTTAACGGTTATTTCAAAACTAAAGGGAAAGTAGTAAGGAAAATGGACAACAAGAAATAACGTTTACAGATCGTAAGAGAACTGATAGTATCGCAGAGATAGCTATCACTACATCGCTGGTCTGCAGTGAAACTATAACTTTGGTTGCCACGTTCCGAATTACAGTACTAAGAAACGATTTATTAAATTTAACTCAACAAGGATGTAAGAAGTAGACATTTAGTGAAGGTAAGTGAAACTTTGTTCACGGTAAATATTACTACGCGTTTTTAAGTGATTTTGTTTTATAGAAGTGAGCGAAAGATCTTCGCATGGTACACTATACCGATTCTTAGCGTGAATAACGTACATAACCAGCGACAGCTATAGTTATTTCGTACCTTAAAGTTGTTTGATGTCAGTAAGAGTTCTTAATCATTTAAATAACTACTAATAAATCCATAATCGGCGCAAGTTATGAATTGTAACGTTCGAAATTTTACTGACAATTGTTGAACTGTTGTTGTCAATAGCAACCCATGTTGCGGCTCATTGAACAAGCGTATTTAGGTTTCCGATAACATGCAGTGTACTCAAGATTTAATTGTACCCTAATTACCATAACGGTAACTACCGATACTAAAGTGTGTTGACCCTTCATCACTTTAACGCATTGCAACACTATTGACGAGTGTAGTACTGACAGTGTGCACAATGTAGTGAGGGGCATGTAACCCGTGTATTTCTGTTTTAGTCAGATGCGTAGTTTGTGCGCAGTCCCTCAAACATCTTGGGCTAATATTTAAAGAATTATATTTACATTGGGACGAGGTGTGTCTAGTCTTCAATACAGGACTATAGTTAGTACACAGATTACAGTTGCGTTTAATAAATGAAAGTGGCATAGCATAATGGGTACAGATTAGAGTCGAGTTTTATAAATGAAAGTGACATAGCACAGTGGGTACGACAAACGGTACTTTAGTGTTTCAGTACGGTGTAACACTATCTATTTAATCTCTACGCATTTCCTCATATGATGCTTGACAGATATAGTCACCATTTGGCCTAGTAATACAGGACGGCATGTCATGGGACAATTCTTTGACAGCAGACGATTCCTGCTGAGTATTAATAATCTGAAACTTGACATTGTCTTGTCATTCTGGCTAATCTTTACTAAAAGTAGCTTTTATTTTAATTAACTATAATTTAAATGACTCCTTCGTAGTATCTGTCTCAGGTAATACACCAGTAACAGACTGTTGTATAACATGTTGTAATTCTTAATCTAACTTTTTACTGGTATTAGTGTCCTTATCCGAAATTCACTTGAAAAATCCTGTGAATAACTTCCCCTTTGTATGTCAACATGTTCCACTAACTTCACTTATTTTTCAGTAGTGAATTTACCTACATTCGTACTTAGCTTCTGGACAGATTTCTTTATATAAGTTTCTTTAATTTTCGTATGGCCTCATAAATGCCCTGGAGTGGGATTTTCGGTCCAGAAATTACAGTTGTTACATCATCCAGCTGCGGTGAAAAATTTTGATACCTTAGACAAAATTTTATCTTGCTGTAATGGTAAGTGTTTAAAACTTGTTTTCATATTGCTTCTAAATTTCGATATAATGTTATAAATAGGTCTTGGGTATGAATAGTTGGTGGAACAACGACTTCACTCTCAGCCTGTGACTCCATTTCATGGGCTAAAGCGTCAATGCTTATCATAGCCGTGTCAGAAGATGTACTTACTTTGGCGTAAGATCGTATTTCATTATGTTTCCTGGATTCTATTTTATAGATTTTTCCATCTTTGCTATAACAGAGAGATAGCTGAGATTGTATGAATAGATTACGTATTTTAGTTTAATGACAGCACAAAAATAAAAATAACGCAGAAATGTGAACGTTTCACTAAGAAGATAGTCTGTTGAAACAACGTAACAGCACTATGCCATGCTGCATCCTCTCTAAATAAAGCTACGTACCTTGTGCACCCTAACTTTGTGAATACTGCAGTTAGTTACCATTAAATTAAAATCTTCAAACCATGAACAAAAAATGCGCCATAAACTACTTATTCGACTGGCACTATTTATGATAGACCTAGGCGAGGGAAATAGGTAATGTTCCTCTTACGTAATATTTTGCATAGTAAAGACTCCTGTCTGTAGTCGTCACTATTTTACGGTTTCCATTCACAAACGCAGAAAAACAATATGTAATAAGTTAATGACACAAAGTTAACGTAAAATCATCCTGGAAAACGTTCGACAGTGTAATGTATCACATTCGATCCCAAGTATGGCATTTGGTATTTTAAATTTGTTCAGGAAAGTAAAAATGTTATCAAAGAAAGGATATATCACACTGCCAATATCACAACAATATGCAATCACAAAATTGGCAAGATGGTTCTTACTCACAGATATTTACTTTAATTCTCATGCAAGAATTAGCTTCAGGCAAGCAGTCGTCATTGGACAGCAGCAAGCTTGGCTGTACGAAACCGTGTTATTGTTAATCGTTAAGACAAGAAGTTACTTTTACGTGATAACAGAACATAACAGTCGGACTTCGTCAAAAACACAGGCTGCCTGTTCGAGTTCCAAATGTTGAAATGGGAAGACGACAGCATGCTTATGGTGTGTGATGACTGTTCACCGAACTGACTGCTTGTAACTCATTTACAGGGCAATAATTGTGGAAAATGTACTTCATTAGTACTGGCACACAGGGTTACATACTGTATAAATAAAGAGGAGATAGCTCAAACCGCATTATTATTTAACACAAAATACAAGTTACAGGTGTCATACAGTCTTGCATCACTAATGTTCAATGAAGAAGGAGGAGGAGGAGGAGGAGGAGAAGGTAGGAGTACCAGTTCTATTAGTTTTTACAAGGAACGATAGTAAATGTCTTTCGCCGATAATTAAGATACAAAGCTGAAGTAGATGTTATGAGACGCAATCCTCTCTGTTGCATCCAAATGTTAAATTCAGTCTGTGAAGCTGTTTGAAGTACAATATTTTGCTACAAGTGGAGCACAATGTATTAAAATTCCACAACAAACAGTGGCTGAAAAGGGACTCCTGAGGAACCTGACACATCACAGCGTAAATTACTGTTTACAGTGTTGCTGATAATGAAGTTCCAATTATTTCCATGCCCTGAAATAGTACAAAACAGGAAGCTGACAATGATTCTCCCCTAACACGTTTTACTTTGTTTCTCTTCCAGTCAGAAAGATTTGCTGATCTTTGACGGCCCTTCCTTTTTGGAACTCATTGTGCACGTTTCCCATCATGAACATCCATGACTATGGAGGGAATGATGACGATCTCTTCAGAGTTTATTAACAAAAACTTCGTAAATGATCTGCAAGCCAAGAAAAACGCGACAGTATGGGCAGGTAACAGTCGGCGTGCTGCTGTTTCTTGTTTCACGGCATGTCATAGAGACAATTTGACGAAACAGTCGCTTATAAGCTCAAAACTATCGTTTACGAAGAAGCAAATAGGCTCAAAGCCAACGTTCATGAAGCCTTGATCTGGGAAAGCAGCATTACTCAGACAAAATTATAACATGTAGAGAGCGAGTTTGGCATCTTCAAAAATTTCTATGTTATGGCGCTTGCTAACGATACACCAAGTTCTGCTATTTTACCATGCAGTGACTTCCCTCATGTTTTCACTGCAACTCAAAATGGATACCTAGACTTTTCTAGATGTAGCCCAATATTTATATACGTTTTAGGTCAGACACAAGCTGGCTTGGTTTTGTAACCGATAGACAGCAGCATATGGAGGAAAATGATTCTAACAACTCATTTTGATGAAAGAGTAGATTTACCACATTTTGCTTCTGAATGTCTCAAATATACAGTAAATTCCAACAAGGCGAGCCGCATCCGACGACAGTGTGTTGGTTTACAGCGTTAAATATGCAAATGATCGTTTAAATTATATATAAATTTATGCAATTCAGTATTTGCTGAATCAGAGATTTGTTATTGCAGAAAATGATGGTATACATTGTCAGTTTCAATAATTTTCTGGCTCCTTAGAGTTCTGATTAACTTTTGGCAGAACTCTGCTTATTCATTTTGTATTCCGACATTTTTTTTCGTGTGTAGCACATTTAATAGTTCACAATTCCACGTGGATCATATAATCGTCATCGACTGAAAATTCAGTGCCTGTTTGGAATTACATAACTCGCACACATCTTTTCATGTAAATTGTCTTCTGTAACACTGGAGTGATGATAATCTTAATATTCCATTTATATGAAATTTAGTTTCTATAACTGGAGTAATAATTCAAGTACTTCTCATATAACTATGGCATCATTTGTGTATTGTTAACTGCAATTAACTGTCATATATCAGCTGCACAAGGTCTCCCTATTTAATTCATTTTAAAAAATCTGTTTTACGTTTTTTACTTTATTTCCAATTTCTTATTTAACCTTACTAATTAGAACCTTCGTGCCAGGTCTTACATACAGTAACTATACAGATAAACTACTACAGGAAATTCTCAAATAATATGCATAGTCACAGCTCAGTTACGTAAATACGACTTTTTGATACAAAGATAATATTGGTGATTAATAATAATAATAATAGTAATAATCATATAGAAGACATCGTGAATAGCAATAATATTAGTTGATTTAACGCTATTGAAGTAGGGCTCAATATTAGAAGAAAGAGGAGTAATGTCAGAGAACATATAAAATGCAGTGACAGTAACTGGTCAGAAAGCGAGGACTTTTTCAGTAGAGGTTTCTGTTGATAAGGAGAAGGGACAGATGAGGGATGTGGCGTTCTTAGTGGACTGAACAGCAGGTATGTGGAAGAGATAATCGGTTTAATAGAACTTTGACAATTAACTAGCTTTTCAAGTTCACAAGGCATGTACTTCCTCTGAGATGTTTAGGAACAGCATTTCAAAGTCCGGATTCTAATGCAGAAAACTTTTGTGAGAAGATGACAGAGTTATTTAGTGGTGTAGATATGATTATGCTTCGTTGAAAGCCACTATTTCTGTTATCCTTTTCACAGAGTGGTTTTAGAGGTAAGTAAGATGGCATCCAGTAATTGAAGGGACCACACAGGAACAAAAGGTATGATAGTCGCTATGTTTAACTTCACGTAACAATGATAACTGTTCGTGATACGATACGGTCGAATCAACTAACGACGAAAATTTATTACACATCAGTGTTCACCGCCAGTTCTTTTTGGCGTCAGACCACATATGAGAGTCGTTGAAGAATAGCATCATCATATTCAAGAACTGGGAGTATTAGTGATTTTTCAAGTTTCTTTTTTAAGCTGAAGAGAAATACGTTTCTATATTTCAGCAATGCAAGCAGCGATGCAGACACATTCTTACAGATTACTATTGTGTGTTGAGTTTAATATTGTTTCTGAACCATATAGCAATAGATGAAAGTGATCTTTGTTGTGGGAAACTCGAATTGTGTCGTTTTATATGAGTTATGTTTCAAATCTATGTTTTGTTCTTGCTAGATATGCGTTAAAATGTTGGATGGCTGTTCGAAGGTCAGGCGGACTTGCAATTAGGTAACTATACATTATCAGCACGTCGTGTTAGTTTCAGTGGGAGGGAACAGTAAACAGCTCATTAACATATAACGAGAACAGCAGTTGTTGCAGTACTGATAACGGTCAGACTGTTGAGACTACATTCCTCCACTGTGACATTTTTTCCACCAATAATTATACACTCTTGGAGGATGTTAAGTATGAGTGGTATCATTGGAACGCCCTTGAAAAAAAGTTAATATCTGCTTAAAAATTTCCCTATCTAATCCCAGCGACTCCAACCAAACTAAAACGTAACAACGTGTTTTGTGGTTACGGAACTGTTGACTTAGCTTCTTGATTTTCCAAGATGTCGAATTTGGGTTAGTATCACTTCACTCCATCTGTAAGAAATTCTGGGCTCTTTTTACCTTAGGAGCTATTCATAGAAAGTAATGAAATTAAAATGATCTAGCCAAAGGAGATATATTCTTTTATAACCACTTATTTATTGTGTAACAAAGGTGATGTAACATTGACCTTACAGGATCTGGGACAATACTAGCAAAGCCATGGCTGCTGTCACTGGTCGTCATATGTGCTTTAGCAACCACAACAAGAGAACATGCATTGTGTTAAACAGATAGTTCGAAGTTTGCAGAAAAATTTGATTAGTTTTCCATAACAGGGTATGGAATTTGGTTCTACTAATTGTCAAAAAATTTGCAATTTAATTAACATGACAAAATATCATGATCAATATGACCAAATTACATTAAATACCTTTCTACAGCAATGTTACAATTATATATCTTAACGACATTGTAAATATAGGTTTGAATTTGATACCAATATGAATCCTGTGTCTTTATGATTAGCTGAATAAAAATTACAATCACTTTTCCATGTACTAATTTCGTAAGTGCTAGTTTTGGCATTCGTTTGCAGTGATTTTTACATATTTTCAGTTAGAGGTTAGATATTTTGAATATTAATTATATTTCATTTAATTATATTTTCAAATTACTGAACTCCATTAATACAATCAATAAGCGTTGTTACATTGCATGTTCAGTTAATGGCATAGCTTTGCATAATCTTTGAAAGATACTGTCACACACTTCAGTTGGCTAGAAATTACAGTTTCTGTTGAGTGCTCTCCTATAATTATACTTACTTTACACCCCACCCCCCCTCCCCCAAGTGCATAAGTCTCAGAATGCATGTACTTTAACAGATATACAGGGTGTTACAAAAAGGTATGGCCAAACATTCAGGAAACTTTCCTCACACACAAATAAAGAAAAGATGTTATGTGGACATGTGTCCGGAAACGCTTAATTTCCATGTTAGAGCTCATTTTAGTTTCGTCACCTACGCTTTCACCTACGCTCAATGGAGCATGTTATCATGATTTCATACGGGATACTCTACCTGTGCTGCTAGAACATGTGCCTTTACAAGTACGACACAACATGTGGTTCATGCACGATGGAGCTCCTGCACATTTCAGTCCAAGTGTTCGTACGCTTCTCAACAACAGATTCGTTGACCGATGGATTGGTAGAGGCGGACCAATTCCATGGCCTTCACGCTCTCCTGACTTCAATCCTCTTGACTTTCATTTATGGGGGCATTTGAAAGCTCTTGTCTACACAACCCCTGTACCAAATGTAGAGACTCTTCGTGCTCGTATTGTGGACGGCTGTGATAAAATACGCCATTCTCCAGGGCTGCATCAGCGCATCAGGGGTTGCATGCGACGGAGGGTGGATGCATGTATCATCGGTAACGGAGGACATTTTGAACATTTGCTGTAACAAAGTGTTTGAAGTCACACTGGTACGTTTGTTGCTGTGTGTTTCCATTCCATGATTAATGTGATTTGAAGAGAAGTAATAAAATGAGCTCTAACATGGAAAGCAAGCGTTTCCGGACACATGTCCACATAACATATTTTCTTTCTTTGTGTGTGAGGAATGTTTCCTGAAAGTTTGGCCGTACCTTTTTGTAACACCCTGTGTATTATGCAATAATTTGGATGTTTGTATCTGTTTGTGTAGCAATATGGTGACAAGTACATTTAATCAATCTTATTACATAGACATAGTGAGGAAGGAAGAGTCTCAGTACACATATAATATTTCGGCATAGCCCTTGCATAGAATTTGCTCAGTTAAATTGTTGCTTCAAATGCGAATAAATATCCAAGCTTTTGATGATACCTACCATCATCTTCGTCAGGGACTAAAAATGAGTGTCATTAGCTGGCTACGTTCCCTCTTTTATAACCGTAGAATGGCATCCGACTGGCTGGATTACGTCATGGTGGTGAGTATAAAGGCGGCGTGCTTTACGTCCATAAATTTTTCTTGCGTTCTCTATCTAGCGTTGCTTGTTGCGCCGTCCATCGTAGCAAGGTCAACTGTGGGAAGTAGTCCCCTGTGCTTTTTCCTTGTCAAGCGCACACTTCAATGCATTATTAAGCGCATAGCCGGTGTCTCTACTGAATATGTTTTCAGAAAGCGTCATTTCCACAGCTTCTCTGATGACAGAGCTCCAATAGTTCCAAGAGTGAGCCAATACTCATGCCTGCTCATAGAAGATGTTATGCGTATTTAACAGTCTGTGCTGTGCCACCGCTGGTTTATCCAAATGCCTGTATTTAAAGTGACGCTGATTTCCTACTCAACGATCGGCAACCGTCTATATAGACTGGCCTACATAACTCTTGCCACACTCGCAAAGAATGTTATAAATTTCACTATATCCACTGTGAATGACGAACTGCGACTGTCATTTAATTTGGCGGTTAATCTGATAATAAATATGCAACCAGTCGCTTTTTTACGATTTATTTAACAATGAACATGTTTCCGAGCAACTACAGGCTCATTAGCAGATGGAGGTGTTGCAAGAACATTATGTTCTGGATCAAGTATAGCTAGATGCTGCGGTGGTGCTGAGTGCACTGCCCTGTTGTATCCATGTCAGATTGCTTGTTATAACTTACATTATTAAGCTATGTACACTTGGTTTTGCACTGATTCACATAATGTATACACTCATTACTTTCTCTGTCCATCTGATTTCCGTTCGACCAACTCATCTAAGAGAGGAACTATCTGCCCTTCTCCACCTTCACTGTATAGGTTAGCAATTACTGAACTATACGAAATAAAATCGTCATAACTTCTAGCGTTAGGATGTTTAAACTGCACGGTTGTCGCGGGGCGTGATGGAAATTAGTATGCACATGCCCAAGCGCCTTGTTGATGTCGGACACTTTCATTTGCATGGGCTCGGCAACAAGCAAACTTCGTGCATTAGGGGGACTGAGAATCCGAATTTCGCGATCGAGAATTCCCTTCTCTCTCAACAGCTGACTGTGTAGTGTGCAATGTCCAGTCACGGAATAACCGTTGCGATATTACTTGATGGCACGTTGACTACCAAATGATATGTGAAGGTTTAGGAAGATGATTTCATCCCCATTATCCAAAGTGACCCTGATTTCAACAGGATGTGGTTTATGCAAAACGGAGCTCAACCCCATCGAAGAAGGAGAGTTTCTGTTGTCCTGGAGGAGCACCCGCATTCTGGCTCTGGGGTACTCAGAGGCCATTGGCATCGGCCTCGATTGACCGCCATGTTCTTTGGATCTGAACACATGCGACTATTTTTTATGGGGCTACATTAAAGACAAGATGTACATCATTGCTGAGCTCAAAACATCAGGAGGTCATCGACAGAATCGATGTTCTGACACTTCAGCGGGCAGTGCCTAATTTTGCTATTTTTCTGCGCCACATCATAGCGAATGATGGCAGGCATATCGATCTTGTCATAACCTAAATCCGAATATCTGTACTGATGTTTACATGTCAAATAAAGTGTGTGCACGCCACTAACTTAGGTTTTTTTTATATGGTTCAATATTTGTCACGATGTATGTTGGAATGTATACCATTCAAATGATCGACGAACTGCTGCAGCGTCTCATTGTCATGCTATCAGATTAAAAATGTATCGTCACCATATCTGAAGACGTAAGATGGTTGGAAGGGAGCACCGTTCAACGCCCGTTCTTCAGAACCTGCTATGAGAAAGTCAGCTGTGGCTGGTAACAGTGGCGAACCCGTTGCTGTTCCACCAGTCATTTCATAGTAATTTCCATTGTACAAGAAGTACGAGGTCGTTAAAGTATGAAAACTAATTTCAAAATTTCTAGGGAGAAATGACTGGCCAACAGTTGCAATGTAAACTCCTCTGGTACCTTCGTAAACAGGGAGACCAAGTCAAGGCTAACCATGACTTCATTTGGGCCAGTCCTAATATTTTTTTATGATATCAACAAATATTTTTTGTAGTTCTTTAGTATGATGTCTACAGCAACTGACTATACGCACCAATAGTTTAATTAGATTCTTTGCCAGACTGTATGTAGGAGAGCCGATAACACTAATAATCGATCTTAATAGGACGCTGTTTTTGTGTAATTTAGACGGACCATACAGTCTGGGTGCCTCGATGCGATAGATGGCTCTGCAAGCAACGCTACATAGAGAGCATAAGCAAAATCTAAGGACATAGATGGCGTCCGCTCTGTACTCGCCATCATGAAGTAATCCAGCCAGTCGACTGTCGACAGTCATCACACCAAATCTCGTTACTCTTCGATTCTGTTCAGATGCTTTCTCCTTCCTTAATACAAAACAGAGTCTCCATCACCAACAGTCTAGTCAGAACACAAGTAAAACTTAACAGTTTTCAACATTACATAAATTAAAATTCAAACCTTTCAGGCAGATCAAATTATTAATTAGTGCAAGGTTATAGCAAAACTGTAACATATATGCTAATTCTTAATAACTTAATTATTTTGTTTCAACAATGGTGATGCATGTGGGTCACGTGGAGGCAATGTTTAAGAGATAACTAGGTAACCAGATCTATTGGGAACCCATTTCAAAATTTAGCTGGGTTTTTAGTGTATGGTGCTACTTTCATGCACATGACATGGGAATAACTTCCATTATAATCCATCGTCAGGAAAACCTTGTATTTACAATTATAGTAACCGTTTTGTCATTAGGAAAAGGTATGAGTTGTAGTGTCTGTTGATAAAGTGCAGACAGTTCCATTCTTTTGAATATTCTTTAAGAGTGATACTTCACATCAGGTAAGTGTTAGTGTATGACTTTCAATATTTTAACTTCCATATCTTAATCAAGAATTGTTGTATAAACTTCATTTCATAATGTTACACTAAATATCATCTTCATCAGTCTTATTGCCTTCAGCGTATGATCAAATGTGTGTACATATAAATTATAGTATAAATCTGTTCAGTTTCAGCCAGTATAAGCTCATGTAAGTGCCGTTTTCACAAAAGTATACATCAACAGTTACAACATTACATTTCTTTCTCTCTCATATAACTCAACAAGCATAATAATTCTGCTGTAACCTAGTTTAGAATGTTTCACAGATCTTTCATTTGTCCATGGAGGAATTACGTAGTATGTGTGAGAACTAATAAGAGAAACCTTTCACAAACTCTTTGGGACATGCTGATGTGTTATTTGCAGATCGACATATTTCACTTCAAGATGGACACTCTCCATACCATGTAATAAATTACCCAGTAAGTACTGACATGAATATTTGTGTAGCTTTATGATAATGTAGTTAATTTATTTTGTAAAATAAGTAAACCATATTTGCATTGAGCCAGGACAGTAAGGAAGGCCAAATATGACAAGGTTGACACTCTCCCAAACAGAATCATCACGAAATTTCTTGAATCACCATCCATATAAACAGAATTCACATAAATGCCTGTTCTTGCCATTTGCAGTGCATAGCCTTACAGCCATCTTGCTTTCTGAATAAATACCTTCTCGTACAAATTGCAGTTTAACAAGTTAGTTGTGTAGTTTCTTCGAGTATCAGTGGGACAACAGTTTCATTGCATATTCATAGGATAACTTTTACAACATGAGCAGTAACTGCAGTCACAGTCAGAGTTTTCGTATAATAGCACACTTCATGTTATCGGGCAAGATTACAAATCTCTATGTTCAATTCCTATGTGACTTTTGTAGGTGTATGATCTTAAGTGCCAATGTGTTAACAGTACTGAACACTTGGTACAAAATGTATTTACAGGTAACAGACATGTTACGTCAAGTAAGCCTCCAGTGATTCTAGAGGTCATTCCATGAGTACATTACATAAGGATAATAAGTATTTGTGAAATAATTCTATGTAAATGATGACAATAATCGATAGATATTTCAGTATACTTTTCAAAGTCTTCAAATTCTACATCATAAGCATCTACAGATCACTTAGGATTGACAAGACTGACTCCATGAATGTAGTTTCAAATGAGAGTGTCTGATTCTTTCAGTGACATGAACTATTCTGATGTTGACATCCACACCTTCATAGCTAAGTTTTCACTTTAGGTGCACTAAAGTATATTACAATAATATTATTCCCGATTTGGTTTCACTTGAAAGTTAACTTCATTACAGACACAGTCAGAGAAAAAGGTATCATCAAATATAAACGTGTTTTACTTGTAGTGTATATTTGTAGCTTACAGTCAGTTCCATAAGGTTAAGAATGTTAAGTAGGTCTTGGGTGTACATAGATATTTGTCTTCATTTCAGCTGAGTTACATAATCTTAAAACAGCTCAATATATGGTACCACGAACACACACACACACACACACACACACACACACACACACATATATATATATATATATATATATATATATATATATATATATATATATATATATATAAAGTTTTCCACTACTTACAAGTAAATTGATCTCCATTATCAGATGAAATATAATCTCTTTTTAGTTTTTTGCATTATGCTTTTACTGTTTTCTTTCTTTATATGATATGAATTTTGACAATAGACCTACCATAATGAAGATTTGACTGTGCCCCGACCCCTCCTACCAGTTGATGTGCTTCCTTGGAAGTAATATTCTATGCGTGCACTTGCAGTTATCTGCTGACTCTTAGAAAGTGACGTCGGTGAAATGTTGCCAAAATTGTTGACTTTTGTGGTTTCATTATAAAAATATTCATTTTCTTGGATATTTTGAATACAAGTGAAAGTTTCACAGTGTCAATAGCTTTCATGTGCATACTTGATAGGACTTTCTGTGCACTATTCTGGCCACAAAAACTTCCACCTACCAATGTACAGATTATTTATTCTAGGTAACTTTCCCTTATAATACAGTCCCACTTTTTCATCACCTTCCTTCCTCATAAGACTCTTAACAAGTTTCTAGTTTTCATCATGGCTTTGGTTTCTTCTTATGCCTTTACAGATCTTTCTAATTTCCCTTCATTTACATGATTGTAAAATCCGTTCCTTCCTGATTCCAATCTCCACATATTCATTCCCAAAATGGTAATGTGCACATTGCATCAGAAATGACGTTTTCCTTTCCTTTTCTGTATTTTGATCAATAATAAAATTATTGCAAGAAATCCTCCCATCTAATAATTCCACTGTGATACAACTTGCGTGCCAGCTGGTAACTTAAGGCCTAGTGAGCAGAATACACTGTAGTTTCATGTCATTTTTCTCTTGGAACTCGTGAGCTCTCATACCACTGTCACTGCTCTTTGTCATTAGGCAGTATGTTAAAGTTTAATGTGCTCTGTTTAGGATTTTGCTACCACATAACTACATATTTATGTAATTAAACGCTTGCTGGCATTCCTTAATGCATTTTCATGTTCCATTTTTCTTTAAAATTGTATTCAAACGAAGTGCATTTAAAGCCTTGTTCCTAATACGTTTCCTGTAAAATCCAACTAACCAAAACAACTATTTTAACGTATTCATTGAGAAAAGAGACAACGAATTTTTCGGTGGGTAATATTTTATCACCGCCATCAAAATTACATCCCCTGTAATGCTGTGGCCATGAAACTGCAAATGTTTCACAGATAATTTATCCTTTTTCATCGTTAATGACATGTGTCCTTCCCTTAATTTTCCTCTTACTTCTCTCAATAACGCCAAGTACTCTTCCCAACTTTTGCTACTAGTTAAAATATCATATATACTTATTGTCAGTCCAGAAAAAAATTCTCATCCTAGAAAAAATAGACCTCACACTAATTTTGCCACAAAAATGTTCAATCAACACAGTTAAACATAATATTGATGACATCTGCCACTATATAGAAAAGTAGTATACTTTCTAGAATTTTGGTTCCAGTGAGGGGAAAACTCAAGGTGTGATCAAGTCTAATCACATATACTACATCTTTAAATTTGTGCAATAGTTCATCTATATTTTCAAGATGGTCAGATTCTCCCTCTAATATTTTAAGTGTCAGGAACCTAATACAAGCCTTATTCTCCATGTCATCTGCATACTACAACGAGTGAGTTAGAGTATTCACTGCTGCTCCTTTCTATAGGTCCCAGAGTTCCAATTTTTTGTAATTCCCTTTCTAAATCTTCCTTCCAACGCATTGGTATTCCATAAGGTTTAATGAAGAATGGTTTATGAGGTTTTGGCCTAAATTTTTACTAACAACTGTTGACCCTTCATGGTTTCTCACTGAAAACATCACAGTAGTCCCATAAAAGTTTCCTTAAATCCTCCATCTGAGTCAATTAGCGTTTCTCAGCACCATATACTATGGTTTCAACTGACTCTGAGTTCCTCAGGCAGGTGTTCCTTGATTTCAATTAAATTATGATAATATCCCATGACTTCCTTCTCATTTAAACCACAATTCTCCTTATCAGTGTATCTTCTATCACTTAAATATTTTACCACCCTGATGTATTTCATTACTGGTATTGCCATTTAAAATGATCAGTTTGATTTGAGAAGAAATACCCCTTCTTTGTTCAGTAAATATTAATTTTACAGCAGTCCAATAAAATTCTACTTTAGCCTTTAATATTCTTCACACCTACAGTAATTTATTCCTTTAGATTAAGTACTACGAAGCATTCCTAGATATATGGTAGGTACGTTATTGTTTCTAAATGACAGTAATATTTGCTTGTTCACTTCTTTACTATATATCCCTGTAGCTCCTATAAGCTTAGTTCGTATTACAGACAACCCTCAACAAAGTGTGCACTGTGGTTAATTTAGCTCCTAACTTTTGAGACACCCACAAATTGGACTCCCTTTATCTATTGAAGAGCTACCTCCCTGTGTGTGTTCAACATTAATACATGGACTGCCTTGTATACCACTGGCGCCTTTATTTTATTCATCGTACAAAAGATCCCTCTCAATTTCTTTGAACCCCATATCTTTCATCTCATCTGCCTTTATGTGTGCTTCTACTCTCGGTACTATGGTATTCACAGGAGAATCAGTTACTCCAAAGTCCTCGGAATTATTCCCTCACACTTCGACCCATTCCGAATGCACAGTTTCACATACTGTGGTGTATCTTTCATTCTGTTACCACTACTTCCAATAGCACAATGATCCCAAAGTTTATTTAAAATTTCATTTTTTAAGCGCTTTTCCCATACCCTTTCAGCGTTACAACTGTTTACTGCCTTACTGGCATGAAGAGGCATATCTCACACACATGTACTTCCTTATCACAACTCTGGCCTACCCAAATATAGTCGTTATTGTCCCCATAGGTACCTTTCACTAATGCTTTGTCCTTAACTTCTACATATATCATACCATCTAATACTATCTAGACGTCTAACTCACTTATTATTTTCTCTTCAACATGTTTTATAACATCTATGCTTTATTCATTACCAATAATAGTTGCATCTTCCTCACTGATCTCGTCGTAATCACCTAAGACACACTCCTCACTCTTTTTACTACTAATTTTTACAAGGGTTTCCCAGAAAGTAATGTACCTAATTTTTTCCCCAGCCGAAAACAATGCTACGAATGCGAAACGTTACGTGTGTAATATCTGAAGTCTCGTGAGTGAGCGCGCCAAGTTTCCGTCACTTCTGACAGATAGCGTAACTGCAGGACAGTTTCAAAATGGCGTCTGCAGGTGATGTACGTTACAAGTAACGTGCCGTCATTGAATTTCCCACTGCAGAGAAAGAAACTGAGGGGAATATTCATAAACGCTTGCGCAAAGTCTATGGAGCATCTGCTGTCAGCAGAAATAAAATTAGTCGCTGGGCATGGAGGGCGACGTCATCAGAAGGCTGCTCGACGGAGCTCTACGATTTGCAGCGGGCGGGGGAGACCATCCACGGCTGTCACACCTGAGATGTTGCAGCGAGCTGATGTTGTCATTGGCGAGGGCAGACTCATTGCGACTCGGTAGTTCACGCTACATCTGCCAATCAACAAAGGAAGTGTGGATGCAGTTGTCCTCACTCATGGATATTCAAAAGTGTGTGCAAGATGGGTCCAGTCCTATCTAACGGTGAATCACAAATCGCAGAGTAAAAACATTTGTCTTGATTTATTAAAACATTCTGAAGCAGATTGGGAGGCTTCCAGTCCCGGATTGTGATAGGTGATGAAACCTGGGTTCACCACATTGAGGTCGAAACAAAACGACATTCGATGGAATGGCGCAATTCCCATTCCCCACGGAAGACAAAATTCAAAGCAACTGATGCCACCAGTAGAGTCATGATCACTATGCTATGGGACTGTGAGAGTGTGATTCTCACTGATGTGATGCCAAGAGGCGGTACCATTAATTCATGCGCATATGTCAACACATTAACAAAACTCAAGGTGCGCTTCCGGCGACTTCGGTGTCTCAGCAACCCAGGAGATGTTTTGCTGCCACACGACAACACTCGGTCCCATACGTGTCTGAGGACTGCTGAACACATCGCAAAACAAGGTTGGACAGTGTTACCCCACCCACCCTACACCTTGACCTAACCCCTCGGACTTCCACTTGTTTGAGCCATTAAGGGATGCCACTCGTGGAGGACATTTTGTGGACGATGAGGACGTGATTCACATAGTAAAGCACTGGCTCCACCACCAGGACAAGGATCGGTACCCACAGGACGTACACACCCTTGTTTCGCATGGGAGGAAGACTACAGAATGCGATGGAGATTACTTGGAAAAACGGGATGCGTTGATGAAACACCGTTCTTTCGTGTGTATAATTCTCATTATGTTCAATAACGAATTGTTTAAGAAGCAAAATGCTGTGCATTATTTTCTTGGCAATATTTGTAATATAATTTCATCCTCCAAAGGAACATGGTTTTCAGGCTCAATCCCATCAACACTAGGAACTGAAAATTCTCCATCTACATCTGTTACATCTTCAGTCGTTAACTTATGTAAATTCATCAAAATCATTATGAGTCTCTCCTTGCTCACTAAAACTTCATTATCTGATACACTGTAAATATATGTTAGAGGTATTGCATCTGGTTGTACTTCCATATTACGAGTAGCCTTTCTGTGACCTCCTTCATACACATCAGTATTCATAGCCTCCCAAAAACTTTCAATAAAAATTTAGTTTTTTAACTCCACATTTATTCCTACTTTTGTTTTATTGCCAGCATGTTATATAATTTTTATTCATGTTAAAGTTCCTCTCAATGATTCTATTATAATAGTTATGCTGAATTCTTCCATCTCTCCTCATTTCAAACTCACATGTTCCCAATTAAACAGTCTTTAATTTACAGGATTTATCTAAATGTATTAACTTTCTCACTTGCTTTTCATAGAAATATTTCACATCGCCATTTCCTTCCCCATAACATGGTCCATTTCAGGACTCACTTTTAATTCTAGCAAAATTTATTAAGAAATCTACTCTCAGAGTCATTGCAAATCAGCAGTATATATTGATCAGCCCAAGAGAAGGTTTCGTCATCTAATTTTTCTTTTTAACTTAATGTTAAGCATATCGCTCGCACCATACTAAAATTATCTTAAGAGTGTTGTAGAAAAGCAACAGGATGAAGTTTTGTGTCACCTGCGTAAGTTTTAGTAGTTGCATTGACCAACATCCGACTTTAGTTACTACTGAAAGAGTTATTATAAAAACTTCCTTACAATTCAGCTAACTTTTTGCAAATATTTCCTGTGTTACTACTACATACATTCTAGTTACCACTTTTTCTACCACAACTGTTTCATTGTTAGTCACAAGTAAGCGGTTTTCTGTTGCGCTTTCTAAGTAATTAATTTTATATTAAACATTTTAATCATTTCTGCAATCAATATATGGCTTTCTTGTTTTATTATGTTATGTTATATATCAAAACTTTTATTGATTTTTCTGAAGTGTTTGCATATAATTTGTTTTAACTTAAGTTACTTCTCCTTCTAAAACGAAAATCTCTGCATCTATTAGTTTTTGGTGTTTGTATATGTTGAGCTTCTCTTGTTTCATTAACCTGAACATTGGGATTCAAAATTTCGCTCATCTTCTCTTACATCATTATCTGAACATTGGTATTCAAAATTCTGCTGATCTAATCTTTTAAATGGGTACTTGTGGCCTCGAATTTATTGCTGAAACCACTTGTTGACGCATCGGTTCCCCAGTCAAATCATTATTCAATGCCTCGATTCCACCATCCCTCCATCACCACCAAACTGTTATGTAGTTCATTTTCTGTTGCATCAGTTTTATTATTTGTTGTCTCAGTTCTATTATTTGATTGGTCTACTCTGTCACCTAGGTCTTTATCCTGTTTGCTAAACTGATCCATCATAAATGTCTTTATCTGTTAAAAAAGGTCGATGTTAGGTCCCAAAAGTTCTGTGTGACCAAAACACTGGAATGGACTGCATACACTACCACCATTCCCACCTAATAATTCCCCATCATGACTATAACATGACATTGTTCACAATTATTTCCTCTTCGCTTAGGCTTCCGTCTCAAGCACCATATTGTTACAATCCTAAACAAAAGATTTCACATGAACTATTGGACTATCTCTAGCTACAGCAAGAAAGAATAAAAAGAATGAAAGTACTTCTCATTTCAATGTTTTCGGTCTATTCGGAACATCCCTCATAATTATTTAGAATTAGAACACGTTCTTTTAAATTGGGCGCAGTCGCAACCAACTTCCCACTTTTGAGTGAAGTGATACGCATTGGCAGTAAAACGCTTTTATTAAAAGTCACGATCGGTTACGCGCCAATTGAAGAAGCATCCTCAAGTGATAGAGATTCGTTTGAACACGTCATAGCGGAAAGGTAACTGCATTTGAGCCACTTCCTATCATTCACATTGAGTTACAAACACACAGCGTGCTAAAGTCAGTAGTCCACAGGTAGAACAAAGGCGATAGCAGGACCGGCCACTCTGCAATGCCGGAGATTTTGTTTCCCAACGTTCTCTCTGCACATGACACGGTTCTGCTTCATTCACATTGAGTTACAAACACACAGCGTGCTAAAGTCAGTAGTCCACAGGTAGAACAAAGGCGATAGCAGGACCGGCCACTCTGCAATGCCGGAGATTTTGTTTCCCAACGTTCTCTCTGCACATGACACGGTTCTGCTTTCCTTTTCATTTTAACTATTCATTAATCTGACGTGACTTACAATAAAGGTGTTTTACAGACAGTGCTGATCATTTCATTCAAAATATTTTCAGTTAATTGGTTGGTCACTTTCCGTACTTGTGTTTCACATTTATTCCATTTTGTTGGCAGTGACATTCATTTCTTCAACTTTGAGCTTTCAATTTGGAATTTTTTGTGATGCTTAGTTACATGAAACACAGAAATGATTAAAAAGACTGTGCTGATATTTTCAGCGTATCCCAGCTCAGTCCACCAAAATAAACTTTATTCATCTGCTCCCAGAAACTTCAACCAAATTAAAAACTAACTAGATTTCGTGGCTACGAAACTGTGTACTTAACTTTCGTATTTCCATGATGCTCAGTGGGGTGAAGATCCCTTCGCTGCAATCATCTCCACCTGTAAGAAAGTCTGGGCTCTTCATATGTCAGGAGCTTTTCATCACGTTAATTAAATCAGAACGATGCTGTCGGAACACTTAAATGCTTTTAAATATCTTGTTTAATGCACCAAAGAGATGACATGACATTGACCACACAAAATCTGAGACAATGCTAACCACGCCTTTGCTACTGCTGCTGGTCCTTATTTAACAATGACGATGTGAGAAAGTGCATTGTTTTAACAGATGTTTCGAAATTTTCAATTAAAATTTTATTAGCCTTTTAAAAATGGTTGAGAATTTGGGGCTACTATTTGTTGAAAAATTTGTAAATCAGCTAATATGCCAATATGCTTCGATTACTATCGTCAAATTACATAACATACCCTTCTACAATAGTGTTTCAGTTACATGTCTAAATGATTTTATAAACACTGGTTTGATTTTGATACTAACATGGATCCTGTGTCTTTATGATTAGCTAATTAAAAACTTCTATGACTTTCGTACGTACAAATTTTGTAAGTACCAGTTTTAGCATTTTTACGGTGGTCGTTACGTGTTTTCTGTTACTGATTAGGTAAAGTGACATATGAATTATAATTTATCTCAAATACTTTCAAGGTTACTGAACTTCGTTAATTCAGTCGGCAAATATCATTACAGTATCTGGCCATTTAATTGCATAACTTCGCATGAACTTCGAAAGAGGGTAACACACACTTGAGGTAAGTCTTCACCCATTCTGCCGCTGTAGACGCTAATTTACCTGATCTATGTTCATGTGACCGGCGCCTTATAAGTGGTACTCAGTTCACGTTGCCACAATACCACTTGCTTTGCTACGTGAAATGAACTTCTCTTTTATTCAGTAAACTATTATTATAATGTACGACACGATCGTTACTATGCCCTATCAGTTAGTCTGTATTTTGAGATGTTTGTGCATGTGAAAGAATAAATGCACGGTATCGCTTCTGGAGGAGACGATTTCATTGACACTTGTGAGTACTCTGAGCCAGAAACAGATATTTACGGCTTTCCATTGCAGGGCACTTGGAATCAATATCGAGAGCCAATGAAAACGTATCACGTGCGCAACGTGCTTCGAATAGCAGCTGACCTTGTGCGGGACCGCCAGCTGATGTCAGCAACTTCCCTCCAGACGGCTACACAGTCGCTTCTCTCTCCTGTGTAATGTCTCTGTACTGAGGTAGGGTGTTCCTATATCAGTAGCTGCGAAATAAGTATGGCTTTTTTATAAAACTGTTATAGTATCCCTGTGTATCTTATAAATTTAATGTCGTAATATATTCTGAACACTCTCAAATATATATCAAAAGCCCGCACAGCTTAACTTTTGCTGTTGAAACTTAATAATTGTGACTGTATAATCCAATCAGTAAAGCTATGAGCGATCACTTACTCTTCCCTGTCACAATTTTCCATGTCTGATATCCTCGGCGTAGACAGATCCTTATATTCCAATCCTCGTTCCTGTCATCTTCAATCCTTTCTCTATTTCTGCAAAACACACGCTGAATGAAAAAACCAACAACAGAAGTAGTAGTTTTAGAAAAATATTTGTAAAACACTGTCAGTGGAGTGAAGGGCCGTAAGTTACGGACTACCTGAGTACATGTGCGAGACATCGTTCAGCTCAACCAAGTATGGCACTGACAGTTAGATGTTAAATGAGCATCGCTAGTCCCTGAATGAAATTCACGCTACTTTGGTGAAAATTTTATGGACTCTTTTCTTTACGGCCTCCGCATGACTCAGTGACTTGTAGTGAACGATTTATAGATATAGATACAAAACGTTGTGATAAAGGTTCCACATTTTATGCAAAACAGTTTCCTCTTGTTACCCAACAAGATAGGACAGTGCTTTTGCGTAGAAGACGGAACCCATATCCAGTAATTTTAACTGCAAACAGGAAAAAAATACAAGAACGGCATATCTAAAAGATGAATATAGGTACAAAGGTCAACACCGTGGTTGAAATCCATAAGAATTACGTTATTTATATATTTTATTGACTTTTGTTGTAGATCTAATGTAAACTTCAAACTAAAAAGGTGCAACTTAATCCGGAGTAAGAGGTACACAAGCACTCCGAGGACACACAATTACATATCGTGTTTACAGTAGATTAGACAGATCAAAATTACGTCATAAGCTGTATTTTATGACTAGAAGATAATGTTGATTCTAGTGTACTATTAACGTTTGTGTTTTCTACTTTTCTTCCACAGGGAGACGTAGACTGACATATTACTCACACTAGGATATTACTCATCTTGTAGTGAGTTTCACGAATACGTTCGAGGGTCTAACACTCCAAAATTGTGAAGTTTACTGTGGAAGCCGATCCTTGTGACAGACGACATGTGCCGTCTACAGCATGTCCGACCCGAAAGATTAACGCAAAGAGATGGTTCCAAGGATGCGCTACTAGAGAGCTAGGCGAGTTATGACATTTCCTTACATTTTACAGGGTTACTTGTACCAAGATCCGACGTTAGGGTTGCTCTTACGGTGTAGACGCCTAGGAAATTAATTGAAGAGAAAGCCAAATTGAGAGCGTATTGTGCAAGCCAATTGTCTGGCATCTTCGACAATTATTGCAGCTTGCACGTGGGTGTGAACTGGTTTCCATGTTCTCCCTGCTGCCCTGAAGCCACTGACGACGAAGACGGATGGGTGTCATCGCTTAAAGAGACATCGAAAGATTTCTTTCCACAGTGGCGAATTATGGCATGCTATGGAGAGCTCACATAAGCCTGTATGGAGGTGGAAGATGCCTGCTGAGTGGTAATGGGAATGGAAATGTTCGTATGGCGTCAATGACCGAAAGTTCCCAGGCGGGAAGTTCGGTCGCCAAGTGCAAGCTTTATTGAGTGCGACGCCACATTGAGCGACTTGAGCGTCGACAGTGGGGATGAAATGATGATGAGGACAGCACAACACCAAGTCCCTGAGGGGAGAAAATCTCCCACCCCAGCCGGGAATCGAGCCCGGGCCCCCTAGTGTGTCATACCAACGCTCTAACCGTTTGGCTGATGGAGCGGACAGTTGAATGGTATTGAACTGCAATGAAATGCGTTGGAAGCAGTGTGATTGTCTGTGGCAGATTCCAAATACTTGGTGGGGATGATTGATTCTCGCTGACAGAGTATTGACCACAATGATCCTAAATAGTATCTGTGATAAGAGCATGGTCTTCCTTTCTTAAAAACTGTGGATATTCCCTTGCGATGTAGTTTTTACCGTGAACAGCTCCCTCTAGTACTCTGCATTCCTAGATGTCTAAACACATGTCCTATCGGCCTCGGCCTGTCCCCTCACAATGTCAGTGTTTTCCATATATTCTATTCTTAGCCGATCCTATGGACAACATCTTTATTGTTTATCTTATCAGTCCACTTGCTCATCTGAAACGCATCGATTCTCTTCTGTTCCGGTTTCCTTACAGTCCACGATTCACTTACGTACAAGTGAGTGCGATTCACTTACGTACAAGTGAGTGCTCAAAATGAACATTCTCACACTAACCTCTTGCTCTGCAGTGCCCTCTTTGGCTGTGCTAGTACTCCTTCCTTAATGTGCCATGGGTTACTTTGGTAGCAGAATTCCTTAATTTCGTCTACTTCGTGATCAGTTTTGATGTTCAGCTTTTCGCTATTCTCATTTCTGCTGTTACTCATTATTCCTCTGTTTTTCCAGTTTACTGTCAGTCCATATTCTGTACTCATTAGATTGTTTATCCCGTTCAACACGACTTGGATTTTTCTTCATCTTCACTCTGGACAGCAATGTCATCGACGAAGCTTATCATTCGTATGCTTTCACCCTGCATTTTAATCCGATTCTTGATGATTATTTTTTTATTTCCGTCATTGTTTCTTTGATGTATATATCAAATGGCAGGAGCGAATGACCGTATCCCTGTCATAAACCGTTTTCGATCCCTGAGGGAGAGTTATTGTTGTTGCTGTGGTCTTCAGTCCAGAGAATGGTTTGATGCAGCCCTCCATGCTACTCTATCCTGTGCAAGCTTATTCATCTCCAAGTAACTACTGCAACCTACATCGTTCTGAATCTGCTTAGTGTATTCATCTCTTGGTCTCCCTCGACGGTTTTTACCCTCCACGCTGCCCTCCGATACTAAATTGGTGATCCCTTGATGCCTCAGAACATGTCCTATGAACCGATCCCGTCTTCTAGTCATGTTGTGCAACAAATTCCTCTTCTCTCCAATTCTATTCAGTACCTCCTCATTAGTTAAGTGAATTTCTAATCTTCAGCATTCGTCTTTAGCACCACATTTCGAGAGCTTCTATTCTCTTCTGGTCTGAACTAGTTATCGTCCACGTTTCACTTCCATACAAGGCTGCACTTCATACAAATACTTTCACAAACGACTTCCTGACACTTAAATCTATACTCGATGTTAACAAATTTCTCTTCTTCAGAAACGCTTTCCTGTCTACATATTATCCCCTCTCTACTTCGACACCATTAGTTATTTTGCTCTCCAAATAGCAAAACTCATCTACTATTTTAAGTGTCTCATTTCCTAATCTAATTCTCTCAGCGCCCCCTGATTTAATTCGACTACATTCCATTATCCTCGTTTTGCGTTTGTTGATGTTCATCTCATATCCTCCTTTCAAGACACTGTCTATTCCCTTCAACTGCTCTTCCAGGTCCTTAGCTGTCTCCGACAGAATTACAGTGTCATCAACAAACCTCAAAATTTTTATTTCATCTCCACGGATTTTAATACGCACTCCAAATTTTTCTTTTGTTTTCTTTACTGCTTGCTCATTATACAGATCTAGTAACATAGGGGATAGGCTACAACCCTGTCTCACTCCCTTCCCAACCACTGCTGAGAAGGCTGTTCAAACAAAATGTGACAGGTAGAAAAAGGTCAGAAACATGTGGTAGATGTACCAAGATATAAAGTTGTGCTAGTAAAGCGTAAACCATAAAAGAATGCAGATACAGGAATTTTCTGTGGTATGATGCACAGTATATATTACACCTCGTGACTTTTAAAGCCCATAGGTTTCAGGGAGGTCATGCACTTCTGTGGCAATGTTGAATACCTGCATAAAAATACGTAAATAAATAAATAAAATTCTGCTGCCTAACATATATAACGCTTCTCCACGAAGGATGTGCTTCTCATCATAAAGTGTGGCGCGGTAAAGTGAGTAGTAAACGTTTGTCTGGAGGCCAGTTTCCGAGCCCAGTCTACCGTGGAATAATAATTTCGAGTAAATATCTATCGAGGAAAGCACATGCCTGAAAAATAAATTTAATCTCATATCTTGTAAAAGCTTCCCTACTTATTTGTACCAACAAGACTCTTCATGATATTGAGTCGTTCTGTATATGTAAGTATGAAAATGTAGATATCCAGATGCATATCAGGACAGAACTGGTTCTCAGTTTTTCTAGAAAAAAAGAGGCCTTTGTAATGAAAGACACAAAACATGTAGTACCTGATAACATATGTATGCTCTTCTTTCTCCGGATAAATGTTCCTAATAAAGAGAGGCGTTTGTAATGAAAGACACAAAACATGTAGTACCTGATAACATATGTATGCTCTTCTTTCTCCGGATAAATGTTCCTAATACACTCCTGGAAATTGAAATAAGAACACCGTGAATTCATTGTCCCAGGAAGGGGAAACTTTATTGACACATTCCTGGGGTCAGATACATCACATGATCACACTGACAGAACCACAGGCACATAGACACAGGCAACAGAGCATGCACAATGTCGGCACTAGTACAGTGTATATCCACCTTTCGCAGCAATGCAGGCTGCTATTCTCCCATGGAGACGATCGTAGAGATGCTGGATGTAGTCCTGTGGAACGGCTTGCCATGCCATTTCCACCTAGTGCCTCAGTTGGACCAGCGTTCGTGCTGGACGTGCAGACCGCGTGAGACGACGCTTCATCCAGTCCCAAACATGCTCAATGGGGGACAGATCCGGAGATCTTGCTGGCCAGGGTAGTTGACTTACACCTTCTAGAGCACGTTGGGTGGCACGGGATACATGCGGACGTGCATTGTCCTGTTGGAACAGCAAGTTCCCTTGCCGGTCTAGGAATGGTAGAACGATGGGTTCGATGACGGTTTGGATGTACCGTGCACTATTCAGTGTCCCCTCGACGATCACCAGTGGTGTACGGCCAGTGTAGGAGATCGCTGCCCACACCATGATGCCGGATGTTGGCCCTGTGTGCCTCGGTCGTATGCAGTCCTGATTGTGGCGCTCACCTGCACGGCGCCAAACACGCATTCGACCATCATTGGCACCAAGGCAGAAGCGACTCTCATCGCTGAAGACGACACGTCTCCATTCGTCCCTCCATTCACGCCTGTCGCGACACCACTGGAGGCGGGCTGCACGATGTTGGGGAGTGAGCGGAAGACGGCCTAACGGTGTGCGGGACCGTAGCCCAGCTTCATGGAGACGGTTGCGAATGGTCCTCGCCGATACCCCAGGAGCAACAGTGTCCCTAATTTGCTGGGAAGTGGCGGTGCGGTCCCCTACGGCACTGGGTA
The DNA here is from genome assembly GCF_023864345.2 of Schistocerca serialis cubense. Taxonomy (NCBI): domain Eukaryota; kingdom Metazoa; phylum Arthropoda; class Insecta; order Orthoptera; family Acrididae; genus Schistocerca; species Schistocerca serialis. The sequence goes on from NC_064643.1 coordinate 545,725,254, forward strand.
GGATCCTACGGTCTTGGCGTGCATCCGTGCGTCGCTGCGGTCCGGTCCCAGGTCGACGGGCACGTACACCTTCCGCCGACCACTGGCGACAACATCGATGTACTGTGGAGACCTCACGCCCCACGTGTTGAGCAATTCGGCGGTACGTCCACCCGGCCTCCCGCATGCCCACTATACGCCCTCGCTCAAAGTCCGTCAACTGCACATACGGTTCACGTCCACGCTGTCGCGGCATGCTACCAGTGTTAAAGACTGCGATGGAGCTCCGTATGCCACGGCAAACTGGCTGACACTGACGGCGGCGGTGCACAAATGCTGCGCAGGTAGCGCCATTCGACGGCCAACACCGCGGTTCCTGGTGTGTCCGCTGTGCCGTGCGTGTGATCATTGCTTGTACAGCCCTCTCGCAGTGTCCGGAGCAAGTATGGTGGGTCTGACACACCGGTGTCAATGTGTTCTTTTTTCCATTTCCAGGAGTGTATTATTTAATAAAGAAATTCAATTTAAGCAAGTTCTCAAATGTAAGGAAGAAATTAGCAAAGTTAAAAATATTGTCTATTGTCAGGTCTTATATAGTGACTTACTAAACAATTTTCGACTTTTTAATATATTTAGATTTTAATAGCTTTTTTCTACTTTGGTCTGATTGCAAAGCAGTGACTGTAAAGGGAATTATTGGCTGTTTGGTTTCACAGAAGCTTTTTCCAGTACTGAGCTTGTATATTGTATGGGGATAAATTATTGAAAATGTCTGCACGTTGGTTTCTATGTTACTTCTGGAAAATTCAGTAAATTGTGGTTTATGTATTGGAATACATATTTCACGGTTATGTGGTTTTTTCCTATAGCATACTAACATGATAAACGTTTTCAAAATAATCGATCAAGAACTGTTATAATTTGAAACACTCTAAAAGATTTAATCCATGTGTCACAGTGAAACAAGAATATGGAGAGTGAAACAACGCAACCTTCTGTATAATGATTTCCTTCCACAGGAATTTTCAGGAGGAATAATTAATGTTTTAGGAGTGGCAGTATACATTCCACAAAACCAGTGTCCAATCTTTATTCCTTACAGAGATGCAGCTGCTTATAGAATAAGTTTTCATTTCACGCGTTGGTAGATCATTTACAATGTTTTTAATTATTTATCGGCCGTAATTTTTTGTTTGAAGTGCGTATTGTGAAGTTGTGCTCGAGGTTTGCGTATCTGAATTTTTCAACTGTGGTTGTCATTGTGGTATGTCAGCCGATTGTAATGAATCGTTTAAGTATGCTCCGAGTATTTACAGATGTTTAGTATGCTGACATCTTATTTGTGTACAGGTTTTGTAGTGAAACGTTGCTGCTTCTTGTAGAGAAAACAGGGGACGATATCCTAACAGGAGATTGCCAGTTTCTCAGTGTTTACTCATGATTTCACTAAACTGTGTCAAGCTGTTGCAGTGGTCAACAGTCATAATTCATCTGAACCTGCAAATGAAGTCAATGTAGAATAATCAGAAGCAGTTATTCAGTGAGTGAGCGATGTGTCTCAACAAGTACCCATATAATTTCTGCAAGAATTGGCGTTTCACATACAGGAATGTGGTGGAGATTAGGTATGCAATGTCTCTATTCTCATACTTTACACTGGATTCACCACCTCCGAAAACCGTATGACACTAGACGATTGGAATTTTGTCGTTACGTAACTGAAAATCGCCTAGTGAAACGATTAATACCGTTTACTCAAGAACCCACATTCGTTCTTGACAGTATCAATAACAGTCGTAACTAAACATCAATGGTACGTAGGTGTGGGAGACAATATAAATCACTCACATTGAAATTTTGGGAGATGAGTGTGGTATAAAAGCATAAAATATATACAACTGTAACTAAAAGGAACAATAGAAATAAGAACACACACACACACTATATATATATATATATATATATTCAATGTCCAGGCGTATCAAGGCCGTTATTATGGCCAGAGGTGGTTGTTCTGGGTCCTGATTTCTCAGGATCAATGCACCCAAATTGCATGAAAATGTCAGTTCTAGTAAAATATATATGTCCAATGAATTCCCGTTTATCATATGCATTTCTTCTTGCTGTAGCAATTGTAATGGCCAGTAGTGTATTTTTTTTTCAGTGGCCGGCCAGCTGCGCTATCTGCTCTATTCTTTTTGTTCTCTCCCTAACTTTTCCCTTTTCCTGCACGTTTCCAGTTTGACAGCGTGCACAAGGCTCTCTACGATTTTTCTCTCTGTCTCTCTCTCTCTTTCTCCCTCATTCTCTGTGTATATATATATATATATATATATATATATATATATATATATATAACAAAAAGAATAGAGCAGATAGCGCAGCTGGCCGGTCACTGAAAAAAAAATACACTACTGGCCATTACAATTGCTACAGCAAGAAGAAATGCATATGATAAACGGGAATTCATTGGACATATATATTTTACTAGAACTGACATTTTCATGCAATTTGGGTGCATTGATCCTGAGAAATCAGGACCCAGAACAACCACCTCTGGCCGTAATAACGGCCTTGATACGCCTGGACATTGAATCAAACAGAGCTTGGATGGTTTATACAGGTACAGCTGCCCATACAGCTTCAACACGATACCACAGTTCATCAAGAGCAGTGACTGGCGTATTGTGACGAGCCAGTTGCTCGGCCACCATTGACCAGACGTTTTCAATTGGTGAGAGATCTGGAGAATGTGCTGGTCAGGGCAGCAGTCGTACATTTTCTGTATCCAGAAAGGCCAGTACAGGACCTGCAACATGCGGTCGTACATTATCCTGCTGAAATGTAGGGTTTCGCAGGGATTGAATGAAGGTAGAGCCACGGGTCGTAACACATCTGAAATGTAACGTCCACTGTTGAAAGCGCCGTCAGTGCGAACAAGAGGTGACCGAGACGTGTAACCAATGGCATCCCATAACATCACGCGGGGTGATACGCCAGTATGGCGATGACGAATGCACGCTTCCAATGTGCGTTCACCGCGATGTCACCAAACACGGATGCGACCATCATGATGCTCTAAACAAAACTTGGATTCATCCGAAAAAATGATGTTTTGCCATTCGTGCACCCAGGTTCGTCGTTGAGTACACCATCGCAGGCGCTCCTGTCTGTGATGCAGCGTGTAGGGTAACTGCAGCCATGGTCTCCGAGCTGATAGTCCATGCTGCAGCAAACATCGTCGAACTGTTCGTGTAGATGGTTGTTGCATTGCAAACGTCCCCATCTAGGGATCGAGACGTGGCTGCACGATACATTACAGCCATGTGGATAAGATGTCTGTCATCTCGACTGCTAGTGATACGAGGCCGTTGGGATCGAGCACGGTGTTCCGTATTACCCTGCTGAACCCACCGATTCCATATTCTGCTAACAGTCATTGAATCTCGACCAACGAGAGCAGCAATGTCGCGATACGATAAACCGCAATCACGATAGGCTACAATCCGACCTTTATCAAAGTTGGAAACGTGATGTTACGAATTTCTCCTCCTTACACGAGGCATCACAACAACGTTTCACCAGGCAACGCCAGTCAACAGCTGTTTGTGTATGAGTGCATGAGAACTCGGTTGGAAACTTTCCTCATGTCAGAACGTTGTAGGTGTCGCCACCGGCGCCAACCTAGTGTGAATGTTCTGAAAAGTTAATCACTCGCATATCACAGCATCTTCTTCCTGTCGGTTACATTTCGCGTCTGTTGCACGTCATGTTCGTGGTGTAGCAATTTTAATGGCCAGTAGTGAATATATATCACCTAGCAATTCTGCTTCTGTCAGAGTACAGATACTTCACAATATTTTACAGGTTTTACCACTCGTCCGTCATCGCTGAAATAGTTGTCATATCGTTGCCTAAATTTATTTCTGCCCACCTGTCGCAATATGAAATGTTCTTAGTTAAAGTTTCGGATACTGTGATTTGCAGTCCCCAGACATCACTGACTGGGCGGTTCTCTCGCCGGAGTGAGAACCCATGTGTGAGGAGACAGTACCCAGTTCGAAGGTAGGTCAGGCCCACCTCATCCCGCTGCAGTGACCGCTATTAAGAACACACCACTGACCGATAGCTGGCTTCACCAACCGCTGTTTACTGTCTGCCACTGTTAGCCACTCCTCTTCCCATTGTCTCATGGATCTCAGACTCACCAACGAAATGACAGCTCGCTGGGAAATGGCACATAGTGCAATGTCATGCTTCTGCAGGCCTCCTTGGCGGCTTTATCTGCTGTCCATGTCCCCAAATCTTTGTGTCGCAGGGCCACGTTATCTAGCCTTTCCTGAAAACTTGCTTCAAACATTATCTGAAGAAGTTCTTTTCGCTACAAGTTTGTGTGTTATTCGAGTATTACGGGACCCCAGCAGATTCGGATCGTCAGGTGATACATCATCTAAACCTGACACTCTCTGGAAGGTGTATCGTCAGGAGTGGTAACGTTTCTTCGCCACCAAGGTCCCCGACATTACCGTTTTAGGTTTTGGGTCTTGGAGATGGTTGAACGGCAAAGTCTGCAAATAAAAAGTGAACACTGGAAATGAATTGACCGTTCAAATTGTGAACAGTGCTCCTCTTGTAAAACAGCGCCAAGAAGACTACATAAGGGTTGCACGTATTGCTGTCAAGTGAGTTCGCAACTCCATTACAGTCGGAGATGGAACTTATAAAATTTTGGTAAACATTTTTGGAATACAGTGATCAATTAATTGTTATATTTAGATTAAAGTTCAGTCTTGATCACATTATGTCTGTTTTAATGAGTAACCGGTTTCGGTTTTTTCTATAAAACCATCATCAGACCTGTGAATAAATTTTAAGAAATACTAGATACCAATCTTTAAATGAATGAAAAAGTCTAATGATGTCAAAATTTGTAACAAAATAAAATAAAATTAGTTATACCCATTGGCTCCCTTGGGTTGGTAGGTGGAGCTCTCCTTGCTGCTGTGCAGTCAACTGATGGTTATGAGTGGTGAGCACGAGCTTAAATATGCAGAGGCTCCGCCTACTTCCTGTCACACTACTTCATAACTGCCAATCAGCGTTCATAATATGACGCCATCGTCAAAGTATAAAAGTAGGAAATACACTAATAACATAAAATTGATTCATTTAAATATCTGATTAACAGATAATAGTTGTGTCTACAACTTATTTATATTTTGGATAAAAACAGTGAATTACGATGTGTGATAGCTGTGCCCTCTATGGACAACCTTAATATTATTACAGTGCCAGTTACATCAAAGATGTAAAATCCTTGGCGTTGTGGTATATATCGATTATACCAAGTCGCCTACATCACAATTGCATCTTTGTTGGATGCTGCAGAATCGTCTTGTTTTAACTGTAGTTTTTATGGCAATGTTCTTTATAGCATTAAGTTAGCAGCCAATAGTACGTTCCACATTATGTATATCTGAATAACTGATGAGACTGCTGATGCAGCATATTTTACATACATTGCTTTTGCCATAGATATAAATAATCTTATATTTTTAAAAAACAAAAGAGTAGATGCTTTTATTATAAAATTTCGTCGAAAAGGTCGTAATAATATTTTTCGCGAAAATCTAATTGTTCATTGAGCAGCATTGATGATTTGGTTTTCAAATGAGCGTATATCTCGATTTCTTCTAGGATATTCAAAAGTAAGCCTTTATTTGCATAATGAAGAACTTGTAAATTCTGTTGTACTGTCCCCTCAGCATGATTATTGAATGTTATATGATGACCAAAAACAGACTTTGTTCGTGAGGTACCTGACGTATGTTCTTTGTACCTTACTGCACAATTTCGACCTGTTTGGCCGATATATATTTTCTCAAAGTCTCTACATTGGATCTTGTACACTCCTGATCTGGTATATTTTCCATTATCTTTATTTACAGTATGTCTTAATTTTTGTTGTGAAGTATTGTCAGTTGTAAATGCTATTGTTATTCCAGAATTTTTGAATAAGTTAGTGATTCTATCTGATATGTTTCCCATATATGTCATCTTCATATATTTTGGATTACTTATTAGTGGAGTACTTTGTGATTGTTGTACTTTATTAAAAATGATATCTACCTGTCGTGTGTCGAAAGAGTTGGTTTTTGCAATTTGTTTTAAGATGGTCATTTCCTTTTTGATCTCATTAGCTTCTAGCGGTAATTTTAGTATTCGGTGTATCATAGACTTAAAAAATGCTTTTTTATACTTGTCAGGATGACATGATGTAGCATTAATAATAACATCAGCGGTTGTAGGTTTCCTGTATATGGTGAATAAATGTTTCCCGTTGTTATTAGTTATAGTGAGATCTAGGTAGTTAATAGATTTTCGATTTTCATGCTCAACTGTAAATTGTAACTTCGGATGCATAGAGTTTAATTTTATAGCAAGTTTCTCAATTTCGTCTTTTGAACCATTATAAAGTAATAATGTATCGTCTACATATCGCTTGTAATATATGATTTTATTTGCGATATCAGGGTTATTTTTCAGGAATTGCGTTTCAATGTGGTTTATGAAAATGTCTGCTACTGTCCCAGCCAAAGAATTTCCCATTGCTAAGCCATCCTTCTGACAATAGATTTTAGTATTAAACGAGAAATAATTGTAATCTAAAGTGCATCTTTGATGTAACTGGCACTGTAATAATATTAAGGTTGTCCATAGAGGGCACAGCTATCACACATCGTAATTCACTGTTTTTATCCAAAATATAAATAAGTTGTAGACACAACTATTATCTGTTAATCAGATATTTAAATGAATCAATTTTATGTTATTAGTGTATTTCCTACTTTTATACTTTGACGATGGCGTCATATTATGAACGCTGATTGGCAGTTATGAAGTAGTGTGACAGGAAGTAGGCGGAGCCTCTGCATATTTAAGCTCGTGCTCACCACTCATAACCATCAGTTGACTGCACAGCAGCAAGGAGAGCTCCACCTACCAACCCAAGGGAGCCAATGGGTATAACTAATTTTATTTTATTTTGTTACAAATTTTGACATCATTAGACTTTTTCATTCATTTAAAGATTGGTATCTAGTATTTCTTAAAATTTATTCACAGGTCTGATGATGGTTTTATAGAAAAAACCGAAACCGGTTACTCATTAAAACAGACATAATGTGATCAAGACTGAACTTTAATCTAAATAGAACTTATAAAAATCTGCTCTGAAGTTAATTATTTGTCTTTACTTTAACATCTTCCGTGAGTGTCTCTCTATCTCTAATATTTTTTCTTTAATAACAACTGTATTTCTGTAAGCAGTTGGAAGCTTGGTTTATGGAATGTTTTGTAGCAATCAATCTATATTACCACCTCCTAATAAATTTGCTATGCCTCCTGGAGCACCCTGCATATTCGAGAATGCAGTTATATACTGAAAATATGGAAAATGCAGTGATCATATATCATACATAAGAAAGTCCATAAAGAAGAGGATCCAAGCCAGTCTAATGGTAGCAGTTCTGTCACATGTTAAGTAGTGCATAACACCAGTGAGTACGTAGTTCAACATTTTCTTCCCCGTAATTTGCCGCAAAGACCATCACATTTTTTGATGACCTATTTGTCTGCGTGAGTGAACTGCAGCCATACGAGAGATTATAAAACTTACACTTCCGTCACGAGACCGCTTCTAGGTAACGCGATAGCTGTAGAAAACGGAGCACAGCGCAGTAAAGCAAATACGATGAAACTAATGGAATCCAGGTGCTACCTGTGAACGCGTATGGTTTGAAGCCACTCTCGACAATATTTTGACGTAGCAGTTGCCTGAAAGCCTTCCTCACCTCCTTATAAAACAGAAATTTTATTTTCAGTTTCCTCGAATAGCTTCATCTGTAGCTGGAATGACACAAACGGAGTGAAAGTAATCATTGCCGTGTCTGACATATTTTACTCCAATATTCTGTATGCAAGAGTTGTGAAGTGGCAGTTTCTTAATATTATTATTCTGTGAAGCTTTATGCATTGTATAGCTTTTTTCAAACACAACTGCCATATACAATAAATCCGATATGCGTAGAATAACTTATCTTGCATTATTTCGTCGAGCAGAGATCTGCGGAAATTATAATAGGACAGTCGTGTCGGTGTTGCATGTGAAATTCAGATAAGAAGTTTAATAAACTGGAGAGAGAGACAGAAAGAGCTGTTACTGTCTTCGCGATATGCTGCGCTTAAGACTGTCGCAGTATGGCAGATAAAGTGCTGGACTCAATCGTGTGGTGAATGGAAGCCACACAATTTATATTTTACTGACTTTTGTTAGTGGATGTTAAATACGTATTTTCGCTAACATGATTGAGTGGGAGCTTCGCCGATCTTTTTGTCTGTTAGTCACTGGCTTAGTGCTAAACTCGAATAATTACGTTCAATTTTCTCAGTTATATATGTAACTGAACAATGAGCAGCCCTTTCACAATTAAAATGACCTCCATTGAAGCAGTCGTGGATTTTTAGGTTTCTGTCACCAAATGAAATTACATTTTTTTCTCCTTTTATCTTTCTCTGTAAAGAATATAAAAGGAAATCTGAGAATAATCCAACCCGATGCGTTTCACCGTTTCGGCCGGAATAGCTTTCACAGATATAATCCAGTAGGGATTCTTTTATTCCCAGTGAATGCCGTATTTAATGTGATTCAACATTCATTTTTTTCCTAGTTAAAGTAACAAACGTGTCTTTGAGAGACTGTGGGATTTAGTTATAAGAAATTAGTAATTTCTTTGATATCTTTTTATTAAGAATTTTTTATCTGTCTTAGATAAAGTTATGAAAATTTAGGTGATTTACAGAGCATCCCTTTTCATTTATGATCAACTCTTTACGCCCACGCCCTAAAAATTAGCTGCACCGAAATTCTAAAAACAAATAAAATGAACATCTGAAGAATCAGTTCGACGCTGCACTCACTTATATTTCATCTACTCTAAAAAAATAGAGTGGCCTGGTCTAATCTGCATTCCTGCTAATTACGCAAATATTTATGCCACTGCAATGGTCAGTAAGCATTAATAATTTTCCTAACCCACGAAAAGCTCTCTCATAGTTGAGAGGAAAGGAGAAAGTGATACACTTACAACATCTATACACTACCACAGCATAAACGTCTGCTTCAAATTAGCTCTAAACAGAAAGTGAGATAATCAAATAACACTTTTTGAACAATTACAGCCGGCCGCGGTGGTCTAGCGGTTCTAGGCGCTCAGTCCGGAACCGCGCGACTGCTACGGTCGCAGGTTCGAATCCTGCTTCGGGCATGGATGTGTGTGATGTCCTTAGGTTAGTTAGGTTTAAGTAGTTCTAAGTTCTATGGGACTGATGACCACAGATGTTAAGTCCCATAGTGCTCAGAGCCATTTTCGAACAATTACACTCTTAACAACAAGAAACCACCAGTGTCAGCTTATTTCGCCCAGATCCAATTATGATTATTCTCAAAAGTTCTGGCCACGAGGTAAGATTTACTGTAAATTTCCTTTGTAACGCCTCTATCCACTTTTTAGCTAAAGCAATGAGAAGTAGTGAGAAAGCTGCCATGAAGCATTGCATTGACAGCCACAGACTGGCAGCCACAAGTGTGGCAACATGTGTGTAAAAGTAACATAATAGTAAGGGATTTGTGAGACAAGGCTAGCCTATCAAGGCAGAAAACAAGACCATGCAGTGTTAATGATCGTAGCTAGCGGATCGATGTCATCAAGCCATAGGAAGTCCCTGGTTATAAACGACGTGACTAGAGCCACAGGTTTTAGCGAAACAAATGCGCCTTGGAGTCATATAAATAAGCTTGTATTTTCAGGGAAAAGAGATTTTCTTGTTGCCAGAGCACTGTCACACCACCGTGACACAAAGAGCTTCGGCGGGATGTAAGATGACAGGGCATCGTCAGTATCAGCGACGGATTCGAGGCTGGACTGCACTTGCCGCCGCCTGCACTACGTTGTTTACAGCACATGGTGCCACAGCTCTTTCACCCCACAGTCTGTGCCTGTTACTACCGGCACTGGAGAGTTGCTTTGGCACCTAGTCCCTCGGTGCCAGCTGCCTCCCCAGTTCTGCCAGAGGGCAGCTAGTCGAAACCTGCACACAATGCGCTGCCGCGGTAAATGCGCCCAGAACCAAGGGGGTGCCATGGTTCCTTGTGCCTAGGGAAGACGATGATGCTAATGTCATGGCTGTGACCTCCTGAGGCCGCCATCCTGCCACAGGCCTTCCGTTAGCTTTGGAGGCCGCCTATGCAGCATCCATGACAGAAACCGCCAGCGATATGTCTACACCAGTCAGAGACAAAAGAGTCAGGCATGTTTGCCTCGCTGAGGTATGGCACGTCGATATTGGAATTAAATAAAGGAATTATTTACTGTCAATACTGTTTCTACTCCTGGCGTGTCACCACCACCACTCACTAACCTCTCTGAGTGCAACTGCACTCTTCATTTGGTTTAGCAATTTGTATTTCCTGACGCTGAGACCTGTAGGAGTGCCCCATTTGTACATCATGAGTCTATGAACACTTTGAAGACATTTTTGTAAAACTACGTAAAAATGACTATCTGGACTGACCAGTTGGTGCCGCACCCAAGCTACTTCGTATATTCCATAGTACAGGGCATTTCTCACTCTGGCTCAAACACTTGCTAGGAAAGCTATGAATTAATTATAACAGATCCGTATAATCAAAACCGACAAAACCTATAAAAATAATTGTACAGAGAAGACATTACAATTTTAGTAGAATTGAGACGAAACGTATTTTCGGTCGAAAAAGAAGTTAATTACAACGAAGAAACTTCACAAAGAACTCTACAGCCCAAATTTTTTGTGCGAACAGAGGTTTCAATCGTGGGCTCCAATGCAATGACTTTTATGCAGATGTACAACTGCAGTTCCACATCATGTGTTTAACTGAATTAGAAATTCGATACTGCAGAGATACCAATGAGTATTAAAGATATGTGATTTTATGTTATTTTCGAGAAACGAAGAATTTCCTGGTGAAATGTCCGGTTTCTTTTCAATTTCAGGTTGAGTTGTCAGTCTACCAACAGCGGAGGATGCCTTAATGTAATTAATTATTGATTTCTGATATTGTAAAATCTACTCTTTACTATCATAATTTGTAAATTCTGCAAAGACGTTCTGACGAAATCTGTTGCTTTGAAAACCAAGATAACCTCGGTATTTGCAGAAAGTAAAAAGCATTCACTTATGATTTTCGCTGCAGTAGCAGTAATAACAAAGGAATATATCAAGGAAATGTAAAACGGAATTTTTAAAAATGGTCAGTTATATCCTGGCCTGCAGCATATTTCAGCAGAGTGGAATTTCAAACAAATCGCTTTAAACTAGTTCAAAGCCGGATAACACATGACGTTGAGCATCATCTTTAATTGATCACTTAGGACCACGGTATGTGAAGTAGAGTGAAAAATGATTGCTACAACTCCAGCATAGACCGATCCTACAGAAACAAGTAAGTCGTACCTACATTATTCGTTGACAAAAGGCGGATCTAGGACCTCGGCTTGGCGCACGTATCGCGCATTACAGACGACGAAACTTACGCAACGAGGGTGAGTGCCCTTGACGTCCTTTGAGAGAAAATAAACTGTCGCTCTCATTGGCTTTCAGAGCTAGAGAGTGGGAAATAGATCCAAAGGAAGAAAGTCACGATGGGCACACGAATTCCCCGCTATAGTTTTGGTGGGTAAGCAGCTCATTATTATCAGATAAAAGATTTCTTAATGTTGTTGAGTTATACACAGAGCACGAAGTTAACAAAACCAAGTAGAAACTGGGAAAAGGAATTACAGCTGAGGAAGAAGGTAAAAATACTTAAAGATTTTGTTAATGAAATTGAAATTCAGCAAAGAAATTTGAGGAACACTTGGATGGAATAGATGCCGTCTTGTTAAAAAATGAGCCTTAACAAAATCAAGAAAGGTTCCTCGAGAGTGGTAGAAACAAATCAGGTGAAACTGAAGAGAGTGTATTACGATGCAAGGCACTACCAGTATCAAAGAATTTGGTTGTTTGGGGAGCAAAATAAGTTGTGATTTAAATAGTAGACTCGGAACAGCAAAAAAAGGTTTTCGGAAAATGTTAAATATTTTAAGATTTAATATAAATTTTCGAAGCATAACTGTACGGAGCATGAAACACGGACTGTAAACAATACGAACTTCATGAGAATAGAAGCCTTTGAAAAGTGTAAGAAATGAATTGTAGGAGACCCTAGCTTCTGTCGGGTAAGCAATTGCGAATGAACATAGGCTGCTGTAGTCATCCAGAGGTGGCGGCCTCTGGCAGGATAGACTACCGTGAAGAGGTGCATCTAACAAATCTTCAGACTGAAGATCAAAACAACAATAAAAAATTATTTTTGAATACATTGTGGGAGTGAACAGTGATCAATTTTGTTACAAATATTTACTATCAAAAACAGTCTTGAACGCAATTTATTTATTCTGGTGACCGGTTTCGGCCACTACTGTGGTCATCTTTAGATCAATGAGTAGGAACCTCCTTCTGGTGGTAAATCACTAGAGATTTACCACCAGAAGGAGGTTCTTATTCATTGGTGTGACATTGACTACAGTTGTGGTCGAAATCGGTCAGCGGACTAAATAAATTGTGATCAAGACTGTTTTTGATAGTAAACAACAATAATAAAGGTAAAAGAACTGGATAACGGAAAAGTTACTACGAAAACAATAATTTATAGAAGCGAATTCAACGGCGTAACAGGTTTGCAGCTGTGATAACCACTACGGGATCATATTCAGTAGTCACATGAATACATCAATAATGAAACGAAATATTATATGTATCAAACCGTCTTACAAGATACTTAAGTAACAAAGAGACCAATGATACGAAGCAAATGGGATCGCCGTGTAAATGTGCATTAATTTTAGCTACGAACGGTACAGGCAAGTTTGTCATGGTCAATGAACTCCCAACGCTCGGAATCTAAATCATTATTTCCCATTAGTCAAGCGAAACCAGCACAACTGCGAGTCCTTCCATTATAGAAGTTTTAAAAGACTGTGTTATGCTGGGATTTTGTCGAACAAATTGGCGAAGAGATAGACGATCTGCTACAGGTGTTTAGCTTCAGGCAGCCTTTTAGCCAGAAGCTGTGATGAATTCATACTTCCAGTCCAATTTCATATCGGCCCGACATCATTATCAGTAACAAACCATAATCAGTTTGCATTTACGAGATGACATCTGATATTTCACCCCTGTAACGAATAGACAGACTGCAAAAGCAGCTGCGAAATCTATTACTGAGCAAGCCTACACAGATGATCACATTACCGATTTCAGAGCGTAATGTGTATTGTCGGTAAGCTGAACAACTGATGAGAATATGCCAATACACATTCAAAATCTGCCATCATTGCCCTGACTTTACTGCACTAAATCATCGACGCGAGTGTTACCACATTCAGTAACGAAAAAACGCATGTTCCAAAAAATTTTTTTTCTTCCGTTATTGCAATTTAAGAGTGTTTTTTCACAATACATCCGTTGTTCTTCGTTGTTGCTGAAGATGCTTCTGCTGATTCACACTTTCTCGTTGGTGGTGTCTTAAACCTGTTGAGATGTAAATTCTCTATTCTCTGTTATATGTGTATAACGCTATCGAGCTATATAAAGCACTGCAGAAAAAAGATTCACTCACTTTTAACAATTAAGAACTTGAAAATCATACTAATCTCATAGCGTTGTTGGTCTGACTGATTTAATCGTTTCAGTAACTTGTTTCTAACTGATTTTTGAAAGTGACAGATATTTTGTAGCATGAAGTGGTTGCACATCCAAAATGTCTAATGTTAACTTATTCTGACCGCTAAACGCTATGCGCATAGTAGTACCACCGCATTCTTTGGCAACTTTTATTTATTTCCTTTCACTACATCTACTTCGTATTTATCAGTCATGATGGATCTCTAAATTGTGCTGGTGTTGAAAATAAGTATTACGTACTTTTAAGGTAGTGGTATGGACCAAAACAAGAGAAGAAGCTCAGTAAACAAGGGCTCCAAAATGCAAATCTTAAGAGGTGTAAGAATTTGTTCATTCTCGCTATTGTGAACCACATCTATTACAAGTTCTTTGCTATTAAAACGCCCGACAGAATACAAATGAATAAACAAATGAGAACACATTAGTGTGTTACTGTGAAACAGCAGAGCTTCCAGTATACTCTGTTTGCTGTTACATACGACCAGTACTTGTGAGTCATCGCTAATCTAGATGCTCAATGTGACTAGTTCCCCTTATGGAATAATAGGTTTCCATTAAGATGGTAAGTGCAAAGATAAATTTAAAACGAAAATCATTTCACAAACTTACCAAGACACAAAATTTCTGCAGAACTAGTGTATGCGCAGCTCTTCCCTAGAGGTACAAATACCTTTTCCGTATCAACATTAACAGATGTTTACAGCATGTTGTATGCATGAACAGTAATGGACGAATTTGTCCTTTATTTACTGCATTCTGTAGATCGATCGTATTAGCAAAGAGGGTGCTCTAGAAGAGATATGTTCCACAGCGGCGAAGATAAATAGGTGCTCGTAGCTTTTAAAGTACGGTCCATACTACCACATGCTAAAATACGATATATTTTTCAACACCTTGTGTTCCACAAGTTCAGCTCTAAAGCCAGGTGTAAAATAGGTATCTTCGCATAGTCTCTTGAATACTATTCCATATTTCAGTTAGAGTAGGACAATATTTAAGTAAGCATCTAGCTTAAGATACTTTAATGCAATATTCTGTTAACTATAATCGAACAACTTCACATTTAATCCTCGATTCACGGTTTCAGGCAGACATTAGTTTGCAAATCGGTCTTCGTAATATCTCCTTTTCATTATTTCAGAAGGAGATGAAACAGAAACAGTGTAGGCCATCACAGAGATACTGGACTATACATTGTTCTGAACATATAAGGTTCACTGGAAGAGTGATAACTACGGGAATGGTGGGATAGCTTCATGGCTTCACTATTCGCCGTATGTAAATGAGCCGGTAGATAGCGAATTGTACTTTAGAAGATCGTCTTCGTGTTAACATGGATACAGTCGTTGAGTTAGAGCGGGGAAGTTCGTAGATAGTTGTGCATACTATAAAATTAATTTAACTCTTTCTTAAATTTAGATACATGAAAATCACTGTGGGTGGTGTTGAATAGCATCACTGGTGTTATGTCTTGTGATCTCTTATTTACCGTCTGAGAGTCAGAACTAGTTTAAAGAAACCCATCGAAAGATATCCCGGCTTCATAGACTAGAAGCCAGTGTTTTGGTAATATATATCTAATGCTTGTGGGGATATTCGTTAAAGCAGGCTGACTGACTAGCTTCAGAAAATCTGCAATGTTGAAGATAAGAAAGTGATGCATTGTCACCAGTTGCACTGTGCCCTCGGGTTCTCTTCTTCTGCTAATGATTTCACGTTCCCCTAGCGGAACAGCTATTGGCATTGGGCGCTGTTACCACTAGCGAAAGAAATATGTAGGACCTCCTGGCTCCTAACAGTCACGGTATTTTCGAGTGTGTCTCCAGTGTGAGAGAGATTTGCAACGGTGGTATTATTATAGGAGCAATGGTCATCAAATTCAAAATGGCTGCAGTGGCAGTAGTAACATTCTTGCATCCAGGCACTTTTGCCACCCATTTCAATGCCATTTTGCCATTGATATGTTTCATGGATAATACGTTTGTGAGTCTGTATGAACAGATATATTTTTCATCGAGTCTGTAGTCGACTCTTACTTATATAAGAGGTGTGTTATGCCCTTCCGTCTTTAATCCATCCACTGTAACGGTAAAGATAAGATCGAATCACCCCCGTAGTAGTAAATAAATTCGATCATTTAGGTACGGCGAGGAGAGGAAGCACGGAAGTGGACGCACGTTCCCAAGTCTTGCAGCTGGTAACGCATTTTCATCTTTCCAGGGCACAGCCGGCCGGAGTGGCCGAGCGGTTCTAGCGCTGCAGTCTGAAACCGCGCGACTGCTACGGTCGCAGGTTCGAATCCTGCCTCGGACATGGCTGTGTGTGATGTCCTTAGGTTAGTTAGGTTTAATTAGTTCTGAGTTCTAGGAGACTGATGACCGCAGAAGTTAAGTCCCATAGTGCTCAGAGCCATTTGAACCATTTTCCAGGGCACACCGTCTTCCTCAGTGGACACTGTTGCTCCTAAGACACGTTCACCTCTCGACGGAAGGGCTTCGCTCACAACACTGCCACTGCCAAATCCGGACAACAAACAAAAGATGCACCAAGGCGAGGAGTACCTCAATTCTTACGACCAGGGGGGCTGTAACGGCGTGTTACAACCAGCTGGTATTAAGATACCTATAATAAATCCCGGCAAAAACAAAGTGAAGTTATGGCCCGTTACTAGGCTAAAATAGTACAGGTCCGCAATGTGGTCAGGTGTTAATGTTCCACGCCGAAGGCTGTCATCATGACTTGGCTAAGGAAAACTATTGAAGAAAAGGATGAGTTTTGCTATTGCGTAAGTAGATGACACAACGAAAGAAAAGGAAAAACGAAATAGCAGGTACAAATTCACAAAGAAATTGAGCTATTAGTTAAGAGAAGCCACCGACAACATTTACAATTATAAACCTTGAAATTAGAAAAGGCTTCATGAAACCTATGTTTGGAGCACTGCCCTCTCTGGATGCGAAACGTAGACAGTTTAGAAGACAGAAATATAGAAAAAAATTGAAAAAGCCCCTGAAACTTTGGAATCCAGGAGTAAATACGTCTAATAAATAACTTACGTAATGAAAGCGTTGAAGCTATGGAAATAGGAAACAGTCACAGAGGCAGGTCAGAAGCAAAACAGCAACCTTTGCAGTGGAAGACATCAACCTCTCTGAAGCCCAAAAGCACGCCAAATTCGCATACAGATCAAGTGAAGACCTTTTTTTGTCAACATTCGTGGAATTTCTCACTATGAATTCATTCAATATGTTCAGACACTCGCAGCAAAGTTCTATTATGATTTCTTGGGGAGACTGGGGTAAGATGTTAGACGCAAACTGTCTGAGACATGGAAGAACAGGGATTATTGCTGCATCGTGACAATGCACCTGCACAAACCTCAGTTATTGTGAAAGAATTCCTGGCAAGAGACAACGTGACAATGGTTACCCACCTACCTTTTCTCTCATGAGAGAGAAACGGCGGTAATTTGACTCCACAGAAAAGATTCAGGCGAAATCACCAGTAATTTTGAACACGATTCAGCTAGCTCACTGCCAGCATTGCTTACAACAATTGGAAAAATCGCTGCAAGCGTTACACACAAGCGCGATATATTATTCTGAAGGTGACAGTGGATAATTTTTTCGGAAATAGTGGTTACCACCTTGTATAAGACGCAGGTAGTATCCTACTACGAATAGGGTAGCTTGCAAGAAACAGGTATCGAGAACTGCATCTAACAGACCTTATAACTGATGGCAGACACAACGCCTATAACCAATTAAAATCTTTGGAACAGAGGTGAAGTACATAGAAACAAAGCACAACGTAAGAATCGTTTATAGTGAAAAATTTATTTTCAAACTGAACAGAAATGCATCAATGTGTTTTATGAATATCATCTGATAGCACTGAAGAAAATAGAATCGTATGTGTAATTGCGGCCGGTCGTTATGTAAATTACAAGTTCACATAAGAGAGAAGTGGTGCAGCGGGTTTAGGTGCAATAACCAATACACAACTGAAGTTCAAAAAATGGCTCTGAGCACTATGGGACTTAACTTCTGTGGTCATCAGTCCCCTAGAACTTAGAACTACTTAAACCTAACTAACCTAAGGACATCACACACATCCATGCCCGAGGCAGGATTCGAACCTGCGACCGTAGCAGTCGCGCGGTTCCGGACTGAGCGGTTTAACCGCGAGACCACCGCGGCCGGCAAACTGAAGTTCAGCACAAATAAAATACTACAGAAGTGGGTATCAAAATCTGAAACAGAAACAGAACGCAGATATCTAATTGTACTAAGGAAACACGTACAGCTGAATTATACGATGATACACAGAAATCATTGAATTATGTTAAAATTAATTATGTTCTCATAGCAGAAGGCCTAAGTACCTGGCTTGGTAAAAGACTTCTCTGAAAGTTAGAGCACTACATTCAGAGCATTCCTGTTAGTTGCAGTCTTTACAGTTCCATTTCTGTACCATATGCATGTGACGTATCTGATGACCCATAAATACAGGGAACTGACGTTGTGAATCGTTCCTGTCCCAGGCCTACTTCAGTGAGCAATTGTTGTGTTCCTCCATGCCCCAGGAAACTGTCTCAGTCATTCGTTATCATAGAACTTTAGTTGCCTGTCAAAGTACAAACAGCTCTGCGTAGTCATGGGTGTAACCTTTAGTTACATGAAACATACGCCGTGGGCGTAATTTCTAGCTCTTCCAGGAGTGTATAGCATTTATATCAAGATGATATTTGACAGTCACTGCCGTGCTACACACCAGCATTATTTTTCTTTTTTTGCTCATTTGTTGTTTTCCACAATATATGTTTGCAGCGTTAGCAACTCACTCATTTAAAATTAAAGCCATCTGATATTATTTGAGTAACTAATTTCATTTCCTGTTTTGAATTAAAGACGCTCTCTGTGTTGTCATCTTACAACAGATCACCTGCTCTACAAATGTACTGTACATAGACTGCAACAGCAAATATTAGCAAAAATTCACTCCAGTGCTTCAAATGAAAGAAATGTTTGAGAAACTATAATACATTCCTAACAAAAAAATTAAGTGAGAAAACTAAATAAATTGCTAATGCTTTTACTTAAATCGTTCGAAAGCTAATTGTTCGGAAGAATGACACATCACAGTGACCGCAGCAGGGCCATAATAAAGAAACGTATATCACCAGGAGTTCAATTTTCATTAAAGGTTAACGTCCCTTTTGGCCAAAATGAGGTTCCTGCGTTACATGTTTTCTTTGTATTCAGATTCTGAGTCTTTGTTGGACAGCAGTAAAGTTTGGTGACGGCTGACCATGATAATATGGTGTATAATGCAACGGAATAATATGCATTACACAAAGAAAAACGGTAATCGGACTTAAGATTGCAACGTTTATTTTATGAAAAATGAAAATATGCGTGTAATGGTGTGAGCAGGGTGCGCAATCGACGTGCCACCAAACCAGTCACATCACAACGTTCGTAAAAAAAATTTACTACATTACTGCGAAATATAAGTAGAAATGTATTTAAATGTTATTATCATGGGGAGGAAGCTATATTTGCCTGAATTATTTTTTAAGTTGAAGGACGAAATCATAGCAATGATTTTAAACGGTGACAGAGACACAAGGTATAACTAGATCTCTGACTTATGACGACAGATTAATTTACTACAAAGGCCGTTTGAATGGCTAATACAACTTTTGTTAACATCGTTGTAGAAGCAATAGTCAGGGAGTTCTCTTGACACATTATCATTACATGGTAGTAATTTCAGAGTTCCGTTCAACCAGATCTTAAAACAGGTTACCAGGAAGTATGTGGGTTGTCCTGTGACTAACATTAGCCAATTTGTTCAGATGATGCAATCCCCATACCTGTTTACACGTATCACCATTACAAATTATTTACCATTCTGCCGTAGAAAAACAATGTAATATGACTTAGTGTGAAGGGTTAGAATTTCAATTTATTGGCCCAGGTCTTTACAGATAAACATCTGCCCATATTCACGTGCACGTTACTAGTAACAGAAATGATTTTGTAACACGCCCGGGTGTACAAAAGGGTTGGGTACCTTAAAGTGGTTGTCGTTCCTTGACCGTGCGCCCTGTCCACACCACGTACCTGATATTCCCGCGGCGGTCGTACTATTCTGCTCCACAGCTGGCTTGCCTGAAATTATCTATCGAAATACGCAAGCCAGTTAGGGGAACCACTCTACGTCAAAACAGAACACTGTTCTACGTCTGGTAAGAAAACTATATTCTGAGACGATGAAAGAAAGTCGCAGGTTGCACTGTTTACATTCTAATTCAGAACCGTTATCCCAATTAATGGATGATTAAGAGTCCACAATATCATTCGGACGAGCGTACGCGCAACCGACACGACGCGGGTGATTGTTGATGATGCGGAAGCCGAATGATCGAATGGAAGTTCTTACGCTCATCACGCATACACAGATATTTGGTACCAGTCCTCCTTGACTCTAGTAATGATATGGCACTGTTCGTAATGTTAATTTTTCAGTTCTCACTTGTACGGGCGTGCGCGTAACCGTCGCGGCGCGGTTGATTGTTGATGATGCGGAACGCGATGATCGAACGCACATTCTCACGCTCGTTACAAGACACTGGCACTTAAATGCTCTCTTTTGTGGTAAGTAGTATTACTGTTTCACGTTAGTTCATTCTTGGAGACCGAACACAGCATGGATGATTGATGAACGGTGCGACGCGCAACGAGAGGATACACAAATATGTCATTGGAGGCACTGCTCACTTTTAATTACATCATTACGCACTTTCCTCTGAATCACTTCCATATTCCATGACTTTACTATAATAGCACTTGCAGCAACACTTTAACTTCCATTATAACAATGCTTCTTACAGCAGAGCTACCCACAACACAACATAACAGTTCCGTTTCCCTTGCTCTACTCTGCAGACGCGGCTGCCCGCACGGATGCTCCACAACTAATCCAGCGAAATGACAATACGCTTACAATTTTACTATCCAAGAAGGAAATAATATGGTACATTTTACAGAGTGATAGCTTGCTAAGTGCAGTTCTTCCCGTTAAAAGACAAGTCTTCTTAGTTCACAGTTCGTAGTTATTGATACAACTAAATGTATTTGATTTTAGTAGTTTTGGATTTCTCCCGATACTAATGTTCTACATGCCCAGTCATCTACATAGGTATTTATCAATTTACCTATTTCTGTAGATAACATATTGTCACTGTGGTATTATATAGCAAATGATAACAATAAAAGAAAAGTTTAATCTCTCTTTCACGAACAATGTACTGTGCAACTTATCAGAGGCTGTGTTATGGGACTGAATATTGCGGTAGACGCTGACCAGGTACGATGGAGCCAAGTATGTGTTCTAGGCGACGTCGTTGGCTGTGGTTGGACCCAAATTAATTATGAGGTTCTCTATGGAAAGTTCACCAACTGGAACAGTTAGAGGTAGCACCCACTCAGTTTTCCATGTGTTCTGTGGTTGCCTCAGACGGTTCAGCCTTGTCAGATTACAAGAAACAGTTGTACAGTGGAATCCGTACTACACAGAGTAAACCTATAGAGGCTAAATTAAAAAAATTATTGTTAAGATATAGTTAAACAAAATTTTATGTAGACACAAAAAGCAATACATACGTTTAACAGGTTAGATGGATCCGTGGTTTAGTAGGGGTGGAGTTGGCAAGGGGTTTCTTCTAGACTACTAAAGTGTGTGAGGAACGATCTCACAGAGCCAAAATCACTTTTGTCTTTAAGGTACTACTTTCATGTTTCTGTTGGGAAAGTCCTTTTGTTTTCAAACACGTAATTCAGTTTAATAATGACCACCAACTGAGAGTTCACAGCGACAATCCCGCCTCGCAGACCATCAGAATCTGGTTTGTCAAGTGTTTTGTATTTTACCGAACTGTTCGATGTTTCAGCCCCATGTTCGGTTTTCGATACCTAAGTGTGAGTGGTTGTAAGTAGTCTGTTTAGGTTTTTATGTTGGTAACGTCACGTAGCGCTCTGTATGAAAATCACTGGCTGTGCTGTGTGAAGTCTGTGGCTGGTTGGCATTGTTGGAATAGTCGCTATTGTAGTGTTGGGCAGTTGGATGTGAACCGCCCGTAGCGTTGGGCAGTTCGAGGTGAGCCGCCAGCAGTGGTGGATGTGGGAAGAGAGATGGCAGAGTTTTGAGAGGGGACGATTTGGACGTGTGTTTGTCACAAAAAGGAAATTTATAAGACTGGATGTCATGAACTGATATATATATTATAACTTTTGAACACTATTAAGGTAAATACATTGTTTATTCTCTATCAAAATCTTTCATTTGCTAACTATGCCTATCAGTAGTTAGTGCCTTCAGTAGTTAGAATCCTTTATTTAGCTGGCAGTATTGGCGCTCGCTGTATTGCAGTAGTTCGAGTAACGAAGATTTTTGTGAGGTAAGCGATTCATGAAAGGTATAGATTATCGTTAGTCAGGGCCATTATTTTGTAGGGATTATTGAAAGTCGGTCTGGGTTGCGCTAAAAATAGTGTGTGTTAGTTTAGTGATGATCAGAATAAGTAAAGAGAGAAATGTCTGAGTACGTTCAGTTTTGCTCAGCTGTTTGAAAATCAAATAACGTAAGGGGTTTATCAGCACAGTAATTCATTAATTTTTCTAAGGGGAGGTTTCATCGTACGGTATTTTTAGAATTCCATTCAAATGTCTAATTTAGATAGTTTATATGAAGAGACCTGTACACTAAATAAGACTTCGGAACGATTACAAACTCATTCTTCTACATCCACAAATTCGCTCTCGTGGAAAAGCCCTAGAAATAAATTGAGTATCGATATGGTAAAAGCAGAAATATTAATTAGTTGTGATCTGGGACTTGCCACATGCAACGATTTTTAACGAAAAATTAAAAGCGACGGTAATTTTTCGATAGCCGGATCTACCAATGATACAGATAACTCTCATTGTTTAGTGAATGTTTTATTGTGTTCACTCTTTCCTCAATAAATGCTTTAGCCAGGCAGAGTTCGTTAATATTTTCCAGTGTTCGGTAATTTTGTTAAATTAATCTACCAACCACAGTTAGAACATGCCAGAGACTCACTGACTCTTGCGTGTAGGAACTGTTTAGAGTTAGTGTTTATGGAGTGTGCTATAGTGGGTTACACCTCACGCCTGGATAACATCGCCATCGTTATTAAATACAACCAGGAGAGGATGGCCTTTTGCTGAGTTCATCCCCCGTAAGTACAACTTGGACGTAAGGCTAGTAATTGAACTTTGCAGTCAACATCAAAACGCCCTAACACAGTAATCAGTTAACTGTGCCACAACTATTCTCGATATGCTTTCATGACTGTCGCATATTCTCGCCAAAGACTCACTGTTACAGTACCTTTATGTTTAGGAGTTCACTTCACTGTATGACTGTTCGTTAGTTTATTCTTTACAGTCCATGCTTTTTGGTCCCCCTCTCCCCCCGCCGGATCTCAAGTATTCATAATAAAACGAGGAACAAAAGTGTGCTTCATTTTGTGGGAACTATAATTATATGCTCGTACTACGGCAAAAGTGGATTTTCAGTAATAAAATACCTTTCATATACGAGACTGCCTTGACTTTATACACTCCTGCCTTGCGTAAAAATTGCATATTGTACCGGTCAGGACAACATTCTTTACAGAACTAAAGTCACCGTTTGCACAGAATGTTGGATCAAGTCAGTAAACCGAACACAGAAAAGCAAAGTAACATCAAAAGAAAATCTAGGTTCAAAGCTGGGCAAAACAACTACTTGCAACTAGCGACGAACTAAGAGAACTGTACTCACTCAAAACAGCCTTGCATTACTTAGCTAACATTTACAGTTTTGAGGAATATTAAAACTAAGTCATTCTCTTAAAGGCACCTTGCAGTAATTATAAGAGGTTAATATTTACAAAGAGTTTCAATTTCTAGCACTCTTTCATCGTGCCAAGCCCGTTTGGTGTACTGTCCAAACGGTTTACACCAGAGTATCTTTTGCTTTACTCCTCTTATAACTACTATATACGCACATACATACAGCAATAAATAGCTGAATAGCCTAGGCAGCACAAGGCCTACAAGTAACGCATTCAGAACATATACTCAGTTAATAGAAATTATCTTCATCTACATGTTGTTGAGTAACTTTGCTTCATCAAAAGAATGTCCAGTTACTGGAAGCATTAACTTACTAATATTACTTCAGTCCATGCAGACATCCTTCTCACACATGGTATTAAGTTTTCCTCTAATTATACTGAGTAAACCAATCACGGATAACAAATGGTAACTACGTCTAAACATAAAACATCTCAGGTAATATAAATGCAATCACCCATTTATGTAAGTATTTTTTCCAAGCTCTGGTGGTCATATAGTCCTTTAATTTTTTTTATATACGTGTTGTTAATATCCTGCTTGCTCCCAAACACATATGAATACTTTTATAGTGATTGTTTCAATTCTTCTTGTTATGTTCAATCGATAGTAGTAGACTCTACAAATTCAATCTCACTAGAGTGTGAGCGTGTGCTACTGGTGTATGTTGTCTACTAATAAACCAATTATAATTAGAAATGGGGATTATCTCACTCCACTTGCTATTTTAACCTCCACCTGAGTCTGCTTCTTAACAACACATAATTTAACAACAATCTAATGATTCTACAGTTTTTTACAGGATATGTGCATACTTCTGTGACAGCACAAAAATTATTGGATAAACTGGATAATATAATGTACACCATAACGTCCACGTCTATTACAATCATAGTCGGCATCTTTCGTACTCCTGGATGTGCCAATGCTTGGACAGCCTCTTCGTCCCGAGCACAAGTTTTAAAATAGTGAAAAATTAGTTCCTGTCTGATGTCCACGTCATCACTGTAATACAATTAGTTTACTAAATTATCTTATTGCCCCTGATCCATCACAGGGCTTACGTGGCATAGCACCTTCACCAGTTCACAGTACAGTTACAGATTAGCGACTTCTAAAATGCCATTTAAAACTGTATTTATTTTACTTATTTGTGTAGTTATCATAACCCTGGCATTGCCTTAGTCCAACTCGATGGAAAGTGATTTGTTGTTGGTCACCACCTTTGCTACAACTGATCAGATTTGCTGGACCTTGTTCCGCATGACGAGTATATCATAGCATTAGCATCATCGACCGCTGCACCAGATTGACGGTATCATCTTTCGACAAGTGCTGCAATTCTTACTGGTATTATTATGAGGGTCATTCATGGTCTGGGGAAAAACTGTTAGTAGGCAAAGTTTGGTACTTTTATGGCTTAAAGTTAGCATCACTGGGATGAGCCCTGATCAGCTGATGTATCAACATTGTTTTGTTTATAACCTCAAAAATTCTTTTGAAGATGGTGAGTCCGCTTGAAACGTCCGCATTAGCTGAACAACGTTCTGTGACTCGTTTGTTACTTGCTGAAGGCAAGAAACCAGTGAATACATAACGTACAAGATCCAAAGTTTATGATGAAGGTTGAATTAATCGTGCAAATTTTTACAAGTCGGTAGGGAAGTTAAAAAGTGGTCGGGACTCAGTGACTGGCCAACACCGTTCTGGCCGACCAGTTCCAGTTTCAACTCCCTCATTTGAAAGTCGAATTGATGACATTATTCGTGCCGACCGCCGTGTGACTGTGAAAATGATAGTTGATAAGATTCAAGTTAGTACTGGTACAGTTCCTAACATTATTTTTACCAAACTGAAGTACCGCAAAACATGAGCAAATTGGATCCCAAAGGACTTGACACAGCTACACATGGAAACAAGGTTGAGAGTATGCACATAACTAAGGGAACCTTATTAAAGAGAAGGTGTGCACTTCCTCAGCAAAATTTTAACTTGTGGTGAAACTTGGGTTCACTACCATGAGCCAGAATCAAAAAGACAAAGCATGGAGCGGAAGCATAACAACTCACCCGTCAAGAAAAAATTTACAACCTAAGCATCAGCAGGAAAAGTTGTGGATGCTGAAGGTCCAGTTTTTGTGATTATCTCGAAGAGCAGCGTAAAATGAACAGTCAATACTTCTCGGATTTGCTTTTAAACAAGGTGAAGCCAGCCATGCGAGAGAGACGTGGTGGATGACAGAGGAGAGGTATGATTCTACAGCAAGACAACGCACGTCCTCATATTGCTCAACTAACCCGTGAAACCGTTGACAAAATTGGCTGCGAAGTACTGCCTCATCTCCCTTACAGTCTTCATTTAGCACCAAGTGGTTTCCATTTGTCTGGTGCACTGAAGGGGGCATTACGTGGGAAGAGGTCCCAGAACAATGAGGGCGTGAAAATGTTTGTAGGAAATTCGTTCGAACATAAAGATAAAGAGCTCTTTGCAGTCGAAATAAAAAACCTTTTAGCCCGTTGGAACAAGTGCATAAATATTCAAAAGTAGAAAAATTATTGTTTCGTATAAATAAACGCTTTTTTCTGCAGACCAGTTTATCTCTTTAATTACGGAATGACCCTCGTATTATTGTTTTTAATAGCAGTGAACATCTGTTAAAGTTCGTTTTCAGACAAGCAGTCATGTAGTACAATTAAGTATAACGGAAGGGCTG
Source organism: Schistocerca serialis cubense (assembly GCF_023864345.2). NCBI lineage: Eukaryota > Metazoa > Arthropoda > Insecta > Orthoptera > Acrididae > Schistocerca > Schistocerca serialis. The sequence continues at coordinate 545,751,699 of NC_064643.1, forward strand.
CTCCCACCTAATAGAGCATGTATTTAGGTGTCAGACCAGCATGATTTATTTTGTTACTAGAGATATTATTGTGTAGAGTAGATTAAATCTTTTCCCTGCGTGTAATATCAACAGATGGCAATGGGTGCAGTATCGTATGTTTTGCATTAGACTGCTTCCGTTGTATTTTACTGATTGGCATCGAAATGTTATCTTTGCCTTGTGATTCCAACAAATTTTCACTTAATGTGTACCCGAACGGCATTACTTCTGGCTCGATAACTTTTTCGAAAGTGCATTCTGAGATGAAGATTTCAACAGCTGCAGGCTGCACTATGTGAGTCAGTTCTTAATCTAATTATTTATTATTGGTAACTGATATTTCATCATATAGTTTGAACGACACAATATCTGGTTTAATTAAAATTTGGTGTGCGTCTTTCAATGTGGCTATTTAGGTAGTCAAGGCACTTTGATGAGTTATTGTCTCATTTTGTTGCGTTGTTTTTAATTGATACAGTGATTGTTAGCTTTGTTATTTAAGAAGAAGTTTAATTGGGGAACTCGTTATTTTTAGTCGTCATTTCATTGCAGAATTCATCTTGTTTGGTTGAGATTTCGTTATGTGTAGTTGACATTTCGGAGGATGATTTAGTTGGTAACTGGGTTACCTTGCATTATATATTGTTGTCTTTCATATGACAATTTAGATTATACTTCTGATATAATATTCGTGATAACATTTTAGATGATATTTTTCCTATTGTCTGGATTAAATTGCTCAACATTATGGTATTTGAGCGTAGTATGTTGCTGGTGATGGGACTAATTATAGGATTAATACTTTCCATTCAGCAAACGATTCAGTTTCACGAGCTCAAGCATTTACAATATCTGTTTAAGCATCAGCGAATTCGCTCTCACTGACATTAAATTCTATTTAATGAAGCATTTCAGGTTCATTTTGGATAATTTATCGATCTTTACCGAATCACATAAAGTGAATAAAGTCATGTAGGTGAAATCATTTAATCCAAATTAATATCAGCACACAAATGATGGATATTTATAAACAAGGACGTTCTGATACCGGTACTAAAAGCTAAATACTGTTTTAAAATTTGCTATATTTAATCTACCAAGCAATGTTCATTTTTTGATGAATACAGCTCAAACATGGAGTCACTCTACGCTCAGGGAAAGGAAAGTAGACAATAGAATGCTCACCTTTCCTGTTACATCACTGTGTAGACAGCAACATACTACAATTTTTAAATATTTTCCATCAACCCAGTGGTATAATTTTCTTGTTGTTTATTCTCATTAATATTTCATTATGTTTCAATTGATCCTTTCTTGGCATTTAGCAGATGTATTGCTCACGAAGCAAATAAGAAACTATTAAACAATGTGACAAAACAAATACTTTACACATCAAGGACGTAAAATTTATACATGTATGGCGTAACACTGTGTCCCTATAGAATGAGAGGAAATGAAATGAATTGCTAATAGTTGTACTTAATTTTTTCCGAAGGCTATGTCTCCGGAAATGGTATACATCAAAAAGACCACAGCAGGGGCATAATAAAGAAAGCTATATCATCCAAGTACATTTTTGATTAAACTGAAGCTTTCCGCTTGGTCAAAATAAAACTCCTGCGTTACCTCTTTGCTTTATGCTGAGGTACAGATTTGTCGATGCGGAGCATAAAACTTGGTGACAGTAGATCCTGATGATACGATGTATAACGCAGCGGAGTAACGTGGATTACACAAAGAAAAACAGTTATCGGATTTGGTGAAAGAAATTTACATTGCAACGTTCTAATTATTGAAAATGGAAATGAGCATGTAATGGTGAATGGATGATGGGCAATCGACGTGACACCAAAGCAGTTGCTTTCCAAAATTATTAAAAAAAACTGAATCAGACACAAATTCCCAGCACATCAGCACTATCAGGATCTTTAAAATATTACTACAAGAAAAAGCAGAAATGAATTCACATATTATTGTTATTCCTGAAATTATAAGTAACCCCCAAATGTGTCCTTACGTGAACATGGAAGGAAGAAGAAAGGTGACAGGGAGGAGGCTATACGTGCCACAATTATTTTTTAAGTTGAAGAACGAAATTACAGCAATGATTTTAAACATTATCGAGATACCAAGCATAACTGGAGTTTTGACTTATCACAGCTGATTATTTGATTAAAAATCATACAGTATGCCCATGTTTCTAGTGATTGAATACCTTCATGGCTGATGTCATTCCCATCAGAGATGATGTCCAATAAGGTCAATGACATTCCCTCTAGAACACGTACAGAGTAAAATAATACGGCTTTCGTGATAGTGAATTTAAATGGGTAGCTGGGACTACACATTCCTTGGATTTTCTTATAAAATCTGGAACGTCCACGAACCCGGTGCTGACGAGCCAAGAACTATAAAGTGTAGGATTAATCAAATGCTACCAGCTAATATACTTCGTAGTCATATAGCTTTAAGACCACAACGTATTACATTTCATTGCATATAACATTTGCTAACGACTTGTTAGTCATAATTTTGTGGTTACTCACATAAGATAATGTCACTGGTATGTTTCAGCGCTACGATAGTATTAAAATTGGATTAGTAGATACCTACAGAAATCATTAAGTACTAATTACAAAGTTATTTATTTGGGTCGTTACAGGTTTCCATCTACGAAACTGATCACAGATACCATGCATTCGTGTTTGTAAATGTTAATTATTTGTTTTAGCCATTAGTGGTATCAAATGAGAAAGTGATAAACTAATAGCGTGCACTCGTATGTGTATAATATACTTATCCATTAGCATTACCATAGGTGTTCGTGTTCATATACATATCTGGAGACACCAACCCTTAACCGGAGGGAAGGTAGGCGTTTTACTGGATATTTACACTTTTTGCAGGCAACAGGCTTGCCGCAATGGATACACCGGTTCCCGTGGGATCACCGAAGTTAAGCGCTGTCGGGCGTGGTCGGCACTAGGATAGGTGATCATCCATGCCGCCATTCACTGTTGTCATTTTTCGGGGTGCACTCAGCCTTGTGATGCCAATTGAGGAGCTACTCGACCGATTAGTAGCGGTTTCAGTCTAGAATACCATCATAACGACCGGGAGAGCGGTGTGCTGACCCCACGCCCCTCCTAACCGCATCCTCCACTGAGGATGTCACGGCGGTCGGATGGTTCCGGTCGGCCACTCGTGGCCTGAAGACGGAGTGCTACACTTTTTGTAATGTGAACGGCCACAATGCATTGATAAAACAAAAGGAAAGAGGTTCCACAATTTAGGAGAAGATTGCTTATATACTGGATTTTTGGTAAATGTACAGCATGTTTCTTCATGAAACTTCCTGGCAGATTAAAACTGTGTGCGGGACCGAGGCTCGAAATTGGGACCTTTGCCTTTCGCGGGCAAGTGCTCTACTAGTAAAGCTGTGAGGACGGGCCGTGAGTCGTGCTTGGGTAGCTCAGTTGGTAGAGCACTTGCCTGCGAAAGGCAAAGGTCTCGACCTCGGGTCTTGGCCCCGCACGCAGTTTTAATCTGCCAGGAAGTTTTATTTCAGCGTACACTCCACTGTAGAGTGAAAATCTCATGTTTCTTCATCTTTCATCATGTTTCTTCATCTTTACTAGCGCAGCAAAGTCAGACCACATTGTGATGCAGCCAACGCAGGGCAGGGCAGCGCAGCGAAGGAAATACTTTGTCATAATAGTACGTGCGCTTATAGGGAGACAGTTTTCATTGTCGCATCCAACCAGAGATAGCTCGTGGTCTGCATGCGACTAGCAGATTCGTGTCGCACGCACTGTGTACCGGACACTGCTCGGCCAAGGCGGAAGCAGACACTGTTTCGGCTCCACTGAGCTGTGCCTCAATTTCAATTGCTGTATTTATGCCGGTGGATCACAAAAGCCTTCGCTGTCCTGCCCTGCCCTTCTTCGGCTGCACCCAAATATGCCCCTGCCCTTAACGCACGTATTCGTGTGGGAAAGAGTGAGCAAGTCAACTGTGATCACTTGGCTGGCGCCAAGGGTAAATGCTTGTCCGACACCAAAGAGGGAGCGCGCTGCTTCTCTATGTGTTTTAATACAGCTCACCGAGGGTGACTGCAATATCACAGCAGTCTGATACGCGCTGAGAGTGCCTTGAAGTGCAGCCCGGGACGGACGGGGAAATATTGTGTTACCTTCCAGCGCACTAAATTTGAGATTGCGCGCTTATCCACTCGGAGGAAGGAGTAACGGGCGGCGCGCGGAAGCGGCGAGGCCCTAATTAAAAGCCGTTTAATTTAGCAGGAAATTAACATCCTGCGAAAAGCGCTACGGGAAGCAAAAGGGGGAGGCCCCGCGGAAATCGGATCATGCGAAAGGCGGCGCGGAGTGAGTACGAACCGCGTCCACAGCTCTGGGAAGAGATGTAAATTAAATCTTACTTCGTTTGATGTGAATTAAAGTTAAATAAATGAACGGTGAAGTAATGCCGAAGACAACGAACGTTGCTCACCTCACCAAGTAGATAATAATCTCAAACGACATAGTTAACATTTTACAGCAAGATGCAGTAACTCTCCTAGCCATAACAAGTGAATGACGACTACATTGAAGGCAAATCAAAAAGTTAAGGCAATGGTGTAGGAACAAATTTTTTGTTGGTGACACAACACTGAAAGTAACAATTTTTTACGTAATTTCCTTGAACTTCTATGCTCTTGTTTCACTTCTAGTCTAGCTACATAACTGCTTCATGGAAGAAGCTCTGTGGCTTATTGCACATTTACTCTTGCAAAGCCACCACAACCTCATCGTCCGACGAAAACTAGGACTCACGCAGGCGCTACCTTCTCGTGCAAAAAAGGTGAAAATCGCTTGGAGCTAGGTCAGGGCTGTACGGCGCACACTTGACCAGTTCAGAATCGAGATTTCGAAAGCAAGGCATTACTTTTTCAGCTGTAAGAAGGCGAGCATTATCCTGAAGGCAAATTACACAATTTTGAAAGCTTCTCCCTCCTCTTCGTTTCGATTTTGGGTCCCTCAACTTGCATTAGCTTACGGTAACTGTTACTGTTCACTCTCATAGCATTAGGAATGTAATGAACGGACAATGCATCTTTCATATCGCCAAAACACTACCATCATCAACTTCCTTGTCGGAGAAGATGGAAGTTTCCACACGACACTCTGTCGCTTCCTCTGTGCTTCGTAGTGATAGACCATCTCTCATAAACAGTTACTATGAGACAGGCGAAGTCATCTGCTTTGCTTGAAACACGCATTAAATTTGATTTAGACATTTCTAAACGGATTTTTGGCGTTTATTTGTCAGTTCACGTGGTACCCAACGAGTACAATCGTTACGATAGTTTACTCAATTATGATAACTGCAAATTCAGGAACACTACTAATAGTAAACTCAGTATTATCTAATATGCCACGACAATAATTACGAATCATTGTATCAGGAGGTTATCCTGCCCATGTCGGAAGTCAATGGTCAGCAGAACTCTCTCCTTCGCAGACATTACATTTTTAAAACGATTTAACCATTCGTTAACTTTGCCTCATTAAGACATGTATTGTCATACCGTAGCTGAATCCTGGAAATCATCTTTGCAGCTTTTGTTCTTTCAAAAACATCTCTGAAATTGACATGACGAGAGCTATTAACTAACCCAACTCGGTTTATTATAATAAAAACAATGGAGTTGCTATGTCATTGTTGAGGCAGTGCTGTCGACCTATGTAAGAGAAAATATTCCTTAGTTTACTGACCTACCATTGTAACCAAGCACGCAGCAAATGATATGTGGTGTAAGTTGAAAGATGCTATAAAATAGATGTAGAAAGGTATATTGTCTTCATATGACACGATTGATGTAGTGATCACAGCGAAAATCCAATATAGAAATAGAGCGTATAGTTTCACATTTAAGTAGAAACAATTTACTTAGCACATCACATAATAACTATACATTCACTTATCGAATATTGCAAACTTTAAATTGTCACACATCACAGTTAGTAATTAAGGCGTTTGAATATAGATTCTACAGAAAGTTGTAGAGCAGAGACTGTTCTCTGACCTAAAACAAGGCATGCAGAAGCAACGACTGCAGCCCCGCCCAGAATCTTGACAAAGGTAAACTGATTAAACAAAATTTAATTTATACACTACTGGGCATTAAAATTGCTACACCACGAAGATGACGTGCTACAGACGTGAAATTTAACAGACAGGAAGAAGATGCTGTGATACACAAATGATTAGCTCTTTTAGCTTTTCAGAGCATTCACACAAGGTTGGCACCGGTGGCGACACCTACAACGTGCTGACATGAGGAAAATTTCCAACCAATTTCTCATACACAAACAGCAGTTGACCGGCGTTGCCTGGTGAAACGTTGATGTGATGCCTCGTGTAAGGAGGAAAAATGCGTACCATCACGTTTCCGACTTTGACAAAGGTCGGATTGTAGCCTATAGCGATTTCGGTTTATCGTATCGCGACATTTGCGCTCGCTTTGGTCGAGATCCAATGACTGTTGGAAGAATATGGAATCGGTGGTTTCAGGAGGGTAATACGCAACGCCGTGCTGGATCCCAACGGTCTCGTATCACTAGTAGTCGGGATGACAGGCATCTTATCCGCATGGCTGTAACGGTTTGTGCAGCCACGTCTCGATCCCTGAGTCAACAGATTGGGACGTTTGCAAGACAACAACCATCTGCACCAACAATTCGACGACGTTGGCAGCAGCATGGACTATCAGGTCGAAGACCATGGCTGCGGTTAGCCTTGACGCTGTATCACAGGTAGGAGCGCCTGCAATGGTGTACTCATCGGCGAACCTGGGTGCACAAATGGAAAAACGTCATTTTTTCGGATGAATCCAGGTTCTGTTTACAGCATCACGATGGTCGCATCGGTGTTTGGCGACATCGCGGTGAACGCACATTGGAAGCATGTATTCGTCATCGCCATACTGGCGTATCACCCGGCGTGATGGTATGGGGTGCCATTGGTTACACGTCTCGGTCACCTCTTGTTCGCACTGACGGCACTTTGAACAGTGGACATTACATTTCAGATGTATTATGACCCGTGGCTCTACCCTTCATTCGATCCCAGCGAAACCCTACATTTCAGGCGGATAATGCACAACCGCATGTTTCAGGTCCTGTACGGGCCTTTCTGGATACAGAAAATGTTCGACTGCTGCCCTCGCCAGCACATTCTCCAGATCTCTCACCAATTGAAAACGTCTGGTCGATGGTGGCCGAGCAACTGGCTCGTCACAATACGTCAGTCACTACTCTTGATAAACTGTGGTATCGTATTGAAGCTGCATGGGCAGCTGTACCTGTACACGCCATCCAAGCTCTGTTTGACTCAATGCCATATGTATCAAGGCCGTTATTACGGCCAGAGGTGGTTGTTCTGGGTACTGATTTCTCAAGATCTATGCACTCAAATTGCGTGAAAATGTAATCACATGTCAGTTCTAGTATAATATATTTGTCCATTGAATACCCGTTTATTATCTGCATTTCTTCTTGGTGTAGCAATTTCAATGGCCAGTAGTGTAATTTCGCACCCTGATTCGGACTGGCCATAAAATTACGAAACAGAAAATAGAAGTTACGCGCTTCTCACATTATTAATTCAAAAGTCGATAAATTAATTAATCGATTGATGACATTTAACCAATTTTCCGCGGCAGTCAGAGACTACAGTGCGACTGCCAAAGCCGAGAACTATCATCTCGTGGGATTCGGAGTAATTTTCTAGACTCTCGATTGATTACTTCTGATAACTTGTACAATGGCGACATTCTACAAAGGCTGCCGAGTAGTTACTTTAAATTTCAAACTGTTGCTATTACGAGGCGTATGTATACCACATCGTCACGCATTTCGCAGGATTGCCGCCGTTTCAGTCGGTGCAACTTCTGAGCTGAGAGGTCAGGCTATCACTGGCCGGAACGAATTATAAAGGCCACCCTTGTTAAGTTGGCCACATGTCCTCCATTTGTGTTTGTGCATGTTTCCTTTGCTTGGTGGCCACTGTGGGCCGTGCGGCTCATGTTAGTACCACCTTTGCTCAGTAACGTGTTTCGTTATTATTTTGATTATGGTTAGTGACACTTCCGCTGGCAACGTGATCGATAGGCGTGCTAGCCGTGAATCCTCGGTAGCTAAATTTTTGCTGGACTGCTGAGCTTCATTCAACGCTGATCTCTACGTTCTTAATAGGGACTGGAAAAAAATCGGTGTTATTTTATGGCCAAAATCGGTGTTATTTTTTGTACTTGTCGGTGTTATTTTCTGGCAAGTTTTTCTATTATCAGTTATCTGTTTTTGTCATATTTAACCAGTTTTCAATGCTATGTTGAAAATGGAACTATCCTGAGATAGGATGGGCCAAACATGAGACAAGTGTAGAGAAAAATCATTTTAACAAAAAAATTTTTACACCAATAATTATTTAAAAACAAACACCAAAGGTAAAAATTAAAATAACAGTATGATGCAAATATTTTATTGATGACATGTTTCCCGCTTCTTCATATCGTTCTTGAGCCGTGGAGACCACAGAAACCTGTCTCCGCGGCTCAAGAGTGATCTGAAGATCCGCCAGGAGCGTGAAACTTGTCATCAACGAAGTATCTGCAACAGAGACTATTATTTAAATTTTTAACATTTGTATACTGTTGCTGCGCTTGGCCAGAATGGTGTGTTTTACATATATTTTAAATACTGGGACAAAACTCATTTATCGATGATGCATCCAGCAGATTAAAAAATATACAGAACTTCCCTTTTTCAGATCCGCAATCAATTTTGGACACTCGACAATTTTCCTCATCCTCTTAAATATTTGTGTTAAATGGTTGAAATTTCTTATGGAATAACAATAATTAAACTTAAAAGAAAATCTTTTAATGTAAACAAAAATCTCTGCCATTGCAATGCTATTCTTAATAAATGAAATGTCTTGGCGGCACTCTCAAGAGATTTTTCTGTACGAATTTCACCAAGAAGACTTGATGGTTATTTTTTAAGTATACCTAAGTAACAAAATACTTATAAACATTTACAAAAGGTATTTAACTTCGATTAAAAATAAGACGAGATTTAATTTTCTTTATTTTTTTAATGTTAACTCAGACGTATCACTCCATTCGTATCGTATACCACGAAACTATCTGTTACGTCATGGCTTACTCATTCGGCTACTGTCTCGTCTCAATAATCACATTTCTTCAAGCCTTATATCGTTGCCGTGTTATTAACCGCATTTAGTAAACATTGGCGATGTGTTTGTCATAGATTTTCATTGCGCCATTGCTTTGAAACGGCACACTGCGGCACAACACTGCAAAAGAAATAAATTATCGAAATTTACATAGTCGTCGTTCGTAGGCGCTCGCAAAAGTCGATAGTCGAAAGGCCACTAGTTACGTCACGACCGCAAAAAGTAGTGCGACAGTTGCACATAGAACATTTCAACATTAAACGTCATTAGATTTACGACACTTCTTACGAGGACACATAGAAATTTTGTTGAAAAACTCCGATTTTGCGTTACTTCCTTAAAAACCGCCGAATTCGCGTGATTCGTCGCGTTATCGTCTAAACGAATTTTTCCTGTACCTAGTTATTACTTATTTACAATATAGCTCTCAGCTGGCACTCTCTCTCTCTCTCTCTCTCTCTCTCTCTCTCTCTCTCTTTCTCGATCTATCGTTCTCCCTAAAAAGAGGTTGGATGTGTTAGTCATATGCAGTAGCTTGTGTTTCTGTTTCTATTAATTAGTCTTGAGCTGCAGCATGACGTTATTCACCTCAGGCTTTTGCTTTACATTGTGAATGGAGTACCGCTATCAGAATACCAGGCCACCTCGCATATTTTGCGTTTGTAAACAATATATTCAAATTCTAAAATCTGTCTTTCACCTGTTCTGTAGCAGTCCTCTGTCGCCTCTTACGAGTTGTTCAAAAAGTCTCTCCACAGTGCCGTATGATTGTTAGCCGCGCGTGCTGTATGCCGCAGTGAATATACCGAAATGAAACTCAGTCAAATACGAGTAATTAATTTATTTAATATTCATTTTTACTTACAAATTCTCACATTAAATGTCGAAACTGTCTTCCGGTTTTTTAATACACAGTTCAGTTCGTCTAAACATGTTCCCAAACACAAGCTGTAACATTTCTTTTGTAAGAGAAGCAGTGAAAGTGGATACTGCAGTTTTCAGTTCATGGATGGATTTTGGACGGTTTATATAGACAGTTGCTTTCGCTACACCCCAGAAGAAAAAGTCAGGTGGTGTTAGGTCAGGGGATCGTGGAGGCCAAAGTCCCTGTGAAATTACGCGATCACCAAAAACATCAGCAAGCAGTGGCATTGAAACGCGAGCTGTATGCGCGATTGCCCCATCTTGTTGAAAGTAACTGTTCAATATTTCACTTAACACAAGTTCTCCTATGAATGGGTACAGAATATCACTGCAGTATCGTTGGGCGTTTATTGTTTCGTTGAAAAATATGGGACCTACAATCCTACGTATAGAAATAGCAATCCAAACTGTTATTTTCACAGTATTAAGTGGTTCCTCATGAATATATAATGGATGTGCAGTACTCCACATACGAGAATTTAGCGAGTTCATGTACCCGGATAAATAAAACCACACCTCATCAGTGAAAAACGTTTCATTAAGAATATCCCTTCCGTTTTGTTGAACGAACTTTTTGAACCAATGACATTAATGTAGTCTCTTGCCATGATCAGTATTTTTCAGTTCTTGCACGACTGTCACTTTGTACGGTAAAAGTTCTATTTTTTTCTTTACATGTGTTGGCCGTTCCGACACTAACATCGATTTCCTGGGCGAGTTTTCTTACTGACTTGTTCCGTCTCATGGACATTTTCGGAAATATCGAGTAGTTTATCCTCAGACAAATGCTAGGACAACCATATCTGGGTGCATCTGTCACTGAACCCGTACTTCGAAATATGTTAATCAAATCTCTCACATTATCGCGATGTGAGAGTGTTGTCTCCAGGGAAACTGAATTAAATGTTTGACGAACTGAAACTGTGTATTTACCGCCAGCTTTGAAGACTTGTTCGACTAAAAACACACGTTCTTCAATGGTTAGCATTTTAACAGTGGCAAAAACGAAACAAACGAACAAAGGAAATAAACTGAAACGTTCCCGTCAACACGTAAAGACACATACCAACGATACTACTGACGGTGGCTGAGATAAACGAAACAGTGGAATGTTGGGGTGAGTCCACTTGAAGGGAAGTAACCCAGGCAGGCGAACAATCATACGGCACATGCGGCTAACAATCAAACGGCGCTGCGGAGAGACTTTCTGAACATGCGCATAAATGATTCTTTGTAGTTACGACAAAACCCCGCTAGGCGACACAAGACTCCTGTGCCACAACGGTCGAGACTACTGCTGATTAGCCGGTCAGATCAAGTGTTGCAGCTAATAGGAATCAGGGGCCGACAGTTACCGTAATCTCACAGCCAATCCTTTTTCCATTGTTTTACACCTAGCCACGTCACACTAAGCATCAGCTACGACGTTTTATGGAACTGATGACTTTACAAGCAACAGTTGTCAATCATATTTAACAAACAAAATGAAAAAAATTCTGGTGAAATGTTTTAAACTATTTGGGAAACAGAGAATTTTAGGATCAGACAGGTATCTCAGAGTTCCGCAGGTTTCAATTTTGGAGCGACTCTTATTCCTTATTATGCCTTCCATATAACATTTGTGGGGCAGAATTAGCATTTGTTGAAGACGATACAGATGTAATAAAAATTCCATTAGAAACCAATAGAAGATGTCATTATAGTGTTTCTCAGAGAACTACTGAGTCTCTGAAAATGGAGTCTCCCTTAGTTTGAGAAAATTCAGTATGTTCTACATCTACATTTATACTCCGCAAGCAACCCAACAGTGTGTGGCGGAGGGCACTTTACGTGCCACTGTCATTACCTCCCTTTCCTGTTCCAGTCGCGTATGGTTGGCGGGAAGAACGACTGTCTGAAAGCCTCCGTGCGCGCTCTAATCTCTCTAATTTTACATTCGTGATCTCCTCGGGAGGTATAAGTAGGGGGAAGCAATATATTCGATACCTCATCCAGAAATGCACCCTCTCGAAACCTGGCGACCAAGCTACACCGCGATGCAGAGCGCCTCTCTTCCAGAGTCTGCCACTTGAGTTTGTTAAATATCTCCGTAACGCTATCACGGTTACCAAATAACCCTGTGACGAAACGTGCCGCTCTTCTTTGGATCTTCTCTATCTCCTCCGTCAACCCGATCTGGTACGGATCCCACACTGATGAGCAATACTCAAGTATAGGTTGAACGAGTGTTTTGTAAGCCACCTCCTTTCTTGATGGACTACATTTTCTAAGGACTCTCCCAATGAATCTCAACCTGGTACCCGCCTTACCAACAATTAATTTTATATGATCATTCCACTTCAAATCGTTCTGCACGCATACTCCCAGATATTTTACAGAAGTAACTGCTACCAGTGTTTGTTCCGCTATCATATAATCATACAATAAAGGATCCTTCTTTCTATGTATTCGCAATACATTACATTTGTCTATGTTAAGGGTCAGTTGCCACTCCCTGCACCAAGTGCCTATCCGCTGCAGATCTTCCTGCATTTCGCTACAATTTTCTAATGCTGCAACTTCTCTGTATACTACAGCATCATCCGCGAAAAGCCGCATGGGACTTCCGACACTATCTACTAGGTCATTTATATATATTGTGAAAAGCAACGGTCCCATAACACTCCCCTGTGGCACGACAGAGGTTACTTTAACGTCTGTAGACGTCTCTCCATTGATAACAACATGCTGTCTTCTGTTTGCTAAAAACTCTTCAATCCAGCCACACAGCTGGTCTGATATTCCGTAGGCTCTTACTTTGTTTATCAGGCGACAGTGCGGAACTGTATCGAACGCCTTCCGGAAGTCAAGAAAAATAGCATCTACCTGGGAGCCTGTATCTAATATTTTCTGGATCTCATGAACAAATAAAGCGCGTTGGGTCTCACACGATCACTGTTTCCGGAATCCATGTTGATTCCTACATAGTAGATTCTGGGTTTCCACAAACGACATGATACTCGAGCAAAAAACATGTTCTAAAATTCTACAACAGATCGACGTCAGAGATATAGGTCTATAGTTTTGCACATCTGCTCGACGACCCTTCTTGAAGACTGGGACTACCTGTGCTCTTTTCCAATCATTTGGAACCTTCCGTTCCTCTAGAGACTTGCGGTACACGGCTGTTAGAAAGGGGGCAAGTTCTTTCGCGTACTCTGTGTAGAATCGAATTGGTATCCCGTCAGGTCCAGTGGACTTTCCTCTGTTGAATGATTCCAGTTGCTTTTCTGTTCCTTGGACACTTATTTCGATGTCAGCCATTTTTTCGTTTGTGCGAAGATTTAGAGAAGGAACTGCAGTGCGGTCTTCCTCTGTGAAACAGCTTTGGAAAAAGGTGTTTAGTATTTCAGCTTTACGCGTGTCATCCTCTGTTTCAATGCCATCATCATCCCGGAGTGTCTGGATATGCTGTTTCGAGCCACTTACTGATTTAACATAAGACCAGAACTTCCTAGGATTTTCTGTCAAGTCGGTACATTGAATTTTACTTTCGAATTCACTGAACGCTTCACGCATAGCCCTCCTTACGCTAACTTTGACATCGTCTAGCTTCTGTTTGTCTGAGAGGTTTTGGCTGCGTTTAAACTTAGAGTGAAGCTCTCTTTGCTTTCGCAGTAGTTTCCTAACTTTGTTGTTGTACCACGGTGAGTTTTTTCCGTCCCTCACAGTTTTAATCGGCACGTACCTGTCTAAAACGCATTTTACGATTGCCTTGAACTTTTTCCATAAACACTCAACATTGTCAGTGTCGGAACAGAAATTTTCGTTTTGATCTGCTAGGTAGTCTGAAATCTGCCTTCTATTACTCTTGCTAAACAGATAAACCTTCCTCCCTTTTTTTATATTCCTACTAACTTCCATATTCAGGGATGCTACAACGGCCTTATGATCACTGATTCCCTGTTCTGCGCTTACAGAGTCGAAAAGTTCGGGTCTGTTTGTCATCAGTATGTCCAAGATGTTGTCTCCACGAGTCGGTTCTCTGTTTAATTGCTCGAGGTAATTTTCGGATAGTGCACTCAGTATAATGTCACTCGATGCTCTGTCCCTACCACCCGTCCTAAACATCTGAGTGTCCCAGTCTATATCTGGTAAATTGAAATCTCCACCTAAGACTATAACATGCTGAGAAAATTTATGTGAAATGTATTCCAAATTTTCTCTCAGTTGTTCTGCCACTAATGCTACTGAGTCGGGAGGTCGGTAAAAGGAGCCAATTATTAACCTAGCTCGGTTGTTGAGTGTAACCTCCACCCATAATAATTCACAAGAACTATCCACTTCTATTTCACTACAGGATAAACTACTACTAACAGCGACGAACACTCCACCACCGGTTGCATGCAATCTATCCTTTCTAAACACCGTCTGTACCTTTGTAAAAATTTCGGCAGAATTTATCTCTGGCTTCAACCAGCTTTCTGTACCTATAACGATTTCGGGTTCGGTGCTTTCTATCAGCGCTTGAAGTTCCGGTACTTTACCAACGCAGCCATCTAACCTAAAAGACCGCCCAGCCCACGCCACACAACCCCTGCTACCCGTGTAGCCGCTTGTTGCGTGTAGTGGACTCCTGACCTATCCAGCGGAACCCGAAACCCCACCACCCTATGGCGCGAGTCGAGGAATATGCAGCCCACACGGTTGCAGAACCGTCTCAGCCTCTGATTCAGACGCTCCACTCGGCTCTGTACCAAAGGTCCGCAGTCAGTCCTGTCGACGATGCTGCAGATGGTGAGCTCTGCTTTCATCCCGCTAGCGAGACTGGCAGACTTCACCAAATCAGATAGCCGCCGGAAGCCAGAGAGGATTTCCTCGGATCCATAGCGACACACATCATTGGTGCCGACATGAGCGACCACCTGCAGATGGGTACACCCTGTACCCTTCATGGCATCCGGAAGGACCCTTTCCACATCTGGAATGACTCCCCCCGGTATGCACACGGAGTGCACATTGGTTTTCTTCCCCTCTCTTGTTGCCGTATCCCTAAGGGGCCCCAATACGCGCCTGACGTTGGAGCTCCCAACTACCAGTAAGCTTACCCTCTGCGACCGCCCGGATCTTGCAGACTGAGGGGCAACCTCTGGAACAGGACAAGCAGCCATGTCAGGCCGAAGATCAGTATCAGCCTGAGACAGAGCCTGAAACTGGTTCGTCAGACAAACTGGAGAGGCCTTCCGTTCAGCCCTCTGGAATGTCTTTCGCCCCCTGCCACACCTTGAGACGACCTCCCACTCTACCACAGGTGAGGGATCAGCCTCAAAGCGGGCAGTATCCCTGGCAACCACAGTCGTAGTCCGATCGGGGGATGCGTGGGACGAGCTGGCCGTCCCCGACAAACCCCCATCCGGAACCCCACAGAGATGCCCATTGGCAACAGCCTCAAGCTGTGTGACCGAAGCCAACACTGCCTGACGCTGGGAGCGAAGGGATGCCAACTCAGCCTGCATCCGAACACAGCAGTTGCAGTCCCTGTCCATGCTAAAAACTGTTGTGCAAAGAACCTCTGAACTAATCTACAGAGAGCGCAAACAAATCGATATAAAAATTAAATGGTTATTAAAATACGAGATTGCCTAGTAAATGCAGATCTTTTCCTCAAGGAAACACAGGGAGAAAAAAGGACCTTTGTTACTCGTTAGTTCAAGAGGTAGCCACTAACGTTTGGGATCATTTGCCAATAACATAAAATATCTGACAGATAGTAAACCAAGTAAGCAAGCAAACAAGACGAATTACTATTTAATACCGGTAGCTTGTAACAATTTTTTTAAAAATTGTAGTTGTTTAATTAGACCTGAAATATTATATGTTCATTAATGCTTACAGCTTAGGAACTCTAAATTTGCTGAGATGTAGCCATCTATTAGAACTAATTATTTATGTACGAGGGCGTGATGAAAAGTATTGCCTCTGAATTTTTTATTTGAAAACAAAGCTTTTTAAATAAAACAAATGTTATTAACATCCTTCATCTTTGTTGTTAATGTCAACATATTTGCAGCCTTGTCCCGCTAGAGGGTTCCGAATTGTAGCGTTTAATGTTTAACATGTCGGCGTGTTATGCAACTATCTCGGTGCATGAGAAACAGCGTACGATAATCGAGTTTCAAATTCAAAGAGTGCGTCCACCCGTGAGGCACTTTCTCTTTCAGAATAACAGTGCTAGAAGGCATACAAGAGCTGCAGCACCTGTAACAACCAGACACCTTGGATTCACTGGCATTGATAATTGTCCATACAGTCCCGACTTGGTAGCACCGATTTTCATCTGTTTCTGAAACTTACCGAATACCTTCGAGGACTTTATTTTAATAATGATCGATCAGTGGAAGAAGAGTGTTTGTTTAATTTAAAAATCCTCAAGGACTTTCACACAAAATATTCGTGGCATTATCTGTCAGTATCCACTCGAGTAGCCTGTAAACTGGCACGTTGCAGTTCATTTCGATTGCAAAAAACCATTCAGTAATTGACTGAGTAACTTACCCGCTAGTAACTACATGGCTGTACAAAGATAAAAAGCTATAATTGCGTTACTGTCGCTTTGAAAGCCGGTTTACTCATTTGGAAACCATATCTACAGCGTAACGTATAACGCACTTTATCGGCAAAAATGTCTACTTAATATGTAGTTATCATCATCAGTATTAGAGGTTCCTACTGATCCAAGGCAGTGATTCCACTTCACTATAGTGAGGGCTCCAGTTTAACGGCAGGAAGAGACATTTCACCTTTCACAGTCTGCTTCTGTTCTTGAAAATATGTTGATAAATAGCGCTTTGGGTCTTTCTGTAAGACGTTAGATCATATTACAAGGACTCGTTATTATTTACGATATGTCGGCTTCTTTTCGAAAATCACCACAAGACTGAAGAGTTCGTAACATTCCAGGTTGTCTATTTATGTACCTAACGCTGGTGTTATTACTAGAACAGATTTCTTGACACACTGAGTCTGCTTTGTCGTTTCTTCTTTCTACATTTCTTCAAGAACAAAATATTTTACACTTGACGTTCACAGACACTAAATTATTTTTCGCTGACTTTTACCACACGCAGCCATTGCCTTGGATCCCAGTACACATTGCACGATTGTCCACTGTTGTTTTCTATGAATTTGTAAGAGTTAATCAAATCATTTCTTCCTCAAAACCGAGAGGGTTCTGTCATTTTCACTATATATTAGATCTGAAGGAGATCCTGACTTATCGAAACATGTTATCTTAATATAAATGAGCAACTGAGACTGCACAATATATGAGAATTATCTTAAATTTTTCACGTTTTGTTGTCTCTATACGTTTTCTTCTCCAAGCTGCTGTTCTTTGCGGTAGTTATATCCCCAAGGAGTGCAGTGTCTCCCTTAGTGCTCATTGTAAGAATATGAGCTTTGTGCTCACTAAATCCTGTGATTATATCTTGCAAGCAGGGAACTCATCTTTCTGTCTTTGTCCAATTCTAGATACTGATAGATTCAGGAATTGATCTTACTCTAGTTGGTGTATTTCAGATTTTATTCCAAAGCTACTCAATGCTGTTCTGCAAGACAAGAGACAGAATTACCCTGGCAGTAACCTGCAGTAACCTGCAGGTCAATCGCATGACATTGCTCACATTCTAGTATCTAGTACAACTTCTCACTTTGGCATTAATTATGACTAATTGCTATTTTATTGTGTAAGTAGGCTGTTTATGTTTTCTTATTGGCAATGTTACGTAGCACTCTGTATGAAAATCACTGGCTGTGCTGTATGCAGTCTGTGACTAGTTTGCATTGTTGTCTGTCATTATAGTATTGGGCAGCTGGATTTCAACAGCGCGTAGCGTTGAGCAGTTGGAGGTGTGCCGCCAGCAGTGGTGGATGTGGGGAGAGAGATGGCAGAGTTTTGAAATTTGTAAGACTGGATGTCATGAACTGCTATATATATTATGACTATTAAGGTAAATACATTGTTTGTTCTCTATCAAAATCTTTCATTTGCTAACTATGCATATCAGTAGTTAGTGCCTTTAGTAGTTCGAATCTTTTATTTAGCTGGCAGTAGTGGCGCTCGCTGTTTTGCAGTAGTGCGAGTAACGAAGATTTTTGTGAGGTAAGTGATTTGTGAAAGGTATAGTTTAATGTTAGTCAGGGCCATTCTTTTGTAGGGATTATTGAAAGTCAGATTCCGTTGCGCTAAAATATTGTGTGTCACTTTAGTGAATGTTTGAGTACGTTCAGTTTTGTTCAGCTGTTTGAAAAGCAAACAATGTAAGAGGTTTATCAGCACAGTAATTCATCAAATTTTTCTAATGGGACGTTTCATATGGCGACCCTGCCAGGATACCTCACTGGAATCTTCTGATTTTTTCTTATAGTTTGTGTAATTAGTGTAGATTTTGTTTGTTGCTTGCATGTAATTGTAGAGAGAATCTCCTTTGTAGTTGCAGTCTTTCATTGTTGTACATTAAAACAGGTGTGGCACGCATGTAAATTTGCACCAAGTATTTCGCAGCTGCACTTGCAGTTAACTAGATATTATTTTCAGTGCTATGTTAATGTGATCTCTTATTTTTGCTCTTCAAATTGTGTTTTTATGTGTTGTCATATGAAATATTGTGACCATAATGGCGTGTGACAAAGGTAATACTAGGCTCCAAAGTAAACTGAGAAATGACAGTGAAGACAAAAGCAGTGTGTTAGCGCCACCATGTAATGAATTAACTAATGTTTGAAGTAGTAATTTGGTAATTGTGCATAGGGAAATGGAGCGAGCTGCAAATAATGGTGTAGGCAGTGAAACAATTAGTGAACAGGGAAGCATTATCGATCGATCGGTCAGCAACAGCTCGCCTCAGGATTCCGAAATGACTGGACACAATCTTGCAAATACTGTAGATTCAGGTTTTGGGTCCTCACAGTTTTCTCAAATAAGTCAAGACACATATTCTGCTTGTCAAAATGTGAATGTTGCCAGTGCAATTTCACTGCAGAAAAGCACTAGAGGAACATGTTTCAGACACCAGTGCATTGTTATTACAGTTAATGCAACAAATGGGACAAAGGCTACAAAAGTTAGACACAACACTTGAACAAAATCAGAAACAAATGCGACAAAATCTTCAAAAGTTAGACACAATGGAACAAAATCTTCAAAAGTTAGACACAATGGAAGAAAATCTTCAAAAGTTAGACACAATGGAACAACACCAGAGACAAACACAGCAACAGTTAGACGCAATGGAACAAAATCTTCAAAAGTTTGACTCAGTGGAACATAAGCTTGAACAAACACATGATGATTTAACTACTGAGTTACATAACATTGAATCGAAATGTCAAAAAGTCTGTAATGACGTAAAAACACAAATTTGTGAGCATTTTCAACCTATTTTTTCGCGGCATGAAAATGCATTACAGAATCACGAAGCAGCCATAAAAGAACTGCAGACTATTGTTCATGAAAATCATGAGACCTTGCAAGCTAAAATTGACTCAGTTGCATCTACCGATTCGGTTACACAACTTGCAAAACCTCAGGAAAACTTAAAGGACACAGTAGATACTCTGAAAATTGGTTCAGAAAGACACATGGAGGAAATTAGTTCATTATCAGAGAAAGTAGCTGAACTTTCGGATCAGCAAAATAATTTATCTACGAAGGTAGATGATAATCGGAATGACACAAAACCGCTAGTCTTTAATGACACAGAAGAGTGCGAACAAATTAGGAAATTCAAAGAAAATCAGAATCAAATTAATACACAACACCAAAGAGAAATCCGGGAAGTACAAGATCAGCTGACACAGGTAATATAAGAATTACATATTTGCGAGGACACTCGTGCCCCAATACGGGAAGAGGGACATAGAAATACGGAACAGCCACAAAATAATAACACAGCGCATTTTGGAAATTATGAAAGAAATTGGCAAGGTGCACCGAATTTTGAAATGGAGCCGCCGAAACGACGTCACAATGACCGATATGCGACTAGCCGACATGATTATTTTGACTATAAGCTGTTCATTACTACACGTAAATTTAAAACATTTAAGAATTCTGGCAACGACATTCATCCACAAGCGTGGCTCCATCAATTCTCTCATTGTTTTCCTCCCAACTGGTCATTAGAGCACAGATTAGAATTTATGTGTGGCTATTTAAAGAATGAACTAGCTGTAAGAATGTGATCGGTCATTCACGATTCTCACAGTGAAGAAGAATTTTACCATGCCTTCCTCTCAGCCTATTGGTCTCAAACTACACAAGACCGTGTAAAACATAGCATCATAATGATGAAACATTGCGAACAATCTGAATTTTCCAGTCTTGTGAAATATTTTGAAGACATGTAGCACAAGAATCAGTACCTGTCAAACCCATACAGCCCCTCAGAACTCATCCGCATTTGCTTAATCAAATTGCCTGAACATTTACGACATATTATTTTGGCAGGACATTGCAAAGACGACATTGAAGCTTTTCAGGGACTCTTACAAGAATTAGAAATTGAAACTGACAATCGTGGAACGCGAAAACAGGAACACAACAATTACAGGTCACATCCATCGCAATTCCGCGATGAAAGAAATAATAATTGGACACGACAAGGCTGTTCTCACAACACAAATCGTGACCAAAACAGACACCACCCGTATGACTACCGTTTCAGACAAGTAATAATTACAGGGAAAGATCACCTCTCCGCGGTAGTGGCTATCACAGAGAAAATCAGAGAAACAGACAATATGGGAACCAAAATAATTATTATCAAGGGAGACAGAATAACTTTAGACGCAACGGTCCAGCGCGCAGTTACGATTCCGGGAGAAATTCTCCACCACGTGACCAACAAGAAAGAAACTATGGAATCTACCGACATGACGACAGACGATATGATCGTAACGACAGAGCTGAATTGCATCAGAACTGGCGGGATTCAAACAGAGCAGGACCCTCTCGACAAGGTGAATTTGTAGAAGTTAGGTCTCCAAATCCCAATAACGACGCGCGCCAACAAAGACACAATAGGCAATGACTCATACCGCAGGCAGCCACAAAATGTACTTATGAAACTGACGACGCAGGTGCCGTAGCTAGTAATTACGTAAAAATGGAAGGCATTAGGGACATCTTACTCCAGGAACACGACGTAAAACATAACAACATTGCATATCCTGTGATTCACATTACAGTAAATGACGTAAAATTTACGGCAGTACTTGACTCTGGCAGTCCCATTTCAGTAATTAGTGAAACAGCCTTTAGCGAATGCAACAAATCGAACGATTGTCCCACACTTCCGTTACGTAACATTAAATTACAAGGTGCAATCTTTGGAAAAAGTGTAGATGTACACCAACAAACCACCTTAAAATTCTTTTGTCAAAGCCACAGCTTCTCTATGAACTTTCTTATTGTTCCATTATTGTTGACGAAAATTATATTGGGAGTAGACTTTTTGAATGAATACAAAGCAATCTTAAACTTTCACGATGCTGAAATAAGTTTAGAGAAAGAAGGTAAGTCAATTGCTTTGAAATTTGAAGATTGGCTCTCAGACCATGACGAAGAAATTAATCGGCTTTACCTCCTGTTAGACAACAGTTCGGAATTTTCGACGGAACTTGACACTAACAATCACTCTGCAAGTAGTGACAGGGATGATATCGACGGCGCATTTGATACTAATGAGTTAATTCAGAATAAATTTCAAACAATTGAGAATTGTAATGACAGTGATAGGCAAGACCTTTTTGAGATTTTACAAGCACATTCCACAGTTTTTACTCACAAAACTGGAACACTCAAGGGATTTCAATACCAATTTCGTGTTCGTGAGCATACTAAATTTTGTGTTAGACCATACGTAACTACAGCACATTATAGAGACCGTGTTAGAACAGAAATACAATCTATTCTTGATGAGGGCATTATTGAGGCTGCAGTAAGCTCATACAACAATCCATTACATGTTGTTGAGAAGAAAAATGGATCGATCAGGCTTCTCTTAGATTCGAGACAAATCAATACTATCATCATTCCTGAAACAGACAGGCCGCAAACGTTAGAACTTCTTCAAAAGTTTAATGGTGTAAAAGTGTTGTCCTCTATTGATCTCAAATCCAGCTTTTATCAGATCGAACTTCATCCAGAATGTAGAAAATACACAGCTTTCCTTTGTTTCGGCGTTTGCTATCAGTTTCGGAAACTTCCTTTTGGTTTGAACATTTCTTCGGCAGCATTCATTCGCGGGCTAAATTCCATATTACCTGAGTTCTTAAAACGTCACAGCACCTTATATGTGGACGATATTCTGATAGCAGAAGCCTCATGGGAACAACACAATCGCATTCTCAACAGCGTGTTGCATATTTTTGCAGAATCTGGAATTACAGTTAACTTGGAAAAGTCTGATTTCGGTAGGACAAAGGTGAAGTTTTTGGGGCATATTATTTCTTCTGAAGGCATTCAGCCGGATCCTGAAAAGTTAGAAGCAATCAGAGCCATTCCAGTTCCATCCACAAAAAAAAACAAGTCCGCAGTTTTCTAGGTCTCGTAAATTTTTACCGTCGTTTTCTGAATATGCAAATTCTACTTACACCAAAACTTTGTTCTCTCACTGAAAAAATACTATTTGGAACTGGGACGAACAAGCACTGTTGGAATTCAATTCTTTGAAAGAATCGCTACTTAACGCGCCAATATTAGGAGGAGGAGGAGGAGATTAGTGTTTAACGTCCCGTCGACAACGAGGTCATTAGAGACGGAGCGCAAGCTCGGGTGAGGGAAGGATGGGGAAGGAAATCGGCCGTGCCCTTTCAAAGGAACCATCCCGGCATTGGCCTGAAGCGATTTAGGGAAATCACGGAAAACCTAAATCAGGATGGCCGGAGACGGGATTGAACCGTCGTCCTCCCGAATGCGAGTCCAGTGTGCTAACCACTGCGCCACCTCGCTCGGTTTTCCAATATTAGCTCATCCAGATCTGTCACAAGATTTCTGCCTTAGCACGGATTCTTCTAAAGTCAGTCTTGGTGCCCATTTATTTCAAGAAGCCACAGAAAATGACACTACTGTTCAGAAAACCATTGCTTTTGCTAGCCGAGTGCTAACAAAATCTGAAAAAAAATTATTCCGTTACTGAATTAGAAGCTTCAGCTATCGTTTGGGCATTTAACAAATTCCGTTTCTTTCTTTCTGGTAAGCACGTAAAAGTATACAGTGATCATCGTGCATTACAATTTCTTATGTCTTCGAAATTAAATCATGACAGGTTAAAACGTTGGGCATTGTTTCTGCAACAATTCCACTTCGCAGTAGTCCACATTCCCGTCAAGGAGAACATTGTTACGGACGCACTGTCACGCGCACCGGCTAGGCTTGAGAAAAGTAACACAGAAGGCAACCTCGAGAAAAATTTCAGTATTCTTTACATTCAGAAAGTCGCCTTTGAAAACTTCATCACCACATCTTTAAAGGACATTGCTCACGAACAAGTTAAAGATCCGATTTGGAAAGACATCAAAAGTAAATGGCATGAAAAGACACACACTCAGATTCGGCATTATTACCTGGTTAGAAACAACATACTGTTCAAAAGCTGCACTGTTGATGACAAGCTATGGGTACTTTGCATTCCAGACGATTTTGTTAATAAGCTCATTTGGTACATTCATTTCAGCTACGCACATTTTGGTCCACAAAAATGTTATCATATTCTTCGAACGACTTGTTATTTTAACAATATGGAAAAGAGAATTCGGAGAGTCTTGTCTATTTGTAAACTTTGTCAAAAGGCGAAACCATCTACTATCTCACATCGTGCTCCGTTGTTTCCTATTATTCCTTCTAAATTAAAAGAATTTGCTACTGTTGATCTCTTGGGACCCCTTGTCAGAACATCGAACGGATTTTCGTACTTTCTAGTCACTGTTGAACTTACTTCAAAATTTGTTTCTTTCACTCCGTTACGTAAAGCCACTGGACGGTCTGTATCCAACGCCTTTGTTAAAAGCCGGCCGCGGTGGTCTCGCGGTTAAGGCGCTCAGTCCGGAACCGCGCGACTGCTACGGTCGCAGGTTCGAATCCTGCCTCGGGCATGGATGTGTGTGATGTCCTTAGGTTAGTTAGGTTTAAGTAGTTCTAAGTTCAAGGGGACTGATGACCACAGATGTTAAGTCCCATAGTGCTCAGAGCCATTTGAACCATTTTTTTGTTAAAAATTTCTTATGTAAAGTTGGCCACGTTGCTAAAGCCATTTCAGATAACGGACCGCAATTCAGATCTGCTGTTTGGTCACGCATGCTTCGGAAGCATAAAATCAAACCTGTTTTTATTTCATTCTACTCACCACATAGTAACCCGTCTGAACGGATTATGAAAGAAATCAATAAGCTTTGCAGACTTTATTGTCAAAGAAAGCATCAGCATTGGGACAAATGTTTGCACTTATTTCAAAATGTGCTGAATGAAATGCCTCATGATTCCACTGCTTTACCACCTACTCTTGTACTGAAGAATGAAGAACCACCGAACAGAATCAGAGAGCTTGTACCTTTCCCGAATACACGTAAACTTCGACACAAAGACATAATTGATTTGGCTCTTAAAAATATAAAATCTGCAGCAGACAAAAGGAGAAAACTACACGGTAAAGCAAATGCAAAAGAATTGTATATTGGTCAGAAAGTTCTCATTAAAGCTCATTCATTGTCACATAAGAAGAAACACTTGAGTCACAAATTCTTTCTAGTTTACAATGGACCTTACAGAATCCGACGTATACTACATGATAATTGCGGTGAAGTTGAATCTCTGCGTACTAGGAAGAGTAAAGGTTTACACCACATATCACATGTAAAACCGTTTATTGAAAGGTAATCTGCTTTTTAACTTTGTCTTTGCTATAAAACTTTTCACTTTACATTACTAGTATGCTTTGTCAGACTTAGAATCTGTTAACATGCAACAATGTTTGAGGTTAAATATCCAGTCAAGAACCAAGAGAAATTATTTAAACAGAAATTACGAATGCATTGTTATAGTTAGCAGACCACACAGTGTTGTTATTTGTACATTCTTGCTTGTTAGTTCCACTATCACGTAGCGACTATAAGGATCACATACTTAGAACATATATCGGCAACGCCAATGAGATTTTCATGCAGCATTTTGGTTTACTTGAAAAGACATTCTTTATTTGAAGTACTTTCTGTGGAATTAAAGACGACTTAGCATTTGGTTTCTTTGACAGCTACACGATTATATCATGACGCTACTAATGTGTGACACAATTTACATTGTTGCTTTTGTGCTGTATCTGCTTTATATCTGCACAGTTTTTTTATGATTTCTTCTGGAAAGTAAAACATGTTTTAGTAGTAACTTTTGTGGTATAGCTACAATGAGATTGCGTTTTCCGTAGCACAACAATACGTTACAGCACAGTAGTTTCTTCATCATGGCAATAAGCGTAATAACTGAGATATCTATATGCAAAGCATTTCACTTTTGTTTATCATCAGGTAAGTACATTGGCTACTGCAGAACTTAGCTTTCGGAGGACGATAACTACGACACTTCCACAGAGATTATCTTACAACAAGACGCACAGTTTAGCGCTACAGTACCCGTATTTGAGTGATTAATTTTGTACTTAAATCATTTATTTTTAAAGATTTTTGAATTACAATGATACAAAGGTTTTCCGTGATACATTTCATTCCATTGCTGTAATCTGTAACACCTGAGGGTATAATTACATTAATCCTCAGGGGGGTACACGCTTACTTTGTGTACCATGTGTTTGGCAAGCACAAGGAGCCCTAGCTAATATGGTATTTGCTTATACAACTTTACACATCGGTACCATATTTCTCTAACACATAAATTATACAGCTATCTGATCATTTAACTGAGAGAGACAAACATTTATTTTACTACATCACTGACAGATGTTTACGTAATTACAACGTTGGATAACTTCACACTTACGAAATTGTATTTTGTCTGTACTTTGTGAACTGTTCATATTTTTTTGCAACCATTGTTATACTATGAGAGCTTTGAATGATGTATTTGGTACGGGATCATGATTTTTAAAGTACATTTGAGCTGGATGACACTATTTAAATGAGCAGAGAATTATTTTAGGTTTTGAGATTATTGCAGAAATCTACGACGTTTTTGAGATTTGGCTGAGTTTTTATGATATTATTATGATGACAATGTGTATTATGCTGTTGAGGTATGTTTATGATCAATAAGCTGATGGTATATGAGGAATTTGATTATGCTACATATTTATTATGATGAAATATTGAAGAATGTCAACGAAAATGTATATGTGTAATAAGGTAAGGAATAATGAGTAGTGGTTAGGGACTCTGGTTAGTGAAAAAGGATGTAGGAAACCAAGAATCGTACTTTAACAGTTATGAAATGTGTGTAAATGCGTGGATGTATCACAACGCCAACGAAAATTTGTTGGACACTGTTATATGTATAGGATTTTGTTTCTACACATTTTTAACGCAAATTCTCGACCTGTGAAATTTTTTATATGAGACTGCCACTGTAGCAGAAACTATATACTTCAGTAAGAAAGGTAAGTGACCTTGACATAATGCGTTTTGGGCGCCCAGCTGAGAGGTAGTCGTCTGACAAAAGAAAGCCGTTAGGTGGAGAAAAAAAGAGGCCATTATCCTCGCCATTGACATTCCTTTAGAGAAAGCATCGCAAATACGACACGCTCATTACTTGGAAAGATACTTACATCTGCACACCTGATTATGACAAGCATCTTTCTACGAGAGTTGAGAGAATTTCTACTAACTTACGAAATGTCACATGAATATTGAATGAGATTTTTATGCTTTGCCTTTCATAGTTGCTTATTTCATTTGATACCTAGTTTCCAGCTGTGTTGCAGCATTGGTTTTATAAAATAAAATAAAATGCATTTGCTAATGTGAGAAAAAATGGTTCAAATGGCTCTGAGCACTATGCGACTTAACTTCTGAGGTCATCAGTCGCCTAGAACTTAGAACTAATTAAACCTAACTAACCTAAGGACATCACACACATCCATGCCCAAGGCAGGATTCGAACCTGCGACCGTAGCGGTCACGCGGTTCCAGACTGAAGCGCCTTTCACCGCACGGCCACACCGGCTGGTTGCTAATGTGAACACTTTCTGTCAACAGATCTATTAAATAATAATTTTGTGATCCACATTCTTCAAAAAAGGAGCACTTGGAAAGGAAAGAACAATAAGAAGGGACTAGTAACAGTAACTGCATACAAAATTTTCTTTTCAAGTACATGGTAATATTTTTTTTTTTTTTACAATAAGTTGTTGTGGTGCACCACTTTAATTACATAGACACTAAGATGTGTCATAGGTATTAGACATGGCCATCTTTACTGTAATATTTTTTCTGCTTGAGCTTTGTCATGTTTAGATATAAGTTATTGCATTGGCTGCTGCTCTTTGCCAGGCATAATGTTACTGAATTTGACTTTGTATTAATCTGTTAAGCCAGTTTTACTGCTGATTTATTTTTATTGTTCGCTGCACATTGCCTTATATTAGTTGTAATATTGCAATTGCTTGGTAATTTCTATAATGCTGCTTGCTTCGCCAATTTCCATTTTTTTTGTCATTGCTGTTTGTATTAATTGTTTTGTGCTGCTGCATTGCCTCGTCCCTTAGTTTATGCATCTGAGCTCAGTAGATTTAAGTTAGCTTAAGAGGGGGTAGACTATATAAGAAACTGACTATGGACAATAGGGAAAGAATGCATTGAGAAGTCATTCGAAAAAGATTTGGGCCAAAATGAGTATTGTACACTGAGAAATAATTATTTTGAAAGAAATATGAATAGAATACAGAAAACAGGTATAGATAGGACTGTTTGGGAATAATGATAAACGAAGGGAGATCTCCGAGAAGTAAAGAAAGTTTTGTATGCAAAATACTGCAGTAAACCAAACCCGGTCCTTCCCTTGTGTTATCCCACTATGTTTCTGTGTACCCTTGTGTATTTGTGTTCTTCCTGTCTTTATGTGTTTATCTCATGAGAGTTATGTTGTAGAATTTTTCTGATGTTATTTACTTTGTAAAGATGTTTAGACATTATTTATTCTCTTTTGTTCTAATGCTCATGTGTGAAGTTGATGTTTCAGAAGTGATTCTGATCTTTTGTGTATTTACTTATGTCATAATTCCTGTAATATTGATGTATATGTCTATTTCTATTCTTTTGTAAAGCCTGTATTACTACAAATGTTACCTGAATTATTATGTTTTCATGATGCTTTCTGTATCTCTGTAATTGTATTCTCATGTTATAAAATTGTAATGGACACCAGTTCATCAAATTAAGCAACTTTTAAGCATTCATTTCACTGCACGTAGTATATGCACAATATGTGAAAAAAAAGAGGACTGTTAGTGTTTGGACGTGTGTTAATAATTCAGCAAGGGACTGGTTAACAGCATTGCTGGTTCTAAGGTCAACTCCAAAAACTTTGTGAGTGCACAAGTGGTGGTTTATGGACTTGTTATATTGTCAGCAAGACTCTTCCATGGTGATTGTGCACCTCACAGTCGCAACAGATGGCTGCTGGCCGTCTCTACAAAGACTGCAGTGGGTCTGCACCTTTGATGGCCCAGCAATACCATTATCTCTACAAGGACTCCAGTGGGTCAGCACCTTTGATGACCCACCAATACCATTACTTATACAAGAACTGCAGTGGATCTGCACCTCTGGTGGCCCACCAATACCATACTATCTACCAGGACTACAGTGGGTCTGCTCTGTGATGACCTACCTACCAATATCTTCAAAACTTCGAATGACTCTGCTGTGGGTTTTCTCTGTTGTGGCCCATTACCTGTCTGCATGTCGAGAGTCAGCACTGTCTTTCCGTTGGAAGGACAACACTACTTCTTCAAGACTGCATGGAAATCCACTAATTCCGTGTGCATTTCCTTTTACTGCTCAGGCTTTGAGAAAAACGCTGCAATTTTAGTGTGATGAATGATCAGGACTGTCTTTATGGACTGTGAGAAAATTTTAGCTTTTGACCAACATTGTATCAATAAGTGTGTGCATTTGATACCTTTGTTATTGTAACTATGATAAATTTTTTCAAATCTGTATTGGCCACAGCCCAAAACAATTTGTAAAATTTTTTGTTGGGAGCATGGGGGCTATGTAAGTAGGCTGTTTATGTTTTCTTATTGGTAACGTTACGTAGCGCTCTGTATGAAAATCACTGGCTGTGCTGTGTGCAGTCTGTGGCTAGTTTGCGTTGTTGTCTGCCATTGTAGTATTGGGCAGTTGGATGTGAACAGCACGTAGCGTTGAGCAGTTGGAGGTGAGCCGCCAGCAGTGGTGGATGTGGGGAGAGAGATGGCGGAGTTTTGAAATTTGTAAGACTGGATGTCATGAACTGCTATATATATTATGACTATTAAGGTAAATACATTGTTTATTCTCTATCAAAATCTTTCATTTGCTAACTATGCATATCAGTAGTTAGTGCCTTTAGTAGTTTGAATCTTTTATTTAGCTGGCAGTAGTGGCGCTCGCTGTATTGCAGTAGTTCGAGTAACGAAGATTTTTGTGAGGTAAGTGATTTATGAAAGGTGTAGTTTAATGTTAGTCAGGGCCATTCTTTTGTAGGGATTATTGAAAGTCAGATTCCGTTGCGCTAAAAGTATTGTGTGTCACTTTAGTGAATGTTTGAGTACGTTCAGTTTTGTTCAGCTGTTTGAAAAGCAAACAATGTAAGAGGTTTATCAGCACAGTAATTCATAAAATTTTTCTAAGGGGACGTTTCAACTGCTCCACCTCTCTGGAGCCATATATTGAAAATGTGGCTGTAGTATTTAAGATTATATAGGAGGGTTAGAGAGAAAGGCTGTGCTTTCACTTTAATGTCCACCAAATTAAAAAAAAAGTCGTCAGTTACCGTTAAAGAGTGATGCTTTATTTTAATAAAATAGTGTGACAGGAGACTTGTACGAAACAGTAAATTGAAACCACTACATTTATTAGTTCCTCAACAGAATAGCACAGTGCATTTGGCATGCCCTTTAAATGGCCAACTGATTAATGCATTCAAATTATGTTTCCTACCACTCCATGGTTCACACAAAAGTATTCAAAGTCCAGACTTATTCTAAAATATTTTAAAGTTCGCAGCTGCCTAAAAGAAATCAAAATCCCCATGAGATTGCATAAATTGAGTGAGAAATAATTCAAAGTTAGGTGAGAGTCGAATATATTTCTAAGTCCTCCAGCACTAGTCATATTTCTAAGTCCCATGACAGTCGCAATATTTCTCGAAGCTCGACTTTACACCTGTTAGAATCTCTCCTACGGTTCTTCCGTGCCATAGGAAATTTTGTGATAAACCGTCAAGAATAACATTTTAGAACAATTTCCTCTTTAAAACCCTATTACATAGTATTTAAGGTACACTGCTTAATTTATGATATTTTGCTAAGCAGCTTCTTATTTAATGAAGTGATGTAATCAAAAAATGAAAAGTAATGCAATCGTTAAGGTATGTAATAGGATTTATTAATCTCACTAAGAATATCTAACTTTTTAACATAAGAGCAAGAAGTTAAGATTCCCGTCTATCCAAAAAATTTTGAAAGTAAGGCATCTTAGCTATACGCAAACATATTTGTGACGCAAAAACAGGAACATAAAAGGAATGTATCAATCTACCAAATGTCACTCAGATTCGAATGCAACAGCTATCCAGATAATTACCTTTAATACGCAAATTTTAAATAAATTTGTAACCTAATTTGTTTGTGCGTACACTTCATATTAATGAAATTATTTGCAACATCTCTATAACTTACTTGTCATGGAATATCACTGGACGTAACGAAACATCTGATCCTGTCTTTTAATGTGGAAGTTCGAAGTCAGTTTGTGATTAATTCCAGTTTTGTCAATGACCCGTTTCCATTACTGTTTTTAATTATAAGAAATGTGTACATCCTTAGAGCAGCCTTAATATTCATATTAATGAAATTATTTGCAATATCTCTATAACTTACTTGTCATGGAATATCACTGGACGTAACGAAACATCTGATCCTGTCTTTTAATGTGGAAGTTCGAAGTCAGTTTGTGATTAATTCCAACTTTGTCAATGACCCGTTTCCATTACTGTTTTTAATTATAAGAAATGTGTACATCCTTAGAGCAGCCTCAATATTGAAGAAATGAACTTTAAACGCTTTATGTGTCCTGTTTTGAATGAAATGAGGTTTGGAAGAAAGTGGCTTTCCATAAAGACTAACGCATTTCAAAGTGCCGAAGTTCATTTAACGTTGTTTTACGAGACTGAACGATTTTGCCCACTGAAGTATAACGCATGCCACGTGATGCCACTGAGAAATTGATGGGAGTAGGCAAGAGGTGAATGTTGTCTTAGTTTCTATGTGCTGTTTGCTGAAAAAAAGGCTGGATAAGCCCATACAAAACATTAAGTCTTTTATGATTATAAGGAGGCTTAAACACCGCCTTAAAATGCAGATACAGAAATATTATTACATTTTTAATTTTAAGTGTTTGTGCTACGGTCGTCTTGGCTGCAGTCTAGATAGCCTACAGTGTCAATGGGCACTGGAACGTTGACATCAATTTTTTTCGAAAAGGGAATGATAGTACCCTACATTGGACTCACCGTAGAGGGCCACCAACTTAAATGCCGCAGATTCTGTTGTGACCTTTAGTCCGATAACTGGACTGAGCCCTTCAGTCCGAGGACTGATTTGATGCAGCACTCCACGCTGTTGAATCCTGTACAAGCCTCTTCACCCCAGGATATCTACTGCACCCAAAAGCCATTTCTGCCTACTTCATGTATTCATCCTTTGGTCTCCACCTGCAATTTTTACCCCACTCATTTCCCTCCATTACGAAACTGTCTATTCTTTGTTTCTTGGTACATCACGAGGTGTCCTATAAACTCATCCCTTCTTTTAGTCAATTCGTGCCATAAAATTCTTTCTCCCTCAATTCCGGTCAGAACCTCCTCATTATTTATGACCTGCAGTACCGCATTTCAAAAGCTTGTTTTGTCTGCACTGCTTATTATAAACATTTCACTTCTGTGCGTGATACAATCAAGAGTACCTTGAGACAAGACTTGCTAAAACTTAAATTTATATTCGATGTTAATGCTTTTCTTACTACAACTAGTCTTCCTTTTACGTCGTCTGTACTTCGGCCATCATCACTTACTTGCAAACCGAATAGCAAATGATCTTTCCTTCGTGGGGGACCACAGAAATATAGAATTTTTAAAGAAATTTCTGCCATTTGATTGTTAATTGTTCATTTATTTTACACAGTCATGATTTCACCGTTATAACCATTCTCAGATGCATATTGAAATATTAAAATATGTCTGACCTGTCTGTGACATGTCATCATCGAAGAAACATATTTCTGATCTTATTGATCAGTTGTGATTTTACAGGATATGAGTGCATATCGAAGAAACATAATATGGCTGACATTGCACACAGTATCTGCTAATGGTTTTTGCTCTATATAATGTTAGCCATATTATATATCTTCGATACGAACTCATATCCTGTAGTGTGACAACTGGTTGATAAGACCCGGAACACGTTTCCGATGACGTGTCACAGGCAGATCATTCAGACATATTTTAACTTTTCAACATGTACTTGAGAAAGGCTATAATGCCGAAATCACGATTCTGTAAAATAAATGAGCAATTAACAGTGAAATGACGGAAAAAAGCACGAATAGTTAATCGTATTTTTAGTCTCATTTCCTAATCTGATTCTCTAAGCTGCCCATGATATAATTCTATAACATTTAATTACCATAGTTTTCCTGTAGCTGATGTTCGTCGCTTTTGAAGATATTCATTCCGTATAACTGTTCATCCAAGACATTTGCGTCTCTGACGGAATTACAGTATAATAGACAAATGTCTTTTTTCTGGCTTGTTAAACATGATGGAGCAGAGCCTCAAACTTTAGTAACTACTTGGAAAATACTTACACTACCAATTTCAATTTTAGTTTCTACCACCATGACAGCTAGCCCTATCGTTGCTGGCTTCATAATTACTAGAAACCAGTCTTGGTTGCTGCAAACAGTCGTAGTGGTGCTATTTGTTTTCAGAGTTTTTACTTCTTCTCTTATAACTTTACTTCCATTTCCAAAATTTTCCTTGCTTTCCTTTACCCGTTTTCTCAATCCAAGGATTGAATAGCATCAGGGATATGGTGTAACGATGTCTCACTCACATCTCAACCACTGCTTCCTATACATGTCCTTTGAATCTTACAGCTCCTAACAAGTTTCCCCAGCAGTTGTAAATATCGTTTCGCTCCCTGTCCTTTATCAGTAGCTTGTCGAAATCGGAGGTTAGCAGTATCTCGTTACTCTTCATTCCACTGGCCGTATTATTACGTTAAGCTCTTTTCTTAATGCTCATGTACAGGAAATTGTTACGGTCGAGGAGAGGCAGAACTGCCTACGTGTAGTGAAGAAAAGGACCACGGTGACTGCTACCACAAACTGAGACCAGCAGCACTGCTGCACGTTGGGAGCGCGCAGGGCGGTCCGTTGTCCCAGCTGAACGCTTTGATCCGCCGCGCGGAAGAGCTCTGTTGACAGTGCCCTCGACGGCAACGCAGATCGGTGCCTGGCCTGCTGACCAATGCAATTAATCGCTTTTTTTCTTTCAGCAGCACGCCGCGAATGGTGCGTCGGTACCGCGTCATATTGAGTACGGCCGTATAGTGATTCACCAGAGCGTTTGTGTTCACGCGAGAGTACGGTCGACTGTATCTCGCAGGCCATGTACCTCCCACACAAGCACTCCGACCGCCAGGAAAATCCGATCAGGCAAAACAAAGAGAGACCTCCGCTCGTAAACCGAGTATGGCTTGTTGACGTCATTCTCGAAAAATGCTAGAAAAATTCTCCCTTCCGTCCCTGAGTTATTTCATACGGATTTCGAACCTCTTTCAAATCAGAGAAGCTGGGAATTTAATTTTCATTATTTCGGAATAACTGCAGCCGACGATGTGAACACAGCACGTAAGCTTCCTTCTCTTGTGCACATCCCTCAATGTAACATAACGGCTCCGAACCCATAAATCCATTTTCAAGTAATTTCTGAAGAAAATACAAAACGTACTAGTTACATTATTAAGTTATTCGAAGTAATAACGGCGTTATTGCAGGTACATCTCGCTTTTGCATTATGTACGCGTATCACGGTCAGAAAATGGTTGTGATGTACAAGAAAATGTTGCAGGAGGAATTTTAGATGAGAATTCTTGGCTACTAGAAACGTATTCATAAACCTATTATCTCGTGTTAAAAGAGTTCCTGGGTCAATTTCGCGTGGTGATAGTATTACGTTACAATTAGGTTTGATTTCCCCTTCTCGCATACTGCAGCTCGACACTCTTGTTGTTGCTTGTTTAAATGAACATCACACACACTGAAGCGACAAAGCAGCTGGTATAGACATGCGTATTCCAATACAGAGATATGTGAAAGGGCAGAACACGGCACTGTGGTCGGGAATGCCTATATAAGGCAACAAGTGTCTGGCGCAGTTGTTAGATCGGTTACTGCTACTACAATGGCAGGTTATCAAGATTTAAGTGAGTTTGAACGTGGTGTTATAGTCGGCAGACCAGCGATGGGACACAGTATCTCCGAAGTAGCGATGAAGTGCGGATATTCCCGTACGACCATTTCACGAGTGTACTATGCATATCAGCAAACCGGTACAACATCAAATCTCCGACATCACTGCGGCCGGAAAAGGATATCGCAAGAACAGGGGCAACGACGACTGAAGAGAATCGTTCGACGTGACTGATCTGCAATCCTTCCTCAAATTGCTGCAGATTTCACTGCCGGGCCATCAACAAGTATCAGGTAGCGAAACATCATCGATATGGTCGTTCGGAGTCGAAGGCTCAGGCGTGTACCCTTCATGACTGCAGGACACAAAGCGTTAAACCCCCCCCCCCCCCCTCCTTCCCACTTCACCCTCTGGGCCCAACAACACCTTTTGACTGTTAACGACTGGAAACATGTTGCTTGGTCAGACGAGTCTCGTTTCAAATTTTATGGAGCGAATGGACGTGTGCAGGTATGGAGACAACCTCCTGAACCCTTGGACCCTGTATGCCAGCAGGGGACTGTTCAAGCTGGTGGAGGCTGTTGGAGCGATATTTGACCCCTGATACGTATAGCTACGACTCTGACAGGTGACACGTACGTAAGCATTCTGTCTGATCACCTGCATCTCTTCATGTCCATCGTGCATTCCGGCGGACTTTGGCAGTTCCAGCAGGACAATTCGACAACTCACACGTCCCGAATTGCTACAGAGTGGCTCCAGGAACACTCGTCTTAGTTTAAACACTTCCACTGGCCACCAGACTCCCCATCCATAAATGTTATTGAGCATATGTGGGATGCCTTGCAACATGCTGTTCAGAAGACACCTCGACGCATCGCATTCTTACGGATACATGGACAGCCATTCAGGATTCATTGTATCAGGTCCCTGTAGCACTACTTTAGGTATTAGTCGAGTCCCTGCCACATCGTGCTGCGGCACTTCTGCGTGCTTTCAGGGGCCGTACACGATATTACGCAGGTGTACCAGTGTGTCTGGCTCTTCAGTGTATCCAGCCTTGGTTACTACAAAAGTAACACAAGAACACACATATTATTTCATAGACAGTGGTCATCGCAGTCACAGATAAAAATTAGTGTTCTGTGCACTAGCTTAACCTAAGTTGTGGGGATGATTCCCGTGGTCCTCAGGTTGGGAAGTTCCTCCTGTTTTCGATGATGTTTTATTTTCTAAAGTTTACATTTTATTTGGACTCTGCAGATAGCATAAGTAATTCGATGCCTTAAAACAGCTACATAATGCGTCCAGACCGAGCGAGGCGATACTTACCTACGACGGCAACCGCATCGGCATGGTGACGGCTGATGAATCATGAAGAGTGGGGAGAGGTACCCGAGTGAATTTGGCTTGGTTAATCGATACTTTATGGATCCAAAACAGGTCAGTCACGGAAATCAGAATTTCATTTAATGTTACTTACTTATTGGTTGACAAACATAGACATTACCAAAACTCTATTGCAGTAATGACGACGTTCACTAGTGGAGTAATCTGATTCGTTAATGTACATCAACCATGTATTTTGTAATATGTTACAATACAGCATCACCGATCTTTTGCGGTCTAACTGTGTTGGTGAGGCAATAAATTTATCCACAGGGCAGTGACTCTGAGTCACTGCAATACACTTTGGAGGTGTGGCGGTGGGACTTGGAGTCCCATGCCACCCTCCGACTGTGACTGTACTACATCATTGAGGCAGAAAAATTTATCCCAACATGGGCAGCTAGGGTGGGAAAGTGCTGGACGTAGAATGGTGGGCTTGTCCCGCCAAGGGATGCACCGGTGGTGGGCATATCAGGCCTATATTTAGCCATGGTCGGAATCCGATTCCTCTAGGATGGTTAGGGAACCGGATGTCGATGCCAGCGGCGTGGAAGTGAGGTCCCAACGTGGCGTAATCCATGGACAGTGTCCTGCTGGGCAACCACTTTCTCACAGAGCAGCCGCGCGTTGTTGCGTATGGTCGTCTTGAGGGAGACGATATTCACTTCCTCGTGGAGAGTGACAATTCTCGTGAGTGGCGGGACGTGCAGGCACCACCTGAGAGCCTTGCTGTGCAGGCGCTGCAGCGTCCGCATCCTGGTGACACTAATCGTGGCCCATGCTGCGGGGCCTTGCGTGGGGGCAGGCAAGACGACTGTTCGATAGATGCAAGGCTTGGTATGTGGGTTGGGTATCCCGCTGCGGGGTAGGGGGTGGATGCGGGGCTCTGGTCAGCTCTTGCCCCTTGTCGGCTGCATGCTCTGCATGACGGTGGGAGGCCGATTTGTGGTCCATCAGGGCCCCGGGATAGGTGGTTGTCAGGGTCCATCTGGGCGCCAATATGGGTGGTTGTTAGGGACCCGGGCGCCTGCGCACCTGCAGTCGGAGTGTTGCAGTGGATGGCAGGGAGCCGTTTGGTGGGGTGGACTGCCTTAGCCAGTCGGTGACTGGATGTACTGAAAGTTTGTCCTCTGATAGTCGGTTTTACCATGCTGTCGAATTTTATTAACGTTTTGAAATTAATTATTTCCGACAATTTAATTGTAACTGTTTCACGGTGTTTCCTAATAAACATGTCTTAATGGCACCCCAGGACTAATTTCAATTAAATTAGCTATTTTTAAGTCCACTTATAATCACTGATAGCCTGCCTGCGTCTCCTGATGAATTCACTGCTCTAAAAGAAAAGCTTCGAGGGACAACGCATGTGAAAGATTCACACAAAATAGTTACGAAGAAATCCTAAGGGCTGATTCATTAAGATAATCCAGGAAAGGTCTAGCTTTACTAGCGCAGTCACGTAAGAAGGTATGACCAGTTATAATGTACACCAGCTACCACTTTCTACGGAATCTCGGCTGAACTGAGAAACTTCTACTGTTGTTTCATACCGTGAGCGGAAGTTCTGCATGGTATCCCTTATGTGGGATAACCAATGTTACGGCTAAGGCGAGTGATATACGTCGCATGCCATGCGTCAGAGAGAACTATTTTGTAGAAAAAAAAGTCTGTGTAGGAGATAGGAAATGCAGTCTGAAGTCAGGTGCGTCAGGAAGAGAAGCAGAAAGTGAACTGTGAGAAAATGACTGAGATCTGTGGTTTGTGGATATCAACGTCGAATTAAAACTGTCTGTGTCGTGGAAGCTTAAATAGCGTATAAGTACTACGAACATTTCGCAAGTGAAGTGTAACTATCTACTATCAAGAAGACGTCGAGAGGAAGAAGAAAGAAGACAACAGCAGCAATGAGGCGAGGACACATACAG
Organism: Schistocerca serialis cubense; assembly: GCF_023864345.2. Lineage (NCBI taxonomy): Eukaryota > Metazoa > Arthropoda > Insecta > Orthoptera > Acrididae > Schistocerca > Schistocerca serialis. Next base: position 545,789,937 of record NC_064643.1, read on the forward strand.
AGTTGCATACGTTCTTGCATGTCAGAGTGCGGTGCGGCCAGTAAGTGTCCAGACATTTTCCGACGTGCTAATGGTGACTGTGTCTTGAACATGGCTCAAAGAACACATATTGATGACGTTGTGAGGGGCAGAATACTAGGGCGACTGGAGGCTGGTCAAACACAGCAGGTCGTAGCACGGGCTCTCCGTGTGCCACAAAGCATGATCTCAAAATTATGGCAACGATTCTAGCACACAGGAAAGGTGTTCAGGTGCTACAGTACGGGACGTCCACAGTGAGCAACACCACAAAAAGACCAATATCTCACCACCAGTGCTCACAGACTGCCACGGAGTACTGCAGGGAGCCTTGCTTAGGATCTTACTGCAGCCACTGGAACAGTTGTCTCCAGACACACAGTCCACAGACGACAGAACAGACATGGTTTATTCGCCCGGAGACGTGCAAGGTTCATTCCACTGATCCCTGGTCACAGGAGAACCCGTCAAGCCTGGTGTTAAGAACAAGTACATGGTCATTGGAACAGTGGTCCTAGGTTATGCTCACGGACGAGTCCAGGTATAATCTGAACAGTGATTCTTGCCGGGTTTTCAGCTGGCGTGAACCAGGAACCGGATACCAACCCCTTAATGTCCTTGAAAGGGACCTGTATGGAGGTTGTGGTGTGATGGTGTGGGGTGGGATTATGATTGGTGCACGTACACGCCTGCATGTCTTTGACAGAAGATCAGTAACAGGTCAGGTGTATCGGGACGTCATTTTGCACCAGTATATCCGCCTTTTCAGGGGTGCAGTGGGACCCACCTTCCTCTTGATGGATGATAACGCACGGTCCCACCGAGCTGCCATCGTGGAGGAGTACCCTGAAGAAGATATCAGGCGAATGGAGTGGCCTGCCTTTTCTCCAGACCTAAACCCCATCGAGCACGCCTGGGATGCTGTCGGTCGACGTATCGCTGCACGTCTTCAAACCTCTACGACACTTCATGAGCTCCAACAGGCACTGGTGCAAGAGTGGGAGGCTATACCCCAGCTGATGCTCGACGACCTGATTCAGAGTATGCCAACCCGTTGTGCGGCCTGTGTACGTGTGCAGGGTGATCATATCCCATATTGATGTTGGGATATATGTGCAGGAAACAGTGGCGTTATATAGCACATGTTTCGGGACGGTTTTCTCAACTTATCACCAATACCGTGGACTTACAGATCTGTTTCGTGTGTGTCCCCTATGTGCCTATGCTATTTCCGCCAGTTTTGTGAAGTCCCACGTTGTGTGGCACCACATTCTGCAAATATCCTTAATTTATGAGCATGGGTGTAGATTGCCAGTACTTGTACCCCAATAAATATAATTCTGTGGTCTCATTCAATTTTTAATCACTACTAAGGAAGGTCCCTTTCCATTGAGAGTAACTCTGCGTATAAAAGACGTCGATTTTTGTAGTTCCAGTGTAATGAGTAGCAATGCCACAAGGTCTGCCGCTTGTGGCCATGCAAATGTGTGCGTTGTGCAGAGGAACAACCTGCCGTTTTAGATCACTAAACAGCTTAGTTATTATGAGTTGGCGCTGCAGTCTTCATTGCCCAAGGACTGGTGGTGGAACTAAGGTTGGTTAAATATGACTAAATTTCGTACTTAACAGGTTTCTATTAGATTTACCCTTCGGTGCTATTTTTGTCAGTTCCGGGCTTTTTTGTGCCTTTGAAATGTTTAAATTTGAATGCTCGATCCCATTCTAAATTTAAATTTAATTACAGTTTTCAGAATGAAGAAGGAGAGTTACATGTTCTACTTAACAAGGTCACCTAGGTAAATTTTAAATTGTTTGTGTTAAAGAGAGCCAGTGTAGCCCTCTCTGACTGTTTATGAGCTACGTTATTTTTCGATCAGATAATCAGTGCATCACTGGTTTAATTTTCTAAGCCCTGTCTTTGTGTTAGGGTGTTTATTTTAACATAGCGAGATACCGAGTGTCTTACGTGTCATTGAATCGTGTGTGTTGTGTGGTGAGATTTATTCCAATGCATACATCCCCTCACTGCCTAACAGTGTGACGCACTTAGCTCAATTGCAGGAGACCAAGAGCATTCCGACTGGGAGTAATTACAGTAACTGAAATTGTGAGATTTTCTTAAAGAAAAGTAACTGAGATTTCTTTGTGTGATTGAGCACAAGAGTTGTTGAGACTATGATGCTTGTCTTTGGGATATAAACACGACCTGTCTGTCAAATTACCTTCGCACTGATCTTGTTACAGAATTAATCCCCCAAATTCCTTTTCAAGGTAAATTCCTAGCAGTGGATGCTGTTTCATTCAAATCATTTAACTGAAAAGTAAATAAGATCAACTTTGAATACAATCTAAACCTACGAGCAAACAGAATGGGAAAACTGCAAATCTTTACCATCCCTCTATGCCTGATTGTGCTGGTTGTCAGGATCAGGGCTAATTATATTTTATGCAATAGTTAACTTGACAGGACTAATAAAAGCTAAACCATTTACATTATTTCATTTATTTTGCCGTTAATAATGAGGTATACCCTGTTGTCATTAACCACAGCAATCAATAACAGGTAGCCAATGGCCAATACAGTAAACACATATTTGCACGATGAATATAATTAAAGTTAAATAATTAAATAAAAGGTATTGCTTTCAGCATCGGGAAATTCTACTGCGACCAATAATATCGTAAGTTTGCAAAGTCACCTATCAGTGTTAAAATACAGATGCCAACGAAGACTTCGATTATTCACACGGGATGTAGTAAGTCTTATAAGGGAGCTGTCAATGCACTGACATAGATATCTGCAGCATATGCGCTACAGAATGCAAAGCCTCATGGAACAAAGAAGAAACAGATGACTGGTGACCAGAGTACGTCTAAAATGTCTTATGCCCCACATCGATAGATACTATTTGTGATTGTTTGCCTCTATTGCACGTCGTTTGTTCGTGTGTAGATTATTATGAAGTTGTCCAGTTACATTTTGTTCTATTTATAGCATGTTTTACAGTGTTTTTTTATATTTTTTATTATCGAGGAATCGACCTGGTATTGTTTACGTCTGGTCATCTCGCTTTCGGGAGCAAGTGTCAGACAGTGATGAGAGTTCTTTTCTTTAAGATCGCATAACGGAATGTGAGCCATGGAAGGGCGTCGTGGTCATGGCGATACTGTACCTCGCCAGGGGTAAAGTAACAACTGTGTTACAAACACAGTCTCTCGAGTCTGGAGCACTGTTCTTCAGACAACCGAGAGTCCCACTGACATACCATTGTTGAATATTTCGACTTATTTTCAATTCATGGGAGGTTAGGAATGAATGCGTAGATTGCAAGATGTGTTTGGGGAGTTGCGTCAAGAAGCACAGAATGAGGGAGTTTTAATCGAAGTACGAGGGGAATACCGTGATTTACAATTCTCATCTGAAAAACTGCGGGAAAAAGTTACGCAGGAAATGGGCGTGGTACCACGAACCTTCGTGTGTAAGAAGAGCGTTAGACGCTGGTGGAAAATCACTAAAAACAGTATTTGACATAGCCGACAGCGAAGACATCCGGAATTTGTATGAGACGATGGGGCCAATATTAGCTACTGGATCTACACTGAAATGTCATTCGACTCAGTTTTCGAACCTAAAACAGTATGAGCTAAACAATACCAGGTTAGAGGGAGAAGTAACTGCTGAACTAGTGCAGAATACACGAGATACGGTGCACACCTTTAACATTGACATACAGACTGTGCCAAATCAATTGAAAGCATTGGATAGGAGAGTGACCACAGCGAGGCTGCTACGGTCCCTAACAGATGGTTGGGAGTAACTACGCTACAAGAAGTAGCGCATCATGCCATCCATGGGCATTTGAGTTCTACACTATTGCCACTGTAGCAGTTCCTAACTGCCCTATGCAAAGCGAAAACAGAATATACAGCATAATTATGGTACATAATGGTACCAACAGAAGTATATTTGGCACTACTATATTATGTGTCCATCACTGAAATGAGTTCAGATTGTAAATTCGATTCCCAGTTGCAGGCGTCAATGCGGTGTACCAATGCTCTACCATACACCTCTATCTAGTAGTTGGTAATGGGGAGGGGGAATGGGTACAAGTATGGACCAAAGATGTATAAATAATTTCAGAACAAAGAAATGCCTCTGGTTTGGAGTCGTTGGAGGGACTAAAGAGATCCCAGAGGAATGTCAAGGTGAAGTGGTAAATCCTGTCCACATTTCCAGAGAGTGGGTAAACACTAGGTCTACTCAGTTTTCTGACCAGAAGTAGCCATAGTAAACTGATACGAACTCAGGAGACAACATGTATCAACAAAGTTGAATTAGGCGATAGTAGAATAATAATGAACACTACCACTTGTGACTTAGCAGACCCAACATTTCGTCCACCAGCTACGATCACTGAGTAAGACCACATGTAAGTGGGAACAACCTATGCCGTACAGGCCCAAGAAGCCTCTAGAGGTGCTGTCAACCACAAATTTGTCCTCCCTAAGTAATGCCCTGAACCCAGACATTCTACGCTCTCTGGACAAACTAGAAGCAATGCAAAAAGGAAGAATTACAACCGAGCAAATGTTGCAGCACGACAGACAACGTCATAGCATCACGATTATAACCGTGACATCTACCAGCACTGTCGTGATTCTGACTGCGTTTTTGCATTCTACTTGTTTTAAATGACTGTTAATACACCTGTGAAGCAAATACCCGTCGATTGGTTTATAAATAAACCTCATGCCCGGTAACAGAATTACGTGTGTACTAATAGATGAACCTAAAAGTAAACGAATAATTGTATAAGTGTGTAAAAAATGACTTCCGAAAAGACCTACTTCACCGCATTGATATATCATCCGTTGAAAATCATGTGAAGTTGCTGTATGGTAATGGAAGAATAGCTGCAGTTGTATAATGTGTAACTATTGGTGCAGAAAAAATACAGAATGAGGTTATTATGGGTAAAAATGGTTCAAATGGCTCTAAGCACTATGGGACGTAACATCTGAGGTCATCAGTCCCCTAGAGTAAGAACTACTTAAACCTAACTAACCTAAGGACGTCACACACATCGATGCCCAAGGTAGGATTCGAACCTGCGACCGTAGCTGCAGCGCGGTTCCGGAATGAAGCGCCTTTAGGAAAAGTAAAGGGAAGAGAGAGGCAATTCTGACGTTACGGCTAATAATGGAAGCAAGGGTAAAGAAAAATCAAGACACTTTCATACGATTTGTCGGCCTGGAAAAAGCGTTCGACAATATAAAATGGTGCAAGCTGTTCGAGATTCTGAAAAAAGTAGGGGTAAGCTATAGGGAGAGACGGGTCATATACAATATGTACAACAACCAAGAGGGAATAATAAGAGTGGACGATCAAGAACGAAGTGCTCTTATTAAGAAGGGTGTAAGACAAGGCTGTAGCCTTTCGCCCCTACTCTTCAATCTGTACATCGAGGAAGCAATGATGGAAATAAAAGAAAGGTTCAGGAGTGGAATTAAAATACAAGGTGAAAGAATATCAATGATACGATTCGCTGATGACATTGCTATCTTGAGTGAAAGTGAAGAAGAATTAAATGAACTGCTGAACGGAATGAACAGTCTAATGAGTACACAGTATGGTTTGAGAGTAAATCGGAGAAAGACGAAGGTAATGAGAAGTAGTAGAAATGAGAACAGCGAGAAACTTAACATCAGGATTGATGGTCACGAAGTCAATGAAGTTAAGGAATTCTGCTACCTAGGCAGTAAAATAACCAATGACGGACGGAGCAAGGAGGACATCAAAAGCAGACTCGCTATGACAAAAAGGCATTTCTGGCCAAGAGAAGTCTATTAATATCAAATACCGACCTTAATTTGAGGAAGGAATTTCTGAGGATGTACGTCTGGAGTACAGCATTGTATGGTAGTGAAACATGGACTGTGGGAAAACCGGAACAGAAGAGAATCGAAGCATTTGAGAAGTGGTGCCACAGACGAATGTTGAAAATTAGGTGGACTGATAAGGTAAGGAATGAGGAGGTTCTACACAGAATCGGAGAGGAAAGGAATATGTGGAAAACACTGGTAAGGACAAGGGACAGGATGATAGGACATCTGCTAAGACATGAGGGAATGACTTCCATGGTACTAGAGGGTGCTGTAGAGGGCAAAAACTGTAGAGGAAGACAGAGATTGGAATACGTCAAGCAAATAATTGAGGACGTAGGTTGCAAGTGTTACTCTGAGATGAAGAGGTTAGCACAGGAAAGGAATTCGTGGCGGGCCGCATCAAACCAGTCAGTAGACTGATGAAAAAAAAAAAAAAACACTCGACCACAGCGGCCGGCTTTTATGGGTACACCAAATTGGAAATTTCGATACGAATATTCTGAAGGAAGGGGCAGATGTCTCGACGGACACTAAAAATTCGTCCCGTATCTGCTTTGGCAGTTCCGAGAAGCCGAACTGCCAGCTAGGGGGAAATACTGAGCAAGCTGCAGCACACATAGAAGCTATTGCATCACAGTGTGATGCCGAGTGCCCAAGTCTGCAAGCGAAACATAATAATATCATGGCAGCCTAAAGGCACAGTCATACTAGTGACAAAGCAGAGTGTCGTTAGGAGGAATAGGCAACAATAAGTACTCAGGTAACGAACCAGTAGAAAAGAGCCTCTGGAAGCTAAAGTCTGAAGTCACTAGGACAAGACAAAACCAGGACACACTATGTAATTGCCATCCCCAGGGCTGCAGAGCAAACGGAAAGCCCAAACTAAATTGACTGGGTGTTGTGTGATGTCCTTAGGTTAGTTAGGTTTAAGTAGTTCTAAGTTCTAGGAGACTGATGACCACAGCAGTTGAGTCCCATAGTGCTCAGAGCCATTTTTGACTAAGGCGCCCGCGTTAACAAGCGCGGCAGGTGAACATGACATTGCATCGAGAGTGCCATCTAGTAGCCGCAGGTACAACTTGGATACTTAACGTTCAAGTGTAGACAGACGAAAATTATAATGAATATTGTTCAGTACATAATGTAAAAAGCAATATATTTTTTAACAGCGCAGATAAAGTATCATTTTGTCTGCAGTAGACCTTAGCAGTATAGTATTAAGCACAAAAATGCCATTATAGAAAATACAGGAAGGGCTGAATGACACAGATTGTAGAAGTTTACCGAAATGTTTTTTTCCCCTCTAAGTTAACTCATAATTATTCATTTATTAATAGGTTTATTGGCTGTTTTTCATGTTATATCGCTTTCTACAAGCTGACTGAGCTGTGTGCAGTCTGTGGCTGCTTGGACTCATTGTTGGATTATTCGTTAGTGTAGTGTTGGGCAGTTGGATGTGAACAGCGCGTAGCGTTGGGCAGTTGGAGGTGAGCGGCCAGCAGTGGTGGATGTGGAGAGAGAGATGCCAGAATTTTGAGAGGTTACTATAAACGGACGATCTGGACGGGTGTCCGCCAGAAAAAGGAAATTTGTAAAGATGGTTGTCAAGAATTGATATATATGATGACTTTTGAACGCTATACATTGTTTGTTCTCTATCAAAATCTTTCATTTGCTAACTATATGCCTATCAGTAGTTAGTACCTTCAGTAGTTAGAATCCTTTATTTAGCTGGCAGTATTGGTGCTCGCTGTATTCTAGTAGTTCGAGTAACGAAGATTTTGGTGAGGTAAGTGATTCATGATGGATAGGTTATTGTTAGTCAGGGCTACTCTTTTGTAGGGATTATTAAAAGTCAGATGGCGTTGCGCTAAGATATTGTGCGTCAGTTTAGAAATGATCAGAATAAGTAAAGAGAAAACTGTGTACGTTCAATTTTACTCAGCTGTTTCAGTATCAAATAACGCAGAAGTTAACCAGCACAGTCATTCTTCACATTCAAAGGGGAAGTTTCAAAGCGAATGTACATCAGGATGGCCCGACAGTACTTTTGATTCATTACTCCAGAACAGGAATACATAACGTAACCTGACTTAATTAAAACTAAAAAGTAGGCCTATGTTAGCGGCTTCGAAAGTTGCTCACATCTACCTATTTGCTTTGCATAAGCAGGATCTCGGATTTTAATCAGTCTAACTGGTAATAAAACTAGCATTTATACAACAAGCTTCACTCCCACTTTGAATCCCTCTAACGTATCCAGCACTGAAGAACTGCATACTTCGGTGGGTGGCGTGCCAGCGAGATTCAGGTCACGCTGAGCCCTTTAGGGCAGGGGATAAATAGAGGTTGGCTGGGAGCGGCAGAGAGGGGAGGGACAGAAGAGAAATTATGTCGTACATCAAGGAGAGCTGCGCTAAAGAGGGTTGCCTCCTTTCCGCGGGGAGTGGTCCGTAGCACAGTCACGCGAAACCAGCCTTTACACTTATCAGGCCGAGAATCTGCTTCCTTTCCTACAGTAAGCTTCTCCTTCCGGGGAGCCTCTTCCGCTGTGGCTGAAAAACAAGAGAAAATTATGGATCAGATACGAAAAGAGTTGTAACGCGTTGATAAACAATGTTCTCGAGTCACAGTTAAGATCTGAGCCTCGGGAAAGAAAATTTGGCGCGATACGCCTGGAGCCATCTCGCTATATTATTAACAGGGCGGAGTTTTTTCTTTTCCCTGTGGCGTGTAATATGTTGTGGCAGACAGGCATATGAAAGCACTTGAAATATAATGAAGTAGAAATCCTGTTACGGATCCGTGAAGGCCAGCGTCTATTATTTACACAGTACCTGCGAACTAAGCCTCGAAGCCAATCCAAACACAGAAAGTAAGTGGCGTTGTCACAGAAGTATTGCTATAAAGATACTTTTGCTGTTACCTTTGTTCAGGGATTCGACAGCACCTACTGATTCAAGTAACATTTGCTCCAGAAATGAAGCTGATTCCCTGTAGATGTATTTCTTCAGTCGTCAATCTGATGATTGGTTAGGAGGGGGATGGTATTACTTCCTCTCACGTGTTAATCTATTCATTTCAGAGTAACACTTAAAACCAGTATACTTAGTTATTGGGTACATATCTTCCTACCTCTACCTTCCTTACAAATTTTGGTCTCTAATACAATGCAGTAGCTATTCCCCAATAGATTAACACATATCCCGTTACCCAGTCCTTTCTTGCAGCTGGCGTTCACCTTGTACTGGGCGTTTCAGAACTCACGTTACGAGTTCTAGAAGTTGTAGAAGGACATAGTAGGTCACGTTTTACACAGGAACTCATGTCCAGGAAGGTAAATCAACGACGCTACAGAGCGTCAAAGTTCTAGGCGGCGGCGCCTGTAAATATATGTAGGCCTACGTATATACGGTGATTCCGTGACAATGTTACAAACATTCTGGGATAATGGAATAGGATAAATGTCTGAATTTGAGATAAGGGTCCCTGTACCAGAAACGAACGAGTCGAAAGGTACAAGCGAAAACAAAAAAAAAAAAAAAAAAAATGTTCAAATGTGTGTGAAATCTTATGGGACTTAACTGCTAAGGTCATCAGTCCCTAAGCTTACACACTACTTAAACAATATTATCCTTAGGCCAAACACACACACCCATGCCCGAAGGAGGACTCGAACCTCCGCCGGGACCAGCCGCACAGTCCATGACTGCAGCGCCTGAGACCGCTCGGCTAATCCCGCGCGGCAGGCGAAAACCATTCTGATATCTGCGACAGTACATGTAGTGGTACTGTAGTTGCTAAGATTGCGGGGTAGGCAACTTTCAGAGGTGGTAGTATGGATCAAAACAAGGAAAAATGTCCAGTAAACATGGGCTCTCAAATGCATACCGTGGGCTATGAGAGCTTGTTCATCTTCGCTACTGTGGCACACACTCCTCAACACGACGGAAAAAATCACAACAAGAAGGAGTTGTGCGATATAAAAGAAAGGGTGCTTGTATATTTGAAACATAGTATCTGTTCAGATTTCACAACAGTCTCTTGAGAGTGGCGCTAACAGCGCCATTGTGAGATGTAAATCAGGTTCGCTTCAAATACACGCTGTAACGGTTGTGAGCGTTAGATATTGGATGTGGTGAATAAATATTAGTCAAGAATCCCTAAAGACGACAACACTTGACTCCCTTTGTACGAGATCGTGTAATAGGGCTACGAAAAGCTGGAGGTTACTTCTGTGATACTGCAGTTCAGTGTGTTAACTACTGCACCACCTCACTCGGCCAGTGGAAGTGTGAGAACAAAGGGATGTACCGACTGCAAATGCCAGTTACACATGAATGGTGAGGGTGGCATGTGATAGGGATGGAAAGGAGGAAGGAGGTGGGCGAAACGAGGTCTGCGTGTGTTTTCATATATAGGGTCACAAGAAACGGAAGCATCCACTTGAGAGAGAGAGAGAGGGAGAGGGAAAGAGATAGGGAGAGCATGTGTTTCGACAGGAATTCCTCACGTACGAATATCAAAGAGATGGTGCCACCTGATGTTTTGTTCGCGGGGGTTAGCACTGTCCGGCGGCTGCTACAGTGGCAGGGGAACAGCACGTGGATCCGGCGGCGAGGCTCCGCCAGCATTTCGACGCACATGCAAGCCTCTCGGTGCCGCTGGTGAGGCGGCTACTACAAGGGACGCATGGCGCTTCCGGTCTTAGGCCATAGCTGCAGCGCAAGTGTTTTTTTCGCAGAAGAAACTAACTGCCATGTAAATACGTGTGGTGAATGTTTTATGTTGATGGTATCCCTCATGCGATCGAAAAAAAGCTGTCAATTGTTTAAATATTTCACAAACTGCCTTGCCTCTCGCAAATTGTTCAAATAAACATTATTCCATACACTACTCTCAATTTTCGACAAATCCTTTAAATAAATAAACTGTATTCCATACACGGCCTTACATCCCATAAATTGTTTAAAGAAATAATATTCCACACACTGTCTTGTCTGCCTGAAATCGTTTAACTTGGTGCAGGGTATGTTCGGGATAGGATCAGGATAGAGCTCATAGCTGGAACGATCGCAGTGTAAATTACTCAATCAGAACATGTAGTCCGTGGATGTGAGCTTTCGCCACCAAATAAAAGACAGATCCAACCCCCACAAATTAAATTCCGTAGATAAACAATATGTCCTCTCTTACGTAATTGACACTGATTTCAAATTTCGTATCATTAGATCCTTCCTCTCCAGCACAGATTGAGTCTTTATCCTGCCAATTAATTAGTTGATCAATTTAATTGATTAGACAATTAATTTCATATCAAAAGTGTGCTGGTATTGGCTAGAGGGAGGGGGAGTGACAGAGGATTCCCAGAGGGAGGAAGAGCAGGAATGGGTGAGGTGGGAGAGAGGGTTCTCAGAAGGACATATCATCCCCAAATGGTCAGAAAGCAACCCCTAGGGGGCCATAAACCACTAAGCAGAACAATACTTTAAGTCCTGTCAATGAAAAATGAACAAATGGGCTGACATGGAGCAGAATAATAGGTCTGTCCCGGAACGTATGTTGCCTTGGCCTGCTAAGTCACCAGTTCTGCTTCCAATAGAGCACATGAGGGACATCATTGGACGAAAACTCCAGTGTCACCCCCAAACTGCATTAACAGTTCCTATACTGACTGACCACATGCATGCATGGAAGACGATCCCACAACGTGACATCCGACTCCTGTACAACAGAACACATGCACAACGCCATTCAGCATTCTGGCAATTACATCGGTATTATTGTATCTGCATTTCACATTTGCAGTGGCTTTTCTCGCGCTTACATTAACCTGTGATCTTGTAATGTTATTGCTTAAATATGTTACCTACATAAATGCGTTCCCGTATTTTCATTACCCTATATTAATTACTTTTTGGTGTTTCCGTCAGTAAATTTCGTATATCAGTAATATGGATTTTTAAACCAACAGATGGCATAATTTTTCCTTGAGTTGATAGTGGTTGAAATAATCGAAATCTGTCAAGACTAAATGTAACATACCCAGCTGATGGAAAATGAAAGTGTTTATCCACAAACCGCATTGAATTTCCACCAGTAAATGCTTGGGACATAAACTAGGCCAGAAGTTGGAAATAGTGTTAAAGAAGACTCATCATACCAAATAACTTTCTTTTATTGCTCCAGGTTTCATGACTTTGCCGCATCCGCAGACCGTGGTCTATTGGCTAGTGTTGCTGCCTGTGGATCACCGGGGGCCCCGGGTTCGATTCCCGACCGAGTTGGAGATTTTCTCTGCCTGGGGAATGGGTGCTTGTGTTGCCCTCATCATTTCATTATCATTATCATCATCATTCGTGACAGTAGCTAGACTGGACTGCAAAAAGGAAAAAAAAATTGGACTGCGTAAAAATTGGCAATTTGTACAGGCGCTGATGACTCCGGAGTTGAGTGCCCCCCAAACCAAACATCATTATCATCATGGCTTCGCCGCCTCTTTTTTCTGTTTCAGATATTTGCTTCAGTGATGAGTTATTTTGGAATCCCAGCTCGCTCTACGATTCCCAGCTTATGGAGCTCCCGTTGTGTTGTTTTCTGTTGACAGGGTTCACGAGTGCGACATTCAGTTTTGTAGGCTTTTTTGTAGCTGTTATCCTCTAACATTTTGTCACAGTCCTCTTAAATGACTGTCTTGTCACGAACACTCAGCACTTTCGTCTGCATTGTGACTTAGCGGAAGATGTTTCTCTGCCTCCCTCTGTTTCGTATGAATCTTCGGTACGGTGCCCTCTGAATGCCAAACACATTGGTTACGGATGCATCCACCTCATGAGCCCCAATAACTTGCCCACTTTCGACTTGACTTAGTTCCAACATAATCCACTCGGAATTACACAGAACATTGTTTTGACCACGTCTGACACTTTCAACGTATCGAGGACATTCCACAAACGCCGATAGTGGTCAAAGGAAACAACACACGCATTTCTCGACGGGTTTCCATATTTTCGTCCAGCCCCTATACAGTGGCCTCAGTAGAATCGTACTCGAATCAGCCTCAAATGCTGGTTCTCTCCATTTTCTCAGTGATATTTGGTGGAAATAAGGTCTTCTCTTCAGGGATTCCCACTTTAGATCACGAAGTAGCTCCGTAATAATCATGTTGATCCAAACTACCGGTAACAAATCTACCAGCAAGCCTCTGAGTTGTTTCCACGTCTTTCTCCAAGCCGAAGTTGTGGGGATCTCAAATAACTGAGCAATAGTCAAGAACGCAGTATTCTTTATAAATGAGCTATCCTATCTCAGAATTCTCCCAGATACCAAAGTCGAACATTTGTCTTCCCTACTACCCATCCTTGTCCTCGTTCCATCTTATATCACTTTGCAGCGTTAGGCATTAGATCGAGGTGAAGCAGCACATAAGTCCTAGTGTATTCGAACGTCACTGGACGGTTTCTGCTACTCATCGGCGTTGATTTTCATTCAACTACACACAGAGCGAGATGTCATGCACACACTAAACATAAATTCTGTCTGGGTCATCTTCGATCCTCATACAGCCATTCAGCCACGTCACTGTCCCACACATTCCAGAGTGAACATCTAACAGACGCTGATTGCTGCCTACTCTGTCTGTCACGTTGTTTACGTATATAGAGAACATAAGCTGTGCTATGACACTTCCCTGGGGCACTCCTGACGACACCCTTGCATCTGATGAACACTGTCCGATCTAGACAACGTATTGGGTTTTATCACATAAGAAGTCTTCGAGGCACTTACATATCAGTGAACCTATCAGATTTATATTGCAGGTTTCGAGCCTCATTGCAAATACGTTATGACAGAGACCTGAACCTACTACAAATACGAATTTCAGTAACTACCAAGATGTAACACCTGGCTAAAATTCTACCGATACCTCAAACTGTAGCAATCAACGTTCAAAAGATACTCATCTGGTGAGTCCTCCGTGGACACATCTTCAAGTCACCTTCAAGTTCCTCACTTTACCACCTGCACTAGGCAGGTTCGGCCTTCCTAGTGCGTAACATCAATGTGCGGCGATTCTTCTCTATCCCAGTAACAGGGCCCTTGCCTTGTCCAGCATTTAACTGTGACCTTTCAACCGCAAAACTGGATGCGCCGATCAACACTGCTGGCATCCGCTGGTATAAAGACATTCACTGATTAGCCACAAAATCTACCTAATAGCCTCTATGTCCATCTTTGGCGAGAATAACAGCAGCGGCGCGACGGGGGAATGACGCCTTGGCAGGTAGCTGGAGGAAGTTGGCAACACATCTGCGTACATAAGTCATGAGCTCTGACGCCACGTTCAGCCACATTGCAGATATGTTGCATCAGCTTCAGATCTGGCAAAGCTTTGGTCCAGTGCATCAACTGGAACTCACCACTGTGTTCCTCGAACCACTCCTTCAAACTCCTGGCCTTGTGACACGACACATTATCTTGCTGAAAAATACCACGGCCGTCGGGGAACGTGATCGTCATGGTCCGCAACCAGTGTACAATGCTCCTTGTCCGTCATGGTGGCTTGCGCAAGCTCCTCTGAACCCAGAATGGAGCCGCCGCCAACTTGTCTGCGTCCTGCACTGAAGGTTCCCTTGGAAGACGGCGGGTTCATGCCCTCCAGTCGGCATGATGAAGACGGTGTCGGAGACCATGCAGCGGTCTGCCTCTGCGACAACGTCCAGTTCCGACGCACATGCATCGGTTGTCGGCCGCGGAGGCCCATGGTTAGTCGTGTTCGGTGCAATGGGTGTTCAGAGACGCTTGTACTCCGCCCAGCATTAAAATCTGGCGTTAGTTCCGCCACAGTCCGCCACCTCTTCTGTTTCATCTGTCTGCCAAGCCTACGACGCCCAACGTATGTAATGAGTGGTGAGGGAGGCACCCAACCACACGACGGCTGGGCTAGTTTCACCTTAGTTTCGCCACGTGTTGAAGACACTCACCACATCACTCCTCTAACACCCGCCGAGTCGTCCAATTTTCGAGATGCTCAAGCCGAGCCTCCAGGCCATCACAGTCTGCACTCGGTCAAACTCAGAAAGCTCGTGTGCCTATTCTACACACGGACAGCACGCTCGCTGGTATTACATGCACCGTTCATTCCTCGCCAGGCGACGCTGATATTGCCTGGACAGAATTATATCGATAGTGGTTCGGTGGTCGTAATGTTCTGGTAATTCAGTGTATCCGCTATATTATTTGAACTTCAGTTACGTCCGCGCCAACGCAGGGCGCCCGAATCAGTGGCGCACGAAAAACATTTCATTTATGTACTCATAGTGGCTACAGCTGCACGTAGTCCCATTGAGATCAAGGAACCGCAGGCTGAATGGAACACACTATGGCACAATACACATATACCCCTTTTATCAAGGTGTATACGACCTCTGTGGTATCTGTTCGTCAATGACAAGATGTCGACACTCATAGTAAATGTGCCCTACACATCTGACAATCGTGGATAACGCACATCGTAAGACGAAGTACACATATGACAGACAGACCAGTTGTATACGATACAGTCGTAACTACGAGAGACGTTACAAGGAGCGTCAGCCAGGCGGTAATGCTTAAAGAGAGAATGATACTACTTACTTCCCTCCGGAAGATCTCTTTCCGTTTTCCAATCAAATTGTATTTTGAAAATAGCGTATTGCCCTTTAAAGACTACACAATTTCTACTTTCAGAAAAAAGACAGGTAAGTTGCTTTTTCAAGAGAGAAGGTTTTAATATTTCGGTTTTCTTCACGGAGGACTAGATTCGCAACCTCACTGTAGCCAGGATTTTATTGTTCGTACAAAATGAAAATTTATTTTCGACAAGAATATCTTTTTTCAAGAATAGAAATTTATGTTTCTTGTTAGGCGGTACGAACTTCAAGTTTCTCATAAGAAGTCGCTGATTTTCAAGTTTTCATTACCAATACAATGCGACAGTAAAGGGCAGAAGCTATTCGAAGAAGGCTTCTGACCTGGCATTCAACTCTCAATGTTGTGGAGATATGGATTTTGAAATACGTGGACAATTTCAGACTGCCAGTTTATGCTTCCCTCCGGGTAGCAATCGCTGTTCACACTCTTAATTCACGGAAGATTCTTCGAACAACAGGCAGTGAGATACTGAGCTTTGAAGCATCGTAAGACATTTTACCTGATCATCAGGATGTGATGTTAGATTTGCAACTGTAAAAAATCGATTAATTTTAAACAATAGTTTTCCTGCAATCGTTTGAGAACACTTATATAGCGAAAATACAGACAAATCCAAAATATGCGATGTTTAATTTTTTAAGCTACAAGGAAAACAATTTGCAAAAAATTCGGTCAGCAAATTTTATTCTGTTACCTACAACACATTCTTTCAGCAGCGCAGTGCATGATTCAGTTTCCAGCTGTCTTCATTCCTTGAATCGAACCTTGTTGTGGACACAGTTCTTTGTGTGGCATGGAGAAGTAACCTTCCATAAAGTATACGACAAACAACTGCAGCAATGAGTCTCAACAATGCCTCACAGCGTGTATTAATCTTCACAAGACGAGTGGTGGAACACGAACTAAACCTGAATATCGTGCTTGTTTTTTCTTCATTTATCTTTTCTTTTTACCCCCTCAGTCAGCCTCAGATACATGCTGAATCACACACAAACACGGACACACATCATGATTGGCATACAATATTTACATTGGTTGTAAGCTTCTTACTTACGTGACGGTGTGGCACTATCATTACCATGAGATGTCACTCCAAACGCTAAAACAGTATGGAACACATAACTTTCATGCAGCAGACAATTCTCCGACAGCACAATGCTTACATCGCGTATGTTATAGGAAAGTACCTAATGTTGCTCTGTGAAACTGGTTCATAAGTATATGCAGTGGCCAGCAAAAGTAACATGCTGTGCCACCCGAGTCGTCTGCCAGTTGATAACTTAACTGCTACCAGTGCGAAGCCGGGCTGTGTCGTTAGTTCATCGTTAGTTACTATCGAGTATTAAATGTAGCAATATCTACATAAAAAACTTCGTTTTTCATTTTTATTTATGTGTAACTCTTTCTGCATTAGATGAAAATTTTACACTTTTCCCGTATTCCACGAAAGTACAAAACTGCCCCCTTTGAACTTTTTCGATGTTCGCCATCAGTCCCATCTGAAGCGAATCATACACCACACAGCAGTTCTGCAGAAGAGGACAGACAGATGCTATGGGAGCCGTCTCTTTAGTGGACATGTTTCTAAGTGTTCTGACAACAAATCGCAGTTTTTGGTTTGCTTTCTTCACGAAGTGATCTGTGTGATCCTCCCAATTTAAATCATTCGTGTTTGTAACCCCTAAGTATTTGGTTGGATTTGCAGCCGTTAAATTTGTGTGATTTATCATGTAACCGACATTTAGCGGGTCTCGATTTTGCTCTTGCGGGTGACTTCACACTTTTCATTTCTTAGAATCAATTTCCACTTTCCACATTATGCAGGCATCTTCTCTAATTCGTATTGTAATTGGTCTTGATCATCTGATGACTTCGTAAAACGGAAAATTACAGCAGCATCTGCAAACAATCTAAGTGGACTGCTGATATTATCACCTGTGACGTCTATATAAATAGAGAACAGCAGAGGGCCTGTAACACTTCCTTGGGGAGCGCCAGATATTGCTTCTGTTTTACTCTATGACTTCTCGTCATTTGCTACGGACTGTGACCTTTCTGACAGGGACTCACGAATCCAGTCACACAACTGAGGCGATAACCTACAGCCACGCCATTTCAAAGAAAGTCGCTTGTGAGGAACTGTGTCAAAAGCCTTCTGGTAATCTCCAAGTACAGAATCAGTTTGACATCCCATATCGATAGCACTCATTACTTCGTGAGAATAAAGAACTAGTTGTTTCAGTGCGGCATTCACCTGCGGTGACCTAAGAAGCGGAAAGTCAGTTCGTGACAATATAAATGACTTTATGTGGAACATTAGGAATGTTTTCCCTGTTTAATACTAGAACATTTTCAATTATTACAACTAAATATAAACGGGGAACTTTCTCAGCATTTTATTTAGAAATTTGTGCTTTTATCTTTAATGCAAGAAGTTCATGAAATGTCCATCGTATTAGCTTGAGTACTTTTATGGTAGAAAAGATCGATTAATAACGTATGAGGCGTAATATCACCACAATCGTGATGGCCATTACTTACTCTCGGAACTTTAAATCCCATCTCCGTACACACATCCCTCATCGGATAAGTAGTTAATGGTACACCTTAGGTCAAAGTCAACTGCAGTGTTCACGAAGTCAAACAGAAAAACGATTACTGGTTAGATAAGTATATTCTTAATCATTGCACAGAAAAAGCGCTCACTGTTCTGCAGATGCCATTTTCAGTGAACATCATAGAAAATAGAAAACAAAGTATGAGAGGTTTTAGATTTTTCAAATATATTTTAAGATGCTGCCTTTTGTTGCTCTCATTTTATTCTACACTGGAATCCCTCACTGTAGTTTAGAGTCTTCTACGGCATATCCCAGATAATTTGTATTTATTGGTGCAAAGAACTTTTTTCGTTTTTCTTTCCAATCTAGAGTCTGTACAGTACTATTAAGGTGTAGCTGTGGACAGGTAGTCTGAGCGTTTGGCACCTTCATCTTGCTTAAGTTACAACGTTTGTTTTACTTGCTCTTCACTTCCTTGTATTTCAACTGGTTTTTCGGTAGTATTAGCTTAACGTCGCTATTAGTGTGATCACCTGGATAATTCTAGTATTCCTTAATTTGTTTCCTGATTCTTTGTTTTCAGAAAATATAGTCGATACTTTTTTGATTCCCTGGCATCTTACACTGCTAATTACTTCTTGAGGGGCCTTCTAAAAATATTTCCACAATGCCTAAATCGTTCCCGGAAAATATTTCTGATAAGTTTTCTCCTCCCTCATTTCGCTTCCCCAGACTACATTCTGTATACATATTCTGTTCCTTACCCCTAAAATCCATGGAATTTCTGTCTACAGTTGTGGTTCACGGTCATCCACTTCTGTAGCTTACACTGATGCTCCTGTACTTATGGTATGTGTTGGAAATTCCTTCGATTACATCCTCAACGTTATGCCTGTATTACGGCAACATTTACGTAATTCATCGGAATTGAGAATGTTACGCTGTGTACAGGCAGCGCAACAACAAACAAAGAAAAATATATTAATTATTTTGAGCCCCATTTACAGATCCTATCTATTATTTTCAAAAAATACTTAAAAATTGTCAATCGTGATGCTACAGTAGAAAAACGTATCTACAAAGGAGGAGTGCTTACGGCGTGACAGCAATATCACAGGTTGAAAACATCTTTAGCAAGTGTAAACATCAATATCAGTGCTGAGTACCGACTGCAGTATTAGCTCTTTACCACGGAAAATTGAAATATGCAAGTCTCGAAAAACAAAGTAGCAATGAACAAATAAACACACATCTTGCATACGATCGCACAGACCTATGTATATTCAATTTCCCTCGATTATTTATAATTCTCATTTGATCAATAAATGCAAACTCTGAGTTACGTAGGAACCACAAGATTGTTTTTACAACGATTGTCTCCTGTTTAATAACCACCTCATATTATGATTTCTTTGCTACATACCATCTACTTGATAGTCTACAATAATAATGTACTACTAGTGGCAAAACACCGACATTCTGCAAATCTCTAACAGCTTATAAAATATTAGAACATTTGTCATTCAACTAGGAAGCGCTGTTAAAAATGCTCGATGGATGTGCCCTTGAAGGAAAAGCTGCAGTCATGTGTGATTTGTGTTTGAATGTGATGGAAAATGCAAAACATTCACATAAAATCTTTGTTCCTGGTTCCTCTCGGAAGATGAATTATTTTTGAACAGTTTCAGCATCAGTGGATCAATGAAACACTGATCATACATAATGAATTAACACACCATTTGGATCACTACTACTTTTACCAACAGTGATAGGTTTCGATCTAACAGACGATCTTTAGGTCTAGTGTTGCAAGCTGCAGTTTGTCATTAGACTGGTTTTGTTTCTCCATCTGTTTTCAATACTTTGTGTTCGTGAAGTCCAGTAAATTGTATTTTTGCTCGAATTTATAGATCTGAAATTTTACCTTCATTGTAAATAGAATGTCGATATTTCAAATCAGGAGAGTGGTTTCTATAGCAATTTACACCTGATATCCGTGAGTGCATTACCTGAACTATCTATGGGCTTCAGAAGAAAGTCAGAACAAAGTTTCCAATATGTTTGAAACTGCAAAGCTACAGTCCGTACGTATTGTTTGTCTTTTTACCGCAAAACATGACCCATAAAGAAAATAAAAAAAGACACGCTCAAACTGAGAGTCTCTCAACGAGCGTGTTATAGATGCATTCTGCGAACTGCTAGGAGGAACGGTAACCCTAGCTTACGAATCGGGGAAGAAGATGGCGAGAACGGCATAATAATGCCTGTAGTGGGAATGATACCCAAGTGTGCGGAATGTGTAACCAGTTGAATGGATGCTAGGTGGAGCAACTATCATACCGAGACGACTAAATGAACGGTGTTAATCTCACATTGCAAAATATATAACACTAGCATGAACATGTATCGACGAAGGCCACAATGCAAAGAAAAATGTTGAATGTGAATGGCAAATAGCTGATGAAATGATATAGTAAACAATAGTTGCTTGCTGAATATTAGTAACAGAGATCACATTTAGAAACTATTTTCATTTAGAGGTAATCCATCATCGAAAAAACGGAAAAACCATTGAGAAGACATCAAGTGGGAACGGAGAACATATCACACTCATCGACATTGAGAAACCATTTGCCAGTGTGTGGCATGTAACCCCATCTGGTGCCTCTCGCTCTACCACAGCTTACCTCCATGTATGACATAATTTAGTGTACTGGAGCCCGCTTTCAGATTCATGCATAAGCAGAACATTTACGGTATCCAACTAGATTTTAATGCTAAATGTGTCTCAAACAAGCTATATACACACAAGAAGTCACAAGGAACGAATTCGATTTACTGCTATTACTAGCCAAGACCTTGGAAGTCTCACAGGTACACTAAACAGAACGAGAACAATCATGTTGTACATATTTATTTGTCTTGATCACCACATTTTTTTGAATAAAATTACCGATTTCGATTGTGGACTGAAGACATCACGCGGTTTTTTATGCCAAGAACTCATCGAGCCATGTTCGGAGCGCATTTATCCAAAGTTGCTCAACGATTGTTCAATAGAAAGCGGAAAAGGAGGAAATCTAAAGGCGCAAGATCAAGTGAATAAAGTGGGTTCGGAATGATTTCCCAACCTCAATCCCGTATTCTGTCTCTAGTCAGTCTGGCAGAATGCCGACAAGCGTTACCATGGAGTAGCATAACTTCACGCATTCATCCTGGTCGTTGTTCCTGGATTGCGTATATAAAGACGTCTCAGTTGTTGAGAATAAATATGACGTTTACACCTCGACGAAGCAATTAATAGTACACAACACCGATGCCGTTCCACCAAACGCGTAACACTATATTTTGTGGATGCGCACAGGTCTTTTTAGGGGGGGGGGGGGAGATTCTGCTTTGTTTGGATTCTGCCAATCCTTTCTTTTACTTATGTTAGCGTAAATGCACCATTTCTCGTTACCAGTAACGTTACAGCGTGGCAATGGTTGGTATTGTTCACGCGTCAATTGCTGACGAGCAAGAATATATGCACTTATGACCACCAGCTGATTTTTGCTGTTTTGGTGTTCAGCATGTGGTACCCATAAACCAGATTTATTAACCTTCCCTATTGTATGCAAATGTCGCACGATGGTGCAATGATCGCAGTTCATCGCATTTTCCAGTTCTAGACTTACACTAATGTCGACCATTGTGGATTAATGTGTTTGAACGATCTTCATCAAACCCTGAAAATCTTCGTGAACATAGGAAATGTCAAAATGATCCTACTTAAAACAATAAAAGCAATTTCTTGCCGTCCTCTGTCCAATAGGGCTATCCTCATATACGAAGCAAATGCTTCTAGCTGCCTCAGCAACCCTCGCTGTTTGTAAGGCCTCGTCGCCAGTTTTATAAAGGCCTCGTCGCTACTTCTCTGGAAGCCGAGTTGCCACTGTTACAGTAGGCCAAGTTTGTGAGTTTGTGAAACGGCTTCTGGTGCAGTACACGGCTAAGACAGTTTCTCAATGCCACTGTTACACAGCTAAGCCGCAGGGTCAGGTAACAGGATAGGAGAACTAAGGCTCTACAACACTCCAACAAATTAATAACCAAGTCACACACATGAGTAAAAGGTTTACTTATCTTTACGACTTGTTGAATTATTAAGTCTGACTCCTTGTAATATAACACAAAAAAGGCCCTCGACGTCTGAGTCCAAATAATCGTAGGTAAGCTTCACAGTACGTAGCAAATGCAATTTTCAACAATTGTCCATCCCCTTATAAGACGTTCCCTATCTAAGTCCTGTACGATGATCTAT
The DNA here is from genome assembly GCF_023864345.2 of Schistocerca serialis cubense. NCBI lineage: Eukaryota > Metazoa > Arthropoda > Insecta > Orthoptera > Acrididae > Schistocerca > Schistocerca serialis. Next base: position 545,812,398 of record NC_064643.1, read on the forward strand.
AAGCCAGTGGGCGAGAGCTGCTCTTCTACCTTCCAAGCAAGCTTCTGCTCATTGTTCTCCGGTCATTAGTGGATTGTAGTCAGATGGCAATTGGCCGAGGCGAAATCGATATCCTCATACTCAGCGCCGTCCGTGTCAGTGGTGGAGCTCGCGCAAGTGGCCAGTCTCTGTGGCACTGGCACCAGCTCGCATCTTTGCGCCTGTGGCGCTTCTGCCCTGGCTGTGTCTTGTTCAGACAACAGAGCATCAAACCCAAGTGGAAGAATATATTGGAAATGTTGTGATTTCTCCACTCTACACCCCACTTTATAGCGTCCACAGTCCCACTCACTATCTCCAAACGAAAAACTGGCAGTATGTAAACTTAAATAGCAGTTAGTACAGCTAAGAAATGACAGTCGATAAATAAACCCATGGTAACCGTTATACCAATATACAAAACAAAAACGCTACGAAATTTTGCATTAACCTAATAACTTACTTCTTTTCCTTACTTCAAGTCCGTTCCTGTCTCAGTTTATTTTTATTATTTCATTTTGATTACTTACTGTTCGAATCAAAAAATAAACTGCAATATGAGAAACAGGTAATATGCACTTTCTGGAATTTTATTCTGTCTTCTTCCTTTACAAGGTTAATTTTAATGCCATCACAATGTTTTCAATTTTAGACTGTTTTCTGTAAGCAGTTTTTGTTTTTTGATCATTCTGTTAGATTTAGACCTGTTTTAAACTGTAAAAAGACGAATGTATTTTTCATATGGTTAAACACATTTTTAAAAGATCTTGCTTTCATACATACAACTGAAAATATTTGAAAATCTGTGCTCTTGAATGAACTTCCTTTTAATTACTTTGTATAATTATTTGTACGTTACACATCAACAACCTCTAGGATCACTTTCCATCATATACATAACTAGCTGAAACTTGCACAGGGAACTTTGACACATTTTATTTTTACATGTTATGACTTCCTGCAGTCCAGCAGGGTGAAAGGCATGTCGTTTTTATTGTTCCCAATTTACTAATGTGGTAGCCTTAAGTGGAGTAGGTATAAGAAGATCAGTGACAGCTAACAGCGCTGTGGTCCGCTTTCAGCTGCGTAGCGCTGACGGCTGCAGGAGAAAACAATAGACGTCTATACAGCTGAGACAACACTGCGTCTTTCCATGGAGATATTTACAAATTTGCATTACGTGATTAGCTGAGGTGGGCACGTGAAGCCGCCACGCCCAGGCCACTGGAACTGTCAGAGATCTACTTTCATCGATTCAGCTACGGTAATGTTTTTTTTCCTTTTTTTACTTTTATTATAGATTTTGAGGACGTCTACGGCACAGCCGAAAGCGGCAATTTTCATTCAGAAATCTATCTACATCTACGTTATTAAAGTGCCTGGCTGAGGGTTCAATGAAGCACCTTCATGCTGTCTCTCTACCATTCCACTCTCGAACGGAGCGGGGGAAAAACGATCACTTAAATTTTTCTCTGCGAACCCTTATTCCTCTTATTTTATCATGATGATCATTTCTTCCTATGTAGGTGGGTACCAACAGAATATTTTGGCAATCAGAGGAGAAAAATTCACATATCATGCAATTATTTCGCGATAATACAAAACGAGCCGCCCTTCTCTGAACTTTTTCGGTGTCATCCGTCAGTTCCATCTCATACGGATCCCACACCGCACAGCAGTACTCCAGAACAGGGCGGACAATTGTAGTGTAAGCAGTCTCTTTGGTAGACCTGTTGCACCTTCTAAGTATTCTGCCAATGAATCACAGTCTTTGGTTTGCTATACCCGCAACAGTTGAAACGTCCACTTTGAACAATTATACATGACTGTGCTTAAACTGACACACAATATTTTGTTAGCGCAACGCAATCTGACTTTCAAAATTCCCTACAAAAGAATGGACCTGACTAACAGTAAACTATACCTTTCACAAATCACTTACCTCACAAAAATCTTCGCTACTCAAGCTACTGCAATACAGCGAGCGCCACTGCTGCCAGCTAAATAAAAGATTCAAACTACTGAAGGCACTAACTACTGATAGGGATAGTTAGCAAATGAAAGATATTAATAGAGAACAAACAATGTATTTACCTTGATATCATCATATATAAATATAGCAGTTCATGACAAATTTCAAAACTCCGCCATCTCTCTCCCCACATCCACCACTGCTGGCGGCTCACCTCCAACTGCCCAACGCTACACGCTGTTCACATCCAGCTGCTGCTGCCCAACACTACAATGGCAGACAACAATGCAAACTAGCCACAGACTGCATACAGCACAGCCAGTGATTTTTCATATAGAGCGCTACGTGGCGTTACCGATAAGATAACATAAACAGCCTACTTACATAGCCCCCATGCTCCCCACAAAAAATTTTACAAATTGGTTTGGGCAGTGGCCAATACAGATTTGAAAAAATTGTTCATAATTACAATTACAAAGAAATCAAATGCACACAATTATTGATACAATTTTGGTCAAAAGCTCAAATTTTCTCACAGTCCATAAAGACAGTCCTGATCGTTCATCAAGGTAAAATAGTAGTGTTTTCCTCAAAGTCTGAGCAGTAGAAGAAAATGCACACGGAAGTAGTGGATTTCCATGCAGTCTTGAAGAAGTAGCGTTGTCCTTCCAACGGAAAGACAGTGCTGACTCTTGACATGCTGACAGATAATGCGCCACAACAGAGCAAACCCACAGCAGAGTCAGTCGAAGTTTTGAAGAATATTGGTGGGTAGGTCATCACAGAGCAGACCCACTGTAGACCTGGTAGAGATGTCCAGCAGCCATCTGTTGTGACTGTGCAGGTGCACAATCACCACTGAAGAGTCTTGCGGATAATGTAGCAAGTCCATAAACCACCATTTGTGCACTCACAAAGTTTTTGGAATTGTCCTTAGAACCAGCAATGCTGTTATCCAGTCCCTTGCTGAATCATTAACACATGTACAAACACTAACAGTCCCTACTTCTCACATATTGTCCATATACTATGACCAACGGAAATGTGTGTAGTGAAATGAATGCTTACAAGTTACTTAGTTTGATAAACTGGTGTCAATTACAATTTTATAACATGAGACTACAATAACAAAGGTACAAAATACATCATTAAAAACATAACAATACAGATAACATTTGTAGTACAGGCTTTACAAAAGAATCGAACTAACATATACATCAGTGGAATTATGACATGAGTACATACATAAAAGATCACAATAACTTTTGAAACATCAACTTCACACATGAGCATTAAACAGAACAGAATAAATAATGTATCAGCATATTTATAAGGTAAATAACACATTATTAATGCCAATTATATTTGAGGATAACAGTATTCCTCATCATAGTGAATGTAGCTTAATATTAAAAGAAGAAAAAATTCTATGAAACTACACAGAGACAGGAAGAAAACAAATACACAAGGGTACACAAACACATAGTGGGATAACACCAATAGGAAAGGACAGGGATAGTTTTCAGTGTAACATTTGGTACTGCAGTCCAATCCAAAACTTCATATATCTTTCCTCTTATTTCATCCTTTGATTCCACCAAAAAAATTCTATCTAAGCATGCTTTCTGTATTTATATGTTCACACATTTCTTACCTCAACATTTATTTCCAAGAAAATCCTACCTAAACCTGTTTTCTGTACTTTTTTTCGTATAACTTCTCAATGCATTTCTTCCAATTCATCGCAACTCATTCTCTTAGAGGCTACCCCCTCTTAAGCTAACTTAAATCTACTGAGCTCAGATGCTAAACTAAGGGACAAGGCAATGCAGCAGCACAAAATAAGTAACACAAACAGCAATGACCGAAAAAATGGAAAATTGCAAAGCAAGCTACAGTAAATCTAAATTACCAAGCAATGCAACATTACAACTAATATGAGCCAATGTGCAGCAACAAGAAAAATAAATGAGTAGTAAAACTGGCTTAGCAGAGTAACACAAAGTCAAATTCAGTAGCACTATGCCTGGCAAACAGCAGCAGCAAATATAAAACTTATATCTATACATGACAAAGCTGAAGCAGAAAAGATATTACAGTAAAAACAACAATGCAGATAAGGGAAGTGTATATTCACATCTTAATGTCTATGTAAATTAAAGTGGTGCACCACAAATTATTCTACAAAAGAAATTACCAAGTACTTGAAAAGAAAATTATAGATGCAGTTACTGTTATTAGTCCCTTCTTATTGTTCTCTCCATTCCAAGAGCTCCTTTTTCAAAGAATGTGGATCATAAAATAGTTATTTAATAAATCTGTTGACAGAAAGTGTTCACATTAGCAGACGCATTTAAGTTTATTTTATAAAACCAATGCTGCAACACAGCTGGAAACCAGATATTAAACAAAATGAGCAACCTCTTAACTACAAAGACAATAGATGTAAAATGTTTCTAATCATTTCATTAGGCATTTTAGTAAATATCATAAATTACGAGCTCCACAGTATGCTTTCAACAAGGAAATGTCAATAGCGAGGACAATGGCCTCCCCTTTCTTTTATTCTACCTGTGCTTCTGATGAGGCACTCACTAATGACTTGTTCTCCCGGCGTCTGACACAGCTGTGTGCCGACGACGCACATGCAGGTGGTCACTTAACTTCTTTCCAGAATAAAACAGAAAAACTGTGCAGATATAAAACAGAAACACCGCAAAAGCAACATTGTATATTGTCACTCATTTGTAGCGTCGTGATAAAATCGTGTAGCTGTCACATAAACTAACCACAGTGTCATCTGGTATCTCACTGAAAGTACTTTAAACCCAGAATGTCTTTTCAAGCAAACCAAAATGTTGCATTAAAATCTCATTAGCAGTACTGGTAAATGTTCTAAGTATGTGAGCTTTATAGTCGTTACGTAATCGTGCAACTAACAAGCAAGAATGTACAAATACAACACTGTGTCGTCTGTTCACTATAACAATGCATTCGTAATTTCTGTTTAAAAATGTTCCCTAGGTTCTAGACTGGATATTTAACTTCAAACATTGTTGTATGTTAACAGTTTCTTAAGTCTGACACAGCATACTAGTAATGTAAAATGAAAAGTTATACGGCAAAGACAAAGTTAAAAAGCAGATTATCTTTCAATAAACGGTTTTACATGTGAAATGTGGCGTAAACCTTTACTCTTCCTAGTACGCAGAGTTTCAACTTCAACGCAGTTATCATGTGGTATACGTCGGATTCTGTAAGGTCCATTGTAAACTAGAAAGAATTTGTGACTCAAGTGTTTCTTCTTATGTGACAATGAATGAGCTTTAATGAGAACTTTCTGACCAATATACAATTTCTTTGCATTTGCTTTACCGTGTAGTTTTCTCCTTTTGTCTGCTGCAGATTTTATATTTTTAAGAGCCAAAGCAATTATGTCTTTGTGTCGAAGTTTATGTGTATTCGGGAAAGGTACAAACTCTCTGATTCTGTTCGGTGGTTCTTCATTCTTTAGTACAAGAGTAGGTGGTAAAGCAGTAGAATCATGAGGCATTTCATTCAGCACATTTTGAAATAAGTGTAAATATCTGTCCCAATGCTGATGCTTTCTGTGACAATAAAGTCTGCAAAGCTTATTGATTTCTTTCATAATCCGTTCAGACGGGTTACAATGTGGTGAGTACAATGAAATAAAAACAGGTTTGATTTTATGATTCCGAAGCATGCGTGACCAAACAGCAGATCTGAATTGCGGTCCGTTATCTGAAATGACTTTATTAACGTGTCCAACTTCACGTAAGAAATTTTTAACAAAGGCGTTGGATACAGACCGTCCAGTGGCTTTACGTAACGGTGTGAAAGAAACAAATTTTGAAGTAAGTTCAACAGCGACTAAAACGTACGAAAATCCATTAGATGTTCTGACAAGCGGTCCCAAGAGATCAACAGCAGCAAATTCTTTTAATTTAGAAGGAATGATAGGAAACAGCGGAGCACGATGGGAGACAGTAGATGGTTTCGCCTTTTGACAAAGTTTACAAATAGACAAGACTCTTCGAATTCTCTTTTCCATATAGTTAAAATAACAAGTCGTTCGAAGAATATGATAACATTTTCGTGGACCAAAATGTGCGTAGCTGAAATGAATGTACCACATGAGCTTATTAACAAAATCGTCTGGAATGCAAAGTACCCATAGCTTGTCATCAACAGTGCAGCGTTTGAAGAGTATGTTGTTTCTAACCAGGTAATAATGCCGAATCTGTGTGTGTGTCTTTTCATGCCATTTGCTCTTGATGTCTTTCCAAATCGGATCTTTATCTTGTTCATGAGCAATGTCCTTTAAAGATGTGGTGATGAAGTTTTCAAAGGCGACTTTCTGAATGTAAAGAATACTGAAATTTTTCTCGAGGTTGCCTTCTGTGTTACTTTTCTCAAGCCCAGCCGGTGCGCGTGACAGTGCGTCCACAACAATGTTCTCCTTGCCGGGAATGTAGACTATTGTGAAGCGGAATTCTTGCAGAAACAATGCCCAACGTTTTAACCTGTCATGATTTAATTTTGAAGACATAAGAAATTGTAATGCACGATGATCACTGTATACTTTTACGTGCTTACCAGAAAGAAAGAAACGGAATTTGTGAAATGCCCAAACGATAGCTAAAGCTTCTAATTCAGTAACGGAATAATTTTTTTTTCAGATTTTGTTAGCACTCTGCTAGCAAAAGCAATGGTTTTCTGAACAGTAGTGTCATTTTCTGTGGCTTCTTGAAATAAATGGGCACCAAGACCGACTTTAGAAGAATCCGTGCTAAGGCAGAAATCTTGTGACAGATCTGGATGAGCTAGTATTGGCGCGTTAAGTAGCGATTCTTTCAAAGAATTGAATTCCAACTGTGCTTGTTCGTCCCAGTTACAAATAGTATTTTTTCCAGTGAGAGAACAAAGTTTTGGTGTAACAAGAATTTGCATATTCAGAAAACGACGGTAAAAATTTACGAGACCTAGAAAACTGCGGACTTGTCTTTTTGTAGATGGAACTGGAATGGCTCTGATTGCTTCTAACTTTTCAAGATCCGGCTGAATGCCTTCAGAAGAAATAATATGTCCCAAAAACTTCACTTTTGTCCTACCGAATTCAGACTTTTCCAAGTTAACTGTAATTCCAAATTCTGCAAAAATATGTAACACGCTGTTGAGGATGCGATTGTGTTGTTCCCATGAGGCTTCTGCTTTCAGAATATCGTCTACATATAAGGTGATGTGACGTTTTAAGAATTCAGGTAATATGGAATTTAGCCCGCGAATGAATGCTGCTGAAGAAATGTTCAAACCAAAGGGAAGTTTCCGAAACTGATAACAAACGCCGAAACAAAGGAAAGCTGTGTACTTTCTACATTCTGGATGAAGTTCGATCTGATAAAAGCTGGATCTGAGATCAATGGAAGACAACACTTTTACACCATTAAAATTTTGAAGAAGTTCTTCCAACGTTTGCGGCCTGTCTGTTTCAGGAATAATGATCGTATTGATTTGTCTCGAATCTAAGACAAGCCTGATCGATCCATTTTTCTTCTCAACAACATGTAATGGATTGTTGTATGAGCTTACTGCAGGCTCAATAATGCCCTCGTCAAGCATAGATTGTATTTCTGTTCTAACACGGTCCCTATAATGTGCTGGAATTACATATGGTCTAACACAAAATTTAGTATGCTCACGAACACGAAATTGGTATTGAAATCCCTTGATTGTTCCTGTTTTGTGAGTAAAAACTGTGGAATGTGCTTGTAAAATCTCAAAAAGGTCCTGCCTATCAATGTCATTACAATTCTCAATTGTTTGAATTTTATTCTGAATTACCTTATTAGTGTCAAATGCGCCGTCGATATCATCCCTGTCAGTACTTGAAGAATGATTGTTAGCGTCAAGTTCCGTCGAAAATTCCGAACTGTTGTCTAACAGGAGGTAAAGCCGATTAATTTCTTCGTCATGGTTTGAGAGCCAATCTTCAAATTTCAAAGCTACTGACTTACCTTCTTTTTCTAAAGCTATTTCAGCATCGTGAAAGTTTAAGATTGCTTTGTATTCATTCAAAAAGTCTACTCCCAGTATAATTTCCGTCGACAATAATGGAACAATAAGAAAGTTCATAGAGAAGCTGTGGCTTTGACAAAAGAATTCTAAATTGGTTTGTTGGTGTACATCTACACTTTTTCCAAAGATTGCACCTTGTAATTTAATGTTACGTAACGGAAGTGTGGCACAATCATTCGATTTGTTGCATTCGCTAAAGGCTGTTTCAGTAATTACTGAAATGGGACTGCCAGAGTCAAGTACTGCCGTAAATTTTACGTCATTTACTGTAATGTGAATCACAGGATATGCAATGTTGTTATGTTTTACGTCGTGTTCTTGGAGTAAGATGTCCCTAATGTCTTCCATTTTTACATAATTACTAGCTACGGCAGCTGCGTCGTTAGTGTCATAAGAACGTTTTGTGGCTGCCGGCGGTGTGAGTCATTGCCTATTGTCTCTTTGTTGGCGCGCGTCGTTATTGGGATTTGGAGACCTAACTTCTACAAATTCACCGTGACGAGAAGCCCCTGCTCTGTTTGAATCCCGCCAGTTCCGATGCAATTCAGGTCTGTCGTTACGATCACATCGTCTGTCGTCATGTCGGTAGTTCCTGTAGTTTCTTTCTTGTCGGTTAAGTGGTGGAGAATTTCTCCCTGAATTGTAACTGCGCGCTGGACGGTTGCGTCTAAAGTTATTCTGTCTCCCTTGATAATAATTATTTTGGTTCCCAAATTGTCTGTTTCTCTGATTGTCTCTGTGATAGTCACTACCGCGGAGAGGTGATCTTTCCCTGTAATTATTACTACTCTGCCAACGATTGTCATACGGGTGGTGTCTGTTTTGGTCACGATTTGTGTGGTGAGAATTGCCTTGTCGCGTCCAGTTATCGTTTCTGTCGTCACGGAATTGTGACAGATGTGACCTGTAATTGTTGTGTTCCTGTTTTCGTGTTCCGCGATTGTCAGTGTCAATTTCCAGTTCTCGTAACAGTCCCTGAAAGGCTTCAATGTCGTCTTTGCAACGTCCTGCTAAAATAATATGCCGTAAATGTTCAGGCAATTTGAGTAAGCAAATGCGGATGAGTTCTGACGGGCTGTATGGGTTTGAAAGATACTGATTCTTATGCAACATGTCTTCAAAATATTTGACAAGACTGGAAAATTCAGATTGTTCAAAGTGTTTCATCATCATGATGCTATGTATTACTCGGTCTTGTGTAGCTTGAGACCAATATGCTGAGAGGAAGGCATGGTAAAATTCTCCTTCACTGTGACAATCGTGAATGACCGATTGCATTCTTACAGCTGGTTCATTCTCTAAATAGCCACACATAAATTCTAACCTGTGCTCCAATGACCAGTTGGGAGGAAAACAATGAGAGAATTGATGGAGCCACGCTTGTGGATGAATGTCATTGCCGGAATTCTTAAATGTTTTGAATTTACGTGTAGTAATGAACAGCTTATAGTCAAAATCATCATGTCGGCGAGTCGCATGTCGGTCATTGTTATGTCGTGTCAGCTGTTCAATCTCAAAATTCGGTGAACATTGCCAATTTCTTTCATAATTTCCGAAATGCGCTGTGTTATTATTTTGTGGTTGTTCCGTATTTCTATGTCCCTCTTCCCGTATTGGGGTGCGAGTGTCCTCTGAAATACGTAATTCTTGTATTCCTTGTGCCAACTGATTTTGCACTTCCTGGATTTCTCTTTTGTACTGTGTATTGATTTGATTTTGATTTTGTCTGAATTTTCTAATTTGTTCATACTTTTCTGTGTCAGTGAAGGCTACGGGTCTTGTGTCATTCAGATCATCATCTACCTTTGTAGATAAGTTAGTGACCTGATCCGAAAGTTCGGCTACTTTCTCTGATAGTGTACTTATTTCCTCCATGTGTCTTTCTGAACCAATTTTCAGGGTATCTACTGTGTCCTTGAAGTTTTCCTGAGTTCTTGCAAGTTGCATAACCGAATCGGTAGATGCAACTGAGTCAATTTTAGCTTGCAAGGTCTCATGATTTTCATGAACAATAGTTTGCAGTTCTTTTATGGCTGCTTCGTGATTCTGTAATACATTTTCATGATGCGAAAAAATAGGTTGGAAATGCTCACAAATTTGTGTTTTTACGTCATTACAGACCTTTTGACATTTCGATTCGATGTTATGTAACTCAGTGGTTAAATCTTCACGTGTTTGTTCAAGTGTTGTGTCTAACTTTTGAAGATTTTGTTCCATTGTGTCTAACTTTTTGAGATTTTGTTCCACTGTGTCTAACTTTTTGAGATTTTGTTCCACTGTGTCTGACTTTTTGAGATTTTGTTCCACTGTGTCTAACTGTTGCTGTGTTTGTCTCTGGTGTTGTTCCATTGTGTCTAACTGTTCAAGCTTTTGTCCCATTTGTTGCATTAATTGTAATAACAATGCACTGGTGTCTGAAACATGTTCCCCAGTGCTTTTCGGCAGTGAAGTTGCACCGGCAACATTCACATTTTGACAAGCAGAAAATGTTTCTTGACTCATTTGAGATAACGGTGAGAACCCAAAACCTGAGTCTACAGTATTTGCAATATTGTGTTCTGTCATTTCGGATTCCTGAGGCGAGCTGTTGCTGACCGATCGATCTATAATGCTTCCCTCTTCACTAATTGTTTCACTGTCCACGCCATTGTTTGCCGCCCGCTCCATTTCCCTATGCACAATTACCAAATTACTACTTTGAACATCAGTTAATTCATTACTCGGTGGCGCTAACACACTGCTTTCATTTTCACTGTCATTTCTCAGTTTACTTTGGAGCCGAGTATTACGTTTTTCACACGCCATTATTGTCACAGTATTTCACACGACAACACAGAAAAACACAATTTGAAAATAAGAGAACACATTAACATAGCACTGAAAATAATATTTAGTTAATTGCAAGCGCAGCTGCAAAAAACTTGCTGCAAATCTACATGCATGCCACAACTGTTTTACTGTACAACAATGAAAAACTACAACTACAAAGGAAATTCTCTCTATAATTACGTGCTAGCAATAAACAAAATCTACACTAATTACGCAAACTACAAGAAAAAATCAGAAGATTCCAGTGAGGTATCCTCGGCTAAGGGTCGACATATGAAACGTCCCCTTTGAACAATTATACATGACTGTGCTTAAACTGACACACAATATTTTGTTAGCGCAACGCAATCTGACTTTCAAAATTCCCTACAAAGGAATGGCCCTGACTAACAGTAAACTATACCTTTCACAAATCACCTACCTCACAAAAATCTTCGCTACTCAAGCTACTGCAATACAGCGAGCGCCACTGCTGCCAGCTAAATAAAAGATTCAAACTACTGAAGGCACTAACTACTGATAGGGATAGTTAGCAAATGAAAGATATTAATAGAGAACAAACAATGTATTTACCTTGATATCATCATATATAAATATAGCAGTTCATGACAAATTTCAAAACTCCGCCATCTCTCTCCCCACATCCACCACTGCTGGCGGCTCACCTCCAACTGCCCAACGCTACGCGCTGTTCACATCCAGCTGCCGCTGCCCAACACTACAATGGCAGACAACAATGCAAACTAGCCACAGACTGCACACAGCACAGCCAGTGATTTTTCATATAGAGCGCTACGTGGCGTTACCAATAAGAAAACATAAACAGCCTACTTACACAGTATTCATATGATCGTTACAATTCAGGTTATTTTTAATTGTAATCCCTAAGTATTTAGTTGCATTTACAGCTTGAAGTATTGTGTGACGTATTGCGTAATCGAAATTTAGTTGATTTCTTTCAGTACTCACGTCAATAACTTCACACTTTTCTTTATTCAGGCTCAAAAAAATGGTTCAAATGGTTCTGAGAACTATGGGACTTAAAATCTGAGGTCATCAGTCGCCTAGAACATAGACCTACTTAAACCTAACTAACCTAAGGATATCACGCACATCCATGCCCGAGGCAGGATTCCAACCTGCGACTGTAGCGGTCGCGCGGTTCCAGACTGAAGGGCCTAGAACCGTTCGGCCACACTCGCTGGCTATCCGGGGTCAATTGCAACGTTTCGCGCCATACAGATATCTAAATCATTTTGCAGTTCATTTTGGTGATCTGAGGACTTTGCAAGAAGGTAAATGACATCATCATCTGCAGACAATGTAATAGGACTGCTGAGATTGTCTCCTATGTCGTTAATACAGTTCAGGAACAACAGAGGGCCTATAACCTCCTTGGGAACGCCGGATGTTTCTTCTGTTTTACTCGATGACCTACCGTCTGTTACTACGAACTGTGACCATTGTGACAGGAAATTACGAATCCAGCCGCACAACTGAGGCGATATTCCATACGCATGCAGTTGGGTTAGAAGACGGTTGTGAGGAACGGTGTCGAAAGCCTTCTGGAAATCCAAAAATATGGATACAGTTTGACTTCCCCTGTCGATAGCACTCATTACTTCATGAGTATAAAGAGGCAATTCTGTTTCATACGAACGATGTTTTCTGAATCCGTGCTGACAATGTGTCAATAAACCGTTTTCTTCGAGGTAATTCATTCTGTTCGAACACACTATATGTTCCAAAACCCCACTGAAAGCCGACGTTAGTGATAAAGGCCTGTAATTTAGCGTATTACTCGTATTTTACTTTATGGGTATTGAGGTGACTTGAGTAATTTTGCGGTCTTTAGGTACGGAACTTCCTGTGAGCGAGCGGTTGTATACAATTGCTAAATATGAAGCTATTGTGTCAGCATACTCTGTGAGAAACATGACTGCTATACAATCTGGATCGGAGTTCTTCAAGCAATCGCCAAACCGAAAACCTTCCATCGGAATGCCACAGTATATAGCGTAATTGATCACTCGAGATCGCTCGTTTCCAGTCATCCACTGTCCAGAGACGTCTGTCTTTGCACCACCTCAAGCGTCGCTTAGCAATGACTACAAAAAAGTGTGGCTCATGAGGTTCTTTTAAAGGATTTCATGTCGCTTTCAGCTGTTAACATATAATTTTGCTAGTGCAATTTCGGCATTAAGTCATTTTCAAGCATAAGATATTGGGTAGAGGTAACAACGTAATTAGCACCACGCTATGTTATTATCTCTGGCTGTATGTCAAAGTCCTATGCTGGAAAATGGCTTAATACCGAAATTGCGATCACAAAATAAAACCTTATCAGGTGAAAGCAAGATAAAAGCCTTCAAAAGTTTGTAGAACCTATGGACCCATTCTACAAGAAAATAATTTATAAAGATCTGCTCGACCACTGTAAGTCATTCTTTTTAACTCCGTACACGCAGTAATTGTGGTAGCCTGACTACTGGGAGCAGTTTGAAACTCACAAGTTCTTCTTTGCCCTGGATTCAAGCGATTTTTTACAAGCACCCTAGCAACGGCTGATGGTTCTTGTCTTTCAGTACATGAAGCCCGCCTGGTGTTGTTACAGCTGTGGTTCCTTCACGTTTCCACTTCACATTTATATCAGCAACAGTCGACTTGGCACCCGAGCTTTCAAGGGGTTGAAATGTTCTTGATGGAGTTATTAAATCCATGTTCGAAGTCACTGAGATCTAACCGCACGTCCTGCCTTTACTGGTCCTCTACGGACAAGCAATACTCCCCTTTACACTGGCTGGTCTGCCTCTTGTGACGTTTATCGGTCAGTTCCGCATTACTTATTGTGTCGGGGTACTTCTTATCAGATAGTGTACGTCTTTTCGCATCTTCCTTCTGCAGCTTATGTGCATCCGATGTACCGAATTTCGTCCACTTTTTTGGGGTTCTGTTGTCAAAGCTTAGATTTTATACGTACAGTGTGCCATTTAATTACATAGTTTCCTTAATAAACTGATTCAGTTCGTGTTCGCTTTCGACAACTACAACTACGACCTAACCAAACTATATTAAGATTATTTTTCCTCCTTGAAATTCCACTTCTACGTCGATATAGCTCACCACTTTCCTCATTGTCTGCTCAGTACACAAACTAAATTACAGTGGCGACAGCGAGCATCCCTACCTGATGCATTTAATGCTTCTGTACTCCTTCACTGCTGACTTCTTCATTATGCATCCTATAAGGAGAATGTATTTCCCTTCTGTCTCGGTCACTGGAACGACATTGCTAAAAGTGTTTCATTAACCAAACCGTTTCTTGCATAATCTAATCTATATTTTTGGCTGGAGAACTAGAATTATTTCCCCAAAACCACTCTTGTTTCATCCTACACTACTTTTAATTTTCTTTTCCATTCCCCTAACGAAGTATTCTTGTGAGTTTTGTTGACATACATAACACTACACTGCGTGCATTAATTTTCCAGTCTATTCGTTTTGAAGGGTATGTTAATTATATTATTTTCAAAACCTGAAGGAACATCCTCAGTTTCGTAAAAATCTTTCACAACCTAGTACAGTTCTTAATACATTCGTTGGCATAATGTTAGTCATGAGTTCCACTAGTATTCCACCTATGACTGGCCATTTTTCTTTCTTTAGAGTTCACAGAAACCTCTTTGAGAAACAAGGGTTGCATATTCCCCATCATTTTGTTGCTTCGTGTCTTTATTATTGATTGATTTCATATCTCCTTGCGAATTATAAAGTTTTTGTTTTCTTCTTGTCCTATTTTCCTCTTCTTTTACCCAATTACCACTTTCCACTGTAGTCTTTGAGCTCCTTGTTATGTGATAGTGCTTGTTGATTTGTCTGTGGGCAGCTTTCAATTTGATATCGATTTCATCCAGTCCATTTTGTCTAGCAACTCCACATTTACGATTTATTTCATTTGTGAATGATCCAGATTGTTCTGATCGCTCTGAATATTTTTACATCTCATTTCCTATTATTTACACTATCTCCTGTCTTATGCATGACGACATCATTTCTTTCTAGTATTTTGTCTGCCGCACTTCTTCCATTTTACTGTGTGTAATCTATCAGTTTTTGATTCAGCAACCCCATATTTTGTATTCTCTTATGATGTATTCTTGCAATGAAGTCTGCGTTTTTGGTACTTTCATCTTGTATAAGTTCCAACGCCTGTTTGGCTTTCTCTTTACTTCTTCGTATTTCTTCTGATTTTTCATTAGTACTAACTTATCGTCGCTATCAGTGTCAGCATCTGGGTATTGCTAGCGTTCCTTAATTTGTTTGCTGATTCTTTGGTTTCAGAAAATGTAATCGGTGTTATAACTTCTTTGATCCCCTGACATCTTACACGTATAATTACTTCTCAAGGTGGTTTCGAAAAGTGTATTCGCAATGCCTAATTCATTCCCAAAAATGTTTCTGTTAAATTTTCACTTTTCTTATATCACTTTCCAAGATCAAATTCTTTAAAAATTCCCTGTTCCTTACATCTCAAAAGCACGGAATTTCTGTTTACAATTATGATTCACTGTCAATCACATCTGTTGTTGACACTGATGCTTGTGTACTTACGATATGTTCTGGAAATTCCTTCGGTTGCATCATCAACGTTCTGTCTGTATTACGGAGACATTAACGGTGCTCATCGGAATTGAAAAGTTTACAACATAAGTTGTCATATGTGTGATATTGTGACCATATTAATTGGTGGGGTTATTTAACAACAAAGCGATGAAAATTTGATCCAGGACGTACAACAAACTGGAGCAGAGGAAGGAGAATAAGACTGCACAGGGAAGAACTGAATGGGGAAAGTGAAATTTTATGAAATAAAATATCAGAATTGTGAAATGAATTACCTGGGGCAAACTAAAGAAGCTTTAACGTGCGGTTTACAGAATATAATAAGAAAGACACTGGCTCATGGGCAGTGGCAAAGCCCATCAAGCACGAGCAGCGTTCGTTGGGTAACATCACAAACAGTATGAGAATAAAATGATGTTGTCAAATTTATAAGAAGCGGACATTTGTTGAGCTTTGGTAAATGAATGCGTTATCGTGTTAAATGAGGAGACAGAAATGTCCAAGGTCCATTTACGACCACACTTAAGCGATGTTCTTCTTATAAAAAAGCTTTTATTAGGTTTAGCGTCTTTACGTTTAATGTTTTTTGCTGGTAATTCTATATGGACACACACTTTACTGCATAGGTTTAGTATTGGTTATTACAATTTACTACAACTTGACATTTAAATTTGGTAGATTTTATGATAAACTGTAGCGTCAATGGGGGTTGTGACATATGCGTTGTCGGAAATTACTATCTGTTTTGTGTGAAAATGGCTGCCTTAGTTTACAACTGTGCATTGAGGGTATATCATGCCAACTGGCATGTTCTAGAAAGAGTTTTATGTTCGACAATGCATTTTTTGGCTGCTGGATTTTGCTTTTGACGGTGCCTAATGGCATAGAAGCTTAATATATTTTGTACTACAGGACGATACTAATATTATATATGGTTCACAGTATACATAGCATTTCCATTTCAGTCCTGAAACATGTTAATCTCAGTATCCATTCATGAAACAGTTGTAAGATGCCTTCACAGTAGATAAAATGGAATTTGTGTTATATACAACAGTTTTTCTTATCTGTTACTTACATCAATATTTAAAATAACAACAGTGCAGTAAAAGATGGTTTCAGTTTCTTCAGTATAAAATTAACACCAAATCACCCAGCTAATACTACAAGCCAAAATAATGAAATATCATCAGCTGGTAATTTTTGTGGTCTTTCCAAGACGTTCTATTGTGTCGATTATGTTACACTCTTAGAAAAATTTTCATTTCATGGAATTCATTGCCTTTATACACAACTGGTTTGAATCATACTTAACAAACTGAATGCAAAACGTTGTGCTCAATAACTCAATCAACGTTGGAAAAATAGAAAATTTTAGTAACTGGGGAGAGAGCACAAAGGGGTACCCACAGGATTCAATTTTAGGTCCACTTCTATTCCTTATATTGGGTGTAAAAGGTGAAGTGCCGGCACTTCTATTGGTGACCGAGGCCCATATGCTGAACAACATTACATCAGTATTTGCGTCATCTGCAGACAAATAATTAGAGCTCTTACAGATGTTAGGTTTTTAGGTTGTGTTGTACTTCCACATACCTATGGTACAAGCAGGCCTTTAATACTCATTTTCCACGGCGCTTCAGGCGAGGAATTGATGTGTGGATAAGTGGTTACAAAAGGATAAGTCTGTGATGACAGGCATAGTTCGCTTGAAGGTGCAGTTACGACTGTGCAGAAAACATCACATCGTAGTGTTTGTGATGTGTTCGTGGGAAGACAGCTTGATGCAGAGAAAACAAAAACAACACACTAATGAGCGCACATATTAAAGTACCACGTATAAAAATATCTGTACTTCTATCATTACACACTATATATGTAAATGACCTTCCACTCAACATTCAACAAGCAGACCTGGTACAATGTGCAGATGATACTGATGTTATAATTAATCTCATCAGAAAGAACACACCAGAAGAGATTGTTAATTAGGTTTCTGCAAAAAATTATTAAGTGATTCGAAGTGGGCTCTCCCTTAATTTTGAGGAAACGCTATGTTCAGTTCTCTACTACACATATAGTCATACCAACAACTGTGGTAGCGCATTAACAGCAGTCAGTGAATAAAGCAGAGTGCACCAAAATTCTAGATGTATTTATTAACAGAAACTTGAACAAGAAGAAGCATGAGCGTCTCAAGCAATTAAGTTCAACTACTTTTGTGCTTCACATAATTGCTAGTCTTTCAATAGTGTGTTAGGGAATAATTTTCTGGGGGAATCTATTGCTTAGAAAGAAAATATTGACTGAAAAGTAGTTAGCATTTGAGCACTGAGAATAATATATGGCGTTCACCCGCTGTCGTCATGTAGGTGGCTCTAAAGTAGTTAGGCATTTCAGCTGCATCATTAAAATACATATATTTGTTAACAATTTAAGACGAACATTTATGTCCACACCTGCTATACTAGAGGAGAAAAAGAACGTTATGACCCATTACAAAAGCTGTTAGAGGCTCAGAAAGGCATCCAACTCGCATCAACAAAAACTTTTGATCATTTTCCCAGTAGTATAAAATGTCTGACAGGCAGCAAAGCAAGTTTTAAATCTAACCTAAAATAATTCTTCCTAGACATTCCCTCAATTAATGTCTAAATGCCTATCGAAAAACCCTCAATGAGACACTATAGCATTACTTTTTTAATCACAGAAACGAAATTGTTTGACAATTCTTTTCTGTAGACACAGTATTTGACGACAATCCATTGATCTCTAAATACCAATGTATATAATTGATAGGAAAAACTTGAGAGGCTACCAGTCTCCTACGATATCCTGTTTTTGTACAGCTTATATTTTAAATTCAGCTGTATTTTCAGTTCTTACTTGTCCTTCTCTGTCTGATCGTGGTAGAAGCAATATGTCTGCTTACTGAATAATAAGTTTAGATTTAACAATCTAATTTTGCTTCATTTCATAGTATAAGATGAAACACCTTACCTGATACAACAAATTGTAGTTTACAAGTATTATTTATTATTTTCATAAGAAATCCTCAAAATGATGGAACAGTGTTGTTCAATAACAGAATGATTCGAATTTCATGTGTACTCTTATGTTAATCATTCTCTTAACAGAGAAAGAACCTGTTTTCGTCAACATAGAAGTTCGATTATCTAAACTCCTACGTTTTTTGATTGTGAGAGTTGCATTAAAGTTTCACAGTCGTGAGTCATTCAGCAAAGACGGCAGATATTCATGTTTTTTCTTTCCAGCGATGGGAATGAATACTGATATTTCTTACTTTTTCAGATCACAAATGGTTGCTTATAACAGCCATGAATGCGGCTTATGAGCGAAAAAGATATCGCTGTTGGAATATAGCTTCTTGACGTGAAAAAATCTGCCACGAGAAACTTTGAATCATTCACGTTTTGCAAAGTCGTTTACATGGAGGTTTGGTTCTTTGCAGAACTTTCTCTATCGACAGGGCACATTTAAGCGTCTGCATATCCCCTAAGCTAATTCGTTCTACATCATTTCGATGTAAGAACGGTTCAAATGATTTGTGAACACGTAACTAACTATTACGAATCCTAGTATTAGGAATACGTGTTAATTAGGTATGACACGCTTTGCTCTAGAGAATCAGACGTTCTCTTCACTTTTACCATGTTCAGAGAAATACTGTACGAGGATTAGAGTACACATTGGTGTCTGTCAGGATACACCTGGTTCCGAAAGAACTGAATTCCGGTTTCTGGGAACTACGTACTTGGTAAAGTATAGAGAACAAATAATAACGAGTCTCCTTCCTAGAATTGATTCCTTTCAAACGTACGCAAGGTGTTATTTCTCTGTTAAATGAAACGCTTTTTAATTAAATTCACTTTCTCGTGGTCGTTAACTCCCCACGTCCCCCTCCTGCGATTCACGAGGAGAGGAGCACAGTCTCGTATTTAGTAGGACTGGAGGTAATACAATATTTCCAGTGTTTGATAGGCTGCAGAAACTTTAATTAAGAAGCTTAAAGCTCGGATTAGATTACCGGGAAATTTATTTTGGATTCATTGAGCCTCAAAGTAGAAAATTAAATATAGCAAGACGACTTCTACCGTTAATCTTCATCGTGCTACACTTGTCAGGTCGATAGCATGATAAAATATGCCTCATTTACGATTCGCCAAGAATAATACTGGTTCAAACGTTATTTACGCAAACGCTTACGGCCCTTCTGGGGTCGTTACACTCACAGGCGATTCGGAAACAGTGCTGTACGTAAGGAGGGTAAAAGAATGAACTCGCGAAATCACAGACCACTACCCCTAACAAAGACTTGCAGTAGAATTATTCAACGTATTTTCATTCCAAATATAACAGATTCTCTTAAGACGGAAATGCTTCTGTCCACAAATCAGAACGGGTTTAGAAAGTATTGCTCGTGCGAATGTCAGCTTGCCCTTTTCTCACATGATATCCTGCGAACCGCGGATGAAGGGCAACAGACAGATTCCAAAGACATTGATTTCCGGAAAGCGTTGGACACAGTTCCAAACTGCAGACTGATGATGAAGGTACGAGAATACGTGAAATGTCAGTGGACGCCGCAAGATAAGGAGACAAGTAAACGGGCACGGGAAAGGTGCCGCACATTTATCACAAGTCACTTGTTACATCACAAGATACCAAACCGCTAAAGTACAAACTATTCAGGCAGTTACTGCTTAATTACTCCAGTTAAACCAGCTGATGACTCATTAGTTAATTGAAGCGAGTAAAATGCACCGGTTTAGGAAGGACTAACAAACATGTAGTGCGATCAAATATAATTCAAACATGCACTTAGCGCCGGGCAAACAGTGACAGCTATGACGGTAAAGATTACAATTCCAACATTTGGCAGGTCAAATGGGGTGCCTCACATTAATGAATAAAACTTACAAGAAGTGTAGTAACTTAAAATTACACACGTGTCTGATGAGTTGAGGCCCGTGAAATGCTAATATTTTATGCAACGAGCACAGGAACAACTCTTAACACAAATGTCCCATATTTAATCAATCAGAGGAGCCCCTTGGGCATAATCAAGGTACTGACTTGGAAAAATAATAAAATACCATTTAGAAAATTGAGCATTACTCTAATATTAAAACTCCAAACCGAGAACATATGGAAGGGATAGGTGCGGAACATGGTTCAGAATAACGGCTACTTCTGGTTACAGTAACGTCCGATTGGTACGAGATAAAAATTCAAATTTATGAAGGATGCCGCAGCAAGCCAGGAGGCCGCAACGTCTCGGAGACAACGATGAAATGGGAGGTGGTGCGCCGCCGGTGCGCACATACGCTATGTGATCGAAAGTATACGGACACTTGGCTGAAAATGACTTACAAGTTCGTGGCGCCCTCCATCAGTAATGCTGGAATTCAATATGGTGTTGGCCTTGATGACAGTTTCCACTCTCGCAGGCATACGTTCAATCAGGTATTCGAAGGCTTCTTAGGGAATGGTAGCCCATTCGTCACGGAGTGCTACACTGAGGAGAGGTATCGATGTCGGTCGGTGAGGCCTGACACGAAGTCGGCGCTCCAAAACATCAAGAACTTGTTATGTAGTATTCAGGTCAGGATTCTGTGCAGGATAGTTCATTAAAGGGATGTTATTGTCGTGTAACCAGTCCGCCACAGGCCGTGCATTACGAACATGTGCTCGATCGTGATGAAAGATACAATCGCCATTCCTGAATTGATCGTCAACAGTGGGAAGCAAGAAGGTGCTTAAAACATCAGTGTACGCCTGTGCTGTGATAGTGCCACGTAAAACAATAAGGGGTGCAAGCCCCCTCCATGAAAAACATGACCACACCATAACACCAACGCCTCCGAATTTCACTGTTGGCACTACACGCGCTGGCAGATGACGTTCACCGGGCATTGGCCATAACCACACATTGCCATCGGATCGCCACATTGTGTACCGTGATTCGTCACTCCACACAACGTTTTTCAGTGTTCAATCGTCCAATTTTTTTACATTCCTTACACGAACGTGAGGCGTCGCTTGGCATTTACCAGTGTGGTGTGTGGCTTATGAGCAGCCGCTCGACCATGAGCTTCCTCACGTCCCGCCTAACTGTCATAGCAGTTGCAGTGAATCCTGATGCAGTTTGGAATTCCTATGTGATGGTCTGGATAGATGACTGCCCATTACACACTACGACGCTCTTCAACTGCCGGCGGTCTCTGTCAGTCGACAGACGAGGTCGGCATGTACGCTTTTGTGCTGTACGTATCCCTTCACGCTTCCACTTCACTATCACATCGGAAACAGTTGACCTAGCGACGTTTAGGAGTGTGGAATTCTCGCGTACAGACGTATGACGCAAGTAACAGCCAATCACCTGACCATATTCGAAGTCTGCAAGCCCCGCAGAGCGCCCCATTCTGCTGTTTCACGATGTCTAATGACTACTGAGGTCGCTGATATGGAGTACCTGACAGTAGGTGGCAGCAGAAAGCATCTAATATTAAAAACTTATGTTTTTGGGGTCCGGATACTGAGGGGCACCCACTTGCCTTGCTCATACTGTGGCATCCAGCAGTCAGGCCTGCAAGATGAGTGGTCTGCCAAGCGAGTGGATTCTTCCTTAATTTATCGAGTAACATGAATTCTCGTATCTTACTATTTAGTTACAAATTACTCTCCTGTATGAATAATACGCAACGGTAACACGCATCTGACTATCAGTGATTTATAGAACTCTGACTGTACACTACGCACTGGCAATACCACATTTACTTTTTGTCTTTTATTTAACGGCTTTTATTAACCCGTGGCCATCCCACTGAATACGAATGGCGCACACATTATAAATTCGGGACATTATGACAACATACAATTCAATGAAAAAGGCCACCAATCTCTTTCTTTTCACTATCTGATTTATTCCTAAACACACGAATTCTACAACCTACAACAATATCACATGAGAAATTCCGCCCAGTGGGCATGGCTTTACATTAGTGAATCTCTATATTATGGTCTCGTAATTTATTTAAGGCTACAGTGCACTTTCTGGATAGGATGGTGGATCTTTTATTATACCTCACACTTCGACTCTCACAATCATCATCACGAAACTTTCCTCCAGATCGAGCGATACAGAAGGAACAAGCATAACCCACAAATCTTTTGAAACTACCTTGCTACTCCCCCATGCAAACCACACATACCCAAATTACATGACATACCCCACACAACAATATGAAATACTACACAAAGAATGGTTACAACATTATCACTTTCAGCTTTCCCACTTCAATCAATATTTATCCCAGTTTCACACGACACTGCCCCACTTTGTAATTCTACTTTCCTACCGTGAACTCTGGAGATAAATGCACGTCTTCCTGTGCAATGCAAGCCAAGTGGCGTTGCTGGATAGACGGCCGACTCACCTTCATTCTCTCTCAGAGTTTAAATCTAGCGTCACACGGAATCATATCATGCAGTTTAATATTAAGCACACACGCGAGTCCTCAACTGATACCATGGACGAGTACTTCTCTTTATCCTTTGTCTCATACACTGATTGAGACTCACACAGTACTCACCACGTGGAAGTACTCGTCTCTAATTTCAAGTCCTGCACACGCCATTTCTTAAATATTTCAACTTATGGTACACACGCTATATCTTAAATATTTCAACTTATTGTACACACGCTAGTAATTCAGCTTAACTTAAGCACACGGAAGTATTTCAACTTATTGCTACACGTGGTTTCATTGTGACCGTTGGTCACTTCCGAATATTCCTACAATCCCATTAATATTACCTGCCTGACATTTAATTCTCCCCACAAAAGTTCCTGAAATAGAGAAATTAATATTTCAAACTACTCTTAAATATTCCACATGCATACCATGTCTCCACTCTTTCGTCATTACGGAGCTCAACTAAAACAGGTCTTAACAGCACAAGATCCAGCGGCAGAGTGTCGAAACATGGCCGTTCTCTAGGTCCTCTCGCACCTGTGTCGAGGTGGGGGAAGCACCTTGCTATCGTATTGGTCAGCCACATTTCAGACGCTCAAAGCTCTGGTAACTTTCATCTCTTTGGTCCCACCAAAGGTGGCCAAAGGATCGACTCAAAGATGATCATATATTCACATTCACTATCTGCGGTTAGCAGACGACCATACATTCATTCATTTCACAGATCTCACCAAACTGGATGTAGGGATTTACTTTGTGGGAGTGCACATGTGATCAATTAAATAAATAAATTGTCATTCTTTCCCACACTGGTATCCGGCTTCCCTGTATTAATTGAAATTGAGTTATTTTACAAAAAAAATGTGTTCTTCTGACAAAAATAATGAAGTATGTTGTACCTATTTTCAATGTCGGGTGGTACTCGGAAACAGTTGACCTAGCGACGTTTAGGAGTGTGGAATTCTCGCGTACAGACGTATGACGCAAGTAACAGCCAATCACCTGACCATATTCGAAGTCTGCAAGCCCCGCAGAGCGCCCCATTCTGCTCTCTCACGATGTCTAATGACTACTGAGGTTGCTGATATGGAGTACCTGACAGTAGGTGGCAGCAGAAAGCATCTAATATTAAAAACTTATGTTTTTGGGGGTCCGGATACTTTTGATCGCATAGTGTACACAGCAGACGCGGACAGACTATGCCTGATGAACCGGTGAGTAACAGATAACAGCCAGGGGCAGCGCATCCAAACACTACGAACAGCTCGAAAAGCCGAGAGCAAACAGGCAAAGATATAATTCAAACATAATAATCAGAGAACATATGAGAATACTTAGACCAAGGAAAGAAACTCAATATGAGAATGACCCCAAGCCGCACCAAACCTTACGTATTAGAACAAGAACATTACAATAAGAATTATTAAAACGATTAACAGATTAATCTTACAATAAAATATAACACCAAGTTAATGTAAGAACCAAAAATCACCGGTTATTCAAACAAATTAAGTAACTTAAAAGGTAACAGGGCAGTCTTAAAGGCTAATACTCAAACAACTAGAATAATAATTATATTTAAAAGAATAAATATTAATTATCCTGAAAGGGGAAACATCTCACCAGGGTTATGTATGATATTTAATTACCCAAATGAGGCAAGGTTCACTGGGCCGCTAGCATTTGCTTACCACGGCCGTAGGCAATTTTGAAGTCGCTACATCAGTCAGGGAAGCAACAACTTCGAATACAAATAAGACACAATCCAAACCTCAATGGTCTCTAATACTCGTGGCAGCCTAGAACATACAACACAATTAATTTCAGGCCCGAATGACAAGATAAGCAGACATTGAACAAGCCCCATTTAAAAGAAATTTTGAAACATCAGATACAGCACTCAGATAATTTCAAACAGTGGCACCAAAAGATAAATTTAACACTTTTATACGGAGTAACGGGGAACCACATGCTAACCCGCTTAGTCGGAGCATCTTCAGTTTGGGACCGGCAGCATCGACATTAGACCCAAGTACTACCGACCAACACAACTCTTCCTACCACCGGCCGCTTAGACAGCCGTGCGTCCGTAAGCTCACCGTACGTCACATGTCCTCTTGCCTCTCTCCCTCTGACTGCCCATGTGGTCAACAACCCGCTCCAAGGAACTACAGCCTAAGACTCAACTAATAGGCGACCGAAGGGCCACCCGGCGACTAGACAGAGACGGATCGCGCCAGTAGGCAAACACGTAAAAACATAGAAAGAGCTGACAAGGTTCAATACGAAATAGGTTCCCGGATATCTGAGTGGTTCGAAGACTTCTTAATAGAACCGATACGTTGTCCGCGATTGCGAGTGTTCATCTGAGACGGGTGAGGAAAACGTAGTGGATGTACGCGACATTTCTCACATTTTTATTCGTTTGAAACTACGATTTTTAGTGCCTTACAGAGTATTAAATCGAAAGATTATGCAGATTTGTTATGTTAGTAGTATAAGTAGCCAATGGGTCTCCATACTTTTTTCCTTCTTATTCTCTTTATCCTTAATTTAATAACCTTCTTTCTACCTCTTATGACAATTGTAGTTACAGTGAAGAGGCAAAGAATCTGGTACACCTGGCTAATATCATGTAGGGCCCCTGCGACCACACGGAAATGCCGTAACACGACGTGCCATGGACTCGAATAATGTCTGATGCAGTCTGCAGGGAAATGACACGACGAATGTTGCAGGGCTGTCCATAAATCCGTAAGAGTACGAGAGGGATGGAGATCTCTGCTGAACAGCACGTTGCAAGGCATACCCGATATGCTCAATAATGTTAATGTCTGAGGAGTTGGTGGCGAGCGGAAGTGTTTAAACTAAGAAGGGTGTTTCTGGAGCCACTCTGTAGCAATTCTCGACGGGTGGGGTGCCGCGTTATGCTGCTGTAATTGCCCATGTCCGTCGTAATGCACGATGGACATGAACTCATCCAGGTGATCACACAGGGTGATTACGTACGTGTCAGCTGTCAGAGTCGCATCTAGACGTAACAGGGGACCCACATCACTGCAACTGCACACGCCCCACACCATTGCAGAGCCTCCACCAGCTTGAACATTCCCCTGCTGACATGCAGCGTCTATGGATTCATGAGGTTGTCTCCATACCCGTACACGTTCATCCGCTCGATGCAATTTGAAACGAGACTCGTACGACCAGGCAACATATTTCCAGTCATCAACAGTCCAATTTCGCTGTTGACGGGCCCAGGCGAGGCGTAAAGCTTTGTGTCGTGCAGTCATCAAGGGGAGACGTGTGGGCCTTCTGCCCCGATAGCCCATATCGATCATTTTTCGTTGAATGGTTCGCACGCTGACACTTGTTGATGGTCCAGCACTGAAATCTGCAGAAATTTTCGGAAGGGTTGCACGTCTATCGTGCTGAACAGCTTTCTTCAGTCGTCGTTGGTACCCTTCTTGCAGAATCTTTTTCAAGCCACAGCGATGTAGGAGGTTTGATGTTTGACCGGATTTCTAATATTCACGGTACAATCGTGAAATGGTCGTGCGGGAAAATCCCCATTTTATCGCTAACTCGGAGATGCCATGCCCCAAACGCTCCTGACCCGATAACGACTTAAATCTTGGTAACCTGCTACTGTAGCAGCAGTAACTGATCTAACATCTGCGCCAGACAGTTGTTGTCTTATATTGGGGTTGCCGACCACAGCGCCGCATTCTGCCTATTTACATATCTCTGCGTTTGAATACGCATCTGTATGCCTATACCGTTTTCTTTGGCGCTTCAGTGTAAGTTCTTAGTTGCTATGAGTTGGCTCGTAACAAAGCAGACTGTGCCAGGTCTGAGCGAGAAGGCGGGTTCCACACGGTACGACCACCAGCGGCAACCCCTCGGTCTCCAGATGTATGCCTTCAGTGTCGGCTACGCGAAAACACCGGGAGGGCGGCTACATCCGCTGAGACAAACAGCGCTGCTCCCCAGGGGGATTCACAGCCCGTCCGCGGCCGCACACAGGAGGCAGTTTTGGCCCCTGAAGTATACAATAGGCCTCACGTTCGGAGAAAGCTTTGAACAAGCTTTCTCGTCGCCGTTTCACTGCACTGCATTCCGCTGCTCACGCAGGGGAGGTGCCTCTCATGGGAGTCAAAACCTTAAGAATCCCTCCCCCGACCATCACTGCTTCGGTTCGCTCTTTTTAGAGTAATTCCGAACCAAGCGTGAGGATGCTGTGTCCTTAGTGCTGTTTGGAAAGAGAAACGCTCATGTACTCATACGTTTAGACATCAGAGTCATGGTAGGAGACGCTTCCTTGGCGAACGTAGAATGTAAGAACGCATGGGATGGACAGAATTTCTTTTTTGGTATGTAATATTTGTTGGTATGTGATACGGACTCCTTGAACTGTGTTCTGGCCTTTGATTGTGAGAGGCATGCAAGAAATGATAGAATGTGGGAGAACATGAAACTTTATAATTTTGCACTGCGAGAGTAATTCCTTTCTCCTTTTACTCCTCATTATTCTTTTGCTATTTCTTCATTCAGGCGGACTGCATTACGAGATGAAAGGGATCTCTATGTCTAATTGTCCTGGCAACGGAAGGGTGGTACTTCTTCTTGGAAATTAGCAAGTCCTCTGCCTTAGGAGAAAGTCAGGTAGATAGTTTTCTGTTTAACGTTCAGTTGTGACAGACTAAGCTCTGTTCATAACTGCAAGTTTGGACAGTCTCCTTTTCATTTGCTGATGCATATCAGAGGAGCTTTGGCTCTAAGTGTTTACTCAGGAGTTCCACTCGAGATCTTATGTTTTACTCTTCCGTTATATACTTTTTCTTTACTTTGCACAAATTTCAAGATTTTTCCGAGGAAAATCGTCAAACAGCCGTACGTTTTGAGAAGTTATTTTATTTAGACCAGCAGCTTCGGCATCTCAATAATAGCACCTTCGGGCCCCAGATAAACTTCATGTATAGACAATCAATTGTATCGATACTTGCATACTGGAGCCTCCAGTATCTGGATACCGTGAGTTCGTTTTCCGAGTGTTAACTTCGAAGACTCGACAACTATTAGGTCTTTGAAGAAAACACTCGAAAAAAGAATTCACGGTATTCAGGATGTGCCGTCCTAAAGCATCGACTCGACACCGACGAGATCAGCGCCATGAAACGGTGTCAAGAACGCGCTGACTCACTCTCCCATGGAAAGAGCGGGCAGCAAGACACAGTCCAACGTCCTCTGTTAATACTGACTTAACCAGCCGACCATTGCTGGTCGGCCCAGTTCTGTCGCAATCTTTGATAGTATCTGTACTGCGTAATAGTAAGGACTTACTTAGCCGGTGCTCTGCGAGCGGCAGTAGAGAGTAAAATACTTGTATGAAGGAGGCACAGGAAGCACAGAAATCAAGGCACGTTAAGTTTCTTTTTAGAAATAAAATTTTCTATTAACTGGAAAGTGTTTTGTAAAGATCTTTTGAATTCCTTCTACCAACCATCGCAACTTCTCTCCTTCCCTGCTCGAATCCGTACTGATTCTCACAGTAGCCGACACAACACAGATACTGATAGCTCCAATACGCAAGTATCGATAGATCTGATTGTCTACACATGAAGTACATATTGGACCTAAATATGCTGATATTGAGTTGCCGAAACTGGTTGTCTAAAGAAAATAACTTCTCAAAACAAACGTCTGGTTGAGGGTTTTTCTTGGCAAATATTTGACTAGCCGCTGTCCCGCATGCACAGTGGATCAACAGAGCTTAAAGATAGGTTTTGCTTTTTCTCTGGACGCTTTCCGTCGTCGCCTTTAACTCAAATTGGGATAGAATTATTTCGGAAAATTATTTCAGCGTAGGACAGGTTTAGTCGTGATTCAACCACCGAGGTAAAGAACCGACATGCAGAACTCACGCGCCGTCTAACGCGAGTCGTCGTGGCTACAACGCGAGAGTACAATCACACGTTACCGTAAAGTACTGCTCAGCTCCGGCATGGTAGGGAAGTCGGGTGGCAACACTCACGGTAATTTCTTTCGGTTCCATCATAGGATTATACAGCTAACCGTTTTTAAGTAGCACCTACCTCCGTTTCGACACCTATTAAGGGTGTCTTCATCAGAATGAAATTTTGATAAACCGTAAAATTACATTGCGAAAAAGCAGTGTTGCTCCTCCTAGGCACATGTGGCAAAGGCTGGAACGTTTTGTTTTGTTTTTGACTTGAGCACAGCTGTTCAAATTTCTGACCATTGCTTTTCCGCAATGTAATTTTACAGTTTATCATAATTTCATTCTGATGAAGATACCCTTAGTAGGTGCCGAAACCTAGGTCAGTGTATCAAAAAGTTATTTGGAACTGGTTGGCTGTATAATCCTATGTTGAAATTAGTATACGGTTGCTGAGTAACAACCATTTTTATAACAGTATTCTTTGGGTTCAATAGTTTTTCTTTCCTCTTCAAGGCATGCACATTTGTAATGCAAATTCATTGTCATTCAGGAAGGAAACTATCTTTCGTAAACAAGAAGTAGGAAATCTGTTGTTTTATATTTTCTCCTTTTCCGTGTCCAAAGACACGTCAACTAATTCCATTAAATTCATTCTTGTTTTTTTTCGTTAGAGCTTTTTATTCGTGTTTAATGAGATCAACAGTTGTTGTAGTCATGTTCAATGCTCATTTTTATGTGGTCGGAATAAATAGTATTCATTGAACGTAACATCTTGTTTCAGGTAGCACCATTCATCCCTGAAATCTGTGTGTTATGAATACAGTTTGCTTTATTAAGAAGTACCATATAAAATTCATGAAAGCCAGATACCTTATTACAAATGATTAAGAGCAAGAGTAATTTGAATTAAATGCCGACCTTAATTTGAATGTCTCTGGGTCAAATACATTCTCTTCGAAGCGGTTTTCAGATCCTTGGGTGGGTTTGTCAGACATTCATCTTGAGAGGAGTAGTATGGAATTTCACATATTCACGAATGGGTCAGACGAAAGTTAATAAAACAATCACTCCAACCAGTAGTTCGCAACCGCATCGTCAGAAGTGCCTCAAGGAAGGACCGCTCTTATTCTCTACGTATGTATATTATCCGACGGACAGGGTGAGCAGAAATCTGCGATTGTATGGTGACGATGCTGTGGTGTGCGGAAAGGTGTCGTCGTTGAGCGTTTGTGGAGTAACGTAACGTTTGTGACAGCCCCGGACGGTGCACAAGTCCCGCCCAATCACCCCCCTCCACACCAATCCATATCCTAAGCTCCGCCCATGGTCTGCCGCATGTTCCAACATCAAAGTTGATCGTATCACAGATATGCCAGTCATAACAATGGAGAAAATCAGTAGTTAGTACGAAATGCAGTTTTTCCGGTACCATTGTGAAAAGAATTAGAAACATGTTCATTGAATATGCGAGTTGAAAAATCGTCAGTAAGAAAGAAAAATAAAAATGGTATCCACACTGTCTTTTTTATTTCATGAGGTTTCATCTGCACTATATCGAAAAATCTGATATTTGTTAACTGCAGTGAGCGCAAATTTCCGTCACCTCGCGTAGTGTAAGAAATTCTGTTGGGAAATATTAATTGGTAGTATCGCCAAGGATGCTGTCCATTATCTCGATTGTCTAAAGTCAATGTTGTGCATAAACGAGGCAAAGTCGATGTCTTGGTTTGTTTCTGGTTACCTCATTAAGACTAAAGAATATAAGAGTGAGATAATGTAGAAATGCGCAATGCAAGCAGTCAGATATATATACAGCGACATTCTTCATTAATATTTGCCTGTGTAATGGGTGAATTTTCACTTGTGAACTCTTATGACTACTTGCTTATAGCAGACACGAGATTACTTTGAGTTCTTCTTCAGTGTTTGAGAGCTTTAGAGCTGACTATTGTTAAACATATGTACATAATTTCGTCAGTGTCATTCCAACACCTCATATCGTACTGTAATGTCTGTTAGGTATCAGTTTTGACAGCAGTTGGCCACAACAATCAAGATTAGGTACCTTGTACATGATAACTTTATTGAGAGTGCACATCTATGTTTCATTTTGATAGTATTACACAAACTGCTAACAAGTTCTAACAGCACAACACTGCTAATATGAACAACCGAGGTAAAACCGGCAAAACAAAAAACGACGAACAAAAATACGACAGCGACAAGGACTACCAAAGATCATATTGATGTGCTCTTAGTTGGTGTGACTGGGGGTAGGCGTGGAGGGGGGTAAATGGGCGGGGCTTGTGCAGATGTCCGGGGCTGTTGCTAAAGTTTCCTGTGGAGTATACAACATTACTTACGCAAAATTTCTAGTTGATGTGATGAAAGGAAGCTTTCTCCATACATGTTGTTGTTGTTGTGGTCTTCAGTCCTGAGACTGGTTTGATGCAGCCCTCCATGCTACTCTATCCTGTGCAAGCTTCTTCATCTCCCAGTACTTACTGCAACCTACATCCTTCTGAATCTGCTTAGTGTATTCATCTCTTGGTCTCCCTCTACGATTTTTACCCTCCACGCTGCCCTCCAATGCTAAATTTGTGATCCCTTGATGCCTCAAAACATGTCCTACCAACCGATCCCTTCTTCTAGTCAAGTTGTGCCACAAACTTCTCTTCTCCCCAATCCTATTCAATACCTCCTCATTAGTTACGTGATCTACCTACCTTATCTTCAGCATTCTTCTGTAGCACCACATTTCGAAAGCTTCTATTCTCTTCTTGTCCAAACTAGTTATCGTCCATGTTTCACTTCCATACATGACCACACTCCATACAAAGACTTTTAGAAAGGACTTCCTGACACTTAAATCTATACTCGATGTTAACAAATTTCTCTTCTTCAGAAACGATTTCCTTGCCATTGCCAGTCTACATTTTATATCATCTCTACTTCGACCATCATCAGTTATTTTACTCCCTAAATAGCAAAACTCCTTTACTACTTTAAGTGTCTCATTTCCTAATCTAATTCCCACAGGATCATCCGATTTAATTTGACTAAATTCCATTATCCTCGTTTTGCTTTTGTCGATGTTCATCTTATATCCTCCTTTCATGACACTATCCATTCCGTTCAACTGCTCTTCCAAGTCCTTTGCTGTCTCTGACAGAATTACAATGTCATCGGCGAACCTCAAAGTTTTTACTTCTTCTCCATGAATTTTAATACTTACTCCGAATTTTTCTTTTGTTTCCTTTACTGCTTGCTCAATATAGAGATTGAATAACATCGGGGAGAGGCTACAACCCTGTCTCACTCCCTTCCCAACCATTGCTTCCCTTTCATGCCCCTCGACTCTTATAACTGCCATCTGGTTTCTGTACAAATTGTAAATAGTTTTTCGCTCCCTGTATTTTACCCCTGCCACCTTCAGAATTTGAAACAGAGTATTCCAGTTCACATTGTCAAAAGCTTTCTCCAAGTCTACAAATGCTAGAAACGTAGGTTTGCCTTTTCTTAATCTTTCTTCTAAGATAAGTCGTAACGTTAGTATTGCCTCACGTGTTCCAATATTTCTACGGAATCCAAACTGATCTTCCCCGAGGTCCGCTTCTACCAGTTTTTCCATTCGTCTGTAAAGAATTCGCGTTAGTATTTTGCAGCTGTGACTTATTAAACTGATAGTTCGGTAATTTTCACGTCTGTCAACACCTGCTTTCTTTGGGATTGGAACTACTATATTCTTCTTGAAGTCTGAGGGTATTTCGCCTGTCTCATACATCTTGCTCACCAGAAGGTAGAGTTTTTTCATGACTGGCTCTCCCAAGGCCATCAGTAGTTCTAATGGAATGTTGTCTACTCCCGGGGCCTTGTTTCGACTCAGGTCTTTCAGTGCTCTGTCAAACTCTTCATGCAGTATCTTATCTCCCATTTCGTCTTCATCTACATCCTCTTCCATTTCCATAATATTGTCCTCAAGTACATCGCCCTTGTATAAACCCTCTATATACTCCTTCCACCTTTCTGCCTTCCCTTCTTTGCTTAGAACTGGGTTGCCATCTGAGCTCTTGATATACATAGCAAAACATAAATTAATGAACATGAGTTGGAGAAACAGTCTAGTAACACTCGAATACAGTGTAAGTGATGTCCTGTTTGACACAATCGAGTCGATTAAATATCCAGGCGTAGGTCTGCAAAGTGAAATGAAATGGAACGAGAGTGTGAGAACTGTGGTAGGGAAAGCGAATGGTCGACTTCGGTTTATTGGGAGAATTTTAGGAGACTGTGGGTCATCTGTAAAGAGAACTGCGAACAGAACACTGGTGCGACCCATTCTTGGGTACTGCTCCAGTCTTTGGGATCCCCACTGATGTGAAATCCAATGGCAGCATGTCGTTATCTCACACAAATTCAGGATGCTTTTCGATCGGTATCCCTGGGATTTGCTGCGGGGTGATAGAGGCTATCACGAGTGGGGTGGTTGTAGGAATCTGGAGTATTCTATAATACTTAGTACTAGAATACTTGAGTAAATAACTTTTAGTTAACTTTGTCCTGCTACTGCACTCCAAAAACATAACTAATAACAACTATCTTTCTTGGATACAAATGACTCATTAACAAACATTAACTGGATTATACCACAAGCAAGATAACACTGTTCTGGTATTACGTGTGTAATACATGCGCGAAGCACCGCCTGTGAACCTTGCGAGCTGAAGGCTATTTTAATTTGACTTCGCTCACGACCTATCGCTGACTCGGCTGGCGCTATCTGCAAATCTCTGTCCGTGCCACACGGCGGCGCTGCAAGCGCCAGCGAATCCAGAGAGGTTGCAAGTGCTGGACCGCTATCGATTATTGCAACCTCTAGCGTGGTGTCTTAACGTTGGCACCACACCCACCAGATCGTATTCAAGGAAGACATCGACCGAATTCAGAGGAAGGCTGCTTGATTTGTTACCGGTAGGTTCGATCAACGCGTGAATATTATGAAGATGCTTCGTGATTTCAAATGTCAATGCCTGGAGGAAAGACGACGTTCTTTCCGCGGAACGGTACTGAGAAAACTTGGAGAGCCGGGCTTTTGGAGCTAACTACAGAACGCCTTTCGTGCCAGCAACATGTGAGGGGCAATTGAATGAAAATCGAACGTCACCCACAACGGAATCACGGAATGAAGCCATTGAAAAACAATCGCTACACACGTTAACACATTTATCCCACTCGGAGACGAGATGATCATTTCCTGTTTCGTAGAAAGCGGCAGGCCGCAGACGGCTCCACAACAGCACCCACTATGCCTAGTTGCTCGTCCGACTGTAACCGAAGTCACTCTTCAGGTCGCCAAAGACAAGAAATTCACACGATGAAGGCTCCGAGCTCTACAGAGGATCTGGCAGTGTTTCCCAACCAAATCAATGAAGTCCGGATCTTTCACCATGAGATTTTCACGTTTTCGGCGACCTGAAGTTTCAGAGAACGTGGAACTGCAAGAATGGGTGCTGTTGTCAATCGATCTACGAAACAGGAGCTGATCGTCTCGTCTCCCAGGGGGATACATGTCTTACCGCGTGTGCTGATTGCTTTTGAATAGAACCACCATTCCACGTTGTCGTTGTGGTGGTTATTCGGTTTTCATTTGACTGCAGCTTATACATTTCACATGAGGACCACGAATATAAAAGAACTTAGAGCTTGTATGGAGTCATATACATAGTCGTTTCTACTTCGATCAGTTTGCGAGTGGAACAGGAAAGGCGATGACTAGTAAAGGTACAAGATACACACCGCCATGCACCATACGGTGGCCTGCGGAGCATTTACGTAGATGTGCTAGTATGTTCAAAAGCGTGCGAACTGCCGGGATTACTTTACGCCTGTTTTCCATGCAGCACACATGACGTACTGTCTTGCAGGTTCTCGTTTCGGTACAGTCTTTTCACTATACAAACTAGTTATCGTAACTGACCATTAGACGGTTGATTTTGGGGAGGGGCCAAATAGCGGGGTCATCGGTCCCATTCCATCCCGGCATTTGCCTCCAGCGAATTAGGGAAATTACGGAAAACCTAAGACAGGATGGCCAGACTCGGGTATGAACCATCGTCCTCCCGAATATGATTCCAGTGTGCTAACCACTGCGCCACTTCGCGCGGTAAGCGACCACTAGAAAATGCTAGTTTTTATAACGATAGCTCCCAGTGTAAATTAATATTACAGTACTACAAATATCAGAAAACACTTAAGGTAGTCGTTAACGCTTGTCAACTCAAATTTCTTACAGGAAGTGACATTTTTTAAGTGTTGCCACTCTCATTTGTAACTGACACCAATAATGACGGTAACTCTAACATGTCAGTCCTTCTCGTATTCTTGTTCACTAGAAGATTTTCCAACCATCTGCATAAACTGATAAATGAAGTAACCACATACAAAAATCATGACTAAGAGCGTCGGGCGCTCGACCGAAACCTCACCGTCAACAACGTATCACTAGTAATTTAGGTATACTCGTGATAGCACGTTGATGTATGTGGAGTTCGAAAACCACCTATTGTACTTGTTATCTGACAGTATGTGACATTAAAAATACGTAAAAGTTATTCATATGTCGCAAGACGAGGCCGCTACACTAACCGTCATCGCCGACTAACCATAAAGAGACGTGATATAACACATCTTTAGCAAATATCAGTTACCAAATCTGAACCTTAAATTACCTGACCAAAGTATTTGTATTGGAACAGGTCACCTACCCAGAAACTGTGGTCCCTGTTAACTGATCATGAAAGATTTGAAATATGGTTTCATTCCGCGGTAACAAACTTAAAATGAAGTAATGCAAGCACAGACAAAGGCTATATATCGAATTATTGCAGCAGTCGCGAGGTGTTTAAAAAGTACAGTGACGAGAAAAATGAATAATTTCTGCATCCCATGGATTCGAACTCGGCGCATATCGCCATTGCTTTTTAGCAACGAAGGGACATTAAATATGGGTTTCTTCCACCAGCAGAGAGATGTGAGCATATTTGATCTAGAAATGGTGTGACGAAACGCTCAGTCATGAATGGGAATCGAACCCCGATCATACCGTTGTTGACCACACAAAGTGACTCGTTAACTATCGAATTCTTTTTCACCAGTAGCCAGGAGAGGCATTTTTGGTCTAGAAATGATGTTACGAGAAGATTTGTATCACTCTGGGAATCGAAACTGTTACATATCCTTACTGAAAATGATAGTAGAGAAGTTAAAAAACAAAATAAATTTCCATCGACACGGCGTGCTCTCGCTAAAACCTGAAAGGACATTATGAAAATTTTTGTGTGGAACCAGGATTCGAACTCCGACAAGCGCCTTACGTGAAGAATTCGAGGAGTTTGGAATAGTGGGCAAACAGTGAATTGGTGGCAGTATGTTATCACGAAGGAATCTAATCCCGTGAAACCAGAAAAATATATTCGTTATCTCAGGCTGAAATAAGAGATAGAGCAAGTGTCCTTGTGGCCTTACATGGCATTTAGTTCTCCAACTAAAACAAACATACTGGTGTAAGAATGGTCAGTGGTGACAGAGTTTCTACATGCTCGCATGTACGCCTCTGTCATGGTCCAACCCAACCTCTTGCTGGTGGTGTAGAGACATCATGTTTAATGTGAATCTGGAACCACGGAGGAATCGTATGTCGTTCATTTGGCATAATCATGCGTAAATGGGCTCTACTAGTGCCTGTTAACAACTTTCGCCTGAAGTGGAAATTGGACATTGACCCTACACATCCTAACCTAGTATCAAACCCAAGACCATGGAAGTGCACGTTAGACTGCGTCATGACTTTGTCGTAGCAGACTGGATGAGCATTTGTGCTTCCTGTGTCCGTGGAGTGAACTTCTTGACTTTTTAATCACATAACGGTTACCTACACACGCTGCCAACGCTGTAGGGTGTGGCAGTTTCCACAAGAATTGTTGCTGCCACTTAAGCTACTGTCCATGGTAAAGGTCGCGCAGTGAAAAAGAAAAGTTGAGTTACTAAACCCGATTGTTCCGAAATTTAATAAACTGCAGCTCGTCGGCAGGCTAACAGTATCAGTCTGCTGGAAGCTCAGAGATAATTTGCTTCATTTTATAACCGGTCAGTAACGGTGGAACCTCGTGAACTCGTGGCTGTCTGTCTTGTTCAGAACCATCTCTGTTCCACCGGCCTACGACCTCTGCCCAGACGATCACGTTGGATCACGCCTTGAGCCTATAGTCAACAGCGACGGTTGCACACTCTCATTGGCAAACATAGTATTATATTTTAATATTGTAGGTTAGTCCTCAGCGTTAAATATTTTATACAAATAGTGTGTACACAATGCAGTAACAACAACATAGTAACCATTATTCTCGCAGCACATGAAGTGAGGAATACTAAGAATATAATCTACCACAAAGGGAGTTTGGTGCACAGGTTTCCCGCGATTTTGGATGTAATATAAGGAAGCTCGAACATCAATGCCCTGTATTAGGTAGGTGTTATCGAAGATATGAAGTCGGATGAAACTCGTATCATGCAGGATGATTTTAACGTGAATTATTTGCCACATTCAGCAAGCCGAACCACGAACCACTGTCGCTCCGTCACATAAAGAGTCAAAAATTTCAGTTCCCTGTGCGATTATAACCTACAACTAGCACCTCTTCAATTTCGCACTTTTTTACGGCATTGAAAATTTATGCTAGACCGGGACTCGAGCCAGGATTTTCCGCATCTCGCGGGAGGTCGCCCTACCATTTTTTTCCAATGTCAGACTTACAACCTTTGCTGACATACATTTTGTTGTACTACCGCATAAATAGTGTATACAATGTCCAAATGTTGAGAAATAGTGGCTAATTAGAAAATTAATTAAGTAAGGAAATAAATAAAACTGAAAATGTCCAAATGGAAGACATGAAGACATCGCGGATAGTACAAATACAAAAGAAACATGCTCCTGTAGCAATGAAATGAAATTCGTGTCGGGGGCGATACCTTCTCACGACCCGACGTTCGATAGAGCAAGAGAGCCACCTACCGACCAAACTCTATGATCGTCGACTTATTTTCGGAACTAGGCTTGAATTACCCTTCCAAAATGTTGGCTTTTTCCTTGTAATTTTGGACAAATATTCTGAACGTAATGACAACCAGAGAGTCATTTTACTCGTAAATTGCTGTTTCTCTTATCTTTCGCTTTGTGAACAATGTGCTATTCTTTCTACCTTAACTGCTACTACAGTACCGAGAGAATTTTTTACATCGGCGCTTCGCTGGCTCTGTGATATCGCGTTTATTTGCTGATCCGAATTCAGCTTTTACCATAGAGTGGAACACGACTAAAAAGTGGGGTATGTAAAGTCATTGTATTATCCAGTCTCTAATGCCGCTGAAATTGACCAGAATGAAATTCAATAACTCTCTCTTTGGAAAATCTCTGAGTTCGTACGGCTGGTTTTTTGTTGACTGACTGGCAGTTTTTTATAATAATCAGCTGAATTAAGGAATGTGCCAAATTTAACTAATTATTTTTATAATATTATTATTAGTGTTGTTGTTAGATCTTAGAAAGTCTTATGTGGCTTATTTTCTCAGTTTTTTGAATGTTGATTTGGGAAGGTTGAAGCATATGATGTTCACATTATGCGACATTCTTCTTTACATTTTCTGTTGACGTAATTTTTATAGTAAAAGCAGTACTTCCAGTCATAAAAGCTGACAACAACAAGCCGTTACCCCAGGTATAAATCTGCATCCATTTGTGGTGATGTATCATTGTAACAACAAACTAATTTATGTTGGAGCATGTTCTCACATTATACAACAAGTAAATGCGCTTAAAAGGCCAGAAAGCTACGAACATGTGGTCCTGATTAGCCTAAAATGGCATTCTGTTAATTCATTTGTTCGCACCAAAGGATTATTTGAAAATAGCAGGAAAAGTTTCATGCCACTGGGGTACTTCTGCATTTGTAATGAAGTACGAAAAGGTTGAAATAATGTCTCTTTAGGCTTTTGGGACAAAATGCACGAGTTATTGGCTACGTATGATACTGAAAACAAATCGTAGGTCTCCTGGCAACCATGATTAATAGTACTGTCTAAGTGGCCATAGTTGACTGCTTCGAGAATACCGAGCTATTTTATAAAATTGAATTTACAAGTCTATAGCAGCAAGTTCGTGGACGACAAATTCTTCCCAATTTGTATGGTATCTGTAGTAGAAATTTGGTTTGACTTAAGAATGGGTCGGGCTGCGAGATTTTCAATGAATTAAACAAGCAAGGGTACGCAAGATGGATGGTTTCATTTCTGTACTGCCATTAATGATAAGTTGCTACATATGTTTTCTGTTCCGTAGTTGATGTGAGAGATTTTCGTGAACTACTGAAATATTCACGGAGTGGAAGCTACTCTACAACGCTGTGTTTTGGGGAAAAGGCTCGTGGTTGATACAAAACCCTATAATACTGTATATACAGCTCTGATAGGTGAAAATGAATAGGTCATAAACAAATACAGGGGTCGTTTTGAACTTGCGGAATCAAGTAGTAGCTGTATTACCTAGTCGAGAGTAGACTAGAGATCGTAGCGCCGAAAGGGACTCAGGACTTGATAATTATATTAGACAGTATACAAGTTTCGTAAGACAGAAATATGGGCTTCCTAGGAAATTGCCAAATTTATTTCGAGTGCGGAAAGAAAACAAAACTTCGTTATGTATCTGTGTGTGGGATCATATGTTATGAGAAATCTACTAGGGAGGCTGAGGATAGACGAAGTATTGTGTTTGTACGGTGATATTGTGAGAGCTTGTAACCCTTGTATATCTTCTCCAAAATAAAGTCTCTGCCTCCTACGAAGAAATTAAATCGTCTGCAGAAAGGTGTAAGCATAGGGTGTATTTCTCTGATTAAACAGTATATGAGAGGTTCACATTTCTGCACCATCTGTCCATCTACGCCTTCATATCATGTCCTCAGATTTTATTGTGGGTCTCTATGTGTTGTTGAGTGTTACTTAAGTAAATAAATTAGTGAAATCAAAGTGAACTAGAAATTAGAATATAAATGGAAAACTTGGTTTAGTTTAGAGAGTTACATACTGGCATTCAGCGTGCAGAACAGCAGAACAGAAGAGACAATGACCGTGAAGTCAGCAGTTCCACATAAGCGGGCGCTGTCGATTCAGCCGTCAGAGCATCGCCCGACCGGCTCACGTGTTTCTCAGTTGTCGCATGTGAGCAAAGGCCCTCGCCTACATTCCAAGAGCCAATGACCGACGTTAAGAAGATTCTTCGAGAAGCTTTTCAACGTGACGGAAGAGGCAATGACCGGCTCACGTGTTTCTCAGTCGTCACATGCGATCAGAGGCCCCCGCCTACATTCCAAGAGCCAATGACCGAGGTCAAGAAGATTCTTCGAGAAGCTTTTCAACGTGACAGAAGAGGCAATGGCCGTGAAGTCGTTCACCTCCAGTGAACTGAAGTGAATAAATACACGAGATGCGGTGGGCCCGAGAGATGAAGACAGATGAAGACAGAGGAAGACAGATGAAGACGGGGACGAAGACGAAGACCGAGACGGGAATGGAGACAAAGACGAGAGACGAAGGAAGAAAAGAAGAGTAGCAGTAGTTTTCAGTCAGTTTCGGTGCTGAAGACCGTCATGCAAGAAGAGACTGCATCATGCACAGACGCACCAAGTCCGCCGCTGTAATGGAATAGCAAGCAGCAGCCGCGGCGCCAGAAGACAGAAGTTAAAAGGTATTTGAAGTCTGGTTTTTACATACCCGGGTGACTCGTGAGGACGGGAAGGAGACGGCCTCAAATCAGCAGTCACCTGTGAGCTGGGATGAAGATCTGACAGCCGAAGACTGGCAAGCGGGAGTCCGTGGTTCGAGTCCGCGACACCGGCCTTCCCCCGCCGCACCGCTCCGCTGGCCGACGCACAACACACGCGGCCGCTTAGAGAAGAGAAACACTGGGACGCCACACCCAAGGTATCATCCGATGCACGACTTCGCTCGCAATAATTAAACGGGCCACCTCGCGCTGCGCGTCTCCGGTCAGCTGGGCGAGACGGCGACACGAGATTCACACCGCTACGCGTAATCAGACGCCGCCGCCGCCGCCGCCGCCGCCGCCGCCGCCGCCGCTGCCGCAGCAGACGGCTACGCAAACGACACGGCTGCCGCTCTCCGAACCAGAACGTCCCAGTAAGATACAGTTGTACGAAACGTTCAATAAAAGTTATCTTATGTAAAAATGATGTTTCATTCGACCTCATACCCGAGCCAAGGAAGAACCCACCCTGCCCACATGTTGTAAGAGAGAAAAGTTAATTTATTTAATATTTTCACCCTGACAGAATGCTTTAGAATGCTCATCCTGACAATTGACAGCATCAAAAGAGAAAACTCAGTTACATTGAGTGACAGAACTGTCACATTTAGTAACACAACAGTTACATTTGGTGACAAAAGCCGTTATAGTTGTTACAATTGGTGTCAGAGAAAAGACCCTTGGCTCAATATGAGGTGTGAATGACAGTCACTAAAGGTCCACAGTTAGTATTTTTTAATGTGTGAAGGGATAGAGGTTTGCATAGCAGTCGTAATATTTTCTTTATTTAGAAGTGTATTTTCGCTCATGATTTTAAGAGTTTGTCGGAAATATTTAAACATCTTTTAAATTCAGTATAGGAAGATTGTGTAACTAACAGTTTGTAAAATGATGACACGAAATCGTACAAAGTCAGAGTCAGCACCACAAGCGGTTTCTACTGATGAAGCTATTCAGATCTTAGTTAATCAGATAGAACAGCTTAAAAGTGATAATAATGCATTATTTCAACAGTTGAGTGTGGTTAGGCAAACCAGTTCAATCCCTCCCACCGTAGATTCCTCAGCAGCAGCCTTAGTAACTCCTTTTTCGGGTAAACCTGGCGAGGACATAACAGCCTTTTTTGATGATTTAGTAGCAGCTGCAAAGTTAGGATCATGGTGAGATGAACAGCTCTTACAAATGACAAAATTAAGATTGACAGGAGAGGCTAAAGCACACGTCTTATACCATGAAGAATTACGGAATGCTTCAACATTTGAGGAATTGAAGAAAGGATTACTTAAACGTTTTCAAAAACAGAACAGCTGTAGATTTTATAGGGAAAAATTACACACTATCACTCAGAGGCAAAACGAGTCGTTAGAAAGCTTTGTAGATAGGATTAGAAAAGTTAATATTAACACCTATCAGTTGACAACTAGTGATGAAGCAAATCAAGTTATTTTACAAGAGGCAGAAAATAGAGCTCTGGATACATTTTTACGTGGGTTACCTCCTGAAACGTCCCGTCGTGTCAGGGCAGAGTTTCCTAAAAATTTAGCAGAAGCTGTATCTGTGGCGACAGCTTTTGAAGAAATTGACATTGCCACCAGATACAAGGAGAAGCGAAATATATTTTCAGCAGGAGTACGATGTTTTAGGTGGGATCGACACGGACATATAGCAAAAAACTGCAGACAACCTCAATGCACTAATTGTCAAAGAATAGGTCACACATTCAAGGAATGCAGGTCTAAGAAAGTTTTTGGAAATAGAAATCAGTTAAACTCAAACGGGAATGTCGGAATCGCCGCTAGGCGTTCCCAATAAAATTTCATGCCATTAAGGCGAATGTGAAGGCGGAATGCTGGTTATCTGCTACCATACAGGATAAAGAGGCAAGGATACTGGTGGATACAGGCGCAAACGTATCAATAGTAAGTAATGAATGTATTGGAGAAAAGAAATATGACCCTCCGAGGTATAGATTGAGTGGAGTAGGAGGAGGCACAGTTAAGTCATTAGGATGTACATCATTGATTTTCTATATTCACGGTGTACAATTTCAGGAAGATGTAGAAGTGGTAACAAAGGTAACTGACGGGTACGACGCGATCCTAGGGTTGGATTTCCTGAATAAACATCACGCTAAAATCGACCTCAGACAGCAAACTGTAGAACTTAGCGGAATAGTGTTTCAGCTAGGTGACACCGCTGCAAAGGGCCCTCTGCCGCAAGATCTCCCTAACCGGAAGGCGAAATCTACTATACTGCGTGCAACGTCCTTGAGGGTTGATTCGCGGGATCAGATACCATCTGGCTCAGGAAAACTTCTCTGGATGACCGTTGACCACGAAGTACCTACAGATACAGTGTGTCTAATAGAGCCTTTAGAGGAAAATGAGGAATTAGATGTATCACATTGTTTTGTACGTAGAAGTGTTGTACGGGTTCAAGACGTTGAGGGAGAAAGAAAAGTACCGGTACATATTGACAATTTCGGAGTGGAGGACAAAGAGTTGCATAAGGGAATATTAGTAGCTACAGTCAGTACTTTTGAAGAAGAAGATTTCATTTTGTCAGATATTAATGATGGTCAGAAACCAGACGCCTATAAAACCGCATTGCGCCAGAAGATTGAGCATTTGAAAGGAAAGGATAGAGACACGATAGAAGCAGTTTTAGTTGAGTTCCAAGATTTATTTAATGCAGAAGGTCCATTGCCAGCAACAGACATCACACAGCATAGGATCCCAACAGGAAATAGCCCCCCAGTTTATAGGAAGCCTTATAGAGTTGCGCATCACTTACTGGATGAATTTATAGAACAGCATCTAAAAGATGGAATTATAGAATATTCTGATTCGCCTTATAATTCAAATATTGTAATTATTCCAAAGAAGTCTCCCGACGGTACGAAAAGATATAGATTTTGTTGTGACTACAGACACCTTAACAAACAAACTATCTCAGATGTTTATCCTCTTCCAAACATTACAGATATCATTGACAGTTTAGGTAACAGTAAATACTTTTCAACAATCGATCTACGTAGCGGATATCATCAATTGGAAGTCGCGCCTGAAGATAGGCATAAAACAGCATTTTCTACCCCTGGAGGCCACTGGCAATTTAAAAGAATGCCTTTCGGTTTGAAAAATGCACCAGCAACTTTTCAAAGACTACTCGATGGAGTATTGCGAGGACTCA
The DNA here is from genome assembly GCF_023864345.2 of Schistocerca serialis cubense. Classification (NCBI taxonomy): domain Eukaryota; kingdom Metazoa; phylum Arthropoda; class Insecta; order Orthoptera; family Acrididae; genus Schistocerca; species Schistocerca serialis. The sequence goes on from NC_064643.1 coordinate 545,856,467, forward strand.
AAACTCAGCAATGTTGTGTATATCTAGACGATATTATTGTATTCTCCAGAGACATTAATGAACATGCTGTGCGTCTGTGTAATGTTTTTCAGAGACTTAGAAAAGCTAAATTAACATTAAATATGGAAAAATGTACTTTTGCATTGACAGAGGTTACATACCTAGGGCATGTCATTAGTGAAAAAGGAATTAAAACAGATCCTCGATTAATTTCGGCAGTTAAGGACTTCCCAACACCACAACGCGTTAAGGAAGTACAAAGTTTCATTGGTCTCGCATCGTATTACCGAAAATATGTTCAAAATTTTGCTGAAATTGCCCGAGCCTTAACCCAATTATTGAAAAAGGGTGCTAAATTTCATTGGTCGGAAGATTGTGAATCTGCATTTCAAACCCTTAAAGATAAGTTAACACACAGTCCAGTATTAGCCTACCCAGATTATAACAAAGAATTTATTTTATCCTGTGACGCAAGTGGTCATTCAGTAGGAGTTTTTTTGAGTCAGAATATTAATGGCGCGGAACACCCCATAGCCTATGCTTCGAGACAACTAACAACGGCAGAAAGAAATTATTCCACAATGGAGAAAGAATTGTTAAGTGTTATTTATGGTATCAAATACTTTAAATGCTACTTGTATGGTAGGAAATTCAAGGTCATTACAGACCACGCAGCTTTAAAATGGTTGCTTGGATTAAAGGATCCATCTAGTCGTCTTACCCGTTGGGCCCTATGTCTTTCCGAAATGGATTTCGAAGTTATCCATAAACCAGGCAAAAAACACACAAATGCAGATTGCCTAAGTCGGAAAATAGCACTTTTGGAAGCAACAGGCCGAGCTACTGAGGACTGGAGAAAGGCACAAGATGAGGATACAGAATGTAAAAAATACGCAACTCAAAAACAATTTTGCTTTGAAGATGGTGTATTATGCCGTAAAACAAAACTTGAACCGCGAATTGTTGTTCCCCAACACCTTAGACAAGAAATAATGGCAGAGGCCCAAGATCATATCCTTGCAGGACACGGTGGACAGCGGACAACCGAAAGACGAGTAGCAGAACGATTTTGGTGGCAAACCAGAAAGCAGGATGTTGCGCAGTACGTTCGTAATTGCGTTGCGTGCGCACAACGAGCTGAACTTTCTCGTTCAAAAATACCCTTACAGAGGCTCCCCGAGGCTTCATGTCCATTTCAAATCTGCGGAGTGGATCTCTACGGGCCATTTCATAAAACACCTGCTGGTAATAAGTATGTTCTTACAACTATCGATCACTTTTCACGCTATCTAGCTATGGTGAGTCTCCCAGATCAGCAAGCAAATACAGTTGCCCAAGCTTTAGTTAACAACTGGATACTAAAATTTGGCGTACCTGAAGCTATTATCACAGATCAGGGATCTAATTTTATGTCTGAATTAATGAAACAGCTATGCCACTTACTAAAAATACGCAAATTACGCACAACTCCGTTACACCCTCAGTGCAACGGATGCACAGAAAGAGTTCATCAGACAATTGGCAAGATGCTTAGTTATTATATTAACGAACAACATTCTAATTGGGATACGTATTTACCAATAATCGTGTCAGTATACAACGCCAAAACGCATGAAGCAACTGGCATGTCACCTTATGAAGTGGTCTATGGGAGAAAAATGCCGTCCCCTTTTGATGTAATAAGGCAGAAAAACGGAAAATTCGGAGAAACAGTAAGAGATTTCAGTCGAATGATGAAGGATGTAGGGAAAAAGGTTCAAAAATCTAATACAAAGGCTTTGGAACGACAGGAAAGATTAGGTAATACCCAAGCTAAATATCCAATTTACAAAATCGGTCAGTGGGTAATGCTTTCAACTCCTTACATAGCGAAAGGAAAAACGAAGAAATTTGTAACAAACTACAGAGGTCCTTACCAAATTATTGAGATCACATCACCAGTCAACGTTAAATTGCAACTGCCCACCCGAACTACCATTGTCCATGCAAGTCGTTTAAAACCTATTAAGGGCGCTCCAGATGTAATTCCTTCAACAATAGTGTCTGCTTTTCCGAAGGGTGGAGGAAGTTCCCGAAAAGGAACAAGAGTGGCCACGCCGGCACAACATACAGACATGGCACCATACAATCTTCGACCAAGAGTGCGAATGTCCTAGTTGAATCTTAGTAGACTGTGGATAATATACAAATGTAAATAATTAATAAATGATAATGGTTTATTTTTTAAGAAAAAAAAAGTTGAACGCAGAAACATGTAGATCTTGTAGTTAACAATGTATTCCTTCTGTTCTTTGTTTTTGTTTTTACTAGGTTTGTAGGTTCATAAACATGTTGTTTGCTTTTTTCAGAAAACGCCATGCAAGCATTTCCTACACAAAACCTATCCTACCTCAATGACTCCCTTGACAGTTCCCTTCTGAAGTCATTAGATATGTTCATAAACTCGCAGCAAGGCAAAATTGATGCCAATGTTATGATGCAACATATCTTAAAATTAAAAGGTGAACACAAAACTAAAATTATAATGCTAGAAACGGGTATATCTGGAACCTTTGTGTTGGTGTTTCTGCTTTGTACAGTTTTCTTTTATTTAAGACGAAAAAATAAGCCAAATAATAATATACCACTTCATCAAATCCCTGTTAATTGGATATCACACTCTTAACTGGTGTACTTCAGCAGTTACTTTTGAGCATTAATGTATTAATTTTGTTTATTGTACTTCATTCTTTATTAAATGGTCTCTTGTTAACATAAACAATACTGTAGAATATATATTCTTGCATTAGTATAGGGTAGATTAAACAGTTGTTGCTCTGAAATTTTCTAAATGCAAAATCTATTTTTTGTTTATTCATTGTCATCAAGATTTGTTACACTTATTACAACCATTTATGTAAGAACTATGTGATTCCTGACCGTACAGTGCTTTTGTAAAGTGATAAAGTATTTTCCACATACTTAATGTGAAGCGTGTGCAATCTTCTAAGTCGAGAGTTTTCAGTGCTTGTGCTTTTTCCGTGTGAAGAGTGGAGGAATGTTGAGTGGTAAATTCGAGGGCGAATTTCTCCGAAGGGTGGAGGAATGTTGAGTGTTACTTAAGTAAATAAATTAGTGAAATCAAAGTGAACTAGAAATTAGAATATAAATGGAAAACTTGGTTTAGTCTAGAGAGTTACATACTGGCATTCAGCGTGCAGAACAGCAGAACAGAAGAGACAATGACCGTGAAGTCAGCAGTTCCACATAAGCGGGCGCTGTCGATTCAGCCGTCAGGGCATCGCCCGACCGGCTCACGTGTTTCTCAGTTGTCGCATGTGAGCAAAGGCCCTCGCCTACATTCTAAGAGCTAATGACCGACGTTAAGAAGATTCTTCGAGAAGCTTTTCAACGTGACGGAAGGGGCAATGACCGGCTCACGTGTTTCTCAGACGTCACATGCGATCAGAGGCCCCCGCCTACATTCCAAGAGCCAATGACCGAGGTCAAGAAGATTCTTCGAGAAGCTTTTCAACGTGACAGAAGAGGCAATGGCCGTGAAGTCGTTCACCTCCAGTGAACTGAAGTGAATAAATACACGAGACGCGGTGGGCCCGAGAGATGAAGACAGATGAGGACAGAGGAAGACAGATGAAGACGGGGACGAAGACAAAGACCGAGACGGGAACGGAGACAAAGACGAGAGACGAAGGAAGAAAAGAAGAGTAGCAGTAGTTTTCAGTCAGTTTCGGTGCTGAAGACCGTCATGCAAGAAGAGACTGCATCATGCACAGACGCACCAAGTCCGCCGCTGTAATGGAATAGCAAGCAGCAGCCGCGGCGCCAGAAGACAGAAGTTAAAAGGTATTTGAAGTCTGGTTTTTACATACCCGGGTGACTCGTGAGGACGGGAAGGAGACGGCCTCAAATCAGCAGTCACCTGTGAGCTGGGATGAAGATCTGACAGCCGAAGACTGGCAAGCGGGAGTCCGTGGTTCGAGTCCGCGACACCGGCCTTCCCCCGCCGCACCGCTCCGCTGGCCGACGCACAACACACGCGGCCGCTTAGAGAAGAGAAACACTGGGACGCCACACCCAAGGTATCATCCGATGCACGACTACGCTCGCAATAATTAAATGGGCCACCTCGCGCTGCGCGTCTCCGGTCAGCTGGGCGAGACGGCGACACGAGATTCACACCGCTACGCGTAATCAGACGCCGCCGCCGCCGCCGCCGCCGCCGCCGTTGCCGCAGCAGACGGCTGCGCAAACGACACGGCTGCCGCTCTCCGAACCAGAACGTCCCAGTAAGATACAGTTGCACGAAACGTTCAACAAGAGTTATCTTATGTAAAAATGATGTTTCATTCGACCTCATACCCCAGCCAAGGGAGAACCCACCCTGCCCACATGTTGTAAGAGAGAAAAGTTAATTTATTTAATATTTTCACCCTGACAGAATGCTTTAGAATGCTCATCCTGACAATTGACAGCATCAAAAGAGAAAACCCAGTTACATTGAGTGACAGAACTGTCACATTTAGTAACACAACAGTTACATTTGGTGACAAAAGCCGTTTTAGTTGTTACGGTGTAAACACTACCTTAGGCTACTTATTTAATTTCTTTTTATTTGAGAACATACTGTTATTGATCTTTTCATTAGAAAGAGCACATGTTATTTTCCTATTTGAACTTTACTTCCCTGTCGAGTCTAGCAATTACCTTTCGATATTATAATATGAATATTCTGATAATCTACAGAGTAAAGCGGAAATAAAGTAATGAAAGCTATGAAAAGGAAGGCCACCCATTTCATTTCCCCTGCTCTCAATGTGTGAAGTCTCTGTTGAGTTACACACTTCTGCTTACATCTTTCGTATTTCAGGTATCTGTGAGATGATTCCACTGCGTCTTTGAAGCGTAAGGTTTACTCTTGGATTGCTAGCCCTCTCAAGAAACTCATCGGCTGTGCAAATGTATTCGTTCCTGAAGCGAGGAGGATTGGGACTTGTCATCAATGTAGAAAGGGTGTTCAAAAAGTTTTGTACAGTCGTCTCCAGTTTTTTTATTGTTTACAGGAGCAGAACGAAATTTTTTGTGCACATACTTGGAACATTTAGCTATAATTTGGTACATAAAAGTATTTTCTCTTATTTACAGGTGAGCCATAATAGACCGTGAAGTAGATGTCAGATTGCGACAACGGACGGTGGTGGAGTTCCTCTTCATGACCGGCGATGACTCTGACACATCCATTCACAGGAAGTTGCTCCCTGTTTATGGGGAGGACACAGTGGACCGCAGCAGAATCCAGCGGTGGTTGCATTTGCTTAAAGAAGGTGATTTCTCTCTATTGGACAATCCACGATGCGGTAGACCAACGACGGCACTGAGTGATGTGAGTAAGGAGGCCATTGATCAAATCATCCAAAATGACAGATGTGTGACGACACGACAGCTTGCTGAAATGACTCGTTTGTCATTGGGTAGTGTTGTATCACTGGTACAGTCGCTAGGGTACAGAAATATCTGTGACTACTGACAAGAGAAATGAACACTATGAGGAAGAATGTGTGCGAGGGTCTCATGGTTTTGACGGCGTCATTACCCAAGATGAAACATGGTTGTTTTTGTCCGAATCTGAGAGCAAAACCCAATCCATTGAGTGGCGTCATCCGGGTTCCCTCGGAAGAAGAAACCAAGACTTTCACGAACAGCAAGCCGAGAGGTGATGCCCTCCTTCTTCTGGGATCAGTGTGGTGTCATTTTCATTGACTTATTCGAACCTGGCTCCACAATTCTCCGGGACCATTAGTGTTTGCCATTGGACAAGCAGCGACGTGGCATCAAGATCCACAGACCCCAGCTTCAGGGCCAGCTCGTCAGACTACACCATGACAATGCCAGACACCATACAGCCCTTATGACGCAGGAGAAAATCAGGAAAATGGGTTGGGAAATTGTTGCTCATCCTTCTTACATTCCGGACTTGGATCAGTCTGATTTTTAGCTCTTTGGTCGTATGAAGGCCCACATGCGCGGTAAAACATTTGATAGTGAAAAAGACCTTATTGCCTGTGCCAAGCGATGGTATAAAAGTCAATCCCCAGAATTTTACCAAAGTGCATTTACATCATGGGAAGAACGTTGGACCCATTGCGTCCCAGCTGATGGAGGCTACATTGAGTAAGCTGAATATATAGCTAAATGTTCCAAATACGTTCACAAAAAATTTCGTTCTCCTCCTGCAAAAGTAAACAAAAAAATTAAAGACGACTGTGCAAAACGTTCTGAACGCCCTTTGTAAATTAAATCTGGCAACCCTATAATAATCATTTCCTGGAGTGACACACAATCAACAAGCTACGTCGTCAGTTAAATAAATATTGTGAACGATTTTCCATCATGGTGAGTCATGTAACTATCAAATGTATATTTTTATTCCAGGAAGGTTATTCCACGAAGAAACAATAACTAATTTCGTCCTCGTTGTCATTCTCTCTCTTAAGTATCACTAGTATTACTAGGAAGGAGTGAGCGTTGCGGTAGGTCGGAAGGTCAGTGGAAACGATGTCGCATTGTGAAGTGAAAGACGTGTTAGTTGTAGGTTCTAAATTCACAAGGTACTGACATTTCAACTCTTTATGGGACAGAGCTACAGCGGCAAACAATTCAACCTAAAGTCACCCTAAATGACACGGGAAAGCTATTGCCCGACTTGATTTCTTGGAAAACACTAATGCCGTAGGCCTATAGGGCACTGACGTTCAAGCTTAGTGCCTTCCCTCCACTATTAAATCCAAAATCCTACAGTGATGGCAGTTATGTGATTTTGTTTCAAAGATTACAAAATCAAGTAATTCACTCCTGGAAGTCAGGAAGCCATGATGCTCATCCTGTCTAGCGCTCAGTGCTCCGACAAAATCTTGACCCAGCCAAACGGGCAGTTCCGTGGTCTTTGTGTTTTATACTACGTTAGTATGTGTAGGGTCAGGTTCGATTCACAATGCAGGTGAAGGATTTTAATAGTAGATCATGTTTACCCTTGGTTATGCCACATGAAGAACATACGATCCACTGTTGTTCCTAACTCACTTCAAACGTTACGAGCCTTCACTACCGACTACAGATGATATAGGGCCATAACAGAGGAGTATTTAGCAGCAACAGATCACAAGGCACTCATTCTAACACTTATTTAAGCTTGAGATGTCAATGTAGTAGTTCAGCTTTCACGGGATTTGGTCCGTCGTGATCACATAGTGCCATCAGTTCGTTGTTTTCTCAAGGTTCCAAACTCCTTCAATTCTGCACGTAAGGCGCATGTCACGGATCGAATGCTGGTTCGTCACAAAAAATTGCGCAATGACCTTCAGGCGTTACCAAACGCACACATAACTATTGATGGAAATTTAATTTTGATTTTTAACGTCTCTTCATTCATTGTCAGTAACGATTTGTGACGTTTTACACTCCCAGAGAAACTCATATCTTTTCATCACATCATTTCAAGTTCAAACATGCCATTCCTAGCTACTGGTGAAAAAGATTTCGATAGTTGAGTCTCTTTATTCGTCAACAACAGTATGTACGGGGTTCGATTCCCTATCATCACTGCACTCTTCGTGACGTCATTTCTAGTACAAACATGTTCACATCTCGCTTCTGGTGAAAGAAACCTGTATTTAATGTCCCTCCGCCGCTAAAAAACGAAGGCGGTAGATGCCGCGTTCGAATCCCAGGAAGTCAGAAATTGTTCAGTTTTTTTGACACTGCAGTTCCAAATATCTCGCAACTGCCGAGATAATTCGGTGTATAGTCTTTGTTTATGCTTGCGTTTTTTCGTTTGCGTTTCTTACTCAACAATGAAACCGTATTTCTCATCTTTCATATTTGATTAACAGGGACCACAATTTCTGGATTACTACCCTGTTCCAACACAAAAATTCTCGTCAAGTACTTAAAGTTCAGATTTGCTAACTAATAGTAGCTGAAAATGTGTTATATCACATCTCTTTATGGTTTGTCGGTGATGACATTTTGTGTCTGATAACAAGTACGATAGGTGATTTTCAAACTGTCATAGATCAAAGTGCCATCGTGAATATAGTGAAATTACTAGTGATAGGTTGTTGACGGTGAGATTTCAGTCGAGCCCCCGACGCTGTTAGTCATGGGTTTTTTATGTGGTTTGTTCCTTAATCAAATTACGACAAAGCACTCGCCAAGTGAACGACTATTAATATATGGTAGGAAAATCTCTTTGAGAACAAGAATACAAGAACGACTGACGTGTTAGAGTTAGTCACAACTTTTGTCAGGTACAAATTAGAGTGGTAACACTTTATAAATGTCACTTATTGTAATAAATATGTGTCTAAAAGCGTGAAGGACTCTTTCAGATGTTACCTGCTATTTGAAGTATCGTGGCATTAATTTACGCCTAGAACTACTCTCGTACAGAACTGTGTTTTCTAGTGGTCACTTATGGTAACCATTTTGTATAGTTCAACGACTGTACTGAAACGATATTAGAGTACCTACAAGACAGTTACGTTATCTGGGATCCACGCAATTGACTTGTGCGTTCAGCAGCCTCCCACTCTTTTGGCAGAGATGCCTCAGATCACACCATCCAACCTACGTTACAGACCAGACAAGCCTCAGAACCCCCCATTCTGCGAAGAGTCGTGGACGTCCTACGATTTAGCTCCTAGTGGTAGTCCTTCTAGCTATTTCCATAGATGCTCACAACAGTAGCACGTGAACATTCGCCCAGGTTTGCCGTTTTCGAGATGCTTCTTCACATGCTCTACCTAATAATTATCTGCCCTTTGTTGTAGTCACTTACCTCAATGGATTTCTCCATTTGCCGCCCATATCTTGGCTGTGGTGATGGCCCACCTGTGTCTGTTCCAGTTACATACTTTTGCTACTACATCATGTCTCGTAACGCCACCAGGCGGCATTCAACTTCACAGTGGGCAGTGGTCATAATTTTTTTTTTGCTTATCACCATATATCTGTGCGCTTTAGAAATAAATGTTGTGCTGATTAATTATACGTCGTTGAGTTTATCCCTTGTTAAATAGCATAACACTACAAAATTGAAGTATCATATAAACACCTGGTCTAATTATTTCTTAATTCTAGGTATTGTCTAATCACCAACTATACAAGATGACACTAAACACATAAATTGAATATTATATAATTGCATAAATACGTCTCACTTACGACTCTGTTTAAATTGTAATTGTTTATAAATTTTTTAACACCCCACCTGTCACTTAGCTGGTTTTGGCGTGTGTTCACCCCAACTAATTGACTAACAGATCAACATAGAGTGCAGAACTGCCGCAATATCGGATAACGCAAAAAAGTAATATAGCCCTATGACTTCTGATTGAACTGCGATGGCAGTGTTGACATTAATTTATTCAGAATTGATCACTTTTAATTAAAAAGGAGTGCACATTGATGTTTTATTCAGCTATTGAACACCAGATGCAAATGTTGAACGTAAAATTAATTAAGAAAGTGACTTGGGATTTCAACTACTTGACTGAAAACAGATGCAGTCGATTAGCACAAATTTATTTTAACTCCTGACCTTCAATCGTCACATTACAAGACTCTCCTATCAGGCAGTGCTAATAAATTGCGTTTGCGTGGAGTAAAGCGCGATAACTCAAAAGTAATTCCTATCGACTGACCCAGGCGTAATGCGAAGTGCGAGAAGAATTCTACAATACACAGCCCATGAAACACTCGTGGAAACTTTGCCGACGTGATCCAACAAATTAATCAGTGGCCGGAGCGGGTGAAATATCACCGAATACAGCGTGGACGTCAGCCGACCTTGTTGTGCTGCAAGGCTGCGCTCGTCTATTCACTCCTAGCTATCTTCCTCAGTACATAGCTGAACGAAAACTTTCTATCTCCAAGCTCAATCGTTCCATTTGCTAAGTCCTAAGCTACAACGATGCTCACTCTTTCTCAGGCAAGCTGAGTAAAGAACGCCACATCCACACTAGGCAAGCTGGGAATGGAAGACCTCTACGGAGACTTCTCACAGTCCGCTCTTCGCCTCGGTTTCCCCTCCAGCAAAATCACTTACGCCAATTGCAGCGCAAGTCGCATTAATTATGCGTCACTTCCCAGCGCTGACCAATGCCTGCTATGGGAGTGAACAAATTCCCACAAAATTTCCCTTCCTCTCAACTTCTATTTTGCTCCTCCTAGGCCACCCATCAAGGTTAGCGTCTGCACAAACACCAAGTTTTCCGGAATTCTGACTCCCAGGAGAGTACTTCAAATTCCTTGGTCCTAAGTTCCTGTCAGAGGCCGGCATATTTCATTCTGTCGCTCTTCACCTGATTTGCTTCAGACTCTGCGGACTGTGAATTCAGCATGAATTTGCTATAGTCATGAACATGCATATTTTGACCTCTGTTGCCTGCTCCACCATAGCTTTGCGCGGCTTTCTCGCATGTTTCACAGAAAACAGGATGACGGAAATTTTCAACAGGCATACAAGTTCTCTGTCTGTGTCCCGGTACACCAGCATGGAGTCGGGGTCAACCACCCACTCACCGTCACTCATCTTAAGGCGGCTGGAGGCCGTGCACCGTTACTGCTTTCTCAGAGCTTGAGCCGCCCTAAGCAGCCTATTGTCGCTTCCCTTAGCCGCTCCCTCGGCGGCCAGAGTCAATTCTGAGTACTTCCCTGGGGTAAACTAGCCTCCAGTAAATCGACGCGTTTCCACAAAGTTTTCATGCCTTGTGAATTACTTTAAAACCATCACCCGACATTAATTATTCCAATATGTCCATACTATACCCTCTACAAGATGCATTGTGCCTTATCAGTCACTTTTGTTCAGCCCTACTGTTCGCTCAACGTGAGTTACATGATCTTTAATGACTTCAAGTAAGGGGCATAGTTCTTGCCATCTTACAGTTTTACCTCGAGCAAAGGGTCATTTGATAATCTCGACATAGGCTCAGATCAAGGAATTTGCAGCACATTATCATAAGTAATTCAATGTAAAATGAATGATCGGCTTATGGTAATTATTTATGCGTAAAGATATTTTCTAGACACAAAATCTGGCCGCCAGTTGGCTGCTGCAGAGACTGAGTCGTTCTGTTGAGACAGCCAATAAAACTGGCTGCCCCTCAGAATTTTAATACCATCCATGTGCAAGACTTGGCAACACTGTAAGGTGTGGAAGAGTGTGGTAGAAGTATTGTCTCCTTCTCGAGCAGGCTATTATTGTGATACATACGTAAGCGTGTGGTCTCAGCAAAGTGGTCTCTTTCTCGAGCTGTTACAATACTATATGCTCATAGTCTAGATTTGTCTGGATTTAGCCGTGGATCTGAACAGAGGTGCTGAAGTGTGAGTACAATTACCTTGTTTTCTTTCTCTAGCTGACACTAATGTGACACTGTAGTGTGACAACATCACAGAAAATCAATACAGGAAACTAACACTCAAATTCGCGTTTAGAAATGACTACTCCAGGTCAAAAGCTATTGAAACTGAGCTCTTTTTAAAGGATGAGGCCAAGATTCCAGTTTCCAACACTGTCAGCCGCCACATTTCCAGTGTAAGTAGAATGATCTATGTGAAACTTGTTAATGACACTACATACGACAAGCTCTTCAAGAGATGAAACACGGACTCCACTTCTGCCACACTGATGGAAATGTTGCAACGTCGAAGTTGACCAAGCTGGACACGGACTGCAGATTATACACATACCTGTCGAAATCCTGGCAGCAGACGTTTTGGTGTTACTCAGCCTCTACAGCATGGTGCAAGAACATATGGCAGAAAAGTGGACCCAATTTAGGATGAATCCAGTTTTCAACGGAGTACACCAGGTGTCCATTGAACGCTGACGACATGTACAATCGTACCTCAAGATAGGAAGCAGCCAAGCAATAAACACTTATGATGGCTAGTCTAAAATGTGCTCCGGATGTGGCAAGGAAGGTCACCTACCTTCTGAATGCCTTCAGCGTCAGAACACACAACTTCTACAGGACATGATAACTTCAATGACACTGACGATACTCCCAGTGACGTATTTAGTGGCGCTCAGGACGTCTCCATATGTCCAGGCAAAACACCGATGTTGCTCTACCAGAACAACCTGCTATCAACAAATGCACAGCCAGTCAGCCTGGCAATTGCAGAACACTGCCCGACGCCATGAATACTACTGAACACTGCAGCCACCGATAACAGCAGGATGACAATCGATTCACTTTCGTACCAACTGAAGCTTTGTGCTTACAAGGCATGAGTCAATGTTATCGTCAAGTAAGGAAGGCCATACACGAAAACAGTATTCACCGAATCGCTGAAAGCGACGCCGCAGGACCATGTCAGGACACAGGATTTCCCACACTCCAGAGTAAGAAGAACTGAGTCCACAGGACTCCTAAATCGAGGTTGACTACATTGATATCGGACCACCCCAGCACGACAGATGACAGGAGGGGTGGCGTCCGTCTGCCAGACGTCTGCAGTGAGCAGTGATCAGCTGGGAGCTTCCAGTCCAGGCTGTGAAGCTACCAGATCCCTCCCTATCAACCACTGCTGGATTATGAACGGATTTACGCTCCATCAGTAACATTGAGACCAAGCAAGACTCCATTCTGGGACTTGTTGAGGTCTGAACATCACTAGTAGGACTGTGGGTATGACATCAGGTGCAGTGTCCACTTCTCTCCACCATGGATATTGCAGCCCAACCACGATGCAGCCAGACTTACCGTCTGGCCACGATGAATGTCAACATTGTTAGACCCCCTGCAAAGATGAAACACCTGAGAGAAACAACCAGTCAACTCCACATTTTTACAAGAAGTGCCAATGAACGCACTCCTCACCTTTCAAGGTTACACAATGTAAGTGACACCTTGTGGTCCCATAGACACCGATGTAGCAATTTTAGTAGATGACAGCATTGGAGTCACCGATAATATGTATCTCCCTTCTACTCGAGGATAAGTGGTTATGGTACTCGATACCCAATCCATTAATGTTTATGCATCGTCAGGCACCACCAAACGTCACGACTGGGGCATAAGCTACTCTGTGGACACTGCTCCCTTTTCTAGGACGGTATTAATGCAGCGTATTCACTGAGGAATTTACCTACATCCATCATTCGAAAAAGAATATGCTGCACCACACACTTTGTCCTAAATTGCGCATAGCGATTGATAATCTTCACTTGCATGACACAGAGGAAAAGGTACATGGTGATAACTCTGGACACATACCTCTTACCGGTCATTTGGCGGGCTGACTGAACCGCATATACATATCACAAGGTCTTACACAGGGTGTGGTAGTTATTGAGCGATGGCCACTAGACTTCTTCTCCTATCACAGTGCCTATATCTGAACTATGCATCTCCATCCCCAACAAGTATGGCGTAGTAATGGCTTTTCGTAAATGAATGAAGATGAATATAACTCAAATCCAGGACTCAAACTGCCATCAGCAAGTCTCAGCAATATGGGCAAACTTTGAACATCTTCACTCCCACTAGCCTTTGATTTTGGCGAAGTGATTCTCTCCCCCACCTTCCAAACCGGCAATTCACAAGACACGCAGTTAGGCAAGGACACGTAATGTGTGGAGGGTGAGTACTTTCGGACAAAGTGTGTCAGAAAAGGATTTACTCCCTCTAATAATTTTCGGGTTTGCATCCGGATCCCATCGACTTTCTATCACGATATTTTGCGCAGAGACTGAAGAGCCCAGGTGCATTCACGGTATTTGTGCCGAATCGCGAGCATGCGAAGTGCACTGGCGTCTTTCAGTGTATGTGTCAAGTGTTGACATGTGCGGGATAGCTGAGTTGTGTGCGCTTCCCTCGGTGGTGGGAGTGAAAGATAATCTAAACATTGAATATCGAATGAGCCCATCGATTCTACTGTGACTGAATAATTTTAATTAGAGGATTCCAATTTTTTTCAACTGACAGCCGTTGTCTCGATTTATAAGATAATATTATTTATAAGATGACCGCACTTGTCTGGGCCAAAATATCTTGGGAGGATGTCTAAGGGAACCTGCTGCACAACAGAAAATTATTTAAAGAAGACATATGCAAGGAAAATTTCAGAAGTTACCGAGATTTGCTTGCGTCAAGAAAGATTGTTCTGGCATGAACGATTTTCAGCGTTGATGAAATCTCTATAAATGACATGTGAGCTGAATTGCGACCATTTAACAGTCTTGCGACATTTGCAATCAATAAGCAAGGTTCAGAAGCCGTGTTTTGCAGCGCTGCGTGCTCTAATTCAAAGCAACAAAAACTAAACGGGAGCAAATCACTTCATTATAGCTCGGACATCAATTCCCTCACTGTGCAATCATTATGCGATACCGTTACTGCTGACGCGAGGTGATTCTTTTATGTTAACTTCTTAAGAAGAAATTAACGGCTGAGTCCTAAAAAAAGGCATATACTCGAGCAGAGTGCAGTGTCAACATACTATTTTTCACGTGGTGCCTCAAAACGTGTGTTGTGCTCTGAGAACTCCTCTACAGGGGGTGCACCCATCGCAGCTGAGGCACCTTTCGGTCTCAGTGTTAAAAAAACGACCGACACAACTGTATAACGTGTTGCTGCTACATTATAACGCGCACTGCTAACGTCACAAGCGAAATTATCCAGGAGTCTGTTTGAGAACTCATCCCACACACTCTTATTATTCTGATCTTATGTCCGGAAAAGTATACTTTTCCCGATCCTTATCGAACAACCGTGAAAGTTCAAATCTGCTTTGACCACATCTTTAACTCACAACTAGTAGGTTTCTACACGCGTGGAATCGGAAAACTACCGAGCATTGCCAGACGGTTTTAGATAATGTGGAAGAATATATAGGGTGTCCAAGGAGGAGTGGTAAACATTCAGGGATATGTCCGACACAGAAAACACCACTCAAATGGACATTTTTATGTAAGACAGTGATGGTTCCTTGACGTCTGTTTCAGTACGGACACACTAATATCATCCGAACTCCTACGAGAATCAATAATTTTCGAGTAGGTGGTTAATGGACGAGGAACGCTGCATTACAGAGTGCGGTAAGTAGGAAATTTGAGTCGGTCAGGGACCGTGTTCGTATGACCGATGCTGTTAAGGCAACTGCTAATGAGAGCAGGTAAATCCGGGTTGCAGTCCAAGTCCGTCACAAATTGTTGGCTTTCGCCATTGCATTACCACAGTGTCCTGTGTGGCTGGAAGTTACGAATTTCCCCAACCCCTTCCCTTCTCTTTCTTCCCCAATCTCTGTTTCTTGTAAGTGTATGCACTTGCCGCGTCATCACGAGTGGTGGTATCTGGCATAAAATTCCAGCTACCGAGTGTTTTTTTATGAACAGTTCAATATTTTTCTTATCCTTTATATAGAACTGTGTTGAAAAACCTGTTTTAATTACCAGGTGTATGATCTTCTCAACACTTTTCATCTCCTACGCAATTCTGTAGCGTTAATGGTTGCAGATCTTGGTGCAGAGATGTAATACGCAGATAAAGCTCACGGCTTTCTCAGGTGTTTTTTTTTTTCTTTTCTGTGGCTGTGGTGCTATCTCTGCAATTTAATTTTTTCCCGCAGAAACTGAATGCATATGGGTGGGGGAACATCCATTATGTTTACGACTTCCATTTAAAGAAGAAAAATTCTTCCCGGTTTCCGCCATTGTCCTTGTAGCCAGGACGGTTTGGCGAAGTGTTTTGCTACATTTGTGGAGTTAAGTTTTACAATCTGTCATAAGCTATTTAAAAGTATGTTAAATGAGCAAAAATAAGGAAGCAATACAAGGTCACTGATACAACGAATTATTTACTCTCCTACAAGTAATGAAAAACATATTGTCTCTTTGCATATGAAGTAAAAATTCACTATTCTGAGTAATGAAGCTATCTTCCATTTCAGTGTTGGTAGAGTTTCATTCTAAGTCACTGAAAGATTGCACAGGCTCTGTGCTGATCTGTTTACTTCAATGTATGTGTTCTTCAACATTATTTTATCATTATATACGGTATTATTATGCAAATGCTAGTATTTATCTGCATTTTATCTATATATCTTTATTTTTATGCATCGTGACCTGAAAAAAAATTCATTAAAAGATCAAATGGTCCAAATGGCTGTGAACACTATCCGACTTAACTTCTGAGGTCATCAGTCGCCTAGACCTTAGAACTAATTAAACCTAACTAACCCAAGGACATCACACAAAACCATGCGCGAGGCAGGATTCGAACCTGCGACCGTAGCGGTCCTTCGGCTCCAGACTGTAGCGGCTAGAACCGCACGGCCACTCCGGCCGGCATTAAAAGATCTTTGTCGTTAGTGTAACTCTTGGCTGGCCCGGTTTTCTTACGACAAGTTGGGTAAAGAGATACCACGTTTCACAAGATTATCTGTTTCTCATGTAACACAAAGGCAGGGTTTAATTTCGCTGTCATAAGTGATGATAATTAATATGTGATTATTACTGAAAATACACTGTAGAGGGAAAAAGGCTGTTTAACAAACAAGAAATAACTTAAAGAGCCCAAATTTGTCATACTTATGATTTTTTTTAGGCACGCGACAGGTCTTCAGCGCCAGTACTAAACTCCAATGACATTAGTGTGGTTTAACTGGTTAAATAGATTAAGAACACGTATTAGATAAATATTACTTTTGTGCAAAAAAACACTAAAACAGACACGCGTGCACGAATACGCAATAAATCCTTAGTCAGCTCTTGTAGGTCTTGCTTAAAATAACGACTGAGACCAACCGGTAAGAAACTAAAACACAATAACAGGTAAATGTAGCTGGCTGTTCGACAGAGTAATAAAGGATGCACTAGTCCGTCTAAGTTGCAATGGATCGTTCAGCTTATCTCGATTGTGTAAAATTCACAAAATTTTTGAAGCGCTGCTAAACTCGTCGCAGCTGAAATGGAGGACAGATTACCACTTTCATATACTGCTGCTCTCTTCAGTAACTACATACTGCGCTCTGTTAAAGTGTAGCATATAGTGATTTATACGCCCCAGCACCACAAACTCGGGCAGGTTCTGTGGCCTGATTATCGGATTATGAATCTAGGCGTTAACAGACGTTGTCTAAAACATAGACGGTACTAGATGCACTATGGCCAGACAGCATGTTGGATCCACCACAGCTTCCTGTCCCTCACTGCCAGCCATTCCACCTCCCCTGACCTTTTCATTCGACAGAGAGGCCACAGTCTGTGTACGGATACTGTAGTACATTATGTTAGACAGCGTCCAGTTCAGAATGGTTCAAATGGCTCTGAGCACTATGGGACTTAATTTCTGAGGTCATCAGTCCCCTAGAACTTAGAACTACTTAAACCTAACCAACCTAAGGACATCACACACATCCATGCCCGAGGCAAGATTCGAAACTGCGACCGTAGCGGTCGCTCGGTTCCAGACTCTAGCGCCTAGAACCGCACGGCCACACCGGCCGGCCAGCGTCCAGTGCCAGCTTCTCTATCCTCTGTAGCTATCAGATCATTTTCCCAATGGTAGGTACTTCTCTTTGTCTTGCAGCACAATTTGAAAGCAGCGTAGCTTCTGGTAATTTTTACTGGGTACGTTAGTTGTAGCAATTAGAGGTACTAAGGGAGTCGGAGCAGACGAGAAGTATCTAGTCTCGAAGATGTCAGCTTATCTTCCTTTCGAATGGCTTTCGAGCTGCGTACAGATCAGCGTAAAGTACTGTAAACTATTAAGGGGGCCGAAATATGTCTTCACGGGAAATACTTCACACCAGTCCCATCTTCACTTTATGTCGTCGGTATATATTAAAAAAATTTTTTCGTGCTTAAAATATGCTCAGCCGACATCACGTTGGTCATGGTGGGACGCTGCAGGTGTTGTAGAATCAGTACCACCACCACTTGTGCAAAGAATTGACATGAAACAGTGTAAAAATGCGAACTGGTCATATGGACAACTTTTCAGAAAGAAAAAATAAACAAATAAACCCACTGAAGATAGCAAAAAAAATATTGAAATATGTCTGGGTGAAAATGAAACCACAACACGGTGTAAGAAGAAATTTCTCTACAGTTTTTCTTAACACCCATGAAAATAAGAACTGCAATGTTGACGGGATGGTTAAGCGCAGCTTTGGGTGGGAAAGATTCTCTGGTAATTTGGCGGCGTCTACGTACGTATTATGGCCTGCGCTCTCTCATTCAGGTTACAGCGAACAGAATCTAGGAGGTTTATTTCAACATAGACGATGACCTAGCGTTGACCTTTCTTCTACATGTTCATGAGAGGTATGCTGCAGATACATAGATCTCCCAAGACGGCTATAGCAGTATTCGTAGAGCTGCAAGCGTAGGATACTAGTCTTGCAAATGCTCATACATCCTTCCGCATCTTCACTGGCCTGCAAAATCACAAGATCTGAATCACATAGAAACTGTCCGGAACACTACACAGTTCTGCAGAACCTAATCGTCTACGAGTGACTTCATCTGCATATGGCACACCTGAAGAGACTTGTCGTCTCTGTTCCTCACGGAATGTAGACCATTCTTAGGACAGAGGCGGTGTAACACGGCATTGGCGCCATGTCTAAGAAGGTGAAACATTTTTTCTTAGGTGTGATCTTTGTAAACCGTAAACTAAAATATTTGTCTGCTTATGATTGTTACATCTTGTAGCCTTTATATCTATATGCAGCATGTTGCTCTAGATATCTGAAGAAGTCCGAAACGCGTCAAATTGCTAGCAAGAAGGCCGTTCTATTTTGGAATCATGGCTTTTTTATGTCAGCGACAAATTCAGCCTTCATTCAGTACTACCGTTAGTAAAACATTATATTTTGAGTCCATCCTTTCTGCGAATAGCAAATTCTAAAGTAATTCTGTAGTCTTTAACTAACAAACATGAGTTTTTATTCCAGCCTTGGTGTAAAATACACTATGTGATCAAAAATAACCGGCCACCTGCCTCAAAATGACTTAAGGGTTCGTGGCGCCCTCCATTGGTAATGCTGGAATTCAGTATGGTGTCGGCCCACCCTTAGCCTTGATGATAGTTTCCACTCTCGTAGGTATACGTTCAGTGAGGTGCTGGAAGGTTTCTTGCGGAATGGCTGCATTGAGGAGAGGTATCGATGTCGGGCGGTGAGGCCTGGCACGAAGTCGGTGTTTCAAAACATCGCTAAGGTGTTATATAGGATTTAGGTTAGGATTCTGAGCGGGATAGTCAATTACAGGGTTGTTATTGTCATGTAGCCACTCCGCCACAGGCCGTACATTATGAATAAGTGCTCAGTCGTGTTGAAAGATGCAATCGCCATCCCTCAATTGCCCTTCATCATTGGGAAGCAAGAAGATGCTTAAAACATCAATGTAGGCCTGTGCTGTGATAGTGCCACGCAAAACAACAAGGGGTGCAAGTCCCCTCCATTAAAAACACGACCACACTGTAATACTAGCGCCTCCGAATTTTACTGTTAGCACTACACACGCTAGCATATGACGTTCACCGGGCATCCGCCATACCCACACCGCCCCATCGGATCACCACATTGTGTACCGTAAATCGTTACTCCACACAGTGTTTTTCCACTGTTCAATCATCGAATGTCTACGCTCCTTATAGCAAGTGAGGCCTCGTTTGCCATTCACCGGCGTGATGTGTGGCTTATGAGCAGCCGCTCGATCATGAGTTTTCTCACCACCCGCCTATCGTTGTACTTGCAGTGGATCCTGATGCAGTTTGGAATTCCTGTGTGATGTTCTGCATAGATATCTGCCTATTACACATTACGACCCTCTTCAACCGTAAACGGTCTCTGTCAGTCAACAGATGAGGTCGGCCTGTACGTTTTTGTGCTGTACGTGTCCCGTCAAATTTCCACTTCACTATCACATCGGAAACAGTGAATCTAGCGATGTTTAGTAGTGTGGAAGTCTCGCATACAGCCGTATGACACAAGTGACACCCAATCACCTGACCACGTTCAAAGTCCGTGAGTTCCGCGGAGCGCCCGATTCTGCTCTCTCACGATGTCTAATGGCTACTGAGGCCGCTGATATGGAGTACCTGGCAGTAAGTGGCAGCACAATGCACCTAATACAAAAAACGTATGTTTTTGGGGTTGTGAGGATATTTTTGATCACATAATGTATCAATGTCTCCCACAGCCATTTCTAACAGCAAAGTACTCAGTGTTTGTAGATACAGAGTGGTCCAGAAGGTGAAAAAGCAACAGAGAGTTAGCTAGGCGTAAACGTATGCAAATGCGTCTTATTTGTATGTTACTTACACAAGAAATTAGACCTAATTCGTGAATGGGACAGGTCCGAAATGCTGCAGATGTCAGTCTCATCCTCACAAGCGAATGGCGACTGCGGTTTTTAAATATGACCGTTTGGCTATCCCATACACTCATAGACACTCGTAGAAACACAATGGTTAAACAAAACTGGGCTGACAAGTTCGGTCTGGTCTCAGAGCTTCGAGGCAGAAGTGTTTTGAATTTCTCAAGTTCCTCGGGTTTGACATCCAAGTTAGCTTTAGTCAAAAAAACTCATCTATGTTTGTTGCTTAAACTGGCGTCCTTCATGTTCAGTTTATAGAAGTTGAAACAAAAATGTTCACTGTTAAATGAGTGCATGCAGATTTCTCACCTGAACATTTAAAATCCGTTTTATGTGACCACTCTCCCACGGCTCTTAATGGTCAATACAACTTGCCGGATGTTTACTGCAATGCTGGTAGAGCAAAAAATGTAAGAGTCATTCACTATTAAGGAACACTTGTCGAGGCCCCTTACTGGGGACTTAATACTCGTGTTTACAGCAGTTACATATATTATCAGACTTGAAACACTACACTGAAGGATATCGTATTCTTATTCAAAACTATCGGACGGGACAATCCTAACTCTTTATCTAAGTGAACACGAGGACAGGACCATACAAGACTGGAAGACTCCTCGGATGCCCCATTCATACAGCTCTCGAAGAATATTATTCATGCAAGTTCTATTATAGGCCTTCTCAAAATCACCTGTTGGGAGATGTCAGCAAAGGGAACTTTAATGTATGATGGAATACACATTGAATGTCTTCTCAACCCAGCATGTAAAGAACAGTAAGGATCCAGGCAAGAGGCAGATCGATTACGTACTCCAAGGTCTTTCTAAAGCAGTCAATGAGGACAATACTGCGATAGCTATACATAACTGCTTCACCATGCAATCAAAATAGAAAGGGCTGAGCCCGCGATCGACGATATCCCGACACTTCTCCTGAAGATGATGGATACGCACTCCATCGAAACGCTACTACGAGACGACGACAGCCCGCGACCGACGATAACCCGACGCTTCGCCTGAAGATGATGGAGACGCATTTCATCGAAACGTTGCAATGAGACGACGACGCTACTCGGATGACAACCCGTGAAGACTTCTTATATGAAATTCGCTGAGAAAGCCTGCACTCAAAAGAAGGAGGAAGATTACTAATGATAATCCATTGTATTGGCGAACTAATCAGTACTTTATCAATTGAACTATGCCTCTGAGAACTTGTAATTGACTTCTTCGTGCAAAAGTTGAAACATTGCCATCTGAGGACGTCCAGCTCTTAACATGAGCTACCTGCGCGACAATAATAGTGAAATACCCCCAATAACGACGTAACATGGGGAATTTTTAAGATACTTACGCAATTGTCGAAATAATATACCAGTTACAGCAAAACCAGAAAAACATACATTTTGAGGATTCGAATCAAACATTCTCGCTGATGGGGCGTATTTGTCATTTTTACCTCAGGACAAATGACAATGGAGAGCATAGTTGTTACCTAATTAGCCGTTTGAAGTCACAGGTAAAAATTGGTGTAGACACTGTTAGGTCGTGTGGGTCAGCTTTGGTATTCATGCACAACGTCCGAATTTCTCACCAGACTGTGAGTAGCATGGTGCATAGGCTCAGTGATTTACATAGGATATAATGTGAATTCTTTTTAACTACTCATGTACTTTTGGCCAAGATTCTTTTTTTTTCACATCCTGTACGATACCTGCATTGAATAAATCCTCCATACCTCTTATTCCTTAGTTTAAGTCTGTTTGACCGTAGAATCTGCGAAACACTACTTCTAGCCCTCTTGTAACAGACTGTATATTATTTAATTCCTCTCCCAACAACACTACTCTCTTCTTAGATCTTGAGATCGGTAGCTTATTGCCCCAAGTAACGAAGTAGCACAAACTGTGAGTTTCTAAGGCCTATGAGCCTATTTACTGTCTCTACACGTAGGCTGAACTTTGTTCCCAAGGATAGATGCCTGCTTACGGTGATCCTTGGTGCCTTCCAGAACGAAAAGATCACCCAGAGAACGGCACCAAACATATCACCTGAATATAACACTCCCTTATCCAGCCTGTATCCTTCCGATTATTGTTGCAGGATGTTTGCTTTCAGACGTTCCACACTGTACACGCCAATGGTTACCAGTCCGATGGAGCATCAAATGTGGTTCACCTTAAAAGAACACCATTCACCAGTCAGTGGACATCCTGTTCGGCACTAGCGTGCCTTCATTCCCGATGAACAGCAGTGAGCATGAGTGCGTGGACCAGGCGCCTACTGCATAGGCCCATACGCAACAATGTTCGGGGAGACATTGTTGGCAGCCCCTTGGGGCCTTGGTTCGTCTGGGCAGTCAGTTTATCGTTAGTTGCATCTCTATTCGTCCGTACACAGCGGCTCAACCGTCGTTCAGATATGTCATCTATGGCCCGTGGTGCACCACAATTGCCTCGCTGCCGATTTTGGATAGCGCCTTTTCTCCACGCACGGTATACTTCAACCCTTTCGGTCATGGTGTCCTCGTATAAGGAAGTACTAAATAAACGCTTAATATATTAAAATTCATTAAATTTTATAATTTGTGAGTTTTGTACTGATATTGTCACAACCAGAGAGTTTCTTTGAGAATAGTATCGACATCTCTACTCAATCTGTGGTAGCACGAAACAAAACTGAATGCGCACAGTCACATAGGCGCTTCCCAGGAAGCTTTGTGCCTCCCGTCAGCCGGTTAACATCTTCTGAGTTAGGTAAAAATATTTATTTGTGCGTAGAAAGGTGAATTCTTGAAGGTCAAAACCAAAGGTGTCTTTCAGAACAAAAGGTAAGTGACATATTTATAACTTTATATGTGTCTCCAAATGAGGACATTGTGATTGCAAGGTTGTAATAGCACAGAAATTTTGGAGATTATATCGCTGTCTTTTTAGTCAGGGTGATTTCACATTGCCCCGAGTCCAAGATAGACGAAGACTACTTACAGAAGAAGAAGTTGTAGAGCTCCTTCATTCATCTGAAATTGACGATCTATCCGATGAGCCTGTAAATAAGTTTGAACAAGAGAATAATGATGGAGGTAATGTTGGACGTCTTATATTATACAGTTTATTGAAAGCCAAGTAGCCTAGACACAAAGCCCGCTAACTGCATGATAGGTGACACTGAGATAACTACGAAACACTCGTCCCATCCAAACGACAATGCATTGGCAGTGTGAATGTTATTGTTGCGTACGAATTTGTTACAGCGCAGCCAACCTAAAGCTCAATAAGAAAATATTCATTCTAATAGTAACAGACTGAAAGGAAGCTTTATGTCCAGATTGGTAAGTCTGATGTCTGTTCACGTGCTTTGCATCCGGACAGGACAGGGTGGTAGCCACGCCTACTGGGCCTTTAGCAGGCTTTGCATCCGAAGGCAACATGCAGTAAGCTGCTTTTGAAACCGAACACAATTTTCGACAGCCATTTTCGACGGTTTAAAGCCGATTTTGCAACCTGAAACATATTCCATCTTGTAAGAGCTGAAAAAATCTGTACGTCCATGTGCCCACCTCAAAATCGACATAAAATGAATTTTTCAATATCAGTAAACTTCACCAACAGCCGTACACATTAGGATATTTTATTTCATTCTGGAAGCAACCAATTTTGGCAAATTATTTTGCTATCTTAAGACCCCATTCCCTTTTGTCCAAATAAACGAACTTATAGTGTAGCGACATAAAAAAACTGGATATCGTGGATTTCAATCGTTATTCAAATGCTTCATTTGTGTAATTTATGTATTTCGGTGAAATAAAATCAAATAAAATACTTTGACTTTTCGACTTATACTGCACCCACTTGAGCACGACGTCCGCATTTGGGGACGCGTTGTATCCCCCCTTGGCGGGCCACCTCGGAATATTTTATACATATGAAAAATCATAATTTAATTCGAAGAACTGGATAGCAAAGCCACGATTTTTGATTCTTCAGGAAAAAAATAATTGACGACCGAGAGGTTTAAGCAAGGCGTCACGCGAAAAGTTTACAAACATATCCACTTAGGAAATGCATCGACACTTAGCCTGAAACTTAATGATCATGCCCTTTTGGATGTCAGATAAATCGCTTCGTTTCCACATTACGACAATTACTCCACTGTTGTTAGCGCCCCCCCCCCCCCCCCCTATATGGTTTACACACCCTCTACAGCTAGTGCAGCCTCCTGCTCTCTCTTAGTGGTTACTGCACGTTGACTTGAGACATAGGCGGATCAGGGAGTGTACTTAAATTTTAATATATCTTAATGACAGGTCAGAGCGTACGGCTATAAGCTTACGTCATCCCCTCTGCCAGCCAAAAGAGCAATCTACTTGTACGTTGTAGCGTACTGCACGAACAAAACGTGAACCTAGTTTCCAGTCACCGATGACTGTAAGTCATGGTTCATACAATCAGGGCAATAGACAGTAGCAGATCTCCGCTCCTTCGACCACAGGATCCAATCTAACAAAGCTCCCTACCCGTACCACAACAGGAGACCAGTATCATCACCGTTTTTTAAAACAGTCAGGTAATGTTATCCTCGGTAGAGTAGTCGTGACGAAATATGATGGGCCATACGCAACGAAGTACACCAAGAAGAGGCCTACAGTAATAATACTAACCGGTGACAGTTATTTTACAATGCGAATTACCACCACACCCAGAAACTTAGCGAGGCTGTGATGAATAATTTGTAACCGTTGGTCTTAGGAATTATTCATGTCCATTTAGTGGTTACCTATCAAAAATAGACGAAAATGCCACGAATCATTGTGGATATTGCCGTTAAATAGCAAAGTGTCATTGAATGTGTGTTAAAAGCAAGAAAAATTATTTTTGAATGTAATTAATTTGGAAGGGTCATAAACTTTAATATTACTCACGTAAGATCATTATGCGCGTTGTGTATCGTATGATTTGAAAGGTATCTTCATACTCGCTCAGTTGTTGCTGTTTGCTGTTCCTTACTCCCCACCCCCGCCCAAGAATTATGGAAGAGATGCAAGGAAAATAACAGACTTACGAATAGCGATAACTTGTCATCTTCCACCGTTTAAAGGGCCGCATTCACAGAGGTACTGATAGTTCGCAGAATTAACGTAGACGTACTGTTGGGAATGTTATGAGACGAACTAACGATAAGGACCGCATAAAATGTCCTTCGGAAACAGTAGGCAACAAAGCCAAATGAATGAGAAAGGCGAGTAATCATAAGAATAATTAAGCATAATCATTGGTTAAGTGCAACGAAAACTGCAATTCTGCTGCTGCAAAAATGGAAGCAAGGGTACCATTTTCTCGGAGAGGTTATCAGAGGAGAAGGATACAACGGAAAAGCGTTACGGAGAAAGTCGTACTTGAACAAACTGAACCGAGACAAAATGCTGTAGTTCGCAAGGGATGACTTCAATACTGAGTCAGAAATGTGGAATGATGTTATATTAACTGATGAGAGCTAGTTCAGCTTTTGAAAGGACAGATGAACTACGCTGTGGCGAAAGGCAAGTGACGTGAAGTAGCTAAACAAATGACTCTACCGTGAAACATGACTGGTGTGGTGTTTTGTTAGAGGACTGCATTACATCACTGATAGCAAGTTGGACAGGTAGAGATATATTAGCACCATGAAAAAAGAATTGCACAGGAGAGCATAATATTGCGTATTACAAAAAGAATGGTTCAAATGGCTCTCAGCACTATGGGACTTAACATCTGTGGTCATCAGTCCCCTAGAACTTAGAACTACTTACACCTAACTAACCTAAGGACATCACACACATCCATTCCCGAGGCAGGATTCGAACCTGCGACCGTAGCAGTCGCGCAGTTCCGGACTGAGCGCCTAGAACCGCTAGACCACCGCGGCCGGCGTATTACATCTACATTTGCTTTTTCTTTCTTTTTTACCGAACAATGACTCGACACATCTTAATCTGAAAAACAGAGGCTTCATTCTAACTTCCCCAAAGCTGCTCAGTCGCCAGATGTAAACTCCAGCGACAATATAAGGAACAAAATCGATAGACGGCTCACTAGGACTCCAGTAAACTTGAAAGCAGTTCTGGAAAAGAAACCGAAGTGACAATACGAACTAACTGGGATTATGCACGCCGCAAAAATCGATGGTAACGTTTAAAAGCGGCTGTATTCTATTAGTAAGCAGAAGGAATAATCTACGAAGCATTACGTTCCAACATTATTGCAATATTCAAGAATAATTTTCTGTGACACAATACCAGAGACTCTACAATGTTAAGGTGGCAAATATTGTTTAAGGAAAAACATTGTCTTATTTCGTTACTTAAGAAATTACATGAGACATCAAAAAGTGAGCTACACACCTTGTCCCATGGGACGACAATTGTGGAACAAGCATTGCGCGTTGTCAGAAGGGAATTCATGTTCCTTGTTTCCTGCAGACTCAGTTCAGTTACGGTAAACATAACAGGTGCACAACAATGTAGGAATGAAACGGCGTGACAAGTGAAGACGATCCCGGGTCAGGGCGTTTCTTGTGGACGAAATGTCTGATTTCCTCACCGATTCATAGTGAAATTCTGGCGGTATAGGGACCAAATTTAAGGCAGCGCCTAATTTTAGTTGAATGGGGCCAACAATTTCATCAACGCCACGAAGATGATGGTGACGCTGATCCGGGAGTCCAGACCATGCACCATGAGATTTGCATCTTTTCGGCAAGATGAATATCTTGGAGAAAGATACTTTCTGACGATGAGGACGATCTCACAGCGGATTCAGAATAGGTCTTTGGCTAAAGGTCGGAATTCTGTTGTCGAGAAATTGAATGGCTGATAGAACTTTCCGAATTTAGCGGGTTTAGAATAGGTCTTTGGCTAAGGGTCGGAATTCTGTTGTCGAGAAATTGAATGACTGATAGAACTTTCCGAATTTTATTTCCAAAAACTCAACGAGTATGTTGAAACATAGTGTCATGCAACTTTGTCACTTTGAATGTTGATATTTAAGTTAATATTGAGGCGTGGAGTAGCATTCAGTAAAAGTTACAGGACTGCCATAACGACCGTAAGATACTTTTTGAAGTCCGCTGCTCCCCTCGAAAATCTATAGTAATTACGACAACGCACTTTTCCTTTGTTGAAATTTGATTCATTTGTTAAATGTAGACTGAGGTGACAAAGGTTATGCGATACCTCGTAATATCTTGTAGGATCTCCTTTTGCCCAGCTTAGTGCAGCAGATCGACGTTGCATGGACTCAACAAGTCGTTGGAAGTCCCCTGCAGTAATCTTGAGCCATGGTTCATCTACAGCTGTCCATATTTGTCACAGTGTTACCAGTTCGGGATTTTGTCCGCGAATTGCCTCTCGATTGTGTCTGATAAGAGTTAGATAGGATTAATATCGGGCCATCTGTGTGGCCAAACCATTCATTCGAACTGTCCACAATGTTCTAAAAACCAGTCACGAACAGTTGGGGCCCAGTAACATGCCACTCCATTGCTTGGGAACATAAAGTACATATATGGCTGAAACTGGGGTCAAGATAGCCGAAAATAGCCATTTACAGTAAATGATCGTGTCAACTGGACCAGAGGACCTAGTCCATTCCATGTAAACACAGTTTACAGTATTATGGAGTCACCACCAGCTTGCACACTGCCTTGTTGACAACCTCGGTCCATCGCTTCGTGGGGTATGCGTCACATTCGAACCCTACCGTCCGCTCTTACCCACTGAAATCTGGACTCATCTGACCAGGTGACGGTTGTTTAGTCGTCTAGGGTGTAACCGACATGGTCACGAGCTCACGAGAGTTGCTGCAGGCAATGTCGTGCTGTTCATTAAAGGCATTCGCGTCGGTTATCCGCTGCCATAGCTCATGAAGTTCAAATTTCGCCGCACTGTCCAAACGAATACGTTCATCGTACGTCCCACATTGGTTTCTGCGGTTATTTCACGGATTGTTGCTTGTGTGTTGGCACTAACAACTCTACATGAATACCGCTCAGTCGTTATATAGGTCGTCGCCCACTACTTTGTATGTGGTGACAAGTAATGCCTAAAATTTGGTATTCTCGGTAAACTCTTGACACTGTGGATCTTGGAATATTAAATTCGTTAACGATTTCCGAAACAGAACATCCCATGCATCTACTTTCGGCGACCATTCGGCGTTCAAAGTCTGTTAATTCTCGTCGTGTGGCCATAATCACGTCGCAAATCTTTTCGCATTAATCACCCGAATACAAATGACAGCTGCGCCAACGCACTGCCATTTCATACCTTCATTACGCGGTACTGCCGCCATCTGTAGAAGTGTATATCTCTTTCAGCTGCCGAGAATTCTTCCGGGTTGTATGGCCGTGGTCCATGGAGCTCTTCTATCCCTGACGTTTCGTCCAAAGCTACGTTGGACATCTTCGGAGGTGCTCCTAGTTGTGCTGAGTCTTGCCGACTGACGAGTCCGATACGTGGATGACACATGTGGTTTGGTCACATGGCAAAAAAAAAAAAACTTTAGAAGAATTCTTTTGTTATTTAAATAGTAGAAATCATAAAATCAAGTTTACCATGGAAATGGAGAAAGACAATGCAATATCCTTCTTGGATGTATTCGTTATGAGACAGACTGATGGCAGCTTGAAACATAAAGTCTTTCGGAAGATTACACACACCGACAGATACCTGCATAAGGATTACAGTCATCATCCACCACAGAAAAGAGCTGTAATCAAAAGTCTAGTGGACAGAGCTAAAAGGATTTGTGTGCCGGAATACCTAAACGCCGAGTTAAAACACCTAAAGCAGGCTTTTGAGAAGAATGGGTACTCTAGTGAGGAAATAAATAGAGTTTTGCGACCGAATAACAGGAAGCCTAAGGACAACGATAGGACACAGCGATGAAAGAATACGGTTTCTCTACTCTTCATCAAGAGAGTAACGGTTCAAATCGGCGAGATTTTAAGGAATCATAACGTTCGACGGATTTTCAGACCAACTAAGAAAATAGGACAAGCACTCCGTTCCGTTAAGGATAAACGTCCCCCTCTGCCTGCAGGTGGTATATACAAGATTCCGTGTACATGTGGTAGGGTCTACATTGGAACTACAAAGAGAAGTGTGAATACACGGTTGAAGGAACATAAATGTCTTTGCTGACTACGGAAAACAGACAAGTCAGCCGTGGCGGAACATGCCCTTCAGTTGGGTGATCACGTAGTGAAATTTTCGGAAACTGAAGTTTTATCTACTCTGACGAACTATTATCCACGGCTACATAGAGAAGCAATCGAAATATATAAAAATGAGGACAATTTTAACAGAAAAGAGGAAGTTATGAAACTCAGCGTTATACGGAGAGTGGCGCTACAAAATCGATGAGAAGTTTTTATCTTTGACGTACTATGAGAGATAGTTATATTTTATCCTTGACACGGTTTATCTCTGCTATCACGTGGAACCCAGACCACGCCCACTTTCCACGGTATTTAGGCCGTTCTTCGACGTCCGACTCGTCAGTCGGCAAAGACTCAGCACAACTAGGAGCACCTCCGAAGATGTCCAACGTAGCTTTGGACGAAACGTCAGGGATAGAAGTGTTCCATGGACCACGGAGATGCAAAAGAATTGTCGGCAGTGGAAACATCCGGTCGTGAAAGCCTTCATTGTATGTATATCGCTTTAACTTTTGTCACCTCACTGTATATGTGAAAATAAAACATACACTACGAGAAGCAGTGAAGTTATAAATATTAATGAGAGCCTGTGTATATGTTAAAGCATTGAATCTTAGTAAGGCCTCCAATTGTACGGCTATTACAATAAATATTCAGGGACAACGCAATGAGTGAAACAGCGCGGGACTAGCTATCATAACCACAGATGGGATTCAGTCAGCACCCCCGTAGGGGAGAAAGAGCTTTGGCTCATAAATCAGTGCGAAGGTTCGTTAACACGTGTGCTCATCGTGACAGGCGACATGCTGTGTTGTGGGCTGCGCGACTGTCCTTGTATAAGGTGCGGGCGGCGGGTGGGTGCCACTGACACGTGACGCATGGGAGCGGGCCAGCGCGGTGCGGCTGTGATCAGCCAGTCCACGCCCCCCTGCCGGCCATAGAAAGCGCTCAAAGGCCACCCATTCAGAGGGGCGTGGGCGGTGGCACCGTGACACCGTACGGAACGTTATCGACCGAATAAAACGAGTGAGACCAGTGCGTGACGCACGATACGCCCAATGTATATTGACAGGGCAGCCGAAAGTTCGCGCGTAGCCCTGCGAAATCGGCCGGTTTTACTGGATTACAGGACACTACCATGCCGAGTCTCGTCCTGCCCACCATCGGTAATCGGTGATCTCGAGGTAAATCGGGCAAACTGTTCGCGGAAAGGTAAAGCGTAAACTAATGTTGCACCGTGTAACACGTTGGAACGGCCTGGTTACTTATGGTTGTCTTACAGAAATTTCCACTCACATTTCGGTGATTTCTTCTTCTGCAGACCGATCCAAAGGCCTTCCCTGTTAAAAGACGTATCGACATAGTACAGTGATATGGTTCTTGTGTGTATTCATTTCTGTAAGACTGTCATAATCCTTGACTTACTTGTAAGCGTTATGGCGCGAATGCGCACAGAGCAGTCTTTGTTTCACTTTGCAGAAGTTAAGTTGTTATTTCGCATTGTAAAAGAACAGTCAAGTCTTCTGTTTGGTTAAAGTGGAAACTAAATATATGAAGATTGATACAAAACTGTTTTCTTGATGATGTGACAATTAAGAAGAAGTATATGTGAATTTACAAGAAGTTTAATAAAAATGTGGATCGTGAACACCAAGTCAAAAATTATTTCTACCATACAATTGTTCTGATCTGGGCTTGTTTGATCATTAAGGATTTCCTGAAAAACGCATTTGTTAGGTCTTCAAATATTGCTAAAATACAGATCTGGACCTTCTAGCAGTCAAAGTGGAATCACCCTAGAATCAACAAGATGAGCCATAACTACTTCGACGAAATCTACGTGGGAATCCATTCAAGATAAGTGCCAAAATTAATGACTTTTTTTACAGAGAATTCATTATTTCCACTCTGACGATACCATCCACAGTCAATAACTTTGTTGTTGCCCGATAAAGCGAACATATGCTGCGTGAGCAACATTATTAATCTGATTGCTAACCTACTTTGCAAGTGGTGGTTCTGTTAGAAGGTGAAGTGAGCTGTTAGCGGATAGCTAATTTCTGGGAAAAAAAACTTTTATCCATATATATATATATATATATATATATATATATATATATATATATATATATATATATATATATATATATGGATAAAAGTTTTTTTTCCCAGAAATTAGCTATCCGCTAACAGCTCACTTCACCTTCTAACAGAACCACCACTTGCAAAGTAGGTTAGCAATCAGATTAATAATGTTGCTCACGCAGCATATGTTCGCTTTATCGGGCAACAACAAAGTTATTGACTGTGGATGGTATCGTCAGAGTGGAAATAATGAATTATATATATATATATATTGTTACTTGTTCGATACAAAGACACCGCCAAGTCGGAGCTGGTCTGAAGTTACAATTTAAACACCCCCACACGCTATGCCAAACACTTATTACAGCCAACATATGGTATTTAAACCTAACTTTCACCGAAAATATTATAAAACGGAGTATCTGTGACAGAAAGCTCGCTCAAATATTCCACAGCTCGTTCCCTTTCAACACTCAGATCTCATTCAAAAGTCAGTTTTACGCATAAAAACCGGAATTCCGCGAGTTCGTCTTTCTCAAACGTTTCCGTTCACTCTATGGCACGCCACAGCCAAGTTTAACTCTACTGTTCCGCAAAATTATCACATTTATTCAGAGCTCGCAACACATGCATCCGAACAAGATGATGGCTGAGCTGCGAACTACCTTTTTGAATTCAGAAAGCAATTATGTTAGACCACAAAATTCGCGACAACGTACGGTCCTCTGGTTGATGCCATCACAGCCAGTCCGATATTAGTATCAAACTGCGTAGTCACGCGTCTTTTACTTTTTACCAGTGACAACTTAATAGATTTTGACGAGCAATTTATTACACGAACAAATTTATAAAGCCGACAAATATAAAAATACCTCACTATTCAAATAACAGAATTATCGTAAAACGCTTCTTGTCTTCCTAGTCCCTAAACTTGGTAGTTGCAATTTACAAATTTCCCCTACGTATGATACACTCTCTCTGTAAAAACAAATGTTAGTTTTCATGCTAACATGTAATCAGTTAATAAACATACAATATTCGTGTACAACAATACTTTACATTCACATAGTCAGTCACACTAATCATTAAACAAATGAAATATTAATAATTAATTAAAGTCATAAAACGCACACACATACAGATTTGTTTCCAAAGGATATGGCTTTAACTACAAAAATGGTCCAAATGGCTCTGAGCACTATGGGACTTAACATCTGAGGTCATCAGTCTTCTACACTTAGGACTACTTAAACCTAACTAACCTAAGGACAACACACACATCTATGCCCGAGGCAGAATTCGAACCTGCAACCGCAGCAGCAGCACGGTTCGGGACTGAAGCGTCTAGAAACGCTCAGCCATTGCGGCCGGCGTTTTAACTACCTCCTCGTCTATGTGGGGCTCCCAAAATCTGATTTTGTAAACAGATTTCCCAATGCCGCTTTTCAGTGGTCATTTAAACACTTCAAAATCCGTTCTAGAAACCTGCTTCTAAATGCCGGCTTCCCAGTTCCGCAATTGATTTTCGCTCTCATGTAAATGCGGCTGGTTTTGAAACGCGCTTGGGCTATCACGTAAGGTCTTGTTCTCAGAATATTCGCTTAATATGAACTTATTGTGCAGTGAAGAAGAAGCTGTCTACCTGTAATATTTAAGTGAAGAGAAATAACAATTGTGTCGACTGAATCAGAAACTGAATCAGCTGTTTCCTAGGCCCTATATGTAACTGAGATAGCAAATCTGCTTCAGACCTTAGCATGTAAACACGACAGCGAAAACACCTTCCGAAATTCGGTTTTCATCTTTCGGAAAATGTGTCGCATGTAAGCGTGATATACGTAAGATTTTATAGTTCGTGATGCTGACACTTTTCAGCAACAGTCGTAACTACTTGCAGCTAACTATTGGATTGGATTGTAAATCTCTAATATTAGAAACATGACTGACGTATGAAGGTGCCTACTCACTACTGGCTCATAGGTGCGATGTAAGTCGCAGTGTCTCAACCCGAGCGGAAACACTGAACAGAGTTACTGTAAACTGTCGAAAGGAAAGCCGTAACCCAGCTTCCCACGCAATTGATTGCCCTTACACAGGTATGTCAACGATTACTATTTGACCGGTGCCTGTCGTTTGCTTAACTGTGTGCATCGCGTGAAGTTCCACCCAGATTGAAACACGTATGTATTCAGTAGCAGCGATGGCGAGGCATGACAGAATCTCTGACCAGAGAGTTATTTATCATTGCTAGTCTGCGCTTGACCGCGCGAGAGTTCAGTTCCGAGTTGTAAGTTGCGAATGAGAGTCAATCGCGAGTGGGACGCTGTCGGCGGGCGTCGACATGGGTCTCTGGTCAAGATTCAGGACGAGGTATATTTTTTAAATAAGGTAATGAAGCAGCCTTGCGCACATCTGATAATGTAATGTATATAAACTGTAATTAATTTGTTCAAGAATTCCCCCAATAATAATTTTGTTCTGAAAGCAATCTTTCAAAAAATAATCATTACAATTGAAACAATACTTCCTTTGCTTTTCCTCCCAGAATCAATTTATCAGGTTGATCTTAACATTAATTTTGTGGGGACTTAACATTTTTGCACATTTTTTTTATCATTGACTTTTGTTACTGTGGGAAGCTAGCATATGGGTCTATTTGCATTTTTTATTCAATTGATATCATTTAAAAATAATTACGGGGAGGTTACACATTGAACGACGTATATTCACATGTAAAATAATTTTCTCTTTCATTTTTGCGGGGAGGTTACACTTAGCAGAATGAATATTCACATTTAAATAAAATTCTCTTTCATTTTGCGGGAAGGTTACAAGATATTTTTGCTACAGATCAATGCAGTCCATAATTTCACAACACATATAATTGGGCATATAATAAAAAGAGAGGTTATGATTCCATATTTATTTTATTAGGGAATTAATTTGTAAATTCACTTCAGTATTTTTCTGTCTCTCCCTGAGGAGAGACCGAGACGGAAACTACAGATCATCATTCCCTCTTTATGGGAGAAACTTTCAGCGAGGATAGTTTCAGTGCACCACCATTAAAACTATAACTACTTGGTTTGAAGGATAATAGCAGGAGTGTAGGGTAGGAAGTCCTGGTAGGAAATCCGTGGTTTGAACTAGTCAGGTAATGTTAACCGAACAGATGTGGAGACTTCTCTCAGAAGTCGCCCGTACGACGGTCAATTAGGGTGATAATACAAATTAGTGGATATCCTGACAATCAAACGTTTTCTTCGTAGGCAACGGTTTTCAGTAAGACGCAGACGGGTCACTCAGCTTCACTTTCGCCGTTGTCCTGGAGCAACCAACACGTAAGGTCCGCGTAATCAATGCTTATCACAGAGTAAATCCCGGTACACGCTATGTTTGAAAGAGTGTGACTCTAACGCCCCACACACCTACAGGAGTGGCGAGAGCTTCAGATAAACGACTATGACGTTCACTATTCACGACGGGTAAATGATCTACGTGGTTCACACAATCTGAAAACAAACAATTTTCGCGTTCTGCGTAAAACAGCGAAATGTTACGGAATACAAGTTCGATAACACGCCATCGTGCTGCCCTGTTCGTAGTCATTGTTCGTTGTTGTCTCTCCCGCTCGTCTCTATCTTATAATGGCTTCTTTGTTATTATTTTATAACTTCTGTTTCTAACTGACGCTTGATCATATGTAAAATCTGATACTGATAACTTGAGCACTCTTTCCTCCCAGTTTCAGTGCTTAATATTCGTTTTCCTGTTCGTTTGTAATACTTAGATGCAGAAAAAATTTCAGTTAATTAGTCAAATGTGGATGCTTTTCATTGTAGTGTATGTGGTACGGCCCTTCATGTTCACCTTCACACCCATGATAAGCTTTTGATTAACCCTTGTTTAAACTGGATGCTTCATTCACGCCTATAAGTAGGATCCAGTCAGAGTTTTTTCAAAGCCACAAAATAAATATCGCTTTAGTTGGGCTCCACTTGTTAGGGGAAGTGATTAGGAGGTAAAGTGACACATCACACTGCTTTACCAAATCGTAGTCACTTAGTTCTTGAATACACTCCTCGTACAATGCACTACCTGTCCGCAGTTAGTGGTGTAGTGGTTAGCGTTGCTGTCTTTGTATCACAGAATCCAGGGTTCTATTCCCGACTAGGCCGTAGGTTTTCCGCTCCTAGCAACTGGGTGTTTGGGTTGTCCTCATTCTTTCATCATCAATCGGGGAAAATGGCGAGCTTGGGTAAAGGTTAGGAATTAGTACAGGCGTCGTCGAGCGCCCCACACACCAAGCATCATCATTCTACTAACGACATACACGATTCTAACAGCATTACACTAATTTTAATGTTTCTGCACACACCACTTCCATACATTACGAGTTTCCCGGTTCTGTCATTTGTGAATATAGTTGACAAGTGCCATTATGTTTCAAGAGGACTAAATGTATAAACAATGTACGTCTTGTACAAACAAGATAATCGTTCTTGTAGTCATATCGATGTGACTAAGCAGTCATGGCCCATTGCGGTGTGGTAACAATGCACCCATCAACTGAGCAGTATCCAGTCAAAATTTACTACTTGCTAATATACACTATCGCGTGACAAGAGCGTTTTCTGGCGCAAAAGAATGTATGTTGAGCATATTAGAGACAAATCTTGCCAGATATTCCCTGCAGTGTATACAAGGGCTCTCATCTCCTAACATCCTCTGCCTTGTTTTAATTAATGTTTCCAAATATTGGCTTCTTCGATGATTCAGATTTTCTTAAAAAGAGCAAACGATTCGCTACTTACTGTTGTTTTATGTCTCGTCCTGACACTCTCTTCTTTGAGCGTCCACACGAGAAAGTCCTGTGCATTTATTAGCGTAATCTTACACTGAAATAACAATGATATACCTAACTTGCATTACGTTTGAATTTTCCTGTTAAATTGGTTAAAAGTGGTCGATTTGGTAATGCGACGATGGCGGGCCATTAACAAACCATCATTTTCAAACTACTATTCACGTCATTCGAGCCTGCGGCCCATATTTTTAACCAAGTCCTATTATCATTGCTACCTCTATGCAAAAACCGACTTTTGGCGTTAACAGTTGCTCGATAATGTGCCACCGCGTTTACTGTTTGCCACGTATAACATTTGCCTACAAAAATCTCAACAGAAACGTTTGATGCCTCCACAGATTAACGTGCACCATTTCATTAAATTTATTGTTTCTTTGTGCACTGTGTAACGCTCCTCTCCATCCTCTTCACACCTTTTATATCAAATTTGGAGCGTTACCCTGTCGTCCCAGTTCCAGGCCTGCTTTCGATGTACATTTGTGTGTCAAAATTTGTTGTCATTCCGTTGTTACAAATTTTGTCTGTATCTTACAGAAACCTTGATTACAACGCATGGTGTACAAAGAGAAACTGAGGAAAGCTGGAAGAACCGAACAACTTAAAAATTTTTAATGTAATGACAAGTACCTAATACGTATTGGGTGATTGTAATTAAAGTGCAGCTACTCACAGAGGACCAGCGTGGACTCTAATTATCATATGGCAGCGAAACTTGGCACATGGGATCTAATACTGAGAGCAAGGAAATTAAGAAAACCACTAGACACCCCACAAAAGATCCATTTACTGTCGTGGGCAGCAGTTTGGAATAAATAATGAAAGCAAACGTTCAATAATTCTCATGAAAGTCAAACAAGATGTCATCCAAATAAGATTGATTAAGTAATAATACGCCCTCCAAACTAATAAATCTAACATCACAAACAAATCATCTCACCTGAATTGACACATCTGTTGAAGTCACTGGATGCCTTGAGTAATCAGATTACAGCATTGAAATTGCATATCGTAGGACACCTGGCACAATACGACGTTTAATTAATGAGCAAGCACAAATAAAAGATCCTGTTCGTAAGCTAGATACAGAAGTAAATAATTTACTGCTCAACAAGATGTCAGAGTCACAAATAGGAAGTTTTCAAACATTGTTCTGAAGCGATTTCAAGTAAATATACAAGTACAAATGAAATATTAGATTCTGAACTATCACATGTTATTCAGCAGAAAGTTACTCAAGAGTCATCTCAGGGAGTAACTTTGGGAGAAGTAATTAACACGGAATTAAAGCGAATTAAAACTGCACTAAGTAAAGATATACCTGAGTGACGAGACAATGTTGCGACACAAAACAGTAGTATACAACGGGAGTTGTCACTGACTAAGCAGAGAGTAAGAGACACACTGCCTTCTGTTGCTGGGACAAGCGACGAAAATATTAGTGCTAAATTCAATGGTGGAGTGTACAGAAATGATGTAGATGAGACAGGTCTGCCACCTAATCATATATCCTATCTGTTCTGTTAGATATTAGTAGTATGGTATTCTGCCTTGTGGCGGGATTTGTCATGGGTTAAGCCTCTTCCATTTCTGAATATTTGCCTCCTTTGATATTTTCCAACATTTGATATCTTCTTTTCCCTCTTCCCCTTTTTCCCTCCACCATTCCTTCTATTCCTTCCTTCAATAAACACTCCCTCCTCTAACAATGTCTAATCCAGTACCGATTCCTCTTTCTGATGACTTTCAGCTTGTTTCTTTCTTCTCCAACTCTTATTAATACTGCTCCATTCCTTACTCGTTCTTCCCTTTTCACTTTTTCCATTCTTCTCCATATCCACATATCTAGTGCCTCCAACCTTCTTTCATCTTCCTATGTCAATGTCCAGGTCTCTGCACCATATCGCTCCAGATGTAACATTTGACATGTCTTTTCCTCAGATCTTTGTTTAGTGGCCCCCAAAGTAATTTCTGTTTCCTCTCCAATCCTTCTTCTGTCATTGCAATTCTTTTCCTAATTTCTGTTGAGCAATACATATATCCATTATTACACTTCCCAAGTAATTGAAGTTATTCACTTGCTCTATTTCCTCTCCCCCAATTTTCATACTTCATTTTATCCCCTTTCCTCCAATTACCTTGCTTTTCGTTTTCTTCTTGTTAATCTTCATTTCGTATTCTTCTAATTTTGTGTTTAGTTCATTTAACATTTGTTCCATCTCTCTTGCACTCTCTGCCACCACAACCATGTTGTCTGCTAATCTTATACACTCCACTGTCCGACCCCCTACACAAAATCCTCTCCTTCCATCAAAACTTTCACTAATAATTTCCTCCAGATATATGTTGAACAGCGTTGGTATAAACTGTTAGATAAGTGTTTGTTAAAAGACTGACAGTTCCAGATCTTTACACTTGACAAAAATTATTCATCCTGCTATGATTATCAAGTGCCCAGGTCGTGGACAGATTAACGAAAGATACACGTCACCACACATTTTATTCAGGGGAATCTGCCCTTCGGGCCACCAAGATCACTGAAAAGTGTCAATCTTACGAACAGTTCGAGAATGCGTTCTTATCAAAATACTGCTCTGGTTGCGTGCAAGAAAGACTCTGTAAGGACGTATTTAATCCTGAAACTTTAAATGTAAATGAGGAAGTCTACATAAGTATTTCGCGAAGTATCTGAATAAAACTCAGTACTGGGAGGAGCCCATATCACACAAGGACATTTTAAGAATATTTAAAGCAAAATTGCAGATGGATTTAACTTGCAGATTAGTGCAAAAGTCCGATACGAATCTGGATCACTTCAAGGGAAAATTATGCAATAACAATCATTTTAATGACACAGCTCTGTCCTCTCTGCTTCAAGAACAATCACAGAAGGACAAGAGACTGTCATGTTAACTTTGTGACAGAGATGGTGTAACCTCGACTACATAACACTCAAGCTAATGATTGTGGTCCAAAAACGTTTTAATTCGAAAAGAACAAATCCCAAAACAGGAAATTGCAATCTACTGAATATTCATAACAATCATAACTTGAAAGAAATTCCAGTACAAAACTGTACTATTGATAATAACTCGCTGACACAAAATCCAGCAGCAAATATTATTGACGTGGTGGAAGAGCCTCATTCCACAACGACAGGTGCAAGAAACTAAATGTGGTTACATCACACACTCCAATTATGGGATGGACTGGGCCCAAATAAGTGATCCAGTAAATACATTGTGATATAACGATGACACAGACATTAGAGAAGATATACAACTGAAAACTACAAATGCCATGATTCTATCGTAGGCATGATCCAACTATAAATGTTCTGGACGAAGGTGCCATTCTGAATGTTACGTCATCCAATTTATTTAGTATCACTCACGACAATACGAGAGCAGCCATCTTCACTATACAGAATTGTGAGACTAATGGTTACACTGTCAGGTCATGAAATGTCAAATCAAGATCCAAGTGGAAGATGTAACAGGAAATGGAGTTCCTAATCGTTAGTGGGTTAGATGTTGAATGCATTTTCTGCGTTGAGTTCATAAGGTAGAAGGATGCACTGATGAAATTCGCCTCAGGCAACTGTTTGCCGAACATCGATAGCCATAATTATTGCTAATGACCTGGTGAAGACAAAATTAAACATGGTAGACACTACCAACGCTTAAAGGTAAAGATGAATAGAACAAAATCTGCATAGCCTATGTGCACCTCCTCACTGTAGTGCAGCTGACAGTAATGAATGTCAAATACAAAACAAGGTTAAAGAGCTAGGACAGTTGACTCCTTTCGACAGGAGAATTAAAAGATTGGTTTTTAAAGTATCTACATATTGTTGACGGTAACTAGGTGTTATTGTTACATACCAGTATCACAGCGTCGTTCACACCCATGATATATAGGGTGGCAGTTGTTTCATGAAAAATATGGAAAACTGCATATCGGATTTCAAAAAAAGATTGTAGTAACAGTCTCAAATAGAAACTCCCATCTGCAGGGGGTGGGAGGGAGATAACTTTGAAACCTTCAATGGGAATCCATAATTTTTAATCAAAATTAGGATTCTCCAGAAAAATATCTAACTGCTGTATGAAACACTTTTCATTGTTTGATAGATGGCGCTGTAATATACACAAATGAAAATGGGTAATAATATATTGAAACATGAGAGTACTTCAGGGAATTACCCAACAGATTAGAATATCAGGATGGTAGAATTGCGTTATTCTTACATTTTGTAATGTGACGCTGTTTTTCTATAACTAATCGACGTTATTGTCCGGGGCATAGCGCATTACAGTGTCTACATTATTGGTGAAATTATCTTCACAGATGGCGCTGAAGTGAAAAGTGACTGGAACAGGTCATTGGGTTGTGTGTCAACTCAGTGACAACTACATTTAGTGTTACCCAGGAACTGTGATATGGACATAGTAGTGTTTTATTCCCTTCAGGGTACATTTTTAATTTGAGTCCACTGCCTCTCGCCGCTGAAGTGCTTGTTCCAGATGGGTCCCCTTGCCTATCACCATCGTGTTTCTTGTTTTAGGTGTGCCTCCTGCTTCTCAACAATGAGTTGCTTGATTTAAGTGAGCCCTCTTGCCTCTCACTATTTGGGTGTTTGTCTTAGGTGCGCTCCCTTACTTTACACATATCTTCGTAATTTACTAAAGCCAATGTAGGAAATTGTGCCCGTTTGCTGGGATATACATCGCAACACCGTTTCTGAAAGACAATCCTACGTCTCTAAGTGTCTCTTCGCTAATATTTACCCGTTCAATGACAATTCGCTGCCGCATATTTGCAGGAGTTTGCAGGGGTTTGGCATTCCCCACAACAAAAATCGGGTAAATGCGCAGACCGCTCATGAGGTCTTCCTCATTCAATCCATCGACCAGGATAGTATCAACGCAGAACGTTACGATATATCCATAAATAATGCGCTGTACAGCCATCGTGTTGAAATCACATAGGGATTCTTGTTTGACGTAGGAAATTCTCCAATAATACTGGCAAAATACTCGTATTATCTAAAAGTCGCCAAACATTCAACCATTCACGTTGTCATCTAAGAAACCACCTAACAGACTGCACCAAACATTAACACTTCAGGGGAGTTGAAGTTCAACTTGTCTTAATCAGCGGGGATTCTACATCGCAAAGTACTGAATATTACACCAAGTCACGTGACAGTTGTTTGTTATCCTTCCTCCATCCAGGAAAAGTATCTTTGTAGGAAAATCATCATTAGCTATTAGTTGTTGTGGTATCCCACTGAAAAAGTTCAAGCTGCCTTGAAAATCACCCACTTGTGGGGCTCGCAATCACAGGTGGTGTGAATGGTGTTAGTCTTCATGCAGTATGCGTAAAAAACTTCATCGCAAAATTCCTTCACGTCATGAGCTTTGCCGCAATCTAATATGAGTATAAGCAGCAATTACAGCTAAAATATCTACTGCGGTATTTTCGTTCACTGCAGGTAGCGGTCGTATTCTTCCTGTTGATTCAACACTTCCAGTGGTCTGTATTTGACGCAAAGTGCGAAGTAGTGATATTTACCCTCTCTGCAATCGTCAGCAGCGTCGCACATGTAGGAAGAGATGTTTACGGCTGGAATGTTTGCAGTAAAGTGAACGGTGACCGTTTCGCGTTCTTGTTTTCCTATCCATCGTTAACGGTATGGAGACAGTTGCGCTCGACGCAATGAAACTGCTTCCTTGCACTTAAAGGTGTTGCACCTACAGCGAGAGTCTGACAAGGAGTGCAGCGCATATTCGCCGCCTGTGCATTACAAACGATTTTTTGGGTGGTACAAAATGTATCGTGGATAATGGTTAACATATTAATATTCCCCTATCACTTTTATATGGTTTGTAACCCACTTTGATTTGTGTCGATTACAACGCCATCTACCACACAACGATAAATTTGTTCCAAGCAAAAGTTACATATTTCCTTCCAAAGAAACCGATTCCGCAATAAAAGTTTGTGGGATTCTATTGAAGATTTCAAAGGGAGACGAATTTAGTTTCGTTGGATGTCGACTTTCGAGATGAAGAACCTCTGGTGTCACCGCCAGACACCACACTTGCTAGGTGGTGGCATTTAAATCGGCCGCGGTCCATTAGTATACGTCGGACCCGCGTGTCACCACTGTCAGTGATAGCAGACCGAGCGCCACCACACGGCAGGTCTTGAGAGACGTACTAGCACTCGCCCCAGTTGTACAGCCGACTTTGCTAGCGATGCTACACTGACGAAGACTCTCTCATTTGCCGAGAAGATAGTTAGCATAGCCTTCAGCTAAGTCAATTGCTACGACCTAGCAAGGCGCCATCACCAAGTTATGTTGAGATGATAATACTGTATCAACAAGACCAATGTTCACCAATTGTGGATTAAAGTTAAGTATTCCAGCAGCTACGTACTTTTCTTTATAGCATTCATTACGTGTCCTGTTTCAGACCTCACGCCAGCCTGCGTGAGTTTAAGCGCGTGCCTTTCGGCTTCCTCTCATTGTGTCTAGGCTGTCTTGTCTAGACACAACAGGACCTATATTACAACCTTCTTTCATCCACGTTGTAGTGTCCCATGTATCTCCATAAACAGTTTCAACTGGCCCACCTTGTATACTGTCAGAATACATACTCCATCCTGTGGACAAATCAAGTGGTTGTCACTAATGGAATGTGTCAAATTCGTGAGTGGAGAATGAAAGGACCCTCAATGTCTCCATAGCTCCTTATTAGCTGAGGAAAAGCCTGGGGAAGTTTTTGTCTGGTAGTAGATGTGACAGCTACCAACAAAATTATTGTTCCTGTTGGTACTATACCCAAGAATTTTTATGAACAGTTGCAAAAGTTTAATGCTGCCAAGTGCCTACCAGCATCAATTTGAGATCTTGGTACTAGCAGGTATGCCTATCAAAAGTATCCTGAAAGTATCCTTTCATATTTGGAGGCAGGAGTTATCCATGTTGTTTATTGTAATTTGGGTTAAATGTTAGTTCACATTTATTCATTACTGCCTCGGATATAGTCTTTGGCCCTGAGTTACTTCATGAGGTAATATTTTATGTTGCTCATCTACTAGTAGCTACTCCTATGTGGGATGTGTATTTACATGTCCTGAAAAGAACTTTGCAGAAATTTTAGAAGCACAAGTTCACGTAATCTACAGAACTCAAAATTTGTAAGGGACAAAATAAAATTTCTCGGCCCCACGTTTACTTCC
Source organism: Schistocerca serialis cubense (assembly GCF_023864345.2). NCBI lineage: Eukaryota > Metazoa > Arthropoda > Insecta > Orthoptera > Acrididae > Schistocerca > Schistocerca serialis. The sequence continues at coordinate 545,900,253 of NC_064643.1, forward strand.
AGAGGGATAATACCAGATCCAGACAAAATTAGTCATACAAATAGTTTTCTTTATCCAAGAACTGAAAAAACAAGTTAAAGCATTTTTTGGGTTGTGCTAATTCTTCCAGCTGGTTGCACCTAATCAACTTTTGAATAGCACAGCTTTATTTACCTTATTAAAGAAAAATGTGCTGTGGCTATCTGCAAGTGTCTGCCTGAAAAATGTTTATTCAATAAAACATGGTTTGTTAAATCTGGTATTCTAAATCATCCAGATATGTCAAAATACTTTTGTGTTGTAACTGTTGCCTCACTCACTGGTTTGGGAACATGTTTATTTCAAGTTAATGAAGAGGAAAGAAGAAATTTGTCTTACAAGTTGTTCCAAATGCACATTGAAAGAGTGTGACTGATCTTCCTCTGCTACTGAGTTGTAAACTGTAGCTGTAGCTTCAGCCTTTAACAAGTTTGATTACTATATGTATATAAAAAGCAACAAAGCCATCTGTGACCATCAGATATTAAAACTTTCTTACGTCAAGTAAACTACTGCATGCATGCTTTGTATGTTGGCCACTGTCTTCGTAAGAGTACAATTTTGAAATAATTCATATTTCGGGAAAAGCCATTATAGTAGATGAATTGTCTCATCTACCATAAGATTTACCTGAGTGCTCAGATGTATATGTATTTCTAATGAAAGACAGTCAGTACAAGCAGTATTATTTAGAAACATATAAACATATAGCTGTTTTGCAAAATGCTGCCAGTACTACTGTAACAACTTTAAAGAATACATAATGAGTCTTCATTATACAGATGTTAAGTACGATATCACTTGTGGTGAACTTCCATCCCACACACAAGTGAAAATGCCTTATGAACAAACAAACACTAATATGAAGATTTCACCCAGAAAGCAGTAACATAGCAATAATTTTCCGTGAAGGTTTATACATACTAAAGGACCAGTTCAACAAACATGTTGGATAGAATATCTGGAATTATTTGGACAAATCGTAAATAATTTTCCAATAGACACAACACTGTACTCCAGTTACATTACTATGCAAGGCAGAAGAGATGAATAAACTGCTGATCTGCTTCCATGTCTTCAAATGGTTAAAATGGCTCTAAGCACTATAGCACTTAACATGTGAGGTCCTCAGTCCCCTAGAACGTAGAACTACTTAAACCTAACTAACCTAAGGACGTCACACACATCCATGCCCGAGGCAGGATTCGAACCTGCGACCGTAGCAGCAACGCGGTTGTGGACTGAAGCGCCTAGAACCGCTCGGGCACAGCGGTCGGCCGTTACATATCTTCAGGGACAAGAATGTTCCTGGGTGGGATTGGTTAAGACAAACTTAGTCACACCCACAGAACGATACATTTGAGAGAAGCCTAATCAGAGAAAAAATTAGGGCAAATACAAAGATATTAAGTAGGAGTTTTGGGCAAGTGTTCTTTAAACATTTGCTCAAAATCTTCACTTCTCCAGAAAGAGAATAATGAGAGGCAGCTTTATATAGGCTCTTACAAAAAAGACAAAATTCCACGCAAACAGAGCTACTTGACAGCTTTTCATATAACCACCAAATTCAAGGGTTATGTGCACACGACGATCATTAGAAATACTTTTTTTATTCTGGTCCTAAAACTGCTAGTAAGTCGAAAAAAGGATATGGTAATGGAAATCTTTTAGTTTCATAACACGGTTCAGGCATAGTGGATCATCAGATGATCTACTAAATTAATAAGAAATTTTACACTTTACTAATCTTAACACAAACAGTAAAGTATTTATACAGTCATAGTGATTTGAAACTAAAACTTTAAACAAAATTTTACCGAAATATGCTCCACAGTCCGGTATGAGTACAACAATGTGACAGAGAAGTGTTTTGACTTATAAGACAGAAAGTTGTTGTATTCACTTAAGGACAGTAATACTGGAATGACATATAGACACCTTGCAGTGAATGAATATAGCAGCTAACAACACCCTAAAAGTTAAGTAGCTTATGCCACAAGGCATTTGAGTGGTGGTGTTGCAGCCTGCCAGTACAGAATAGCAAACAATTATTTTTTAATAAGATATGCTTTACAATAAGAACAGATCTTTATACAAACATTAAGTGGTGTGTATTTCACACCAACATACACGTAACGTAAAAGATACTTTAGAGAAATGGTAAAAGATAAAACGATAAAGTAGAAAAATTAAACCTACGCACAAAATAATTGTTATAAAGTCATTTGTTTTATTTCAGACTATGTGTACAATGCAAATAAAACGGAATATGGTGCGTTTGCACCAGTGAGAAATGTAAAAGAGGAATTAAGCCGGTAGCTCATCGAAAGTGGGTAAAAACCACTGTTTATTATTTGTTACTTGTACATATATTACACTGTCTGTGTTAATGCGACGATGAACATAAATTTCAAGGTCTTTTAAAGAGTCCAAATCACTACCTGTGGGTTACAAATGTATGGTATTTAAAATAGTCTCCCAAGGACGTAACTGGTGGCCATTCAACCTTAAATGACAGCCAAAAGCACTGCTCATACTTACGTAATTGTCCTCCCTGTATCTTTTTTCGAAGTCCTATATCGTTGTCTCTTCTTTTCTTGTTTCTTGATCCCAGCTTCCTGAGATCTCTTGTGGAAATGGAAATGAGCATGCGGCGTTGCGGGACGGGAGTCCCCCATTCGTGGAAGTTCGGCCGCCGAGGGCAAGTACGCCACATTGGACGACTTGCGCGTCGGAGATGGGGAAGAAATGATGACGAAACCAACACAACACGCAGTCCCTGAGCGGAAAAAATCTCCTACGACAGCCGGGAACATAACCCGGGCTCCTTGGCGAGGAATTCCGCCGCGCTGACCACTCAGCTAACGGGGGCGGACAGATCTCTTGTGAAGAGTCACGATAAAAGTTTGCTAGTGGCGTGGGACAATCTGTTGTAGGTGAATTCGTTTCCGACTAATAATCTGTCCAGTTCATGTGAAACAATAATGTATGACAGAAGTGTTCAAATAAACCTTATTACACTTCCACAAGATTTTAATAATTCCACCTGAAACAGTTTATCCTAGATTTGCAAGCTGATGGCTCTGTTTTAATGAAGTAATGCTCGTTCAGTTATATTAGCATTTATTACTGGTTGTGATGTGAACTGCTACTTGGCTGCATTGGTGAGTATTCAAAATCTCCTTGCAATTAATGTTCATTTATCACTAACAATAGTGTTCGTCAGTGAAATGCAGTATCAATGAAGTCACACAACAGTTAGTAATTTAACTTTTGAAACCGCTCGTTTATTGGCATTTCTGGAAAAGAACACTCTTGTACTCTCAATCGATCAGCAAATTCCGTGTTACAGTTTGTATGTGTAATGGGACTTGTTACGTCGCAAATCGTTCTAATGAATGAATTGATTTGCATTACAGTGTTGCTAAGCAATGTGATCAACAAGGTGAAATGTGCCCTAATTAAAACAGAACCTCGATATTTTGAATAAATTTTCGGTTCGTTGTTATCAGTAATCAGTATCTGTCTCGAAAAGTAATATCAAACTTCGTTCACTAGGTCCTAGCACGTTTACAATTGTTATACGCGATATAATGGAAAGCTCAAACACGCGCTAGCGCGTAACGTGTTTCAAATCGAGTGCGCAGGTTTCAATTTTCCCTGATGGGCTAAATGACCTTTTGTAATAACGTGATGTGTCCATCTCACGTTAAGCGTAAATGAAACTGAATTTGTCTCTATTCGGTTCAAAATCACAAACTGAAATTCACTGCACAGGTCAGCGAACTGTACACGCACACTTTTTGCACTCTAAATGGTAACTCGTCTAAAAGTAAAAGCCGCACATAAATTCACACTTTTTACATGCATACAAAAATCAAGACACCTTTATATTAAACAGATAAATTATGGCATGCAGTTACTAATTAAACATTTTCTGTTCTAAATAAACTTCAAAAACTTGTATATCATAATGATTAAAATTTTATCCCATGAAAAAAACTTCTAGTCTGCTAAAACGGTTCATATTACTGTAAACTCGTGACAAGACGATGACATCACAAATCGATACTTGCTTGGAATGAACGAAATACCTGTACCGAAAAATACTGTCAGTTGAGTAATTTACGAACTTTTATGGCAAATTTGGTACCTCTTGCATCGCTACATTCCCTTCCCAATTAGTGTAGATGAAAATTATCACAAGACCCACATCTAACCCTATGAACTCTGGCATTACTGAATTTATTTAATGTTTCATCCAAACTATGGCGTAGAAGAAAATCCAAGCTATTTCTTTGTATGGAAGCCAAAGTGCGCTTTATCCATTCTTTAGGAAAGTTAAACTGCAGGTTAGGTTTCGTACTAAGATATAACTTGGATTTTTAATAGTTTTGTCGTACCAGGGGACAAAAATAAGTTTTAGAAATGTGGGTGACCTTGTTGTAAGTGAAATTGTGTCCATCTCTACCTTATTAAAAATATTTTTACCGAAATTTCGAATTGTTTGTTCGGCAAAACCCTTAGCTAAACCAACCTGTAATATCGTATTAATTTCTTTGTTAACTGTAACTCTGTTCAGTACTAATTTCACGACTTGATATAATACTCAAGAAAAATATACACGTTTGTACGCAGAAGGGTGACGGCAGTCAGCTGTAATAAATCCATGTGTTGTAGTTGGCTTATGATGAATGTCTGTACTCAGGTTTTCGCACACAGTTGAAGTTTACATATCTAGGAAACTTAATAAACCATCATTTTGAAATTCTACATTAAACAGAATTTTTTAATGTAGGAGATTAAAATCTTGTGCTAAAGGCTGAACTTTATCATAAGTAACCAGATAAATCTATACATATAAAACAAAGTCGAGTTTGTTACAACACTTATAACACGAGATCTGCTGGACCAATTTTCATGGTTTTTTATTTGTTGGATTTGTCTCCGCCCCGAATAGCAGAATACATCTTAAAAATAATGAAAAATTGACGAATAAAAATTTTCATGGTTTTTGATTTGTTGGATTTGTCTCCGCCCCGAATAGCAGAATACATCTCAAAAATAATGAAAAATTGACGAATACTTGAAAAATGCGTTATTTTCCCTAAAAGTTCTTTAGTTTCGGAGCTGTCAAATTTTTTTGTCAAAATCTGTAAGTAATGATTGACATTTATGCATGCGTTCATAAACTATTTAAAATGGATGAATAAACTATTATGTGTATTTTTTAAAAAAAACATTGAAAAATATTACGCGTGCGTTCAGAAATGTGTAATGAATACTTAATCTATACATATAAAAGAAAGTCGTGTTAGTTACACTATTTATAACTGAAGAACGGCTGGACCGATTTGGCTGAAAATTGGTGGAGAGGTAGCTTAGAACCAGGAGACGGGCATAGGATACTTTTTATCCCGTTCGACCGCTATAAAACGTAGTATAACAGAAACGCATCTGGCGTGGAATAACAAAACGTAAATTAGATTTAGTAGTTCAAACGAATGTACCCCTGTTGAACCCCCAACAAAAGGAAGTTTATCATACATTAATGAAGGCAATTGATGATGGAAATAGTGGTTTATATTTCCTGGATACCCCTGATGGAACTGGCAAGACATTCCTCATGTCAGTAGTTTTAGCCACTGTTCATGCGAGATCCAACATTGCGGTTGCAGTTGGTTCTTCCGGAATAGCAGACACATTGTTAGAAAGATGCCGTACGGCTCAGTCAGCATTAAAATTACCGTTAAATCTTCAAGCTATTGAATAACCAACATGTAGTATTACAAAAAACTCAGCAGTGGCCGAAGTTTTATCAGCATCCAAGATCTGGGACGAATGCACAACGGCTCATAAACGTGCATTAGAGGCACTTAACCGAACATTGAAAGATCTACGCAATGACTCGAGATGTTTTGGAGGAGCAATGATTTTACTGTCTGGCGAATTCCGCCAAACACTGCCAGTAGTTCCAAGATCAATGGCTGCAGATGAAATAAATGCTTGCCTCAAATCATCGAATCTTCAAACTTTAACTGACAACAAACATGAGAGTTGCATTGCTTAATGATACATCTGCTGAAGATTTCTTTGAGCAATTGCTGACTATCGGTAATGGTCGAGTACCTGTCGAAGAATCGAGCGGATTGATTTCATTTCCTCATAATTTCTGTAACTTTGTCTATTCGAAAGACGAACTTATCAACAAAGTATTCCCAAACATCATTACTAACTACAAAAGTAATGAATGGTTGAGTGAGCGTTCAATTTTAGCGGCTAAGAATAAAGATGTAGATGACCTAAACTACATAATTCAGAATGAGATCATTGGTAAAATGCATTCATTCAAATCTATTGACTGTGTAACAAATGAAGATGAAGCCACCAACTATCCAATTGAATTTTTAAACTCTTAGGATGTGCCTGACATACCACCACACAATTTACGCCTAAAAGTTGGCTCCATAGTAATCATGCTTCGAAACATAAACCAACCGAAACTGTGCAACGGTAAACGTTTTGAGGTAAGTAAATTGATGACCAATGTTATTTACGCGACGATACTCAAAGGAAAATTCGAGGGTGAGGAAGTTCTCATTCAGAGGATCCCGATGGTCCCAACCGAAGTGCCGTTTGAGTTTAAAAGACTTCAGTTTCCGATCCGTCTTGCATTCGCCATGACCATTAACAAATCACAAGGCCAATCATTGAAAGTTTGTGGTTTAAATCTGGAATATCCATATGTTTCAAATGGTCAATTATATGTGGCATGTTCACGGGTCGGAAGACCATATGCGTTGTTTGTTCTTGCGCCTGATAATAAAACAAAAAATGTCGTGTATCACGAGGTACTGAATTGAAGAGTGGAAGCTATGCACCAAAAAACATAAAGAATCATTAAAATACTTAATTTTATTTGTCCTAATAAAAAATTGAACTTAACATCCAAAATCTGATTATTTATTGGCTTTAAGGCTGAACAGAGTTCGCCGGGTCAGCTAGTAGTGAACATATATTCAACATATATGTGGTAAGGGAGCCTTTTTCCTTTTAATATTTTACGACGCTCCATGTGGGCACTGAAAATTTATTTTCTAAATTATTAATGAAAGTTTTTGAAAGAATACCATATTGGCTACAGCCCATAATGAGCCAGTCTTTGTGGTAATATGTTTTTTGACTGAATATAAAACAGTTAAAAGAAAGAGAGCCTATTAACCTCAATCTCTTCCACAGCTTGAGTGTACTCAATTTTCCAAATTTCAAAAAAATGGACAATTCTAAAGTTTCTTTAGGAGGAACGTTTTAAACGGGTTCCTGATATTGAATGAAGATAATTCTGCACAATTTGGAAATCCTAAAAAATGTACACTGTTTTGCAACTATTCTTTTGTACTGTAAAAATGATGAATAGAATTTTTATCTTGGTATTTCAGAAATTACTAACTCAATAATAAGACTTGAGAAGCACTGAAAATTTGGTGGATCGCATGGCCCATTTCATGGAGCATAACTCGAGACCAAAATTAATCGTTTCTTTTCAAATTTCGAATCTAACAAACATTTTGAGGTACTGATACAGGTTTTAAGATCTTTGTTTTAATATATTTTAGTGTAAAAAGTTCTCTACATAATTTGTAGGATATGACTATTATTTGTTCATGAAAGAACTCAGATACAATGAGAAAGAAACAGATTTAATTTCCAGCAAGAAGACAGGTACATCAGTTTGGCAAGAAGACAGAATTTTTTAAAAAGAGATTATCCACATGTTTAGGTGCATGGCCTCATTAGACGACCAACTTCCATCAGATTTGAAGAAATAACAAATGATAAACACTAGGAAAATATTCTCAGAGATCCTAGTCAGTCTAGCGAATAAAAAGATTGACTATCCTTATGATTGCATGGGGAAGATGGAAAAAATTTGAAGAAACACAGCTTCCCCCAAATGAAGACTTAATATAATAGACTGAACGACTCTTATATAAGACTACACAGATGTAAAAATAGTTTGTAAAAAAGTAATATCAAGAATCTTCATGGTTCCCATGTTGTTTACCTCTTAACTGACATATTGCTGTTGGCTGAATTATTCTAAAATCTTAAAGAAACTTGTATGAAAACCTATGATTTTGAACCATCTTGGCACTGTACTGAACATAGTATATCTTGGGATGTGATGTCAAAAATTACTAAACAACCGCTTGAATTGTAACATGATTATGGAATGATTCCAATGGTAGAAACAGGCATAAGAGGTGGTGTATCATAATGTTGTAAGAGATAAGTGATGGCAAACAACGAGTATTTGAAGCAATATGACCCAACTATAACATTAAGTTATTTGGCATATATAGATACAAACGGTCTGTATGGTTGCAGCATGAGTCAACAATTACCATATGTAGGTTAGAATGGGATGATCCTAATTGTTTCAATTCTAAGTAAATATGTGAAATTTCAGACCAATTTTCTACAGACTACATATTTTAAATAGATTTACAATATCCAAAAAATATCCCTGAAAATAAAAACTTGCTGAGAGCTGTAGAAAGCAGGTTGATAATTACTTTGAAGGACGTTGACAGCTTGCTGTCCGCTAATGACACCTTAAAAAATATTTTTCCATAGGTTTGAAGACAACAAAAATACCCAGAGTTTCAAGATTTAGGCTGTCTGACAGGCTGAAAAAGTACCTAGACTTGAACACAGAAATGGAGACAAAGACAATGAATGACTCTGAGAGTGATTTCTACAAGCTGATATACAGCTCTATGTTTGTGATGACGATTGAAAACATAAGCAAAAGAGTGGACCTGAAATTAATGTCACATGCAGAGAAGTGTGAAAAACTTGTAACATAACCAAACTTCAAAAGGAAAAGAATTTTTAACAAAAGTTTTGTTGCTATCCACAAGAATCAAACCGAAACCATGTTCTGAGAAGCAATTTACAATGGAATGAGTGTACTTTATCTATCTAAAGAACTGATGTACAGCAGTCACTATAATTTCATTAAACTAACATATGATGAAAAACAGGGACTTCGGTAAGTGATGATGTATGTTCAGATCATCTGTAATAGTGTAGATAGAGCTATCAGGCTTTTTAATATTTCGTATCTTTAACTCAATTCTTTCTCCTACCGCAGCTTAGCGATGGGAGAGTGCCTTGACTAATCTATACACTTCATTTCAGTCTCTTATGAGAAGATATGTTGAATGTGTTCTTTATGCTCACGTTATAATTGTCTTTCTGGATTCAATATTATTTCATTTCGTGAGATTCACGTTGCTTGTGCCATGTGAGATGGTGATAGCAACCAAGGGATTATTATGTAGTATACTACGCCTTTAGCTCTATTTCAGATTCTCTTACTGTTGTTGCCTCTTTAAATAACTTTCCGTGTGAGTGAAATTTGCTAACGGCCTTGCCGCGGTGGTAATACCGGTTCCTGTCAGACCTCCGAAGTTAAGCGCTGTCGGTCTTGGCTAGCACTGGGATGGGTGACCATCTGGTCTGCGGAGTGCTGCTGGCAAGCGGAGTGCACTCAGCCCTTGTGAGGCAAACTGAGGAGCTACTTGACTGAGAAGTAGCGGTTCCGTTCTCGTAAACTGACTTACAAGTAAAGCCGAGAGACTGGTGTGCTGACCACATGCCCCTCCATATCCGCATCCAGTGACTCCTGTGGTCTGAGGGTGACACGGCGACCGGTCTGTAAACTTGGGCCTTCCAAGGTCTGTTCGGATGGGGAGAGAGAGTGAGTGCAATTTTACTGTACTCGAATATTTTCTGTGAATTCTGTGATATACACTGTGTTCGTTATATGAGCTAGACCCCATGAATTCACTCTAAGTGCCGAGGTCTCAGGCTATCATAACCATTTATCTAGGCTTTTAGTGGGACCTGAATTTAAAATCGTATGCCGGTTGGTTTTTAATTCCAAATATGTCCGTGTTTTTCGTACCTCCGAAGTGGAGAAGTTCTGTGTGAATTAATTTCCACATGGTTAACTGACAAAGCTTCTTAGTCTCTGGCTCATCGAGTATAAGTTTGGTGTATGGAATTATCGTTAAGCTTCCTTCTTTGTGCGTGTGTTAATTGTTGGTACGAATGTACGTGTGTATATAGCTTGACGCATATTTTCTGTTTACATACCATATATTCCTCTAAGTGCTGAGATATTGTTTACGAAATGGGTACTGTATTATATAATGTATATCACCCATTCTCTTGCGATGATCATGTTTAACTGATGTAACTGTGTAACTTAGTCCGTAAATAAACGTTCAATGGTTTCTTAATCGTGATCCTGAAGTTACTTAGTGAAAACCACCCAGCGTTTCAATCTTGCTTCTTCAAAGCCATCTGATTATCAATGACAACCTGGTTTCGTAAAATTTAATTTGATGTGTTAATACATTTTACCATGAAGTCACTCAAATGCTAATCAGAGAGAAATTTCCATTGGCTTAGTCTAATCTTAATTGATTTAATTACTGATCATCTTACGAATTTAACAGACTGAGACGTATCCTGTACAAGTGAGCACTTCGCTCGCCTTGAACCTGACCACTGAGCGGGGAGTGTTAGTTAAAAACGGGAAGGGAGCACTCAATCCACTCTGGGAATTTGAAACTGTTTATAAGGAATGAGGATTCCTTATTATGATATGTGTCAGAAAGCAACAAATAATTAATAATCTGTTGAGATTTGATTACAGATTTTTTAAGGAGTCTAATAAGACAAATGATATGGAAACATTATAGAAAATGTTGTGGGGAAGGCTAACCAAAGGCTGCGTTTTATTGGCAGGACGCTTAGAAAATGTAACAGACCTACTAAGGAGACTGCCAACATTACGCTTGTCCGTCCTCTTTTAGAATACTGCTGCACGGTGTAGGATCCTTACCAGATAGGACTGAAATAGTATATCGAAGAAAGTTCAAAGAAATGCAGCACGTTTGTACTATCGCGAAATAAGGGAGAGAGTGTCACAGAAATGATACAGGACTAGGGCTGGAAATCATTGAAAGAAAGGCGTTTTTCATTGCGGCGGAATCTTCTCACGAAATTCCAATCACCAACTTACTCCTCCGAATGCGAAAATGTTTTGTTGACCAAGACCTACATAGGGAGGAACGATCACCACGATAAATTAAGGGAAATCAGAGTTCGTACGGAAAGATATAGTTGTTCATTCTTTCCGCGCGCTATACGAGATAGGAATAATAGAGAATTGTAAAGGTGGTTCGATGAACCCTCTGCCAGGCACTTAACGATGATTTGCAGAGTATCCATGTAGATGTAGATTATTTGGATACTACAATGTAATCTCATAAATTAACTTTCCAACATGGGTGGGCAAAGACAGTACAACCCTAGTTTGATGAAGTTCAAAGCAAGGAAATAGCTGTATACACAGTAATAAATGCTCTCCCTAAACATGGTGCAAAGTTAGTTGGGAAAAATGATATAGTGGATTACAGTATTTATATTCCTCAATCACACGAGTTAGAATAATTGATGACTCCAAAATAATTTAAGTAAACAGTCTTTAGTCTGATGTACAATGAGTGGAATTCGTTGTTTTTGCAGATTTTACTAGTATTGAAATCAGTTCAAGCATGCACACAGCAAAAGAAGAAATGGTAAACAGAGTTCTTAGAAGTGTCGTAGACTGGCTTCCTGTAAATGGTCTAAACCTCTTCTAATATAATTTCATGTACTGCCATTCCTGCACATGTAGAGATACTACAACCATGATAAGTGTAACACATGGTAAGAAAATAATAAACAGAGTGGAAACTTCAGAATTTTCAGATGGGTCCATATTGATGAGAATATAAATTGGCAAAATACATCTTTTAGAACGCTTAAAAACACAATTCAGCCATATTTGTACTTACAGTCATGGATAATTTTGGGGAGAGACAAATCAGTAACTTGAAATATTGTTCATACTTTCTTTCAGTAATTTCAAATGAAATAATGTTCTGGGATAGTTCATCTTTAAGAAAGAAAGACTTCATTGGTCCGAAATATTCTGTAGTAATAACTTGTTGTGATATCCCATGATTATAATGCAGACAGACATATGTTTACAATTTATTCAGGATATTGGTTGTCTGTGTAGGCTGTCTTTTTTATATTTTTGAATTAAACATATTATTTCATGATTTTGCACTATTAGCTAATGTCGCCTCCTTGGACATTTTACAGTTACCTAGTAGTAAAACAAATTATAAAAGTTACAGCAGCTTCAAAAATTAAAATATAGTCAGAACTGTAGATAAAACATTTTACCTAACTTCATCCATCACAGTGAAAAACTGTAGCCTCACGTCTTCAACACTTCAGTGTAGACGAAGCACCATCTAATGGCATCTCTTGTAATCGTTACTTATGAATGAGATGGTAATGGGCACAACCTGAGATACATTACTACTTACCAGAATTCGCATAAGAAAGTAAGTTCGCAAATCTGTTATCGATCTGTATTCAGTAGTCTGGGAATTCTGACGTTGCACTCTCAATATATATATATATATATATATATATATATATATATATATATATATATATATATATATATATATATATATTATTTTTTTACTTTATTCGTTGTCAACAATGTAAGATTATTACCAAGATTTCAAGAGCTAGCAGTTTTCACTTAATTAATTCTAGGCAGAAATACAATTTGCATTTGGAACGCACCTTCTTGACTCTTGCGCAGAAAGGCGAGCAGTATTCTGCTACAGCCATTTCCAATAAGCTGCCCCAAGAATTAAAAAATCTTACCAGTAATCCACTTAGTTTCAAGACTTAAACCTCATGGCTCAATCCTTTCATTCTGTCAAGAAACTCCTGGAAAAATTAAAAAATTAAGCTAATTCCTGAGTTATGTTGTCGATTATGTTTATTTAAACTTATGGCTTGTCGTCTGCGTAGGATTCATATACGTTTCATTTTCATCTATTATTACTCTTCTAATATAATTTCATGTACTGCCAAGTTCGATAACCACAGAGACTTGCTGCCCAATTTGGTCTTGTTCTTGCCGTGTCCATGCAACAGTTCTTTAAGGTAGCGCTTTCGTGAGTAACATTGTGTCGGTAAGTCCATTTTAGGAGTTTTTCTGGTTTTAAAGGCATGGTTGATACAGTAAAACGACGCATTTGGCCCGTAAATGTTACTTTCTTCTTGTTATAAATTTAGTATAACCAATAAATGAAGTATGTATGTGAAAATGCTGCGTCGGTAGTCCTTCATTTTTCTTACTACGGAATGACGAAACTAATGTCCTGTCTATGTCCTCTTCTCGAAAACTCTGAGAACATATTTTGCTATGTCTAGACGGTTTGCAATAGTTCCTACTTACAGCTTTCAACCAGAGCACTCATCGAGTTGTACTGATAGAAAATCTAAAGTCAAATTATAGGAATAAAACTACTACAGCAAAAAGAACGAGCGCAACTAAACTTCATGTGTATATACGCTTGAACGAGGCCCCTTACCAATGAAACGTGATTCCTTTGAAATGCAGACTGCGCAGTACACCTTCAAACGGCATAAGCTGGAATTTTTGTTATGAATGCTCTTCCATCAGTACCTAATGTTGGGGGCTACCAACATGACGGACGTCGACTTCAAGTTTGTGACGTCATGTGACCTTCCCGTATTACACCTCCATGACCTGAACTGATGGTCACACAGAAGTAAAAAATTCTTAAATCGGAGACCAGTGAAGTTTTAAAACAATTTTTAATTGTAACCGGTAAATGTACAAGCACGTTATTACGTGTGTGAGGGAGCAAAGAACGGCCAAAAGGCAACAACGAAAAGAGCTCAGTCACAAACTGCCAAAATACACTTTTGTAACGAATGCCTGTCTCCAAGTTTTCTGCCTGCTAGACGAGCGATTGCATGAAATACTCCCACAGGCAATGAGTCCATTTCATATAACCGCTGCATGGTTACTTCCAAATAACGATCTCATAAGACAATTGTGCAAATCTATGGCCTACAAAGACACCAATTCCATTTTTTTACCGTCTAAGATAATGACAGATTCCAAGAGCAAATGGCATAGGGAATCCAATTGCAGTATTCTTTATTGACAAGAGTCGCCACAAGCATTTTGAAATGATTTTTAACATTTGCCTTGCTTACAAAATCAGCCAACCTTAAAACACCTAGCTCCTCCAAGCACCAATCACTAGGCTTCATTCTGTCACGTGACCGCACAAGCTCATGACGTCTTACAGACACATTGAGGAGGAAAAAATATGCCATCTCCAAAGCTTCCATATCAAATCACATACTATTCAGGGCAGGGCTCCCCTGCTATAATTTGACAGTAGCTTCTGGATGTTCTAGTGGGCCTAGGGCTCTGTGTAAAGAGAATGCATCAATTTATTCTTGGGCGGAGCATGAAATGAAGAAGCTGTCAAACGAAATAGCCTCTGCAGTATTTCAGGAACTCGGTTGTAATTGTAAAACCAGCTATTCTGATGCAAAATCATTGCATGGATTGTGGCAGTTCGGTGCTCAGGCCAAAAGAAAAATATAGCCTTGTTTACAATATGCATTACTTGGCTTCAAAAATCGAAAACATGAACCTGTGCCAAGTGACCCAGCTTTCGGTACAATAAAAAAAAAATTGTTAAGTAGTGAGATACGATTGTGCAACTTGAAGAGTGCGATGACGAACTTAGTACACATGGAACAGTCAAACTTTTAGGAAGGGATTGGGCCTATTAAGACTGAAAGACGGAAGATAAGGCCTGTATTAAACATCTATCTGAGATTCAGTTTAAGATTCAGCAAGGCAGAAAGTTAGTTTCGACCAAGACACCAAAGTCACGGAGTGTCAGTGGTGAAGAAAACTATACATTTGAAGTCACACAATCTTTGTTTGTCATGAAACCATAGAGAATACCAGTAGACAGTAACCTTCATGAACTTATGGTTACAGTAAACGTAAATGTGTCGGAGATACAAGACTTGTAAACACTACAGTCAAAAGTGGAATGCAACTGAAAATGTTAAGTAATGTTAAGTTTATGAAAAGTAATAAACAACAACGATTTAATGTCTGACAATCCACTTTCTGAATGTGCGTGTTTCAGTGAAGGTCCTGAAACAGAGGTCAATCTTTTTGTTTTACTGGACACTTAACACGTTACTTCTCAAACTTTGTTTATTTGTAATAGATTAAAATATGTGGACAAATTTGTATTTTTAAAGGTATGTTTCGATACATTGCGTTTTTTCGTCATGTAGCCTGGAGAATTTCAACACAAACCTGGTACATAAGTAACCCTGATTATTACTGACGAAGCTTTCCCCCACAGACGCCATCTTGGTGACAAAAGTGGCCATATCCAATTGTTGGTTACAGACACGGTCATCTTCATATTTCAGCTGTGAATATCGCTAGTATACTAAAATATGCATAAAGTATGACTTCATTACACACTGTGCTATTGTATTATCGATGGACAGGATTTCAACGATACCACTTATGTGAACGTAGTTGAAACGGTTTCTTGCCTCTCCTGGAAATTTTGCTACACAGAGCCATCCATGTGCAGCAGCTTTGTAACAAGGGTAGAGAAGAAACTAAAAAATATTAAGCCATAAATGCTGGTAAGAACACAGTGTAATGTAAGAAAATTGTATCAGATACCTTGGAAATACATACTACTTATGGCCAGAAGATGCATTATAAAAAAGTTCCATTTCTTAGACTTTTATAGGTACGAAAAACTACTCCAAGCACAAGAGGAAAACAGCAAAGTTGTATAAAAATCGTAAAAAATCAGTCTATTATTCTACTCTGTTCGTTTTTAAGCTCCTCAGGGTGTTTATTTAAATTGTTATAAACCTTGATCTCCTCTTAAAACTTAATGAGGCATCCTTTATCTACTTTGTGTAACATGTGCAGAGCGTCGTCAGTATCTTTTGTGACATTCTTCTTACTATGTACGTGAGATTTATATGATAAAGCGTTGCTGTCGCTCGGAATAACGTTTTCCTTGAATCTCGTGTTAAATGATCTGCCCGTCTGTCCGATGGAGAAAAACTGTCGCATTTGCCGCAGTTCATTATGTAAATCCACGGCTAGGTGAATATGTTACGTTTCTGTGTCACGTCTCGGGTTATCGTGCCTATAGAGTTGCTATTTCGAATATGACGTGCAATCCCGTGTTATGGAAAAAAGAGATGTTCTGTGGGAGAACAGCTTATCTTGGTGTTCCCTTGCTCACAGTTTCCCTGCAAAGAGTTATTGCTGTACCTGAATGTATGAGAGTCGTTCAATAAGTAATGCCCCACATTTCTTTTCTCACAACATATTTATTGTTAACCTTTAACTAACTTAGTGGAAAACATGGGACACTAACACCATGGTGCCGTCAATCTGACCTCTTAATTATATGTGGTTGTAATGTTAACAATCTCAATCCCTTTGAAATTCTCTGTTTTGCATATGGCAGAGAGTCAGAATTTAGCGACAAAATACTTCAACATGTCTTGTCCATGTTCTGTTTTTCTACGTAGTGTCCATCACGTTCTATGGCCATACGCCAACGTTGTGGACGAGCATGTATTCCCTGCTGGTAAAATCTCTTGTCCTGTAGGCATAGCCATGTTTTCACTGCATGAATGACACTCTCGTCATCTTCAAAGTGGGTTCCCCGTAGAGAATCTTTAAATTCCTACAATTCAGATGAAATAGCTTTTCTTTGAATCTTGTGGTCGTCTGAGAGCATTCGTGGAACCCATCGTGAGCACCTCTTTGAATATCCGACAATCTCGATCATTGCAGAAGCACGTACAATGCTGACCGACGACTGTAGAACCAATTGTCGAGTTGTGATGCGCCGGGCGGCACGAAGAATGGCATCCGCACTATCCAGCATGTCTGGACCAGTGGCTGTTATAGCATGTCCAGAGCGTCTCTGATCACGGTGCTCTGTTTCTGCATTTCCTGAGGATGGAACTTCGTTTACTGCGTAGCTGGCACATTAACACATGTTTATGTAAATCACATGAAGAACAATTTTTTTACCTTCCCGCCACAAATAGCTTAATTTGTAATTACTGGCAGTTACAATGGACCTTATTGTCACAAGTAGAATGTATTTCGTAGGTAGTAAGACAATTTTATTACATTATACTGTACTCATACCGGTATCCATGGCTCAATATTTCGCTTACATTTTTTACTATGGTTTCAAGAGATACTGATCTCCAGATTGGCACGCAGCGATTGTATGAAATGGTCTCACCGGCTATGGGAGTATTAATTGCGTGCAGTCGCTCGTTGTTGTGTTTTTGGTGGCTCTTTGCTCCCTCACACACGTAATAAGGCTCTTGTACGTTCCCCGCCTCACGTGACTTTCCTTCTTTTTTTTTTTTTTTAACTTCACATGATGTCTGCGATGTATCACTTATGAGATTTTCTGCGTAACTTTTGGTTTGATCGTATGTAGCAATGTTCTTGTCCAAGAGTTTAATTCTTTTGTCTAAACTAATTTTTGTATCTGCTACGACACAATCGTGCAGTTAAATTCGCTGACTAGTATACCATTTGACTTTTTGACGTTGAACATGTCATGTGCAGTTTTATTTGTAATTTGACATAAAGAATTTTAATGTGATTAACGCTGGCACATGTGAAGTCTCCTTCTGTGAGACATGCGTTTACTGATGGGGATAGAAAATTTGTTGATGTCTTAATGAGAGAAAAATAATTTAATAAATTTGAAAATCAGATAAGCCTACAATTTGAGAATGATTCTTGATGGAATCTTTAGTCTCAGCAAACAAAAGGGATTTATATAAGCGAGGGAGGTACGAACAGGTTGTTTCCTTGGGTAATATTTTATGGTTATGGTTAGTTTCATGATCTAGAAAAAATGATACCTGTCTTGCTTTAGATCGGTATTCAGGAGGCAGACCAGGAAAAAACTATTATTCCCTTAACGTTCTGACCGCGAGATTGGAAAGTTAAAGACTGTAAGCAGTTGGAAAGGGCGAGAGTTCCACTCTTTTAATCTTTAAGTACCGCGCAAGCTGCCATATTCACACAGCCCAAGTAATCCACGAATCTATCCGTTATCATTTAGTTCCTTTCACAGCCTCGAAGTACAGCTAAACTCCTCCGCCTTCTCTGTATTAAAAAGTGTCCCGAGAAAATAATAATTGCGTAAACCGATTTCCTCACAGGAATGGTTACTATTAAATAATGAACAGACATATTCCCATCTGTCAAACTCCCGTCAATGCTAAAAAGTTGGAGATACCACAGTGAGACAAAACAAGATAAACTTAACATATCTACTGTTTTTCTATCTGGCACCGAAATTATTAATTATGACTCTTCACTGCTCCCTTGTTCGAAGTCTGTACGGTTCACACTCACATGGCTAAGCCCAAATATTCACTTCACAAAACATTTGTTACATACTGTCTTTCACTTGTGCCAGAGTGCCAGAGTGGTATTTTAAAGTCATAGCGTTCATTACTGTCTACGTTGCTTTGGGATTCGATGACATTTTACGTCGTTATTTTACATATCAATTATTACAGTAATATGAAATGGTGTTCCGTTCAGTACTTTCAGTAGTAGTAACATTAACAATATTGTTTTTACACACAAAAATTCTTTCTAGCTTATCTAATTACCTTGCATAACTTATCTCTTATCACGTTAGCTTAATATAAGGCGGTTTCTGTCTTCACACATACTGTATGAATTCATACAATTAAACAAATGTTTTTCAGTAAAACGGATACAGTACCTAAAACGGAAACAATAAAAAAATACAAGATTTACATACAGGAATATGTTCTGTTTGGGTAACTTATTGGATGTTAAAGCTGTAGGATGAATCAGATATGGGTTGGCTAATTGGACTGCTCTTTGATTCATCCGTGAGAAGGCTTTCTAAGCATAGGTTTTTGGTAACAGAGACTCCCCATGGTATCCTATGCTTTTGAGGAATGTCCTCCTCTTTCTCAAATGATAGTTCATATCAAACAAATAATTTAACTGAAATTAGATAACATCTTTTACTTCTTACATATGCATATATGGATAAAAATATTACGTTCACCTTTATTACATCGTCATTTCTTATTCGGTAACGTTAGGTTTGGAGTGTCTTGAGATTTCTCCTTTTGTGTAAGCTCATGAACTTTCAGTGAGGATACATTTATTCCTCTCTCCACAAATTCCCTCAATATGCACTTACATACTGTAAGCGCCTTTGTGAAATTCGCTTCCTATTTTAAAGTTCACAATATCCCTAAGTCCGCTGGATGGCAATAATGCTGGCTCCAGTGTTGCCAACAATTAAAGTGAGCTCCCCACCAGTTTCAAGTGCAAAAACCACTAAACAGTCACTAGTAAAACTGCCCCTACTCTCAAATTAGAAAAAAAAATTTTGATGAAAGAAAACAATAAGTATATTAATAATCAGTTTCTTTTAATATTAAGTAATAAAATATTGACAGTCATTAAATGAACATAAAATAAATAAATAAGCAAGTCAAGGTCGGGAACATACAAAAGTTCTATAACAGCAGCTAATTATTTAAATGAATTCGTCTTATTCAGATGAATCATTTTTGTGTGCATCAACATCATCGTCAGTTTCAGATTGATAAGATTATTTGGTACTGATTTGTTTTACAACGTTTATTGGAATTTCATATTCGTTGCAGCATTTTCCTTCCAACCTCAAACTACAGCGTATTCCTAATATAGCCATTAAAAGATTTAACTTCATTCTATTCCTCTGCTTGCTTTATAATTACATTCATACAGCTAAATATTCTCTCAACATCGGCATTGGAATGAGGCTGCGTTATGAGAGTAATCGCAAAAGTCGATGATTTCTCATATGTGGATTCTCGTAGAGCATCTTTGAAATACAGTACTTCATTCCAAAATTTTGTCTACCTTTGGTCTCGTTCCAGTTGAACAAACGAATTTGTCGCCACTGATCATCCACTCTTGCCATAAATTCTAAACTTTCATTGAACTGAGCCAATATGTCAATTAGATTTTCTTTTTCGTGATTAAGTGCTTGTTCAACACTTATTCTGGAAATTTTTTTCATCAACGTCAAATTTTCTTGTAACTTGTTTTTTATTTCTTCGAACAGACTCACTATAAATGTTAAACACCGATTACGCAACATTTCTTTGTCTTCTCGTGGATTCCTTTTTCTCCCATTTCAAGCAACTGCTTTTCAAAATGGAATCCCCCATGGCATCTTCAGTCGAAGAAATCACGGATATTTTGAGTAAAGATATGAACTGTATTTGCAGCTAACGTAATTTTGCTGACAAGTAATCTATCAGGTTGGTCAACTCTGCAAATAATTTGGTGTTATCTATATCTTTCCACTCAAACATTTTATTTAATCTGTTTATTTCTGTTAATAGTGGATATAAAGTGAAATATATGCGTAATTAATCTCGTTCGCATACATAGCACGCAGTAACACTGTCATGTGACACCTATCGCACAGTTTAGTTACGGAATAATGTGTTTTTAGCTCAGACCATTGCGCGTATATTCTTGATGCCACAGATTCTAATGATAACAACTATGTCTGGCTCGCTTGAACTATTTTTAACGGTTCCTGTCCATCGTTAATGGTTTTGTGTAGCTCCTTATAAAGAGACTGTCTGGAAGATGAGCGAATAAACCTATAATATGTCTCTTTAATAAAAACCGCAATATTCTCGGCAAAAATTCTTTTGAAGCAGCTGAAACAGTCGGTTGCAAGGAATGGCATGAGCAACCTGCTAAAATCAGGAGTGGTATCTCTTTTTTTTCAATTTCGTAAATACTCCGTTATTTACTCCAACCATGACAGAGGCATTACCTATAGGTACCAATGTCCTTTAAATTTTCAAATCGCAAAGCGAATCGCTGAAGTGTCTTCTTTATAGCAGAGACAATAGCTTCAGCATTACACTCATGCATTTCAGCAAAGTCAAGGTATGTGCAGAGACAACAGCTGCAGAATTATATTTGTACAGTTCAGCACAGTCAAGGTATGTAGATACTACTTTTGGGCTTAATTTAATATAATAAACTATAATCAGTCCCATTATAGTTTATTATATAAATAATCAGTCCCACCTCCTCTCATGAACCATTGACCTTGCCGTTGGTGGGGAGGCTTGCGTGCCACAACGATACAGATAGCCGCACTGTAGGTGCAACCATAACGGATGGGTATCTGTTGAGAGGCCAGACAAACGTGTGGTTCCTGAAGAGGGGCAGCAGCCTTTTCAGTAGTTGCAGGGGCAACAGTCTGGATGATTGACTGATCTGGCCTTGTAACGCTAACCGAAACGGCCTTGCTGTGCTGGTACTGCGAACGGCTGAAAGCAAGGGGAAACTACGACCGTAATTTTTCCCGAGGGCATGCAGCTTTACTGTATGGTTAAATGATGATGGCCTCCTCTTGGGTAAAATATTACGGAGGTAAAATAGTCCCCCATTTGGATCACTGGGCGGGGACTACTCAAGAGGACGTCGTTATCAGGAGAAAGAAAACTGGCATTCTACGGATCGGAGCGTGGAATGTCAGATCCCTTAATCGGGCAGGTAGGTTAGAAAATTTAAAAATGGAAATGGATAGGTTAAAGTTAGATATAGTAAGAATTAGTGAAGTTCAGTGGCAGGAGAAACAAGACTTCTGGTCAGGTGAATACAAGGTTATAAATACAAAATCAAATAGGGGTAATGCAGGAGTAGGTTTAATAATGAATAAAAAAATAGGAGTGCAGGTAAGCTATTAAAAACAGCATAGTGAACGTATTTTAGTGGCCAAGATAGACACGAAGCCCATGCCTACTACAGTAGTACAAGTTTATAAGCCAACTAGCTCTGCAGATGATGAAGAAATTGACGAAATGTATGATGAGATAAAAGAAATTATTCAGGTAGTGAAGGGAGACGAAAATTTAATAGTCATGGGTGACTGGAATTCGACAGTAGGAAAAGGGAGAGAAGGAAACATAGGTGAATATTGAAAGGTGGCTACACTGAGCCACAGCGCCAGAGAGTTTTGTTTCGCCGCCTCCACTGGCAGTGATCATTGAGAAGTAGCGGAGTGCAGTGCTTGTTGAGAACTAGTAGTAGAGAGTGCTTGCTGAGATGTCGTAGTGAAGAGTTCTTGTCGAGAGGTCGTAGTAGGCAGTTCTTGTTGAGATGTGGTAGTAGCTAGTGGGTGTGGAGATATTGTAATGATTGGAGTGCTTTTCATCAATATATATGAAGGTAAAAGAAAAAAAAAATTCCTTTTCTTTTTATTATCTCAATGTCTTAAATAATGCGTCATTACAGGTTCAGTCAACAAAGCATCTGGCTTGTGTTCTTGTATTAGAGTGTAATTCTGGTTTTCTTGGGCAATTATAGTATTTCTAATTTTTTTTTATCAGGTCAGTATAAATGGTATTTGAAATTTCTTGTCTTATTGAAGAAGAACCGTGCCAGATGTGTACGTTGAGTCATACTTCCACACACAGAACAGTTATACTTGTGCTTTGGTTTCGTAGGTTTTATAGTTGCTGGGGACTTAATTAATTAATTGTGTTAACGGAAATTTTCTTTCATTCTTTGTTGTTGTTCTATGCAGTCAGATTGCGTAATAATACTAGTCAGGGCCAACCGTTTACGAGACACAGCGTAATCGGACATACAGCTACGAAAAATAAAAATTATTTTAAAAATTAATAATTAAGCCCCCATGCAATATGGATTGGGGCTAAGAAATGAATGCGGTAGCCGTCCGGTAGAATTTTGCACAGAGCATAACTTAATCATAGCTAACACTTGAAATTGCAAAAAGGTGGGAAATTAAGGAGATGGGACCTGGATAAACTGAGTAAACCAGAGGTTGTGCAGAGTTTCAGGGAGAGCATATGGGAACAATTGAGAGGAATGGAGGAAAGAAATACAGTAGAAGACGAATGAGTAGATCTGAGGGATGAAATGTATTATGAGATAAAAGAAATTATTCAGGTAGTGAACGGAGACGAAAATTTAATAGTCATGGGTGACTGGAATTCGAGAGTAGGAAAAGGGAGAGAAGGAAACATAGTGGGTGTGTATGGATTGGGGGAGAGAAATGAAAGAGGAAGCCGTCTGGTAGAATTTTGCACAGAGCATAACTTAATCATAGCTAACACTTGGTTCAAGAATCATAAAAGAAGGTTATATACATGGAAGAATCCTGGAGATACTAGAACGTATCAGATAGATTATATAATGCTAAGATAAAGATTTAGGAACCAGGTTTTAAATTGTAAGACATTTCCAGGGGCAGATGTCGACTCTGACCACAATCTATTGGTTATGAACTGCAGATAAAAACTGAAGAAACTGCAAAAATGCGAGAATTTAAGGAGATGGACCTGGATAAACTGAGTAAACCAGAGGTTGTACAGAGTTTCGGGGAGAGCATAGGGGAACAATTGACAGGAATGGGGGAAAGAAATACAGTAGAAGACGAATGGGCAGCTCTGAGGGATGAAGTAGTGAAGGCAGCAGAGGATCAAGTAGGTAAAAAGACGAGGGCTAGTGGAAATCCTTGGGTAACAGAAGAAATATTGAATTTAATTGATGAAACGAGAAAATATAAAAACGCAGTAAATGAAGCAGGCAAAAAGGAATACAAACGTCTCAAAAATGAGATCGACTGTAAGTGCAAAATGGCTAAGCAGGGATGGCTAGAGGACAAATGTAAGGATTTAGGTGCTTATCTCACTAGGGGTAAGATAGATACTGCCTACAGGAAAATGAGACCTTTGGAGAAAAGAGAGCCACTTGTATGAATATCAAGAGCTCAGATGGAAACCCAGTTCTAAGCAAAGAAGGAAAAGCAGAAAGGTGGAAGGTGTATATAGAGGTTCTATACAAGGGCGATGTACTTGAGGACAATATTATGGAAATGGAAGAGGATGTAGAAGAAGATGAAATGGGAGATGTCATAATGCGTGAAGAGTTTGACAGAGCACTGAAAGACCTGAGTGGAAACAAGGCCCCAGGAGTAGACAGCATTCCATTGGAACTACTGACGGCCTTGGGAGAGCCAATCCTGACAAAACTCTACCGTCTGGTGAGCAAGATGTATGAGACAGGCGAAATACCCTCAAACTTCAAGAAGAATATATTAATTCCAATCCCAAAGAAAGCATGTGTTGACGGATGTGAAAATTACCGAACTATCAGTTTAATAAGTCACAGCTGCAAAATACTAACGCGAATTCTTTACAGACGAATGGAAAAACTGGTAGAAGCCAACCTCGGCGAAGATCAGTTTAGATTCCGTAGAAATGTTGGAACACGTGAGGCAATACTGACCTTACAACTTACCTTAGAAAATAGATTAAGGAAAGACAAATCTACATTTCTGGCATTTGTAGACTTGGCGAAAGCTTTTGACAATGTTGACTGGAATACTCTCTTTCAAATTCTAAAAGTGGCAGGGGTAAAATACAGGGAGCGAAAGGCTATTTACAATTTGTACATAAACCAGATGGCAGTTAGATGAGTCGAGGGGCATGAAAGGGAAACATTGGTTGGGAAGGGAGTGAGACAAGGTTGTAGCCTGTCCCCGATGTTATTCAACCTATATATTCAGCAAGCAGTAAATGAAACAAAAGAAAAATTCGGAGTCGGTATTAAAGTCCATTGAGAAGAAATAAAAACGTTGAGGTTCGCCAATGACATTGTAATTCTGTCAGAGACAGCAAAGGACTTGGAAGAGCAGTTGAACGGAATGGACAGTGTCTTGAAAGGAGGATATAAGATGAACATTAATAAAAGCGAAACAACGATAATCGAATGTAGTCGAATTAAGTCGGGTGATGCTGGGGGAGTTAGATTAGGAAATAAGACTCGTAAAGTAGTAAAGGGGTTTTGCTACTTGGGGGGCAAAATAACTGATGATGGTCGAAGTAAAGAGGATATAAAATGTATACTGGCAATGGGAAGGAAAGCGTTCCTGAAGAAGAGAAATTTGTTAAGATCTAGTGTAGATTTAAATGTCAGGAAGTCGTTTCTGAAATTATTTGTATGGAGCGTAGCCATGTATGGAAGTGAAACATGGACGATAAGTAGTTTAGACAAGAAGAGAATAGAAGCTTTCGAAATGTGGTGCTACAGAAGAATGCTGAAGATTAGATGGGCAGATCACATAACTAATGACGGGGTATTGAATAGAATTGTGGAGAAGAGGAGTTTGTGGCACAACTTGACAAGAAGAAGGGACCGGTTGGGAGGACATGTTCTGAGGCATCAAGGGATCACAAATTTAGCATTTGAGGGCAGCGCGGAGAGTAAAAATTGTAGAGGGAGACCAAGAGACGAATACACTAAGCTGATTCAGAAGGATGTAGGTTGCAGTAAGTACTGGGAGATGAAGAGGCTTGCACAGGGTAGAGTAGCATGGCCAGTTGCATCAAACCGGTCTCAGAACTGAAGACAACAACAACAAAAACAACAACGCTCTTATCTGCTAGGCACAAATGTAACCGAACCCTATATCCATTTTATAATCCAGCGTCATTTGCCATGTAAGTGTAGTATTTTGTTGTTTTATCTAAGAACTCTGGGAAAGATAGAATAACGCCAGGAGAAAGCAAGAAATGATAGTAGCTATAACGGTTAGAGTAATAATTAACGTCATAGTCCAGCTTGTCATACGAATTTATGTGCACAAGGTACAGTAGCTAGCAGAAACATAGTACCATAGAATGCTGTTACACAAAATGTGGGGGCAAACACCACACTTTCATGGGTTATACTCAAAGAAGGTCTTCTAAAAACCGACAGTTCCTGAACTGTTTCTCCCAGAAAAGAAATCTGTTAAACCAATTATTTTCGTAAAATTTTGGTCTCCACGACAAAGATCCTGTATTATTAGGTTTTATACAAGGTGAGGCCGCGCTCTGGGCATCTGAGACAGCAGAAAGCTGTGACACATTGGCATATTTTGAAAATACATTTCTTGCGAAATACTGGTCGCGCTATGTGCAGGGAAGATTAAGAATACAGGTATTTAGTCCAGAGCCTTACACATCAGGTAGGGAACGTTAAGAAAAGATTTCGAGATGTACACGAATAAGATTCGTTTCTGGGATGAACCCATGGTTCTTAGTGATGTTATACACATTTTGAACGGAAAACTTACATCTCATAATAGCGAAAAATTGGTACAGGTTCCAGAAAAAAGTTAGAATACATTTTATTGGTCCTCGTTTCTATTGACCTTATAAACGAGAGTTTTAGGGCTAGTAATAAGAAAAATAACCAGAATGGGTATGGTAACGGTGGGGGTGGCAACAATCACGGGAGAGAACCTGACCCGCGTCCCGCATCTGTGGAAGCTAGGACTGTAGATATAAAAAAAAACCAGTAACCGATAATATATTTTTAAAATATCATTATCGGCACTTGGTATTTCGAAAAAAGTAACAATATATCGACAAAAAAAAAATATCGACGTACCGGCCTCGAAAATTATTGGCTGCACGTCCTAAATATTCCGCCGATTTTCGAGCTGTTTTTCTTAAGTATTGATTTATTATTAGATATTCTGCGTATCAACAAGCTAGCTGCCTGCTTATCGCCTTAGAAGAAGAACTGAAAGGGAAACGATGCCCGTTCACGCTTGGCCATAACCACTTTGATAATGATGGTAATTGCATGTAAGTGGCATAATAAAAGGTCTCCGATACCTCCGTCGTTCTGTTTCGTCACATACCGGATTTGACTGGAACATTTTATGCCGACTTACTTGTTTTTGAATTTCCGCAAATGCCAGTGACCTAGCAATCCTAGTGTCAAAATTAGTGTCAAAATTGCGAGGTGAAGTTAAGCATTGCAGTCTTTGTCGGTAGTGCTGATGGCCAATTACGTCACTATATCCCCTGAAACGCCTCTGCCAACACCAGAAACTAGTCTTGTCATTTAGATTATGGTCATCTTTTTCCTTAAGGCGCTCAGTCCGGAACCGCGCGACTGCTACGGTCGCAGGTTCGAATCCTGCCTCGGGCATGGATGTGTGTGATGTCCTTAGGTTATTTAGGTTTAAGTAGTTCTAAGTTCTAGGGAACTGATGACCACAGATGTTAAGTCCCATAGTGCTCAGAGCTATTTGAACCATTTGAATCATCTTTTTCCGCAACAGTTTCTGAAGAATAAATAGCACACCAGCTGCGTTAAAAATTGTCCTACATCGGAAATCTTGCTACTCCATAAACATCGTCACCCTCAAGTGGAGTTGGACTTCTTCTTTGTGTCACCTATACTTGCTTCACATAGTCAAGGAAAAGCACTGAACGTGATAGAACCTCGTGATAGAACCTCGTGATAGAACCTCGAACTCCTTGACAGAGTGAAACCAAAATTATGTTCTACTACAATTTCAAAAGTACAACTTTCTATATTTATCGAAAACTGCGAAAGAAAATAATAGAAAAAAATTTCGGCACTAGATATTTCCATTTCGATATTGATATATCAGGTAAAGTATTGCCCATATATATCGATAGTATTTTGGAAAAGGTATATATACCGGGTGATGAAAAATTAAGTATAAATTTGAAAACTTAATAAACCACGGAATAATGTAGATAGAGAGGTAAAAGTTGACACAAATGCTTGGAATGACATGGGGTTTTATTATGACCAACAAAAAAGTATTACTAGACGCGTGAAAGATCTCTTCCGCGCGTGGTTTGGTGATGTTCGTGTGCTCAGCCGCCACTTTCATCATGCTTGGCCTCCCAGGTCCCCAGACCTCAGTCCGTGCGATTATTGGCTTTGGGGTTACCTGAAGTCACAAGTGTATCGTTATCGACCGACATCTCTAGGGATGCTGAAAGACAACATCCGACGCCAATGCCTCACCATAACTCCGGACATGCTTTACAGTGCTGTTCGCAACGTTATTCCTCGACTACAGCTATTGTTGAGGAATGATGGTGGACATATTGAAACGTCCCCTTAGATAAATTAGTAAATTACTGTGCTGGTAAACCCCTTACGTTATTTGATTTTCAAACAGCTGGGCAAAACTGAACGTACTCAGACATTTCTCTCTTTACTTATTCTGATCATCACTAAACAGACACGCAATATTTTTAGCGCAACGCAATCTGACTTTTAATAATCCCTACAAAAGAATGGCCCTGACTAACAATAACCTATACCTTTCACAAATCACTTGCCTCACAAAAATCTTCATTACTCGAACTACTGCAATACAGCGAGCGCCACTACTGTCAGCTAAATAAAAGATTCTAACTACTGAAGTCACTAACAACTGATAAGCATAGTTAGTAAATAACAGATTTTGATGAAGAACAAGCAATGTATTTACTTTAATAGTGTTCAAAAATCATAATATATATATCAGTTCATGACATCCAATGTTACAAATTTACTGTCTCTGAAGGACACACGTTCACATCATCCGCTCTCAAAACTCCGCCATCTCTCTCCCCACATCCACCACTGCTGGCGGCTCACCGCCAACTGTGCAACGCTACGCGCTGTTAACAGCCAACTGCCCAACACTACAATAGCAAATTCCAACAATGCAAACCAACCACAGACTGCACACAGCACAGCCAGTAATTGTCATACAGAGCGCTACGTGGCGTTACCAATATAAAAATCTAAACAGCCTGCTTACAATATTGAGCATTTCCTGTAAAGAACATCATCTTCGCTTTGTCTTACTTTGTTATGCTAACTATTGCTATTCTGATCAGATGAAGCGCCAAGTGTCGGACATTTTTGAACGTTTGTATATTTTGGTTTTAATAAAACCCCATGTCATTCCAAGCATGTGTGTCAATTTGTACCTCTCTATCTACATTATTCCGTGATTTATTCAGTTTTCAAATTTATACTGACTTTTTGATCACCTGGTATATGTATAAAATTTTATCAACAGCCCTAGTTGACACACAGCAGGCTGCATCGATGATGACCCAGCTGCTCTCCGAATCATAAAATGAGGCGTAGGAATGATGACAGGCATCATCGTGGTTAGACGAAACACGGTAACGGCAACTGGAAAGGACAGAACAATAGAAATTAGTGGGGTCACCACCAAATAGTAAGCCACAGTACAGTACGAATAGCAATTTTCAGAATCGGGAGTGGCAATACCACCAGGGAGACCAGCCATAATTTAATCAGGGGATAAAAACTTAACAGCAAACGAATCCGGCACCGAATCCGAATGGGCAATCGCAATGGGGAAATCCAGATCAAGAAGTGAATATAATCGAGGTCACCGATAATACACTTTCAGTGGCTACGGATACGTCGATCTACACTGAAGAGCCAAAGAACCTGGCACACCTGGCCAGTATCACATAGGGCCCCCGCGAGCACGCACATGTGCCGCAAAACGATGTCGCATGGACTCGATTAATGTCTGAGTATTGCTGGAGGGAATAGACACCATGAAACCTGCAGGGCTGCACATAAATCCGTAAGAGTACG
This sequence comes from Schistocerca serialis cubense, assembly GCF_023864345.2. NCBI lineage: Eukaryota > Metazoa > Arthropoda > Insecta > Orthoptera > Acrididae > Schistocerca > Schistocerca serialis. The sequence continues at coordinate 545,929,837 of NC_064643.1, forward strand.
AAAGAGTGGAGATCTCTTCTGAATAGCATGTTGCAAGGCATCCCAGATATGCTCAATAATTTTCATGTCTGAGGAGTTCGGTGGCTAGCGGAAGTGTTTATATTCATAAGAGTGTTCTTGAAACCACTCTGTAGCATTTCTGGACGTGTAAGTGTCGCTCTGCCCTGCTGGAATTAGCCACGTCCGTCAAAATGCACAATGGACATGACTCGATGCAGGTGAGCAGATAGGATGCTTACGTATGAGTCACCTGTCAGAGTCGTATCTAGGCGTATCAGAGGTCCCATATCAGTCCAACTGTACACGCCCCACACCATTACAGAGCCTCCACCAGCTTGAACAGTCTCCTGCTGACCTGCAAGGTTCATGGGTACATGAAGTTGTCTCCATACCCGTATACGATCATCCGCTCGATACAATTTGAAACGGGACATGTCCGACCAGGCAAAGCGTTTTCAGTCGTTAACAGTCCAATGTCGGTGTTGAAGGCCCCGGCGAGGCGTAAACTTTGTGTCGAGCAGTCATCAAGAGTACACGATTGGGCCTTCGACTCCGAAAGCCATATCGATGATGGTTCGTTGAATGGTTCGCACGCTGGCGCTTGTTGTTGGTGAAGCATTGAGATCTGCAGCAACTGGTCGAGGGGTTGCTCTTCTGTCATGTTTAACGATTCTCTTCAGTCGTTGTTGGTCCAGTTCTTGCAGGATCATTTCCCGGCCGCAGCGATTTCATGACTTACCGGATTCCTGATATTCACGGTACACTCGTGAAATGGTCATACGGAAAAGTGCACACTTCATCGCTACCTCGGAGATGCTGTGTCTCATCGCTCGTGCGCCAGCTATAACACCGAGTTCAAACTCACTTAAACCTTGATGATCTGCCATTGTAGCAGCAGTAACCGATCGCACAACTGCACCAGACACTTGTTTTGTTATATAGGCGTTGATGACTGCAGGCCGTATTCTTCCTGTTTACATATCTCTATATTTGAATAGGCGTGCTTATACCAGTTTCTTTGACAGCTCAGTGTAGAATTGGTCACACTATGCCCCGTGATGGTGACCATGAAAGGGAGTGAGGGCCCTCAACATGTGAAGAATGGCTTGTTAAAGTGACCAAGTCGTTAACAAAATTCCATAAGATCTAATACACAAAAACAAGGAAAAGAACGAGTGGTTTACACCGATTCCGTGTATGCCCACGGAGGAAGTATCCCTTGGAGAAAAGGTAAGGTAAGTAGTAATATTTTTAACAGAAGGAACGAAGATGCGAAAGATTTATCATGACAAGCAGCTGCATGGGGTTAATCAGTTCTCTGTTGTGTACTGCTAAAGCCCCAATTAAAGGAAGCTCTTTACTGCCATACCCACAGAGTGGGTAGATAAAAGGTTTGTATGCACATCACAACCTGAAGATGAACTTCCAGTAGGAAAACCTAAATAAAACTAACAGTAGAGACAATGCTTGTGTAGGTAATACTAAGACAAAAAATTATAAGAGGAAGAAAGTAAGGCTGCAGACTGGAGCACAGGATTAAAGAAGAACATTCTTCTAATTTCACCAACTGTGTTCTTATCTGTGTTTGCACATGAACCTTACACTTAGGTAGATCCTGTGTAAGTGTTCTTTGTGTCTTACCCAACTCATCTTTCATAGTGGCGTTTTCTGCTCTGTGTATACATCGGTAATCATACGTACATGAGCCTTCTGTAGCTCTGTCTCTCACCTGTATCGTAAAAAGTCATCAACATGTCTGTCATGTTTTGTTCTGATTTCAGCTACTTGTTTGTCTTCCTATTGAACTGTGGACTGTAGTGTTGTGTGTTCTGACCACATTGTATTAAAATCATTTGTCAGTTTTTTAACCTGTTCTGGCATGTCTTTAACTGCAGTTTTTGGTGTTGAGATGCCTTCAGCTTTCCCTTCCTAATCACCCCATATCACTTCATCGACGAGATTTGCAACGTCAGTTTTCAAAGTTTTCTGCACCTAAGTGAAATTACAAACATCGTTAGTCAAAGCCTCCAATTTCGCTGAAGTGTTGTTCAGTCTTTCATTGTGTTCGTCCAGTCTTGTATCAAGCTTTTTTTTTTTGGTCAAGTTATTGATCCTTTGATATAACTGCACAGAAATGTTAATGCAAGGTTTGCTAATTCGAAATTTGTATTGCTCACGAGCTGTGATGTTGCGTCGTCTAGATGCGCGACAACATCGCTACCTCTACTCCAACATTTTCAGCATTAATCTGTGGTGTACTATCTTATGTGCTCTCTTCCTCTGAGCATTCCATTGTTTTTGGTTTCAAACTTACAACGTATGTAAATTTCCGAAAGTAAATAACGTTGTCTTTCTTATTCGTCTTACTTCACTACGCAAATAGTTCACATGTGATGGCTAGCTGTAGCTTACTTCTATTACTGAAAAGAGAGGTAGCATTACTTACGTCTGTAGGTTTAACGTTAAAATACCCTACCGTGCCTCCTGGGTGGTGCTGATTCAGCAACGGTGATTACAGGCATCCAGACTATCCATAGGACTCCTAGCAATAACGCATATTTTCAGAGCTCATTAACACTAACAACAAACATTGGACCACCTATCAGACTCCTTCAACTGAATATCGAAAGCATTAGCAGGGCAAAGTGTGACTATCTGTCAAAATTTCTGCTGGACAACAATATCTATGTCTTCACCATTCAGTAAACTCGAGTTTCCTGCGAAGAAGTGTTCCGAAGCCGAGGTCGAATTCCTGTATATGCTGCACTTGGTGTAACTTACCAATATGTGTGTGGAATTTCTACATATGTCCGTAATACGAGGGCTATCCACAAAGTACATTACGTTTTCGTTTGGGTCCGTTAGGGACAGGGCTAGCGCGGCCATCTTGGTGTCATGGCATTCCGCCGCTCAGTCGGCATCCTGCCGTGCTAGTGAGAGGTTCGTACTGTACTCCGTTGAGTTACTGTGACAGTTTGAAATGTCAGCGTTAATTGAAAATACCGCGAAGTGTGAAGTGCGTGCTCTAATAAGGTTTCTGACTGCAAAAATCTGTACACCGATAGAAATCTATCGGCAGCTTTGTGAAGTGTATGCGGACAACATAATCACTGAAGGTGGAGTGCGTCAATGGGTCATAAAATTTAAAAATGGCCGAACTAACGTTCACGACGAAGAGCGAAGTGGAATACCCAGCATAGTGACTGCCGAACTTGTCGAAAAAGTCGATGCCGTGGTCCGTGAAAACCGTAATTTCACAATAACGGAACTCTCTATGAGTTTTCCACAAATTTCAAGAAGTTTGTTGCACGAAATCATTACCGAAAAGCTTGGTTACCACAAGTTTTGTGCAAGATGGATACCAAAAATCTTGACAGAGAGTCACAAAAATCAGCGAATGGCTGCAGCGTTAACGTTTTTGGACGCTTACGAGAAAGATGGCGACTCATTACTCGATCGCATCGTTACTGGTGACAAAACATGGGTTAAGCATGTGAACTGCGAGACAAAATTGCAGGAAATGCAGTGGGGCCACACAAATTCCCCCCAAAAACCCAAGAAATGCATGCAGACAATGTCGGCAAGGAAGGTGATGGTACTGTCTTTTGGGACAGAATAGGTGTGAATTTTGTGGATTTCCTGGAAATAGGCACTACAATAAACTCTCAAAGGTATTGCGAAACTCTGCACAACCTCAGAAGAGCAATACAAAACAAGCGCAGGGGAAAGTTGGGCTCAAAGATCTTGCTGATTCACGACAACGCCCGGGCCCACACGGCAAATACCACTCGTGAAGTTCTCGAATCTTTTAAGTGGGAATTGTTTCCTCATCCGCCGCACAGTCCCGACCTGGCACCGAGCGACTTCCACTTATTCCCAGCAATGAAGAAGTGGTTGACTATGCAGCGTTTTGATGACGACGCACAGCTTCAAGAAGAGGAAACCACGTGGTTGAAGGCGCAGGCGGCCGAATTTTACGATGAAGGAATTTCCAAGCTCGTCCATCGCTACGATAAGTGCCTTAATTTAAATGGCAACTATGTAGAAAAGTAGTATTTAAGTGTGGCTTTCATCTGTATATAATTAAAAAAAATTCCAATACTTTATTTATTTTTAATTCCAAAACGTAATGTACTTTGTGGGTAGCCCTCGTAACATAAACGAAGCTTCACTGATTTCTGTAAGTGTGGGGGCAGATATACATGCAGTTGTCATAAAGTTGCACGGTATTACTATTACAAACGTTTACAAACCACCCAAAACAACATGGCCCGATTTTGTCCTACACACAGCAGGACATCCTGCAATTTACATAGGAGACTTCAATAGTCACCATGAACTATGGAAACACTCTCAAAATGATGAAAATTGGAGCATGCTGGCAGAATGGATTGAAGAGAATAATCTTCATCAAGTGTTTGATGCCAAAGATCAAGGCACTTTCAGGTCAGCTGCTTGGGGCAAGGATTCAAATCCTAACTTATGCTTTGTTAGCTGCAACGAAAGTGGCTGTCCCATCAAAGTCACAAGAAAAGCGATAGATTCCTTTCCTCACAGCCAACACACACCTGTAATAATACAAATTGGCCTGTTCCTGTCATATGGTCAACCCGCATGTTCGATGGAATTACCAGAAAGCTGACTGGACAAAGTTTTCAACGGAACTGGATAAGACAGTTCGCTGGATCTCTCCATCATATAAGAACTATTAACGCTTTATTGGTGCAGCAACAGAAACAGCTAAAAAGTGTATCCCAAGAGAATGTGTCCAGGATGGAATGGTGAAAGTGAAACGTTGTACCATACTTCCAGAGATAGCTACGCAACTATTGTCCAGCTTGGACATGTCTCGGAGGCAGAAATGAGCAGAAACAGTCGAAAATATGGACTTTACCCACTCGAGCAGGGAAGCAGGAGTCTTCTGAGAAGACTGGGAGGATGTGCACCAGCATGCAGAAAAATTTCTGAAGTAACACCAGACCAAATTGCTTCCCGCATCATTACTGCCTCAAGAGTGCCTCTCGACGAGAAACATACAAGACATATCAGACGACAGCTTAGTGACCTGAAAAACACGGCATTTCCTTCACCTGAGTATGCCTGTCCCTTCACAGTTTCAGACATTGACTCTGGACTGAAGGACCTCAAACCTCTTAGGGCGTCTGGATTCGATCGTATCCATCCAGAATTGCTGATTCATATGGGAGGAAACGCTAAGAGATGGCTCACAGAATTCTTTACTGGCATCCTGCTGACATGTCAGCTTAGATTGGAGTTTAAAAAAGCGAAAATAATATCTATTCTGAAACCTGACAAATCCAGCAACACGGTATAAGGTATCGCCCCATTGCCCTACTTAGCTGCTGGTACAAGCTTTTTGAAAGGTTAGTACATAATAGAATAAGTAGCGAGATCCTAGAGAATGTTCCAGTTGATCAGGCAGGCTTCAGACCAGGGCGTAGCTGCTGTGACCAAGTATTGTCTCTCACATCCTTCATAGAGTCAGGATACCAAATGAAACAGAAAACATCTGTGGCGTTTGTTGATCTAACTACTGCCTTCGAGACCATGTAGAAGGAAGGCCTCATCTACAAATTTCTCCGCATCATACCCTGCAGAACAATGGTTCAACTGGTTAACAGCATGCTAAGCGATCGGAAGTTCCAGGCAATCACTAGAAGGAACGTGAGTAAAGGGATGAAGCTAAATAACGGGTTGCCACAAGGATCAGTTCTCTCACCATTACTTTTCAACCTATATCTATCTGATCTACCTTACACTTCGCCCAGAAAATGCTGCTACGCCGATGACCAGGTCTATCTGTACTACATCAGGAAATGAAGACAGAAGAAGAGAGTCTAACCACTGACCTGTCAGTATTGGACAATTACTTCAAAATCTGGAGACTCCAACCCAGTGTGAGTAAAACAGAAGTGTGTTGCTTCCATTTAAATAATCGGTTGGCGAACGTAAAACTGCAAGTAAGTTTCAGAGGCAGAATTCTTCGTCATAATTGGAACCCAGAATATCTTGGTGTCATCCTGGACCATACACTATGCTTCAAACAACACCTTCTTAACTTAGCTCAAAAGCTGAACACTCGAAACAACATCCCAGATAAGCTATGCGGAACTACCTTATGATCTTCGGTAACCACCCTGCTGTCTTCAGCTTTGGGTTTGGTGTACTCAAATGCTGAGTATTGTACATCTGTTTGGATGAATAGTCATAATACAAGGCTTGTTGACACCCAGCTGAATACGACAATGCTCGTAATATCTGGTGCAAACAGATCTACTGCAATTTATTGGCTTCCACTGTTAAACCGGTATAATGCCTCCTGATCTATGCAGTTGTACTGCCCTTATGAGGGATTTCCACAAGACCTCCACGAATTCTAACCTACCTGTGCATAGCGACCTGCCACTTGGTGTACTCAAGTGCTGAGTATTGTGCATCTGTTTGGACGAATAGTCATCATATAAGGCTTGTTGACACCCTGCTGAATACGACAATGCTCGTAATATCTGGTGAAACCATGTCTACTCCAGTTTATTGGCTTCCACTGTTAACCGGTATAGTGCCTCCTGATCTACACAGATGTACTGCCCTTATGAGGGAATTCCACAAGATCTCCAGGACTTCTAACCTACCTGTGCATAGCGACCTGCCACTTTTAAATCATAAGGGACTGAAATCACGCCTTCCAACTCTGTGCGATGCTGCCGACATGTTTGCTAAGGATTTCAAACCCCTTGTTGAATGGAAAGGTCGGTGCGAAGCAGTGACAGTTGAGCGCCTGCATAACATCTTCTCAGGTGTTAAACCTGCAAGTGGATTCGACCTACCTCGCAAGACCTGGACTATCCTCAACAGTATCCGTTCTGCCCACAGCAGATGCGGGAATGCTCTCTTTAAGTGGAAGAATCTGCCTAATCCAGTCTGTGACTGTGGGGCCCCATGCCAGACTGTTCACCACATTGTCAGTGATTGAAGGATTCGAGCCTATCACGGTGCTGAAGGGGACCTCCTGCTAGCAACTCCAGATGCAGTGCGCTAGATTGAAGGTCTTGATATTCAGTTGTAAAGCCAAACTTAAGTTCCTTGTGTGTAAATATGTACATATGTATATGCAATTTAATTTTGTGATATGTCTGTATTAGTCATATGCTAAATAAAATTACTGAAAAATATTTCTTTGGAAAACAATTGCGTACAGCTAAGCGTGTTTGGGCGCTACTGCAAGAAAGTTTCCGCCATCTTGTGAAACACGTACCTAATGAAAAATTACTACAACAAATAAATTTTGAAACTACTACAATAGAAATGAAATTCTATGTGCAGCACACAGTGGCTCTCGTAAAAAATCAATTATACTCCCACTTTTAACTAGAACAAGCACTACAAATGAGTACGGATGTTCATTACCTGACGTGCTGTTTTGCTGCCGTTTGGAAAGTATTTTTTCCAGATTTTTCTGTCCTGATTTTAGTGTCTCAGAATTTTGGAAGATATTTACTTATTATTGTAGTTGGCTTGGCGCCATGCGCTCAGTTGCATATAGCACGAAAGTAGCAACTACTTAGGTAACAGTTGTATTTTAGTTGTATAGATATGTTTACGTCATGCAACGGTCCCTAGTGTAAAATCTCTTCATGTGTGATTTGCATTTGCTGAAGGGGGTAGAAACATTGTTGAATGCTTAGTGAAAGAAAAGTAATTTAATAATTTTGAAAATCAGATACGCCGCAATTTGAGGCTGATTCTCGTTGGAACTGCTAGTCGCGGCAAATAAAAGGGACCTACATTAGCGAGAGAGGTACGAACGGGTCATATCCTGGTGCCACATTTCGTGATTATGGTTAGTTTCATGATGTCTCGCTTTAGACTGCATCTCTGATGAGCTGGTCTGCAGAAAAATATTATTCCTTTTACGTTTTGACCGTGAATTCGGAAAGTTAAAGACTGTAGGCTCTTGAAAAAGGTGAGAATTATATTCGCTTAATTTTTGCATACCGCGTAAGCGGCCACATCGACACAGTCCAAGCCAGCCATGAACTAATCAGTTTTCGCTTACCTCTTTTTACAGTCTGTAAGATCAGATAAACTCCTTTGCCTTCTCTGCTTTAAAAGGTGACACAGGGAAATGATAATTGTGTACACTGATTTCTTCGCTTGAATGATTATTATTAAAATATGAACGGACATATTCCCAACTGCCTATATTCTGTTCAACGCTAAAAAAGTAAAGACATCAGAATGTGACAAAACAAGATAGACCTTAACATAGCTATTATTTTTCTGTGGAGATCATAATATACCATCTGGCACTGAAATTATTTCTTGTAACTCTTCACACAGCGACCAACTGTTGGATTGTATCATTTTACATACGGAATACACATCTGTGAAAGTGATCTGTAGCTTCTGTTGACATTAATCCCGAATACAATTCATGTTTCAACTTTTCTCCTGTGATTTGTGGCAGTTGGTGATGTACATGCAGGTTGTGCCTATTACCATCATTTTCATAAGTAACCTTTATTAGGGATACCATTAGATGGTGCCTCCGCACTAATGTGTAGAATGTGAAAGTTTCTTACTGAAGCTCTTGTAACTTTTGTTATCTGTTTCACTACCAGGTAGCTTTGAAATCCCTAATGGGGTGAAATTAACTAATAGCGAAAAAACACGAAATAAAGCATTTATTTCAACAGTAGAAACTGTCTGCGCAGAACAATGACCTCGCTCAATAAATATCTATTCATTTTGACTACTGCATCACAGTATATTTATTCCCTCAGTAAGTTGGTCATTGCAGTTCAAAAGGAACAGTGGAACAATAACGTACCTAATTGCAATACGGGAAGGAAAATGACTTTCATTATTCCGCATGAAGGTTGTATTTAGCACAAAACAGGTAAAAATGTCTGACGGACAGCAAACTTGTACCGTTTTTGAAGACTGAAAAGTTTCTTCTTGATAACTCCTTGTATTTCTATCAATGTAATGTGTAAAATTTTGGCGAGCTGAAGTTATTAAGTCATTTCTGTATATTGACAAAAGTGTAAATATTTAGCATGTAGCCATATTTAGATATTGCTTTGTGATATGAACGTAAAATGACTCGTTCCGCACCAGTACAATTTATCATGCAAATGATCCATGGAACATGAATCTAAGTAATTAACTAAAGAATTGTTCTGCTAGGTTCGCAGGAGAGCTTCTGTAAAGTTTGGAAGGTAGGAGACGAGGTACTGGCAGAAGTAAAGTTGTGAGTATCGGGCGTGAGTCGTGTTCCGGTAGCTCAGATGGTAGAGCACTTGCCCGCGAAAGGCAAAGCTCCCGAGTTCGAGTATCGGTCGGGCACACAGTTTTAATCTGCCAGGAAGTTTCATATCAGCGCACACTCCGCTACAGAGTGAAAATCTCATTCTGGAACTAAAGAATACTCTGATATAGTTGCTGTTGTTGCTGGAACAACGTGCGTAGCTGCATTTGCTGCTGTTCCATTGAATTTAGTGAAGTCGTACAAGAGATGCGTATTGGACAATTCTCCAACAATAAATGTATTTATACTGCTCTGTATCACTGTTAATGAATAACTAACACTACCGGAAAAACGAACTCGAGGCGGAAATAATTGACTAAATAATGGAAATAAAGAACTAATTGAGGCAAGAAATCAAACAAAATGCAGTAACTCTGTTACGAGTCGCTCTGGACCGTGGGTCCCTTATAGCAAAATACTCAAAAGGTACCTCTGAACAATCTCTGACAGTTTGTAGGTGGATTTCTGGTCCTTCCTGCCGTCTTTAGCGATTCTAACGGAGGTATTATTTAGTTGCTTGACTTCCAGAAGGCGTTCAATACATTTCTGCACTACTGCCTAATGAATAAATGTAAGCCTGCGGAACATCACAGCTCTGTGATTGGATTGAGTCATTCCTGGAGAAGAGAGCACAGTATTTCATTCTTAACGGAGAGGTATCTTCAGATAGGCAGAAATACCAATTGTTGTGTGACTGCAGAACAATCAGTGGAAGCAGTCGTGTCCATTAAACATCTGGGAGACTGAAAGAGAAATAATCGCAGCCAAGGCAGGTGCCAGGCAGATTCATTGGAAAAATCCTCAGGAAGTGTAATCCATCAAAATATGAGGTAGCTTTGTTCGACAAATTCTTGAATAGCGGTAATCAGAATGTGATTCATAAGAAACAGGACAGATAGAGGAAATGAATATGATGAGAAGAAGACCAGCCTGTTTAATTACAGGTTCATGTAGTAAGCAGAAAAGCGTCACGGAGATGCTCAGCCAATTCCAGTGCATGAGAAGAAAGCAGAATCAGTGAGACTCGAGTGTACTCAGATGATCACCAAAAACAACAATCATTCTTCCAGCGGACCACGCGGGAGAGGTAAGGCGGGAAATGACGATGGCACACAAGGTAACTTCCGACATACACCGTAAGGTGACGTGGGGAATAAAGACGTAGATAGTTTCTATGCTGCATTACGTTACAGTAGCTTCTTCCTTCATTAATTCCAGTGCCTTTGCAAGTCTCTCAGGTAACGGTGGTGGAGGTTTTAGAACTAACTCAACTGCCGAGATTTTTCTTTTCGTTGCCATGCAGTGCTTCTGGTTAATGCAGAACTCGCAGGCTTCAGGTAAATTAAATTAGAGTCCTTTGTCGTTTTATTCGTGAAGGGAAATCACGCGGTTTAGTGAATAAAAACACGGTACACGGGCAATTAGGGGCGCTTGTTGTGGCAGCGCAGAGTGCAACCGGTCTGATTTCCATTAATCCTACCAATTACAAGAGGTGGGAGGACTGCGGCGCATTCTGCGGCCGGAGGCCACTCTGTGTTAATTTGGAGCAGGCTTGGACGAGCGTCACTAACAGGTACTTGGCGATCACCAGAATGCAGCACAAGTGGCTCAGAACTGTGGCCAGGAATTTAAAAATGCTCAGATTCTCACGGCTCTAGCCGACCGAAGTAGCCTACTATAATAGCAAACGTAAACGAAGGTTCGATCATACGGAATAGGATCTCAAATATTTGAATATCTCGAAAACGTTTTGTGCTGGAAAGCATTACTTTGCTCCGGATGGCGAGAGTTCATCAGGGACGACTGTCATTTTAGAAGTGCGCAAATTAAGTGTTGTATGGTCGCGGCTGTTCTCCATGTAGTGAGCTGCTTGTCGAATATGTTGGCCAGAAATCAGAGACAGTTTGCTGATGACGATTTACGTACAGGAAAGTGTCGTCTTCGATTATTGAACTATTCCCAATGACTTATACAAAATTTCTGTTTGGTGTAATCATTAGAAGTTGGTAATACGTATAAATAAGTACAATTTAATATGGATATATGTTAAAAACGTACATAGTTGTGCCAATCCATTATGAACGGAACATTTACAAATACCTCCTTTCCGTTGTCCGCCTCTGTCTTGCAATGCGTACACAACTCAGTGCCCTACTGCATTTAAGAAAAATCTTGAAACACTTGCTGTATTCAGTTTCATAACTTTTCCCTAAAAATTATCGCTCTGTAGTGGAGCGTGCGCTGATTCGAAATTCCCTGGTCCATTAACATTGGTACCCGGAGTGAAATACGAACGTGAGATTTTGGCTTTCGCGGGAAAGCGCTCTACCGACTGACCTGTCTTGCTTTCCTTCCAATAAGGAAAGAAGAGATACAGGAGGAAGTAGGGCTGGGAGGGGAGGCTGAGAGTCGAATGGGCATCTCAGAAGGTTTTGGCACTGGACCAGAAAAAAAAATTCCTGTCAAATGGAGAACTTCTCAATCAACATACAGTTCAGAAAACATTCTGTTCCCAGGCTTGCCCTTCTGTCCAAAAATGAAAAATAACGCATTTCTCTTGCTCCTAGCCCGTTATACTCACTACTGAATTAGCACGAGAACTGAAACTGGCACCAGAAATTACTGGTGGAGCACGACTGCAACACACGAAATACAAAGATCACTTTGCCCGAATTTTCGCCCCTGTACTACCTTACCGGCCGATGCTAAGGAACAAAATGACACTCATAGTACTGCAAAGGATAAAAAAAACGGTAGTGTTGCTAGTGTTGCAGAGTGTATGTACGCTTAATGAAAATCTCTGTCTCTCACAATCTGCGCAAGAATATTACTTCAGATAAAATTTAGAGGAGGGTCTTGTTTCTTATAAAAGAGGAACGCCACTGTTTTGAAACAGTTTTAGAAGAGTAAAAGTGTCTAAGAATAAGAGCAATCTTCATTTCAGAAGACGAGCCTTCTTTTCTTTTATAAGTGAAATTTTGGTTGTTTTGGAAGAGTAATCTTCCTTGCCATACAAGAGGAGTTTCATTTGCATTGTAAGAGGAGTCCTATTTATTTGGGAAAAGGTATCATGTTTGCGTTTACAAAAATGTGTTTTCTCTAAGTGGAACCTTGGTTCTTTCGTCATGCTGAAGAGGAGTGTCATAAACTTTGAGGCGTATTACATAAAGGCAACCTCCTAACTGACTGACTCATCATCGCTCACCCAATACACAAACGATAGAAACTTAATGTTTGAAGAGGATGTTCATGCTCTAAGGGTGTGAAAAGGTTTTTGAAAACATTGGCTGGAGTAAAAGTCACTAGACACCGGGCGTTGATTTAAACAAAAGATTGAATTTATGTGTCAATACAAATAAATCAATACTTATACTTATTTTTTATGTTCAAACTGTTTTCCGTCTTCATTAATAAATCTTTGAAGTCTTTTTGGAACACTGTTACATATTCTATGGCAAATCATGAAATTCGTCGGGTATGTAGTCTTTTAGTTCAGAAACGGCCTGAGGCTTTTGAGAACATACAGACTCCTTGATGACATCCTATAGCAAAAAATCCGTAGGCGTGATATCTGGTGATGTTGGATGCGTGTCAATATTTGCCTTTCGACCAATCACTTTCCTTTGGAAAGTTTCATTTAAATAATCACGGACTGTAGTGGCATAATTTGGAGCATATTGTGTTGAAGGTAAGATTCTTGAAAGTTTAGATCACACGTCATAAATCCTGGTACAATGTAATTCCGAAGCATACCCAAAGAGTTGTCTTCCATCACTGTTCCTTCAAAAAATATGGTGCAAGTACGCCACATGAGGGTATTGCCCCCCAAACACTCACACCAGGTTGACTTAGCGGTTGTCCTAACTAAAGATTTTGATTGTCAGTATATTAGTAAGTGCAGTGATGTCTGTTAACTTGTCCGCTTAACTTAAAATTGGACTCTTCAACTCGAATAGGTTAGGATCAAATTTCTGTTGGTCAAGCACCAAGTCACAAAACTGAAGACGTTGATGTGGATCATCTTCAAGCACTCCATTTCGTAAAAGTAGAATGTAAACTTTAAAGTTCTGTTTGTGTAACCATCTTCACACTGACGTTCCTGATAAATCCAGCTTGGTTGCTAATCGCCTGGTTGATTTTCGCTGACTTTGGGTCACAGCTAAACTTACCCCCAGTTCATTTTCCTCAGTTGTGACTGACCTTAGTATATCGATATCGAATCCATGTTCTTCAAATCTGTTTCGTATGTCGTCCACTGTTTGTCTAGACGGTGGTTTTGATCTAAAGTATTTTCCCCATTCATTAACAACTGCAGTAGCACCACTTTTATATAATGTATTTAACGTGAAAATCCTTTCCTCTTTCGTTAACATAGTGACAGTTTGGAAAACAGCTGCTGTAAGTACGTCACACAGACACGCTTTCAACAACTCACTAGTCTGATTATTGTGTTCGTTTTGTTTGTCATTGCATTGTATACCAACTTGAAACGCGTAATTATCGTCATTTGGTAATAACAACGGGTTAAAACTTCTTACTGAACGTCGCCTTTAAGGTAATTTTGAAGCTAGACCTACAAAAACCAGTATTTGCTTTCGCGACAGAAATAAAAATACACACGTTTCAACATTTTTGGATATTAAACCCCGATGTGGGTGAAACAGTGGATGATATGTTTTTGAATATAAATCGTTGTTAAAGAACTACTAGAGTATTTTTAAAGTTACATCTACGAAAACTTATTTGATTTCTCGGTCGCAAATAAAAACACAACACATGTTTCAGTGCTTTTGGAGATTCAGCCCCCTAGGGCATGCAATATTTTATGTAATTATTTCATTCTGAAAAAATTTTCAAGCTAAATCTTTGAACACTGGTGTTTCGCTTCTAGATTGAAAACGAAAAAAAAATAGAACAACAGAAAAAACAGTCTTGTGTGCGACCAAGGTAGTCGTGGAATGGAGTGAAATGGAAAAAATGTGTAATTTTTTTCGGAGATTCAACACCTAATGGTGTGAAATAGAGCCACACACATTTAGACATATCATCGCTCAGACAAAACCACTAATGTTAGAAACTTGAAATATGGAGAGGGTGTGGATCTTATCCTGCAGGCATCACTGAAGAGGACCCTGTTTGAAATTCCACTCCAAATGGTTTCTAGTAGGGGAAGAAATTTTTTTCGAAAAATGTCACTTTGGAAGTAGAACTGGTACTTGGTTTCTCTTTTAGAAATAAACAAAATACGTGTTTAACTATTTTTGGAATTGCGACCCTATGGGAATGAAATAGGGTATAAAACTTTTATAAGACAATAGTCCGTTATATCAAAAAAAATTTGAGCTACGTCTACGAAAATTGGTACTTCACTTCACGGTTGGATATAAAGAAATATGTATTAGGGGATGGAAGTTTCTGTGAAAATATCTCTACAAGAACGAAAAAGTCGTTATTAACAAAAACTTGGACTCCAGCTACCAGAACAGCTTTTTGGTCAGAAGTTGGGCCTACATTCGGAAACGACCATGCTTCTACGGCGTCAATTAGAGTGAAAAATGTTGCAGTTTGTTAACAACATAACAATTAAAGAAAAACAAAAACAAAAAATCTCAGTGGAGACCATACATTGTACACGAGCGAAGCAATGGTCGCTTTACAGGTGGAATGTATAAAATAAAAATATAAAGTAGGTAGAATACTTGCCCATGAAAGTCTATGGTCCCAGATTCGAGTCGCCGTATAGTACACAGTTTCAATCTGCCACGAAGTTTCAGTGAAACAAATGCTGCATCTTCAGCCAGTTCTGCTTCTTTCTGAATACAATAAGCCAGCCACTTCCTTCCACCTCTCTTGTGTTGTGTCACGTTCCCCTTTCTCTCCCTGTTCCACCCTTTCTTTTCATCCGTTGCTGCCTCTGCCCTAAGTATAAATCAAGCTGATTGTAAGCTGCCTCCGTTTGTTCATTATTTTGAAGAACGTCATGATTACCGCCAACAGCTGCTAATAAAATTTCTTTATTTAACAACCAGTGTCCGTCCACAGAATCTGTATACCAGTAGAAAGAAATATATCAGGCATCACAACATTAAACTGCCACAGTTCTGGTAACTGATGTAAGTTTTAGCAAAAACCACATGCAACAAAATGTCAGATGTTCACGTTAACCCATTTACAACATAAATTAGTCTTTATAAAGACATCGGCGTTAGATAATAAAATCCATGAATTCATCACTGAAAGTAAAATTGCGACGCACCGCACAATAGAACCATGAACAGAGCATATAATGCAAACCATTCATAAATCGCATTTCTGCAGAGTTACCTGTTGTCACACAGTAATACAAACCACATCTTCAATCACAAACTGCAAGATAGTGCAAATACCCATGCTACAGCAACAATCATCATTAGCGCTAGAAACCGAGGCATCATTATACATACTGTCGACTGCATTGTTTGCCTAATATAAGACAAATAAAATCTATTACAAAATAGCAAACAAATATGCTGAATAAAACTGTGTTGCATAGAGCGTGAAACGAATATACGTTCACTAGATGTTCCATAGTTTAACATAATATAACAGATGTGATTTTAACTCTTACGTAGACAGAATGGGCCCCAGAATGAACTACATCAGCAGAAAAGAAGATTAAATGAGTTTTTAAGTCTAATCACGTTCCAAATGTTATGAAGAAAAGTAACATGTCGACAAAAATACTGCAGCCATTTTTATGGACGTTTTAAAATTAATAAAAAAGGTACTGTAGTCTATAAACATATCTCTCAGTATATGATGTGGAAGAAATGGATGGATCATATGGTATTAATCTACAATTAAGAGTATTCGTAATAATGTCTTTTGGAACCATTACAGGGTCTGGATAATGTCTTTGAAATTTTCGATTAAATTTTTTCACTCCTGAGCACCAATTCTAGGTTGTCCTCCATAGTTGAAACAGAATAGTCATTTTCCAGGTGCAGAGAGAATGTGGACTGCCTGTCATTACTATTGAGAATGTTCTTTGTATCAGATAAGTGACTTACGTCTAGTTTGTTCTATATAGATCTAATCACAATCACTAAAATTAGTTCTATATACTCCCAACTATCGATGGTATTGTTAATATGGAAAGCTTCTACAAAATTAGTATTACGAAAACGTCATTCATTTTCGTTAGACACCTTCCCTATATATGGAAGTATAACAAACTAGTTTTTCTTATTTACTCTCTACATTTTCAGCGTAATTTCCTTTCGTTTTAGATTTCCATTGACCTTCATTTTTCTGTTAAATCATCTGTCTGCTATCAGATTTGTATCCATCACGTTTCGCTCTATTTAGTAATGTATCTCCTTTCGCCCATTTTCCTGCCGAAGTGTGAGCTTAATAAATCGTTGAGTCACTGAACTGAAAAAAACGTTTTTATGTCTTTCTGGATAGCAAGAAGACTGTTGTGTGATACCATCAGAGATTGGTCGTTTATGGAATCTACTGAATTCAAATTTACAATCACCATATATTATTCTCATATCTAAAAATTTAATTCCATTGTTTTCTCAGATTTCAGTGGTAAATTTTAAGTTCCTATTCACATTATCACAAATTCTGTGGAGGTCACTAATTTGGTTCATATTTCTATTTATGTTAATTGCTGTATCGTCTTCGTATCTTCTATATTACACTGTCTGTTTTACAAGTTGTGATTGTTCTTTAAAAGATTTATTTTCTAATTGATGTATAAAAATACTGGGCACTGTGCTGCTAGCCGACAGTACATCGCTAGGCCCTAATTTTATTTTATGACATTGTTATCGAAAGAAAGGTAAATATGGGAAAGTACGACTTCAGTAGCTGAATAAGTTTGATATGGGCCTCATTCTGAGCCTCTATTTCCCCATCTGGTCGAATCATGCGGCATCTTGATTTGTAGATGCTGTGGAGGTGACAGTGATCCAGTGCTGGAACGGATGGAAACATGAGGTCAGGTGTACTCGTAATCAAGGTTGCGGTCGACCACAGCTGACCCCTACAAGCGAGGATGGCCATATTGTGCACCATCACATGTGCGCCTGCCATGGGTGAATAGGTAATTAACTTCCTGCAATATTCTATGCCACCCTAATCCGTCGGTCGGAGACTTAGAGTAGCCTGACAAAGGAATTACCGCCCAGTGTGCAGGCCGCCTTAACAAGACTCAGAAATGGTGCATTTGGAGTGATGTCCTGACCGGAGGCCTGGACTGCTGATGAATGGTGTCATACTGTGTTTAGCGATGAATCAGGATTCTGCAGTAGCCTAGCTGACCATTGCCGGCGAGTATGCCGTGAACCTGTGGAGTACTGACTTCCTCCAATGTCTTGGAGTAGCATAGCGGTATTATTCCCAGCGTCGTGCTGTGGGGAGCCATTGGGTATGAGGGTTGGAGTTTCGTTGTTCCGGGAAGAGGCCAAACAGCGAAGTCATCCGTCTCATCAGATTAGGGAAGGAAGGGAAAGGAAGTCGGCCGTGCGCTTTCAAAGGAACCATTCCAGCATTTGCCCGGAGCGAGTTAGCGAAATCATGGAAAACTTAAATCAGGATGGCTGGACGCGGGATTGAACCGTCCCTAATGCGAATCCAGTGTGCTAACCACTGCGCCACCGCTCGGTCGCTGGGTATGACTTCTCGTCAAGGCTGGTAGTGATTGAGGCAAGGTCCACACAACAGCACTTGTCTCTTGGAACCCTGCGGGTCATTTTGAAGTTCAAAATGGTTCAAATGGCTCTAATCACTAAGGCACTTAACATCTGAGGTCATCAGTCCCCTAGACATAGAACTACTTAAACCTAACTAACCAAAGGACATCACACGCATCCATGTTCAAGGCAGGCTTCGAACCTGCGACTGTAGCAGCAGCGCGGTTCTGCACTGAAGCGCCTAGAGCCGCTCGGCCGCAGCGGCCGGCATTTTGAGGTTCTCTGGTGGCCAGAGAGATCCCTAGAATGTTACACAGCATAACATGTGTGCCAATCTCACAGGTCAACTGCATCCCAGTGCCAATATCTATGATCTCAGGAGTCAGATAAAATAATTGTTTAGTATGTTGCCTCAGGAGTGGATACTACTGTTTTATGACGCCATTCTCAACTGACTCAGTGCATGCACACCGACCATGCTGGTGCCACGTCATATTGATAAGTCAGGTCTTATTGCCAAGTTTTTTTTTTTAAATTGACTGTATTTTGAAATCACTTAAATAAATCCTCTAAACTTGTGAAGGTTTACTACATTTCCTTCTTCCCTTCTAGGTATATATATACTTAGTTTTATTGAGCCCCATTTCATTGACTTTTTGATCTCGCATGGGCCCTGCATGGAGCCGAGCGTTCGCGAAGTACAGCGGAAAAGGCGACTACTGTGACGTCACAAGCTCGTTGCGGGGGCCCATATTTCTCGCGGGATCCGCTCGCTTCGTGCGCGAGGTGAGGTACCCGTTGGCTGCTACCAATCGCGTCTCCTTCGCAGCTCCGTGATAAGAGCATATCTTAAGATATGTGGTGGTGAATCGGCAGGAATAGTCCAGAGGCTGGATCCCACAACTCTATTGCATCGTCCAAGTGACATCCAGGATTGAACATGACGGTATTTATTGACTCTGATATTGACGTGTCGCGAGGCCAGCGAGAAAGACTGGCTGTGGCACATACATCATATACATGACACCGTCGGTCTTACAAGTACCAGCTGCCATCTCTGGTGGGGAGCGGATAACTACTTCAAACGAGTTCAATATGCTTAACTGCACGTTTTATTGCATTCAAGCTCACGATACCACACGCTAAAATTAAGATGTTTTACTGAGCCCCATTTCATTGACTTATTGATCTCGCATGGGCCCTGCGTGGAGCCGAGCATTCGCGAAGTTCAGCGGAAAAGGCGACTACTGTGACGTCACAAGTTCGTTGCAGGGGCCCGTATATCTCGTGGGATCCGCTCGCTTCGTACGCGAGGTGAGGTACCTGTTGGCTGCTACCAATCGCGTCTCCTTCGCAGCTCTGTCAACTGTTTGCTGCAGTGCGCTGTGCTACCGCAGTTCCCAATGGGCTCACTGCAGTTGAAACAGCCAGGCGCCTCTGTTCGCATTTACTACAGTGTCTAGTGATATCTGGCATCTGAAACACTGTGACTGGCCGGTAGAAGAGGTCACCGCAATCCCCAAGAGCTTTTTGTATCTTTACAACTCGAGGAGTTGGAGGACTAAGAGATTTAACCTTCAATCCGTTAACCTGAGCTTCTTTCTGCAGTACATTTTCCATGTTATTGTGGTCTCTCTCAAAAAGTGGACAGAATACACAGGAGTAAGCGATAACTGTTTATAACGTACAAAATTAATGTAAGGGTATTCGATAAATACAATTTGCAGTCTATGGAGTCGGGAAAATACCTCAAATTCGCGTACAAAAACAACCTAAGCTACAGCGCACAGGCGAGGCCGCGGTTTTACTCAAGAAGAACGTAAAAATGTGACCTTCAGACACAGCCCCACACCCACGCACTTCAAAATCATTAACGATATTTTGTGTGTTGTCCATGGCACTCCATCGTGCCGTTGTACATAAATTAAGGGTTACATTACTCATTTCCCATATTCGACCCTTTGTGGTACTCATGGACTGAGCTATTACGATACCGGCTTAGTCGGCTATTTTGTTAACATTATAATTTAAACTTTGCTGTTAATGTAATGAAAGAAACGACATGTTTTTAAACGTTATGCGAAAACGAACAACAGTTAAAATTGGGTCTAAATTTATCCCTCACAAACATAGTAGTTCCGCAGTAAGAAGGCCAGACGAACAAAACGAATGCACTGTTAATTTCACACTGTTTAAATGACAAAACTGTGAAGTGTGTTACTACTCCCCTTGGCATAATAGCCCAATCACTGACAACCAAAAATATGGGATACAATTCGTGTACTCGCGATATTTTATACAGAGGTAAGAGGGAAAGTCATGAACAACACACTAGAAATCCTGGTCGGTGGGAGGTGCGTGTGAGGGGAGGCGTGCGTTTGAAGCTAGATTTTTACGTTTTCCTTCAAAAAGTCGTAAAACGCTCCGTGCACGGAAACGTATCCCAGTACAAAATGAAGCTAGATTAAACTTCCTACAGAAAATGGCTCACTTGCTTTTGTACAAGACTAATGTCTGTGCGAAGGGAGCGCTTAGACATTGAAAATAGCGCGTGAAACCAACAGTAGGCCAATAGAAGATAGTGTCATGACTTGATAGACCGTACGTGTCCTGTATCAAGCTTTACGTCTCGATTTCCTCCATGCCACTGCGGTACGTTGTCAACAGTTACCGCTCACTCACTGCGTATCAAATCGCAGTATTCGGTGCCTGGAACGGATAATTTATTTCCTCAGTGCTAGCGGCCGTACATTCTATTCAGATTATGTCTCGCTAATAATAGCCATTATGAGGTTCTCGTACCTTGACGAGCGACCTCATCTGACGCGGGTCGGTGCACAATTTCGAAGTTTCGCCCACTGCAGTTACCCTGTGTTCGCAGTACAGAGCCCACACAACGAATGAAACTCAGATTGATGGCAATTTGTTCTAGGAACAGTAAGGAATACAAGCCTGCTATGTTGTAAAGCCATTTATTCTCCTTTTTGGTGTAGTCCAAAATGTTACGGCGGCAGTATTCTTTATGAATACATTTTAATAGTGGAATTTAGTATTTCGTCTTTACGTCTGTTGTCATCAGATGCAAGAACAGAGTTTTTTAAGAGAGAATGGACGGAATGTGTTAGGCATTTGTACGATACTAGTGCCATATTAGGGGACATTCCAGGCATGCTTCAGGCAACGTCACTCTTCCCGGCTTTGGAAGTTGATTACCATTGGGAACTATGATCTTTGATTATCTGTCACCTCTACTGGGGAAATCACCCAACTTTGGTCTGTGAGGACACAACTTCAGCGTGCTGCCGATTCCTGTGCTTTGAATCGTCCACTGTGTTACAGTTGGGTAAAAAGTTTCGATCGTTTTGTACCTCATTAGAGATTACTTACTCATTTCAGATTGTAAAGTACTATTTCAGATTGTCAAGTACTATAACAGCAACTACACTCTCTGGGCTTCATCCTGTGTCTTCACGGAGTCAGAAAGCTTTTTCTTTTGAATTTTAGAGCAACGTCATGTACATCATATTGCAGCTGGGCAGGGTACAAAGTTAATCATGCTTGCTTAGACAGCAGGTTAGGTAGAGATTCCTGACTTTATCCACGCTGACGAAAACTACGAGGAGAAACATTATATCTAAGGAAACTTCATACTTAACGCCTGTTTTACATATTTATTTATTTTATTTTATAGCTTTTGCCTTGGAGGACATATAAGTAAAATATGATCACATTTTTAAAAATATTTCATTATTGCTGTCACTATTACTTTCTACATCTATTATAATGTGTGTCTATGTAAATGTCGGTGTGGCATTTTAACCAAAAGAAAGTACGATATGTAGATGTGTAATCTGATAACCGCTGGCTAAACCGAGGTTACAACTAACTAGTAAAACAATAAATAGCAGCTAACTTCCATCGAGTGCTTATACTGTTTTTCTGAGTTGGCCAGATTGTTGTAACACAACCGGAAATCCCGGAATTCTTCAGCTTACAATAAATGCGTGAAATCCCTCAGCCTGTAGTATTAATTAGAGGGTGTAGAACTAATTATATGTGAATCCATAAGAGTAAGCTGTAATTTCACAGTAACCATTAAATTTTCCAACGTACGTCCAGTAATTAGCACAGTGTGAGGCACTGAAATCTGGAAACTGAAATAAGCTTATCTCAAATCCTCTTCCTTTTGCAACGCACCATTTTGACAATGAATGAGTTTAGAGCTTTTTAGGTTCTTTAACCTCGATTGCTTTGTTTTCAAGAGCGCTGTCAGACACGAATTACGTATGCTAACGAAGAGTGTATTTAGTAATTCTGGATTTTCAACTATTAAGTTGGAAAGTATGAAGTGTAATTAATCTTCAAATTATATTACTCATGGGGCGCGAGTGAGCACCAAGAGTCAACGATTCCCGTGTCATCTGCTGCTGCGCTGACGGGCACGTTCCTTTCTCTGCTGTGCTGAGCTTTGAAACTGACATTTAAATCACCTGACGTGTGAAATAAGCTCGAGCACTATTAGTCCGCGCTATCCGAGGAGGAATTGACGGCCACAGTTGTTTCTCTTTTATAGCACTGATATTAATAACTAATCGACCTACTGTATTAGCATTACGAAGGGGCATTATAAGTTATGCTATTTGTCTAAGAATAAAGAAATAATCATCGTTTTAATATTCGTCCAATTAACAATATAATGTAAAACATCAAGAAAAATGTACAAGGTGTTATGGAAATACGATGTAAGGACTAAGAAGATCTTTCATTTTCAAACTAACCGTCCGATGTTATAATGGTACATCTTTTACAAACAATGTTCATGATAAGGTACAGCATTTTTAGAATACAGAAGCGACTTATAGAGATTACGTCATGTATTAGTTTAATGAGAGCCTGAAGAGCCCGTTTAAAAAGCTAGTTTCTTGGCAGTTATTTCCCAGTGCTTTTGTTAATCAACGTCATAGGCTGTTGTCAGTATTTCTCTCTTCTAATAACATATTGCTTAAGGTGGGTATAATTCTAGGACCAAAAAATCCCTACAGCATTGTCACAGAAAGGAGTCAGACCCTTATGTTCATCGGTTTCCAACAACCAACCAAAACGTGTTAAATGTGCTATTGGTAGTACTGGGTGGCTGAATTAAAGAAGTTAACGTTGGGTAACCAGTTCTATTCCACTGAAGGATATATTTACAGAATCTCTTAAAATCGGCATTTACGTTATATTATAATTAATACAGTAAAACACATCACATAATGTTAATATTTCTTTATGCTGCAATTAAACGAAATATTCATCTTTGACTTCCTTCCAAGTGCTAGAGACATCGCTCTGTGTAATAACACAATATGACAAATTCAATGGCATAAGCAACGCATAAATTCGTCAGAAAAGATCTTTCAGGAACTGTGTAGTAACTTCATTTGATTGAAAAATGTGTTAAAATTATGGGACTTAATTGCCAAGGTCATCAGTCCCTAAGCATACACACTACTTAACCTAAATTATCCTAAGGACAAATACACACACCCATGCCCGAGGGAGGACTCGAACCTCCGCCGGGACCAGCGGCACAGTCCACGACTGCAGCGCCTAAGACCGCTCGGCTAATCCCGCGCGGCTCATTTGATTGAAGAAAGAAACTAACAGATAATTTCAGAAGCACTTGCAGGTACGTAAACGGTAACTGCTTACGTCTGCCGTGTTGTTAACTACAATAACAGTACCATAAAATATTGTTTTATTTCTCCGTGAGTGACTTTGAGTGACATGAGATTGTAATACGTGTCAAAGCCGAAACTGTCAACTGCAGCACGATTATAGCTGTCGTGATTTTCTGAACAAGCTCTGTGGTTAAGATTTCCTCCTCACATCTCACTGTCAGCGACGTACTTGGAGCACAGTTTGCCGGGGTTGGCCACTCCCCTTGACAAGCGGATTTCCAGGTCTTCCCTGTTTACTGAGACCCGCCGCCGCCCCCCACCGTCGGTATTTGCTGTTTCTCGCTGCCACAGAGCCGCTGTTCATCCCTCCGAAGTTCTACAGCGTACTCCAGTACAGCTACAAGTGCGACATCTGAGATTCTGAGCAGTTCAGATGCAGACAACTTGCACACAGGAAATAAGCCCTACAGCGACCTGGACAATACACCACAGGCTCTGGAGCGCTGAGTACTTAGTTACCTCCTTCGAAGTTTACCCAAACTTGCCTCGTCCTTCCACCCATGTATCCTGAATAGGGCACCGTCTATGTAATTCGCAAAGAATAATAATGGTCACAATCACAGCAATAATAAGAACGGCAAAAAGAATACTAGACGAAAATAGAGCTTAAAAAGTTCGTGTCACTTTTATGTGTACTTGGTTGACGGTTTCGGCTAAATAACCGTCCACGACGTCCATAGTGAGGTGAACGTTTTGGCAGCATTTATGAAATAATAACTTAATTAAGTACAATCTTTAACTTTGTAATTTAAACAGAGTAAGGGTATTTAACAAAAACTTGCCACCAAGTATAAAGAAAGAGCAATTTGTACGCTATATGTCGGCTTTTGATAATCAGTTGCTTCAGTTTCATAGAAACAACATCTGAAACTATTACCTCAATCAACATGGAAAAAGTAGTAGTTTCAACATACATAAAATCTGGACACAAAGTCAAAAACATTGAAAAAATAGTTTTTATGTTGATTAGAACCTAAAACAAGGAGCTTCTGAGTTGTTACTGCAGAATACTTCTCTGATAATTGTAACAGTCTACAGATCTGCTCTGGGGACGTTTCGTCTATTTATGAGAAATCTGGATGTGTTATGGAGATACCAATCTGAAAAAAGGAAACAGTTTGTAGTTTGTTGAGATTCGATATAAATTTCTTAAAATGTAGAAGAAGAATGAAGTTGATTTATTATTTGAGTGTTTCAATATAATTTCGGTAGTCATTTTTCCCACCCATGTGCAATAAAATGGTAGAACACTGATTAATATTGTTTTTATAGAAAGAGCTCAGGTTAAGACAATTCATGTGTAACCAATTGCTAAAGGACTATCTGATCATGATGCACAATTAATGAAACTAAACAGTATAGCATCTCACAATATGGAGGGAGGTTCATACAAAACTCTCAGACTTATTCATTTTACTAAGGTTTGAAGCTTCTCTTTTCGTTCTTCCGTGTTAGGTTTAATTATTTCTAAGTTCTAAGCGACTGATGACGACAGAAGTTAAGTCGCATAGTGCATTGTTTTGGAAATCAGCTTTATACAAACACAATTAGTTTAATTTTATATTTCCCCATACATGTTTCGACACCAATGTGTTATCTTCTGTGGGTTAAATTCTTTATTTCTGTAAAGGATAATAACACATTTCTAGTAATTTAACTACTGTAGGCCTAAGAAATACAATATTTGTAATTTGCTTCGTTTTGCTTTGGACACTCACTTTAAAATTACATCGCTAATTAAACTGTATTATTGTACATCGGTTTTAGTGCTCGTTTTCGTCGTTTTTTCGACAGCATGTCATTTGCAAAGTAGCCATGAAGAAAATTATTGCATATTTGTGGAGAGCTGTTTCGAGGGTAGAGGTTATGTACGTTTCTGTACTTACATTTTCCGTCCTGTTCCGCGTCCCTCGTTGGTGTCTCAATCAGTTACTATTTAGTGCATTGCTTTCACTCATTTTTCATAAATTTCCGCTCACTGTTCACCTCACATGCACTTACACAAAGTGTGGCGAAATGAGATCTGAGCAGAAACCTCTGACAATACCCTCAGTGACATGTGTCATGTTATTGTCGTTGCTCCCTTGTTCATCGTTGGTCTGTGTGTGTGTGTGTGTGTGTGTGTGTGTGTGTGTGTGTGTGTGTGTGTGTGTGCATGAGAGAGAGAGAGAGAGAGAGAGAGAGAGAGAGAGAGAGAGAGAGAGAGGGAGAGATGGAAAGATGAATTTCTGCATGTTTGGCCTACGTAGACCGACTGGCATGAACTGCAGGTTAACTGATATATTCCAGCTTTAAATGGTTTGTCTGCAGAGGAGTTCTTGGATCTTAAATTCTTCTGTACTGTGTAATTTCTGCGGAATGATATTTGTAGCCCTTGTTTCTTCAGTATGTTTGCCACCCTATGTACGTTTTTGTTACTGTGTGTTAGTGTGTGCCATACTGTACTCTTTGTAGGGTATTCCTGGGATCCTGTGTTTGTCTGGAGCTTTTGTTCTTGGTTCTCTGTTGTGGCTGGTGATTTGTTGATGGTTTGATCTCTTTTAATTTTTTTTTTAATTTTGTTGTTCAGTTTGTCTATCATTTGTGCGTTGGACCCATTCTCTCTGGCTATTTGGTGCACTGTATTTAGTTCCTGTGTGTAGTTGAGTTTGTCCAGGGGAGTTCTGTTGAGCCTGTGTAGCATGTGTCTGAAACTTGAGAGTTTGTGTGCTGGTGTTGATGTGAATGGTTGTCCGATCGCGTCTGCATTATTATTTTGTACCAGGAAGGGCTCTCAACGATGGAAGTGTCCAGGCGACTCGGAGTGAATCAAAGAGATGTTGTTCGGACATGGAGGGGATACAGAGAGACAGGAACTGCCGACGGGATGTCTCGCTAAGGCCGCCCAAGGGGTACTGCTGCAGTGGATGACGGCTACGTACGGATGATGGCTCGGAGGATGCCCGACAGCAACGCCACCATGTTGAATAATGCTTCTCATGCAGCCACAGGACGTCGTGTTACGACTCAAACTGTGCGCGATTGGCTGCATGACGCGCAACTCCACTCCCGACGTCTATAGCGAGGTCTATCTTTGCAATCACGACACGATGCAGCGCGGTACAGATGGGCCCAACACCATGCCGAATCGACCGCTCAGGATTGGCATCACGTTCACTTCATCGATAAGTGTGGCAAACGCCTTCAACCAGACAATCGTTAGAGACGTGTTTGGAGGCAACCCGGTCAGGCTGAACGCTTTAGACCCACCGTCCAGCGAGTGCAGCAAGGTGGAGGTTACGTGCTGTTTTGCGGTGGCGTTATGTGGGGCCGACTTACGCCGCTGGTGGTCATGGAAGGCTCCGTAACGGCTGTACGATACGTGAATCCCATCCTCCGACCGATAGTGCAACCGTATCGTCAGCATATTGGAGAGGCATTCGTCTTCATTGAAGACAATTCGCACCCCAGTCGTGCACATCTTGTGAATAACTTCCTTCAGGATGACGACACGGCTAGATTAGAGGGGTCAGCAAGTTCTCCAGAGGAAGTAGGGAGTGTAGCTGTTCACTGCATTGGTTTTTTATTAATGTATAAAACAGTGCTAGAGCTCAGCGTCTACATTTTCTATAAATAAGTAGTATGGAAAGGTTTGGTTCAGAGTGTCTATTCCAACATTGGCGCTGTTGCAGAAGGACACAATTTCCATCCACTCCCTTTGAGAAATGCACAATCGGAAATAGTGTTACAGGTTTATTCTTTCTCGGGACTGTTGACAACATAGTAGCTTTACCATTGAATTCTTAAAGAGTAGAGATAGCAGTCCTGTTATTAGAAGGCAGGTGTTTATTTGGAATTTCTGGTTTATTTTTCTTCCGTGTACCTATGTAGGTTAACCTCTTACTATGAAGTTCTACGGGGAAAACCAATTGTAAGCGGTTACATTCCCGTTAATATTTAAAACTCGGTACACTAATCAAAGAGCAGCGTGGAGTGGACGGGCGGTTTGAGGCGCCATGTCACGGACTGCGTGGCCCCTCCCGCCGGAGGTTCGAGTTCTCCCTCGGGCATGGGTGTGTCTTTTGTTCTTAGCATAAGTTAGTTTAAGTTAATTTAAGTAATGTGTAAATCTAGGGACCGATGACTTCAGACATTTGGTCCCTTAGGAATTCACATCCATTTGAACTTTTGAACAAATCGAAGAACTGTTTGCTAGGATCATCAAGTTTTCTGTCCTCATTGCTCAGTCCTGCACTGTCGGAAACCTTACTATATAGGCACTGTATATATGTGATGTGCTGGAATATGTTAGACACAAGATTTTTATTGCATATTTGAAGCCACATCTGCCACGAAATGGCACAAGCATTTCATCTTCGCAAGTCTATTCTCCAAAGGGAGTATATCTTTCGATTATTTCTAAAGATGTTCGAAAAAAATTCCGAAACTGGTTCTGAATTATCTTCCTTCTTACGTATTTCTCATCTTTCAGGGCCATGAAATTGCAAGTAGAGTAACAGGATTAGGAACCGCTTAACCGGCGTTCCTCTAGAGTCAGCCGAGAGTTTGTATACAAAGCGTCATAAACGCTTTCCTATCACACAGATCAGTAGATTTGTAGTTACTTAGCTTATATATTGTTCCAGGTTCACGTTTGTCCATTTCACAATTTGTTCTGTGGGTTGATCACCGAACATCAAAGACCAAATATCTTCTATCTTAGCGTTATTACCTTACATTTTAACAGCGCATGTTATGCCCAGTATTCCCCGGTCCTTTTGACTCACGACGAAATCGATTTTTCCTTTTATAAAACAAACTGAAACATCATTATTTGTTTAGAACCCTGTGCAAAGAAATCAGCACCCTCAACAGTGTGTTAGTCATCAGAGGAAAATCTAAGGTTGCTTCTTTCAGCAGGAAACGAAGAAACACGATCGGAACGGTTGAGAAATAAATACTCTACGTTTCCTCTCTATGTACTTCTCCCATGTCCTAGCATATTTGCCTTTAAAATTTAGATCCTCCCCCCAGTTCTTCGGTTCGTCTTCTCTTTCGTGCCGTAGATGGAACCTGCTCCATTTTCCCCACCTGTATAATATATTACAGAATTGATAGGCCTTGCAACTTAAAGTAATGTCTAAAACAAAAGGCAATCAACTGCATCAAGTTCTACTGCCCACAAATACAAGTATCATTTTTGGAAATAAGTATGTAATAGACTCGCAACAAAACTTGCATTGCTGGAAATATGTGTTTCACATACGCAAGGATGTTAGAGAACAATTATTACTTCCAGTGTAAGAGTGAGCATGAACAATGCCTCACTACATGCCTGACAAAGAAATTATAGTAACTTACAGAGGCATTCCCGCGAATATAGCAGGCTGTACCGTAAGTCTACCAAATTAAAAATGCGATTGTGTCCCTCAGGCACATAGTTCCTTTTATGGAATATAGAAGATCTTCTTAAACCCAGTGACTGTCAGCAACGTCAGAAACCCGATTTATAGTGACTTATGCACCCAGCCTCAACATGTTCAGTTATAATCCTCACAAGAGCCAGACATTATCGCAACGACACAATGATTCCGACCGGATTACATTTTCTTTTTCGTGCTCCGCTCGCGATGCAATAAAAAAAATAGACAACTGCTAGAATTTCAGGCGCAGGTGCCATCGGACTGCCACCAGCCCAACCCTTCAGACTGTAGTACGCTCAGGCTGAGGTCTCTTCAGATGTCTCCAACGGTCCGGAAGGAGAAGCTTCAAACCTGTCTTTCTCACGTTGACAGAACCAAGTCAAGGGGTGTCTACTGGTTCATGGTGGGGGTCCAGACAGACAGTTATATGGAATACTTTTGAGCACGTTTTCTGAAAACTGTCCTGAGCAGCTTTCTCGGTAGCCCACAGGCAATGGAAATGTCTTAGACCTCGTAGCTACAAACAGGCCGGACCTTAAAGACAATGTCAGTATAGAAACGGGGACTAGCGATCATGATGTCATTACAGCATCTATGATTACGGAAGTTAATAAATCTGTCAAGAAGGCTATGAGGGTGTTTCTGCTAGATAGAGCAGATAAGCAATTATTAACACCTTACTTAGACAGTGAACTGTTATCACATAGTACCAGTAAGATGGATGCAGAGGAATCATGGGCAAAGTTTAAGCTGATTGTAAATCGTGATCTGGAGCATTACGAGCCTAGTAAGTGGATAAAGGATGGAAAAGACCCACCAAGGTTTAATAACGAAATTTGTAAGATGCTCAGGAATCAGAAGCTGTAGCAGGGTAGCAGAGTACGTGTGGCGTGCACACGGGGTTTTTTTAGGTTAGAGGGACCCCCCTTGGGCGAAACGATAAAATACCTGACGGCTTACCAGAGAGGACATTATCATCGTTGATAAAGAACGTCCGTCCTCAGAGACCAAAAACAGGAAAAGTTAACGTAATATTGGTAAACTGCAGGAGTATCCAGGGCAAGGTTCCTGAATTAGTATCTCTTATTGAAGGAAATAGTGCGCACATAGTATTAGGAACGGAAAGTTGGTTAAAACCGGAAGTGAACAGTAACGAAATCCTAGACACAGAATGGAATATATACCGCAAGGATAGGATAAACGCCAATGGTGGAGGAGTATTTATAGCAGTAAAGAATTCAATAATATCCAGTGAAGTTATTAGCGAATGCGAATGTGAAATAATCTGGGTTAAGTTAAGTATCAAAGGTGGGTCAGATATGATAGTCGGATGCTTCTATAGACCACCTGCATCAGCAACCGTAGTAGTTGAGCGCCTCAGAGAGAACCTGCAGAACGTCGTGAAGAAGTTTCGTGATCATACTATTGTAATAGGGGGAGACTTCAATCTACCAGGTATAGAATGGGATAGTCACACAATCAGAACTGGAACCAGGGACAGAGACTCTTGTGACATTATCCTGACTGCCTTGTCCGAGAATTACTTCGAGCAGATAGTTAGAGAACCAACTCGTGAAGCTAACGTTTTAGACCTCATAGCAACAAATAGACCGGAACTTTTCGACTCCGTGAATGTAGAAGAGGGTATCAGTGATCATAAGTCAGTGGTTGCATCAATGACTACAAGTGTAATAAGAAATGCCAAGAAAGGAAGGAAAATATATTTGCTTAACAAGAGTGATAGGGCACAAATCGCAGAATATCTGAGTGACCACCATCAAACGTTCATTTCTGAGGAAGAGGATGTGGAACAAAAATGGAAAAAATTCAGAAACATCGTCCAGTACGCCTTAGATAAGTTCGTACCGACTAAGGTCCAAAGCGAGGGGAAAGATCCACCGTGGTATAACAATCATGTACGAAAGGTACTACGGAAACAAAGAAAGCTTCATCATAGGTTTAAGAGTAGTCGAATCATAGCTGATAAGGAAAAGCTGAACGAAGCAAAAAAGAGCGTAAAGAGAGCAATGAGAGAAGCATTCAACGAATTCGAACATAAAACATTGGCAAACAATCTAAACAAGAACCCTAAAAAGTTTTGGTCATATGTAAAATCGGTAAGCGGATCTAAATCCCCTATTCAGTCACTCGTTGACCACGATGGCACCGAAACAGAGGACGACCGAAGAAAGGCAGAAATACTGAATTCAGTGTTCCGAAACTGTTTCACTGCGGAAAATCGTAACACGGTCCCTGACTTCAGCCGTCGCACGGACGCCAAAATGGAAAATATTGAAATAAACGATATCGGAATTGAAAAACAACTGCTATCACTTAGTAGCGGAAAAGCATCCGGACCAGACGAGATACCCTTAAGATTCTACAGTGATTATGCTAAAGAACTTGCCCCCTTTCTATCAGCAATTTATCGTAGATCGCTGGAAGAACGTAAAGTACCTAGCGACTGGAAGAAAGCGCAGGTCGTTCCCATTTTCAAGAAGGGTCATAAATCAGATGCGAATAATTATAGGCCTATTTCGCTTACGTCAATCTGTTGTAGAATAATGGAACATGTTTTGTGTTCTCGCATTATGACGTTCTTAGATAATACAAATCTCCTTCATCATAACCAACATGGATTCCGCAAACAGAGATCATGTGAAACTCAGCTCGCCCTATTTGCCCAAGAAATTCACAGTGCCGTAGACACTGGCGAGCAGATTGATGCCGTATTCCTGGACTTCAGGAAGGCATTTGATACGGTTCCGCACTTACGTTTAGTGAAAAAAATACGAGCTTACGGAATATCGGACCAGGTTTGTGATTGGATTCAGGATTTCCTAGAAGAAAGAACACAACATGTCATTCTTAACGGTTCAAAATCTGCAGATGTAGAGGTAATTTCGGGAGTACCGCAGGGAAGCGTGATAGGACCTTTATTGTTTACAATATACATAAATGACTTAGTTGACAACATCGGTAGCTCCGTGAGGCTATTTGCGGATGACACGGTTGTCTACAAGAAAGTAGCAACATCAGAAGACTCGTACGTACTCCAGGAGGACCTGCAGAGGATTAATGCATGGTGCGACAGCTGGCAGCTTTCCCTAAACGTAGATAAATGTAATATAATGCGCATACATAGGGGCAGAAATCCATTCCAGTACGATTATGCCATAGGTGGTAAATCATTGGAAGCGGTAACGACCGTAAAATACTTAGGAGTTACTATCCGGAGCGATCTGAAGTGGAATGATCACATAAAACAAATAGTGGGAAAAGCAGGCGCCAGGTTGAGATTCATAGGAAGAATTCTAAGAAAATGTGACTCATCGACGAAAGAAGTAGCTTACAAAACGCTTTCGTCCGATTCTTGAGTATTGCTCATCAGTATGGGACCCTTACCACGTTGGATTAATAGAAGAGATAGACATGATCCAGCGAAAAGCAGCGCGATTCGTCATGGGGACATTTAGTCAGCGCGAGAGCGTTACGGAGATGCTGAACAAGCTCCAGTGGCGGACACTTCAAGAAAGGCGTTACGCAATACGGAGAGGTTTATTATCGAAATTACGAGAGAGCACATTCCGGGAAGAGATGGGCAACATATTACTACCGCCCACATATATCTCGCGTAATGATCACAACGAAAAGATCCGAGAAATTAGAGCAAATACGGAGACTTACAAGCAGTCGTTCTTTCCACGCACAATTCGTGAATGGAACAGGGAAGGGGGGATCAGATAGTGGTACAATAAGTACCCTCCGCCACACACCGTAAGGTGGCTCGCGGAGTATAGATGTAGATGTAGATGTAGCGTTCATGGTTCAAAAGGGAACGCACAAACGACAGCAATCGAAGGTTAGTAGGGATTCGTGCGTCTGTGAAAAGATCTATGCGCGAAGCATACAACATTATCACCGTCACACCTTAGCAAAAGACCTGGCAGAGAACTCGAGGAAATTCTGGTCTTATGTAAAATCACTAAGCGCATCTGAGGCTTCCATTCAGTCCCTTGTTGGCCAGTCTGACGTGGTAGTTGAAGATAGCAAAACGTTAAGTTTCACGTTCAAGAAATCGTTCAGGCAGGAGAACCGTACAAGTATATCGCCATTTGACCAAAAGACAGACTGTTGTATGGAAGACATAGAGATAAGCATAATTGGCGTAGAGAAGCAACTTAAAGGTTTGAAGACAAATAAATCACCAGGTCCGGATGGAATCCCAGTTACATTTTACAAAGAGTCCTCTACGGCATTGGCTCCTTACCTACTTTGCATTTATCGTGAATCTGTCGCCCAGCACAAATTCCCAAGCGATGGGAAAAAAGCGCAGATGACTCCAGGATATAAGAAAGGACCCGCGAGATTACAGACCAACATGCCAAACTTCTGTTTGCTCCAGAGTCCTTGAACACATTCTCCGTTTGAATATAATAAACTTTCCACGAATCAGCACGGTTTTAGAAACCATCGCTCATGCGAACCTCAGATTGCGCTTTTCTCACATGATATACTGAGAACTATGTATGAAGGGCAAGAGGCAAATTCCATATGTCTAGATTTCCGAAAACCGTTCGTCACGGTGCCCCATTGCAGGCTGTTAACAAAGGTACGAGCATGTGGAATAAGTTCACAGAAATGTGAGTGGTTCGAAGGCTTCTTAAATAATAGAACCCAGTAGGTCTTTTTCGGTGGCGAGTGCTCATCAGAGACAAGGATATCGTCAAGAGTGCCGCAGGGAAATGTGACAGAACTGCTGTTGTTGTCTATATACATAAGTGATTTGGCGGACAGGAGGGGCAGCAAACTCCGCGGTTGTTTGCTGAAGATGCTGTGATGTACGGTAAGGTGTCGAAGTTGAGCGACAGTAGAAAGATAACAAGACCACTTAGACAAAATTTCTAGTCGGTGTGATGATTGACAGCTAGCCCTAAATGCGAAAAAATATAAGTTAATGCGGAAGAGTATGAAGAATAAACCAGCAATGTTAGGATGCAGTATTACTAATGTCCAACTTGGGACAGTGAAGTCGTTTAAATGTCTGGGCGTAGCGTTGCAAAGCGAAATGAGGGGGAACGAGCATCTGAAAACTGTGGTAGGGAAGGCAGATGGTCGACTTCGCTTTATTGGGAGAATTTTAGAACAGAGTGGTTCACCTGCAAAGGAGATCGAATATAGGAAGCTGGTGCCACCTATTGTTGAGAACTGCTCAAGTGTTTGGGATCCGTACCAGGTCCGATTCAGAGGAAGGCTGCTAGATTTGTTACCGGTAGGTTCGGACAAAACGTAAATGTTACGGAGACGCTTCGGGAACTCAAATGGGAATCCCTGGAGGGGAGGCGGCGATCCATTCGGGAAACGCTACTGGAAAATTTAGAAAGACGGCATTTGAAGCTGACTGTCGAACGTTTCTGCTGCCACCAAGATAATATCGATCGTAAGGGCGTCCAGGATAAGATACAAGAAATTACGGCTCTTACGGAGGCGTATAGATAGTCGTTTTTCCCTCGCTCTATTTGCGAGTGAAACAGAAGATGAAATGACAAGTAGTGGTACAGGTATCTTACGATAGCTTGTGGAGGATCTATGCAGATGTAGATAGATGTAGATGAAGAAGGAAATCAGGCTTACGTACAACACAAGAAACGTCATTAGTGTTTCCATCGGAACATTTGTATCACGTTTGCTTACTGTTTTGCGCCTAGTTAGACTTGCAGTCCGCCCCTCGTGGTCTCACGCTAGCGTTCTCGCTTCCCGAGCGAGTGAAACAGAAGATGAAATGACAAGTAGTGGTACAGGTATCTTACGATAGCTTGTGGAGGATCTATGCAGATGTAGATAGATGTAGGTGAAGAAGGAAATCAGGCTTACGTACAACACAAGGAACGTCATTAGTGTTTCCATCGGAACATTTGAATCACGATTGCTTACTGTTTTGCGCCTAGTTAGACTTGCAGTCCGCCCCTCGTGGTCTCACGGTAGCGTTCTCGCTTCCCGAGCACTGGGTCCCGGGTTCGGTTCCCGGCGCGGTCAGGAATTTTTCCTCCCTCGAGATGACTGGGTGTTATTGTGTCGTCTTCATCATCATCATTCATTCCCATTAGGGTCGGAGGAAGGCAATGGCAAACCACCTCCACTAGGACCTTGCCTAGTAAGGCGGCGCGGTTCTCCCGCGTCGCTCCCCTACGCTCTGTAAAGAAGTATGGGACTCATCATCATCAGACTTGCAGCAAATGAAGTTCTTAATTGGTGATAGTACTGACATTATCGACAATCACATTTGGCGTATTTTACAAGTGTAATGCTCTGTTTTGTTCTCTTCTTCATACTTTAATGTCTGTCGAAAATGGTTACCATTCCATCCTACAAGAAATGAAGTAGCACGTAATACGCATGTGGCGGTACTAACTTTACCAGTGAAGCAATGTTGTCATCACACACTGTTTGTAGCTTTTTGATCCTTAGTAGCAATCATTAGCAATTACTTGGCATGTGTCCGCCAGTTACTCGCCTACACCTACTATATACTACAAGCCACCCTCTTATGAACACAGAATTTGAAAGCAGGTAACCATTTCCACCTGTAACTACATCTACAGCTACAGCTATACACTGCATATCAGTGGTAACTGTATAGCAGACGTTACCTCCTATTACATCATACACTAGGGACGTTCAGTAAGTAAAGCAACACATTTTATTCCGAAAGCAGGTTGGTTTTAATCACGAATTTAATACACCAAGACATTCCCCATTCTTTTCGCTATAAACCCCTACTTTTCAATATAACTTCGTTGCAATGCCACTGCGTTACGACACCTTACTGGGAGGGTCTGTGTGTCCACACGGTACCATTCCACTGGTTTACGTCGGAAGCATCTTGCTGTATCAGTAACCTCCGCATCATTAGCGTACTGCTTCCCACGGAGTGCATCCCTCATTGGGGCAGACAGATGGATGTCAGAAGATGCGAGATCGGAACTGTAGGATGGATGAGGAGGAACAGTCCAGCGAAGTTTTGCGCGGTCTCCACTTGCGTTGTCATGGAGGAAGAGAAGTTCGTTTGCATTTTTGTGGCCACGAATACCCTGAAGTTGCTTGGCTCTGAGCACTATGGGACTCAACTGCTAAGGTCATTAGTCCCCTAGAACTTAGAACTAGTTAAACCTAACTAACCTAAGGACATCACAAACATCCATGCCCGAGGCAGGATTCGAACCTGCGACCGTAGCGGTCTTGCGGTTCCAGACTGCAGCGCCTTTAACCGCACGGCCACTTCGGCCGGCCCCTGAAGTTGCTTCTTCAGTCTTCTAGGGGTAGCACAAAACACCTCAGAGCTGATAGTCGGACCTTGACGGAGGACATCAAACATAATAACCCCTTCAGAATCCCAGAAGACCGTCGCCATAAGGGCACTTTTTCTTCGTAGGAGGGATGGTATGGCGCCACTCCTGGATTGCGTTTTGTTTCCGGTTAGAAGTGATGTGTGTTTCTGAGGATTTTCGATAAGAAAAATTGTCCTGATTAGGCTCGTAACGCGCAAGTAATTCCACACAGATGGTTCTTCGCTGCTCTTTGTCGTCTTCTGTTAGGAGGCGAGAAACTCAGCGGCCACACACCTGTGGGTTCCCTAGCAGGTGGACGAGTGTGTCAACACTGCCAACAGGGACGTCCAGTTGTGGAGCGAGGAGGTTGATTTTGACCAGTCCATCACCGAAAATGAGAGTGTCTACACGTACCTAAAGAGCAGGAGTCACAAATATTTGCGGCCAGCCGGCACGCGGAAGATCGAACAGGTTTACGCGACCTTCTTTCGATGATGACAGACCCCTAGCTCAGCGACTCACCGTGATTTTGTTCACTACCAGGTCTTTGGAGACATTCTGCTAGTGCTTAAGAATATCTGCGATGGTTTGGTTTTCCGCCAAAAGGAAGTAACAGCTCTCAGCTTGATAAGCACCTCCGTTACAGACGCCATTTTGGACGCTACTTATGGGACCACGACCTATCCGAACTTCATGAAACTATGTCCCACAGCGGATTCTTCATTTTTTCAACCGAAAATCTTCCAGAAAAAGAAATGCGTTGCACTTCTTATTCAACATTCCTTGTATAATGATTTTCTCTGTTTCTGAGAATGGGAGGAACGACTGCTTAATGCCTTTGTGCGTGGAGGAATTGGTTTCATTTTGACTACTCTGATCCCACAGGAGTGATTCGTAGTGGACTGCAACATATTCCTAGATTCCTTATATAGTTCTGGTTCTAGAAATTTATTAGTACGCTTTCACAAATTAGCTGATTTCTTTTTTGAAGAAACTGACACTTCAAGCGTTTCATTATTTCCGTGGCACGCTTCGCGAGTCGAAGCCGTAAGCATTTGTACTGGCATTCTTTGTATACGTTCAGTAGCGTACGTTGGGTCAATTGGCATGGATCTCATATTCTTGAGCAATAATCAAGGACTCTTCGCCCTAGTGTTCTATAGGCAGCTTCGTTGTTGACTAACGGCATTATCCAGGTATCCTAATAATAAGTCAAAGTTCGTATAATGCTTTACCTACGATTGAGCTCATGTGCTCATTTCATTGCTTTACCCCCGCAGGTTGTCTAAGGTGAGAGATTGCAAAGATGACTCAGTAATATTGTATGCGTATTACGTCTTTGCGTTTTTTCAAATGCGCAGTTTCAGATTTATGAACGTTTGAAGCAAGTTTCCAACCTTTGTACGTTAAAGTATTCTCGAAATCATATGTAATATTTGATAACTTTTTCAGATTGTAATTCAATATAGATAACTGCATCACTTGCACAATTTTTGAAGTTATGATTAGAATTGTTTGCAAGGTCATTAATATAGAAAAGTAAGGTCCCAACACAATTCTCTACAACATGTCCGATGTTGATTCAACATTTGCCGATGACTTTCCAAGACCGGATGCCATTCCATTGTGTGTCTTCGACGACGACTTGAAGCGCTGTGGTTATGGCGCTACACGCTATCCGAAGGAGACAGCTGCCAGAGGTCGGGACGTATTTTCCGTTCCCTCTGCCACGACTACGGTCGATAGCGCAGGCGACAAACTCCGTGCCGATATCGGCGTTTCTGCAGCAAATGGCTTCAGAAGGCCGGATTTCCGAAGGCGTTTCACGCAGTGCTCTCGGTGAAAGAGCTTCTAAAGCTTCCTCTGTAGCCATTTTACGCAACACACGTATGGCCCTAACACTGCTGGGGGAGTGGTGAGGGTGTTGGAGGACGGAGTTAGGGAGGTGCGGGGGTGGAAGCACGCAAGCGGAAAGCGCTCCTTGGCACTGAGCCGACTCCACTGAATTTCTCCACTGGAGCTGAAGTTACGCAACTACTCGCCTGGTCCTAGGATTCAACGTTACACTGCCACCACATTCCTTATTTTTTTATTTTCGAGGCCGACCTCGGGCACCATTCAGGAATGTGAATCATACTTACTCATGGAATCAGGTCTGGGTTTGATATGACTAGCCCCTGCAGCAAATACACGCGTAATCTGCTGACACGTACAATATGTGGAGAGATAAAGATGGTCTTGCATTAGATAAAAAAATCTTGAGATGGAATCATTGATAATACGAAGGAAAACTGCCCCTTGTTAGCGCATGTCAAAAATGGCTCTGAGCGCTATGGGACTTCACTTCTGAGGTCATGAGTCCCATAGAACTTAGAACCACATAAACCTACCTAACCTAAGGGCAACACACACATCCATGCCCGAGGCAGGATTCGAACCTGCGACCGCAGCGGTCGCGCGGTTCCAGACTGTAGCCCCCCCATAACCGCTCGGCCACCCCGGCCGGCTTGCACATGTCAGTGGATCAAATATTACTCGTGTGTTGTTGCGGTCCTCAGTCTGAAGATTTATTTATGCAGCTCTGCATGCTAGTGTGTTCTCTGCGAGGCTCAACTTCGCTGCATAGCTACTGCAGTCTACATCCATTTGAACCAGTTTGCTGTATTCGAAACCTCGTCTCCCTCTATTTTCTCTACGTTAATCATATGCAGAAAAATATA
The DNA here is from genome assembly GCF_023864345.2 of Schistocerca serialis cubense. NCBI lineage: Eukaryota > Metazoa > Arthropoda > Insecta > Orthoptera > Acrididae > Schistocerca > Schistocerca serialis. Next base: position 545,969,022 of record NC_064643.1, read on the forward strand.
AGGCAAACGATGACTTAGGGGTGATCCCTGCAATATTTTAGCACAAGCGCTGATTGCAAAAATCTGAAATTGTAGCAAACTGAAAAATTTCTCAAAGGTTTCAGAATTCGTGACTACTTTCCGTTTAGCAGAATGGATTAAAAATGAGGAAAAGTAGCCTGTTCTTAGTTTCAAGCATTGGGCAACAAACGCAAACAACACCAAAAGAATGCCCTTGATCCAATGTCATGACAAAGCAACAGAATTTTGTAAAAACATGACATGTGGAAGAAGCTTTTCAGAGTTTCTTTGCACCCTTATAAACCAGTAAGAAATTGCGCCCAGACTACACACTTTGCGCACATAATCCCTCATTCAAACTTCATGTACCACGACTCTGCAGATACTGTCATTGGTGACAACATGTGGTTCACAAGTTCTTATACGACTGCTCGTATCCTACGATGAGATCAGTTATTTTTCCTGTGTATTCCCACCGTTTGCTGATAGAAATGATTTTCGAGTGTCAAGTAGATGTTGAAGAACAACATATCGACATCTTGAGTTTTTGCGATGTCCCTGTAAACGATTTTGCTCTGTTCTTTATTTCTAAGCACCAAATCCAAGAAGGGGAAAAGCAACAGTGCATCTGACCTTGTGCGTAGCAACAGACCATCTTCGCAATGTTTTTTTCACACAATAAACAGCTGAACGGAAGGGCGCCCATACCCGTGCGTACGGGGAATCGCGGCCCCTTCTAGATCTCAGGGAAAAAATATAGTGTAGGCAGGTGTTTTTCTTTCAAGAAAATTATTTAAAAGTCGGTATCACGTAGGTCGGAACTGGAACTTTTCTATGGCAGTTTACAAGCCGCCTTTCGCCTTCCAAAATATTAAAAATACGCTATACCTCCAGGCCTAGCCCCTCCGCCCTTCCACCCTACAGCCTATAGTATAGGCGCCATTGGACAAACGGGAAGAACATTATTGATAAAATAACAGTACTAATTTCAGTTGTTCAGATTCCTCACTCGTGATCATTTCGTGAGACACGCTTGTCAGGAAGTAACACCTAATACCACTCCTCTTCGACACTGCGTCCTCTAGACTTCAGTAACGACTCACCTGCCAGGGCCTGCCGCAGTGCCGAACTGAGCTTCTCTCTATGCTCTCCCGTTTGCTAAAAGAGCCATTACGTTTCAAGCTGGTCTTATTAGAATCCCTTCCGTATCTTCTGTAAGTCGTCCTGTTATGTGCTTTCTCAATGACTAAAATTATATTGTTCCTGAAATCATTAACTTGATAACTGTAGCAAAATAAGGTTAGGTACATGTATTTACTTAATTTTTACGAAGAAACTAAAAACTGAAATAAATAAATAAATAAAATATACCTTTGTTTATTTTCCTACCGGTAACAAGTAAATTATTTGAGAAACGATATAAATTTACTCATCGCTAAATTTTCCCTATCAGCTTTTCGAGTCCCATTTGAAAAAAATTACAGTTTAGTTATATCACTTTAGCCCTACAAAAGCAGGTTAAGAAGAGTCTGGCTGTAATTGCTGTTAAGACACCCGAAACGTTGCTGGGATTGATTGTTTCGAGAGTGAAGCAGAATGAAGAGACCTGGCAATCATTACACACTCCTAGGTCATAATTACCCTGATCGATAAACCTGTACTGTTTCCAATCCATTCAAAAAATTTTCTCGCATTAAACAATCTAAGTATAGTAAGTTCTATGATATGTCTATGACTTACTATGTGAATTTATAGCCCATTACGCTCCTTACATCGATGTTCGTGCTATGTGACGATTTCTTTATAGGATCTGGGGGTGTGTGATTATAACCGTCAATGGTGATGGAAAATGATTGGCATCATACTAATACAAGAAATTCTTGGGCATATTAATTAAAGACTTCATTCTCCCTTAACACGTCCCATAGCAGCTACGATTAATACACTCTGACCATTAGACTCATTTATGGATGTTGAATGAAATCTTCACTCTACAGTGGAATGTGGTAGAGCACTTGCCCGCGAAAGGGAAAGGTCCCGAATTCGAGTCTCGGACCGGCACACAGTTTTAATCTGCCAGGAAGTTTCATTTATGGATGATTTATTTTCTGTTTGACATGCGCTCCCTAAGATGTTAATACATTTTACATTTTGTTTTACTCGCGTATCTATTTATTCCTTGTTCCTACTACACCACCTTCTCCTTCCCCACCCCCCCACCCCCAACTTTCTCTCTCTCCATCTGCCCCTTCACCTCCTCTGTCCGTCTCCTCCCCCTATCTCTGTCAATCTGCTCCTCGCCCCTCTGACCATCTGCTCCTTCCTCCTCTCGCCTCCCACCCCCTTCCCCTCTCTCCTTGTTCATCTTCTCCTCTTTCCTTCTCTGTCCATCTCTATCTGTCCATTTCCCCCTCTTCTCTGTCTGCATCTCCACCCCCTCCTATCTGTGCTATCTCCTCCTTACCCCTCGCTGTCTGTACATCTCCCCATCCTCCTTCACCTCTCCACGTCATCACACTCACTCCAGTAGAAGGCTGGTGGTTCTTACCCCTACAGTATTTCTTTCCACATTGTAACTAGTAAGTGTACCAAATTTTATTGAAATCGTTCCAGGGGTTTAGGATAAGATTTTTACTCGTTGCTTGGGCCGGATACGCACATGTCAGATACATTTCACATTTGTGTAACATATTTCACACGTACTTGTATACATATTTCATTGTATATCTAGTGAATTTCACCCCGCAGTTTCATTTTCATGCAACTCAATTTTTATGAGTTATGTGCTGTAAAGGGATATACAGGATGATTTTTTTCCACCTTGCTAAAACTCTAGGAACCGACGGATGAGAGGATGCGGAACGAAAAAGGTCTAACGAATTTACGTTCCATGCTAGAGATCATTTATTCAATCATACTTCGTCATCGAGACTACGGTCTAATATGCGCTACACCTTGTAGCCACAGTTACAGTGACAACGGTGTCTCCCATGTTCACATAGGCCGGGCTGCATGCGAACAGCCTCAGACGCAACGTGAATAAGCTGCTCCACTGTCTCCACATCTGGAATGGGCTCTGCATCCACGATACTTTTGAGATGGCCCATAACCAGAAATCGCACTGGTTGAGATCCGGTGAAGGAGCATACTACGTAACTGTACTCTCTCGAGCCGGCCGAAGTGGCCGAGCGGTTCTAGGCGCTACAGTCTGAGCCGCGCGACCGCTACGGTCGCAGGTTCGAATCCTGTCTCGGGCATGGATGTGTGTGAAGTCCTTAGGTTAATTAGGTTTAAGTAGTTCTAAGTTCTAGCTTACTGATGACCTCAGAAGTTAAGTCCCATAGTGCTCAGAGCCATCTTTTTCGCAATCTCTCGTCCAATCCGTCGACCATGGAAGACACGATTGATATACGTCCGGACGTTAACGGCGAAGTGGGCTGGAGCACCATAATGTAGCAGCTACACAACTCATCGAATCATCAATGGCACTTCTTCCAGCAGGGGAGCCAATGTCACCTACAAGAAACGCCGAAGTTCCGGCCTGTTGGGTGACATGGAAGAAAGACTGGTTGTAAAGAACGGTCGCCAGTTATCCCGGCCCACACATTCCGGCTGCACCGATGCTGATGTTTGACTGTCACCATACGATGGCGGTTTTGTAAACTATCCCACAGATGACTGTTATGAAACTCAGAGATACCACTCCGCGTGAAGGTGGTCTCATCTGGAAATAGGTTAGATGACACAAATCCCAGAATCGTGGTTGCCTGGTGAAGAAACCAGTGACAAAACGGCTCCCAATTCGTAAAGTCTGTCGCTAGTAAGCCCTGCACACGCTGTAAGTGATAAGGGTAGTTGTTCGGACATGGAGGAGATACAGACGGACAGGAACTGTCGATGACACGCCTCGCTCAGGCCGTCCAAGGGCTACTACTCAGTGTGTGACCGCTACCTACAGATTATGACTCTGTGTAACCCAGATAGCAACGCCACCATGTTGAATAATGCTTTTCGTACAGCCATAGGACGTCGCGTTACGACTCAAACTGTGTGCAACAGGCTTCATGATGCCCAACTTCACTCGCGACGTCCAATGTGAGGTTCATCTTCGCAAACACGACACCATGCAGCGCTGTACAGATGGGCCCAACAACAGGCCGAATGGACCGCTCGGGAATGGCATCACGTTCTCTTCACCAGTGAGTATCACATATGCCTTCAGCCAGACAATCATCGGAGACGTCTCTGGAGGCAACCAGGTAAGGCTGAACGCCTTAGACACACCGTCCAGCGAGTGCAGCAAGGTGGCGGTTTCCTGCTGTTTTGGGGAGGAGTCAAGTGGGGCCGATGTACGCCACTGGTGTTCATGGAAGGCGCCGTAACGGCAGTACTATACGTCAATGCCATCCTCCAACCGATATTACAACCATATCGGCAGCATACTGGCGGGGCATTCATCTTCATGGACGACGATTCGCGCCCCCGTAGTGTATATCTTGTGACTTCGTTCGACTAGAGTGGTCAGCATGTTCTCCAGACATGAACCCTTTCGAACGTGTCTGGGATGTATTGAAAAGGGCTGTTTATGGACGACCTGACCCACCAACCACTCTGAGGGATCTACGCCGTATCGCCGTTGAGGAGTGCGGCAATCTGGAGCAACAGTGCCTAGATGAACTTGTGAATAGTATGCAACAACGAATACAGGCATGCATCAATGCAAGAGGAGGTGCTACTGGGTCTTAGAGGTACCGGTGTGTACAGCAATGGGGACCATCACCTTTGAAGTTCTCGTTGTGTGATGGTAGAACATGTGGTGTGTGGGTTTCATGAGTAATGCAAAGGGTGTAAGTGATGTTTATGTTGATCTCTATTCTAATTTTCTGGACAGGTTCCGGAACTCTCGGAACCGAGGTGATGCAAAACTTTTTTTGATATTTGTAGTTAGTAGAAAAGATGTAATAAATTAAAATGTCATGCATGAAGCGGCACGTCTTGACGCATCTCATTGTCCATGACCTCATATCTCTTGACCTAAGTCTCATACAATGATATACTTGTGCAGGTGCATTCAGCGGCATATGTGGATACTGTGTTCGGATTGTGTTTCGAATAGAGTTAGCAGTAAAGAAGTAATAAATTAAAACGTCATGGATGATGCTACAGCTTTTCAGGCATCTCAGTATTTGACGTAATATATCCTGAACTATTTGTCGTACAACGATATGTATTTGTAGGCAAAATTCAGCGTCAGATAAGGCTACTGTCTGCGAAATGTGTTGATTACAGAGTTAGTAGCAACGAAGTAATAAATTTAAACGTCTTCCATGATGCAGTAACTTTTCCCACATCTCAGTGTTTATGACGTCATATCTCCTGAACTAAGTATTGTACAATGATTTCATTTTTCAACTCAGTCAGTGTGTATGTGAATGCTGTCTGCAAAATGTGCTAGGAATACAGTAAGTAGTAAAGAAGTAATCAATTAAAACGTCATGCGTCTTGCTGCAGTTTTATTGCAGGGACAACGAAAATTTAGTAAGTGATAAACATTTTTCCTTTCATCATTTTGTAGTGGTTCCATAAGGATTAGAAATGTGTGAAGTTTGTTGCAAGTCTCTAAATATTCTAATTCTAAAACACTGGATGACTAAAATATTGGAATTCCCACGTCTTAGGCTACAGTGTTTTATTACTCCAGATCCCACCACTTTGACTGGTGGATGGTACTTAACCGAACAGTGATTCTTTCCAGACAGTAAGTGATTTGTGAACCGAGTTTGATTGAAAAAGGTCCAAATGTTTAGGAGATGTGGACATAGATACATACATATGTACAAACACTTTTATAATTTGAATGGATTCCAAGTTAAAAAAAAAATGTACTGCTGGGAACACTGTCAAAGACAAAGACCTTGAACCCTTGTGATGTCAGTTGCACAGGTCACAAACCACGCCTTCTTTCCATACTGTCATCATGATGTTGCCAGGAGACACATCCTCCCAACCCATTACGTCAGCGTGCCACGTCCTCTCGCAGAAACAGATCAGTTTATGAGCTTTTAAGCCAAGACACACTAATTCAAATTCTCAATGAAAGCATCAGTATTTTAAATGGTGCTAAAATAAAATATGGCAGCCCAGTATTTTACCAGCAATTCAATGACTGCGTGACTCATGTTATTGCCTTGTGGGAACTACATGATTTCGATAAAAGAACGTACTAAGGAGTAGTTGTAACTTAATAACTTAATACAAATTCATGTAGGTAAGGAACGAAGACTACCATGCTTTCATTGGTCCACATTCAAATTCTTTTTAAAGACAGTCAAATATTGTAGTGCCTCTATGCTAGATTAGATACCTTATCTTGCAGCAAGAAACGATTGTGATCTTGTGCTACGAGTAATAACGATAACTTCTTCTATCGAGACAATAAGGGTACAGCCCCACAGGTGCGTACGCAAACTCTAAAAGCAGATGCAGCTGTGTGTGTGTATCTTGTTGAGAGGGGGGAAGCAGAGGCAGCAGAGGTCGGGTGTGTTTGACGGGTAATAATACCGATCCAGGATAGTGTCGGTAAAGACAGTAACATCGGTTTAAAGAGAACAATGGGCGAATGCGTGTGTTCTATAATTAAAATGAACTTTGAAAATTAATATCTCCGAAACGCTTAGTGTCCACGGATAAAGCTCTTGGAGTTGCATCAGAACATAATAGTAGATTTTTTATACATTACGTCTTTTAAGCTAAAGTCCAGCGTATGGATACTACTCTAATAGTGAATTTTCAGAAAAATGATTAAACAAAATGAAATTAACGGCAGCTGATGAATTTAGACACAGATACTGACATATTTAATTTTATTTGCTTCACTTCATTAACAACAAAGCAAAGTAACTTTTACAACTGTTGTTGTTGTTGTAGTCTTCAGTCCAGAGACTGGTTTGTTGCAGCTCTCCATGCTACTCTCTCCTGCGCAAGCTTCTTCATCTCCAAGTAACTACTGCAACCTACATCCTTCTGAATCTGGTTAGTGTATCCATCTCTGGGTCTCCATCTATAATTTTTATCCTCCACATCACCCTCCAGTCCTAAATTGGTGATCCCTTGATGCCTCAGAACACGTCTTACAACCGATCCCTTCTTCTGGTCAAGTTGTGCCAGAAATTACTCCTCTCCCAAATTCCATTTAGTACCTCCTCATTAGTTATGTGACCTACCTGTTCAATCTTCAGCATTCTTCTGTAGCACCTCATTTCTAAAGCTTCTATTCTCTTCTTGTCCCGTCTAGTTATCGTCCATGTTTCACTTCCATATACGGCTACACTCAATACAAATACTTTCAGAAATGACTTCCTGACATTTTAATCTATACTCGATGTTAACAAACCTCTCTTCTTCAGAAACGCTTTCCTTGCTATGGCCAGTCTACATTTTATATCCTCTCTGCTTAGACCATCATCAGTTATTTTGCTCCCAAAATAGCAAAACCCATTTACTACTTTAAGTGTCTCATTTCCTAATCTAATTCCCTCAGCATCACCTGATTTAATTCGACAACATTCCATTATTCTCGCTTTGTTTTTGTTGGTGTTCATCTCATATCCCTCTTTCAGGACACTGTCCCTCCCGTTCAACTGGTGTTCCAGGTCCTTTGCTGTCTCTGACACAATTAAAATGTCATCGGCAAAACGCAAAATTTTTGTTTCTTCTCCATCGATTTTATTTCCTACTCCAAATTTTTCTTTTGTTTCCTTTACTGCTTGCTCAATATAAAGATTGAATAACATCTGGGATAGGCCACCACCTTGTCTCACTTCTTTCCCAACAACTGCTTCCCTCTCATGCCCCCCGACTCTTATAACTGTCATCTGGTTTCAGTACGAATTGTAAATAACCTTTCGCTTCCTATATTTTACCCATGCCACCTACCCAATTTGGAAGAGAGTACTCCAGTCAACATTGTCAAAAAACTTCTCTAAGCCTAGAAATGATAGAAAAGTAGGTCTGTCTTTCCTTAATCTATCTTGTAAGATAATTCGTAGAGTCAGTATTGCCTCATGTGTTTCAACATTTGTACGGAATCCAAACTGGTCCTCCCCGAGGTCAGCTTCTACCAGTTTTTCCATTAGTCTGTGAAGAATTTGTGTTAGTATTTTGCAGTTGTGACTTATTGAACTGATAGTTCGGTAATTTTCACAACTGTCAACACCTACATTCTTTGAAATTTGAATTATTGTATTCTTCTTGAAGTCTGGGGGTATTTCGCCTGCGTCATATATCTTGCTCACCAGGTGGTAGAGTTCTGTCATGGCTGTCTCTCCCAAGGCTATCAGTAGTTGCAATAGAATATTGTCTACTGCCTGGGAGTTGTTTCGACTTAGGTCTTTCAGTGTCCTGGCACATTCATCACGCAGTATCATATCTCCAAATTCATCTTCATCTACGTCCCCTTCCATTTCCATAATATTGGCCTCAAGTACATCGTCCTTTTATACGCCCTCTATGTACTCCTTCTACCTGCTTAGAACTGGTTTTTCATCTGAACTCCTAATATTCGTACAAGTGGTTCTCTCTTCTCCAAAGGTCTCTTTAATTTTCCTGCAGGCAGTATTTATCTTACCACTAGTGATATACGCCCCTACATCCTTACATTTGTCCTTTAGCCATCCCTGCTTAGACATTTTGCACTTCTGTCGATCTCATTCTTAAGATGTTTGTATTCCTTTTTGCCTGCTTCATTACAGCATTTTTATATTTTCTCCTTTCATCAATTAAATTCAGTACCTCTTCTGGTATCCAAGGATTTCTAGGAGCTCTCGACTTTTTATCTACTTCATCTTCTGCTGCCTTCACTATTTCATCTCTCAAAGCTATTCATTCTTATTCTACTGTATTTCTTTCCCCCGTTCTTGTCAATCGTTCACTAATGCTCTGTCTGGAACTTTCAGCTACCTCTGGTTCTTTCAGTTTATCCAGATCCCATCTCCTTAAATTCACAGCTCATAACTAATAGATTGTGGTCAGAGTCCACATCTGCCCATGGAAATGTCTTACAACTTAGAACCTGGTTCCAAAATCTCTGTCGTGCCGTTATATAATCTATCTGAACTCTTCCAGTGTCTCCAGGGGTTGGGGTTGTTTTGGAGGAGGAGACCAGACAGCGATGTCATCGGATTAGGGAAGGACGGGGAACGAAATCTGCCTTCCCCTTTCAAAGGAACTATCCCGGCATTTGCCTGGAGCGATTTAGGAAAATCACGGAAAACCTAAATCAGGATGATCTGACGCGGGATTGAACCGCCGTCTTCCCGAATACGAGTCCAGTATGCCAACCACTGCGCCACCTCGCTCGGTTATCTCCAGGCCTCTTCCAGTATACAATCTTCTTTCATGATTTTTAGACCGTGTGTTAATTATGATTAAGTTGTGCTCTGTGCAAAATTCTACCAGGTGTCTTCCTCTTTCTTTCCTTACCTCTATTCCATATTCACTTACGAATTTTCCTTCTCTTCCCTTTCCTAGTATCGAGTTCCGGTCCCCGATGACTACTAAATTTTCCTCTCCCTTCACTAAATAATTTCTTTTATCTTATTGTTCTATTCTTCATTCTCTTCGCCATCACCCTCGCGCAATGTCCGCGAAGATTGAGGCGCCACTTCACGGATCGCGCGGATCCTCCCGCCGGAGATTCGAATCCTCCCTTGGGCGTGTGTGTGTGTGTGTGTGTGTGTGTGTGTGTGTTGTTCTTTGCATAGGTTACTCTAAGTAGTGTGTAAGTCTAGGGACCGATGACCTCAGAAAATTTCGTCCCTTAGGAATTCACAGATATTTGAACATATTTTTCTTCGTCGTCTGCGGAGCTAGTTGGCATATAAACTTGTGCTACTGTGGTACGCGTGGGCTTCGTGTTTGTCTTGACTACAGGAATGGGTTCACTGTGCTGTTCGTAGTACCTTACCCGCGCTCCTATCTTTCTTATTCTTTACTAAACCTACCTCAGCATTACCCATATTTGATATTGCATTTATAACCCTGTAGTCACCTGACCAGAAGTCTTGTTCCTCCTCCCACCGAACTTCACTAATTCCCACCGTAGCTAACTTTAACCTATGCATTTCCCTTTTTAAATTTTCTAACCTTCCTACTTGATTAAGGGACCTAACATTCCACACTCCGATACGTAGAACGCCAGTTATCTTTTCCTGATAACGACGTCCTCCTGAGTAGTCCCCACCCGGAGATCCGAATGGGGACTATTTTAACTCCGGAATATTTTTCCCAAGAGGACGCCATCATTATTTAACCATACAGTAAATCATCATGCCCTTGGAAAAAATTACGGCTGTAGTTTCCCCTCGCTTTCAGCCGTTCACAGTACTAGCAGACCAAGGTCGTTTTGGTTAATGTTACAAAGCCAGACCAGTCAATCATCCAGAGTGTTGCTCCAGCAACTACTCAAATACCTGCTGCCTCTTTTCAGGAACCACACGTTTGTCTGGCCTCTCAAAAGATACCGCTCCATTGTGTTTGCACCTACGGTACGGCTATCGGTATCGCTGGAGCACACAAGCCTTTCAACCAGCGGTAAGATCCATGGTTCGTGGGTGGGGATGGGGAAGGACGTTTACAGCTATAAAATACAAAATATTGGACGAACTAAGAAACGTAGCGGAAAACCAAGGACGGCAGCGAACAACTGAGTAAATTTACATTCTGTGCTGTATCATATATACGTAGAGTGTAAAACTGGTAATTCTGGTAAATTTCGGAAAACAGAGGGTTTCAAATTATACTAAAATCATTGCGAGTGCTTAAATAATCGGCGACCATCTTATCTGAATTCATTTGTTTACCAGAGTTGTGACCTGTAAATGTGAGCAGCGAGTGGTAGCATTTCCGTAGTGTCCACAAAATTTAGAAGCAGAATATCGGAGACATGCTTTTCGGTCATATCGGCAACGAATATTTAGAAAATATTTTGACGAGTTAGCTAGTGCGTGAACCCAGAACAATTCACGCTAGGTGAACAGGATAGTACTTTCAAACATTTCTGCAATTACTTGCCAATGATTTGAACTTGTAGTACAAATTTAATTTTAAAACTTACGCTGATGTAATATTGAGTTATTTCCGAGGTTTTAACGGGTTTTACTCATTAGTACCTGTAACATGGCATACTGCTCTTGTTTACTACTGTTTTAATGCTTTCACACAGTCGTTACGTTGGTTCACTATAGAAATGATAATAATAAATTGAGTTTATATTTAAATCAAAAGCTCTGTGTGTTGTGAACATTAACTCTTTTCACCACATTATCCTGCCTGCATATTTAGTTACTGAACTTCAGTACTAATTCCCAAGGGTAATTCCAACAAATACTTTTGGTTGACCCCTAGACAGTAACTTGGGCAATTGTTGAAAACCAGCAGCGCATTGTGGAACAGAAGAACACTGTTTTAGACTAGCATCCATCGATCTATTCTTCGTTACTTCAGTTTATTATTCCTTAAGCCGCACAATGCCTACAATCAATTAATACTTTTGAATTTTCATTTTTATAATGATAAATAGTACAGTCACACACGACAATTCTATTACATAACTCAACGGAACAGTACAAGGTGACTGCCACTGCGCCTCCATTATTATTCAAAGTAGACAATTATCTATCACATCGACGGGTCTCGTATTAATTGTTCTATGCTTTGTGTGATTGTGCTGCCTTACTAGATCTTGCACCATGTATATTCATTTGAGTGAACCTTGTGCAGTGAAACAACTTGAACATGTTACAATTAACATTTCGATTGAGTCGCTTTACAACTAATATTTTCAAAGTAGATAATTACGAATAGCGTTTAATCTCGTGTTTTTGCACTATCTTCTTGAAACTATCCTTACCAAACTCTGTCCGTAAATTATTCAGAATCCAACAGCTACTTGCCGGCCCTGGTGGCCGAGCGGTTCTAGGCGCTACAGTCTGGAACCGCGCGACCGCTACGGTCGCAGGTTCGAATCCTGCCTCGGGCATGAGTGTGTGTGATGTCCTTAGGTTAGTTAGGTTTAAGTAGTTCTAAGTTCTAGGGGACTGATGACCTCAGAAGTTAAGTCCCATAGTCCTCAGAGCCATTTGAACCATTTTTAGCCCACAGCTACTTGTTTCGTATATTTTTCTAAGTGTATCCCTAACAACGGTACCAGTTTTAATCTTTAGAGAGGCAGCCCATGCGTATTTGGAGTACATGTCAATTACTGTTCAGCTCTTCTGCTATGCCATCTTGAATCCTGGTTACAATAACAGCAAGTTCTCAGGGGAAAGAAGCATCAACAGTAAAATACACTCCTGGAAATTGAAATAAGAACACCGTGAATTCATTGTCCCAGGAAGAGGAAACTTTATTGACACATTCCTGGGGTCAGATACATCACATGATCACACTGACAGAACCACAGGCACATAGACACAGGCAACAGAGCATGCACAATGTCGGCACTAGTACTTTCGCAGCAATGCAGGCTGCTATTCTCCCATGGAGACGATCGTAGAGATGCTGGATGTAGTCCTGTGGAACGGCTTGCCATGCCATTTCCACCTGGCGCCTCAGTTGGACCAGCGTTCGTGCTGGACGTGCAGACCGCGTGAGACGACGCTTCATCCAGTCCCAAACATGCTCAATGGGGGACAGATCCGGAGATCTTGCTGGCCAGGGTAGTTGACTTACACCTTCTAGAGCACGTTGGGTGGCACGGGATACATGCGGACGTGCATTGTCCTGTTGGAACAGCAAGTTCCCTTGCCGGTCTAGGAATGGTAGAACGATGGGTTCGATGACGGTTTGGATGTACCGTGCACTATTCAGTGTCCCCTCGACGATCACCAGTGGTGTACGGCCAGTGTAGGAGATCGCTCCCCACACCATGATGCAGGGTGTTGGCCCTGTGTGCCTCGGTCGTATGCAGTCCTGATTGTGGCGCTCACCTGCACGGCGTCAAACACGCATACGACCATCATTGGCACCAAGGCAGAAGCGACTCTCATCGCTGAAGACGACACGTCTCCATTCGTCCCTCCATTCACGCCTGTCGCGACACCACTGGAGGCGGGCTGCACGATGTTGGGGCGTGAGCGGAAGACGGCCTAACGGTGTGCGGGACCGTAGCCCAGCTTCATGGAGACGGTTGCGAATGGTCCTCGCCGATACCCCAGGAGCAACAGTTTCCCTAATTTGCTGGGAAGTGGCGGTGCGGTCCCCTACGGCACTGCGTAGGATCCTACAGTCTTGGCGTGCATCCGTGCGTCGCTGCGGTCAGGTCCCAGGTCGACGGGCACGTGCACCTTCCGCGGACCACTGGCGACAACATCGATGTACTGTGGAGACCTCACGCCCCACGTGTTGAGCAATTCGGCGGTACGTCCACCCGGCCTCCCGCATGCCCACTATACGCCCTCGCTCAAAGTCCGTCAACTGCACATACGGTTCACGTCCACGCTGTCGCGGCATGCTACCAGTGTTAAAGACTGCGATGGAGCTCCGTATGCCACGGCAAACTGGCTGACACTGACGGCGGCGGTGCACAAATGCTGCGCAGCTAGCGCCATTCGACGGCCAACACCGCGGTTCCTGGTGTGTCCGCTGTGCCGTGCGTGTGATCATTGCTTGTACAGTCCTCTCGCAGTGTCCGGAGCAAGTATGGTGGGTCTGACACACCGGTGTCAATGTGTTCTTTTTTCCATTTCCAGGAGTGTATTTGTGTGTGTAATATGCCAGCGTCGCGGGCTCGCTTCGCAGAGGTGGCATTAAGTAACTACTTAACTAGCATAACGTATTTTGACAGTAGACCACGAATAATATTATTCAGTGGACAACGTAAAGTAAGTGGATGTCATCACTTTCATGTTACCTTACGCAATGTAAACAGTGAACGGCAGAAAGACTGTCTGAAATCATGAGGGGTAGGCGTTCCATATGGTTTTAGCGTTTTCAGTGACATCACTGTTGCGGCCATATGTAGTAAGCGTTGCTTCACCCAGTGGAGAATGGCAAAACAGCGGGACCGAGGCGTTGCGAAGTAGGCGGGCACAGATAGTGAAAGGTGGCTACACTGAGCCACTGCGCCAGAGATTGCGCCAAAGAGTATTATTCAGCCGCCTCCACAGGCAGTGCTTGGGGAGAACTCGTAGTAGTCAGTGCTTGTTGAGATGTGCTAGTGAAAAGTGCTGGTCGAGAACTCGTAGTAGGCAGTGCTTGCTGAGATGTGATACTGAAAATTTCTTGTTGAGATGTGATAGTAACGAGTCGGTGTGGAAATATTGTAATGATTAGAGTGCTTTTCGTCAATATATGAAGGTAAAAGAAAAAAAAAATTTCCTTTTCTTTTTATTATCTCAATGTCTTAAATAATGCACCATTACAGGTTCAGTCAACAAAACATCTGGCTTGTGTTCTTGTATTAGAGTGTAATTCTGCTTTCCTTACGCAATTATAGTATTTCTATTTTTTAATTACTTCAGTATAAATGATATATAAAATTTCTTGTCTTATTGAAGAAGAACCATGCCAAATGTGTACGTTGAATCACACTTCCACACACAGAACAGCTACACTTGTGCTTTGTTGGCTTCGTAGGTTTTATAGTTGCTGGGGACGTAATTAATTAATTGTGTTAACGAAAATTTTCATTTCATTCTTTGTTGTTGTTCTATGCAGTCAGATTGCGTAATAATACTAGTCAGGGCCAACCGTTTACGAGACACAGCGTAATCGGACTTACAGCTACGAAAAATAAAATTTATTTTCAAATTAATAATAATTAAGCCCCCATGCAATAGCCTTGTTGACAGTGGCAGTCTTAACAACCGGTGGACCAAGGACGCACGCAGACCGAGCGCCGAGCGAAGCCTGGAGAGTGCTGAGTAAGGGAAGTGAGGCCAGCACGCCAAGTTACTCTGCAATATACTGCGGGAGTAATAACAAGAAGCTTCACCGAGGGTGAAAAACCTCCTCCTGCCGGACATAAATAGTAGAGCGCAGGCAGCAACGGACAGAAGCCATTAGGAAGCAGTTCGGATCTGAGAACGGACGTGGTCCGTGTCTGAATGTTCAATCTTCGTAGGTGACGATTCCAGAAGTGTGTTCCAGCTCGCAGGAGTCATCCGTTCGCCGCTAGACATCGGCCCGAGTCCGGTCGGCACCATGGCTGACAAACTACAGCGAGAACTTCCAGCAGGATCGGCCGCAGTGCGGTCTTGGTCACAGGCGCCGCCGGGGACTGACACCCTGACTCCACGGCAACCCGGAGCCACGGCGTGTGGTCCGTCCATGACGGAATCTCGCGGACATCGCGACTGACGGCTTCCCAGCCGCCGGTGCAACAGGCGGCGGCAGCTGACCTCACGGCGACGCTGCTCCGTGGGGGTGCCATGCTGGGCTGCCGAGCGGCGACGAGCTCATCTCAACCACAGGGCATCCTGACTTCAGCGGAGCACTGGTGGCGCGCATTGCGCGCATTGTCGGAGAATCTACACAGCAGCAGCCAGGCAGAAGGATCAGCAGGGCTGGGAAGCGGCGACGAGGGAGAAATTGTAAAGAAAGTTCAATAAATGATTGTAAAACTCCACGTCTCTGTCTTTGGCGCAGCCACTGTGTCTGCTGATAAGAAGTCGTAACAAGTAGCAAACGGCCACAATAAGTACTGCAGAAGTCGTAACAAGTGGCCATATGACATAACATCTCATGGCAATGATGGAAACATATTGTGATGTAAGTAATGAGTTTACAACCAATGTAAATATTATGTGATTCTTCAGTTTCTCCCGGCGTATTTGTTGATGGAACAGTCCTCGTGTGTACTGCCGGTTGATAGTACCCAATAAGCACCATATTTCGGCGATCAGACATGTCACCAAGGTTAGGTGCACTGACGAAGAGTGACCTCCTGAGCGCTCGTGGCCGCCTTATATCCTCTGCCCCCCCCTCCCCCCCCCCCCACAAGCCGCTGTGTCCGCGGCCCGCGCCCACGTGTGCACCGGCTCTCGGGCGCAGAGGATATATACTGTGTCCAAAATTAAAGCAATAATCGCAAATTTTGCAAGGCTGCATTTATTTTCCCTCAAAATATTTTAAACAGCTGATTGTGAAATAAAGGACATAGAACGTAAACAGCCGCAACATGCATATCAGTAGATAAAAATGCTCTTCGTTTTTTCCAACTCAACGGATTTGCACACATATTCCGATAACTGGTTCATGTGCTCGTTATGCGGCGTCACTATCTCTGCCAGCAATACAGGCCTAACAACGACGGGCCAGTCTGTGAATCTCATTCTGAGGCAATAACGCCCACTCTTTTCGCAGAGCTGCTCGTAACTCTTGGAGGGTGGTTGGTGGATGCTGACGTTACCTAATCCGTCTCGCTAGTGCATTCCAGACATGCTCTATCGGATTCAAACTGGGGGAGAGTGTAATTCCGTCCGTTCACAAGGAAACATCAACCACCCCTCCAGTGTGAGGTCGAGCATTATCATCCATCAATAAGAGATCTGGGCCCACTGCAATTCCCGACAATAGCACATGAGGTCTCAAGATATTGCCACGATACCTGACAGCAGTTAAACCATGCATACTCACCCATACAATTTCATGAGGTTTTTGAGTGGTCAACATAATCCCTGCGCACACCATTCGCGATTTCCCTTGATATCGGTCCATTTAGACAACATTTGGGTCAAGAAATCGTGTGCCATTTTCCGCCAGATTCGAATCCTTGGAGAGTTACTCTCCAGATGCAATAGGGGCTCATTCGTGAAAAGAGCATTGACCCACTCTTCGACAGTCCAGGCAACGCGATGGCGACTCCACTCAAACGTTCCTTTCTGTAAAGACGCGTCAGAGGTACACATACAGTAGATCTCTGACAATAGAGGCCACTCTGCCGAAGCCTTCTGTACACCGCTTCCCTCGATACAACACACCCAGTGGCTGCTGAGACGACAGATTTCGTGCAAAACTAAGGCGGTACCGTCGTTCTCTTACGGCCAAATAACGAAGCTCTCCTTCTGATGCCACACGTGGTCGGCCCTGCTCTGTCTTCGGTATACCGTTTCGGTCTCTATACATTGTCGCCACATCCGAGAAACGACAGAAGTATTCACATTAAGCCATCATTCCACATCAGTTTGCGACAGTGCAGCTTCCATTCTTCCTACGGCCCTCCACAGCAGAGAGTCTCTGTTGCATACTGCACCACCTGTGATTGTATACACAGCGATTGTGGATGTGAGACTAACTGGCAAACGCTGCCTGTTTGATAGGTGCCCCGACGTCGTCGTTTGCGTGGTTGTCCGTTGATCGGAATACCATCCTCAATAATGGTGATGTATGCATCTTCTATGGCGGTAGAGTAAATAACATGGACACAGTTGCTATCGGCAATATTATAAGAATTAACATCGTAGACATATAACCTCAGTTTGAATATGGGGACTTCACGGAAAAAACCGGTTAAGTGCATTTAAGTAGAAAATTAATTCACGGCAAGTTTGATGGGCAGCTGTCGGTACTACAAGGCAGTAAAAATAACTTTCAAATAACGCGGCAGGGTGCCGAGATACAAAGGATTTTACTTTTAGTGGTAATGGAAAGAACGCTCTAAATCGTACTTCTCACGGAAAGAATGGAGAATGACCAAGGTTTGCTTCAACTATTTCCAATACATCTGTAGGTTAGTTGAACTGCAGCTGCAAATTTGATCAATTGAGTTTTTTACGCTACGTTATTTCCTTATAGTAATAGTGTTTATTGTGAAGTGCGACTGTAGTGTGGCCCTCTTAGAGTCCTTACAATGTGTGGATCGTCACATGATAAAAGTGAGAAGTCATCTGCTAATCAAACAGCTGAAAGAAGAAACGATATGACAGAATGGGCAATGTTTGTAGAGACCACGTGGCAATGTCTCATGAGTTAAGCGAAGTCTGCCAATGCTCGTTGTTCGAGCTTTTAAAATAAATCAACTTCCAACGATAGAGAACAACATATCAAGAACTTTAATTTGTTAGGTGAGTGGAATGACAAATCTTCCTATTTAATCAGGTTAATTCCTGTGACATAAACTACTCGTAGAAGGCCTAATCATGGTGATTCCTACGCAACACATTGCTCTTTCCAATACATTTATACTATGAGTGAAATTCCTGTTTGCCAAAAGTTCTTCATTGCTTTGCATGGAATTATCCTTTTACTGCTTCAGCATTCATCAGATCTCCATCAATGATCTTATATTTTATATTTACACTGTAGATTTAGAGAATAAATGAGCGAATAGTGTTATTAGTTTTTTGCGCTATTATGTGAGTGAAATCTTTGAGCCAAAAGTTAGGGTTCTTGTAACATTCTGTGATTCGTCCTCAGGACTACATAAGAACTATGCTGTGTTCGTGCCATTACGAGATTAATTAGTATTAAAATAGTATTTCCAATAAGAGAACGCTCTAACATGAAATGTGATAAAAACTTCGGTGTGATAAAAAGAAAGTTATTGGAGGGTTACCAAAGGACTGGGATTCGTGCTTCTGAAACCTCAAGAGTGAGTTCAAGATTTACAAAATCATTGTTGCTTAACAAGTAAGTAAATGAGATTGGACTGCCTTTTTAAAAGCATATTACAAACCAAAGTAGTATTTCAAGACACAACAGCTCATAGAATCTCTGGTTGTGAAGTAAGACAAGCTGTCCACATACAGGATTACTTAAAATGGAGCCTGAACAGCAGTACGTCTGGAACATTCTGTTAGTCTACAAGTAGACGCCGAGCCTCGTATCAGCAGCTGAGCCCTGGCAAATTCCTATGACCTCATCGAGCGTATAATGGTAAGTGTTTTGTAATATGGAACTTTTCGAAGCGTAAGTCACGATTGTCTTGCAAATAACTAATTCTGGAGGTACATTTTCGGAGCCCATATCCTTGCGAACATTATGCAAATTTTCAAGAATTTAAACAGTTTTGTGGTCAAGGAGTAACAAAATTTCTGTTCCAGTATACCACATAACGAACCAAAATCCAAGACCAACAAAAAGAATTTCCAGTGTTAAACAACGCAAAGAAGGGACGAAAGCTTATCAAAAAGTAATTCATTTACCACATGATTTACGTGGGAATATGCACTTCCTTTGTGTGTATTTTCTTATTTATCAGATGATTCCAATTGTCAGTTTTTTCTAGTGTACATCCTCTACGATCATTAAATTTGTCGTCTCTCAACCTGAGTATTTTTATGTATTTCTTGTAATTTTGAAGTTTAAATCTCCTTTCCTTATAAATGATCAAAATGTGACTTACTCAGATTTTCCCACGGGTTCTTCGTATGCGTTTAGTAATAATTATGTATAGGTTAGTGCACATTATAAGAATGTATATAGGACCGTTAATGCTAGTACCTGTTCATGCAGTGCCACTGTGTGGAACACCAAGAGAAATTAATATTTGGTTCCTAAAGGAGATTGATTCTGGTTTGCAAGAGAGTTTAGTTTTCACATACAAAGTACTTGGTCTTTCTCGAGAAAGACTTCTTTATAGATCCTGAACACTTTACTGTCTTTGAAAGGTACGAGAAATATGATTGCTTTTATCACGTTGAACTGTTTAAGATTCAGAACAGCAAACTGTTTGGTAGTTACAGTAATGAAACATTATTCATATTGTATACTGTTTGCTCACAAAATACAACTCACTATTATTACGATTTTACTGAATTGGACATAGCTGCGAAAAACTGGTTACCTGCTTCAGATGTCTAACATATTTCCTCAGATTGTAATAATCTACTGTTTACAATGACGATTTTCTAAAATATTTTCAGTGAAAATAAGGATGTGTATTAAATTCATATGTTTAATTGTGTAATGACAAAGAAATTAATGTTATGCTGTTATAATAAATTTATTTCTACAGCATTTTTTGTTTTATTTCGTTTTCCCCTTCCCATCTATGATGATTTATAGAAAGAAATAGTTTATTGTTGATGCCTCAATCCAATGAGATCTTGCTTTTGATGTAACCGAAATACAAAGTGAGAGTTGAAGAGCTACACTATAATCGGTTTGTACTCCAGATATGTATGGGTCTCCACAATCAGTAAAAAGATCCAAATCATTTACAAAGAGACTTAGGTAAAGATCACTTCTAGAAGGTAATTCAAAACCTTAATATTAAACTGGTACATAATAAGTTAGTTGAAGGACTGTGTACAGGTGAATTCAATATATTTCTTCAAAACGCATTACATTTTTATTTCAAAAACTGCTATTAAAAGTGAACAACAATATTCAAATGAAATGAATTTAAGATAATATAATTTTAACCCACACAATACCAAGGTAGATGAGGTTCTTTCATGACAAACTTCTGAAAATATTGTAATCTAGTTAGTCACTACATATTTTAAAGCTAAACAATATATATTTAGAGTTCTTAATTCCATATTTGTTTTTAATTTTGCAGTTAAACTTAATAAAAAAAGTTAATTCGTAGTAGTAGACGTCACTTTCTCTAATGCATGTCATATTCAATATTTTCAATCTTGGCTCCTTTGGTACACATTAACAGCTCTTTGAAAAGCAAGTTGTTCGTAAAAGTCAACCACAATGAAAAAATTTTGCCTATTTTACCCTGTTTTTGATGGTCATTGATTACTTCCCGTCTCCACCCCCCTCAATGTCCACATCCCTTGGTAGTACACATTACTGAAAATGTGTTGCCATTACTAAGATTGTGCTAAGAGATATTTTCAGGTTCTGTGCCCTATTTACATATCAGTACATCATTAGAAACTATGTTTTTTGTGAAAGTCGACAACAATCAACAAATTTTGTTTTGTTTTTCAATCTTTCTTAGTGTGGACACAAAGTACCCTCCCCTTAGTAATGCGAAATTCAATCTTATTGCTACAGTTCAACTGTTTGTTTTTTAGGGTAAACAGAGTAATTTATATATCTCTACAGCTTCCTCAGAAGTTACGAAATTCAATTACAATAACTTCAAAATGGCGCCATTATGAAACTAATTTAATAAAAAAAGAATTACAATATCCCCACTATCAATGAATGAGAAATGCCGTGACGTGAATCCGTTTCACCATTAACAAAGAAAAAATGCTTTTTACACAGACAAACTATTGTCCACGTTTATGAACTCTTTTAATGAAAGCCATACAATGTAGCTCAGGGCTTTTCCTTTGACTGAGCTCTGATTAAATACAGCAACCCGCAAGAATGGAGACATTATAATCATAAACTTAAAACATCAAACTTGCCGTTGGCCATCCATGCCAACGGTTTCTTGAATCACGACCAGCGCATTTCTGGATAATAAATAAGGTCACCCAGCACTTTTGTGTATGCAACAAGTACATCAGGGTTCATAATGCTGAAGAGGCGAATGATACTACATTGGATCACTCGGTGATAGACGCTGCCGTTGACGATCCAAAGCCAGAAAAACAAATATGTCTAGGGCTTTAGCAGGGTGGAATCCCTCGGCGGACGCAACAGGTTCCAAGCTGGGGGCAGAATAGAACAAGTACTGTCATTCTGCAGCAGAAGGCAGCAGCTTCGTTCAGGAGAGGCCGAAGTCTCACAGCGCACAGCAGCGTCCAAAAGCACTAGCGGCAGAGGCGCGCACCACGGTTCGAATGCCTCACAACAGTGGCGACTTTTCAGTCAGCACATAAACACTAGTCATCGTCTTCTACTTTGATAGCGTGAATTGTGGAGCTATTCAGTAGAGCTCTTGAGACTAAGGTGTTCAATGGTTTCACTGCACAAAGTTCTTTAAAATGTATTCAAATGGTACAGCATCTTCTTTAAAATGTGTTCAAATGGTACAGCATCTACTAAGTCAGTACACTCACACAAAATGTAGCTCTGTTAATATGAGACCTGTGAATGTGAGATGGAAATGGAAATGTCGTGTGGCTAGGGCCTCCCGCCGGGTAGACCGTTCGCCTGGTGCAAGTCTTTCGATTTGACGCCACTTCGGCGACCTGCGCGTCGATGGGGATGAAATGATGATGATTAGGACAACACAACACCCAGTCCCTGAGCGGAGAAAATCTCCGACCCAGCCGGGAATCGAACCCGGACCCTTAGGATTGACAGTCTGTCACGCTGACCACTCAGCTACCGGGGCGGACAATGTGAGATAATAGTCGTCCTTTACTGTGTGCAATTATAGGACCAAGTGATGTGGGACTGGTTAGCACACTGGGTTCGCATTTGGGAAGACGGTGTTTCAAATCCACCTCCAGCCATCCATTTATCAGCTTTCCGCGATATCCCAAAGTCGTTCCAGCTAAATGCCAGGATGAGTCCTTTGAAAGAGCACAGCTAATTTCCTTCCTCGTCCTTAAACCATTCAGAGCTTACGCTTCGTCTCTATTGTCAATAGGACCTTTTATTCCTTTCTTTATCATAATAAGAATTAGGCTAATGACAGTCACAATTCAGTATGTAATTTCATTAAAGTTTTAAGTAGCTTCCACAGCGCAACAGCGTAAGTCCGTGAGTCATTTCATACTTGGTAAAATATTGTGCTGGGATAGGAAGTTCTAAATGTGTGTGTGTGTGTGTGTGTGTGTGTGTGTATGTGTGTGTTTGTGTGTGTGTGTGTGTGTGTGTGTGTGTGTGGAGAGAGAGAGAGAGAGAGAGAGAGAGAGAGTGAGAGAGATGAAATTTTTTGATGAGGCACAATTTTAGCTCTCTACATATTTTTGTTTAGTAATGAGGACTCTAACGAATCTTTTGATGCTGTGCTCATCTCTCAGAGGAAATCTGCAGACGAAGCCAAATTCTAGGTACTATACTTGACACAAACAATTTCATAGTGAAGTATAAAACACAGGGAAATGTGAAATTACAGTAAGTTCCACTCTTCATATATTTTGATGCTGTTTGCAAAAATGTGAGATGAAATTAATTGATGACACACAGTTAGAGGTACAGTGTCTGACATAAATAAGTATTTTATTTTTTATTAGTAATGAAGGTCGTTTGGCTACTTTTGAACGTGGCCAATATAGAGGTTACACACTGATTGCCCAATTCCATTTTTATTGCTGAAATTCTTTCACGATATCACTTTCTCCTTTCTGAACGATACCGAAGGTATTTCGCTTAACATTCAGGTACTGGTAAATGATTTCATTGATTATTTTAGGGTGATTGCTTCATACGAAAACACACACGGATCTTATAACGACAGAGTCCAGTAATGATTTATCCATCCAGAGATCATCTGAAATGATACAGAATTTGTCACTGTAAAAGTATAAAACTAGATAACTCTTAGTATACATACACATAGAGTGTACAAGCTACTTTTATGAGCATGTAACAGTTGTACGGCTACTGCCTTGTCGATTGCACCGTCCCAGCATTTTCTCTAAATGATTTAGGAGACACACGGAAAACGTAAATCAGTGTTGCGGGACTGAGCAACTCCTTCCTTCTGAGCATGAAGTTAGCATCTTAAGAACTATACAGTCTCATTCGGATCACCCCTGTTGTGCAATGTTATTTTTATGATGCACAGTCTGCACCATGTAACAAATTATACGAAGCAACGTTCGTTACAGCACACACTATGGACACCTACTCGCGATTCATGTACCACGAACGCTGTGTCTGAGTGATGGCGTGAGTTTAAACACTTCCGGTGGCCGCCAAAACCCCCAGACATGAACATCATTGACCATATGCGATGCCTTGCAACATGCTCTTCAGAAGAGATCTCCATCCCCTCATACTCTTACGGATTTATTGGCAGCCCGGCAGGATTCGTGGTGCCAGTTCCCTCCAGCACTACTTCAGACATTAGTCGAATGCATGCCGCGTCACGTCACGGCTCACAGGTTCCCTACAAGGTATTAGGAAAGCGTACCAGTTTCTTTAGCTCTTCAGTGTAACTTCACATTGGTAAAACAGGACTTGCCACTGTGTACAAAACAGCAACGTCCTCTTGTACTGTAACTTGATGTTGTCGAACTAAAATAATTGGGTCTATACCGATGTGTGAGCTAATGGCGTGAAAAATTGTTATTTCAAGTGGCTGAAATGTTTCTAATACGCACGTGAATGACAGTTTATTTACAGACAATAATTCGAACGTGAGAGATGCTCTCAGGTCGTGTAATTTCTCCCTCAAGCTGAAAGAAACTGCTTAATATAGATGTTTTCGGAGTTTAAATTCTCGCTTTTTCTTTACTCCAATGACGGTTGCGAAATAACGAGGACATTTTGTTGTGGTCGGTAGTTTTCGCAGCGAAATAGTGGAAGGTTTTTTTGCCAGTTCTACACAGGGTGCACGTCTATAGGCTTCTGAATTTTGGTTATCTGTTATCGGCGGTGGTGCACTTCGTTGGAGGTGGCGAACCAATGAGATGCAAATTGTATCCTGCAGTCGAACGTAAAAACTATACTCATTTTGCTCACAAACTAAAAGAAAGTGGACTGCGTCTGTTTCCGTGGCAAGAGGAATTTATTATCGTTCAGATTGTTTTTCCCTTTTTAAAAGGTGCTTTATCGTTAGAGATGCGTTGACTTTATATAAAAGTGTTCTCCATCGCAGGACTGCGGTCGCTTACAGTGGGGTGGTTTAGTGGATGGTCCTGTGTATGTGTGTAGTTAGTTATGCTAGGTGGCTGTGTCCCTACCAAGGCGCGGCCTGTGGGACGGGGCGGCCTTCATTTACCTCCTATTCATTAGGTTTACATGCTTTTGTGTTGGCGAAGAACCGTAGACTCAAGGAGACCGCGAGCTCATGGGATGCGCACTCGTCCTCCGGCAGAATGGTGCTATGCCGCAGAAAACCTCGGGGCCCTCAGAAGTAGCAGCTGGGCGTTTGAAAAAGCCTATCAGACTCTGTAGGTGGAGGGAGGGAGGGTAGGGATGAGGGAAGTAAGAGGGCCTGTAATTTGGGCAGTTTGTAATCGTACATCGAGGAAAACGCACGTTCAATTACTGTCCCCTCCGCAATCTTCAGGGACAACGGTATTCCCCAGTATATGTGTTGTATTATGGGCGGTTCATTACGAGGTTCTGGTCTTTTTAAGCCAATTTCGTTGTGTAATTAGAACAGTGATGCAACAGTTGTGGTAGCATGTATTGGCTTCAATTACGTGGAATACAGGGTGACTGTCAAGTTGGCGTCTGCAGCAGACTGTGACGTCAAACAGTGATACATGCCTGTATGCTTACAGGTAATACATTTATTAAAATCCTCTCTGTCGAGCACCAGCTTCTCATTGGTTGAATTATTCCCTACCAAAAAAATAAACATAATACCTCCCACTCCAGCCATTTTTCCCCGCAGTTTGTAGATGAAGGGTAGTGTTTGAGTGTGTCTGCCACTAGTTTCGAGTGGAATTGTGGAATTTTATCCCAGCAGGATAACACCAGTCATATGGCATCTTCAATTTTCTAGCTGTAATGCGATTTTAGGCAGTCCTTGTGTAACGCTGTGTATGTATTTACATAATTAGGGTCGATCATTATGATTGATTACTTAAGTAGGACCAACCCTTACTCCACCTTCCCAACCAAAATAAATACACTAACCTAACCTTCCTCTCTTGCATCTGGGCAGTTTCCATGTGTTGGAGTAGGGGAGAAGTGCACTTGGGCTTTTCATCTAGAAGGATAACGGTTCGAGTCTCGGAAAGAGCACCGCCATTTTTAATTACCTTCCAATTCCCAGGTGGGGTTGGGGTGGGACGACAGCACAGCCCTGTGACATACAAACTCCCACCAAAATTCGAAATACCCTCCAAAATTCGAAATTCCCACCAATAGTATGGGAAGGGGAGGGGAAGGGGGAGTGGCCCAAGTCGCGTCTGAGGAAAACACATGATCTGGGGGTTTGTGGTGGGTGGGGAGTGGGCGTGGTTTGGAGAGGTAATTAATTGATCAGTTTAATTGGTTTAGATATCAAGTTGATATAAAAATTGCTCTAATGCCGCCATCTCCCTACTATTAATGGTACGATGGTGTGTTCCAATCGTCTCGCGAGGGGGGATACCGGTCCTAATAATCGTTCCAGATGCTCAGAACTTGAACTGAACTATGTTTTTAAAATACTAAAACTTGCCCATCAGGGATACTAATATTGTGCATGTTGTTCAAACTAATTATAAAAGTGATTTCGCTTTTATAAACTCGTTCATCACAAACTTTATTAGTTTAAAAAACTGTGGAATGGACGATGTATGATGCTTTGTTAACGAAACGTGACAATATTCCACCATGTTAAACACGTATACATCTACTATATTAATGGCATACCGTTTTATTCATATTTATGTAAAATTTTTACTTGTGTGCTTTCAGTATAGCTTGTATCAGTCACACATTACGTGTAGCAATTCCAATGTACCACTGTTTCCAGTAAGCTGGTAATCAATACATGTAATAAAAGTAAGTGTACACTGAACGTGCCGCTAAAACTCAGAAACGAGCCCTGGTACGATCAAGGGATATATATGGCGTGGTAGCTCTCTATTCCCCATCCCATCCACGAAGAAGGTTTCAGTTTTCACCTGAAGGGCGTACTTTTGAAGATATAAGGCATGGGAAGTTTCGACATCTAGAAATTTCTAAGACATTCGAGAGTATTCCACAACATTCCATAATGTTCTGGAATATTCCATAATGATCCGGGATGTTCGGAAGTACTCTGGAACATTCGGGAAGATTCCAGAATGTTCACGAACATCCCAGATCATTGTGGAACATTCCAGAACACTCTCGAATGTTGTGGACCATTCGAGGCCTTTTTGGTATGTTCTGTAATTCGCCACTGGTGGGGCTCCCCATTGGTAGGCGTATATAAAACAAGACTCGTCGTGGGTTCGAACGTCAATTTGTTATCAGTGACGAAAGGAGGAAACGAAAAGGTAGTGCAGTGGGTGAATAAAAACAAACAGCGAAATGTGAATTGTCAAAGTGATAAAGTCGATCACGAAACAGACGAAGTGCGCCTTGCATGTTTCAGTTCCCAACGAACGACAAGGAGCACTGTGAGAAGTAGAAAAACCGAAGAACAACGAAATGAACGGACTGAAGAATCAAGAATTGCGAAGCAATCTTATCACAAAAGACTGCGAACTCAAGCCAACCATGAAAATATCACTCTATGAGCAGCTTAGACGAGTAGGCAAGTAAACAGTACAACCTAACAAATGAAGTATTCCAATATGACCCGACGAAAGAATATAACAAACACAATTACGTCGCAGGCGGAAAAATGGAAAATATCTGCCAATTCAAATATGGGTGCGACGAATTAATAATGTGGTGAACGGCATATACCGACTGCGAGAGTCAGACGTTCTGTGCTACGAACGCGTCTCTGTGTCTCACCAAACCAAAGATTTTGTTGTATAGACTCTTTGTGAAGGAAATGAAGAGATCGGACGTGCGAGAGGAGGAGAGAGATAGTATTGTTGTGAGACGGCATTACGGTAGCCTATATAGTAAATATTCCAATAGTTTTTCCCAAAATATAAAATCCAATAACTAACATCAAGTATTCAATGTGTGTATATCTCCATACCGAAATTAGTTAACTATCACGGTACAGATATTACGGAACGTAGATCGCTGGAAGGTGAAGTGTGCAACGTAAGTGCGAACCTGCATTTTCCACTGTCAGAATTCGTTGAGAGATTATCTCTGAATTAATAAATTATAACTTGCTAAATTATTGGCCCTATCATCCAGAATCATCAAACAACATAGCACACGGCTGTGCGAACGACCGGCGTACCTATTTAACGTTTTAGAGATTTAGGAGGAGCAGATAACGACGAGGAATTTCCGCAAGATCGCCGCTGTGAAATACATCTCATGCTCTCCTGTGGTATTTAAAGGGAAATATTTATGTTTTCGAGGTTTTCAGGAGAGTAAAGATAAAATGAAATAGGAAGCTAATCGAAACCAATTAAAACGAATAACTAAACCACTAATTAAAATAAAAGCACACATAAAGAATATTTATTTATAATCTGACACTTCACTCCTTTTTTCTTTCGTCAGATGTTAACAGAAACACTCTTTGAGTGCGTCAGCGTCTATTGAATAAATGACTGGGATAAGGACAGAGCACAACGATGTTTAAGCTGGAAATAAATTGGTTTTAATGCTAAATTTTTATCAAAGAAATATACGTATTTACATTGTTTGTGATGTAACAACGTTACGACAGTTGTCGAGATATATCTCGTCCTGAGTAATCGAAATAACTCTAAACACGCCATATAAAAATTAACCAGAAGTTTCTTTACAAAATTATTCTTACTACTAAGTTGGCCAATATTACGACAGATCATCCGATTCCAGTTCTACATTTGGTATTATTTACGATGGCAATCAAGTCTACAGACGATGGTTAGTTTTTGTTACAAGCTGAGCAAAAGATTACTCAGGGTTGCTCGAGTTCACAGTGGACGCAAGCTGGTGAACCAACAAGTTTACGCCTCGGATTGCGGAATTTACTTTAGAGCTGTAATGAGCTGTCGTATGCACGGCTGCTCTCGTTCTCTGAAATTCCTATAAAAACTAATCAAAACCTTTGCTTATTTTATCGACAGAAACTCTCCTATGTTTATCATTTGGCGAGAAAACATGCACTCATCTCTATTCTTGAAATACGGCGATATGAACGCACATGGCTAGAGCAGCATGCACATTACAATGCCCTCTCATTTCTCAGAAGAACAATTAACTAAGTGGCTAGTTCGTTCTCCGCTGTTGGAGCTCATCGACGCTACAGCTAATACCTAGTTGAATGTCAACTGCATTGAACGCAGCGTTCACACAAATATCTCCTCTGCATCGTACACAGGTTCATGCACCCCGTTCTGCACTTGAAGTCAGTTCAGAGGAGAGCTCACAAAATTTTCAGTCTTGTTCTCGTAGCAAAACTGTCCCCCTCCTTGCTCCACGTCGCAGCCTTTTCTGACTAAGAGGAGCTTTCCTCTTATTTTATGGAAACTCTCTCTGCCAATAGTAAAGGCCCTACCATTAAACTGTGTCGATATCTCCTTCCTAGTTCGTTTCCGCCAATTGGACATTTTGTGCCCAATCCAGACTCCTTTAAGTTACATGCGTCCATCATGAGCGTACCATGCGCTCTTCACATGATCAATAGCATCACCGGTGTGTTCGTATCCATTTGGAAATTCCGCAACACAGTTTACTGTAGCTTCTTTCCATACCCATCCGATGGCCCACTACTTGCCCTTATGGCTGAGTCACCTGGCCCATTCTTCGTTGACGCTCGCCACAGGACACCTTTAAAAGCTTTCTGTTGTATGCCACCCGTGGCGCACCCCTCGCGCTTGCTTCTAAACACACCGTTCTCTCCAGCCGCTAGTTTCACCTTTTCCTCATTGACACACGTTCGGTGTGTTCGGTGTGTTAATCCCGTCGATTGAGTGTCTTCTCTTTGCATTGCATACTGTACGTTTTTATAGGCAAATCTGCCGAAGTATTTCAGGAGACATATTCACCTTCCCCTTACGATGTACAAAAACTCTCATGTAAGGTGTGACATTGACCTTCATTTAATCTGCTCCCTTAGAATAATAATGAATTAATAAAGAATATTTTAATTAACTAACCAATAAAAAATTACTAATTACACCCGCTTCCAAATGACTTCTGTTGGTGTCACTACGATCAACACTATCACAGATGAAACTGATTGTTCTTTCCTTCCAAGGACATATCTATCACAATATGGGATCATCACTACCACTACCCAACGAAGACCACACATTTCTGCAACTATATTTCATCGGAAATGAAGAAACAGGAATTGATCAACATTGTACAAATATTATTGGTTTGGGATAAGTACTAGGCCAAGAGGTACAGAGGATGTTACAAGAATACATCGAAAGGGCACTAGACCGAATAA
This sequence comes from Schistocerca serialis cubense, assembly GCF_023864345.2. Taxonomy (NCBI): domain Eukaryota; kingdom Metazoa; phylum Arthropoda; class Insecta; order Orthoptera; family Acrididae; genus Schistocerca; species Schistocerca serialis. The sequence continues at coordinate 545,998,996 of NC_064643.1, forward strand.
TTTCTGATGACAATAAAGTTATAATTTTTATTTAAAGTGAAACTCCTCGAGCTGTACTTAAGATTTCATATTTATTTGGCTTCTGGTTTAGACGTTGCGTCAATGCCATCTTCAGGCCCGTACCCTTTGATGCATATCAATTGTGTGTGGCTGAATACTAGAAGTCAGCGATGAGACCAATACGTGCTCCGCATGCATGGTGGGCAGTAACCAGTTTGAAAAACTTCACACTAGTTACTTCCCGCCTTCCATGTGGAGAGCCACACACAATTGATATGCATCAAAGCGTACGGGCCTGGAAATGGCGTTGACGCAACGTCGAAACTAGTAGCCAAATAAATATGAAATCTTAAGTACAGTTGGAGGAATTTCGTTTTTAATAAAAATTATACCGGCTGATGTCCCACCATCTTCCAATTTAAATATGGATGTACAAATATAAAGTTATAATTCGAACCGACAAAAGAACACCTGGAGAACAGGAACGTCGATTTAATGCACCTCAGATGGACGGTGTCGCCGTCGTAATTATGGACAACGAAAACACAAGCCGTGACGTATATGTACAATGTAAAAGAGAAGGACTACACGCATTGCAGGGACACACCGTTCATATGATGCCTTCCAATATTTATTAATATTTCTGGACGGTGAGGGCAGATATAATTTTAATGTGAAACAAATCCAACCTGAAAAAGGCGTAGAAACAAACAAAAAAGTCACTTCCAGGGTTTTCTATGCTAACGCTTAATGATCAGAGACAATGAAACGTACAGTCACATACTCAACACTCGCCATTTATTCGAACAATTCCTGGTAGATATTACGCAAATATAGAAACGAAACGGATGCTTTACATAAGACTGAATCAGAAGAAACTGCGCACGGAAGAATACATCCAACTTCGAGTCACAGTCGTAATTGAAGGAAACATTGACAACGTTGCAACAATGGTAATCTTAGCCTTCTGATTCGTAGGAAGTCCGAGGCACATACATGAATACACTCCAGATAGCATGACCTACATATGGACGACCTGACCCGTTCGTAACGTTAATAAGCAACTCGTCGTGGCCAGAAGTCAAAGAACAATTAAGATATTGACAAGTCCCCCTGCATCGGCACGACATAATAGTCCGAGTATTCCGACAAAAAGAAATGAGATTTATTGAAGTCATCACAAAGAACCACATCTTTGAAACCGTTAGATGCTGTATGTTCACCATCCAATGGTAGAAACGAGAACTGCCTCACTCAAAATCCTGGCCACAGGACGGAATTCATCGACAAAAGGATAGAAGCTGAATATCCCAACCCACAAGAAGATCTGGAACTGTACAACATGAAAGTGAAAAACATGATTCACGGACAACGCGGACCATTAAAACCCAATAGTCCGCAGCTCGTGGTCGTGCGGTAGCGTTCTCGCTTCCCACGCCCGGGTTCCCGTGTTCGATTCCCGGCGGGGTTAGGGATTTTCTCTGCCTCGTGATGACTGGGTATTGTGTGTTGTCCTTAGGTTAGTTAGGTTTAAGTAGTTCTAAGTTCTAGGGGGCTGATGACAATAGATGTTAAGTCCCATAGTGCTCAGAGCCAAAACCCAATTCGCAATTTATTAGTGATGGAAATTGTACAAAGAAGTACCCAAAACCCTGCTTGGACGACACACAAACCGGATGTGATGGTTACCTCAAGCACAGAAGACGATCACACGAAAATGGTGGCTTCACACTGCTTTCCAAAATGTTCCAAGCACACATAAACATAGAATACTTCGATTCAGTGAAATACATCAAATATGTAAGTATGTGAACAAAGACAGTGACATGGCAGTATTTCAAACAGCCAAAGACAGCGAACAATAAAACAGAAACGACGAGACTCTCATGTATCAAGTGGGAAGATACATCAACAATGACGAAGCGGCATGACGGATTTTCTGTTTTCCTATACACGAATGCGAGCCAACTGTGCAATATGTAGCAGTACATTTGGAGAACAGACAGAGAGTTTACTCGACAAAAGTCAGTGGCAGAAAAATTTCCAGCGAAACACGTCAGAACACAACATTAACAGCTCTTTACGAACTGTGCGATACGGAACCATCCACGAAAACATTTCTACATGTCGCGTCAGTACCTATTATACTTGGAACTCAAAAAGAAACATCTTTCTCGGACGAAAACAAGGTATTCCAGTAGAAGATCATCCAGGAATCATGAAATCTGGAGCACTGAACGGAGTATACACTATACATTCGAACAACGACGAATATTTCTATCTCCAGATGTTGCTACACGATATACGGAGACCCGACAAGTTTCAAATACCTCAAGGCTGTTGACGGTTACCTATACCAGATGTACAGAGAAGCATGCCAATGCTTAGGACTAGTAGAAAACGACGACCACTGGAAATCGACACAACAAGAAGCCCCAATCACAACCTCGGCTGAACAAATGAGAGACTTTTTTACCGTAAGTTTAACATTCGATAACCCATCGATTCCAAAACAGCTATGGGACTGCTTCAAATAGAGTATGAGCTATGGCATACTACTCCGTATCCGACAAGCTCACCCTGAAGTGATTGATCATCGAATTCAACGATATCTTCAACGAAACACTTATTTGCCTAGAAGATAAATGTCCGGCGATAAATAAGCACACCTTAGCGCTAAATCCTAGTTCTCCTTCCTTGTTTCGCGAGATACAATAATAAGCGCATTTTGAAATTCTTTTATGAAACCCTTTCCAGAAATTTCTCAGTCTGTTTTGACGACCAGCTACTCCGCTATTCAACCCTAAACATTTTGACGTCCTGAACAGGCCATTCAGACTCACCTACACTAACTGACCCTTTCAGAGTCGTCACAAAGCTGACAGTTGTAAATGGTGAATGTGAATTGCTGCTGATTTCGCGTTTTCGAGAAAACATTAGGCATCCGAGCCTTTAGTATGGCGACCGTTTCGATTCATTTCATTTCTGTAAAAGGCAGCAATGCCAGACAAAGCTGTGAGACTGTAAAGCGTTAGCGGTAAAGGCCCAGATCCGAGTGGTCGCCTGGCACACAGTTCTAATCTCTAAAGAGAATTATCTATACGTCTGTGTCCATACGTATGTAGCGCGCAACTAAGAATAGATTGCACAAAATACCACCAGCTAAAAGAAGGAAATTTTGCAGTGCAGCTTACGCAAACTAACAGTAGCACAGGCCCGCCCGGTTGGCCGTGCGGTCTAATGCACGGCTTTCCGGGCGGGAAGGAGCGCCTGGTCCCCGGCACGAATCCGCCCGGTGAACCGGCCAGTCTGTGGTGGGTTTTTAGGCGGTTTTCCATCTGCCGCGGCGAATGCGGGCTGCTTCCCCACATTCCGCCTCAGTTACACTATGTCGGCGATTGCTGCGGAAACAAGTTCTCAACGTACGCGTACACCGCCATTACTCTACCACGCAAACATAGGGGTTACACTCGTCTGGTGTGAAATGTTCCCTGGGGGGTCCACCGGGGGCCAAACCGCCCAATAACCCTTCTTTCGGTGTGGGGCGGCGGAGGGGTGAAGTGGACTGCGGTAGTCGTCGTGGGGCTGTGGACCAATGCGGCTACGGCGGGGACGGAGACTCTCCGTCGTTTTTAGGTCCATGGTTAACATACAATACCATACAATACAACAATAGTACAGCCCTGTTCTCAAGATTAATCAATGGGACCTTTTCTTTCGTAATGTCATTCGACTGGTTGTAGGCTGTCCTCCACCTTTTTCTATCTCTTGTTAATCTCATCTCTACGTCCCTACTACAAGCGACATCGTCCGTAATGTGTTTCCTATTTTCTAATATTTATCTGTCCCTATTACTTTCGCCCTCTTTTGCTCTTTCCATTGCCTAGTTTACTATACCTGGATGCCGTACCAGATGTAACTCTAATGTGTCTCTTCTCACTGTAAGGATCTTCCAGGAACTTCTTTCCTCATTATATTATCTAATACATCTACATTTCGTACTTTACGTTGAAAGCTTTCCACTAGTTTTCACTTTAACCCGTGAGTTCATAATGAACGGTGATACCCTTTATAATACTCAGAAACATTACCCATTTGCGTAAAAGGTGACCATTATGTTAATAAACGCAGTCTGACTGACTTTCTCTTCAAGTTTCGTACTGGAAAGAACTCCGGATTGCACAATGGAATAATGAAAGGGGGATGTAACAAGAGATAAAACTGGAAGAACAAACCGTAAAAAAGATCTCATACAGCCACTCACTATACATGTGTATGAATTACGAAATATAGATCTAATTCGTGCGATGTAAATAGTTCGACACTCTGTAGCCTGCAGAACTTGTTGCCTAGGCTTGCTGATCTCAAAATATTTCAACACAGTTCACTCGCCAGTCAACATCGTTGTGACGCTGTACTCCTTCCCCCTGCGCGTATTTTCAGAGGTGCATTCGGCCCTGACTTCATTTATAACGATGAGAGTGCGCAGGTGTCGGAGCTGTTAGAACCAGAGGGCAGATATTCGGTTAATGGACTGGCCTACCCGTTTGCCGGACTTTGGCCCCAACGATCACATATGGGATGCCACGGGGAAGTCCACATGCACCAATGGCCATCCAGCAATTGTCAACCCCGCTGGTGGAGGAGCAGAATGTCCTGCCCCAAGAACTCCTTACCAACCTTGTGAACAGCATGGGAGTACGTTGCACAGCATGCATCTCTGTCCGTGCTGACACATCCTACCAATAACCATGTCCCACGGCTTGTACTGTGCAGGGAACCATCATCAGATGCGGTGACTTCATTGTAATTATTGTCTTTGAAGAAAAGTGTCATTTCTATCCGTCCCTTAGAGTATTTCTTTCAGTTATCTTTTGTACTAAGCTGTAGCAGTTATTTCTACATACGGTCCAAGACTCATGGAGCTGTGTTACCTGTCAGTGACACATCATGCGAAAGTTACTTTGGACCTTACGTTTTGCACATGTGTATTTTCACTTTACATACTCACCAAGATACAGAGCTGCAAAGGTAAGGCAGAAGTCTCAAATTATAACAAAATGGGAAAACTGTAAGAAAGATCTGGTTTAGCATTTAGAGTATACTTGTCCAAGTTTTTCTTTGTTGTTGTTGTTGTGGTCTTAAGTCCTGAGACTGGTTTGATGCAGCTCTCCAAGCTACTCTATCCTGTGCAAGCTTCTTCATCTCCCAGTACCTACTGCTACACACATCCTTCTGAATCTGTTTAGTGTATTCATCTCTTGGTCTCCCTCTACGATTTTTACCCTCCACGCTGCACTCCAATACTAAATTGATGATCCCTTGATGCCTCTGAACATGTCCTACCAACCGATCCCTTCTTCTTGTCAAGCTGTGCCACAAACTTCTCTTCTCACCAATCCTATTCAGTACCTCCTCATTAGTCATGTGATCTACCCATCTAATCTTCAGCATTCTTCTGTAGCACCACATTTCGAAAGCTTCTATTGTCTTCTTGTTCAAACTAGTTATCGTCCATGTTTCACTTCCATACATGGCTACACTCCATACAAATACTTTCAGAAACGACTTCCTGATACTTAAATCTATACTCGATGTTAACAAATTTCTCTTCTTCAGAAACGCTTTCCTTGACATTGCCAGTCTACATTTTATATCCCCTCTACTTCGACCATCATCAGTTATTTTGCTCCCCAAAAAGCAGAACTCCTTTACTACTTTAAGTGTCTCATTTCCTAATCAAATTCCCTCAGCATCACCCGACTTAATTCGAATACGTTCCATTATCCTTGTCTTGCTTTTGTTGATGTTCATCTTATACCCTCCTTTCATGTCACTGTCCATTCCGTTCAACTGCTCTTCCAAGTCCTTTGCTGTCTCGGACAGAATTACAATGTCATCAGCGAACCTCAAATTTTTTATTTCTTCTCCATGGATTTTAATACCTACTACGAATTTTTCTTTTGTTTCCTTCACTGCTTGCTGAATATACAGATTCAATAACATCGGGGAGAGGCTACAGACCTGTCTCACTCCCTGTCCAACCACTGCTTCCCTTTCATGTCCCTCGACTCTTATAACTGCCATCTGGTTTCGGTACAAATTGTAAATAGCCTTTCTCTCCCTGTATTTTACCGCTGCCACCTTCAGAATTTGAAAGAGAGTATTCCAGTCAACATTTTCAAAAGCTTTCTCTAAGTCTACAAATGCTAGAAACGTACGTTTGCCTTTCCTTAATATAGCTTCTAAGGTAAGTCGTAGGGTCAGTATTGCCTCACGTGTTCCAACATTACTACGGAATCCAAACTGATCTTCCCCGAGGTCAGCTTCCACCAGTTTTTCCATTCGTCTGTAGAGAATACGAGTTAGTATTTTCTTTAAAAGGTAATAAACACTTAACATCACGCTCGCCTACCCCTTCACAGTATCCTTACTGGGATGTTCTTTTATGTTGCGGCATAGAACTAGCAGAAACAGCAGTTTCTATGGTACATGCTCCCAACTATCAACGTTAAACAACCGCAGGAACAGATCTCCCTTCTGTCTTGAATAGCAGCTTCATTCAGTACGTGTATATAAACACACAGAAAAACATCATTTTTCACTTATAAAATACATATTTTATGAGAATTTCGTATTATATGTAATACAATGTCATTTCTTGCAACCCACATGTGCACTGAAAAAATTAAAATTCCTTCGAATGAAGGAACATGTTACAAAATACGGAATCACACAGGAAAAGTTAACGACTTGACATATTTGGTCCATAAAGCAAGTCGAACTCAGCATCAGTTTCTTCCTCCTTCTCACCCATGATGAGGTCGGTTATGATTTCCTCGTCTTAAATCTCTGACAGCAACTTCCTCCTAGTCGTCCAGGCTTACGCCGCATGGCCAGAATGTTTGTTAATGGAACAGTATTGGAGTTTGGATTTTTCTTTGAGGATGCAGCCTCCTTCCGTATGTGTGAATGTATGCTTTCCCGGCACATACAGCTGGTGAAGAGTTCTCGGGCTTCCAGCCGGGTGGCGGTATCTTCAAACTGCGACGTTTCGACGGGTGAAATACTCATCATCTTCTGGCAAAGTGCCGACTTTGCAGATGCCGGTCCCTTTATACCTGCGGCGTGCCCCCCCTCCCCCCACCACCTGGCCGCGGGAGGCTGGATTCAGAGAAGCCGGGAGAGGGGAGGAGGTTGGTGCGGGAAGCCGGTGCGCCGTTCGTATCTCCGTCAGAGCATTCCGGTCGCATCTCGCGAGCTGTGCGGTTCTTGGTGCGTTCATGGCGTATTGCGGCTAAGGCTGGATTCCAGGCCACTCTAAGTTGATAACCTTCGTCCCTGCTCACTAGATTCTCGTGGACCCGTATTTCTATCGATTCTTTAATGACGACGTCACCTCAACTCCCGGATCGGCACAGCACCCTGATGTTCTCGAAAATCAAAGGTGAGATTTTCCTTGATACTACGTTCAGCTATAGCAGATTTCTCTGTCTGACCAAGTCGGGCGTGTCTGAAGAAGAGGAAGATAACAAGAGACTCGCCTTTACGCCATATTTGGGGCCCCTGCTAGGGAAAATCGATAGACTACTGAGAAAATCGAAAATAAATGACGTCTTCCGACCACCGCCGAAGACGAAAGAGCTGCTGGGCTCAGCTAAAGACCCACACAAACTCAACAAACATGGCATATATAGCATTGCCTGTGAATGTGGTGTACAGTACATTGGACATACGCAGCGCTGCATCTCGAAACGGTGCGAGAAACACATCAGACACATCTGACTTGGACAGACAGAGAAATCTGCTATACTTTTGAATCCATTATGGGAACAGCAGTGATCAATGTCTTATAAATATTTGCTATTAAAAACAGTCTTGATCACGATTTATTTATCAAGGTGACCGGTTTCGACCACTACTGCGGTCATCTTCAGACCTACAAGTTGTATACAAAGCTCTAATTAGAGGGCTACATACATTAAAGAAAATACATAAAGTTATAAAGCTATAAAACGTTGAATTACCATTGAGTAGGAACCTCTTTCTGTTGGAGAATCACTGCTGGAGAAACCAGTGCACGTCTTACTATATATAATGGAGGCTCCACCCACTTCTGACTGCATGATGTCATTACTAACCGATGAGTTATAAGTCGAATTACAATTTAAAATTCCTTACTTAACAGAACATTGTCAAGAATTAAAAATAAATACACACTAAAATTATCTTATTAAACAGCTATTGTCACTTAAGAAGCGTTAAAAAATCTTTAAATATGTAGGAAACTGAACTTCGGTTTGGCAGTACATGGGTTGCCCTCTCAAGGCCTGTCAGTGAACCATTTGGAACCACTAGTTGCCATGGTGAAGTTGAACGCCGTTGTAAAGATGAGGCAGCAGGCTTTTTTCACTGAAGTTGTTGTAAAGTCGATAGTCGAACCAGTGGTTGCCATGGTGAGGACAAACGCCAGTGCAAAGATGTGGCAGCAGGCTTCTTTCCAACGAAGTTGTTGCGAAGTGGAATGGCGAAGACTGTCGCAGCAGACGATGTATTATTGAGCAGCAACATGTCTGTATTGAAAGGATTTTTAAAGAGTAAGCTACAATTATCTGTAGCTGACATGTATAATACATGCTGCACAAATACAATATGAAGTAGTTGTCTGTATATATGAAATATTATCTATGAAGTTGATATATAGATTACATGTGCCAATTTTTTAAAGGTATTGCTATTCCTCAAGTTATATGCCAGTCTTATAAGCAAATAAAAATGAAAGAATTTAAAATTATAAAATTATGAGCCATAGTGTCAAAAATAAAAGGATGTGAATTATCAATATGCAGTACAAAAGCATATAAGCTAAAATTCTAAAACAGATAGTCAATCATAAAATAATGCTTGGTAAAATAAAATTACAATGTAAAGATAAAATATTTGCTACAAGTCTTAATAATTTTAAAAATTTAAAAAAGCCTTTTAAAACAAAGGACATAAGAGTAAACATTCTAAAGCAGATCATCGAAAAGCGCAAAGAAATGTTTGTCTTTGAACTGAAGTTGTTTGTTTAAAACCGATAATGGATTACTTTTGTGAAGTGAAAAGATTTCAATTTCTTCTAAGGTATTTAGCAGTGGTCCTTTTGGCACAGTATGTAATATTTTCAAATTGCTAGAAATGCAACCCTCAGAATGATTCTATCCATCAAGATGTTGACCAAATATTGATTTGGTATGTGCCTACCAGTAGTATGTTCTTTGAAACATGTTAAAAAGTTACAGCCAGTTTGGCCAATATACTGTTTCTCAGTCATTACATATTATTTTGTAAACGCCTGACTTTTGGTATATATTTGAGTCTCCAATTGTGGGTTTCAGTTTCATCTGTAGGGGGTTATTAGTTTTAAATACTATTCTCACACGTGTGTTCTTAAATAATTTATTTATTTTATCCGAGATAAGTCCCATGTATGTCATTTGCGTAAATCTCTTCTTGGAATTTGTAATGGCATCATTTGTTTCTTGTAATTTTTGATATAATAGATCAACCTGATGGGAATTATAATTGTTAGCAACTGCTATCTGTTTTAATCTATCAATTTCCTTTTGGATTGCATCATGTTGGAGAGGTAATTTCAATATCCTATGGATCATAGTTTTAAAGAATGCCATTTCGTATTTTGATGGATGGTATGATGTAGCATTTATTATTATGTCGGTTGATGTGGGTTTTCTATAAATAGAAATATTATGTTTTCCATTCTGATTTGTAATTGTGAGGCCCAGGAAATTAATACTATTGTTACTTTCGTGTTCTACTGTAAATACAAGTTTTGGATGTAAATTATTTAAGTTGTTAGCGAAAGCATCAATTTCTTCCTTAGAGCAGCAAGAGTAACCAATCTAACCAAAGTTTCTTTTACTCCTGCTGAGACAACACTTTTAAACAAGGGCCTAAAATATAATTTAGCTCCACAAATGAGCAATGTAAATATTAAACGTGTGATTGCTGATATAAAGATTGCTACAAAACATGCACAATTTAGTAGGTCTGAAATATGTGACATTGCACGTATAACTAAAAATGTCATTACTAATGAAAAAGATAAAAATAAACATAATAATGAATTAAAACTTGTAAAACAAATCAACCAGAAGTTAATAACTAATAAAGCTATTGCAATCAAGGCAGATAAAGGTAATACTCTTGTCATTGTTAGCGAAGATGATTATGTTTCTAAGACTTTACAATTTTTTAACGTTAATGGAATAACTGAGGTTAATAAAGACCCGACTTCAAGGTTTCAAACAAAAAAAAATTAAAAAGCTGATTGATGATAGTGACTTTTTACTTTCACCTAAAGATAAAATAACACTTAGAGTTATGAACCCCACTTTACCTAAGTTGAGATCGCAAATCAAATTACACAAACCAAATTTACCAACTCGTCCAATTGTTAATAATACCAACAGCCCCTCTTATAACCTGAACAAAAAGCTTAATCAGATCTTAAAATCCTTCTACGTTTATGAAGAAAATTATAGTATTAAAAGCAGTTTCAAATTAACTAAGTTAATTTATGATGTGGATATTCCAAAGAACGCAAGGTTTGCATCGTTGGACATCACAAATCTTTACATGAATATACCTATTCAAGAGACTATCTCTATTATTAATGATAACTTAACGCATCACAAAATCATGAGCCCCAAAGAAATAGTAGAATTCATCGAACAGTTAAGAATTACTCTAGATTTTAATTTTTTTCATTTAATAATAAAACATACATACAGGAAGATGGACTTGCAATGGGGAATTCCCTGGCTAGCACTATAGCAGATATCTTCATCAACTATGTTGAAATTCAATTTTTCAAAAATAATCCAGAAATAACAAATAAAATTATATACTACAAAAGATATGTTTACGACACACTGCTATTATATAATGGCTCTAAGGAAGAAATTGACGCTTTCGCTAACAACTTAAATAATTTACATCCAAAACTTGTATTTACAGTAGAAAACGAAAGTAACAATAGTATTAATTTCCTGGACCTCACAATTACAAATCAGAATGGAAAACATAATATTTCTATTTATAGAAAGCCCACATCAACCAACATAATAATAAATGCTACATCATGCCATCCATCAAGATACAAAATGGCATTTTTTAAAACTATGATACATAGGATACTGAAATTACCTCTCCACAATGATGTAACCTCCCCACAAAATTATAAAATAATAGTAATATGAATATGATTCTAATTTTTTTAGTGTAACCTCCCCACACAAAATTAAAATAAATAAAAAAATAGTTGGTTAATGACTCTAATTTTTTTGTAACCTCAGAACAGAATTGGTTCCCATTTATGACCTCCCTACAGAAATTCATTCACATTTAACCTCCACACAAAATTTGTTCCACAATTAATGTAAACTCGAAACAGAAAAATTCCTAAACCTCGAAATAAAAAGATAAATTCAGTAACCTGGTAAATTTTTGGACGACAGCAGTGCTGCGTCATGGCCCTGTAAGATCATTCTGAATAAAAAAGCAAAAATTCTTACCTCAATAAAAACGGCAAATATATCTGCTCTTACCTAAAACTATTCCGGCACAACTCTGTGCAATGCTGGCCTACGCATTTGTGATTTATCAAAGGAAGCAACTGATTTTTCTTTTGCAACAATCGGAATGATCATGGATTGGAGAAATTAGTAAATTCTTTAAATTGAAATGAATCCTTGTTAGAAATTACTTTATATGACAAAGATTATTATTAGGATATTTTTTAAAAGATTTACATGAGAGTTCACACAACATTACTAGATATGCGCGAGGCTGCTTTTACCTTATACTCTAACGCTCAGGCTCCGCCATCGCTGCACCACGACCGGCCCAGCCAACACGATACACCAGACTCGACTGCCGACAAGCGCAGACAAGCAACAACTTACTGCTACACAGTTCCTACTGCATACAATACTGCCCTTTGGTCTCAGATTCTTTTAAAGCTTACATATCGCAGGCAGCGCATACCTCTTACATAACCCTCCACTGGGGGGGCAAAAATTTGGCAGCGATGGTGAGTCAATTGGACTTGCCATGAGCAACAAGTTTTTCTTAATTAACTAAGTTTACAGTCACAGAATACGTACATATATAAGTGCATAACATGAAATGAAATATAGTGCACATGCACTGAGAAGAGAACATATCAAGCAACGGCAAAATGTATACGCAATGAGAACAAAACGTATTAACAAATGACATAAAGTGCATACACACTGTAGTACAGAACATATCAAGCAATCACAAAATGTATACGCAATGAGTACAAATCATATCAACAAATGACAAAGTGCATACGCACTGTATATATATATATTTTTTACCATTTTACAAGGACTAGGATAGGAAAGGGAAGGATTGCATCACGATTGTAGCACAGTAGGTTGCACGTAGCTGCACTGAAAGTCCATATCTTTCTACAGAAGCACAACACCAAGTGAGACAATTTCAAGTTCTCTTCCTGAAGTATTTATCAGTGTAGCCAAGACACTGAAATGTTGTATTAATATTGTATGTTATCATTTTGGTAGTACATTAGGTACACCAAATTGTATAACCATAATAACATCTCCATTGTTCAAGGTGGTGGACAGCATGATGTGTCAACACGACACTCTTTCATCAACGTAGAATGAGTGCAAAAACCAAATATGGTGCTCCATGATCATAAGGATGGACAGGAAAAACGGATATTGCAGTAATTTCTGCTAATTAGGTCAGGAGGTGAAGGACATTAAGTCTTATGCTAGTCATCATTGAGAATTACACTAGTCTATCAACTGATTTGAGTAATTGGTGGCATTCATCACCTAGTTACTAAACATTTCTGTACTATGTATGAAGTATTACAGAATAATGTTCATAAGTCATCTGATTACAGTGAACATTGGCACTCATTGGTCAGGTACAAACCATTTTTATGCATGATTCAAGAGTTAATTAATGGCACACCATTTACATAATTCAGCTAGTTATAGTATTCATTGGCACTCATTGGCCAGTTACAAATCATCAGAAGTCATCATTCAAAACAGGAGCTAATGAGTGTAGCATCAAGCTACCGGTAATCATATATATAGATTGTAAGTGACATAATACAAATTTAAAAATATAAGAAACAGTGGCATTCATTGGCCAGTTACTAAACATATAGCAAGTATTGAATATTACAAAACATTTTTCATTATTCAAGTGACATACGACACATTTAAAATAATTATTTGCACTCATTGGCCAGTTACAAATCATCAGAAGTCATCATTCAAAATGAGAATTAATTATTAGCATCGCATTTATAGAGTATAACAAAAATATTATTTACAGAAATTATTGGCATAGATTTTATACATTGTTACAAAACATCATTCAGTATTACTCAGAACTCATCATTCAAGTGACATATGACATATTTAAAATGTAACACAATGTAACTATTACTCAAGGTCTGTGATTAGGAAACATCATTCAGTATTACACAGAACTCATCATTCAAGTGACATATGACGTATTTAAAATGTAACAAAATGTAACTATTACTCAAGGTCTGTGATTAGAAAACATCATTCAGTATTACTTAGAACTCTCTTAAACTGGTAACATTATTTGGGACTGGTAATACATTTTTTTTTTTGTGCTAGCAATGCATTGCGTTGGGATCGATAATTAATTGCTGGGGCCAAAAATATTTGCTTCTGACTTATTGCTGCAAATGAGGATAGGTAACTTCATTCGTCATGAGTCAGCTGTAGCAAGGTTATGAAACAAGTAGAGTATATGTGATCACATTCATGAATGACACACACAAATGGGTAAGAAAGTGCAAGTACTAGAACAGGTTTAATGACTAACTACTTATAGCTCATCACTTTCATGAATAGCTTCTCCTAGAAAAAATACAAAATGGATTATTGGGCTGAAAGAAGAAACGCATATTACGCTGATACGTAGTGAATTTCGAATTAACAGGTAATGAAACGTGTACTCAATATGTATGTACTCTAGCTGTCCTTTCCAAAACATTCAGTCATTATACCATGTGGCATAAGACATACTGTCAAAACGAACTGCAACAAATACTTAAATAAGTACATAGCATTTTTTAACTACCATTAAATATGTAAACTTCATCGTTATTCTCATCTGCAAAGAAAAACTTAAAAGTGCTGCGTCAAGTGGCCATATAAAATTTATCACTATCATCACCTGCAAAGAAAAACTTCATTATTCATATCACCACAACTTCATTACTATCATCACCTGCAAAGAAAAACTTCATTATTCATAGTACCATATTCTTCATCACTATTCATCATCATTCATTATCATCTGCAAAAAGACACTTCATGATTCATTATTCATATTACCATTTACTTCATACAACTATTCATAGTATAGAGTTTCTTATTTCTAGCATATTTCATCACTAAAACTAAGATGTGTAGTTCTGTCTGACAGCCTGCATCCATCGCCTCGTATTCTGAAAGAAAAAATTAGTTAAGACTGCTATCATACGATGTGTATAGTATATTCTTGTTAGTGTTTGTTAATTCTGATCCATTTACTCTTCGTGACGAGGTATTGCATCTTCTTTCGTTCATTCCGAAGGTGAAATTCCCATTTCATAGTAATCCACTGTGGTTTTTTTAATTTTTTTTTTCCTTTACCCATTATTTCTTTCTGAAAATGATGAATAAGAATTAAAATCTTGCATTTAAATCATATACCCATTAAATAAAAACTGGTTTCTAGTGATATAATTAAGCATACAGCATTGCATCAGAGAAAATTTATTATGTCAAAAACATAGACATGTTCAGGTGCAAAAATGTACACACAGTCTCATAATGTAGCAGCAAAAAAAATGTAAAATAGTCACGATGTTGAGATATCATAAGGCAAAATGTCAAAGTCAACTGGTGTTTATTACATCTTAAACATTTCATAGTGCATACAAACAAACAGGAAAACAATCATACATACATGAAAAAAATGAAAAATGTACACAGTCTGATATATACCGACAAGAAAAGCGACCTGCTAACCTTACCTTACGGCAACTTGCCAAGAAAAAATATGATAATCATCAGTAAGTAGTCACATAAATGTAATTGCATAAGTGGTCATAAAATGTGTAAGTTTATGTGGAAAAATGTGCACGGTCTGACGTGTAATGACAAGAAAAGCGACCTGCTAACCTTACCTTGCCGGGCACTTGCCAAGAAAAAAATATAATAATCATCAGTATGTAGTCACATAAATATAATTGCACTATTGGTCATATAAAAATCAAAAATGGCATTACAGTGTGATAAATCATAAAGTATGTTCATTCAATAAAGGGTTGTAATGTTGGAGACATGGTGATTGCCTTTACTTTTTCTGGTTCTCAAAGTTTCGACGTGTACTACATTGGGGTGAGGAATGCTGCGGATTCGATATGGACCTGCATATAGAAGCTCAAATTTACTGCATCTATTCTTTCCTGTGTTGGATAGATAGTGTGTACGTACTAATATCTTCTGTCCAATGTGAAAGTCAAGGCGTGTACAAACCTGTTTTTGCTGTCTTCTCCGGCGCTCTACGGCACGTTTGATGTTGTTCAGCGCAATGTCAATTATTTCATGGTGTCGTAGTCGATGAGATGTAAGAAAGGATACTAATTCTTTAATTTTGTTAGGTGGTTCAACATTTTTCAGTATAACAGTCGGAGACAGCACAGTAGATTCATTTGGTATGGAACTAATTACATCCTGGAATGAGAGTATGTGTGTGTCCCAAACCATATGTTTTTTATGGCAGTATATTCTGCATAGTTTACCAATTTCTTTCATTAGTCGTTCACAAGGGTTCGAAGAAGCATGGTACCTGGATATATAGATCGGAGAAATGTTTCTAGCTCGTAACATACGTGTCCATATAGCAGATCGAAACTGTGATCCATTGTCAGAAATTACTTTCAGTACATATCCTACATGAAATAGAAAATGTTTTATAAATGCTTTCGAAACAGATTTAGCAGTAGCTTTGCGTAACGGAGTGAAGGTAACAAATTTTGAAGTGACTTCAACAGCGACAAAGATGTAGCAAAAACCTCTATTAAATCTGGGAATCGGACCAAAAATGTCTACAGCGGCCATGTGTCTCAATTTAACAGGTACTATGGGATGTAAAGGAGGAATATGTGAAGTCGTATCTGACTTAGCTTTCTGGCAGATTTTACATGACGCTAAAACTCGTCGAATACGTTTTTCCATGTTGGTAAAATAACAGTTCTGTCTCAGTATAAGAAAACATTTTCTGGCTCCATAATGTGCGTAACTTAAATGAGTATACCAAATTAATTTGTTAACAAGCTCGTCAGGAATACATAGTAACCAGTTGCTGTCAGGGTGAGAGCGGCGAAACAGAATATTATTGCGTACAGTGTAATGGTTTCTAATGGTAACATTATTCCTATCTAGCCAAAGGTGTTTAATTTCTGTCCACACGTTGTCTTTACTCTGCTCTTGCGCTATGTCTCGTAATGACGACGAAATGAAATTTTCAAATGCAACTTGTTGAATATACATGACGCTGAAATTTGCTTTGCAGAAGTTGGTTGCGATGTCTTGCTGATTGTTGCTGAGAGAACGGGATAGTGCGTCTGCTACAATATTTTCTTTCTGAACTTGCTCTGTGTGAATGTATGGAATAGGATAATGTTTGGCTTTAAATGTATCGTGCTGTTTAACTTGAAATTCATACATAAAACCGGACATAGTACCAGGCACGTTGTCAAAAACTGGAGCTTGCTGTAAAAGAATTTTGCGTAGTTGCGTGCGTTCGTCGTCTGTATTTGCACTGCTCTGTTTAACTTTATCAGAAATCATTTGCATAACGTCATAGTCGGCTGCGTCTGGAGTATTGTAGTTGTGGACGTACGTATCTGTGAACAATGTGGAATGACAGTCTATGTTACGTGATGCGGAAATGACCTCTGTACGATTAATTGTTTGTTCTTCTACAGATAAAGAGTGCTGAAATTCTAAAGCCAGTTGTATATTTTCATCGTTTAACATTAAATAACAATTTTGAAAGTCAATACTTGCGTCGTGTTGTACCAGAAAATTCGTACCTAAAATAACGTCTGTTGTCAATAAGGCAACAATCCAAAAATTTGAGTGAAATGTATGACCTGCAATACAAAATGATAAGTGTGTCTGTAATTTTACATCTACTCCTTTACCAGATACTGGTCCTTTTACTTTGGTTTTGCCTAATGGTAACGTAGGATAGGTATTCTCTTTGTTACATTCGTTGAAAGTTTCCTCATTTATAACTGACATAGGTGATCCAGAATCGATTACTGCTGAAAATTTGGATGATCCAATCTTTACTTCAATGACAGTGTGTGAAATGGTTTTTTGAATAACTGGTCTCTCCTGCAAAAGAGTGTCTCGGATGTCGTCAAAAGTAATAACATTTTCGTGAACAAGATTCTGCGTGTCAAAAGCATTGCTTGCGTTGCTGGAAGATGCAGCCTATACTGTATCTAGTCAAATTCTATCTGACGTGCTATTATTTGCGGGAGGATGCTGTGTCATTTCGACTATTTGAACTGGTCTGTTATTTCTTCCTGACGTATTACGTTCGGGATGATATCTACTGTCTGGTTCCTTCATGATAATCTGTTGTTGCGGATGATTTTGTTGCTGGTAAGACCGACTGTTATTAAACGTACGCTGAAAATTGTGCTCATTATTTTTACGTCTGTCATGATAGTCATTGCTACATGGCGCGTTGCGATAGGAATTGAAATGTGTTTTCTGTACGTACTGGTTTCCTTGTTGCTGTGCGTTATTATTTTGCGGAGCCGACGCTATACGTGTAGGCGGCGAAACATTAAAGCTTGGTTGACCTTGTACATGACATTTTTGGTTAGGTATGTTAACCGGCTGGCTTTGATGCTGTTGCGGAGAAAAGCCTCTATTGTTACCAAAATGCTGTTACTGATAATTTTGACGATTGCTGAAAATGTACATCCTGATGATTACAATTTTATCTGTTATTAAAATTACGCTTATGGTTCTTGCCATTTCGGGGGTGTCTAATTAAAGCTGTCACTTTCGGTAAAATTTGTCACATCAGGTTTTCTTTACTTCTTCTTAATTGTAGATAGATCGATAGTTGAAGAGTTGTTTTGATAGATATAAAGGATAGCAAAAGAGAAGGCAGCAGTGCAGAAAACTAAAGATGAAATAGCACTACTACGGCTCGGGGCCCTGTGCACGCTACGGCACATATTCATCAAAGTGTAATGAATCCCCTGAGGTCAATTACGCGCTGCAAATAAATTTTAGTTTCTGCGTTACAGGCAATGCCGGTGAAAATTCTAAAGCAAATTGTTGTATCCATGCCAATTCTGGTTTGTGCACTACAGGCCAAGCTGATGAAAATACAAAAACAAATTGTCATATCCAGTCCTAAGGATGTATTTGTGTTCTGTCATTTTTAAATACCTTAGATTTTTTTACGGATAAAAATTGCTTGTAATCAACGTTATCGTGCGTGAACAGGTTCAGGTTTGTGTAACAATCTGTTTGTCTGTGACTCTTCGGAGCCTACGTCACGTACTCTCTATAAATTACTTAAGTTATACTGGCTGTGTGGGTATGACAAATGTTCGGAATGTGGTGTATGCTGTAACGTGTTAGTGACTGAAACAATTTTCATTTCTGTCACTTTAAAACATTCGTCAATTTGTCTGTTCTGTTGTTCAAATTTCTTATCGACTTCCGCATCGAGCGTGTGTGAAAGTTCTGCTGACATTAATTTAAACTCATCGAGTGCCTGTGTGGCGTTTTCAGAACATTGTTCAGCGACTGCACTAATTACAGCTCTAAGTGATTTCGTTGTGGCTACACGTGTACTACTTAATTCTTGTGCAACAGATCTAATTTCTTCACTACTGTTCCTAGCACAAGTCTTAGTATCCTCGCATAATTGTTCTTTAGTATCATGACGTTGCAGGGTAACGGCTGTAATCTGTTCACTAAGTTGTTTGTTCTGTTCATTAAGGTTGTCTTGTTTTTCATTCGACTGTTTAAAACTTTCATTAAGCTGTTTGTTCGATTCATTAAGTTGTTTATAATTGATGTCTAGTTTTTCATTAAGTTGTTTGAAACTGTTGTTCAGTTTTTCATTCCACTGTTTGAAATTGTCATTACATTGTTTGAACGATTCATTAAGTTGTTTATAATTGTTGTCTAGTTTTACACTGAATTGTTTGAAATAGTTGTCTTGTTTTTCATTTAATTGTTTGAGAAGGTTGTCTCACAGATTCTCTTAAACCTTACATATCGCAGGCAGCGCATACCTCTTACAATGATACAATCCAAAAGGAAATTGATACATTAAAACAGATAGCAGTTGCTAAAAATTATAATTTCCATCAGGTTGATCTGTTATATCAAAAATTACAAGAAACAAATGATGCCATTATAAATTCCAAGAAGAGATTTACACAAATGACATACATGGGACTTATCTCAGATAAAATAAATAAATTATTTAAGAACACAAGCGTGATAATAGCATTTAAAACTAATAATCCCCTACAGATGAAACTGAAACCCACAATTGGAGACTCAAATATATACCAAAAGACAGGTGTTTAAAAATAATATGTAATGACTGTCAGAAACAGTATATTGGCCAAACTGGCCGTAACTTTTTAACACGTTTCAAAGAACATACTACTGGTACTGCACGTACCAAATCAATATTTGGTCAACATCTTGATGGATAAAATCATTCTGAGGATTGCATTTCTAGCAATTTGAAAATATTACATACTGTGCCAAAAGGACCACTGCTAAATACCTTAGAAGAAATTGAAATCTTTTCACTTCACAAAAGTAATCCATTATCTGTTTTAAACGAACAACTTCAGTTCAAAGACAAACATTTCTTTGAGCTTTTCGATGATCTGCTTTAGAATGTTTACTCTTCTGTCCTTTGTTTTAAAAGGCTTTTTAAAATTTTTTAAAATTATTAAGACTTGTAGCAAATATTTTATCTTTACATTGTAATTTTATTTTACCAAGCATTATTTTGTGATTGACTATCTGTTTTAGAAATTTTGCTTATATGCTTTTAGACTGCATATTGATAATTCACATCCTTTTATTTTTGACACTATGGCTCATAATTTTATAATTATAAATTCTTTCATTTTTATTTGCTTATAAGACTGGCATATAACTTGAGAAATAGCAATGGCTTTAAAAAATTGGCACATGTAATCTACATATCAACTTCATAGATAATATTTCATATATACGGACAACTACTTCGTACCGCATTTGTGCAGCATGTATTATACATGTCAGCTACAGATAATTGTAGCTTACTCTCTAAAAATCCTTTCAATAAAGACATGTTGCTGCTCAATAATACATCATCTGCTGCGACAGTCTTCGCCATTCCACTTCGCAACAACTTCGTTGGAAAGGAACCTGCTGCCACATCTTTGCACTGGTGTTTGTCCTCACCATGGTAACCAATAGTTCGACTATCGACTTTACAACAACTTCAGTGAAAAAAGCCTGCTGCCTCATCTTTGCAACGGCGTCCAACTTCTGCATGGCAACCAGTGGTTCGTGACCGATGACCGTAGCAGTGTGGTCACTTTAACCCCACAAACCAACCAGCCAGTGGTTCCAAATGGTTCACTGACAGGCCTTGAGAGGGCAACCCATGTACTGCCAAACCGAAGTTAATTTTCCTACATATTTAAAGATTTTTAACGCTTCTTAATTGACAATAGCTGTTTAATAAGCTAAGTTTTGTGTGTATTTATTTTTAATTCTTGACAATGTTCTTTTAAGTAAGAAATTTTAAATTGTAATTCGACTTATAACTCATCGGTTAGTAATGACATCATGCACTCAGAAGTGGGTGGAGCCTCCATTATGTATAGTAAGCCGTGCACTGGTTTCTCCAGTAGTGATTCTCCAACAGAAACAGGTTCCTACTCAATGGTAATTCAACGTTTTATAGCTTTATAACTTTATGTATTTTCTTTAATGTATGTAGCCCTCTAATTAGAGCTTTGTATACAACTTGTAGGTCTGAAGATGACCGCAGTAGTGGTCGAAACCGGTCACCTTGATAAATAAATCGTGATCAAGACTGTTTTTAATAGTAAAAATCTGCTATAGCTAAACGTAGTATCAAAGGCAACTACATCTTCAGTTTCGAGAACACCAGGGTGCAGTGCCGAGCCGGGAGCTATTCAGACGGCATCACTAAAGAATCGATATAAATAAGGGTCCACGAGAATCTTGTGAACAGGGACGCAGGTTATCAACTTAGAGTGGCCTGGAATCCAGCCTTAGCCGCAGTACGCCGTGAACGCACCAAGAACCGCACAGCTCGCGAGACGCGACCGGAATGCTGTGACAGAAACACGAAGTGTGCCCCCGCTTGCCCCTCCACCCCATCCGCCGGCTCCTCTGGATCCAGCCTCTCACGGCTAGGTGGTTGGGGGCACGCCGCAGGTATAATGGGACCGGCACCCGCAAAGTCTCAGCACTTCGCGAGAAGATGATGAGTATGTCACTTGTCGAAACGCTGCAGTTTGAAGACAGTGCCACCCAGCTGGAAACCCGAGAACTCTTCACCAGCTCCTTCCGTATATTTGCAAATAAATTATTTCGAGTAACGAGACTGGTTCTCACATTTTCGCTGTCGTTACGGGAATAAAAGTGTTCAAACGTTCAAACGTGTGTGATATCTTATGGGACTTAACTGCTAAGGTCATCAGTCCCTAAGCTTACACACTACTTAACCTAAATTATCCTAAGGACAAACACACACACCCATGCCCAAGGGAAGACTCGGACCACCGCAGGGACCAGCCGCACAGTCCATGACCGCAGCGCCTAAGACCACTCGGCTAATCCCGCGCGGCCGGGAATAAATCTTCCTCTTCTTAGCGTCCAGCCCACAACTGATAGAATTTCTTTGTAAACACTTTAATGGCTTCATCAGGTTACGTTCAATTCAGATGGCTGTTACATTCGGCGGCTGTTATATTGACTTGTAAATAATAGATTTCAGCTATCAGTCGTCCTTTTTAAATTTTATTGGCAATCTAGGTTTCAGCTAGAAACTAGCCATTCTCAATGCTAAGAATACAAGAGGTACATAGTTAGATGATGTCATAAAATGTTACAATTAATGGCTTGACTCATATGGTTTGTATATTACATACCACTATCATTTTTGATCAATGCATGTAATGCCTGTTGGGCGGGCTTCATCCACAGTTCATTGAATACTACTGTTTGCAGAATTCGGGCTGTATGGACAACACATCGGTTCTCTACATGGTGTCATGTGAACTACATATAAACTTAAAGGGAAGTAAACCACTGCAAATTTAATTACATGAAATGAAACATACGTAAAATTCTTAAATTGTCATCTGACTTATTTCATATTTATCATGAAGTAATAAAATTCCCTTGTTCACTCCTTGTGAGTCCGTTATTGTTATTAAAACATTTAAATTACGTCAGGCGGGTAAAACGTTTTCAAATTTTTAAAAACATTTTTTAAAATTTATGAAACACTAGAAGACACATGCTGTATACATCTATCAGCTGATATGGCTTAAATATATTGCCTAGGTTGCCAACTAGTAGGTGTATACAGCACATATCTTCTAGTGTTTTATAAATTTTAAGAAATGTTTTTAAGTATATTTATGCCATATCAGCTAACAGGTGTATACAGCATGTGTCTTCTAGTATTTAATAAGTTTTAATAAATGTTTTTAAATATATTTAAGCCATTTCAACAAATAGGTGCATACAGGACGTGTCTTCTAGTGTTTTATAAATTTTAAAAAATGTTTTTACATATATTTAAGCCATATTAACTAATAGGTGTGTACAGGACGTGTCTTCTAGTGTTTTATAAATTTAAAAAAAATGTTTTTAAATGTATTTAAGAAATGTCAACTAATAGGTGTATGCAGCATGTGTCTCCTAGTGTTTTATAGATTTTAAAAAATTTCAAAATGTTTTACCCACTGGACATAATTTAAATGTTTTAATAATAATAATGGACTCACAAGGAGTTAACACGGAAACTTTATTGCTTGATGATAAATATGAAATAAGTTGGTCGACAGTTTAAGAATTTTACATATGTTTCATTTCATGTAAGTAAATTTGAAGTGGTTTACTTCCCTTGAAGTTTACACACAGTTCACGTAGATGGCGCCATGTAACCAAATGATATGTTGTCCATATAGCCCACCTTCCGTAAACTGTTGTATTCAATGAACTGTTGATGAAGCCTGACCAACAGGCATTACATGCATTGATCAAAAATGATAGTGATATTGAGTTAAGTCATTAATTGCAACTTTTTATGACATCATCTAACTATGTACCTCTTGTATTTTTAGCATTGAGAATGGATAATTTCTAGCTGAAATCTAGATCTGCCAATAAAATATAAAAAGGGCGACTTATAGCTGAAATATATTATTTACAACTTTAATGATTATTGTAGAGGAACTGATATTGTTGACAATGGCAGAAAAGTGGCTCTGAGCACTATGGGACTCAACTACTGAGGTCATCAGACCCCTAGAACTTAGAACTACTTAAACCTAACTAATCTAAGGACATCACACACATCCATGCCCGAGGCAAGATTCGAACCTGCGACCGTAGCGGTCGCGCGGTTCCAGACTGTAGCGCCTAGAACCGCTCGGCCACCGCGGCCGGCTAATGACAGAAAAGCCTGCTGCTTTCGTGGTGTAGAGTCCAGTGAGCAGTCTAGGAGCTCAATGACATTGGAGACTGGAGAAGGCTGTTCTGTTGCATTTTTTAAATATGCGAAACGTCCCCCTGCCACCTAAGGGAAAAATTTGTAAGCGCTGTCCTCCGCGACAACAAATTTTATTCAGTTAATCGGGAAACATACACATTTGCTTTACAATTAATATTCAAATGATACACATGATTGCTTTCCAACTGCTGACGACAGAAAACATAAAAATAAATCTTTTTCTGTGAAAGAAGTATTTACGTTTTTACATTTCACACTAAATATCACTGTTACATATTCTAACGCATGCGGTAAGATACATTTTATTTTATAGTATGAGATATTCCGTATTATCCTACCGATTCTCTTTCCTGCTAGGATGTGTGTATTTACTATTCTACAATCAAACTGACAAAAAATTACGCTTGATACACTGATGTTCATTTCATAACATAATTACATTTCCAGTACGTGAAAGAGAAAACACTTTACACTATTTTTTCACACTTTCTACCAGTGTTATTATTCTTCAGCGTTTGTCTTTTTTTGTCTTAACACTTGTACAAACACCACTTTTAAGTTCATTTCTAACATGTCTCTAGATGTGCTTCTTGTAGGACGGTACCTGACTACTTCCCCCTCTGGGCACTGATTTACGGTAGGGTTTTTAAAACATATTTTTCTACAACAATGGTTCCCTTTTGTTTTGCACACAAAGCTACAACAATCTCGGCAACATAAAGAACGTAGTATTACTATAATTACTACACCTAGCCGATGAAACCCCAGAAAGAGAAATGACTCAACGAGAAGTTGCTGAAGTCACTTCTCTCCTCGTATTTATCCACTTATGTCCTACAGCTGATAGGTCATCTAGCCGCCTTGTTGTAGGTTGTATCAGCAATTCCAGCTGAAGTTCATTTATATCCTTCCGCTCATTATTCACTATGCAGTAATATATTTCCACGCTTAAGTTCGACACAATATCACTACTGGGGACATTTGTTCGTATTATATTTTCAGGCCGTATCACCATCTGAGCCGTACACCCAAGACATTTATCTAAAAATGTTATCTTCTCTGTGTGTAGGAGCATGATATCTGTGGGACGACTTTCGTTTAACACTATTAGCTTTTGCACGCAATCCTTTGGAACTTCTCGCACTGTTTGCAGCAGCTTAGGCTCACACTTCTTATGATCAAACGTGAAAAAAAAAAGTAAAAATACCTGTCCAACGGGCACAATATTTCGGCGATCATACATGTCGCCATCATCAGGTGAACTGACGGACTGAGCTTCTGTGAACGTGCCGGCACGGAGATCCGTACGCTATGGCTGCTCAGGGGGAACTGGTTTCGGTCGCGGCGGCGAACCCATTTCCCCCTGAGCAGCCATAGCGTACGGATCTCCGTGCGGGCACGTTCACAGGAGCTCAGTCCGTCAGTTCACCTGATGATGGCGACATGTATGATCGCCGAAATATTGTGCCCGTTGGACACTATAGACCGGCAGCACACCCGTGGATATTTTGATTATCACATACGCCGGGAGAAACTCAAGAATCATAAAAATACCTGTTTACATTTTCTGAGGCTCGTTATTTAACTTCGCATATTGACGTTTCGCGTCGTCAGTTAGCAGTAGCTCCTTCTCTGGGGCAATATATGCAAACGAATGTCTCGTTCCGTCCACTTCTGAGGGTAACGGTACTATTTTGTAGAGGTTATACACGTCGTTCTCTACTAGCGGGACATTTAAACATAACTTAAGATGTTTCCAGCAATAAAAACATGCAGATCAACGGTTCTGATTAATTGGTATCATCTGTCCACCGTAAGGTTGACAGGGAACCGCTGGTCTTTGATGTAATCTTTTATTAGTTGTAGATACTTTACGATCTGAACCAGAGTGATAAGGGTGCGGCTCCAGAATATCTTTCTGAGCTTTGACAATCGCTAATATCGAAATATCGTATTTCCGTTCTAGCTCATTCATAATTTCCGCCCGTTGTACCAGCTGTTCGTTACGGTAATCAAAATTACTGGTCGTAGCTGTTTCTTTTCTCCTTCTAAGGCATGTACCTTCACCTTTAAGTACGTGGCGTCATCTTCTTTAGGGTTCCGAACAGAATCTTACTGACCTCGCCCACGAAGTTTAGGACTCCTCATTTCTTTATACGATATTCATGTGGTGCCAACTGCTCAATCGAACGCAGAGCCTTTTCTATTTCTCTTATGTTAAAATGGCACTTCTGTTCCGGACTTCAGCCACGCGGGATTAGCCGAGCGGTCTCGGACGCTACAGTCATGGACTGTGCGGCTGGTCCCGGTGGAAGTTCGAGTCCTCCCTCGGGCATGTGTGTGCGTGTCTGTCCTTATGATAATTTAGGTTAAGTAGTGTGTAAGCTTAGGGACTGATGACCTTAGCAGTTAAGTCCCATAAAATCTGCTCTACTCACACTACATGACACCTCCTAGGAAAACGCCTCCAGCCTGTTGGCATGAAACGCAAGATATTTATTTCGTTCCAGACAGATTACAACATTAGGATCTATTGTTTGTACCATCATGTACGGACCCCCACCATTGTGAATCTAACTGACGTGATTTGCCTCGTCGTACACTCTCATAAAACAACAGAACCTTATCCCCACAACGTTATTCCTTTGAATTGAGGGTCCTATCATAATGTTACTTATTTTTTATCTTACATTGCACATTGAGCGTACTTGCAGATGGTGCAATTTTTGCATGCGCTCCTGTAGTTCTGCCACATAATCATCACAATTGCACCTCACTCCAGCCTGATCTTCCTGTAGTATCTCTGTGACGTAGCATGTTCTTCCAAAGAACAACTCATATGATGCATAAGCTGGTGCAGTACGGAGTGCTGTATTATACACAAAAACCATGAATGAAACACAGCTGTCCCAATTCGTCTGTGTTCTTCATAGTGCCACAACATCTCCGTTAAGTTCGTTGCGATCTCTAACGCTCCATTACTGTGAGAGTGATAACTTGTCGACTGTATCTTCTCGATATGCAGTAATTTACATACTCTTTTCATAGTCTCTACATCTACATCTACGTGATTACTCTGCTATTCACAATAAAGTGCCTGGCAGAGGGTTCAATGAACCATCTCCAAGCTGTCTCTCTACCGTTTCACTCTCGAACGGCACGCGGGAAGAACGAGCACTTAAATTTTTCGGTGCGAGCCCTGATTTCTCTTATTTTATCGTGATGATCATTTCTCCCTGTGTATGTTGGTGCCAACAGAATGTTTTCGCAATCGGAGGAGAGAACTGGTGATTGAAATGTCATGAGAAGATCCCGTTCCAACGTAAAACGCATTTCTTTTAATGATTGCCACTCTAATTCACGTATCATGTCTGTGACACTATCTCCCCTATTTCGCGACAATACAAAACGAGCCACCCTTCTTCGTACTTTTTCTATGGCATCCGTCAGTCCCACCTGATGCGGATCTCACACCGCACACAAATACTGCAGAATAGGGCGGACACCCGGGGTGTAAGCAGTCTGTCTAGTAGACCTGTTGCACGTTCTAAGTGTTCTACCAATGAATCGCAGTCTTTGGTTTGTTCTGCCCACAATATTATCTATGTGATCGTTCCAATTTAGGTTATTTGTAATTGTGATCCTTAAGTATTTAGCTTAATTTACAGCCTTCAGATATCAGTGACTTATCGCGTAATCGAAATTTAACTGATTTCTTTTGGTACTCATGTGAATAACTTCACACTTTTCTTTATTCAGGGTCAATTATCACTTTTCGCACCATGCAGATAGCTTGCAATTCGTTTTGACCATCTCATGACTTTACGAGACGATAAATGACAGCGTCATCTGGAAACAATCTTAGACGGAAACTCAAATTGTATCCTATGTCGTTAATATAGATCAGGAACAATAGAGGGCCTATAAAACTTCCTTGGGGGATGCCGGATATTACTTCTATTTTATTCGATGACTTTCCGTCTATTACTACGAACTGTGACCAATCTGACAGTAAATCCCGAATCCAGTCGCAAAACTGAGGCGATAGTCCGTAGGCACGCAGTTTGATTAGAAGACGCTGGTGAGGAACGGTGTCGAAAGCCCTCTGGAAATCTAAAAATATGGAATCAATTTGACATTCCCTATCGATAGCACTAATTACTTCATGAGTATAAAGAGCTAGTTGCGTTTCACAAGAACGATATTTTCTGAATCCGTGCTGGCTATAAGTTAATAAATCGTTTTCTTCGAGGTACTTCATAATGTTCGGACACAGTGTATGTTCTAAAACCCCACTGCAAATCGACGTTAGTGATATAGGCCTGTAATTCAGCGGATTACTCCTACTTCCCTTATTGGGTATTGGTGTGACTTGAGCAATTTTCCAGTCTTCAGGTACGGATCTTTCTGTGAAGGAGTGGTTGTATATAATTGCTAAATATGGAGCTATTTTATCAGCATACTCTGAGAGAAACCTGACTGCTATACAATCTGGACCTGAAGCCTTGCCTTTATTAAGTGATTTAAGCTGCTTTGTTACACCGAGGAAATCTGCTTCTATGTTTTTCATCTTGGCAGTTGTTTTTGATTGGAATTCAGGAATATTTACTTCGCCTTCTTTGGTGAAGGCGTTTCGGAAAACCGTGTTTAATAACTCTGCTTTAGTGAGACTGTCATCCGTGACTTCACCGTTGTTATCGTGCAGTGAAGGTACTGATTGCATCTTGCCACTGGTGTGCTTTATGTAAGACCAGAATCTGTTTGGGTTTTCTACCAGATTTCGAGACAGAATTTCGTTGTGGAAATTATTAAAACATCTCGCATTCTAGTACGTGCTATATTTCGAACTTACGTAAAATTTTGCCAATCTTAGGGATTTTTGCGTGCTTTTAAATTTGACATGCTTTTTTTCGTTGCTTCTGCAACAACGATCTGACACGTTTTGTGTACCATGGGGGGATCAGTACCATCACTTATTAATTTATGTGGTATATATCTCTCAATTGCTGTTGATACTATTTCTCTGAAAACATTCCACAACTTTTCTACACTTACATGATCAGATCGGAAGGAGTGAAGACTGTCTCTTAGAAGGCGTT
Organism: Schistocerca serialis cubense; assembly: GCF_023864345.2. Lineage (NCBI taxonomy): Eukaryota > Metazoa > Arthropoda > Insecta > Orthoptera > Acrididae > Schistocerca > Schistocerca serialis. The sequence continues at coordinate 546,028,026 of NC_064643.1, forward strand.
AAAAGCATTTTTATCAGGTTTTTTAAATAGACATACTTCGCACTTCTTTTTGATGGTTGTAGGTGTTACGGTATTCATCCTAGCAGCAACTCCCTTGTGGTCGTTAATCCCTATATTCGTCACAACACTCACTATTTGTCCAGGATTATTTGTTGCTAAAAGGTCAAGTATGCTTTCGCGACCATTTACACTTCGAGTGGGCTCAAGAACTAATTGTTCAAAATAATTTTCTGAGAAAGCATACAGTACAATTTCGGATGACGTTTTATACCCGCCACCGGCTTTAAACGTTTAATTTTTCCAGCATATCGAGGGTAAATTGAAGTCACCACCGACTATAATTGTATGAGCGGAGTACTTACTTGAAATGAGACTCAAGTTTTCTTTGAACTGTTCAGCAACTATATCTTCTGAGTCGGGGGGTCGGTAAAACGATACAATTAATAGTTTAGTCCGATTGTTAGGTATAACCTCAACCCATACTATTTCACATGTACTAACTACTTCAATTTCGCTACAAGGCAGACTACCTCTAACAACAATAAGTACTCCACCAGCAACTGTATTTAATCCCTTAGTATGATGTGCTCAACTGGTACCTTGGCTACTTTGTTGGCATCTTGCCTTTCGACGGGCTCAGCTACCATGTACTTGGTCAGACTTTTGAAAAATGCTTATCTATCATACTTTGGATCTAAACTTGGTGATCAAGATAAATATTGGGTGCTGCATAAGTTATGTTACGTGTGTGTGTTGAAGATCTGAGAAAATGGTTCGAAAAGGAGAAAATCCCCCTTACGATTTGCTGTTCCTATGATATGGAGAGAGCCAATAAATCATTCCAATGATTGCTACTTTTACAGTGTTGATATTACTGGTCATAATTCGAAAAACAAAAAGGTAATAAGCTACTGTAACCTTTCATCCGCCATCCGAACAGTAGGCCTAACGAAACAGTTCGTAAAGGCTTTGCCTAAAGATGGACCATGTTTTAAGTGTCTCTGCCAAACGTTTTCACACCTTTCAGAAGCTAAACCAAAAGAAGGCGTCTTTGTCGGACCTGACATTAGAAAACTGATGTTTGATGTTTACTATGAATCCACAATTACCTTTAGTGAGAAAGAAGCATAGGTCTCATTCAAACAAAACGTTACAAAGTTCTTAGGACATGAAAAAGACCCAGAGTACGTTTCTATTATAGCTACAATGTTAAAGAAGTTTAAAACCTTACGACGTTTAATGAGCCTGAAAGTTCACTTTTTGAACAGTCACCTTGATTACTTCCCAGATATGGGAGATGTTAGTGAGGAGCAAGGAGAGCGCTTTCACCAGGACATTAAAGTAATGGAAAAACATTACCAAGGCCGCTGGAACACCAACATGATGGGGGACTACTGTTGGTCACTTCATCGAGAAGTTCAGCAAACCACTCATAGTAGAAAAAGCTACATAAGAAGCTTCAAAGAAAAAAGAGAAAGAAAATACAAACCAATTCCAGCTGACAAGTGAAACCTCTATTAATACTTATCATTGTTTTAAGTAGCTTACTTTACAGTCATAGACTGTGCGGCTGGTCCCGGCGGAGGTTCGAGTCCTCCCTCGGGCATGGGTGTGTGTGTTTGTCCTTAGGATACTTTAGGTTAAGTAGTGTGTAAGCTTAGGAACCTGACCTTAGCAGTTAAGTCCCATAAGATTTCACACAATTATACCTTTTTTTTTTTTTGTAAATACAAACCACGCTTATGTCGTAACAGAGCGTTTAATTAATTTCCTCATTTACCATATAGCATAGGATTTTTAGACTATATGATAAAAAGCATGTTGCTCGAAAACTATGGGTAATACAAAAAAAACTAACGCCAGATTAGGATTCAGCTCATAAAAATCTATAAAGATCAACTATCGAAGTAAAAAAGTTTTTCAGAAATAAATTTTCGTTGGCCTGCGCAGCCCTTTGCTAATTTGAGGGTCAAGACGTACTTTGCCGTTCCTACAGCGTCAATAATTTCATCTATTGTTGGCGATGGATACACTGAATTTAGGGAGATCTCCTTAAGTCACCTATAGTCCGCCACTATTGACCACTTTTGCTTTCCCACGGCATCCATTTTTTTGGAATTAAAGTAAAGGGAAAATTCCAACCACTTTTACTTGGTACTATATTGTCGTCCTCTAATTTCTTTTCAGTTTCCTGTAGGAGCAGCTCCTTTTGTGCTTGCAGCATTCTGTAGGGCCGTGAACACAAAACCTACCTTGTGCTTCCGGTAGGAGTTTAATTTCATACCAGATGATATCCGTGTAAGTTAATATGTCAGCATGCACATCGATAATGTTGCTGTACATGGTGTATATCTCTATGATTGCTGCCTTCTACTCCACATTCAAATGACACGTGACGATGTTCTCCTTTAATACATTTATTCTTGATTTGAGCTACGGCCTAGTTTTACTGACACTGTTCACACCGAACGATTGCCACAACAATGTTCACTTCGGAACTGCTTCTGCTATTACCTGTGAGCAGGCTACTGATACACACTCATCCGTAGTGTTCAGCACACACATTAGGCATTCTCCTGATTTTACTTTTACTAATGGCTCACGTAAATACACGCCCTTGATGTTTGCCTGTTTCAGCATGACAGCCACTCTCTTTCCGTTCGCCTCTATTTTTATTCGACACACACGTTCCTCCCCGGATGCTATAGTTAATATTGAAATAAATTATTTGCGCGCTCTTTTTCTTCCCTCCAGAATTACCTGTTTCCTGCCTCTGTTCCGTTCTGACAGTTAACAAGTCTCTGTCACTATTCGCTCTCTGATTTCCACATGTTCCTCGCTTTGCATTGAAACGTCTGTCACAAGAGGCTACGATTTTCTTTGAATATACTTTGTGGAGCTCGCCCTGTCACTCCGTCTTCCTTTCCTTACACGCCTTTCGCTGAGTATCTGACGTTCTTGCGAAAGAGTATTACCTGACGATAGATATTGGCAAGTCTCTTACTTCTAATACCAATCTGCACCAGGTGGAGCTCACACTCTTGCTTTGTTTCATTCTGATCCATTCCCCGCAGATACATTGGCTTCTGGTGGCATAACTGATTATGAGTCCATGTTCAATCAAAAGGTCTCGTCCCAGTTGCACGTCAAATGGAGGGTCTAAATCTTTCCCAATTACATGGAAACGGTGCCTCACTTTCAATCCGTTTCTCGTTCCTAATACCTTTATGAATGTTACAATTCCCTCCGTCCTTGCAACCGCATTATCAAATCCCCGAATCCTAATACTTTCGGCTGGAGTACACTCCCCATCTCTCAAACAACTAGTCATAACTAGGCTTATATGCGCACCGCTATCCACGAGAAATCTCAGACATTTAGAAATGCCGGTACCTGACACTTCAAATTTATAAACTCATTTTTACTTTTGCAGTCGACTGTAATATCTTGCCATGAAATGCGTAAGGTGACAAATTTCTTACGCCTTTACTTAGTTTTTGCCGCCTTTTACTTCTTTGTGCGTTCTGTGCAAGGTAAACGAATTCTGGGCAGCCTCTCGAATAATGACCGTTTTGTTCGCATTTAAAACACTTTACGGATTTCAGGTGCACACATTGGCCTCTATGACTTGGCGAATTACAATGTGAGCACCTCACTACTCGTCCGCTTCCCTGCCTTTTCTTGATACATCCGGTCCCATCTTCCTCATTCTTTTATCTGCATGACACTCTTGGACCACATGCCCTGACTTCCCACACGTAAAAACACTTGGTGGCTTTCTTCTTGGGCCGCGACATGGCAACAACACCTCGAGCGATCATCTTTTCTCGGGCCAAAGATATCGCGCTCTCCTCTGTCAGAGGCCTCTGCTAATGTTAGTTGCTCACCTCGCTCATGCACTATTATCTTTATACTGTCAACGTAAATCCTGCTCAGTTTAATTTCCAAATGAGAGTAAGACTGCTTTCTAGCTCCGATTCTCGCAGGGTATCTCTAATTCCTTCCCAGAAATGGTGCTGCACGGTGTCGAACCTAGAGCTCCACTGTTCTCTGTCAAGTAGAAACTGTCTGTAGTGAAAACAATGAAAATAATACTGTGGAGTGGGACGTGCCAAATTAATGTGAAAAGGGTTTTCATACTGCAGAAGCGAGCCTTAAGGAACATAGCAAAAGCACCAGGAACTTCTTGCAAAACGGCTCAAATGGCTCTGAGCACTATGGGACTCAACTTCTGAGGTCATTAGTCCCCTAGAACTTAGAACTACTTAAACCTAACTAACCTAAGGACATCACACACATCCTTGCCCGAGGCAGGATTCGAACCTGCGACCGTAGCGGTCTCGCGGTTCCAGACTGCAGCGCCTAGAACCGCACGGCCACTTCGGCCGGCCTTCTTGCAAACCTCTATTCACTAGACACAATATTCTTACAGTTTATGCTATTCATACAGTAGAAACTATAATGCTGGAGAAAGGAGATTCTAAGATAAAAAAGAAACATGGATATTGTCATGGAGATTGTCATATGGTTAACAGAAGATCAACTTTAACAGCGAAAAGCCCCTATGCCAAAGGAGATGTTTTAATAATTTGTTACTTAATGAAGTTAAGATATTGACAGGAGGTACTTGTAAGAAGCGTGTCAAGCAATGGCTTATGCTCTTATAAATTAAATTTATCATGAATTACAATGTAATAAGAAATAATGTAAACTAAAAAAATTGTAAGTGTAAAAACTGTGTACTTAGTTGAAAACGTACATGAACGTAAAATTACGTGTTACGAGCAATAAATTGAATTGAACTGAGCTATACTTTTCCCATGTTCTTACCTACTTACAAATATTTAACATGCTTAAAAGTCAAGTGTCCTTTACTAGCATAGTTTCATACTAATACGGCACGCATCTCTTACCAAGCGTCTCTTACTAGTAACTTGGTACGTGCTGCGACCTTTATTTTAGTTTTAACAAATTTCTAAAGGATACCATCTGCTCAGGGCCTATAAGTTCAAACATAAGATCACAACTGTCAATGAACTCATTCAGAGTATTCTCAGTGTCATCAAGCGATTGCAGTATTAATTTTACCACGTCTGCCAAACTAACAAATTGGCTACTTTGTGACTCACGCGCATCAGAAACTGCACCAGAAAAAATGATCTGTCTCGTGAGAAGCCTGCTAGAATGTGATTCACCGTTGGAATTCTCCGTACTGCCGTTGCTTTCGTGCACCATCTGCTGCGAGGCGTTGCCATGGCTGTACTGCCGTCCGTCGACGACGACGCCGCCGCTGCTGCCGTTTCACGCCGCTGGGGCGTCTGCGCTACAACCGCTGCTGGCTGCCCTCACACTGTGTGACCCGTCCCGCTGCCTGTGGTCGCTGGTGCTGCTGCGCCGCCTCTGTGTCGCCTGCGACCCCGTGCTGGTCGGTGTGGCTGCCGCTGCTGCTGCTGCTGGAGGCCCCTCGCGCCATCATCAGCGACCTCGCGCCGCTGTCCACAATCGCCGGTGCCGATGCACCACCTCTGCGCGCCGTCTGGGACTCGCGCCTCCTGCCGTGGCTGCAGGCTGTCCTCGCGCCTTCATCCGATGCTACTGAAGCTACACCATCCCCGGCCACCTCCCGGGATGACCACTCTATCCCCAGGTGCCGTCGGTCTGCTAGGCTGCTACCGACCTCTTCTTCTGTCTTTCCCAGGCGCTGTCCTTTCCTTGTCACTGAATAAGGACCATCTTCTTCTTCTCCTTCTCGGGAGCTTGAAAGGTGGCTACACTGAGCCACAGCGCCAGAGAGTTTTGTTTCGCCGCCTCCACTGGCAGTCTTTATTGAGAAGTAGCGGAGGGCAGTGCTTGTTGAGAACTCGTAGTAGTCAGTGCTTGCTGAGATGTCGTAGTGAAGAGTGCTTGTCGAGATGTGGCAGTAGTCAGTTCTTGTTGAGATGTGGTAGTAGCGAGTCGGTGTGGAGATATTGTAATGATTAGAGTGCTTTTCATCAATATAAATGAAGGTAACAAACTCCTTTTCTTTTTTTTCTCATTATTTCAATGTCCTGAATAATGCGTCATTACAGGTTCAGTCAACAAAGCATCCGGCTTATGTTATTGTATTAGAGTGTAATTCTGGTTTTCTTGCGCAATTATAGTATTTCTAATTTTTTTTTATCACGTCAGTATAAATGGTATTTGAAATTTCTTGTCTTATTGAAGAAGAACCGTGCCAGATGTGTACGTCGAGTCATACTTCCACACACAGAACAGTTATACTTGTGCTTTGGTTTCGTAGGTTTTATAGTTGCTGGGGACTTAATTAATTAATTGTGTTAACGAAAATTTTCATTTCATTCTTTGTTGTTGTTCTATGCAGTCAGATTGCGTAATAATACTAGTCAGGGCCAACCGTTTACGAGACACAGCGTAATCGGACATACAGCTACCAAATTTAAAAATAATTTTCAAATTTAATAATTAAGCCCCCATGCACGTGGCGACCGCTGCTTCGGATCGTCCCTTGGAATTCTTCTGATTGTAAAAATAGTAGACAGTAGTATTGTTGTAGTAATTTGTAGTTTAGTAATTGTAGTCTATATTGCATGTGTAGATTTGGTAATTGTCATTCTTCTAATGGTATTTCAGAATTTAATTTTATTGTCTTGTATACGCGTTTGACAATTTAGGGCAATTATTTCAATTGTTCGATTAATCGTGTTTGAGGGAAACATTTCGTGTAAATGGTATTGTTGGAGATAAAGAGTCATTGTGTGTAATTTTCGTACAGTGACGAGTTTTGTATGTTTTGTAAATGATTACGCGATCGATGAAAAGGCAAAAATGATGGATAGTGAGAATGACGAAATTGTTAACATGGCGAACTCGCCAACAGAGGAAAACAGTATCATGAATAATGAAGTGGAAAACAATTTAATAAGTCGGGAAGATAGTCCGGAACCATTTCAAAATTTTTCTCAATCAGAAAATTCACAGAATACGAGATTAACGATAGAAGATTCTGGAATAGTATCGAACACAGATAGCTTTACAGCTATGACGAAGGAAACTGGTTTTGCGGGAAATGTTAGGGGCGAAAAGAATTTCGAACAAGTTAATATGGAGCAGCTGATGAATGCAATATTAAATTTGGGATCTCGGTTAGACTCACAAATGGAAACACGGTTAAGCTCACTGGGATCACAGTTACGATCTGAATTAAAAACAGATAGGGGAACAATGGAAACACGGTTAGACTCACTGGGATCACAAATAGGAACAATTAAAACAGAGATGAAAACAATGGAAACACGGTTAGATTCACGAATAGGGACATGTTTCAAAAACATGAAAGATGAATTAAAGAAAGAAATCAGAGAAGAAGTACAACCGATTTTGAATGCTCACAATAACAGATTAATTGCAGTAGAGATTAGACAAAGGGAACAGGATAGAGAACAGGAAGAAAGAGATTGCGTGATAGTACAAAAATTTTCAGAGTTAAATTTACAACGTGCACACGATAAGGAAGAAATATTTGAGAGAATCGAGGAATCCGTACCAAATGACAGAATAAATAATCTAACACAACAATATGAACAGCTAACTACCAAATGTGTTAATACTGAAACCCGAGTCACGACACTTACGGAAGACGTAAATAAACAGAAAGAACAAATAGGTGATTTATCGGAAAGAGTTGAGGAGATTTCAGATAAATTGACAAGTCTTAGTTTAAATGGGGACAGAGATTCAGATGATACAGCACCATTGCCATTTGCAGAAACCGAAGAGTACCAGAACATAAATAAGCATGTTGAAAATCAGGGAAAATTTAATGAACGCATTAAAAGGGAAGTTGAGGCATTACGAAAGCAAGTCAAACAAATTGAAGGCGAAATCGAAGGAAAGGACAGCAAAGGAAATTTAGAATCACAGGTAGCAGAGGGGTTTGAAGAGAGTAATTTGTTTCGTGTACGGGATGCAACAAGAGAGCGCCAGGCGCGCGAACTTGACAATAATCGTCATTGTGACTGGGACAGACGCGGTAGGTCTTAGTCGCCACGAGGCGAAAACTTTGACTATAAACACTTTTTGACTGTTCGGAAATTTAAGATCTTCCGCAATTCTAAGAATGACATACATCCATGTTCATGGTTAGATCAATTTATGTACGCACTCCCACCAAATTGGCCACTAAGTCACAAACTGGAATTTATGTGTGGATATTTAGAAAACGAACCGGCGACGCGGATGCGCGCACTCATTAGAGATTGTAATAATCTAATTGATTTTTATCATGCATTTCTATAGGCATATTGGTCCGAAAACACGCAAGACACAGTCAAACATAGTCTGATTATGCAGCGTAATTTTAAACAGTCTGAGTTCCGCACGCCGGCAGAATACTTTGAAGACATGATTCGAAAGAATCAGTTCCTGTCCAACCCTTATAGCCCGACTGAATTAATTCGCATTTGTTTAACTAAGCTGCCACAATCGATAAGACAAATTGCTTTAGCCGGAAGATGTAAAGACGACATTGAGACTTTTAAGACTCTGTTGCAAGAACTTGAGTATGACAACGACGACGGGACTTCTTGTAACTTTTTCAGTAACAGTATTTACAATAGATTTTCAGAGAAAAGAGATAGTGATCGGAACGGGCGTTTATGGGTAACTTTGAGAATGACAGACGTAACAGACAGGACAATAGATACCAGCCTTATGACAATAACAGACGTTCTAACAGAAATTACACAGACAATTATAATAACGGTAATTCGTACCGGAATGATCAATCATACGGAAACAGTAATCGGTATCATCAAGACAGAAATTATTCATACAGTAATAGAAATTCTTACTACATAAATAACCAGGGTAGTAGATACAACAATAATTTCAGAAGTGACAGTCGAAATTACACAAGAAGTAGTCATGCAGACAGACAGGAAAATAGAAATTTTAATAACAGACACAACCAAGAATTTGCATCTAACAGACAGGAGGGACCTAATTGGCATCCTCCACGTGACAGAACTTCAGAGAGACAAGTGCAAATCGTAGAAATTGATCCGCGAAATGACGCGAATAATCAAAGACGTGACGCAAACAATCGACAATGACTTGCAGCTTCGGCTTCTGGCAGCAATATAGACGGTTCAGAAAGTAATGACACTACGACTTTACACTACATACGCCTGGAAGACATGAGAGACATTTTGCTAGACGAAAAGGAAAAGAATGTAGACGCATTTTTACATCCTGTTATTGAAGTATGTGTGGGTAAGAATAAGTTCACTGCAGTTTTAGATTCTGGGAGCCCATTGAACGTCATTAGTGAATCAGTTTTTCGTATATGTGAAAGAACTATTGCCTGTCCTGTGTTACCTGTTTCTAAAACTACAATTCGAGGCGTTATTTCTGGAAAAAGTGTAGAAGTTAAACAACAGACCAACTTAAATTTCATTTGTCAAGGATACGAATTTTCTGCTAATTTTATTATTGTTCCATTACTCAGTACACAAATTATATTAGGTATGGAGTTTCTTAACGCACATAAGGCAATTTTGAACTTTAAAGAAGGAAGTGTGAATTTGACTGTTGCCGGAATGCCGAAAAGTTTGAAATTTTTCGAGTGTTTAACAAGATCTGAGTCAGATACAAAATGTTTAAGATTTCTTACTTCTGATGTTTTCGTTGAGCATTATGACGACAGTGTGTTTATTCATGACAATGACAATAGATACAGAGACGCGATGGATGATATAATTAATAGCAAAGAATTAATTAATGAAAAGGTTAAGAAAGCTGAAGTGCCAGATGACGTTGCAAGAGAAGAGCTGCACCACATTTTGACTTCACATGCTACAGTGTTTAGTCATCACACAGGAACTATACAAGGCTTACAATTTTTATTTAAAGTAAAAGAACACACACCATTTCGCGGGAAAACGTACGCTATTCCTTTGGCTTACAGAGACAAGGTTAAGAGTTAACTTCAATACATGATAGATCAAGGCATTATTGAGCCAGCAGTCAGTCCTTATACCAGCCCATTACACGTTGTTCTTGAAAAGGATGGGTCAATTCGTTTGGTTCTGGATTCCAGACAGATAAATAATATCATCATTCCTGAAACTGACCGCCCACAAAATTTAGATGAACTTCTTCAACATTTCCATGGAATTAAAGTTTTATCCACGATTGATATGCGCGCAAGTTTTTGGCAAATAGAACTCCACCCTGATTGTAGAAAATATACTGCCTTTTTAGCCTTTAGTAACTGTTACCAGTTTCGGATATTACCGTTTGGACTTACTGTATCTGCAGCAGCATTCATTCGTAGCTTAAACGAAATCTTACCTGTTTATCTTCGTGACAATATTACTTCATATGTTGACGATATTCTTATTGCTAAACGTTCTTGGAGTGCGCACAACAAAATTTTGGATTCATTATTACGTATTTTTGCAAGAGTTGGCATTACAGTGAACTTGGAAAAATCTGAATTTGGACGTTCACAGGTGAAATTTCTTGGTCACATTATTTCTACAGAAGGTATTCTTCCTGATCCAGAAAAATTAGACGCTATTCGTAATTATGCTGTTCCTACCTCAAAACGAGAGGTTCGTAGTTTCCTTGGTGTCTGTAATTTTCTTAGACGATTTGTTAGATTGGACGATTTGGTCACACCTCGTTTATGTGAACTATCCGGAAAGAATTCTAATTGGTGTTCGGATGAGGAAGCTCAATCAGAATTTGAACAACTTCGTGATGCTTTAGTTGCTGCTCCACTTCTTTCACATCCGGATTTATCTAAAGATTTTTGTTTGGCGACGGACTCATCATACAAAGGCCTAGGTGCACATTTATTTCAAGAGATAGAAGAAAACGGCGTTGTAGTACAGAAAACTATTGCATTTGGAAGTCGTGTTCTCTCTAAATCAGAAAAGAATTATTCGATTACGGAACTTGAAGCTTTGGCTGTTGTTTGGGCTTTCACAAAATTTCGCACATTTTTGTTTGGCAGACATACTAAGGTTCACACCGATCATCGAGCTCTGGAATTTCTTATGTCGACAAAATTAACTCATGGCAGATTGTCACGATGGGCGTTGTACCTACAGGAATTTGACTTTAGTATTGTTTACATACAGGGTTCTTCAAATATTGTTGCCGATACTTTATCACGTGCACCTATGGGTTTGAAACAAAGTGCTGAAGAGGACTGCAAGGAAAACAATTATTGTTTGATGTATATTCAAGGTGTTGCGTTTGAGAACTTTATTTCGTCTTCGCTCCAGGACATCGCTAAGGAGCAAAATAAGGATCCAATCTGGAAGGACATTAAGGAGAAGTGGAGGAGAAAGGAAAGCGTAGCGATTAGACAGCATTATTTAGTTCGCAATGACATTCTTTTTAAACGAAAATCGGTCGACAACTCTGTTTGGTTAGTTTGTATTCCTGATGAGTGGGTTAATAAGCTGATTTGGTATACGCATTTCAGTTATGCACACTTTGGTCCCAGAAAATGCTTTCATAAATTACAGGAAAATTGTTACTTCAGTAATATGGAAAAACGTATTCGATCTGTGCTGGCCAAATGCAAATTATGTCAAAAGGCTAAGCCGCCAACAATTTCTCACAGAGCACCGTTGTTTCCTATCATTCCAGCGAAATTAAAGGACATGGCTGCAGTCGATTTGTTCGGTCCAGTGGTTCGTTCTACTAATAGTTTTGCGTACATTTTCGTAGCAGTGGAGTTGACATCAAAATATGTGTGTTTTACACCGTTACGCAAAGCAACAGCTCGTTCAGTATCTAATGCTTTCATTAACCATTTTCTTGAAGAAGTTGGTCATGTTGATAAGGTTATATCAGATAATGGATCACAGTTTCGTTCTAAAATTTGGCTTCGTACTCTACGGCGTCGTAAGATTAAACCAATTTTCATTTCACTTTTTCACCCTCAATCTAACGCTTCAGAGAGATAGATGAAGGAAATCAATAAATTGTGTCGTCTTTATTGTCATCAGAATCACAGAACGTGGGATCAGTACCTTCACATTTTTCAAAACATTCTGAATGAACTTCCTAATGACTCAACTTCTTTACCACCTATACTGATATTAAAAAACAAAGCACCGACAAATCGCATATCTGAAATCGTTCCTTTTCCGCCTTCACGGAAACTGCGTCATTCTGAAGTTGTCAACCTGGTTCTGCAAAATATTGCATCTGCGGCTGCTAGAAGAGAGAAATCAGCTAAACATCCTGGTCGTTTAAAAATCTTGTCAGTTGGTCAAAAGGTGTTAATTAAGTCTCATCGTTTGTCTCACAAAGGAAAAGGCTTGTGTCGCAAATTTTTTCTGCTTTATAACGGTGCATATAGAATTCGCAAAATTATTCATGATAACGCTGTTGAAGTAGAAACTCTTAAATCACGACGCTCTAAGGGAATACATCATACATCAAACGTTAAAATTTTTGTGGAATGACATACTTTCGAGAAACCAACAGTTTACGTAAACATGCAGAGAATACAAGGATACCGCGCTGTGTTTTGGCGGCGGCATATACTCAAAGCAACAGTCAAGTCTGCGCGCCGCACAAGGCAGTCGTTGACCGCGAACAATTGCTTCCTACGTCACGCGCCTACAGCTGATCGAGCGCTCAGTGCGAATGCACTGACAGCCGTAAACAAATACACAGTCTAATTTCTCCGATTAAATTCAGTATAAAGCTATAGTGACTTGATGAATTACGTTATTAACGTTCAGTATTTTTCAGGATACGGTTGTATAAAATATTTAAGAACTTCAGGTAAATTCTGTGTGTCTCCGACGTTAAGAGGACCTGCTAACGAGAAAATTTCAGAAAGAATGTATTTTCCAAGAAGAAACCAATAAACTAAAAAGGTAACTATTAATTGAGTTTATTTTTTCAGGTAACATATTTCCACTTAGGTACGTACTTTAGACGTAATTTGCTGCTCGCAATTACGTGATTCATACTTTGTGTTAATTTCATGTTCTATGAATTTTCTTGTGAAGCGACGTGCTTGCGTACATTTTCTGATTTTTGTCAATGTTTTATTAATGAACAGGGTTGTTATTTGTATATATTATGCATCGCTTGGCTGCTATGCTTTTTCACTGATGTCATATTTTTCTATTATGTGCATGCTGTGCTTATTTATTTAAATTATAATTGTCACCTGATTAGTTGTGCTGATATGTATGTAAGTTATACTTTGTGATTTATCTGCTTGCGCCTTCATGTTTACTTATTAAGATGACATTTGAACATTTATTTGCTTATGCTGATATGATGCTAATGACCTGTTTATTATGTAAGATATATGTTTGCTGCTATGCGTATGGATTGCATATTGATACATTTCTGTTTGTTGTCATAACTACTCTTTAAATTGGTATATAGAAATGCTGATATACTGTGTACAAACATAGAGTTTAGGTCACACTATGGTATTAATTATAGATTGTTCGCTTGGCAGAGCCTCGTTATAGGGATTGTGCTCCATCCACTTGTTGACATTCTGTTCTCTACTGGTATATTTACTCGCTATTGCATGTTTTGCTTACGCTCAGTGTCTTATATTTTTAAGATAGGAAAGTGAACTGCTATAATTCGACATAAACGACATTAGTACAAGAAACTTCATAGAAGTCACATGAGCTGGAGGTTTTATGGAAGCTGTATAAATTTATGCTAATAGGAAGGAAGCTAACGACATGACATACCAAAACTAGGTTTAGACCATTGACAGTTACTACACTGCATTTTTCGTGAGCAATTGAAATAGGAAGTGACACTTGACACAAGAAATACTCCACATGTTTGCTTGTGTTTGCCATAATTCTTGAAGTGGTGTACACACTGTGAAATATTATGATCATTCACACTCCGTAATCGTACTTAATTACTGAGAGTTATTCGAACTAAGTCTGTTAGAGGTCATGTATGCATTTCTTTTATTTAATGATGGACAAGGTAACCAAAATCCATCTTATAATTTATAATGAGTAGAAGATTTGGGTCAGATGGATTACACAGAGGTTGTGTGTTGACAGTGTGTCTTCGGATTGTATGGAATGATGAGGTTTGCATTAGGATTTTATCTGTACTTGTTCGAGGAGACTGACTAGAGGAAAGAGTTGTTATGGAAGTGAAATGATATTGGCGATAAGGTTTATATGTGTCGACGTATTGAAGAGGTATTATTAAGGTATTGAGATTATATGAAGTTGATGATTATTGGAGTTTTTGTGGACAAGAGGTAAGGTAAATGATATTGATGATAAGATTTATATGTATCGACGTAAGAGGCATTATTGAAGTATTGAGATTATGTGATGCTGATGAATATTGGAGTTTTGGTGGATAAGAGGTAAAGTAAGTGAGGTGCATATTTTTTTTTTTGTTGGTCTATATGGAACAAGGAGGATGAAGATAGCAGACTAGAACACTCAAGTAGAAGAAAGATTGTCTACACACACTTTGTTAAATCAATAAGCAGTACATTTTTTTTTTTTTTTTTTTTTTTTTTTTTTTTTTTTTTTTTTTTTTTGGAGAGAGGAAGTAATTGCATATCTTGGCTCACTGACAGTTGTTCAGCAACCGTACATTTTGATCTGGCTTGGCAAACATTGGTCTTGACATGATGACTATGACGTTGACTTAACTATTATTCACTATTATACATTGCTGCAACTACTACTTGATACACATGATGAACATCAAATTTTGACAGAATTGCATTTACACAGTTAACACTGTTCAATTACACAGTAGTACTTAATGTGGATGAAAGATGAGTGAGTGTGTTTTGTGTGTTTTCCTTTCCTAATCCTACCCACCTATCTCCTAAATATTATTTTATTTGTTTGTAGTGGCTTGCACTGACACCCATAAATATTATAGGTTTACTGATATTTGAGTATTTGTAATAGTTAATATGACAATTATCTGATATCATTTGTGTGTTTATTAGAATTTGTATGTTTCGTGTAAGAGCATTGAGAATAATTTTGTAAAAGCATTTGTATGTGCATTCAAACTATTGTTCATGCCTGAACTGTCTGATTAGTGATGGTGAATATTATGAACTGTTACCTGCACTTGTTCAACATTGATGTGTGACACTTAGAAATGTTTAATTTCTGCTGATGAACTGTGTGATTAGTGATAGTGAATATTATGGACTGTTGCCTGCACTTTTTCAACATAATGGGTGCCACTTAGAAATGATTAATTTCTGCTGATGAACTGTGTGATTAGGATAGTGAATATTATGGACTGTTACTTGTACTTTTTCTACATGATTGGTGCCACTAGGACATGTTTAATTTCTGCTTATAAACACTGATGAACAGTGTGATCAGTGATAGTGAATATTATGGACTGCTCTCTGGACCTGCTCAGCATTGCTAGGTGCAACTGATGGACTGCTTCTACTGAAATGAAGTCACTTGTTGGTGTCTGCACTTGTTCAACATTGCTGGGTGCCACTGATGGACTGCTTGTACTGAAATAATGTCACTTGTTGGGGTCTGCACCTGTTCAACATTGCTGGGTGCCACTAATGGAACTGCTTCTGCTGAGAAATGTGACTTGTTGCTGTCTGCACCTGTTCAACATTGCTAGGTGCCACTGATGAACTGCTTCTACTGAAATGATGTTGCTTCTTGCTGTCTGCACCTGTTCAACATTACTGGGTGTCACAGATGGAACTGCTTTTACTAAAATGATGTCACTTGTTGGTGTTTGCACCTGTTGACCATTGCTGGGTGCTGCTGCTGGAACTATCAACTATTTTTTTTTTTAATAATTAAAAGTATTTTATGTGAACATTTGTATAAAGTGATTTTTTGTGTATTGTGTAAACTATTAAGTAAAGCCACATGTATGAAAGAATTTGTATTGCCTACTGTATTTTATATATTAGGTTATTGAAAGGTCAGTGCAAACCCAAAATTTTATCTAATTATGTGATATTTACGTATTAATATTATCTTTTACTTTTGTCTGTATTTTTTTGACGAATTTGGTGGTATTTTCACCACCAATGCTGGCAAAAATACCATCAAATTCTAGCCCATGGAGGAAGGGCATATGAAAGGTGGCTACACTGAGCCACAGCGCCAGAGAGTTTTGTTTCGCCGCCTCCACTGGCAGTGATTATTGAGAAGTAGCGGAGGGCAGTGCTTGTTGAGAACTCGTAGTAGTCAGTGCTTGCTGAGAGGTCGTAGTGAAGAGTGCTTGTCGAGATGTGGCAGTAGTCAGTTCTTGTTGAGATGTGGTAGTAGCGAGTCGGTGTGGAGATATTGTAATGATTAGAGTGCTTTTCATCAATATAAATGAAGGTAACAAACTCCTTTTCTTTTTTTTCTCATTATTTCAATGTCCTGAATAATGCGTCATTACAGGTTCAGTCAACAAAGCATCTGGCTTGTGTTCTTGTATTAGAGTGTAATTCTGGTTTTCTTGCGCAGTTATAGTATTTCTAATTTTTTTTATCACGTCAGTATAAATGGTATTTGAAATTTCTTGTCTTATTGAAGAAGAACCGTGCCAGATGTGTACGTCGAGTCATACTTCCACACACAGAACAGTTATACTTGTGCTTTGGTTTCGTAGGTTTTATAGTTGCTGGGGACTTAATTAATTAATTGTGTTAACGAAAATTTTCATTTCATTCTTTGTTGTTGTTCTATGCAGTCAGATTGCGTAATAATACTAGTCAGGGCCAACCGTTTACGAGACACAGCGTAATCGGACATACAGCTACCAAAAATAAAAATGATTTTCAAAAATAATAATTAAGCCCCCATGCAAGCTCTTTTACTCTCCTGGCTCCTGGCTCTGCCGCTGGTCCGCGTATGGGTTATTGAAGTAATGCAAAAGGGGTTCTCGAAGGCATTCCGTCGTTTTGTTTGATGTCGGGCTGAGGAAGTTCGGTAGTGTAAAGACAGGTGAACTGTTCCGAAAACTCGTGCCATGACGTACTAATGCAAGACCAACCCCACAATCCTACCATCAGAAAATAGTCACTATATCCTGCCAGCGAGCGGACTAGACACTCAATAACGTTGGAGACAATCAATAACATTGGAGGCAGGTAGCTAAAATAAAGATGGCTGACTGGTAGTTTGAAAAAGTTATCGAACTTGGACAGGAAATAATGGATCAAAGGCAAGATTCGAATACCTACATTCTAGAATTGCTCGTCTGAGTAAGAATTCGATAATAACTTAAATGAAAGTACACTATTCCTGATTGAAAAGTCTCATAGAGGGAGGTACTTTGCTAAATATAAGCGCGAGCAGCGTCAGAGCGAATGCTACAAGTCCAGACAATGAGCCTTACCTACATAGACATCAAACATGGACCGCTGCCTGTACTGAACTCTATACTGCACTAGCTGTATACTGTGTGGCAGCCAACGCCGCTCCTTCCACATTGGCCCTGCCGGACAGCTCTCTGTAGAGCCTCGAGTATGACCAACGCACTGTCGCACCTCACGGCTCGACACATGAGCTCATGTGATACCTCTGAGTCCGTGAAACATTTCCAGCCAACCCTCAAATCAACGCTCTTCGTGTGGCGTCTCTATTGTACTATGAGTACTTTATAGAAAACTTATGCATTCGGGCTGCTCATCTGTTGCATTTCAGGTGTTGCATCTTTTAAATATGCGGCAGCTGTTTGATAATGGACGTCGCTAGGATACCCGCAAAAGACTACTATACCATTATTTCTAAAGTATTTTTACACTTAGACCACATAAACCTTGCCCACTGACTCGAACGTCGCTGTGACAGTCGTAGCATATACAACTGCATGACTGCATGAAATATTCACTGTCAATTATTAATACTAGGGAAACCACCAGTGCTTTGAAATTGCTAAATATGCATGGAAATTGCAAAATATGTATGGTAATTGCATGTACATCCTAAACTGCCTGCCATCCCCCTCCTCTGCCCATCTTCTCATCCATCCCTCTCTCTCTCTACATCTGCTCCTCGCCACATCTCTCTGTGCATAAGCGTATCTGTCCATCTCCTCCTACTCCCGATCTATCTCCATTTACGTCTGACCGTTCAGTAGAGTTTCATGTAAAAATTTGGAATAAATCCGTGAGGATCATTCAGAGATTTTTGGTAACAACGTTTCCTCTTTATATATTACATATATATTTATATAATTGTATGTAATATAATCAGCCTCGTAAACAGACATATGTCCAGGAGAACGGTGTGCTGACCACATGCCCCTTCATATCGGCAACCAGTGACGCCTGTGGGCTGAAGATGACACGGCGGCCGTTCGTACCATTGGACCTTCACGGGTTGTTCATGCGGAGCTATGTTTTTTAATATAATCGGAAGTAAACCGGTACAGAACTTTTCGAGATTTGTGTTAACAACTCGGTCATATATATATATATATCCTCCATTTAAATCAGTCGAGAACTTTTCGAGGTATGTGGTAACTCCTGTTCCCCTTTATGCATTACATGTGTGTAGCCTCTGTCATTCCCAACAATCACTAGAGTGTCGTATAAAAACATATGGTAAATCGATCAATAACGGTTCGAGACTTTCGGCACGTATTATGTATATATCATTGTCAAACTTACTTTTTTTGTTATAAAATCATGTGACACCAGAACCGTCAGACTGAGCGCTATTTTTTTTAAATTTTCTTTTTCATACGAAAAATACCATAACCACCTACAATCAGTAACACAACAAAATAAAATCAACCATATCGATCAAGCCCTTCTCAGACGACGATCTTTCAAATTGATATTAATTTCTGACTTCTCCGTTGGATTTTCCAAAAATTTTCGAAATTTTCTTTCATACAAAGTTAGTTTTGACAATTGCGAACACAACAAAGACAAAAACGAACAAAATCCGTAGACCCATTCTTAACTGATGATATTTCGTGCGTGTAGTAACTGATGTTAATTTTCGACTCTTCCTTTGGATTTTTCAAAGATTTTCTTCCTACAAGCGTTTTCCTGATGTTAACGAACACAACAAAAAAATCAACCAAATCGGTCAACTCGTTCTTAGGTGATGATCTTCCATATAGGCGGCAATTGATATTTATTTGTACAAATTTGCACATTACAAGGTCCTCCTCTCCTTCTTGTGTCTGAGTGAATGCAACGAGGGAGGCACCGCCATGGGTAGCACAATGAACTCACATTCTGGAGGAAGACGGTTCAAATCCGCCTCCAACCATGCTGATTTAGATTTACCGTTATTTCTCTCAATCCCTCCAGGCAAACGGTGCGATGGTTTCTTTGCAAGGACACGGTCGATTTTCTTTTCCACCCTTGCATCAGACCGAGCTTTTGTTCCCACTCTGATGACCTCGATGTCGAAGGAAGGTTAAACCTTAACCTCCTTTCGTTTCTTCTTTCGAAGCGAACGCTACATGCAACGCTGACTGTGTGCCGTTGCCTATACTATGCTAGGAGAAGAGACGCATTCGGAAGGGAGCAAGCTGCGATCCGAGTAAGCTTCTCAGTTTATCATCAGACTGCTAGCATTGAAAAACTATTGGAAAAAATGGTTCAAATGGCCCTGAGCACTATGGGACGTAACTGCTGAGGTCATCAGTCCCCTAGAATTTAGAACGACATAAACCTAATTAACCTAAGGACGTCACACACATCCATGCCCGAGGCAGGATTCAAACCTGCGACCGTAGCGGTCGCGCGGTTCCAGACTGTAGAGACTAGAACCGCTCGGCCACCCCGGCCGGCCAAACTATTGAAAAAGGGTAATAACAACCTTATCTCCCATTTCTATTTCCGATCCTCAGTTTTATCGTACATTTTCCTCTTGTACTTGATGCCAGTTTCTCGAGCTAAATAACAGTTTTTCAGTTCATGACCAATTGTTCTTATGCTAACAAGGGGAGGCCGCCAATTGTGAAATTCAGATTCGATTCATACTGCGCATAATAAAAGCTCATGGCCAGAGGTGTAATAACAACCTTATCTCTCATTTCTATTTCCGATCCTCAGTTTTATCGCACATTTTCCTCTTGCAGTTGATGCCAGTTTCTCGAGCTAAATAACAGTTTTTCAGGTCAT
Organism: Schistocerca serialis cubense; assembly: GCF_023864345.2. Taxonomy (NCBI): domain Eukaryota; kingdom Metazoa; phylum Arthropoda; class Insecta; order Orthoptera; family Acrididae; genus Schistocerca; species Schistocerca serialis. The sequence continues at coordinate 546,048,154 of NC_064643.1, forward strand.
GACCAATTGTTCTTATGCTAACAAGGGGAGGCCGCCAATTGTGAAATTAAGATTCGATTCATACTGCGCATAATAAAAGCTCATGGCCAGAGGTGTAATGTGGCAAAGCACCAAGATGCACTTCTCAGCTGTTGTCGAGAAAATCTACAGTTAAAAGAAACCGTTGCGATGAAATACTCTCTACGATTAATAATTTTCTACAGCGTTGTTGTGCAGCGGTAAGCGCTCGCTTCGTAATCCGAAGGTCGCCGGTTCGAATCTCGCGCAATGCGAATTTTTTTTTTTTTAGTATTTGCTTTTTGTAATTCATATATATACGAGGGCGGTTCAGAAAGTAACTTCCGATTGGTCACAGTGCGGGTTGTGGGGGGAGTAGCGACGCCATCTGTGCGTTCACGCACTCAACAGGTCAGTCGGCATCAAGCCGTGGTCGAGTGAACGTCGTACCTGCGCTAGTTTAGTTTTTGTGGCAGTTTGAAATGTGTGCTGCAATAGAAAACCCCGTCAAATGTGAAGTGCGTGCTGTCATAAGGTTTTTTACAGCCAAAGGATATTCTGAAGCAGCTATTCATCGTGAGCTTTGTGCCGTGTACGGACCAAGAGTTATGAGTGAAGGAGTTGTCCGTGAATGGGTACGTTTATTTAGAAGTGGACGAGAAAACGTTCATGATGAAGAGAGGAGTGGTAGACCACCATCGGTGACTGACGAACTCGTTCAGACAGTTGATGCAAAAGTTCGTGAAAATCGACGTTTCTCAATGTCGGAGTTGTCTACTGGTTTTCCACAGATTTCTAGGACTCTCTTGTACGAGATAGTGACAGCAAGATTGGGTTACCGTAAGTTCTGTGCACGATGGGTGCCCAAAATTCTTACTGACCACCACAAAACTCAAAGAATGGCCTCTGCATTACACTTTCTGTCACGTTATGAGGACGAAGGAGAACCATTGTTAAACAGAATCGTGACCGGTGACGAAACCTGGATTAAGTACGTGAACCCTGAGACAAAAGAACAATCAAAGATGTGGGCACATTCAAATTCGCCTACCAAACCAAGAAAAGCCTCGCAAGATTTTTCTGCCAGAAAACTGATGGCAACGGTGTTTTGGGATGCCAAAGGGGTGTTGTTGGTTGAATTCATGGAACGTGGTACGACCATTAATCAAGACGTGTACTGTAAAACAATAATAAAGTTACGACGGGCTATACAGAACAAACGCCGTGGTATGCTGACTTCCGGTATCGTTTTTTTGCACGATAACGCCCGTCCTCACTCTGCTCGCAGAACAACGGCCCTTCTTGAGTCCTTCAAGTGGGACGTTATCAACCATCCACCTTACAGCCCAGACCTGGCGCCAAGTGATTATCACCTCTTCATGCATTTGAAGAAATGGCTCGGGTCACAGCGGTTTGATGACGATGAAGAGCTCAAAGATGCGGTCACAGGCTGGCTCCAGGCACAAGCGGGTGATTTTTATGCAGAAGGAATTTCAAAGCTTATGAAGAGATACGATAAGTGCCTCAATCGCTATGGAGACTATGTAGAAAAATAGTGCAAAGATGTAGTTGTAAGATGTATATATTAAAATATTTTTATTTAACTTGGTGTATTTTTTTAAATCAACCGGAGGTTACTTTCTGAACGGCCCTTGTATATGTATATATATATATATATATATATATATATGTTGTTTGTTGTTGTGGTCTTCAGTCCTGAGACTGGTTTGATGCAGCTCTCCATGCTACTCTATCCTGTGCAAGCTTTTTCATCTCCCAGTACCTACTGCAACCTACATCCTTCTGAATCTGCTTAGTGTATTCATCTCTTGGTCTCCCTCTACGATTTTTACCCTCCACGCTGCCCTCCAATACTAAATTGGTGATCCCTTGATGCCTCAGAACATGTCCTACCAACCGATCCCTTCTTCTGGTCAAGTTGTGCCACAAACGTCTCTTCTCCCCAATCCTATTCAATACTTCCTCATTAGTTATGTGATCTACCCATCTAATCTTTAGCATTCTTCTGTAGCACCACATTTCGAAAGCTTCTATTCTCTTCTTGTCCAAACTATTTATCGTCCATGTTTCACTTCCATACATGGCTACACTCCATACGAATACTTTCAGAAATGACTTCCTGACACTTAAATCAATACTGGATGTTAACAAATTTCTCTTCTTCAGAAACGCTTTCCTTGCCATTGCCAGCCTACATTTTATATCCTCTCTACTTCGACCATCATCAGTTATTTTGCTCCCCAAATAGCAAAACTCCTTTACTACTTTAAGTGCCTCATTTCCTAACCTAATTCCCTCAGCATCACCCGACTTAATTAGACTACATTCCATTATCCTTGTTTTGCTTTTGTTGATGTTCATCTTATATCCTCCTTTCAAGACACTGTCCATTCCATTCAACTGCTCTTCCAAGTCCTTTGCTGTCTCTGACAGAATTACAATGTCATCAGCGAACCTCAAAGTTTTTATTTCTTCTCCATGAATTTTAATACCTACTCCGAATTTTTCTTTTGTTTCCTTTACTGCTTGCTCAATATACAGATTGAACAACATCGGGGAGAGGCTACAACCCTGTCTTACTCCCTTCCCAACCACTGCTTCCCTTTCATGCCCCTCGACTCTTATAACTGCCATCTGGTTTCTGTACAAATTGTAAATAGCCTTTCGCTCCCTGTATTTTACCCCTGCCACCTTTAGAATTTGAAAGAGAGTATTCCAGTCAACATTGTCAAAAGCTTTCTCTAAGTCTACAAATGCTAGAAACGTAGGTTTGCCTTTCCTTAATCTTTCTTCTAAGATAAGTCGTAAGGTCAGTATTGCCTCAAGTGTTCCAGTGTTTCTACGGAATCCAAACTGATCTTCCCCGAGGTTGGCTTCTACTAGTTTTTCCATTCGTCTGTAAAGAATTCGTGTTAGTATTTTGCAGCTGTGACTTATTAAGCTGATAGTTCGGTAATTTTCACATCTGTCAACACCTGCTTTCTTTGGGATTGGAATTATTATATTCTTCTTGAAGTCTGAGGGTATTTCGCCTGTTTCATACATCTTGCTCACCAGATGGTAGAGTTTTGTCATGACTGGCTCTCCCACGGCCGTCAGTAGTTCCAATGGAATATTGTCTACTCCGGGGGCCTTGTTTCGACTCAGGTCTTTCAGTGCTCTGTCAAACTCTTCACGCAGTATCATATCTCCCATTTCATCTTCATCTACATCCTCTTCCATTTCCATAATATTGTCCTCAAGTACATCGCCCTTGTATAGACCCTCTATATACTCCTTCCACCTTTCTGCTTTCCCTTCTTTGCTTAGTACTGGGTTTCCATCTGAGCTCTTGATATTCATACAAGTCGTTCTCTTATCTCCAAAGGTCTCTTTAATTTTTCTGTAGGCGGTATCTATCTTACCCCTAGTGAGATAGGCCTCTACATCCTTACATTTGTCCTCTAGCCATCCCTGCTTAGCCATTTTGCACTTCCTGTCGATCTCATTTTTGAGACGTTTGTATTCCTTTTTGCCTGTTTCACTTACTGCATTTTTATATTTTCTCCTTTCATCAATTAAATTCAATATTTCTTCTGTTACCCAAGGATTTCTACTAGCCCTCGTCTTTTTACCTACTTGATCCTCTGCTGCTGTCACTACTTCATCCCTCAAAGCTACCCATTCTTCATCTACTGTATTTAATTCCCCCATTCCTGTCAATTGCTCCCTTATGCTCTCCCTGAATCTCTGTACAACCTCTGGTTCTTTTAGTTTATCCAGGTCCCATCTCCTTAAATTCCCACCTTTTTGCAGTTTCTTCAGTTTTAATCTACAGGTCATAACCAATAGATTGTGGTCAGAGTCCACATCTGCCCCTGGAAATGTCTTACAATTTAAAACCTGGTTCCTAAATCTCTGTCTTACCATTATATAATCTATCTGATACCTTTTAGTATCTCCAGGGTTCTTCCATGTATACAACCTTCTTTCATGATTCTTAAACCAAGTGTTAGCTATGATTATGTTGTGCTCTGTGCAAAATTCGACCAGGCGGCTTCCTCTTTCATTTCTGTCCCCCAATCCATATTCACCTACTATGTTTCCTTCTCTCCCTTTTCCTACACTCGAATTCCAGTCACCCATGACTATTAAATTTTCGTCTCCCTTCACAATCTGAATAATTTCTTTTATTTCATCATACATTTCTTCAATTTCTTCGTCATCTGCAGAGCTAGTTGGCATATAAACTTGTACTACTGTAGTACGTGTGGGCTTCGTATCTATCTTGGCCACAATAATGCGTTCACTATGCTGTTTGTAGTAGCTTACCCGCATTCCTATTTTCCTATTCATTATTAAACCTACTCCTGCATTACCCCTATTTGATTTAGTGTTTATAACCCTGTAGTCACCTGACCAGAAGTCTTGTTCCTCCTGCCACCGAACTTCACTAATTCCCACTATATCTAACTTCAACCTATCCATTTCCCTTTTTAAATTTTCTAACCTACCTGCCCGATTAAGGGATCTGACATTCCACGCTCCGATCCGTAGAACGCCAGTTTTCTTTCTCCTGATAACGACATCCTCTTGAGTAGTCCCCGCCCGGAGATCCGAATGGGGGACTATTTTACCTCCGGAATATTTTACCCAAGAGGACGCCATCATCATGTAATCATACAGTAAAGCTGCATGCCCTCGGGAAAAATATATATATATATATATATATATATATATATATATATATATATATATATATATAATAAGTTGTTGAAAGTCGTTTGTCGTGGAAAAACTGGCGACTTCGAACATCATTATGTTTTCCGCAAACAAAGTTGTATTTCACAAATGTTATTAATTGTCTTCATAATGTTAACCACGTATAGTTAACGGAAGACGTAGAAACGATATTCCGAAACGAATACGTATAGCGTAAGTCAAACGTTCGAATTAGAATAGAAATCCCACGAACACAAATTTGCTGTGGCAGGTATGAAATATAAACTCCGTTACTCGCTCGTTACACTTGAAGGACAGATGTTGAATGGGCCAAAACGAGCCGCCGCATAACAGCGGCTAACTTCGAAAGAAGGTAGATGCGGTCCCTAGCGCAACTTATAACATCGTCGAAAATCAGTGAGGACGGGAGAGCTTTGGGTTAGGTTAGTGGTGTTTAACGTCCCGTCGACAACGAGGTCATTAGAGACGGAGCGCAAGCTCGGGTTAGGGAAGGATGGGGAAGGAAATCGGCCGTGCCCTTTCAAAGGAACCATCCCGGCATTTGCCTGAAACGATTTAGGGAAATCACGGAAAACCTAAATCAGGATGGCTGGAGACGGGATTGAACCGTCGTCCTCCCGAATGCGAGTCCAGTGTGCTAACCACTGCGCCACCTCGCTCGGTGGGAGAGCTTTGGTACACCCTGTTAAACAAACGGAAAAATGGAGGCGGTACGATTGGAGAGCGATCCGCCTTCACCAACATGCATAAGCAATTTTTATATATATATATATATATATATATATATATATATATATATATATATGAATTACAAAAAAACTAGTAATAAAAAAAAAGTTGCATGGCGCGGGATTCGATCCGGCAACCTTCAGATTACGAACCCTAGCGCTTACCGCTGCGCCAGGACGCTCTGGAAAATTATGAATCGTAGAGAGTATTTCACCGCAACGGATTCTTTTAACTGACGATTTTCTCGATAATGGCTGAGAAGTGCATCTTGGTGCTTTGCCACATTACTCCTCTGGCCATGAGCTTTTATTATGCGCAGTATGAATCGAATCTGAATTTCACAATTGGCGGCCTCCCCTTGTAGGAGAGGCTGCCTTTTTAGGCTCAAGAAACTGTGAATGTTCTCAGAAGTGTGGTTGCACTTGACGGTCTTGTATCTAAATGCCGTTCAGATGTTCCTGCGTGTACCTCACTAAACACATCTGTTTCTTTGCAGAGGATTTGCATATCCAAAGCTCATCGGGACAACACAATATCCGTTATGCAGTGACCATGAGACATCTCTCCACAAGTCTTTATTGTCGTCATTAGGACCTGCTGTATGGTCATGTGTGATCAGGTGCCGGACGAGAATTTTTCAGCACGACGAGCAGTGAAGTAATCTTCGGCCATGAATTTGTGATATTCCTGAGGTCCATTCTGTTGTTCTGTTTTTAAGGCTGATCATGTGCTAAATATGTGTTAATTATGTGCACTCTTATTTTAGATGACTGCATTTCTTTCAGGAGTTCATTTCTTTGATACATTCAACATACAGGTTCCAGTGCTACATCCGTTAAACTTTAATGAAGTGTTGCATTAGGTTACACATACGGAAGCACTCATTCCAATAGGATATAAACACAACGTGAAAGTACTCCTGGTTTCAGCAGCTATAAGAGATTGAGGTTCGCTGGTGGGTGGCTGGAGGGCTACTCTGCGAGTACCACAAGAACACTGGGCCAGCTTACCACCTACATCTCCAATCAGAGTAAAAATGACCGTGGAACTGATATCGTTGGAAGGGCTTCTTACGATTGATAGTCTATGACCATTAGACACTGGTACCATTATGCTTTTAAGAATGAAAACTGCAAGTTACAACGCTCAAAAGGTGCCCTTCAGATGTTCCTGCGTGTACCTCACTAAACACATCTGTTTCTTTGCAGAGGATTTGCATATCCAAAGCTCATCGGGACAACACAATATCCGTTATGCAGTGACCATGAGACATCTCTCCACAAGTCTTTATTGTCGTCATTAGGACCTGCTGTATGGTCATGTGTGATCAGGTGCCGGACGAGAATTTTTCAGCACGACGAGCAGTGAAGTAATCTTCGGCCATGAAGTTTATAAAATCAAACATGTTAAAACTACCAATTAAAATAATTAAAGATAATAAAATTAAAGCCAAACTAACTTCATATGAAATTGTTTGAGCAACAGTTATAGTTGTTTGATGATTTGAGACATCTGACGCTCCTCCGAAACACTGTGTCCTGGTAAGTCTATGGTGTTAAAAGACGTTTAACCAGTGCCATCTGTACGAAATTTAACATTCTATATGGAAGGTTCAAGTACTTTTCGTAGTGGATTGCAGAAGACAAGACGCTGAAGAATGTGACAGACTTTCGCTGTCTTGCACTTGACCATTACTTAGCCCAGCGCTCTCGAGGTCGACAACTTATATTCTAAAGTACATAAAATTCGAATCTCTAGTAAGGTACGCCGAGCGGGGTGGTCGCGCGGTTAGAGGCGGCATGTCACGAATTGCGCGGCCCCTCCCTCCTAAGGTTCGAGTCTCCCTCGGGCATGGGTGTGTGTATTGTTTATATCATAAGCTAGATTTAGTTTAAGTAGCGTGTAAGTCTAGGGACCGATGACCCAGCAGTTTGGTCCTTTGGTAATTCACACACATTTGAACTTCTTTAGTAAGGTATACCCTTTTAGGGTTCCGTACCTCGGTAAGTGAAACTGGAACCCTCACAGAATTACTCCGTTGTCCGTCTGTGTGTTGTCTGACATTTCATAACACTTTTACTCAGTAACGGGCAGACGTATCAAGTAGAAATTTATGTCGCACAGACCTCATTGGCGGTGTCAGTGTTGAGACAGGGATTAGTGATCATTATGGTGTCATTACGACTATGGTTACGAAAGTTAAAAAGTCCGTCAAGAAGGCTACGAGAGTATTCTTACTAGAAAGAGCAGATAAGCAGTTGTTAGCATCCCACTTAGTAAATGAATCGACTTCATTTACTTCCGGTACGATGGACGTGGAAGAATTATGGGCAAATTTTAAACACATTGAAAATCACGCATTAGAGAAGTATGTGCCAAAAAAGTGGGTTACGGACGGAAAAGACCCAGCGTCGTTTAACAGCGCAATTCGGAGAATGCTCAGGAAGCAAAGACAGTTGCACTCGCGGTACAAGAAAGATCGGGAGAATGAGGACAGGCAAAAGTTAGTAGAGATTCGTGCTGCTGTAAAAAGAGCGATGCGCGAAGCATACAACCACTACCACCGTCATACCTTAACAAAAGATCTTGCTGAAAACCCAAGGAAATTCTGGTCTTAGTAAAATCGGTAAGCGGGTCGAAGGCTTCCATCCAGTCACTCACTAATCAGTCTGGCTTGGCAACGGAAGACAGCATAACGAAAGCTGAAATTTTAAATTTAGCATTTGAGAAATCTTTCACGCAGGAGGATCGTACAAACATACCGCCGTTTGAGTCTCATACAGATTCCCGTATGGAGAACATAGTGATAGACATTCCTGGAGTTGCAGCTGAATGGATTGAAAATAAATAAATCGCCAGGTCCTGATCGCATTCCAATTCGGTTTTACAGAGAGTACTCTACTGCACTGGCTCCTTACTTAGCTTGCATTTATCGCGAATCTCTTGCCCAACCTAAAGTCCCGAGCGACTGGAAAAAAGCGAGGTGACGCCTGTATATAAGAAGAGTAGAAGGACGGATCCTCAAAATTACAGACCAATATCCTTAACATCGGTTTGTTGCAGGATTCTCGAACATATTCTCAGAATATAACGAATTTCCTTGAGACAGGGAAGTTGCTGTCCATGCATCAGCGCGGCTTTAGAAAGTATCGCTCCTGCAAAACGCAACTCGCCCTTTTTTCACAAGATATCTTGCGAACCATGGATGAAGGGTATCAGACGGATGCCATATTCCCTGACTTCCGGAAAGCGTTTGACTCGATGCCCCACTGCAGACTCCTAACTAACGTACGAGCATATGGGATTGGTTCCCAAATATGTGAATGGCTTGAAGACTTCTTAAGTAATAGAACCCAGTACGTTGTCCTCGATGGTGAGTGTTCATCGGAGGTGAGGGTATCATCTGGAGTGCCCCAGGAAAGTGTGGTAGGTCCGCTGTTGTTTTCTATCTACATAAATGATATTTTGTATAGGGTGGATAGCAATGTGCGGCTGTTTGATGATGATGCTGTGGTGTACGGGAAGGTGTCGTCGTTGAGTGACTGTAGGAGGATACAAGATGAGTTGGACAGTATTTGTGATTGGTGTAAAGAATGGTAGCTAACTCTAAATATAGATAAATGTAAATTAATGCAGATGAATAGGAAAAAGAATCCCGTAATGTTTGAATACTCCATTAGTAGTGTAGCGCTTGACAGAGTCACGTCGATTAAATATTTGAACGTAACATTGCAGAGCGATATGAAGTGGGACAAGCATGTAATGGCAGTTGTGGGGAAGGCGGATAGTCGTCTTCGGTTCATTGGTAGACTTTTGGGAAGATGTGGTTCATCTGTAAAGGAGACCGCTTATAAAACACTAATACGACCTATTGTTGAGTACTGCTCGAGTGTTTCGGGTCCCTATCGGGTGGGATTGAAGGAGCACTTAGAAGCAATTCAGAGGCGGGCTGCTAGATTTGTTACTGGTAGGTTTGATCATCACGCGAGTGTTGCGGAAATGCTTCAGGAACTCGGGTGGGAGTCTCTGGAGGAAAGAAGGCGTTCTTTTCGTGAATCGCTACTGAGGAAATTTGGAGAACCAGCATTTGAGGCAGGCTGCAGTACAGTTTTACTGCCGCCAACTTATATTTCGCGGAAAGACCACAAAAATAAGATAAGAGAGATTAGGGCTCGTACAGAGGCATATAGGCAGTAATTTTTGCCTCGTTTTGTTTGGGAGTGGAACAGAGAGAGAAGATGCTAGTTGTGGTACCCTCCGCCACGCACCGTATAGTGGATTGCGGATTATGTATGTAGATGTAGATGTAGAAGGTCTACGTTCCTTTGGCGGTGTAAAAAAGTGAATCTACTAAGTCAAAGCCATCAAAAGATGCGACCATTTACGTCACGTATTTTCATACTCGCAGACTCACTCATCAAAACTTGCAGGGTACTTTCCGTTGGTCTAGAATCATGAACATTGAGAAGAGCAAAAATTTCACTACACAAATAAAGGGAAAAATCCAAAAACTGTGAATTTTTAACTATACCATACGAATAAAAATTGCCATTTGTTATCACACTGATTGTCAGTCCTTCCATCTGCACTCTGGTCTAAACTTTTAGGCTGGAGGTTTTGGGGTGCTGCAGAGTGTCTGGCTCCTCCTTTTTTATTCTTGTGGTCAGCCAGCTCCTTATACCATATCTTCCTGTGTCGTTAATGTTTTATTAATGACGCAATACTTGGTTCCGTGCTTCTGTGCGGGTACGTACATAATCTTCCAACTTTTGTTAAGTTTGTTTTACGTTCATTTTTATCCCCTCGTCTAGTGTATTTTACGAACAATCGTTTCAAACTGTTTTCGCGCGGGCGCTGAAGACTTTGCTGTCGTGCGCCCATACCAATATATCCATCCATCCATTCATCCATCCATCTCATGTTAAAACCCCTTTTTCTCAGAGACGGATAGACACATCGAGTTGAAAAGTATCTCACATACTGAGGTCTATAGTCTATAGGTCTATTTAGTCTCGAAAGTCATGGAATCCATTTCACCATAGGACAGACTCCCGTATGGACAACATATTAATAAGTATACCTGGAATAGAGAAACAACTGGGATATTTGAAAGCAAATGAGTCACCAGATCCGGATGCAATTCCACTTCGATTTTACGAAGAGCACTCAACGATATTGACCCCTTATCTAGCTTGCATTTATCGTGAACCTCACGCCAAGAACAAAGTCCCAAGCGACTAGAAAAAAAACACTGTTGACACCAGTATACAAGAGGGATAAAAGAACGGACCCTCAAAATTACAGACCAATACCCCTAACTTCTGTCTGCTGCAGAATCCTTGAACATATTCTCAGTTCGAATGTAATAAGTTTCCTTGAGATTGAGAAGCTTATGTCCACGAATCAGCGCGGTTTTAGAAACCATCGCTCGTGCGAAACTGAGCTTGCCCTTTTCTAACAAGACATACGGAGAACTATGTATGAAGAGCAAGAGGCAGATTCCATATTTCTACATTCATGGAAAGCGTTTGACAAGCGCCTCATTGCAGGCTGTTGACGAAGGTACTAACATATGGACTAAGTTCACAGATATGTGACTCGAAGACATCTTAAATAAAAGTCAATATGTTGTCCTCGTCGGCGAGTGTTCATGAGAGACAAGGGTATTGTCAGGAGTGCCCCAGGGAAGTGTGATAGGACCGCTGTTGTTTTCTATATACATAAATGATCTGGCGGGCAGGTTGGGCAACAATCTTCAGTTGTTTGGTGACGGCCGGCCGGAGTGGCCGAGCGGTTCTAGGCGCTACAGTCTGGAACCGCGCGACCGCTACAGTCACAGGCTCGAATCCTGCCTTGGGCATGGATATGTGTGATGTCAGGTTAGTTAGGTTTAAGTAGTTCTATGGCACTGATGACCTCAGAAGTTAAGTCCCATAGTGCTCAGAGCCATTTGAACCTTTTTTTTGTTTGGTGACGATGCCGTGGTGTGCGGCAAGGTGTCGGGTGGCTGTAGGAAGATACAAGATGACTTAGACAAAATTTTCAGTTGGAATGAGGAATGGCAGCTATCCCTAAATGTGAAAAAATGTAAGCTAATGCGGATGAGGAGGAAGATCAAACCAGTAATGTTCGGATACAGTATTACTAGTGTCGTGCTTGACACAGTCATGTCGTTTAAAAATTTGGGCGTAACGTTTCAAAGCGATATGAGGTGGAACGAGCATGTGGGAAATGTGGTGGGGAAGGCGAATGAGTGGTCGACTTTGGCTTGTTGGGAGAATTTTAGGGAAGACTGGGTCACCAGTAAAGGAGACCTCATAAAGGCCGCTGGTGCGACCTATTCTTGAGTACTGGTAGAATGTTTGGGATCCGTACCAGGTCGGACTGAAGGAAGACATCTAAGCAATTCAGAGGCGGGCTGCTAGATTTGTTACCTGTAGATTCGAACAACACGTAAGTGTTACGGAGAAGCTTCGGGAACTCAAATGGGAATTCAGGAAATTTAGAGAAACGACGTTTGAGGCTAACTGCCGAACGATTCTTGCCGCCAACACACATTGCGCATAAGGATCACAAAGATGAGACACAAGAAATTAGAGCTCATACGGAGGCGTACAGACAATCGTTTTTCTCTAGATCTACTTGACAGTGGAACAGGAAAGGAAAAGACAAGTAGTGGTACAGGATACCCTCCGCCACACACCCTACGGTGGCTTGCGGAGTATTTATGTAGATGTAGTTATAGATCCCTGGGAGCGATATATTGTCGATAACAGGCAAAAATCGTAGAGATCCTCGATTCCCGGGATGGATGAACTGAATGATTATTTCGTCGATAAAGTACGGCGTTATGAGGGCTACGACTGTTCATACATACAAATAAAACAATGTTCTGCGTCAGTCACTTGTTCACTTTGCCACTACACGTTTCGATGGTTCAGACCTTCATCTTGAGGTGGAGGATTGTTACCAACACCAGCGACGAAAACAACCAGTTTTCCACCTGAAGATAATGGTGTGAATCATCGAAACGGGTAGTTGCAAAGTTAACAAAAGGCTGACACAATAAGTGTTTTTATTTTATTTTTATGGATGAACTCTCTATATTCGTAATTAAGATTTTACGGAACCATCAGTGAGCGAATCCTTCTCGTGCCTGGCAAATTGTTTGGGTATTTTCCCATATTTCAAACATTTCATTTGGTTTTTGAACTCTTGAACTTTCTTTGTGGTCTTCAGCTAGTGAAGTACCTTCCTGAACCTAAATTTATCTAGCATCTAGACATTCATTCTGTGTTTTTGTATTTATTTGCAAACAAGCTGGTAGTTATTCCTTTTTCTAGAATTATCGCCTTATATTTCTATGTTTAATAAAATAAAACGATTTATTTTCATGAATATTATCGAGTACATATAAACAGTTACAGACAGTGAGGCGATATTTCGTGTGGCCCTTGAGAAAGAATTATTGCTGAATATGTTGTTCAAGCTTTTCACAAATCACTTGTTTATCTGTGAAGAAGTTCTGTGTGGTATAAATTTTAGTAATATCTAATTAGATATCGGCAAAATATCAGCCTGGTGTATACACTGGCAACTAGATCTTAATGTTAAGAAATGTAAACTCGTATACTTCACAAAAAGTAAATGGTTGCTACTCTTTGGCTATAGCATTAACGAGTAGCATGATATACATATATTTTAAAGTAATAATTTATTATGATTTGAAGTGGAACGACTGTCCAGGCTCGGTAATGACGTAATGCACATGGGGCGCTACCATTTCTTGGTAGCATAGATAGAAACCGCAGTCTTCCAAAGAGAATGTACATAAACTTTTTACGTTGTGTGAGTGGTAAAAACTTATCTGCTACCACGAACAGCTAGTTAAAACCCTGAATCATTAACCTATGCTGTAAAAAACAACATTTAAGCAGCAGAAAACAAATTGGAAGCATAAATAGCATTGGAGCATAAATATTTGATAGAATAGTCACAGAAACGCACTCTTTCATAATCTGAGTGCAGCTGAAATGAATTTCGCATAGCTGCCGTTCAAACACCAAATAATAAGTTAGTGTTCACCAAGAAGCTGTCCAGAATTAAATATTGCCTCAGCTTCCATCTAATACATTCAAGCAATATAGATGAGGATATTTCCTCAGATATGTAATCATTGACTCTGAATTTGAAACAATAATTAAACCAATAGTTTCTTGAGCTATTAAGATTGAAACACAAGTTCAGGATGTAAGATCCAGTTCATACTGCAATTAGGAAACCCTTTGCTACCATGTATTCCGCAATACATCACAGTGAAATGCCAGATCAATCTCCAGTACCTTTAGGAAACAGCGAACGACCATAACAGCAGCCGAAGACCTGCCTTTCTTCATATGAAACTTTATTTGATGCCATTAATAAAATTTATTCCTAGTTGTTTTCAGTTTCAGAATACAATTAACACATTTAACGTTTCGCACCATCTTAGAACATTTACATGTTCATTCAACAGATGTGCTCAATATGGCTGTGTTCTAGCATGTAGTTGCTTTGAGTAAACGTAATAGATCAAATGACTTTGATGGAGTCCAAAAATTGATAGAGATCGTGTCCTGAAACAATTACGTCAGTTTACGAACGAAGCCCACAAGGATTCTCTAAAGGTAAATACAAAACAATTTTTTTTGGAATGAGTAACGAAAAGACACGGTCACAGTACACTACTTCCTATATGAGAATATCTCATCTGCAGTTCAGGAGAGCATGAAAAGTTTGAATAAACAACAGAATGGATTGAAAAGAGAATATTCGCTCCTGTAATCAACTTCCATTTGATAAAAAAGTAGCAACCTACGAGGTTACATTTAGTGACGCGGAAGGACTTCTTAGTGAGAATGAACGCGGAGTTATGTCAATTGTGCAGATCTTCAGAATAGATGTCTAAAAGATCATATTCGCTTAATATTCGTCTGGAACCGCGCGACCGCAACGGTCACAGGTTCTAATCCTGTCTCGGGCATTGATGTGTGTGATGTCCTTAGGTTAAGTTACGTTTAAGAAGTTCTCAGTCTAGGGGACTGATGACCTCAGATGTTAAGTCCCATTGTGCTTAGAGCCATTTGAACCATTTTCCACTGGCAACTTGAGAAAACAGACCAACAAAAATGAATAATGTCTCCGTACATACACAAACATATTGGCCAAAGAGGTTATTTCGATTAATTGAAGCTGATTATAGGAGAAAAACGCAAATTGTTGGCAAGATAGTAGAGCGATTTTAGAAAAGAAAAGTGAACAAAAATTAAACTACAAATGAAGAATCAATTTTCAACTTGTGTAATTCATTACTGAATCCTGCTAAAAAGTTGTGGTACACTTTTCATGTCCAACTGACAGGGAACATCAAACGAATATAAAGTAGGGCGCTGCGAATAGCCAAGTGCGTGTTTGACTGGCACAAACCCTAAGAAAGACGCCATTAAGCTCGGCAGTACCTGCTTAGAAAGTTTCAAAGACACTTTGACAATGCAGAATCCAACAATATCCTTCAACTACCTATGCATCTTCCCACAGAGATGAAGTTACACACGTAACAGATAGTGATTGTCACTTTTCCTTCCCTCCATCTCTGAATGGAATCGAAAGAAACCTCCGATGTCATATAGCAGGGAGCACTCTCTTCCGTGAACGTTGCAGAGTATGGATGCAGATAAATGCTCCCGATTTCATTGTAGCAGTGTGTAGAAAATCAGTTCTTGGTGATGTCTGGTCCAACCAAAATGGTCACCTGCATTACATCTTCCTGTGCCGGGCGTACCTCACGTGGCTGCCTTCACTTGTACTTGCAGGCGTCATTAACCTAGGCCTCTTCCTTAATTACAGTGACTGCGATGAAGCTACCAGTACAAATTAATGGCAAATGAGGAGATTACACTGAAAGAACATAAGTCATGAGATACTTCCTAACATCGTCTCGGACAACATACACTCCTGGAAATGGAAAAAAGAACACATTGACACCGGTGTGTCAGACCCACCATACTTGCTCCGGACACTGCGAGAGGGCTGTACAAGCAATGATCACACGCACGGCACAGCGGACACACCAGGAACCGCGGTGTTGGCCGTCGAATGGCGCTAGCTGCGCAGCATTTGTGCACCGCCGCCGTCAGTGTCAGCCAGTTTGCCGTGGCATACGGAGCTCCATCGCAGTCTTTAACACTGGTAGCATGCCTCGACAGCGTGGACGTGAACCGTATGTGCAGTTGACGGACTTTGAGCGAGGGCATATAGTGGGCATGCGGGAGGCCGGGTGGACGTACCGCCGAATTGCTCAACACGTGGGGCGTGAGGTCTCCACAGAACATCGATGTTGTCGCCAGTGGTCGGCGGAAGGTGCACGTGCCCGTCGACCTGGAACCGGACCGCAGCGACGCACGGATGCACGCCAAGACCGTAGGATCCTACGCAGTGCCGTAGGGGACCGCACCGCCACTTGCCAGCAAATTAGGGACACTGTTGCTCCTGGGGTATCGGCGAGGACCATTCGCAACCGTCTCCATGAAGCTGGGCTACGGTCCCGCACACCGTTAGGCCGTCTTCCGCTCACGCCCCAACATCGTGCAGCCCGCCTCCAGTGGTGTCGCAACAGGCGTGAATGGAGGGACGAATGGAGACGTGTCGTCTTCAGCGATGAGAGTCGCTTCTGCCTTGGTGCCAATGATGGTCGTGTGCGTGTTTGGCGCCGTGTAGGTGAGCGCCACAATCAGGACTGCATACGACCGAGGCACACAGGGCCAACACCCGGCATCATGGTGTGGGGAGCGATCTCCTACACTGGCCGTACACCACTGGTGATAGTCGAGGGGACACTGAATAGTGCACGGTACATCCAAACCGTCATCGAACCCATCGTTCTACCATTCCTAGACTGGCAAGGGAACTTGCTGTTCCAACAGGACAATGCACGTCCGCATGTATCCCGTGCCACCCAACGTGCTCTAGAAGGTGTAAGTCAACTACCCTGGCCAGCAAGATCTCCGGATCTGTCCCCCATTGAGCTTGTTTGGGACTGGATGAAGCGTCGTCTCACGCGGTCTGCACGTCCAGCACGAACGCTGGTCCAACTGAGGCGCCAGGTGGAAATGGCATGGTAAGCCGTTCCACAGGACTACATCCAGCATCTCTACGATCGTCTCCATTGGAGAATAGCAGCCTGCATTGCTGGGAAAGGTGGATATACACTGTACTAGTGCCGACATTGTGCATGCTCTGTTGCCTGTGTCTATGTGCCTGTGGTTCTGTCAGTGTGATCATGTGGTGTATCTGACCCCAGGAATGTGTCAATAAAGTTTCCCCTTCCTGGGACAATGAATTCACGGTGTTCTTATTTCAATTTCCAGGAGTGTATATTGGGCCATACTACCTCTATAACCGTTATTAATTGTGAAAGTGTTGCCAGAGCAATATTTTGTGCACGAACAGCCGTCTAGGTAATGTCTCATAAATTGTCGATGGGATTCAAGTTGGGCGGTAACGGCGGCCAAATCAGCCCCTCAAATTGTCCAGAATGTTCTTCAAATCAATCGCGAACGGTTATGGCTGGATGACATGGTGCATTGTCATCCATAAAAATCCCATAGTAATTTGAGAACACGAAGTCCGAGCATGGCTACAAACGTTTCCCAAGTAGCCGAATATAACGATTTGCAGTAAGTGATGGGTTCACTTGGACCAAAGGCCCCAGGCTTTTTCATGTAAACACAGCCCACAACATTATGGAACCACCATCAGCTTGTACAGTGCCTTGTTGATAACCTGGCTCTATAGCTTCGTTGGATCTGCGCAATACTTGAACCTACTCATCTGATCTGGGCACGGTTTTCCAGTCTTTCGGGATCCAACCGAAATGGATCCCAGAAGAAGCGCTGCAGACGATGTCGAGTTGTTAGCCAAGTCAGTCGCGCTGGTTGTCTACTGCTACAGCTCATTAACGCCAGATTTCCCCGCACTAACCTGACGGATACTTTCGTTGTACATCTTATGTTGACTTCTGTTGTTCTCTGACACAGTGTTGCTTGCCTCTGAGCACTAACAACTCTATGAAAACGCCGCTACTCTCGGTCATTAAGTAAAGGCCGTCACCCACTGAGTTGACCGTGGTGAGAGGTATTACCCGGAATTCGGTAATCTCGGCACGCTCTTGACACTGGTTCACGGAATATTCAATTCCCTATCGATTTCCGAAATCGAATGTCCCATGCGTCTAGCTCCAACTACCATTTCGTGTTCGAAGTCTACTAATTCGCGTCGTGAGGCTATAATCACGTCGGAAACCTTTTCACATAAAACTCCTGTGTATAAATGACGGCTCCGCCAAGCACTGTCATTTTATTCCTTGTCAACGTGATACTATCACCATCTGTGTACATCTCAGTGTACATCTCAGTGCACAACACTATGCAAATAACAATGTTACACAGACTTAAATAAACAGATATAATGAATAAAGTCAATGGCTAATACACAAGAATGTCACTTAATCAGTTAACACTATAGCACTGAATGAGGAGCAAAATATGCTGACAATGTTCAACTTTCCCAAATTACTGGACTGCTCGATCAACGGGAGAGAATCACTCGTGAGAAATACTGAAGTACACAATAAAATGAAGCCGAGCGAGAGAGAGATTCCGGAAAATTATGCTACTGTGGCAGCAGAACTTTTAAGATTCGTCTGAGGAGCATTTTGGATAAACTCATAGCTTATTTGCTGCCGTCCGCAGTTCGTGGTCTCCCGGTCGTGTTCTCGCTTCCCGAGCACGGGGTCCCGGATTCGATTCTCGGGGGTGTCAGGGATTTTCACCTGCCTCGAGATGACTGGGTGTTTGTGTTATCCTAATTATTTCATCATCATTCATGAAACTGGCGAGATTGGACTGAGGAAAAGTTGGGAATTTGGACGGGCGCTGATAACCAAGCAGTTGAGCGCCCCGCAAACCAAACGTCATCCTCGTTCGCAGCCGTAATTTCTAGGTTTCATGTAATATCTCTTTGTCGAATTTTTGCAACTAGCGGGCAGCATGACACTTAAATTTTATGCACAACGAAATCAGGCTGCCTGCATCAAAACACATAGGCATCTCTATTCAGAAATATTGTTATACTATGGCACCTAAATGATAGGTCCACGTAGTCTGGAGACTGGATGTACCTACTGCTAAGGTGCTTGATGACGTCTGCACGTCTCAGACACTCTTAAAAACCTCTTCTCGCAAGGAAAACGGTTAACAAGCCATAGTGGCATTACTTTTTATGACAGATACATCTGTGTCTTTTGCAGTAGTTCTGCATGGATCAATTTACAGAGCAGTGGGCAGACTTATCCTGCAGAAGCTCAATTATTATGGTTGCAGAGATATTCCTGGTAAATGGTTTTCTTCGTGTCTAACTAGCAGGCTAAAAAAGTAGCTTGTAGAACCTCAGGAAGTGTACACAACAAACCACTATCTTCACAATGTGAATTATCACTACAGGTGTACCACATGAATCGAAATTCGGTCAATTCTTTTTCTAGATACTTATCAGTAATTCTCGATTCCACAGCCAACAAACAAAAATAGTTCTCTTTACTGGTGATGCAAGTATTATAACCAGGCACAAGGAACTGCTTCACTGCGTAAAAATGTAAATAATATTTCCTTGAAAATTTGTAATTGGCTCTCAGCTGAAGAACTGCCAATAAATTTAAATAGAGCGCAATACACACAGTTCGCCGTCGCTGAAGGCCTGAAATACCATTATAGATAATGTATGAGAGTAAATTAATAGAGGTAATAGGTTATTCAAAATTCTTAACAGTTTAGATTGATAAGAACGTAACCTGAAATTCTTATGTTACAGCTGTTCTTAAACGTAGAGGCTCTGCAACTTTTGCGTTATGGGTAATACCCCTACTGAAAATGAAAAGACAGAAGTTTGACTTAGTTTTCCTATTTTCGTTCACTAAAGTCTTATGGCTTCATATTATGTGTCATCGTGGATTAAGTCGTTAGTGGCAGAGCAACTTATCAGAAAAATATGTAGTGTGGATTGTAGGGACGCTTGTAGATGGCTCTTTAAACAGACACTGATAACAGCCTCACGGTGTGCTTACTGACTTATTAAATTTGTTGTCAACAGCCAACTACAGTTTGAAACAGTAGTAACATTTATACATACAACAGTTTTCATTGTTCATCCTTAACGTGGTAGAGAAAGAAATGTAGTATTCAGGCATAAAAATCTTTGAACATATAACCAGAAATGAAGAGAATTTAAGAGATAACGAAACTAACTTCAAACGCAAGCTGAAATTATATTTGCTTAATAAATCACTCTATCCAAGAGAAGTGTGCAGCCACATGTAGTAAGCATTGCTTGACGCAGCGAAGATTGGCAAAACAGAGGCACGCCGGCGACTAAAGCATTGTGAAGTAGGCAGGCACAGATAGCCTTGCTGACAGCAGCAGTCTAACAACAGACTGACGCAAGGACGCACACAGACCGAGTGCCGAGCGAAGCCTGGAGAGTGCTGAGTAATGGGAAGTGAGGCCAGCACGCTAAGTTATGCTGCAATATACTGCGGGAGTAATAACAAAAAGCTATCACCGAGGGTAAAAAACGTCCTCCCGCCAGATGTAAATAGTGGAGCGCAGACAGCAACAGACAGAAGCCATTAGGAAGCAGTTCGGATCTCAGGACGGACGTGGTCCGTATCCGAATGTTCAATCTTCGTAGTTGACGATTCTGGAAGTCTGTTCCAGCTCGCAGGAGTCATCCGTTCGCCGCCAGATGTCAACTTCAGCTCTGGAGGTCGGCCCGAGTTCGGTCGGCACAATGGCTGACTAACTACAGCGAGAACTTCCAGCAGAACCGGCTGCAGTGCGGTCTTGGTCACTGGCACCGCCGGGGACTGACGCCCGGACTTGACGGCAGCTGGCCACACGGCGCGTGGTCTGTCCATGACGGAACCTCGCGGACATCGCGACTGACGGCTTCCCAGCCGCCGGTGCAGCAGGTGTCGGCAGCTGACCTCAGGGCGACGCAGCTCCGTGGGCGTGCCCGTACTGGGGTGCCAGGCGGCGACGAGTTCATCTCAACCACAGGGCAACCTGGCTTCAGCGGAGCACTTGTGGTCTGAGGCTCCCAAGTGCGATCAGCGGCGCGCGTTGCGCGCATTGTCGGAGAATCTACACAGCAGCAGCCAGGTGGAGGGATCTGCACGGTTGGGCAGCGACGACGAGGGAGAAATTGTAAACAAAGTCCAATAAATAATTGTAAAACTCCACGCTGTCTCAGTCCTTGGCGCAGCCACTGTGTCTGCTGCTAACAAGTGGTGCAGAAGTCGTAACAGAAGAAATATTCCGAATGTATAGTAACAGTAGTAGTAGTAGTAGTAACAGTAGTGGCAGTAGTTCGTTTGTTCTTTCGTTCTTTTGTGTGGTGTGCTTGTGTGCGTGTGTGTGAGCGACAGAGACAGACAGACAGAGAGACAGACAGAGAGAGAGAGAGAGAGATACTGAACATAGTTAACTATCAATCATCAAACTCTTTGTACACTTTGTGAAGAAGTAACTCAATAAATAATGTAAATGATCATGTGTAATCTGCTACAATTTTAAAAATGACTCATTCAGTATCATAGCTGGAGGTCACTATTATGAACCATGGACCATTGAGATAACTAAGGCGCTCTGGAACTTTAAGCAGCCAGACATGGCCAAGTTAAGCTTTGAGATGTGTCACTACAATTGAAAACGTTCTGCGTCAAACAAAGACTTGCGCCCGCCGGTGTGGCCGTGCGGTTCCAGGCGCTTCAGTCTGGAACCGCAGGTTCGAATCCTGCCTCGGGTTAGTTAGGTTTAAGTAGTTCTAAGTTCTAGGGGGCGATTACCACAAATGTTAAGTCCCATAGTGCTCAGAGCCATTTGAACCAAAGACTTGCTTTTAACCGTACTGGAGAGACTTTGACACTTTTTAAAGCAATTACGTATTGTTTCACAAAAAAATCTGCGTTTAAGTACCTCTGCATCGTGTATCATCATTAGGTCTACCAATTTATCATTCCTCAGCTGCTGTCACATCACAAAAAACTGATACGAAAAATCGCCATCTCATTTATTACCGAAATTTTGCAGTTTGTTTTTTACTTCAAGTGTTCTACTTTTAAAAATAATTTAGTAACTACGAGTATAATGTTCCCCATTTTGTCGCCAATCCTTGACGCTCGGGACAACGCAAGTGAATGATTCAAATTGTCGCGGAGACACCTTTTTCGCACAGTCCGCTGCCATTCTGCTCTGTCTTCCTGTCACTCAGCTGCCCGCCGTCTCTCGCGCCGCTCTTAACAGTACGTGAGCGACGGACCCCGAGGGACTGCCACGTGCAAATTACAGCCGAGTGCGCAGCTGCTGTCGGCTGGGCCGCTGTGTAGGGCGCGCTGCCTCGGGTCCCCAGGCTATCTGCGGCAGCCGCAGCGCGTCCCGACTGTTGCGTCAGCACGTAGCTCTTCCCGTCTAGCCCAGGGCTGGTCTGACCGACCATTTGCGCCCAGTTAGGCACCAGGCTCCGATGGCAAAATGACCAAATAGAATCTGCCTCGAGCGGAAAAAGAGCGTTGGACTGCCGATGTAGTCGTTAGCTCTGTAATTGCCGAACACGTTCAGCACATCAACAGCGATGTTCGCCACCTCTGTCATTATTGCTGCTGTCATTCTGTGGCAATCGCTCCTGCGTTCCCTTCAGCGACTGGTGGTGCTATAGTATACTTTATTTCAATTAATCTGTGTTAGAGATGTAAAACCACAGTAGCCTAAGTAGACTACCATAAGTAATCGTAGACTACGGGAGCTACCTTAATAGTTTTGGTCAGTTGTCATACCCACGTTACCTGCGCACTGCGTTTGTTGCATACCTATCGGGCGTTTTCTCATAACGATCGCTTTCTTTACTAATGCCATCAGTGACCTACTAGATTCCCCTAAAAACTAGAAACGGTGAACCGTCTAGAAACTGAGTGAGGATATATGAAGGACTTGTTGACATATGGGACATTTTTGTTTTACATAGTTATCCTCACAAAATGGTTCAAATGGCTCTGACCACTATGAGACTTAACTGCTGCGGTCATCAGTCCCCTAGAACTTAGAACTACTTAAACCTAATTAACCTAAGGACATCACACACATCCATCCCCGAGGCAGCATTCGAACGTGCGACCGTAGCGTCGCGCAGTTCCACACTGTAGGACCTAGAACCGCTCGGCCACTCCGGCCGGCAGTTATCCTCACATATGCTACTTAATAGTAAAGAGTATTTATAGCGGAACTCAAGCTGCCAATGCTTAATTGAGGTTTTATTTGAAATTTGTTGATTTGTAACGTGAAACAGAGTTGTTTTCTAATAAAAATAAAGAAAGCGGTACAGTTTTATAGCACAACGCTAGAAAAGGCAGTTTACTCAGCAGAAAGGTAACATAAAAATTAAAGAAAACCGTCAAACAATTTTATCGAACACCGCATCAATACTTCGTCGCAATTACGTACAACACGTTTCAATTATTCTTAAAGAGCTTTCGCATTTATCACTAATAACAGGAAACTCTTATGAAGAACATTCTATTGAGTACAAAATAGCAACAATAATTATATCTGTTACGTTTGTGCACGTAAAATATACTTGCATCAAAACTAATAACTTTGGTCGCACAAGTTACATAATCAACTAATTTTCGTTACCTACGAAAAGCAATTTATATTCTGTAAGGATATAAAATACACATTGGACCAACACTTAATGATGTGCGGTTCTAATTATGTGAAAAAAAAACGAACACGTCGGCTCCCATTTTCTCTCTTATATATCCTTTTACGTTTTTTCCCCCTAGCAGTTCTACCAATTCGAATGTCTCCATGCTTCACCTTTATGACGGCTGCCTCTGTGTAGGTGACTGAGTGTCTGTGAATTAATGGCACAACATTTTACCTCCAAAGCCGATACGAAAATCAATAGTGATATTGGAAACTGCAGTCTAGAGCGATGTTGACGTTCTAACTTATACCAAAGGTGTCCCAATCCTATCACCTACTAAGTAATTTATGTAGTGTACCAGAACCACCGAACCGCAGTTTTGGTAGAACCCAACTCTAACCTGTATTCGTCCATTCCGGACTCCTGCTCTTATATTGGTGTTGAGTGGGGGTTCCCATTGTCACAGAGACCACTGCCCACGAAGTATAAAGCACATCAGATAACACAACTTGCCCCGTAAACAAAATTTGCCACATAAGTCAATTATGGACTAAAAAGAAAATCTCTCCTCTTTTTAAATTTACACTTTATGAATACACTTAATTACATTTTTAACACATGATACCTAACTGTTCTTGTAGGTTTGTTTGCTAAACCAAGAAATAATGTGCTGTATTCGACAATGACAGAGATATGGGGAGCATGGCGAACGTGCTCAGTGTCACGTCTCACTCGACTTCAAATGTGACGCACACCAGAAATGCCACAGGGCGTAGAACAAGGCGGAAAGCCAGCTGCCGAGACACTGGGCCCCGTATACATTATGTGCACCACCCTTAATAGCAATCTTTAATTTCGAATGTATCCATGCTTTATCTTTATGACGGCTTTTTCTGTGCTGGGGCTCTTTCAGTCCGGTGTCTGCGTCTCTGTGAAGGAGTAGCACACCATTTTTCCTCCAAAGTTGAAAAAAAATAGATAGTGATGTTGGAAACTGCGGTCTAGAGCGATGTCGACTTTCTAACTTATATCAAAGGTGTTTTCAGATCAGGACTCCCTGCAGCACAGTCCACTTCTGAAATGTTATCGTCCAAACACCATTGGTTCACAGATGCTGCTTAATGAGTGGGTACATTGTCACACTGACACAAACAATCATCGTTTTCGAACTGCCCCTTTACTCTACACATTAAATATTGCTGTAATAATTGCATCCACATGAAGCGTTTGCTGAAGCACCATGGGGGCACCATACTCCAACCGTGAAAGACAGCTCTATACAGTAACTCAACCACGTCAGTACTTCACTGTTGGCAATGTTCTCCAAGCATTTGCCAAACACTGGTCCTTCCCTCGGATATCCATGGGGTCTAATGCGATTCATGACTCCAAATCATTTGTTTCCAGTCTTCTACTGTCCAGTGGCGTCGTTGCTCTGTGCACCACTATAGAAATGTGTGGCTATGAAAAATTGCTCGGACATTGTACGCCATTCCTTTTAATTCTGTACTCACACTCATTACGCTAGCTGCACACTGCTGTTAGCACTTTGGTACTCACGAGTAATGGCTTCCACTAATTTCATGCTAGTTTTTATAGCCACCCTTCCCAGTGGGTTTCGGTCCCTATCCGTCAGTACTTGAGGTCTGGCTGGTCTTGGTTTAGCTGAAGTTGTTTCTTGACATTTACATTTCACAATCACACCAGTTACAGTTGAATGGGCAGATTTAGACCGCTTGGAATGTCGCTGAGGGATTTATTAATCAGGCGGCACTCAGTTGACTATACCAAGCTCGATGTCACCTGAGCTCTACATCTACATCTACATACATACTCATCAATCAACCGTACGGTGCGTGGCGGAGGGTACCTCGTACCACAACTAGCATCTTCTCTTCCTGTTCCACTCCCAAACAGAACGAGGGAAAAATGACTGCCTAAATGTCTCTGTACGAGCCCTAATATCTCTTATCTTTCTTTGTGGTCTTTCCGAGAAATATAAGTTGGCGGCAGTAAAATTGTACTGCAGTCAGCCTCAAATGCTGGTTCTCTAAATTTCCTCAGTAGCGATTCCCGAAAATAGCGCTTCCTTTCCTCCAGAGACGCCTACCCGAGTTCCTGAAGCATTTCCGTAACACTCGCGTGATGATCAAACCTACCAGTAACAAATCTAGCAGCCCGCCTCTGAATTTCTTCTACGTCCTCCCTCAATCCCACCTGATAGGGATCCCAAACGCTCGAGCAGTATTCAAGAATAGGTCGTATTGGTGTTTTATAAACGGTCTCCTTTACAGATGAACCACATCTTCCCAAAATTCCACCAATGAACCAAAGACGACTATCCGCCTTCCCCACAACTGCCGTTACATGCTTGTCCCACTTCATATCGCTCTGCAATGTTACGCCCAAATATTTAATCGACGTGACTGTGTCAAGCGCTACACTACTAATGGAATATTCAAAAATTACGGGACCCTTTTTCCTATTCATCTGCATTAATTTTCATTTATCTATATTTAGAGTTAGCTGCCATTCTTTACACGAATCACAAATCCTGTCCAAGTCATCTTGTATCCTCCTACAGTCACTCAACGACGACACCTTCCCGTACACTACAGCATCATCAGCAAACATCCGAACATTGCTATCCACCCTATCCAAAATATCATATATGTAGATAGAAAACAACAGCGGACCTGCCACTCTTCCCTGGGGCACTCCAGATTATACCCTCACCTGCGATGAACACTCACCATCGAAGACAACGTACTGGGTTCTATTACTTAAGGTGTCTTCGAGCCACTCACATATTTGGGAACCAATCCCATATGGTTGTACCTTAATTAGGAGTCTGCAGTGGGGCACCGAGTCAAACGCTTTCCGGAAGTCAGGGAATATGGCATCCCTCTGATGCTCTTAATCCATAGTTCGCAAGATATCTTGTGAAAAAAGGGCGAGTTGCGTTTCGCTGGTGCGATGCTTTCTAAAGCCGTGCTGATGCATGGGCAGCAACTTCTCTGTCTCAAGGAAATTCATTATATTCTAACTGAGAATATGTTCGAGAATCCTGCAACAAACCGATGTTAAGGATATTGGTCTGTAATTTAGAGGATCTATCCTTCTACCCTTCTTATATACAGGCGTCACCTGCGCTTTTTTCCAGTCGCTCGGGACTTTACGTTGGGCAAGAGATTCATGATAAATGCTAGCTAAGTAAGGAGCCAATGCAGTAGAGTACTCTCTGTAAAACCGAATTGAATCCCATCAGGACCTGGCGATTTATTTATTTTCAACCCATTCAGCTACTTCACAACTCCAGGTATGTCTATCACTATGTCCTCCATACGGGAATCTGTACAAGACTCAAACGGCGGTATGTTTGTACGATCCTCCTGCGTGAAAGATTTCTCAAATGCTAAATTTAACCCATTCTGCTGTTACTGTTGCCCTACTGATAACACAATATTCCTCACCTCCTTTTATACTAGCTCCTCTAGTGCTTAATTCCGTATTGGCGTTGTCCGGATAAATTTGATCAGATAGTGCGTGGTCTGTGAGATCCAACCAATCGGTCAAGGTTCGACCTGAACTTAAATAACGCCGCTCTGGGAGTGCCAGAATGCTTGTGTGTGTCAACTAATGTTGTTATCAGTCGACAGCCACTGGTGTATTACTTACTACTGCTTCGGCAGTACTTGTTCTCTCTGCTCTGGACACTTCTCAGGCAGTTGCGGTTTTAGCTTTGTACGACGGCACGGCGGGATGTAGTGTGACCTGTTCTGTGTAATTGTGTTTTTGTGCCCAGTAATGATGCTACGAGTATGTATTCCTGATGAAGCTGCATTTCATGAGGAGTCAATAAGGCTGTTAGATCTACTTATTTCTGACATTTCCTTTTTATCTTTAGTTTGTTGTCGGCCAATGCCAATCGTAAGTCATATTCCATGTTCATTCTTCTTTAGTATCTACTCGCAACTTTCTCGTATATTATAGTCTTCTATCACTTCCTCCGAACGGCGAATGGTGAAGAGTATTTCTAGTGGAAAACTGCGCAACAGTCCAGCTGGTACCACCAACTTTACCCTGTCAAAGCGGTTTCGGTTACTTCAATACTTGTCTGTTGGTATCCAACATATATCGTCATCATTGTTACAACATATGTACATCACACAAATACCCAATTATGAAGAGAACAAAGGAATATATCAAGATTCAGCAAATATGTACGGTTGCCATTAAACTCAGTCTTTATATTCAGTATTGATGCATAGGCAATTGAACTATCAAACACAATCCGTTACACAGTACCTGAACTTGGTATTTCATAAGAGGAGTTCCCTTCTAAAACAAAAAAAAAGACAGCTCTGCCATCCTACACAACGTATAAAGCATTGTTGGTGTTTCGTTATACATACTAAGCAAAAAAGGCATTCGTTTTACATAAGAGGAGGAATAGTATTTAAGTGTAAACATACAATCATTGTTAAGCATGGAAACAATATGTAATTAATTAATAACCGTATCCTATACACAACTATGGCATTTATTTTCCATTATTATAGTCAGTATCGCTGTCGAAGCAATTATTTTCGAGGGAACTGCATCGACTACACGGTAAAGCGCTGTAGTTAATGTTTTATTTAAATGTAAATTTGTGGGTAAGTGAGAAATAATTATTCCGGCTGACGGGAGAGGTGCCTCCAACTCGTTGTCCTCCAAACCGTACAGATGCAGTTAGTTTTAAATTTACCTATCAAAATTCAATTAATGTCGAGATCGATTACTGTCTAGCCTCAATTCGTGTGGAAATATTAATTTCACTCTAGCAGCTATGCCAATCCCATCTCAGCCAACTCCAGTTTCGAGCAGACCTTTAGCCTTTTATTCTTTTGGTTATGGCATACTAACGTTATCTGGAAGAAGTTATGCGTTCGAAGTATGCAACGCGATAGTACTAGCTTACTGGTTAGAATAGTTTAATTATTTCTCCGTCATTGACAGACTATTGGATCTCACTGACGTACTAATGGATGTGTATGGTCAATATTTTTTATAGCTCACTTTGCGAGATAATCCGAAAGGAGAAATCAGAACGAACGGGGTAGTAAGAATGCAGATATTCACTGTTTCACAATTTACCGTGTTTGCTGTTTATTAGCAACGAGGCTGGAAAGGCCATAGACTTTTCAATATTTCCTTGTTAGCAAATGTTGCAGGAGTTAGCTTAAAAAGTTCCTAGCTATCTAACAAAATGCATATAATGCAGAGTTTCCTTCTGACAGTAACAACAGAAACTTGCTCAGAGAAGACAAAGATATAAATTAACCATTAAATGAACACATGTTTTATTTACGATAAGAACAGCACTCGGAGAAAAAAACAAGATGAACGTTGTCCGTTATAGGTTCCGCACTCCAAAATGTGTCAAGAAACATATGGCCTGTTCCAACATACAGCTCATACTAAAATTGTGTGATCGTGGAACCTCCAGGCACATGAGTCAGTACAATTGTAGATGAATGTGTCAGATTTTGTTTTTCTAAAGAGATGGATATAGAATATTATATTTTATTTTTGGATGCGTACCATAAGATTGCCCCATTTCCTGTTAACTGGGATAAACTCCTTTTCAAGATGATAGTAGTACACCTCAAGTCACAAAAGTGACAAAAATTCAAAACAGTATTGTCTTGTCTTGCATGGAATCGGGGTCCTACAAACGGCGGAGAGGCTTCGTCCCCGCCATAGCCCTCAGTGGTACACAACCCCACGACAGGCTAAAGCAGTCCACGCAACCCATCAGCGCCCCACACCAAACCTAGGATTATTGTGCAGTTCGACCTCCAGTGGACCCGTCCGGGAACGTCTCACTCCAGACGAGTGTAACCCCAATGTTTACGTGGTAGAGTAATTATGATGTGCGCGTACGTGAAGAAAGTGATTGCGCAGCAATCGCAGATATAGTGTATCTGAGGCGGAATACGGGGAACCAGCGTGCGTTCGCCGAGGCAGATGGAAAACCGCCTTAAAAACCATCCACACACTGGCCGGCACACCGGACCTCTACCGTTACGCCTTCCTGCCTGGAATAAAACAGTATACTGAAACAGATGCTCAATTATTTAAAATTGTTTTTGCCTGATGTTCAAGAATTTCGTTAATGTAGTCGCTCTTTGTGAATTTTTGTCTGTAACTGCCTTTCTAAGTTATCCTTTCCAGTCAGAATTTTAATTTGAGTTGTAAATGGTATCGTAAAACATTCTTAGATTTTGTCTGGGTGATTAAAATATACTCAGCTGTGCTGAAATATGTAATGTAAATTTTGCTCATGTGTACAAGTACTTACACTGTGTTAGTGTTCTGGTAGTTCTGTTCTAATTATATATTAGGGAGCTGTAAAGAACAGTATTACCTGGGTCATTAATTTTTTTCGGTAAGTACGCTGTGCCATGGGAACTTGAACGATTTGTTTCCAAACTCAGATCAAAACTGTGTCTTAAAGGCATTTCATTGAATTCCACTACAGGTCTTGCGTCTAAGTAAAGATTACATAGATTCATGTGTCTGCTTGAGCTCCAGACGTAATGCTGATGTACCAACCGACAGGCGATCGTCCGTCACACTTTCATAATTTATCTGAACAGATTAGATGTGCAGTTTCAATACTAGTTCTCTCGCATTTCATCGTATTTGTGACTATATTACATAAGGGGCAGTTAAATGAAAACCAGACAGATGGAAAAAAAATAAGTAAACTGTTCGTTATTTCAAAGGAAATCACCATATCTGGTAATACATGTATCCCACTATGAGACTAAAAGGGTCACTGCCTTCATGGAAAAATGTTTGCGGTTGTCTACGGGAAGATGATTCTGCCCAAGCGTGCACCTCGTCGTTCGAAGAAAATCGATGGCAACGAATATCTTTTCTTCAGGGCTCCAAAAATTTGGAAACTGCATTGGGAGAGCTTGAGACTGTATAGAAAATGTGTAAGGACCTCTCTGCGAAACTTCATCAGCGTACTCCAAAGAACCTTGGCAATATGATCCCTTCCACATGTTGCCAAGGTTGTTTCGAGTACACTGCTGAAGATCCTATGGGAATTCCTTACACATCCTTCAAATAGTCCCGATCTCTTACCATGTGATTTCTATATTTTTGGAGACCTGAAGAAAAATGTTCGTGGATGTCCGCTTGCTTCGGACGATGAGGTGCAAGCTTGGGCAGCATCATCTTCCCGTAGACAACCGCAAACATATTTCTATGAAGGCAGTGACCCTCTTGTCTAACAGTGGGATACATGTATTAGCAGATATGGCTCTTACTTTTGAAATAATAAGCAGTTACATTTTTCCTTCTGTCTCGTTTTCATTTTGCTCTCCCGGACAGCATAACCTCTTCACTGGACTGACAAGTTAGGATAAAGTGCTGTGGCCAACTTATTCCACTCTTAAGTAAATAGAAAATCAATTTTTTATTCGAATGCAAATTTAAAATTTTTATAGTCACATTCAGATTTTCCTGAGATCAGAAAGTGGTGCTGATAAATCAGGATTACCAGCAGCATGGACTGTGGAGTTGAATCGGCTGAGGTTGTGAAGGTGTAACGATATTTTTCAGTGATATCATTTATTAACGACACTACTATTGAACTAAATCACTCAACTATTAATTGAAACTTTCCTAAACACATATTTTGAAAACCACAATGACATATGTCATTCACAGTAGTCATAAACAAATAACAGTAATTCCCAAAACAACAATACAAAAATTTTTAGTGAGAGTAATAGCACTTGCCGTAGTTCACTAAGAGTGAAAGCAAATCGCTCTGCACGTTACGTTACATATCCTTACCAGACAGGATTGACGGGGAATCGAAACAGTTCAAAAGAGGGCAGCATGTTTTGCATTAAAGTGAAACTAGAGAGAGAATGCCAGTGATAGTACACGCGAGTTGTGGTGGTACTCATTAAAACGAAGGCGTTTGTCGCTGCGGCTGGATCTTTTCACATGATTTCAACCAACAATTTTCTTCTGCGAATCCGGAAATATTTAGTTACTTCCCACCCATACAGGCAGAAATGACTATCATAATAAAATAAGAGAAATCAGAGCTCGCTCGGAAGGATTTCAGTGCACCTTCCTCCCAAGAGATAGGCAAGAGCAAGAGCAGAACGGTAGAGACATTGTGTGAAAGTGTTTGGATGAACCCTGAGTCAGGCGCTTAAATGCGAACTGCGTATTAGGCATGTAGATGTAGATGTAAGTGCCTAGAAGTCACTTCCGCCCAGCTGCGTGAAACTATAGGATACGCCAGTCCAGCCTATCCTATGTTGGCTGCATGTACTCTGTGTTACCAATGGAATCACACCACATAGGCAGGAAAGCTAACGGGGAACGGTCAGCAGCTTTCTCAGAGAGTCTCTCATCTTATCCGTTTGGTTTTTGGATCGTTCGTGAAGACTGGCGTGCAAGTGTACCTAGCAGCATGTTCTGACCTCCATCACCCTGAAGTCAGATGTGCGTAGAGGAGTCACAGTAGGAAGTCGGTCGCATCACGAGAGGATTCACACGGTTACCAAGATCGCCAAAATAATGCATGCATGCAATCTGCTCTGCGTGTTGACTACATAGCACTACACACGCCAATGCTTCTCTTTCAGGAGTTGCTCCATGCGATGTCCTTTGCTTTCGAATCCCATTCACGCTCATTTTCAACCAATTGCTGCACTCTTTCTCTTAGAGCAGTTTCCCGCGCTTTTTACCAATTAGAACTCCCTAGGGGATAGATGGAATTTTTGTTCACCTTTTATAGTCTTCTTTTTGCATTCCTAATGCTGTGAAGTGGAGGCATTTACCAAGGACAGTATGGAATTGTGGATTGGTGTTTCCGCACTCTGTAAAGGCTACCTCACAATTCTTCTATACCGGGTGGCTATAATGAAAATACAGCTAGTCACACAGGCTCAGTGTGGGCTGCAGTTTTCATATGGCAGTGAAACTTCGTCGATATTCTAATGCGTTAGTGCGACACCGATTTACAGTGAAAAATAAAAGTTCTAATTTTAGCAAGGAAATGCAAATCTGGCGCTGAGAATTCAAGAGAAACATGTAGAAATATATCAATATGTAAGGGATTAGGAACGAGACGCATGCAGAAAAATCCGAACAATTGAGAAGGGCATAATGTTGATATTGTCATTAAGCGCGGTTTACACGATTTGTTCAGTATGAGTGCCAGGAACGTCGACGAGATTCTTTACAGCGCCAGACTAGTATTTGGTGGCTAAAACTGGAACTAAATTGTTTCAGCGTAAATCGGTTCCGGATTAACGCATTAGCATATCTAACAAGTTTCACCGGCATACGATAATGACAGCCCACACCTGCACTTTAATTACAACCACCCAGTATGTACGGCGAACCACTTAGTAACTACGCAAGGTTAAATAAAACAAGCGCAACGAAACTTCGTGAGCCAAACTGTAAGCTCAATACTGCTTGCCTTGGTCTGCAACTAAATTAGTAAAAAAATCCTTTATATTCAGAAATATTGCACTCTGTGAACTCACTAATTATTTCTGTAATGGCGCCTTTGCCTATTGTTTCAGTAAATTGAACCTATTCAGTCAACAAAATAATCTGAATTTGGGAAACAACGTTCGGTGTCAGTATTAAAACCTCTGGCTAATGAGCGTGTCAGCTAAGAACTGGTTCAAAAAATAGACGTAAATTCCAGCTGAGAAAGGGCGCTGCTATCGGGGACGCTGCCTTCAAATTTTACTTTTATTTCGTTATTATTATTTTTCTTCCTTCCGCTTCATATTAATAAAAAGATTGACGTTCGTCAAATTACAAACATAGAAAGTCAAATCAGAAAACAGCGTTTAAATTAGAGATCCATCTTGCCAAAGATACAGCAACTTGCTTCCATAAAGGAAGGGGTAAAAGAAATGAAACTTCACAGGTTGGGAGGGTATGTGATGATACCGCAGTAATTGCAAAGGGAGTCAAATTTACAAGGAACTTGGCAGTATGAATTCACATATCAGTAAGACTTTACATCCCTTGTGTCCTGTATGCAGGTACTGATTCGATTGAGAAGGATGTCATAGAGACGTTGTATCCTCTCCTGAGGCGCTCTTACCCACAACTGTTGTAAATGATCATTAATATAATAGATATTGACAACGGGACAGGGTTGACATCCGAGCTGGTCCCGCACAAGTTTTATAGGGGACAGACCTTGGGGTCTTGCTGGTCGCGTCAATACTCCAACTTCACACACGCAGTGCTTAGAAACACGTGACATGTGAGGGCGATAATTTTCATTATGGGCTAAGGCCCCACAATACTGTGGCATGAGAGGTAAAAAATGAGGACGCAGAATGCCCGTGACGTACGATTGTGCCGTCACAATTCCCTGAATCATTACCAGCCGTGACCTGAAGTCATACCCGATGCCTCCACACACCGTGATAACAGAAGTAACACCGCTGTGTCTCTCCAACACGTTAAAAGAATGGGACCTACGCCGAGGTCGCAGCCATACTCGCCGACGATGATACTTTGGGGTAGTGCAGAACTGTGATTCATCACTGAACAATGTTCGACGCCATTCGACAGTCGTCTGTGCTTCGCAGTCACCGCAACACTGCAAACAAAGCCGTTTTTGTTGTGGTGGTAACGGTAGCCTACGGTAATTCCCTATTCTGACCGCTAGTGGTCTTACACGAAAGGTGTGCGATTACACACAGTGTCGCAGGGAGTCCATTATTTTTTCTCAGATGGCAGCCGCAGATGTAAAGGAGTTATGATGCTTGATGCACAGAACAGTGACCGCAGCCTAGCCGAATCCGGGGAACGACGGAGGATGGCAGGTGGTGGAGAGTATCAGGCCAGTAAGGGCGCAGAAAGAAGCAGTTATCAAAATCCATATTTTCTTTTCACTCTCACATCAACGGTGCATCGAGGCGGGGTAACCTCACGCTCACGCTCCTTGGAAGAGGGTCGGCGGCCAGCTAGATGACAGGCACTATCCCGGCCAGTTGGCTGGGATATGGGTGCACCCAGCTTGCTGGCGCCTGTGCCCAGTGCTTGGCATGCGACCCTGTTGCGTGAGAGATGGTGAAACCACCAATTGTCAGTGACGAGCGAAACTGACGGAAATCTTACTGCGGAATATGTATGAATAACGACCATGTCCAGGCAACCACTGGTGTACAGCGTGGAGCAGCACCCACCACGATGTGGAACTCAGCAACAGTACTCCTGGGAAGGAGTTCAGCCGCGGCTGGAGTGAGCCCAGAAGGCCTGCTGCGCTGTGGCACTATGACCGAATGGTGGATATAGTTCAGGAAGCTGGTACTGCAACGAAGACTCCAACTCGTGACTACTGGGTGTTGTGTGATGTCCTTAGGTTAGTTAGCTTTAAGTAGTTCTACAGGGTGTTTCAAAAATGACCGGTATATTTGAAACGGCAATAAAAACTAAACGAGCAGCGATAGAAATACACCGTTTGTTGCAATATGCTTGGGACAACAATACATTTTCAGGCGGACAAACTTTCGAAATTACAGTAGTTACAATTTTCAACAACAGATGGCGCTGCAAGTGATGTGAACGATATAGAAGACAACGCAGTCTGTGGGTGCGCCATTCTGTACGTCATCTTTCTGCTGTAAGCGTGTGCTGTTCACAACGTGCAAGTGTGCTGTAGACAACATGGTTTATTCCTTAGAACAGAGGTTTTTTCTGGTGTTGGAATTCCACCGCCTAGAACACAGTGTTGTTGCAACAAGACGAAGTTTTCAACGGAGGTTTAATGTAACCAAAGGACCGAAAAGCGATACAATAAAGGATCTGTTTGAAAAATTTCAACGGACTGGGAACGTGACGGATGAACATGCTGGAAAGGTAGGGCGACCGTGTACGGCAACCACAGAGGGCAACGCGCAGCTAGTGCAGCAGGTGATCCAACAGCGGCCTCGGCTTTCCGTTAGCCGTGTTGCAGCTGCGGTCCAAATGACGCCAACGTCCACGTATCGTCTCATGCGCCAGAGTTTACACCTCTGTCCATACAAAATTCAAACGCGGCAACCCCTCAGCGCCGCTACCATTGCTGCACGAGAGACATTCGCTAACGATATAGTGCACAGGATTGATGACGGCGATATGCATGTGGGCAGCATTTGGTTTACTGACGAAGCTTATTTTTACCTGGACGGCTTCGTCAATAAACAGAACTGGCGCATATGGGGAACCGAAAAGCCCCATGTTGCAGTCCCATCGTCCCTGCATCCTCAAAAAGTACTGGTCTGGGTAGCCATTTCTTCCAAAGGAATCATTGGTCCATTTTTCAGATCCGAAACGATTACTGCATCACGCTATCTGGACATTTTTCGTGAATTTGTGGCGGTACAAACTGCCTTAGACGACACTGCGAACACCTCGTGGTTTATGCAAGATGGTGCCCGGCCACATCGCACGGCCGACGTCTTTAATTTCCTGAATGAATATTTCGATGATCGCGTGATTGCTTTGGGGTATCCGAAACATGCAGGAGGCGGCGTGGATTGGCCTCCCTATTCGCCAGACATGAACCCCTGTGACTTCTTTCTGTGGGGACACTTGAAAGACCAGGTGTACCGCCAGAATCCGGAAACAATTGAACGGCTGAAGCAGTACATCTCATCTGCATGTGAAGCCATTCCGCCAGACACGTTGTCAAAGGTTTCGGGTAATTTCATTCAGAGACTACGCCATATTATTGCTACGCATGGTGGATATGTGGAAAATATCGTACTATAGAGTTTCCCAGACCGCAGCGCCATCTGTTGTTGAAAATTGTAACTACTGTAATTTCGAAAGTTTGTCTGCCTGAAAATGTACTGTTGTCCCAAGCATATTGCAACAAACCGTGTATTTTTATCGCTGCTCGTTTAGTTTTTATTGCCGTTTCAAATATACCGGTCATTTTTGAAACACCCTGTAAGTTCTAGGGGACTGATGACCATAGATGTTAAGTCCCATAGTGCTCAGAGATATTTTTGAACTCGTAGACTGCTGCTGGATGCTCCATTGAGTCCTTTATGTGGCGTGGCCCCTACCTACTGATACAACTGCTGGGCTGTGAATGAAACTGCTCCTGAAATTACAGTTACTTACACAGGGTAGCAGCGCACCTGCTATGTCAATGCGTCACTTCTAGCTACTGTGTTGCCCGCACAAGACACAGTCAGAGGAAAAGCGTGTAGGCGCAAAGATGCGAGATGGTGCCAGTGCGATAGAGACTCGACATTTTCGCTGGTTCCACCAGCCCCACGACCTGTGCTGAGGGTGAAGTATCTGGTTCGGCTCGGCCAATTGCCGGCTGAGTACAATCCACCAATGACCGGATGACAACGGACAGAAGCCTACTCGGAAGACAGAAGAGCAAATCCCGCCCACTTGGTTATATACTCGTATCATCGTCCAGGGCTGGCCTAGTCAGGGGATGTTGTTTAGTGAACTCTTAGGAGTGAACAGACAGTTGTTGTAAATTTCATTTGCTAAGTACTGTGAAGTTTACCTGCGATTATTTGAACTTAGCCACTGCGGGACTTTTTGTGTTATATTACATGCAGTGTTGCAGACTTCTTTATTCAACAAGTCACAAAGATAAGTGAACATTTTAACTCATTACAGTGACTTTGTTACTTATTTGTTGGAGTGTTGTAGAATCTTCTTTCTCCTATCCTGTTACCTGGCTATCGGGCGTAGCTGTGTAATAGTGTCAGGGAGAAATTATCTTAGCGGTGTACTGCGCCAGAAGCCGTTTCACGAAATCACAAACTCGGCCAACCGTAATAACAGCGGCAACTCTGCCTCCATAGTAGTAGCGACGATGCCTTACCAAAACCGGCGACGAGGCTTTACAAAGCTAGTCACGTATTCTGCAACGCCACCGTTCCAGCGTGTGAAGAAATACCCTTGCCTACACTGCAAGAAGTGTGCATTACCTCTCTGCTGGCCCGTTTCACTGAGGGAGCGTGGTCGGGTTTGCAATAATTCAACAGCTCGGTTGCTATAACCCAGATAATATCCTGCGCCCATCAGCTATCAGTGGCTGCTGCAATACTCCTCCACATATTTTCTCTGATTTGCCCCTGAAATGGTAGTGCAACAACACTACTCTCAAGTTTGTATGCTGTCCAACATAGGAGTACTGTCACATGAAACTCAGACAGACGGTGATAAGGCTATTTATCACGAGTACGTGGTATCTCCGCGTCCTTCTCAGTGCTCACTCAACATCTGGCCCTCTTCACGCCCCTTACGTACCCTCCCAGGCCTTGTAACAAAAGTAAACACGAACAGATCATTTACTCACCAGCCAATCGTGTATACGGGTACGAAGATGCATTGACATCCGGCCGTATCTCCTGCGTGTTTCATCCTTTTTTTCTACGCAGTGTATGCCAGCATAGCGTAAATTCCGTGAACGCCTCACTGGACGTACGTAAGCACTGGAGACAATCTCTGACACTTCTGATTCACCATTCTCTTTTTTCACAAGCACGTAATAGCTTAATTGCTTTTATAGGTAAAACTAACAAGCTTATCAAACATGGGATAAAGCTGACGGATAGTCAAGAACTTATTATGCATCTGCAATGCAATAGATGTACTGTGCAAATGTCATTTTATTGTTGCTAAGATTGTGCCTTAAGTTGCTTGAATTTATTGAGAATGACAACAGCATTTTATTCACTGTAGTAGGTTTTCTGGGGATCGGCTTTGGTAAATTAATACTAAACCCAAACGTGCCACTTAGTTACTTTCAATATACAGGATTTTTGCACGGTTGAGCTATCTCTATCGCTAATTCCAGTCACACTAAATTTCGTCTTACCATTGCTGCCACCCTAGCACGGATTGACTGACGCAATCAAATGTCCTATTGTATTGCGGTCTGCGTCACATGCCACTCGCGTTAATTGAATTTCCAGGAATTCAACGCTCTTGAATGCAATTTGGACGCGGCCTTACATGAGACATAGCTGGTGTCCATACGGCAGGCCAGAACACTGGCGCCACTAAACACAAGCCTACCGCTTCTCTCGGTAACGTAGCGCCGCGTGCGAGATCTGCGGAATATTTGCTGTCGCAGGCCTGGATGCGCATTGGTGCCGTACTGCCGACGAAACGTTCTTCCGCACGGCCGATCAAAGCGACCGGCAGGGCACACACATTTCCCAAAGAGGTCTCTACCAAGAGCTGTCTTATGCCGCTTCACGCTAAACGGCGATGGTTGATCGCGTTCATTCGGAGCGTACACAGTTATTGCTACATACACGTTGCATGTAGGTGGTGCTCCCAACCGTCTATATATTAGAAGAACATCTGTTTTGAGCACCAACCACCAGAAATCTTATTGGTCTTGTCTTTGTTGGGGGATCACAGTCATGAAGAGTTTTTAGAAAGAAATTTCCGCCATTTGGCTGTTAATTGTTCTTTTATTTTACACGATCATGATTTCGGCTATACAGCCATTCTGAAGCGCATGTTGGAATGTTAAAATAGTCGGACCTGACTGTGACATGTCATAGTCGGAAAAACATATTTCTAGTCTTGTAAACCAGTTGTCGTATTGCAGGACATGAGTACACATCAAAGATACATAATATGGCTGACTATGTGCACAGTGAAAGAACGATTAACCCACATTACGGCGTATTTAACAGCGATTATGTTCCTGTGACCGGCATTCGTCGATTCTGTTCGTGAGCTGACGTCAGATTTTAGCATTTCAACATGCACTTGAGAATCGCTATGAGTTCAAAATCATGACCTTGTAAAATCAATGAACAATTAACAGTGAAAAGGCGGAAAATTTTATTTAAAAAACAATTTTGATGGCACGATCTTGTATTCAACATTGCCGTTATCTGTTAACTACGCTGTTGTTTTGAGGTCACACTAGCGTGTAGGTGGTGTGCCGCAGACGTCAAAAATGAAAACATAATCTTATACATGTTAATGGTGTCTAATGTCCGTAGCTTTCCCTTAAATTACTTAAACAAAAACAGCAACCACCTGCTCTTTATTAGAGGTATTTACGACAAGCCACTTTGCCGCCTTCCTTATGTCTGGACTTCACTATCAACCACCTTCATCTCATACTTTGTAGGCTTGTTAGTTTCACCTAAAAACTCGATTAATAAATTATATTCTTACAAAGAAGTAAGTTACACATGTCTTCTCATGCTAAGACCATTGCACAACAAGAGTGGCGTATTGTCAAGAGAGGGTCCATATTCAGAGTTTCTTCCAGACACAGTCCTGCTGCAGTACGGCTAACACGTGCATCACAGTGTGGGGGTGAAAGGCCGTGGCCACTGGAAACGTACTCCAAAGTTGAAATATGCGGGACAGTACTATTCTTATGGGCAAACAGTCTAAACTGCACACAGATTCACAGCGAAATATCGACGGTATATGGACCAAATGCAATGTAGCGTGCAGCCATAGTTAAATTGAGTCAACAATTACCTGTGACGATGTTCGACAAGTAATTGTCATGGTCAGCGTTGTAACGCGCAGGCAATTCCACACAGACTGTGCTTCGTTGCCCTTCATGGGCGGCAAGGAATCCAGCGGGCACACACTACTGAAAACCCCGTCTGATGCCCGAGTGTCAGCACTACCAACAAAGACGTCCAGTAGCACAGTGGTGTGTTTGTGATCTCTCGAGCACCTAGAATGAGTGTGTCCACACGTTCCAATATCGTAGGATCACAGCTGTGTGCGGCCGGCCGGTGCGCGAAAGACTGGACAGATTTGCTCGACTTTCTTGCGATGATGACAGACGCCTAGCCCAATGGCTCGCCGTGCCTTTTTCACGGTCAGGTCTCCTTAAGACATTCTGCAAGCGCCTGTAAATATCTGCGGTACTCTGTTTTCCACCAAAGGAAACTCAATGACAGCTCTCTTATTGGAACGCAACTCAATCACAGACGTTATTTTGAAGGCTATACATAGCACCGCCAATGGCCCCGCCGACATGGGTAATGATAATAGAGAAGTCCAGGTCTTACACAACGACATTGACACCTTTTCGGCAAGCTGAGAGAACACCTGGGGCAAAGAGATTTTTCAGCGATCAGACCGTTTACACATTGGTTCTCGACTGGCTCCATCACGAATGACCGAATTTCTATAGCCAAGGAACTGAACGATTGATGGAAGGTTCTGACCTCTTTTTACAAAGACTTCGTGACTGTGTTGGAAAATAATGTCACGTATCTGCGTCATTTTGAAATGTAGTACCGCATTCAATAAAAGCTGATGTGTAGCTTACTTTCTGAATTCTCCTCGTTCGTCTTTCACTGGCTAATACATTTACAGCACCTTCGTCAACAATAGGACTACTTTTCGACCACTGCAGCTGAGTGAATCTAGATGCGTTTGGGCGATGCAAAAAAGAGCTAGAAGCTACAGAATAACAGTAAATTCACCTGTTTATTACTTAATCATAAACATTCAATTCGGAAAAAGTGACATCCGCAGCATCCAAAATGCAGTCTATTAAAGAGCTACTTAGATGAAAACCTTTATGTATGAGCGGTGTTCAATAAGTAATGCAACACTTTTTCTTCGGCTAGTTTCGGTTCTCTATCTATCTACATGGATGCTCTGCGAATCACATTTACATGCCTGGCAGAGGGTTCATTGAACCACCTTTTTTCTAAATCGTTTTGCAGTTTGTTTTGATCTGATGACTTTATTAGTCGGTAAACAACAGCGTCATCTGCAAAAAACCTAAGACGGCTGCTCAGATTGTCTCCCAAAACGTTTATATAAATAAGGAACAACAAAGGGCCTATCACACTACCTAGGGGAACGCCAGAAATCACTTCTGTTTTACTCGATGACTTTCCGTCAATTACTACGAAATGTGACTTCTCTGACAGGAAATCACAAATCCAGTCACAAAACTGAGACGATATTCCATAAGCACGCAATTTCACTACAAGCCGCTTGTGTGGTACAGTGTCAAAACCCTCCCGGAAATCCAGAAATACGGAATAGATGTGAAATCCCTTGTCAATAGCTCTGAGCACTATGGGACTTAACATCTGAGGTCATCAGTCCCCTAGACTTAGAACTACTTAAACCTAACTAACCTAAGGACATCACACACATACATGCCCGAGGCAGGTTTCGAACCAGCGACCATAGCAGTCGCGCGGTTCCGGACTGAACCGCATACAACCGCTCGGCCACCTTGGCCGGCCCTTATCAATAGCATCCAAGACTTCTTGAGAATAAAGAGCTAGTTGTGTTTCACGAGAACGATGATTTCTAAACCCATGTCGACTGTGTGTCAATTCACCGTTTTCTTCGAAGTAACTCATAATGTTCGAACACAATATATATCGCACAATCCTGCTGCATATCGACGTCAACGAT
This sequence comes from Schistocerca serialis cubense, assembly GCF_023864345.2. Lineage (NCBI taxonomy): Eukaryota > Metazoa > Arthropoda > Insecta > Orthoptera > Acrididae > Schistocerca > Schistocerca serialis. Next base: position 546,089,872 of record NC_064643.1, read on the forward strand.
ATGGGCCTGTAATTAAGTGGATTTCTCCTGTATGTAGAATTTATTGTAGGACATCGTGGAATGTTCCCGCTTCAGACATTACAGTTTCATGAAGCTCCGATAGGTGGAGGCGCTGTATGTAGCCTTCAGAATGGCGTCTGTAATAGAGGTGCGTTCCAGTCAGAGAGCTGTCACTGAATTTCTTTTGGCAGAAAACAGAGCACCGCTGATATTTACAAACTCTTACAGAGGCACGGAGAGTACTGGACGAAGCATCTGTCATCTACGTACAAGGTCGCGCAAACCTGGCCGGTCTCACGCCTTCTGGCAGACCGCGTACAGCTGTCACTCCTGCAGTGTTTCAATGTGTGGACACTCTCATCCGAGGTGATCGACGGACCACAAACATCTCTCTGTGGAACTAAAAGTCTCTGTTGGTAGTGCTGACACACACGCCGTCTAACAGGTGACGATGAAGAGAAACTAAGGACAATCTGTGATGAATTGCTTGAACGTTACACGGCTGACTGCGATAATTATTTGTTGAACATCATCACAGGTGATGGAACACGGGTTAATCAGTTCGAACCGGAAGAAAAGGACAATCCGAAGAAAAAGTTCAAAGCCACACTTTCAGCTGGTAAAGTCATGGCGATGCTCTTCCGGCACTCGCAAGGGGGTTATTCTGTTTGATGTCCTCCCTCGTTGTGCGACGATCAGCTTTGAAGTGTATTGTGTTACTATCAGGAAATTGAAGAAACGCCATCAGCTTGTTCGTCACCACCAGCTTTTAAAATCAACAATTTATTTTTCACGAATTGTGTTACTTCGTTGCGAGGCACTGACCATGTGGGCAGTCGAGTGCCTGACAACATAACAACGAGCGTCCAGCCAGCTAGCTGCAACATGCACGCCCACCTTTCTGACACCTGTGCTCAGTGTGTGGCATGCAACCTCATTGCATAAGTCGCAACACAAACACCTTGCGTCAGTGGCACACGAAGACATTTAGTAATCTTGCTTCGATGCTTGCAGGAGTCCGAGTTTCTGGTGAGGTGAGCCTGGGATTGCCTAGTGTGCCGTGGCACTATGTCCCGAGGGTTAATGTAGTGCAGGAAGCTGGTACTTCAATGGAGAACTGAAAGCTTGACTGCTGCTAGTCTGCTCCATGTAGTTTCCTCATCTGATGTAGCCCCCACATCCTGGTAAAACGGCTGGGCTGTGAATGACACGGCCACCGTATGACAACTTATAATACAAGATAGCAGTGCATCTGTTATGCTAATGCGTCGCTTCTGGTGACGATTATAGCAATACTACTGGACCCTCTGGTGGAGAAATCGGCTCGACAGTTCCGTGCTTTACTCCTGCACTGGCTTGATCTACCAAGTCAGCCTGTCCTCTCTCACAACACTTCAACAGCTCTGTTGATAGAAATGAAAATCATCCGCTCTCGCAAGATAGCAGTGGCTACTGCAATAATCCACCACATACTCTCACAGATTTACCCATAAAACTGTAGTGGGGCTGGAAGATTACATTCTGCATCGGCAGTACCTGTAGTGTTTCATCTGGCTTGCTTGTGTGTAGTGACTGAAGCTGGTAGATGCAGGTTTAGTTCTGTTAAGTCACATGTTGTTTCGTTAATCTACAATCCAGTACAACTCAGCTCTATCGGCCGTGCTTCCTTGAGTCTTACCTCCCTTTGGCAACTTGTCACGACTACCACGTTCCCATAAAGGGAATAAATACAATGTCTTTCCATTTGCTGGAAATACGCTTTAGATTCCATAATGACCCTCAGTTAATTTCGTCTGCTCGTTTTGTCCAAAAATAGTTTCACCACACATGTGTTTGCACCAGTTTGAATCACCTGGTCTGGGCACACCACAATCGTCTCCTTCCAATAGTGCTGTCGTTCCTCCTCTGTCATCACTATATTCCTGTCTCCTTCTTCAGAGATTAACAGGATACCACCTGTCCTCACCCACATAAATTTCCCTGTGTCACCAGGTACAGGTGAAAGGGGTACCATTTCAATTATACATGTTTCCACACTACTGGAAACCTAATCAGTCTGTACAATTTTGCCTGGTCATTCCAAACCTGTATTGATATGACATGGTAACAAAGAGTTAAACTACTGGCCTACTGGGCTTTGGCATTGCCACAATGTTAACACCGGTTCCCGTCAGATCATGGAATTTAAGCAAAGTCGGGCTTGGCTAGCACTTGAATGAGTCACTGTCTGGGTCTGCCAAATTCAGTTCGCAGGTGGAATGCACTCAACTCTTGTGAGGCCAATTGAGTGGCTACTTGATTGAGATTTAGTGGCAATGGTCACGAAAACTGACAATGGCCATGGAAGTGACGTACTGAATACATGCCCCTCTGTATCTGCATCCAGTGACACCTGTAGGCTGAGGATGCATGGTGTTTGGTCGGTCCCAGTGGACCTTCATGGCCTGTTCGAACAGTACTTGGCTCTTAAATCAATCTCATATCTGACAGTAGTTCTCCTTGCATACCTTATGAACCTGTCCAATATTGCTCTTGTGATAACAGGATGGGACTCAGCAGCCTGTCAAATGTGTGACGAATGGCTTCCTACAGGATCGCCGTCACCACCCATACACCACATACAGGGTGTTTCATAAATAACCAGTATATTTGAAATGGCAATAAAAACTAAACGAGCAGCGATAGAAATACACCGTTTGTTGCAATATGCTTGGGACAACAGTACATTTTCAGGCGGACAAACTTTCGAAATTACAGTAGTTACAATTTTCAACAACAGATGGCGCTGCAAGTGATGTGAACGATATAGAAGACAACGCAGTCTGTGGGTGCGCCATTCTGTACGTCATCTTTCTGCTGTAAGCGTGTGCTGTTCACAACGTGCAAGTGTGCTGTAGACAACATGGTTTATTCCTTAGAACAGAGGTTTTTTCTGGTGTTGGAATTCCACCGCCTAGAACACAGTGTTGTTGCAACAAGACGAAGTTTTCAACGGCGGTTTAATGTAACCAAAGGACCGAAAAGCGATACATTAAAGGATCTGTTTGAAAAATTTTAACGGACAGGGAACGTGACGGATGAACGTGCTGGAAAAGTAGGGCGACCGCGTACGGCAACCACAGAGGGCAACGCGCAGCTAGTGCAGCAGGTGATCCAACAGCGGCCTCGGCTTTCCGTTCGCCGTGTTGCAGCTGCGGTCCAAAAGACGCCAACGTCCATGTATCGTCTCATGCGCCAGACTTTACACCTCTATCCATACAAAATTCAAACGCGGCAAACCCTCAGCGCCGCTACCATTGCTGCACGAGAGACATTCGCTAACGATATAGTGCACAGGATTGATGACGGCGATATGCATGTGGGCAGCATTTGGTTTACTGACGAAGCTTATTTTTACCTGGACGGCTTCGTCAATAAACAGAACTGGCGCATATGGGGAGCCGAAAAGCCCCATGTTGCAGTCCCATCGTCCCTGCATCCTAAAAAAGTACTGGTCTGGGCCGCCATTTCTTCCAAAGGAATCATTGGCCCATTTTTCTGACCCGAAACGATTACTGCATCACGCTATCTGGACATTCTTCGTGAATTTGTGGCGGTACAAACTGCCTTAGACGACACTGCAAACACCTCGTGGTTTATGCAAGATGGTGCACGGCCACATCGCACGGCCGACGTCTTTAATTTCCTGAATGAATATTTCGATGATCGTGTGATTGCTTTGGGCTATCCGAAACATACAGGAGGCGGCGTGGATTGGCCTCCCTATTCGCCAGACATGAACCCCTGTGACTTCTTTCTGTGGGGACACTTGAAAGACCAGGTGTACCGCCAGAATCCAGAAACAATTGAACAGCTGAAGCAGTACATCTCATCTGCATGTGAAGCCATTCCGCCAGACACGTTGTCAAAGGTTTCGGGTAATTTCATTCAGAGACTACGCCATATTATTGCTACGCATGGTGGATATGTGGAAATATCGTACTATAGAGTTTCCCAGACCGCAGCGCCATCTGTTGTTGAAAATTGTAACTACTGTAATTTCGAAAGTTTGTCTGCCTGAAAATGTACTGTTATCCCAAGCATATTGCAACAAACGGTGTATTTCTATCGCTGCTCGTTTAGTTTTTATTGCCGTTTCAAATATACCGGTCATTTTTGAAACACCCTGTATGATACCTGCTAGTGATTATAACAGCTTTGTCATCCAACTTACGTCCAACACATCCACCTGTGCTTGCATGATTCCCTTATCTCGATGCCTTTGTATATTCTGTCTGTCCCTCATCAGCTTCTGTAAAGTAAACATATGGTTCAACACTCCCAAGCTCTATAACTCAGTGGTATGCCACTCCGCTACCGACTGCTACTTTTGTCGACTTCTTCACCGCCTCTACTGTCCAGTTCATCTCTGTGATGTCAATATTATCTGCTGTTACAAACGCTGTCTTCAAAATTCTATCCCCTTCTTCCTTCAATATAGTGAACGTGGCACTACGTCCACTGCTAGTTGGATCTGTTACTGTAACTGTTATTAAGATCTGTACTATTTGTCAGTTTCCCCAGAAACTTCCCTGAGGACACCCCTGTCCTTGGCTCCCCGTCAAGGTCCAAAAAAACACCTCAAGCCTTCTTATGTGATTCGGAAATTCACACGCCTTAAAAACTAATCTTAGCATCCATTGATGGCTAATAACCACCACATCCTCTTGTTTGGTAAAACGAACTCCCCCATTTTCCACAGGTTCTGATTCTACAGCACCACAACTCTGTTCCAGGTGAATCGCTGCAGTACTGCCACAATTAACATCCCTTCCATTCTCGACATTGGTGCGCAGCAATCTGATGAGAGGGATTATCATCATCTTTAGATCCTCCTCAGAGGGCAGCTGCCACAGTTCAGCAGTAATATACAAAGGAAATTCAAAGTACCCTTACTCCAACTCAAAACTTATTCCTTTGCACTTTATATATTACAATATGATATCTTGCACATAATTACCTATAAACACAAGAAAATACCCCCGCTATTTCCTTGACCTCAACGCGTACTATGCCTCCTGAAGGGTCCATCCATATTCTCACATCCACTCATTCACTTCAGCCTGTTTGCGTCCTTCTCAGGCTCAGCTCTTAGGGCTCATAGAATCGACACTGAAGCACTTCCATTGTTGACCTTGTTGGCAAATTTAGCTTAACGTGGACTGTGGACATCTCTTAAACCCCTTGCTGAGATTATTAGTACCTCATGACGAATTGATGAGTCCTATCCATCGACGTGTAACGTTATCCATTGCCTGCTCTGTAAAGTGGTAAGCTCACCACACATTTCACAGCTTCATCCTCTCTCTCCAAGACTTCTGTATTTGCGTTCTCCACCTCTCCCCAAACTTCTCCTCCTGCTCTCGCAAGATCATGGACCTATATTCCATCCATGACCCTTATTTCCTTAATCATATCAAATGATTATGGCATTTTCCTGCCATGTACTACCACATAAAGAGATGATCCCATATTATAATGGACCTCTGAACTGTACGTCAAATCAAATGGCTCCGAGCACTATGAGACTTAACTTCTGAGGTCATCAGTCCCCTAGAACTCAGAACTACTTAAACCTATTTAAACCTAACTAACCTAAGGACATCACACACATCCATGCCCGAGGAAGGATTCGAACCTTCGACTGTAGTGGTGGCGCGGTTCCAGACTGTAATGCCTAGAACCGCTCGGTCACCCCGGCCGGCGAACTCTATGTCGAAACGACAAATAACAGGTGTGAGTGCATGCAGTAGCTTAACATCCTTCTGAAAGTTGGATCCACCCATCCAGTCCTAAGTTTTGGCTGCGGCTGGACATTACTAGTTCTGTTTTTTCATGCATAATAGATGACACAATTCCATATCAAGTCCGACATAAAATTAGTCATCATTCCAAACATCTTCAATTCTTCTGGCAGTCTCTGTAATGAAATTCATCCACACACAGTGCTCACACTGTACACAGTTTCTCACATACTGCTCCACATCTTCCTTTCTTTCGTTTCAGTAACATCAGTCGTCTTTATAATCACATTCACAAAAACTTAATGCTTACCTTATTAGTCTGGTGGACAGATCTTTTAATCACAATAACCAACGGACTGCCATTCTCAGTCGCTACTTTGAATTTATTTCGATAAACTCATCATTGAAAATCAGCGATTCTATGCACAAGTCTAAGCACATCTCTCTCAGGAAGAATTTTTTTTCTGCCACATGAAGTTGCCTGGATGTGTAAGCTGAAGGATGAGTCTTCCCCCACATCTCTTGACTGAGAACAGACCCCAAAGCGTGGTCAAATGCTTCATGAGATAGTACAAAGTCCTTCTGAAAATTCAAAAAAATTAAAACTGGACGTGACATTAAACCTTTCACTTCTTCAAACACACTCTAGTACTACTCTGTCAAGATAAATCCTGCACCATTTTCCATGAGCTGTTTGAGTAGTCACACTATATTAACAAACCACCTCACAAATTTCCTATAATAGTTGGAGAGTCCCAAAAGCGATTGTAGCTGACTTAGGATCTGGGAAATACCAGTCTTAGATCCGTTCTCACCCCATCTTTGCTAATCACATCCCCCAAGTAACCTACTTACTTCAAAGCGAAATGATACCTTGCAGTACTTATCATCAGCACAACCTCTCAAATTCCTCTCACTGTCGTTGTGTTTGTTCCTCTATGTCTTTTGAGGACACAGTGGTACCATCCAGGTAAAATATGCATCGGTGAGACTTCAGTTTCCTCAATACTCCGTGCAACAGCCGCTGGAACATGGCAGTAGCGTTCTTCGACCCGAACAGCGTCCTCCTGTAATGATAATGACTCCAGGGTACCGAGAATGCTGTCTTGGATCGGTCCTATGGAAGCACCTCCAGCTGATGGTATCCAGTTCTTAAGTCTATGATATAGCTATATATAGTCTCCGTGGTGTTGAGTATGGGGTATGCAACTGTAACTAACTATTAAGATGATAGCAATCACAGCAGAAGCGTCCCTAGACTTCTTAGGTACAACCATAATTTGTAGTCCTCATTTAATCTATCCTGTTATGGCATTAGATAACATCTGGTTGATAAACTCCTCCATAATCAGTTGTAAACGTCATATCCGATATGGTTTCCATTACACTGGTGCTTCATTTCCCATCACAATTCAGTGCTGTACAGTGAGCACTGCTGACAACGGACCCCAAGGAAAAAGAAGTCCTCTCACTAACCGCCCAGTCTTATAAGGCCTGCCAAGGACCGAGCTCAATGCCTGATTAATGGTCTCGAGATGAAGGTCGTATGTTCAGTATAGTAACAAAAACTTCCACAGTAAAAAAATTGCCAAAGCCTCCTACTTACAAACCAAATATTTCCTCTACATATCGGATAATTCCTTCAACGTGTGTGCAGTCAGCCATTTATCTTCATTTCCTTTCTTCAATAACACAGCAACTAGGCCAGACATGAACGCGTCTGTTGTACAATGAATCAAAATTGGGTAATGCTAAAATCTGAGCAGAGACAAACCCTCCTTTCAGTGCCTGGAAGGCAACTTCTTCTCACGGAGCCCATTCAAACTTCTGTGCCACTCACATAAGATCATTCAGTGGCGCTGCCTTTAACAAAATACAGGAACAGACGTCCTAAAAAGATTTGCCTTACCCTACCAAAATAACTGGCAGTAGCTGTAGCGTCTGCATGCCTAGGACAATTTAGAACTTTTTTCTCTCTGGATCAATGGTTTCTCCATCCACAGGGATTATGTGAGCCAAATATGGAATCGATCTCTGTGCAGACTTGACCTTATGTGGATTAACTGTAAACTCAGCATGACATAGTCTATCAAAAACGTGATTTTAATGATCCCAATGTTCTTCCATAATTCCACTATACTTAACCAGATCATCAAGGTAGTGAAACACAAACTCAAATTAATGTCTGATAATACGGAATCCACAAGTTGTGGCTAGGCCACTGCTCAGGTGGATCAACGAAAAGGCACCGTTAAGCATTGCTTTACATTACAGTCTTTAATGAATGCACTGTATACAGTGAGAAGCTGAAAACACACATTTTATTTTCATAAGTATTGCTTTATTTACTAAATTCTGAAATTCAGAAATAGATTAACATCCAAGGAAATGTAAAAACCAATGTGCATAAAAGTTTTCTATTGTATGTTTTGTAACTGTGTTGTAGTTTTCATAATGTCGAGATACAGCACATGCATGCCCGAGAGTTGCTGCTGTATGCCACAACCTGTCATCCTGCAGTCCAGAGTGGTTACAGCCTACTATCTTAGTTGGCTACTTAAGACTGCAACTGACAGCCTTTGAGAAGAATATTTAAATTTACGGAAGGAATATTGGCGCGTTCATTGGTCAAAGTTAATGGTTCCCACCCTTTTTGTATGGTCTAGATAGCCAGTACCATTTTAACTCAACGAGAAGCCGGTTCAGCTTGTAAAAGGGTTGTCTTGAGTACAAAGTTGTCTGGAGCATGCTCTTGTGTCTGGTAAGTCACAATTGGAAGAGAATATCAACAATAAATGCTGCTTCTAGTTTTCTACCAAAATAATTTAGGATTATATGGTTTAATAGTTTCGTGCTTGACAAGGAGGTTTCGCCCAACAGTTCGTGTGATGCACGGAGTGACTACCGATAATACATGCTGCTTCAAGTATCCTGCGAAGATAAATTTTGGAATTATCTGGTTTACGAGTTTCGTGGGTGACAAGTTAAGAATCGCCTAACACTTTGTGTGGGGCAGGAAGATATTTGGTCAAGAGCTAGAGGTTGCTGGGCTTGCGTAAATATTTATTTGTACTGATATGTATTAATGGCCTGTGAGGAACAATAGCTAATTTTTGCGATTGCGAGTTGTAATTGATGACAGTGGACTGGAATCCGTACTCTTCAGTGTTGAGGTTGGACACTCAGTTGTGACTACTTTGTTGTTTTGTTGCACACTTAGAGTATGGATTGGCGGCTGTTCAGTTTTTGTGTACTGGAGGATTTGTGGACTTTGTTTGAGATAACGACTTTTAAAAGAACCATTACAGGAGCGTACGTACAGCAAAGCTGTTGATTATGATTAACAGTGTCGTGTGATCATTTCAACTGGGGATACTTAGTGGGACGTATGATGCCAACATCTGCAGAGGTTCTAATTTTGATCTAACTGTTTAATTACGTGAACCAAAGGATGATTGTACCTAGGTGTTTGGTTGGTGCTTTTGGTTGGTTCAAATGGCTCTGAGCACTATGGGACTTAACATCTGTGGTCATCAGTCCCCTAGAACTTAGAACTACTTAAACCTAACTAACCTAAGGACATCACACACATCCATGCCCGGGGGCAGGATTCGAACCAGCGACCGTAGCAGTCGCGCGGTTCCGGACTGAGCGCCTAGAACCGCTAGACCACCGCGGCCGGCTTATGGTTGGTGATTTCTGTCTGTCAGTGGGGATTTATCTTTCTGCTGGCACTTAAGACCTATTGGTTGTAGTAAATTTTGAAATAAAAGACGTACAATAAAGCCAAGGTGTGTAAGAGAAAATTTCTGTCGCGACTTATGAGTAGAAAAAAAAATATCCTTGAACGATCTAGTTTACGAAACCAAAAGTGCAAAGAAATAATAACTTAAAAAGGTCTTTCAAGAAACGAAGATAATTCCTGAATGAGATTTTCGCACTGCAGTGGAGTGTGGTCTGATATGAAACTTCCTGGCAGATTAAAACTGTGTGCCGGACAGACACTGGAAAACGGCACCTTTGCCTATCGCAGGCAAGAATTGTGCCAACGGAGCTATCCAATCACGACACGGGAGCCGCTATCATAGCTTCACTTCGATCAGTGCCTCATGTCCTATCTTTCAAACTTCACAGAAGCGTTCCTGGAAAACTTGTAAAGCTAGCACTCTTGCAAGAAAGGAAATTGCGGCGATATGGCGTCGTTAGCCTAGAGGATGCTTTCCGAATGAGATTTTTACTCTGCAACCGAGTGTATGCTGATACGAAGCTGACAGATTCAAACCGTCTGCCGGAACGGGACTCCAACTCTGGACCTCTGCTTTCTTTTCACCTGATCAGAAAACTGTGTCGTGACAGGAGCGACAGGAGGGCGAAGGAGGCAAATTTTACGAAGAATTCAATAGTACTTTGGAAAATTCTAATATTATACAAAAAATTAACTGTCAAATTTTCGAAAAATAGTAATCACATATCTGAATAGCTCCCCAAGACATTTTCCCAAAGCTCTAATGAAATTTTTTTGTGCAGATGAGAGCTTATGAGATAAGAGCAATATTGAGTAACCAATTTTGATAGTGGTGTGAAGTTGGCACCCGATTTTCCAAAAATTTACATTTCTTCGAGAGTTCTTCGTAGATGAGATACAGTTCTACAGTTATTTTTAATAGTTCTGTTGTATTTTGCGAAAAAAATTATGATAACAATTCTGAATAACTAAATAGCTTTGAAGTCGGCATCCGATTTCCGAGAAATACACCTCTCTTCAGAGTTCTTTATAGATGCGCCATAGTTCTAGCATTCACTGTACAAATTTTGAATAATTACGTAGAATTTCCTGAAAAAAGAGCAGACCAGTTGTGAAGCTGGCACAGACTTTCGAGAAATATACGTTTTTGTCAGAGTTCTTGGTAGATATGTTATTCTTCTGTACTAAATTTGAATAGTTCTGTAGAACTTTGCAGCGAAAACACTAGTCATCGGGCCAAATGAAATGGGCGGTGGCCTCGTTGGCCGGGAGACTCCTACTCGGGGAAGTTCGGCCACCAAGTGCAAGTCTTATTTCATTCGAAGCTACACTGGGTGACTTAGGCGCCGGAGACGAGGATGAAATGATGACGAGGACAACACAACACCCAGTCCCAGAACGGAGAAAATTTCCAACCCGGCTGTGAATCGAACACGGGCCCGCTTGGACGGGAGACGAGCACATTATCACCCAGTTAAGCAGGCGGACAATTTTGATGTTAAAAAAAAAATAACTGATTGACAATTCGCGAAAGTAGAATTCTGATCGAGATTCTAAACAGCTCCTCAGGAGTTCTACAGAAACCTTGATAGCTTATGAGATGATTTCAACAATGAGAGACCCATTTTCGCGCCAGAAAAAACACTAAATCGCACTACAGTTCTGATGGCAGTTGCGATCTCAGTTCTGGATAACACCCCGAGAGTTTTATCAAAAATTGTGGTGAAAATAATCGCTTATAATCGCAGTAATGTGGAACTCACTACACGAGCATATATCTTTTCGATCGGAAGATTAGCTGCTTCGCACATCGTGTCGACTGTCGTTATGTATCCGACTGCTGAGGTTGTCAGCAGTTTAATGGATGTTGCCACTTTTCGCCTACTTACTCCGCTGTATTACAACAACGTTAATTTAATTTGATATTCTTTGTTACAATTAAGAACCAGATTTGATGGTAACTGTTTATGAAGCATGCTTTTACGAACTCCCGTCACTTCCCTGTTCGAGACATACAGGTATTTCCCTACATCTAGCAAGACATACGCTATTTTTTTCCACAAAGGAGTTCAGATTCCTTATACAATTCAAGCAACTTATGTACCTTCATATCTTCATTGTTGTGGTTGGAAAACAGTAACAGCAGTAAGAACTAAGAGGAGGTAAAACAATATCTGACTCAAGTAATTAAATCAATTAATTTACGTCAGTTCAAAAGACATAGCTTATAGGAGCACCCATCATCAGTAGTCGAAAATCATCTCTTCAATAGTTTAGTGGGGATAACTCTGGGCCAGATTTTTGAATGCGAGAAGTGAGTGAGTGAGAGAGAGGGGGGTTGGGGGGGGGGGGGGGAGAGGAACTTGGAGCTGTCTGTTCTCTTTGCTCCCTAGGAGTTCCAGCATATGCTTAATAGCCTAAAGTATAAGTACGGTTATAGACTTAATTAACATTTTAATTGATTTAATTAATTTATTTAAATAAAACCTGTTACAGCAGAGGAGCCTTACATACCATTAACTTGATTATTTTGTCCGTAAAGCAGTTTTGCCTTCACTAAATGTCGTGGATGAAAAGCCTTGTATTCATCTGTATGTCGTCTCAAAGAGACATAGGCCGATAAAACTATATGCAAATGTTCGGTGTTATAGGAAATGTTCACTCCGTACTAAAATTAATTAGAGAGAATATTTTGATACGAAAAATGCTTATCAGATTTCATTTTTAAAAATGAAATTGTTTTAAAATTAAACAGCTCTGTTTCTGTGTGACTGGGAATCTGCATTGTTCACTAACGAAAAATGGGATAAAATCTTACGAAAACTACTTTCAAATAATCCTTGCAATAATACGTTTTTCGATGGATTTGGTCACTGTGCTGTTACCTGCGACATATTCACACTGTACTTTCAGGTATGGAAATTGACTCAAATCCTCACTTTGTAACTCAGAGATGATAAGTTTTAATATAATTTTAAGTCGACAGAATTTTTGTCTTCTATTTTTTTAATTTAGACTTTCAGATGGCAGTTAATTTCAACTAAAAATACTAAATCAAATTCCTAGCTTTATGCTTTAGGTCCCTTCTGCAGGTAGTGTATTTTCCTGTTCAAAAAAATCATAAACAGCATTTTTCAAGTTTTAAAATGTATTCAGAAGCTTTCCTCTACAAATACTGCGCCTCACAAGTTCACCATATTCCAAATCCATCAATTCAAGATAACCTCAGGGTTCTCATGTAGTTAATGCCGTAGCTCTAGGCTTATTCATGCATATTTCAGTTTTAAGTTATTTCCACATGATGACCCTTGATATACAATGCAGTAATATTTTAGTACAGGATTATTTCCGAAGTTCTCCAGCAAACGTGCAGTGCTGTGGTAAATGGCAAACTGGACAACATCGCGTATGTCCATTGAGCCATTGAAAAGCTAGAGAAAAGAAAGTACAAAAATGGACTAGTTCTTCCAGTTGGTGAGATACGTCCTGAGAGAGTTCCTCGTTTCGCCTCATAGCTTTCTGCCTCGATATAGCAGGTCTTGTCGCCTTCATTTCTGTATTCTTATTACCAAGACGGTTGCAAATACTTGGAGACCAAGTACAAAAATATTTTCCCCATCAGAAAGGAAGTTTCACTTGACGCATATAGTTTCACTTGACGCACATGTGGGCGCATCGTCAGAACTGAATCGTGTGCTTGACTAAGTTCGACAAAATAAATGGAAATGTCAGACAGCACCAGAGCATTGTGATAATTGGAGGCAGGTTGAGTCCGGCATGAAGATTTACAAGGTGAATAGCTTAAGGGTTGCTGAAGGCTCCTCCTAACGTCCCAAATTGGTTTGTACAGTGACGTGACAAATGTCATTGTATAGCGATATGCACATATATTGAACATCCCAGTAGGAGCCGGTCTAGTCACCGCAGCCCTTAAAACCACATAAAAATTTAAAGAACAACTGGAGCAACGCTAACCACAGAATAACAAACGTCAAACGAATTTCTCTCATGAAAAGATACTAAAGCACAACGACATATCACCGACACTGATAAAATCTTGGTCCCTGCTCTTACTTCCTTAACAACAGCTAACACCAGTAGAAAAAACAACTTCACTGAACTTGCAAACATCGACGGCCGAAAGCTAATAGCAAAAATCAGTTATATGTAACCACGCAAATCTTCAAAAGACATCGACCAAGAAATCAAAACATGAAATAAAAAACACAGTCACAACCAGTAACTCTCAAAGATAACAGTGTCAGTGGCCTACCGCACACACCACGGAGAAAAACTTATAGAAATCTTCATACGGCACACCTGTTTAATCCAGTTGTTGCCCAATGAGATCTTCGAAAACCTCTAATTCTTAATCTCTCCAGATCCCACTGTAACGCCAATATCGATAGTAAGTAGATGATACGATGCAACTGTGTAATGTAACTATGAAACAGTTGTTCTTTACTAGTTAAGATCTTTGAATTGTCAGGGGGAAGTTGAAGTGTTTAAAAGTAATGAAACTTTATAAAATATGTATGTTAAGAAAGGGAAATGTGTACGTTGGAAACTGGTACATGCTTGGGAAACTTGTATTGTATAGTATAAAAAGTGTAGGGAACCCTCTCCGCTACGGAGGTGGCCTTGCACGCTCTAAAAGGTGGTTTTGGCAGTCGATCTGGGCCACTACTGGGTGAGCACACTATGCAGTCAGTGGCTAGCCGTTGAACGGTTAACATCGAGGGTGTCAAGTGATACTTTGAAAGCCAATTGATGTTGAAATTGCACCGGATGTGGTTTCGGCTGTCGTATGGTGCTCTTGTTATATTGGAATGGCTCTAAAACGACGATAATACGTCACCAAGAAGAATTTATAAAGATCATTCAACATCAAGAGTATGAGAACAGATTGCCGCCAAGTGCTTGCCACTACTATTGCGCCACTGCCCCGAACTGAGGAACTCAGATATGTATCATAGTATGAACTAGTATGTTTGTGTGAGTGTTTTCGAATAATAATTCCAGTGATATAAATATGTGTTTGAACCTTAAAATTGTCCTGATCATGAAAGAAAGGCAGTGTCCCATTCTAAATGTGCAGAAACCGAGTATCCTGTTTCTAACTAATTAATGGTTTTCTTCTGTAGTAAATGTGCAAAAGTTCAATGTCAAAGTGTGTGGTGTTTCTGTAAAAATACCTGCTTCACGGGTAATTGATAAGGCACACAATTTGAACCGATATGAAAAGCAATTTTGCTTTGATTATTACCTTGAACTAATTTCTGAAGTTAACTGAACTTAATATTTGAATGAACATATAATTTATTTCAAGTGGGGTTGGAAATCAATATTGGCAAATTGCAATTTGTTTCTGAAATAGCCGCATAATTTGCCTTTAAAGACAGTTTCAGTTTATGGGTCCCCACAATATTCTATTCCATTACAAGAAAATTAAACTAAATACTGCCTTTCTTAGTAGTGTTATTTCCGAGTGAAATAACTTTTAAATTTCCTATGATTGCTGATTTGTGTAGATAGTAACTACTGCTACCCACAACTCAGTTCGTCTGGTAGTCGTGGGCATTTATTGCACTATTCGAAAGGAGTATTAATGAAAGTCAAATTAGTAACTCACATTCATTTTTCTTAAAACTAAGTGTTTCAAATTATTATGGGTAATTAAGCTGGCGACCGTTTATAGTGTCATTTGTATGAACCTTTCGACTTTCGTTTCTCCCAGAGCAAAGCCTGTCCAGTTTTCTATTAATTGCCTTCAATACGAAATTACGGTTCGATGCCCTCTGCCCATTAGGCAAACACACGGTCGAAACATTACAGCAAATCCTCCCAGAGAGTAACGCTAGTATGCGTTAGTGCTATACTTGGCGCTAACTTGCAGCTCATGTGTTATATGTGGCACCGCGTGCCAGAACTTTTTGCAGTTTTACTCACAACTACAGTTCAAAACTGTAATTTTGAACGAAAAACAATTGTAAGGCGAGTACTGAATGTCCAGTGGCACGAACTAGCAATACATCAGGCAAAATAGTTGACAGAAAGTTTCCCAAGTATTTGGAAGTTAAAATATAAAATAGTGTCAAAGTAAAAATGGATACAAAAACGAATGTAGATCAGGACGAGAGGGACGAGAAAGTACAGAGAGCACAAGGTGGCAGTAGTTCGCTAGACGCAAACACAGAAACGCCACTAGACGGCAACAGGCTTACGTGGATTATCAAACGCACGTAAACGATCAGATTCAAATGATGAACTCGCCGCAAAGGAAACAAGGTAGGAAAGACGAAATAACTAAAGACAGTGGTTATATTAACGATCGATTGGTATGTTTCATTCGTCGAAAGTCGAAATTGAAACTAGTGAAACGCAAGGAGCAGAATCCGAATATGAGGACTCATTAGAACAGGAAAGCGTCTCCCCCTTCTTCCATCCTGTTTTTTCCCTCATGTACCCCTTCCTTGACTCCTTTTGCTCTCCCCTCCACTGCCTTTCCCACTCTTCGCGTCCGACCACCCCCCCTGTTTCTATGTCCCCTCCTTCCATCGGCTCCCCCCTTTTTTCCTTTTCCCCTCCATCCCCCCTTTTCCCCCTCAACGGTCTGTGTCCTCCCTCCACCCATTTACAGCCGTGTTGCGTCTATAGTGCTGTTTTAAGCGAGTGTTCAGTGTTGTGCATCCCCTGTCAGTTATTCGAACAGCCACCATACTGTCGCTAGTTGTTTCTTTATCTCATGCGAACAGAACCAGACAGTCGCCGTGTTTTTAAATTGTGTGTGTCTATTTACTATGTGTTTCAATCAGCATCACTGACCGTTTGTTTTTATATTTTCTTGGCATCTTTTTCTACGTGTTTCAGTTTTTAACAGTGCCCATTTTACCACTTGCTTTATTGTTCTCATATCTCCTAATTTTGTCTTTTAATTTTTGTGTATGCAGCAGAGAGGCGGATTGTGCTGCTGCAAGCCCGCCTCATCTCTGGGGGGGGGGGGGGGGGGGGGAGGGGGGGAATTGAAATCCAATAAAGAAAAAACAAAAGCAGGAAAGCGAAAAACCACTGAGCATGAATGATTTATTAAAAATGTTGTCTGCACAGATCGCAGCACACAGTAGCAATGTTAACGACCAAATTGCAACTCAAGTTGCCACACACAGCCGAAGTAATTATAGCCATATTAAAGCACAAACTGCAGCTCAGAATAGTAACATTAATACACAGATTAAAGCACAAGGTCATTACGTTGCAGCTCATTGTAGTGAAATTAACAACCAGCTTAAAATACAGGCAGATATAATTAAAGCACAAGGGAACCCAATTGAAATGCAAGGGGTTAAAATTAGTAAACAAATCGAAGAAGTAAACTCAAGAGTAGGCGTTGTGAGCAACGAAATTAGGGATTTAAAATGTGAGACAAATACTATTAATAACAACGTTGCCACCATGCAAGGACAGATTAATGTCATTAACGATAGATTCGACACTGAAATGATGAAAATCCAAGACAAGGTAGAACGTTGGTAATAACGAAAGTTGACGAAAAAGTTTTCGGCCTTAATACCGAATTTATTAATAAATGTAACACAGAAATTTCTCAGTTGAGACAAACGGTGAATGAGTCTGAAAAAGATTTGAGTAAACAAGTCTCAACTTGCGAGAAGAAGTGTGAACAAAACAATTCACAGATTCAAAGAAAAGTCATCGATATTGAATGAAAGATGAGAGAAAAACCAAATTATGACAATGAAAGAATAATTTGCAGTAAATTGCTGGAGGGCGAAGAACGATTCGACCAAGCGGAAAGACATAACAGATGGCATCCTTTAGACATTTTGTAAAATTGTGAGAGGAATTTCTCTGATTATTTGACACAGCAGGAAAGGTTTAATGTGGTAATCAGCGGCTTAATAGGTGATGAAAAAGATGGGGATTAAATCTAGATACAGACCAGATGTCTTTTGACGAGTTTAAGCAAAAATTTATTGGGAAAAACTGGTCAGAACAGAAGAAGGACCACCTAGGCGATAATTTATCATGGCGAGGTTGTATGATAATAGAGGAAGGAACTCCCTGAAAGAATTTTGCGAAATGTTGTAACGGAAATTGACCCATTTAAGAACTAGGCGAACAGAATCCGAAACAGTGTGGGACCTATCGAAAAAACTCCTAGAGGTTTCGAAACTATATGTAGGAAGCAACCGTAAAAACTCCTCATCATTTTTGGAAAGAATAGAAGACGAAGATCACTGGGCAGGAAATCGTGATTATCATCAAAGCAATAACAACCAAACAAGGGAAACTCACGATCAGAATGAACAAACTGAAGGCGAATGTTACCGAATAAATATGGTACAAAGAGGTAGAGAGCAGATATCGTGGTAACGTATCATTTCGCAGTAGGGGATTTGTACCACGAAACTTTAGAAATAGAGATGGTACAGAAACTGGGGCCTGCCTGTATTACGGGCCAGATTCGCGGTGAAAATTATTCTGGGCTGATATTGAAAAAACGTTACAGGATAATGCAAGATAAATGTAAGACACGAGTTAATGGTAGGAACGCGTTACGAGGTGGTGTACACAGAATGACAGGTGCTGATATATATGACTCATGCGCGGGCTACAAGGCGACAGGCAGTAACATGCAAACTAGGCTACAGCGTGCATTGAACTTGCGGAGCGATTAGCTGGCCACTGTGAGACCGAAGTAGCTGCAGTAAAAAGAGATAACGTAGTAAATGAAGTCAGTGGACCTGTTTTGGTGGAGAATAGCACCTAAACGGAAACTGTATCAGACATGTTGGTTAATCAAGTGGAAAGGAAGAAAAGTTGTGCGAAAGGGAGTCATCAGGGGTTGAAAAAGGGTATGATGATTTAATTAACGGCATAAAGCAGTATGAGACGGAAAATTTTTAAGAAGGTTGTTTGGCCGGGAATGTAATAAATGGAAGAGACGTCGGAATAAGGACATTCCGATAAATGGAAATGTAATGGGAATAGTAATCACCGTGCAAGGTGTGCATGCAGCAAATTTGGAAGAAGAGATTAGGTGTGCATGCAGCAAATTTAGAAGAAGAGATTAGTGAGAAAAAGGAAGGCACTGCACATAGCAAATGAGCTGCCGATATTAGGGAAAATGGTTCAGAAAATGGGAAAGCGCCCAGTATGAGTAGGTATTGGGAGTAGGATGAAATCCTCAACAGTGTAGATGCGATCCTGGCTGACGAAAATCTCGAACAAGCAATTGTTAGCGATAGTGATGAATATTTCGATCCCGACAATTACATGCAAACCACTGAAATTAATGATGTTTATACTAAGTACGAAGTAAAAGTTGACGTCATCCGTAGTGATGTTGAGTAAACGGCTGTGACTGAAAATCAAGTGCAAAATTTAGAAAATAATCAGAAAGTAGAAAATAACGAAAGATCAAATGATGAATTGGCTCATTGTCTTAGGGTAGCATTCATACTTGAATCAGGTAATGAAGGTGAAACGAGTAACAGCTCAGGTGAAGAAGACATAGAAATACAGGAGAGAGAACAAAACTGTACCGAAAATAGATATGAGAGGACTAATTAAATTTTATCTAAGCAAAATCTGGTGGTAAACACCGTACAGAAAAAGAAAGAGCCTCCGGATGATACAATGCTGGGGCAGAATTTGATTACTGTAGGGAAGGAATTTGAACTTTAGAAACCAAAAGAGGATCCTGATGATACTTCAGCAGGGCAAAAATAGATACATGTTGCAAAGTAAGTAGAGATCAAAAGACAAAAAAAAAAAAAAAAAACACAGCTATACATGAGTTGTCATTTAACAGCATTTCTTGGAGCGATCTGATGGTCGAACAAGATTTGTTATGGGAGGAACAGGAAAACACAGAAAGTAAAATAATTAAACAAACCATCATCACAGTCAAAATTTACGATATTAAACTACAGGTACTTTTGGATACAGGCTCCCAAATAAGAGCTATTTCACAATCCTTTTTTAAACATATTTCATATAAATATGGGTTTGCTATGATGTCAGTGAATGGGGTGAAAACTGTAGGAGCAACTGGAAAGTTCAGTAAGCCCATTTGGAGACAGGTATTGGTAGATTTGGAAACAAATGGACAGAAATTTGAAAATGATTTCTTGTTTCTACGAGAGTTAAATGTTGAAATGATTTTGGGTATTGATTGCTTAGACAACGAAAAAGTATTCATCAATTGTGGTAACAGAATTGTCAAAATTATTAGTAAATCTGGCATCTTAGAAATTAAGTTCCCAGAAAACCAAACATTACTGGACACGAATGCTGAGTCACTGGTATTAGAATTAGAACCAGGAACTGATAGTTTATCCAACCTATACTAAATTTATCATGTGAAGAGCTTAATGGGCAATGACACAACAACAGAAAATTTTACAGAGATTGTTGATGAAGTACAAGGACCTACATCAGAACAAAAGGCCGAGTTGTTTAGCATTTTAACTGTTGATCATGAAGTATTCTCAGATAAACCAAGGATGATAAAGGACTTTGAATACCGTATTGAAGCAATAGAACACGAACCATTTTTTGTGAGACCTTACCCAGTACCACTAGCTAAGACAGAAGCCGTACAGGCTGAAATAGATAATATGATCAAATGAGGGGTTATAGAAAGGAGTAATAGTGAATATAATAGCCTACTAATTATTGTGAATAAGAAGGATGGAGGCGTATGAGTTTTGATCGATGCACGAATTCTGAACAAAGTTGCTAAAAGAGAAGTAGACGGCTGCCCTGGAGGAGCCTCGGCGAGAACTCAGCAGGAGGGGTCTTTCTCGGAGCAACGTCACGCTTCGCGTCCGGAAGCCCGTTCGCATTCAGCTCCCGTCCAGATAGGGACGGTGCCGGCTGCGAGACAACTTCTCGCTTCTCTCCCACCACAGTCGCTCGTCTGGCACGAGTTTGCACCCCCAGTTAAGTAGTTCTGGTTTTAAGGGAGCAGCTGCTTGAACGTGAGGAGCATGTAAACGTGGCAGAACGAAAGCGAAAAGTCTTGATTTAACTGCAGCGGAATGATCACAGGTGGTACACAACACCTAGGGCAGTAGAACTACAAAGAACTAGGTGAGAAACCCGACGTTTCCCGGGTCAGAATATACGAGATGGGACAAGGCATTAGTAGCATTCTCGATATGAGATGCATAAACACGTATATCTCATTAAGGATATTGTGAATGCAGTTAGCCGGTTAGTAAGGCAGTTTGGTCGTACAGAGGAAAACATTTGATGGAACAATAAATACTCATAGGTAAAGCTAAATAATAATGTGCCAAAGTAGTTACCGCTGCCAACCGAAGGCGTAGTGAAGAGATGACGCGGCTGGACTTCAGCTAAGTAGTTTTAATTCGACATGGTATCACGGTACTACAGGTTTTAATTTTAATGTAGACTGTCCCTTACTCTGGCATGTTGTAGTAATTTTATGCTTCTGAAGAAGGCTAGATTAATTTATCCGAAACCTGGTAAAGAGCGGAAAATTTGAGCAACTGAGGCTGATTCTTCTAAATATTAACACTATATATGAGTTACAAACTTCACGGTATACGTGAAAACTTTCTGTTTCTTTCACGTTGTAACTTAGTGGCGATAGAGTTCTCATCGTGTTCCATCAATACTGTGGTGGGTGCAAGTGGATGACTGTGGTTGGCAGATATCTCAATATAAAGCGCGATGTGGAGCACTTAGTTCTCTTAGAATTAGCTGTATTCTCTACGACTTTTGAACTTTACCTTATTACTGAATATACTCGCTTATACGATCCTCTCCCTGTTCTATTCGTACTGGCGCTAACACTACATGACGCAAACATATTTAACCACTGGTAACATTATGGGGCCAATGCTGTTGTATGTGTCACTCCTCTTTCCCTTTCCTTTTCGTTTCATCGTGCAAGTTTTCTTCTTGGCGATTTCACAAAAGAGTGTGAGAACACAATTTTATGCTTCGGCATCTTATGTGCAATCGAAATTATGTTATGAGTAATATTATATCATCCACAGTAACTAATACAAGTTTTACAAGGATTAATCTCAGGAAGGATAATGCAGAAGAAGAATAAGGTAGGTAATTCACGAAAAAGCGCTAAATTACGAAAAGGATTATACTCGGGGAGAATAAGCGAAATGTTTATCGGAAATCACTGTAGAGTACCGTTCGATTGTTAATTTGTTAGATACGAGTATTTTTGTCATTGAGTCTATCAGAATTCTTTTGTTCGTGTCCCTATTGATCGTCGGCGCAGTGTGATTGACGAAAACGCCCTGAGTGATTGAAAACTGATCTATTTAATATTACACGTCGTTATTAAAGTCTGAATGACTTAACCGCGCATGCAACGTATTACGTTGGACCTGTGAAGCAATGAACACATTTTCACATGTAAGGTAAATTTCGTACATCATATAGCAGATAATGTTTCCTCAGAGAATTTATTGTTCCATATTTCGCGGATTTTTGCTCGCCGCACTTACCCACTGCCACGCACCGTGACCAAACTCCCTTACAAACGGTATGGGACTGAGGTACATCCACCACACAACCACGAGTGATGAGAAGCGGTGGTCATGGAGAAAAGTCTGTCAGTGTGTACACACACAAGCCTTTTATGTATGGATATTTACATTGTAAGTAGGCTGTTTATATGTAAGTAGGCTGTTTATGTTTTCTTATTGGTAACGGCACGTAGCGCTCTGTATGAAAATCACTGGCTGTGCTGTGTGCAGTCTGTGGCTGCTTTACATTATTGTAATACTCGCCATTGTAGTGTTTGGCAGTTCCATGTTAACAGCGCGTAACGTTGCGCAGTTGGAGGTGAGCCGCCAGCAGTGGTGGATGTGGGGAGAGGGATGGCGGAGTTTTGAAATTTGTAAGACTGGATGTCATGAACTGCTATATATATTATGACTATTAAGGTAAATACATTGTTTGTTCTCTATCAAAATCTTTCATTTGCTAACTATGCCTATCAGTAGTTAGTGCCTTCAGTAGTTTGAATCTTTTATTTAGCTGGCAGTAGTGGCGCTCGCTGTATTGCAGTAGTTCGAGTAACGAAGATTTTTGGTGAGGTAAGTGATTTGTGAAAGGTATAGGTTAATGTTAGTCAGTGCCATTCTTTTGTAGAGATTGTTGAAAGTCAGATTGCGTTGCGCTAAAAAATATTGTGTGTCAGTTTAAGGACAGTCATGTATAATTGTTCAAAGGGGACGTTCCAATATGTATTATTGTCTTAACTTCGAAAGCCAACTACTTAATGACCCGTGCCCTTTCTTTCCTTCTCAAACTGGAATATGCGCTGTATTTGTCAATTCTTTCACCAGAGTGTCGATCAGTTGTCGATCAGAGCGTGTCAAGTGCCAAGCGCGGACGCTCTGCATATTGGCCATTGTGAATGTGCGGTCGTTTCTTCTAAGACACAAAGGCATTTGAACATCGGTCAGCGAATCGGAACGTGACGTGGTAATTTTGGACGGTTTTCCAACAACGCAATTCCGAGCACACAAAGACTCTTATGCCGTTGTTCTGCTGCTAGTGGACGTTCGTTCGACGTGACAGGCATGCTGACTTGGAGCACGCCATATCTGAAAAATTATTCAAACCTTTCGTCTAGCGCACAAGATGGATCTTTCGAGCAGCATACTGTACTTTTGTGATAATGCATACTGCCGACCGTCTACCATTTTATTTTCCTTTCAAACTAGGTCTTGTCTATCGGATTACTGGGTAGTAATTCCGTATGCTAAATGTGCGTCTTTGTTCAACTCATCACTTATTCTCTAGCATATCTGATCCGAAATATACTTCAGTGATACACATTCCAAATCGTATATGACTTTCAGGCAGTTTATCTCGCATTAAATTATTATTTCATATCGCATACTTTTTCCTTCTTGTAGTTCTAATAAATTGTTCAGATTACGTGCTAAGTTAGTTGATTGATATGAGTAAATACAGTCACCAAAGTTAAATTGTGTATCTGATATTACTGTTTTTCAACTAAAGTTTCAGTCTATATAACTAAAAGCTGTAAGTAATTTATTTTCTCGTTTTCCCGGAGTAACAGACTTGCCATGTGATATGGCAAACATGTTGAATTTTTGAATCAAACTTCTCATCGAGATCATACGTTCAGTAAATTCTGATACTCTCAGGGAAAGACTGTACTAGCGTGCTCCCTTCGAACTTGTCTTGCGTGACTCATTTTTCGGGTAGTAAGGTAAGTCTGATGTGGATGTAGTTTTCTCCAATATCATTCGGCGGCGTATGGGGACAACTTGTGCTTGCACTTGTACAATTCGTGATGAATGTTCAGTAAGACACCTTTAGCACACGATTATCTTGGTTATTTGTTTCTCTCTTGAGTAAGTTGCCTCGCACTATCACTATACTAATCAGATAGCGCTACACTTCAGAACTGTCTCTTATATCTGGGGGGTGGGGGTCCAGGGCTTAAATTATTATTTTACATTTGTATCTATATGCTATGGTTACTGCACAAGATCGGGAGCAGATTACGACATGAATAATTTAATTTGTGGTGGGATTTATAATTTACAATTTTACTTTATGTTGTGGTAAGGTAACTATAAAGTTAACAGAGCATACAATGTTAAAGGACGGTCACTCCTGAGTGAAGTGTAACTTTTTGGCATCTTTTAGTCCCATATACAATAAACCAAGGATGTATGACTAATTTTTTATTTGCTTATTTATTGCTATTTCCTAATTAGTATTTTCGGATAGATTACGTTTATCAGCTAATATCCTAATTACTCTGACAGCACTGCCTACTTGCTGAACATACCTACATGCTGTGTTCACTGTTTAGTAATTAGGGGCTCAGTTATTTCATTAACTACTTTACAAAACGAAAAAAAAAGAGTTTCATATGGCTGTAATATCGATGAGTCACAACTGGAATCGCTCAGTTCTTACAAATAATTGGTTGTACCAAACTGTAGGGATATAAAATGGTAAGATCACACAGGATGAACCTTAGGTACAGCAAGTGTCAGACCATAAAAAGGACATTTCACACTAAACATCTATGCGATCCAAATATTGCTAAAATGTGTAGGACACGTATCAAATAGGTTTAACGGTAATATTGAAGGTAAACAAACAAGAGTAGCAAGATTGGTCAGGGCTACCTTTCCCCCGTGGGAGCTCATCCCGGAGATGCTAAAAAGACTAAACTGGCAGTTACCTGAAGATAGACGCAGACCGTCACTTGAAAGCCCACTCACAGAGTTTCAAGAACCAATGACGAATCTAGGGACATAGAACAATTCCCTACATAACACATTCGTAGGTGTCGCGAAGACAGTATTACACAAAATATAAAGCGTACAGAGGGGTTTAAGCATTCTTTCTTCCCTTGATCCACATGCGGATTGAATGGGAGGAAGCCCTAAAGACTGGTACAACGGGATATAAAAAATGGTTCAAATGGCTCTGAGCACTATGCGACTCAACTGCTGAGGTCATCAGTCGCCTAGAACTTAGAACTAATTAAACCTAACTAACCTAAGGACAGCACACAACACCCAGCCATCACGAGGCAGAGAAAATCCCTGACCCCGCCGGGAATCGAACCCGGGAACCCGGGCGTGGGAAGCAAGAACGCTACCGCAGGACCACGAGATGCGGGCCAACGGGATATACCTTCTCCCACGCACTTTAGAATAGTTAACCAAGAATGTATACGTTGCACATGGGTACACGTACTAACAAGAGCTGTTATCGCCTTCTGTACAATGGTACTTTATTATTACTAATAGAAAACGGAATGTAATAAGTAAAATTCAGAAGTCAAACTATAGCACCACTGTTTTACATGTTTCGTGTTTTAGCCGCATTGAGCTTGAAAATAGAGACCTTAATGTTTACAGACGCCAGGGGTACCATAATGTTCCTGTGAAGCAAAGAGACAAAATTTCTTAACTTCTGTACACGAAATGGTCGTACACATATTTTACATTTAATAGTCCGTCTTATTAGCGCCCTACAACACAGAAGTTCCCACCATGACTCCAGGAAGGATATACAGGTTGAACATCAATAAAATCGACAAACTGCAGGGATAGCTTCCTTACTGGAAATGGAGGAAAAAAGTTCCTATGAACATGAGTCCAGAAATGCATTGTTGCGACGATAGACGACGCTACTTAATGACAACTCCTCTGACCAAGACCCGCGCATTCCTTGTATGTTGAAGCTGTGTGACTGACGTAGCGTACTGTAAGAGTAGTGGTGAGATGGGGTTCTCGGTGCAGTTTTGATGTCAAATTGATATGAAAATTAATTAAATTGATCAATTATTTCCCCCCCCCCCCCCCCAGACCAGGCCCAACCACACACCTGACTACGCTCATCAACACCCCCAGATGATGTCATGTGTTTTTATCAGCCTGCATGTGGGTCCCAGCCCCGTCCCCCTCCTCACCCTCTCCCTGCCCCGACCTACCCAATTGACGGGAATTTCGAATTTTGATGGCAATTTTGAATTTTGGCCAAAATTAAGAATGTTGGTGGGACTTTCTTTGTCCCAGGGCTGTGCTGACAATCCATCCACCCAGAAATTGGCGGGATATTAAAAATGGCGGTGGCCTTTCTGGGACTCAAACCCTGGTTCTACTGCATGGAAAGCCCAAGTGTTCTGTCCAACACATGGAAACTGTCTAGATGCAGGAGAGAACTGTTAGGCTGGTCTATTTTATTTATTTTGGTCGTAAAAATTAAGTAAAGATATTTCCTGATCATGTAATTAATCAAAGGAATCGGGTCTAATTACACAACCATTTGCGTAGCGCTACGCAAGGATGGCCTAAAATCGCAAAAAAGCTAAAAAACTGACGGTACCATGCAACTGGTGTTCGGAAAAAATTTCACAACACCACTCGAAACTAGTGACAGACACACGCAAACTTTACTCTTCACCTGCAAGCTGGCAGGAAAATGGCAGAAGGGTAAGGTACTATCTTTCTTCTTTCTAGCTGGAAATATGTTCAACTGACGAGATGCTGGGGTTGGACAGAGATGAGTTTAAAAAACGTATTACCCATAAGCATACAGCTGAGGACAGTATCTATCGTTGTTTGACGTTAGATTTCGGTACAGACGTCTGCTCAAAAACCACCACACAATCCAGGTACCCAAAACCAATACACGCTACCTTAACTGCTGGAAAAAATGCATCACAGTTCTAGTTACACTTAAAATTGCAGTTAAAAAAAAAACAAGCAGTCGTAATGAACAGGTCATAATGCAAGACTGGGGAAAGTCATTGTCCCAAAAGACTGCAGAACGAGCGGTAGTTGAACGTGCATTCTCGTCGATAGGCGTCCATAAACTGCCGAAAACCGAGGCCCTGTTGCTTCCCCTCATGCCTCTCCTCCCTCCCTCACTGCTCCATTCACCTCTGAAGGGCGGTGGGGGAGGGGGGGGGGCGAGCTTTTTCAAACTGCCCGCTGCACTACCCCCAAAATCGCTGGCCACCTTGAGGCACCGCTCCTTAGGAAACAAAAAAGCATGTATAGCCAACGAAACAATAGGAAATAAAACGACAGCCGCCCCAACTGCAACTCGTTCTTCTAAAATATAGCAACCCAGCCCCCACATGCCGACTCCCTGGTCAGGGAGCAAACACCCACAGACTGGGCCTGTTCCCAACGCTTCCAATAGGACTGCCGTTCTGCAATGGAGAACACTTTTACATAACATAAAAGTAACTCTTTCTTGCAATCTGTTAAAACTTATTTCTCAGAATGACTGGACCTCCCTGGAACAACAACGAAAATTCCAGAGAAAGCTCCATATGACTTTTTCAAAGATACTTGAGAAACAGGAAGTCTTCCGCCTAAAGCGACTGCAGCCTCAGACCGCAGTGTCTTCACTACAATGTGCCCCGGGGAGCACACTGCCGAGCAATCAGCTTTATCGACGCCGACAAAAGCTTCACATACAATAGACTGCGACGCCAGCATCCTTCACAACTAAACAGTGATAAATGAGGGCTATCCCAACTGCAAGCTATTCATCTAAAGGAACAGCTACGACCTCTAAGGAAACTCAGACATCACATCGTTTCGAGCACTACATTGTAACATTTCTATTTCACATGAATACTACTCCTATAATAAAGCAACTGTTAAAAAAGGAACACATAATAACAACGATAATAAATGTCCTCTTTCCATTATTTTGCGACACCCAGCGAAGTGCACTGCCGCCGATCACAGGTGATCGCATGTGTATTACAAATATTTAAGACACATAAATCTTTCATGCCATTAGCTCACATGTCAGAAAGAAGCACTATCATTTTACGTTAAACAACTACAAGCTATAATTCAAAATGTCGTTGCTGTTTTGTACAGTTTGGCAGGTATCGTTTTACCACTGCAATGCTAAATCATACAGATGTTTATTAAACAAATCGTGAGAATCTGTCTTGTAATAGAACCTCTTATGAGATTTTACCATGCATCTCTTCCGTAACTTCGAAACCAACAACCACCTGCATGCTTACATTTGACACTTTTGATGCATAGCTCACCTCTACCGACATGTCTATAAAATCTTTGTCTTACTGCACCCAATTCGTGCGTTCTAGTTTTGTAAGCAATTTGATCACCACAACCTGTTTCACTCAATCTATTCACATGTCGGAAAAGAACACTATCTTTTCTATATTCCACAATGAGCTGTAATTCAAGTGGCATCTACAGTATAATTAGAGGTTATGAAGTATGAAATAATACCTATTTTTTAAACCCACAATCATGATGATAACAATAGAAAAAACAGCCCTGAGTCCACCAGAATAGAGGCAGCTGATTCCTATTAGTTCTATGAGCAAAATCGCTGTAGCTTTGAGAGTACTGTTTGTATCCAAACTTTAACCAGTAATAGCACTCCTTGTAATTGTACCTCCTATAAGACTTTAGCGTGTCTCTCTCTTCCGATATATCGAAAAACAGTGTCTGTGTGTTGTCATTGAGCATGTTGCATATACTGTATCGCTCCTTGGACCTGGAGGCCTGTGCCCGAAGACCTTTGCACATATCTGCATAAAATTTTGTCGTCTGTACTGGAGGAAGACAATATCCAGCAAACTGAATGTACTCCTCTGTAGTTCCTTCACAAGCAGTGTAGAAAAAGCATTCATTCCTTTCAACTATCGCAATTTTCCACGTCAAATCCATACATTCCCTTACAAAAGTATATAGTCTTTTTCTATGCACGTATCGCAACACCCAAATACTTTGTAAGCTTGCTGCTGAAGCCGAATCTATGAAGCATCCCCGACTACTACTAACTATAACACTTCACCTATAACTGAATGCTGGCAATACGAAACAATACTGAACGAAAATCAGCAATGGGTGGACGTGTGTCATAAGTTTTTTCCTTGCGTGTGGTATCACTGTGTCTTAGATAGAGAGGCCTAATTGTCCTAGAAGCCGCCTGATGTAAACAACACTATGTCTAACGGCCATGTTACTGTCATATGCGGTATTGGTTCTACAGGTGCTCACAAGTGTAGCTAACGATAACCTGGTTAAAAACAATACAAGTTGCATAAATCGAGGTATGGCATTATCTCCGAATGAAGTGGGTTTTCCACGCTGGTACCTCTACCTTCAATATAGACAGTGTCCCCGGAGTGTGCATTAATAGACCTACAGTGCTGTTAAATGTCGCCGACGGTGTAAGCTCGTAATAAAATCACCGAATTTAGAAAGTGGTTCGGCTAAGGAATCTGGTATGGAGGCTATATTTGCAATTCCCTCTTGCCGCTGCTAGATATTTTTCCAGTATTTGTAACACTTTCTGTCTCGTTGCCACATCAGACGTTCTGAAATATATCCTCTGGGTCATAGGCGATGGTTGATTCAGAATGATCACTTATAGTAGGTGGTGTGCCAATTGAGTTCATACGAAATGTACACTGGCTTTTCAGATCTCTAGTGTTACGCTTTCTGGTAGAAAAGCTGTCTGCAATTTCGAATCAAGTCTTTCCATACATGCCTTGAATCCTGTGGAGAAGTCTTTTAATGATTACTGCCACTAGTGAATCATATTCATGGCACTCTCATATCTCGAAATGAGTCACCTTCTTCTAACCTATCTGTTACAGTAAAATCCCAGCGTGGATTTAGATAGTTCCTAAGCATCTTGCAACTTCTCCTCAAACTCTGTCCTGCCACCCCTGTAGTTTTGCTTATGTGATCGTGAAACGTCCCCTTTGAACAATTATACATGACTGTGCTTAAACTGACACACAATATTTTTTAGCGCAACGCAACCTGACTTTCAATAAACCCTACAAAAGAATGGCCCTGACTAACATTAACATATATCTTTCACAAATCACTTATCTCACAAAAATTTTCGTTACTCGAACTACTGCAATATAGCGAGCGCCACTACTACCAGCTAAATAAAAGATTCAAACTACTGAAGGCACTAACTACTGATGAGCATAGTTAGCAAATGAAAGATTTTGATAGAGAACAAACAATGTATTTACCTTAATAGTCATAATATATATAGCAGTTCATGACACCCAGTCTTACAAATTTCAAAACTCCGCCATCTCTCTCCCCACATCCACCACTGCTGGCGGCTCACCTCCAACTGCGCAAGGCTACGCACTGTTCACATCCAGCTGTCCAACACTACAATAGCCAACAACAATGCAAACCACCCACAGACTGGACACAGTTCAGCCAGTGATTTTCATAAAGAGCACTACGTGGCGTTACCAATAAAAAAAACTAAACAGTCTACTTACAATCGTCCCAATTTAATTCGGAACTAAGGAGAAGTAAGGGAGATCAATGTCTATCACATTCTGCAACCCGTGTAGAAACAGGGTGAGCTGAGTTGATGCTACAGGACCGTGATTTGACCACTCAGTGGAAATGGGGACATGTCGCAGCTCTTCCAACCATGTACAATGTTAAGGTCAGCACCCAACGACGCCTGTTCCTGCAACAGGAGGTAGTATAAAAGACAGTACGAACAGTTAAGGTGGTGTTTCCTACAGGGAAAATTAGGAAGACTCAACATCATACAGGAACAGCAATAGCTCCGCGAATTTCATCCGACAGACTTTTACCGCATCTCTCTTTTCTGATGTATCAAAAACACATACCGTCTGAATGCTGGCATCGAACATATGCAGTGGTCCTATTAAATATACATGTATTGAACCATTGGACTAGGCGACCGATGATCGATGTCGCTTGCACAGACCAGTAAAGAGTTTCATTGCTTGTACTGTATGAAGACCATCTCCAAGATTATTTGTCGCAAGAGATGGTCCCTATTTTGTTGTTTGATACACCACTGTTTCTGCTGTAACAAGCTTTATGGTTCAAATGGCTCTGAGCACTATGGGACTTAACATCTGAGGTCATCAGTCCCCCAGGACTTAGAACTACTTAAACCTAACTAACCTAAGAACATCACACACATCCATGCCCGAGGCAGGATTCGTACCTGCGACTGTTGAGGTCAAGCGATTCCAGACTGAAGCGCGCCTAGTACCGCTCGGCCACGCCGGCTGGCCAACACGCTTTGTACAATGCCATATATTTTGTTTTTTCCACCACAACCTCGACGTCTGTGTAAGGTTCTAAACTGACATAAATATATTTTGATCCAGTGGCTCTCACAGAATACTAGACATCACAACCTCATAAGGAACCTGGAAGAGTTTTGAGGTATTGCGGAGAGTTTCCAAACAATTGTCCAACGACGATCTCTACATCAAAAACCATCATTCACAGTGGCGAGATATCTGATGGCGCAGTGTTCCGTTTTATTGATTCCTCATATTGCTGCTATGAACGTGATCACTGTTTCGGTGCTAGCCACCCCCGGAAGTTTTTGCCCCGTTCCACTAAGACTCTATCTCCATCCCAAACAAGCGATGTCAGTCAGTCATTATGTAGTAATCAACAACGTACCAGTGGACAGATGGGGTGGAAAAGACACTGACGATGTACTGTAATAATATGCATCACAGTTGATAGTCCGATCAATTTTAGCAATTTTACCGTAATCTAAACACCGACCAATGACATGGCAGCATGCTTCCCAGTTTCTCTATCATCGCGAATCAGCCCTTCCACTACTCTGCGAGTACCATTGTGAATCTCAATAGATGACAGTGCAGTACGTTCATTCATTGTTAATTCTCTAGCATATACACCAAATCATAACAGACAGTGGCCAACATATATCTAGCACTTCAATCATAGTGCATAATTTACGATCTTTCTCTATGTGGGTGGGAGTCACAGGGCTCTCTCTTATTCTTAGGACTAATTTCGGCTTGCATTGTCTTTGACCAAAGCTCCCTGCAGCACTGTCACTGATTTAATCTGCAGCTCACCAGAAGTAGACCGCTACATTCCACGTTTCTTGAAGGAACGGTGTGAACCGAGGCTGTAACTGCTGTCGCGCCACCATCCAAGAGCACAAGATTTCCGCAGATGCGCGAATGTCGAGGAAGTTAGCACCCCTTAACGGTGTATAGTTCATATGGAACTGTTGTGAAGATATAACAGCCAGTTAAGAACAAGAAGCAGGTGGTTTTTATGCATGATCGAGCTCTAGGCAGACGGAGTTAATAGCTTTTTACGTAAATCAACTACACTATCAACTGTAATGTATTGTTGTAGTGTCTTGGGTTATTACCAAGAAGGTATTGGTGAGAGAGAAAATAATGACATGCACTCCTAAGGTGACCAATTAGACATATGGAATGCATCGCTATTACGATCTCAATGTAAGAAATATATTTCCAGTGCATGACATACATTGTCCTTGCAGGTTTCGCTACTATAAACTATGTAGACAAACTGCAAAATGAAAAAAAGTACGTTACAAATATTGCAGAAATATCTAGCGGTGGCATGAGGGAGTTCCAAATATAGGCTTCATACCATGTTCCTATCTAAATTCGGTGATTTCATTACGAGCTTACACCGGCGGCGACGTGTAGCAGCTTTATCGACCTGTTAATACACACTCCGGTGATCATTGTCTGTATTTAAGGTTGAGGTATTTGTGTGGGAAAACCACTTCATTCTGTGACAATGCCATACCTCAAGTTATAAGGCTTGTATAGGTATAACATGGATATAGTTAGCAATACTTGTGAGCACGTGTATAACCAATACCGCATGTGGCATTAACATGGCCGCTGGCATCGTGTTTTTAACATTTGGCAACTTGTAGGACGATTGCATGTCTCTAAGACACAGTGGTACCACACGCAAGGAAAAACGTATGAGACACATCCACCCATTGCTGATTTTCGCTCAGTATTGTTTCGTATCGCCAGCATTCAGTTACTGGTGAACTATTGTAGTTAGTAGTAGTAAGGGATGAGTGA
Source organism: Schistocerca serialis cubense (assembly GCF_023864345.2). Lineage (NCBI taxonomy): Eukaryota > Metazoa > Arthropoda > Insecta > Orthoptera > Acrididae > Schistocerca > Schistocerca serialis. The sequence continues at coordinate 546,122,858 of NC_064643.1, forward strand.
TAGATTCGCTTTGAGCAGTGGACTTACAAAGTATCTGGGTGTTTCGATATGTGCAAAGAAAAAGACTATATACTTTTGTAAGGGAATGTATGGATCTAGGTGGAAAATTGCGATAGTCGTAAGGAATTAAAGTTTTTTTTTTACACTGCTTATGAAGGAACAAAACAGGAGTTCATTCAGTTTGCTGGATATGGCTCCCTCCAGTACAGACGACACAATTTTGTGCAGATCTGCGCAAAGGACTTCGAGCACTGGCCTCCAAGTCCAAGGAGCGATACAGTATATGCAACATGCTCAATGACAACACACAGACAGTAATTATTTTTCGATATATCGGAAGAGAGAGACGCGCTAAAGTCTTATAGGAGGTACAATTACAAGGAGTGCTATAACTGGTTAAAGTTTAGATACAGATAGTACTCCCAGAACTACAGCGATTTTGCTCATAAAACTAATAGGGATCAGGTGTCTCTATTCTAGTGGGCTCATGACTGCATTTCTATTGTTATCGTAATGATAGTGTGTTTAAAAAATAGGTATTATTTGATGCTTCATAACCTCTAATTATAAAGTAGACACCACTTGAATTACTGCTCGTCGTGGAATCTAGAAAAGTTAGTTTTTTTCCGACATGTGAGTAAATTGCGTGAAACAGGTTGTGGTGATCAAACTGCTTACAAATCTAGAACGCAAGAATTTAGTGCTGTGTGACAGAGACTTTACAGACC